>NC_072417.2:31045000-32295000 GCF_028858775.2 Pan troglodytes
AGAGAAGACATGGCGAATTGTACCTTGGCTCTTCAATACTTCCACCGGAATGACACATACCACTTCTGCTCACAGTTCATTGGTTCACACAAAACACAAAGGCCATGACTAACCTCAGTGGGGTGGAGAAGACAATCTTGTTGCGTGCGCAGAAGGTAAGTAGAACTCAAAATAGCATCCAGTGCTTGCAATGCCTATTACCATTGGGAAGTACAGAAAGAGCTGGTTTTCACTGGGAGAAGAAGCTGAGAAGAGACTGAGAAGAAGAGCTTCCATAGACACCTACTCAGGAGGCTGAGGCAGGAGGATGGCTTGAACCCAGGAGTTCAAGGCTACAGTGAGCTGTGATTGCACCACTACACACTTTTGTAATGTTCCTCCTGGCTCTAAAACTTGGAGACTCTCAGATTTCACAGAAGGCTTGTGACCTCCAGGAGTGGGGTGGAACACTGGTGGTACCAAGGAAGGGGACAGGGGCCCAGACAGAAGTCGGTCCTTCTCTAACCAAAATTTCAATACACCTTGGAAAACAGTTTGATTGGCCAATGGGGCTGGTAGTGGGAGACACGGGTGCTATTCCAGGCTCAGGTCAACATCTTCCAGTAGATCTTGATTCATGTTAGAAACTTCTGGATGGGGCCAGGCGCGGTGGCTCATGCCTGTAATCCCAGCACTTTGGGAGGCCGAGGTGGGCGGATTACCTGAGGTCAGGATTTCGAGACCAGCCTGGCCAACATGGTGAAACCCCATCCCTATTAAAAAAAAATACAAAAATTAGCTTGGTGTGTGGCACATGCTTTTAATCCTAGCTACTCAGGAGGCTGAGGTAGGAGAATCGCTTGAGCCTGGGAGGCAAAGTTTGCAGTGAGCCGAGATCGTGCCACTGCACTCCAGCCTGGCCAACAGAGCGAGACTCTGTCTCAAAAAAGAAAAGCAAAGAAACCTCTGGATGGTAGAAAAGGCAGATGTGGGTGGAAGAGGCAAGGGCGGGGCTGGGTTTAGAAGGCCTGAGCCCAAAGACTTAATTCCCCTGAGGCCTGAAGCCAGTGGCAACAGGCTTGGAGGGGCCACAAATAGCAGTCAGGGCCAGGATTCTCCCACTCCCATGGGTGCCAGGGCCCTGGCAGACGAGTGTAAGGCAGACATAGATCCTTTCTAGGGCATTTGGCCAGCAAGGCAAATACCACAGTCCTCTGCTTGGCCCGCAGAGGAGGAAGGGTGGTGGGAGCAGGGGTCATCACCCCGACCCCTCATCCCCTCAGACACCTCCAGATTGCTTCAGGGTTTGGCTCCCTAGGGATATAACTGATGCCACAAATCACAGGGTGGCAGGTCAGGCTAGTTCTTTACAATGTGGATGGGAATCCAGGAGCCAGGAGCGGGGTCTGGTGGGAGGGTGAGGGAGGGGGAGCAGCCCCCGTGCCCGGCTCACTCCTGAGGGGTCACAGCGAGGGCAGGGAGGAGCCTTGTGCTGGGGGTGCAGGAAGCAGGGAAAGAAGAGGGGATGGAGGAGGAAGAGAGAAAAGAAAACAGTGAAGGAGGGCCAGGTGTGGTGGCTCATGCCTGTCATCCCAGTGCTTTGGGAGGCCAAGGTGGGTGGATCGTCTGAGGCCAGGAGTTCAAGTAACACAGCTGGGCAACACAGTGAGACCTTGTCTCTACCAAATAATTTTTATTTTTTGTTTATTTACTTATTTTTTTGAGAAAGAGTCTTGCTCTGTTGCCCAGGCTGGAGTATAGTGATGTGATCTCGGCTCACTGCAACCTCCATCTCTTTGTTTCAAGCAATTCTCATGCCTCAGCCTCTCAATGAGCTGGGACTACAGGCACCTGCTGCCATGCCTGGCTAATTTTTGTAGTTTGTTTGTTTGTTTATTTGTTTATTTATTTATTTATTTTTGAGACAGAGTCGCGCTCTGTCACCTAGGCTGGAGTGCAATGGCACGATCTCGGCTCACTGCAACCTCCACTTCCCAGGTTCAAGTGATTCTCCTGCCTCAGCCTCCTGAATTGCTGCGATTACAGGTGCCACCACGCCTGGCTAATTTTTTGTATTTTTAGTAGGGACGGGGTTTCACTATGTTGGGCAGGCTGGTCTCGAACGTCTGACCTCGTGATCTGCCCGCCTCGGCCTCCCAAAGTGCTGGGATTACAGGCCTGAGCCACTGCGCCTGGCCTAATTTTTGTAGCTTTAGTAGAGACAGGGTTTCACCATGTTGGCCAGGCTGGTCTCCAACTCCTGGCCTCAAGTGACCTGCCCACCTCAACCTCCCAAAGTGCTGTGATTATAAGCGTGAACCACCGTGCCTGGCCTACAAGATAATTTTTAAAAATTGGCCAGGCGTGGTGGGGCACACCTGTGGTCCCAGCTACTCAGGAGGCTGAGGCACGAGGATAGCTTGAACCCAGGAGTTTGAGGCTCCAGTGAGCTGTGATTGCACCACTGCACTCCAGCCTGGGCAACAGAGTGAGACCCTCTCTCAAACAAAGAAAAGAAAACAGTGGAGGAGAAGGAAAAAGAGCGGGGAGGAAAAAAGGAGAAATCAAGGGAAGATAGAAAAAAAAGACGAAGTAAAAACAAAGACGAGCAAGTCAAGGGGCAAGAAAGGAAGAAGAGAGGAGGAAAACTGTGATGGGGAAGGAGCAAGCTGAGAAAAGAAGGGAAGGAAAAAGAAAGAGTGGAGGGTGAATTAAAGGAGCAGGAAGAGGCCGAGGAAAAGGAGAAGAAAAATAAAGGTGAAAGGAGACAGAGAAAAGCACAAGGAAAGAAGAAGAGGAGGAACTGAAGTGGGAGAGAGAGAGAGAAGGGAGAAGCAAAGCTGCCAGGCACTTCCTGGGCCCTGGGAGCTGAAATGCAGGCACCGGAGCTGCCAGGAGGGGAGCTGGGGCAGGGCTGTTACAAAGAGCACAGTAGGCGCTATGAAGATCTATTGGGCCCCGCAGTGCCATTGTCTTCAGAAGGAATTAAAAACAAATTGCTGAGGGCCGGCACATAATTTAAAGACTCACGGCAATTTTATGACTTGCTAATGTTCCTAATTACATGCCCGTGAAAGGCTTAATTAATTGGGGGATGTAGCAAAAAGTGGAGCCTGTGTTTGTTATCATGGTTCCACTGCACTGATTTTAGTGCCTATGGAGAATTTAGGGCCTCTTTATTTGCACAAAGAAAATGCAAGTCTCTCGAAAAAATGCACATTAAGATCAACCCCTCGCTGCTATCTAATATACTTTCCTCTACTTAACCAAAGCGCTTGTAATCATATTTTGTAAATGTTGGTGCCGTTAATTGCATTGTGAGGGAAAATAGGTTCTGCTTGGCTGGTTGTGGAGAATTTTATAAAGTTCGTTCCTGGTGCCCCATTCCAGGGGACTCTTCCCAGGAAACTTGCGGAGAAGTTGGGAAGCCCAGCCTGGGAAGCTGGCACGGCTGCCCTGAGATTCTCTGCTCCTGGCCGTGTCTTGACTGCCACTCCTGCTGCCAGGGCCCTGATGGCCAAGGGGAGTTGAGCCTGTGCAGGAGTGGGATTGAGGGCAGTGGGCATGGGAGGAAGGCTGCAGATGGATGTTCCTCTCAACAGCACTGGAACAGAGGACATTTCTGGTGTGGGCCCAGCCACACCTTATCTGTGAGGCCTTAGGTAAGGCCCTTAGCTTCGCT
Organism: Pan troglodytes; assembly: GCF_028858775.2. Lineage (NCBI taxonomy): Eukaryota > Metazoa > Chordata > Mammalia > Primates > Hominidae > Pan > Pan troglodytes. The sequence continues at coordinate 31,048,662 of NC_072417.2, forward strand.
GATCCTCAGTTTCTTCATCTGTGACATGGGGTGGTGGTGCCCACCCTGCTGACACCCTCAGATTGCTGTGATGATCAAACAAGAGAATGGAAGTGAAGGGAGGTCCTGATGTCAGGCTTGTGGCTGTTTCCATCAGCTGCTGTCTCTGCTCTTCCTTCCTCAGGGCACCACAGAGAAGTTCTCCTTCCAGCTGGGAGCTCTGTGTGACAGGGGTGACCACCCACACTCTGCCTTTCTTTTTTTTTGAGATGGAGTCTCACTCTGTCACCCAGGCTGGAGTGCAGTGGGGCAATCTTGGCTCACTGCAACCTCTGCCTTCCGGGTTCAAGAGATTCTCCTGCCTCAGCCTCCCGAGTAGCTGGGACTACAGGTACGTGCCACCACACCCAGCTAATTTTTTATTTTTTATTTTTTTTAGTAGAGATGGGGTTTTACCATGTTGGCCAGGCTGGTCTCAAACTCCTGACCTCAGGTGATCTACCCGCCTTGGCCTCCCAAAGTGCTGGGATTACAGGCGTGAGCCACCTCGCCCAGCTCACACTCTGCCTTTCTACAGGGAGGGGCACAAGGAGGTTCAGCTGGAGATGGGCTGGGTCCCTGAGATCCAGGGGAGGAGCAGTTCCTGTCACCGTCTGAGAAGCTGTTCCTGATGCTGCTCCCTCCCTGAGAATGGGCACTCACCTTTCCTCTCCCCTCCCACTGGCCCAGAACTTTCTCCACGGGTTGTCATTGTCGGTGACTGCAAATTCCTTCAGGACAGGGACCAGGCCTCTCACCCTCTAGCCCCAGTGTGTCTCTAGAATCTGGCACCTTGGGAGACACTCAATAGCATTTTACTGAATGAATCAGTGAATCAATGAAATCACTAATTTGGGCAATGGGGCTGAGTCACAGTGGGCTAACCAGGCTCAGCTTCTTATTTCTTCCTCTCTGGCTGAGTTCACTGATCAACGGTCTCTTCCCATCTACCAATCCCCACCTCACACACACACTCCTCAGGGACCCCTCTCTGGGCAAAGAGGGTCTTCTTCCAGAGAAGATTGGAAGAGTTGGGACCCTGCCACCATGCTTCCTCCCTACAATCCATCCCTACATGGTGACCAAAGGGACCCTTTAAAAAATGCAGATTAATGGCCGGGCGGAGTGGCTCATGCCTGTAATCCCAGCACTTTGGGAGGCTGAGGAGGGCAGATCACTTGAGGTCAGTAGTTCGAGAACAGCCTGGCCAATGCAGTGAAACCCCATCTCAACTAAAAATACAAAAATAGGTCGGGTATTGTGGCAGGTGCCTGTAATCCCAGCTACTTGGGAGGCTGAGGCACGAGAATCACTTGAACCTGAGGGGTGGAGGTTGCAATGAGCCGAGATCACGTCACTGCACTCTAGCCCGGGTGGCAGAGAGAGACTCTGTCTCAAAATAATAATAATAAAATACATACAAATGCAGATCAACTTACGTCAAGTTCCTGATTAAAGTCCCCCACACCACTTCCCATAAAAGCCTCTCACGGGGCCTACAGGGCCTATCACTGTGGTCAGGCCCCTTCCTATCTCTGGCATCTCATCCTGTATTGCCCTCCCTTAAAGTCACCCACACTGCCCAGAACACTGTTTTCCTTCTGTTCCCCAACAGGCCAAGTTCAGTCTGGCCTTGGCCTTTGCACTTGCTGTGTCCTCTGCCTGGGATACTCTTATCCGTCTCTTTGCATGGCTGGCTCCGTCTCTTCATTCAAGTCCTATCTCAAGAGTCTTCCTCCAAACCTCTTCCCTGACCACCAATCTCATGTCATTTCTTTTTTAAACATGGGAGATAGGCACATTTTTGGGGTTCTCTGATGACTCCACAATATGAAATCCACAGGCTCCCCATCGGGTGCTCACTGTTTTGGCAGACGCTCACTCATGGTTGTGTATTTCCTTGGGTGATGTGTGGTTTTGAAATGCGGGCTCAGGCTCAAAGAGCTTTATGTAGGAGAGTCATAGACGCCTGTATTGAAGGTTTGTCTCTCCAGAGAGGATCTGTATTTATCTCAATCCTAAGGCTGTTACCAATGTAGGTCTGTTTTAGTTCACTTATTGCCTTGGGTTTTTCTGCTCTCCATGGGTGGTGTACAGCTGAGACCCACCCCATATGAAGACAGATCGATGGTTATAGAATTCCCAGGAGAGGCTTTTATATTTTCTTTTTCTTTCTTTCTTTCTTTTTTTTTTTTTTTGAGATGGAGTTTTGCTCTTTCACCCAGGCTGGAGTAAAGTGGCACGATCTCGGCTCACTGCAACAACATCCGCCCCCTAGATTCAAGCGATTGTCCTGCCTCAGCCTCCCGAGTAGCTGGGACTACAGGTGCCTACCACCATGCCCAGATAATTTTTGTATTTTTAGTAGAGACGGGGTTTCACCATGTTGGCCAGGCTGGTCTCGAACTCCTGACTCTTTGTGATCCGCCTGTCTCGGCCTCCCAAAGTGCTGGGATTACAGGCATGAGCCACTGCACCCAGCTACAGTTTCTTTTCCTTCATATGTGTGGTTTTGTTTTTTTTGTTTGTTTGTTTTTTTGTTTTTGTTTTTTGTTTGTTTGTTTTTGAGACAGTCTTGCTCTGTTGCCCAGGCTACAGTGCAGTGGCGCGATCTTGGCTCACTGCAACCTCCGCCTGCCGGGTTCAAGCGGTTCTCCTGCCTCAGCCCCCCGAGTAGCTGGGACTGCAGGCACCCACCACTATGCCCGGCTAATTTTTGTATTTTTAGTAGAAACAGGGTTTCACCATGTTGGCCAGGCTGGTCTCGAACTCCTGACCTCGTGATCCATCCGCCTCAGTCTCCCAAAGTGCTGGGATTACAGGTGTGAGCCACCTCACCTGGTCTACATTTTCTTTAAAAAAATTTCATTTTAGAGATGTGGTCTTGCTGTGTCATCCAAGCTGGAGTGCAGTGGTGCGATCATAACTCACTGCAGCCTTGACCTGGGATCAAAAGACCCTCCTGGCCAGGCACAGTGGTTCACGCTTGTAATCTCAACACTTTGGCAGGCCAAGGTAGGAAGACTGCTTAGGGAGGCCAAGGTAGGAAGATTGCTTAAGTCCAGGAGTTGGAGACTAGTCTGGGAAACATAGTGAGACCCCATCTCTACAATTTTTTTTTTTTAATGAAAAGAGAGAGAGATCCTCCCACCTCAGCCTCCGCAGTATCTGGAACTACAGGCACATGCCACCACGCCTGATGGCTTTTTCATTTTCACTCGAGTCCAGGTGAAGACAGGAGCAGTCTTCTTTGTTTTGACTCCTGGAGATTTCCCTCAATTTTTTGCCACTTGACTGTACCTGTGGTAAGATGTTTGTTATATTTTTTTACCCGGCATTTCTAGGTGTTTTGTATTGGAAGGTTGTCTGCAGGGTGTCCAGTCCATTGTATTGCTAAGGAATGGAGGCCTCTCAGGCATTCTCAATCATAAGTCCCACTTCTATTGTCTTCATAACACTTGTCATATTTGAGATGATGATTGTCATTTGTTTACTTGTTTACTCCCTGCATCCTCCCGCTGGAATGGAAGCCCCATGAGGGCAGGAACCTGGTTGCCTTGCTCACTGCTGTCCTCAGCACCTAGAACAGCACCTGGCTCCCGCAAATATTAACATTGGTTGAGTGATGAAATAAGTTAAAAAACCTGGGTTCAAATTTCAGCTTAGCAACTTGGGCAAATTACCTAGCCTCTCTAAACTCAGTTTTCTCATCTATAAAATGGGAATAGTAATGTTTACCCTTACTTTAAGGGAGGTTTATGAAGATTAAACGAGATATTTGTCAAGAACTCCCTTGAATCAGTGCTGGACACTCAATAAGTGGTAGTTACTATGACTGATGACTTCCAGGTCTTACGTGGTCCCATCCCACCCACCTCCCAGGACTCCCACCAGGATCAATTGGAAAGATGGTTCTGCCCTTCCCATCTCCTTGCAAGAGCTGAGTGGCCCTCTCTAACTTCACAAATGTGAGGGACCACGTTCTTTCCCTCCAGCACGTAGTGGGCCCACCTGGCTCCTGTGTGGTTCACAGTCCCTCCTCCCTGCCACAAGGAAAGTCCTTGGCTTCGTGGGAGGTGGAGGCAGGAGATGAGAGAATGGCCCATATCTGCACAGATAGCTGTGGGGGAGAAGGCCCGGGAAGAGAGGCCTGAGGGGTGGACAGCTGCCTGCAGAGGGCTTAGCCGTGTGGGAACTTGGGGTTCCTAGCCTGGCTGTGCCACTTACTCTGGTGGTCTTGAACAAGATATTTAACCATTCTGTGCCTCAGTTTCCCCATCTGTAACACAGATGGCTACTTATAGAGTGGCTACTTTATTTTTTATTTATTTATTTGAGATGGGGTCTCACTCTGTCACCCAGGCTAGAGTGCAGTGGCATGATCTTGACTCACTGCAGCCTCCATCTCCTAGGTTTAAGCATTTCTCGTTCCTTAGTCTCCCGAGTAGCTGGGATTACAGGTGTGCACGACCACACCCAGCTAATTTTTTGTATTTTTGATAGAGACAGGGTTTTACCATGTTGCCCAGGTTGGTCTTGGACTCCTGAGCTCAGAAGATCTGCCCCCTTGACCTCCCAAAGTGCTGGGATTACAGGCATGAGCCACTGTACCCAGCCTTAGAGTGGTTACTTTATATAACTGTTTTCAGAATAAATAAGTAAAGTGCTTAGAAGTGAGCGTGAGATTAACGTGTTAATTATTATTACATCTATTTTGTTCACTGCTGAATTTCCAGTACTTTGCACAGTACCTGCCTAGAGTAGGCACTCAATAAATGTTTCCTGAATGGATGGATGGACAGATGGATGGTGGATGGATGGGAGGATGGATGGATGGGTGGATGGATGGATGGACTGGCTAGCCTGAGAGGCGGGGAGAGTATGTCCATCAGATCCCTCAGATGTGTCCTATTAATTTTGCTAACAATGTTAACAGAATTTAGGTAGACCCCGCCACATCATGGACTCCTAGAATGCTGGGAGTGGAGGGTCCTGAGAGATCATCTCAGCCAGGTGTGGGTAGCACAATCCCCAGGGGCTTCTTCAAATGCCTGCTCTCCCTTCCCTTATGGAGATGAAGTCACCTCGGCTGGGTGTGGAGGAGCTCCTTGTTGGCTCTGATAGCTCTGTCTGTCGACTCTCCTTCATCTAATCCACCAGCCTCAGATTTCAGAGGAGGAAATGGAGGGTCAGAGAGAGACAGCAATTTGCAAAAGGTCCTGCAGAGAGTTGTGAAGGAGTTGACTCAAGCTCAGGTCTTCTAAGCCCTGGTTGCATGCTCTAGTACCACTCTGCTTCTCTGCACCCTCTCCACCAGGCTGAAGCAACTTGACTATTTACAGTCTTTTAAAAAATTTATTTATTTATTTATTTAGAGATGGAGCCTCTCTCTGCTGCCCAGGCTGGAGTGCAGTGGCATGATCACAGCTCACTGCAGCCTCAAACTCCCCGGCTCAAGCGATTCTCCCACCTCAGACTCCCAAGTAGCTCAGACTACAGGTGTGCACCACCATGCCCAGCTAATTTTTTCTTTTTTTGTAAAGACAGGTTCTCACTATGTCACCCAGACGGGTCTGGAACTGCTGAATTCAAGTGATCCTTCCACCTCGGCCTCCCAAAGTGCTGGGACTACAGGCGTGAGCCACTGAGCCCAGTCTTAAAAAATTTAAAAAAAAAATTTTTTTTTAATGAAAGAGGGGTTTCTATGATAAGGATACACAGAATACTTAAGAAACCATGGGCAGGAATGCAGCTGGTCTGGGGAGGTAGTGCCTGGGTCCAGGCCTAGGAGGCATCAGAACCTTCTCTCCATTTCTGTCTCTCTCCCTCTCTCTCTCTTTTTTGGGGGGACATGGTCTGGCGCTGTTCTCTGTTGCCCAGGCTGGAGTGCAGTGGTGCAATCATAGGTCACTACAGGCTTGACCTCCCAGGCTCAAGGGATCCTCCTGCCTCAGCCTCCTGAGTAGCTGGGACTACAGGTATACACCACTGAGCCCGGCAAATATTTTTTAATTTTTTGTCAAGATGGGGTCTCACTATGTTGCCCAGGCTGCTCTCAAACTCCTGGCCTCAAGCAATTCTCCTGCCTTGACCCCCTAAAGCACTGGGATTACAGGTGTGAGCCACCATGCCCGGTCTCTATATCTTCTTAAATTGTCTGTCACTATTCAGAGCCTCCCATCCCGTTCTTATTTTCTAAATTAGCTTTTTTATTATGAAATATTTCTCATACAAAGAAAACTATAAACAATAATATAATGATCACCCATGTATCTTCTACTCAGCTTTGTTAAATCTTAGCATTTTGCTGTCTTTGCTTCAGATATATATCTTTTTAAAGAAACAAAACATTATAAGTATAATGGAAACCCCCTGTATGTTTCCCCCAAGACTCATTCTCCTCTCTCCCTTCCCAGAGGTAATCACCCTCCTGAATTTAGGATTTATTCTTTTGATGCAAGTTTTAACTACAGATTATAAATACGTAAGCATTATATTGTATGAGTTTGCATACTTCTAAACTTTATATAAGTGGCATCCCATATATAAACTTCTGCACCTTGGGTGTTTTGTTCAGTATGTTTTTGGGTTTTATTCTTGTTCCTACAAGTAGCTCTGTGCCATATTTATTGAATGAAGAAATATGCCTCAATTTGTCCTTCATTTCTTGATAGGCTATAATAAGCATCCTTGTATATTTCTCTTTGTGCACACATACAAGGGTTTCTCTGGGGCATATAACTAGGAATGAAATTGCTGGGTGACAGGTCTATCAGTTATCTATTGCTGCATCATAAACCTCCCCCAAACTTAGTGGCTTAAAACAACATCCCTTCTATTTGCTCACAATTCTATGCATTAGAAATTCGGCAGGGCACAGTGAGAACAGCTTGTCTCTTTCCACAATGTCTGGGGTTGCATCCTGGGTGACTTAAACATCTGAAGCAGCTCAACGGGACCCTATGCGTGGGCCTGTGGTTCTAGCTGTCAGATGTGTTCCTCAGTTTTCTTTTCGATAGCCTCTCCATGCGGCTAGCTTGGGCTTTCTCACAACATGGTGGCCTCAAGATTCTAAGAGGTAGTGTCCCAGAGAACAAGCCACCCTGTGCAAAGTGCTTATTAAGCCTCTGCTTGCCTTACTCTTGCTAATAACCCATTGGCCAGAGCAAGTCAATGGCCATCCCTAGAGTTAATGTGTGAGGACGTGGATACTGGAAGGTGTGAGTCACTGGGAACTATCAATACAACAATAGGTACAAACATTAACAGTTTCTGAGATATTGCCAAATGGCTCTCCAAAGAGGGTGTATCCATTTATAATTTCCCAACTCTTTTTTTTTGAGATGGAGTGTGACTCTGTTGCCCAGGCTGGAGTGCAATGCCACGATCATGGCTCACTGCAACCTCTGCCTCCCGGGTTCAAGCAATTCTCCTGCCACAGTCTTGTAATCCCAAGTAGTTGGGATTACAGGGGCACACCACCATAATAAAAATAAATTTTTATTTTTTTTTTTAGTAGAGATGGGGTTTCACCTTGTTGGCCAGGCTGGTCTCGAACTCCTGACCTCAGGTGATCCACCTGCCTCGGCCTCCCAAAGTGCTGGGATTACAGGCGTGAGCCATTTCACCCGGCCTAATCTCCCAACTCTTGAATAATCTCCTTCCAACAGTGTTAGGTTGTTCTACGTCCACACCAATACATGGGTATCGTCAGACTTTCAGTTTGCCAGTCTAATGGATCTGAAATGATGTCACACTGTTGTTTGTCGTTCTTGTGTTGCTGTCTGTTTCTTGGGGTTTTTTTTTTTTTTTTTTTTTTTTTGAGCCAGGATCTTACTCTGTCACCCAGGAAGGAGTACAGTGATGCCATCATGGCTCACTGCAGCCTCAACCTTCTGGGCTCGAGTGGTCCTCCTGCCTCAGCCTCCTGTGTAGCTGGGAACACAAGTGCATGCCACCACGCCCAGCTAATTTTTTGAGTTTTTGTAGAGATGGAATCTCCCTTTGTTGCCCAGGCTGGTCTCAAACTCGGGTTCAAGTGATCCTCCTGCGTCAGCCTCCCAAAGTCCTCAGATTACAAGCATAAGCCACTGTGCCTGGCCTCACACTGCTGTTTTAATTGCACTGTCCTGAACTAATGGAGTGGATCATCTTTCTCTATTTGTTGATCATTTATTTGGGTTTCCTCTTTTTTGAATTGCCTGTTCCTATCTTTTCCCATATTGCAGTCACTATTTTTTCTTTCTTATATTAATTTATAGTTTGTGTTTTCTGGATCCTTAATTTATAAATGTTTAACCTGACCATGGAGGGGATATCTTCTCACTCCCAACCACCTGGAACAGGATACTGTTACTGAGGACCTTGGGGCACAGACTTAGGTGGGGAGTTTGGGGCTCTAAGGTCCTTTGGGTTCTGATTCTACCTGGCCTCAGCATCTGTCTCACCCTCTGGGTGTCTCTGCCAGAGTTAGAACGTGGATGGGGAGACCCAGAGCCCCTCCATCACCATGGCCCATTGACACTGGCTGTCTTCCTTTCTTGCCCCTTCCCTTCCCATGGCTTCAGATGGGTCTTCTCTTCCTCCAGCAGAGACGGCCACCATTGGTCCTCTGGGAAAACTGGACAATGATCTGAGCACAAGGTGAAAGAAAACTGGGAAATCTTTGTAGCTCAGGAAACTGGGAAATCTTCATGTCCTGCTGATCCTACATATATCCTGTGCACTAGACATTGACCCTGAGCATACTCTATCTTTCCTGCCTCTGTGCCTTTGCTTATGCTGTTTCCACTGCCTGGATGCCCCTACCTCTCACTAACCTCCCCTGCCCGGATCCTCCAAGGTCTACTTCACTGCCCTCTCCATGAAAGTCCCCCTTAGGTGGCCCTCCCATGCCCGCCACGATGTAATCTATCTCTCTTTTGATATCATCCCATAGGATTTTTCTTTGTATTTGTTCCTTTTTACAGACCCAAATATGGGTTCTAGAGAGGACATGTTTTCTCAATAGTTAAGACTTAGTGGTTTAGGGTCCCTCCCCCCTCCAAAAAAACAAAACCCAAACCAAAAAGTTCAGTTTTGATAAACTTAACCAGAATTTTGCAAGCAAAAAATCTAGAAAGAAGTGATGTCAACTTAGCATGATCACATGTCATGCGGCTATATAAATGTCAATTAAAGTGAAATGAAATTAAGTTTATCTCCTGAGTCACACTGGGCACGATTCAAGTGCTTCATAGCCACATGTGGCTAGTTACTATCATATTGGACAGTACAAATACAGAATAGTTCCATCATTGCAGAGCGTTCTATTGGGCCAGGAGTGGTGGCATTCATGCCTGTAGTCCCAGCTATTTGGGAGGCCAGGAGTTTGAGAACAGCCTGGGCAACATGGTTAAACCCTGTCTACACACACACACACATGAAAAATTTAGAAAGTTCTATTGGACAGAGCTGATATTTATTAGCTCTGTTTCACAGCTTCATATTGTTTCTATTTTGAAACACCTATATCAGCGGGAGAAAACAAAATTTCTTCATTGTTTAGGCTTCCAAAGATCTAAATATTACCCTGGTCCCAGCTCAGCCACTAATTTGTTGTGTGGCCATAAGAAAGTCACCATCTCTCTGGGTCTCAGCTTGAGGGAGCTGATGTAGAAGGGTCCTTCCGCCTCTGCCACGCCTGTTCCGCCCGGGAGAATTGCTTATTTATGTCCTGGCAGGAAGAGCAGGGGAAGGGGTGGAGAGGGGAGAGAGGCGGAGGAGGAGAGGAGGAGATCATTAATGGCTCCCAGGTTCTTGCCTTTGATCAGGTTGTCTGGAGCGAGGTAAGCGGCCAGGAGATGGGGTGCTGAGAGGAAGCAGAGGGCCAGGTGAGGGGTCAGGTGACAGAGGCTTCGGCCTGCGCTGGAATGGGGGAGGTCTTCCGCTCTGCCTCTCTCCACCTGGGAAGGAGCGCATGGGGGCTGGCCCCTACCACCCCTCCCTTATTCTAAGGGGGAACTCAGTGTTGAGACAGGGGTATTCCTGTTCTGCGGGTTCTCCAGTCCTTGCTGCCAGAAATTCAAAGGCAAAGTGAGAGTTGATGTGCCTGGAGGAGAAGAAAACTGAGCTCCCTGGCAGACACCTGGCTGCCTGTCCATCCTACCTGTGAAGAGGAGGGGAGGAAGGAAATTAGCGCACGTTGAAATAAGAAAGGGGCGACCTTTTATGAGATGCTGGCTTTGCGGACTGAAGCATATCACTGGATTAGTGGCCAGGAATTGGGAATTGTCCTCTCTTTAGGGTGGTAGGACGCTCCAGTGGGGAGACAGCCCTGGATATGGGATCGGAAGGTTTCCAATCCTAACTGCTGGGATATGTTATTTAACTTCTCAAAGCCTACGTGTCCTCATCTGTAAAAGGGGACCCAGGACACAATGATGACTGTGAGGAAGAATGAGGCCATCCCTATGTGTGAAGACATCTGGCAGATAATAGATGCCCGATGCATGTTTGGGAGTCCTCCGAAATCTGTGTTTGTGCCCTGGTCCTGACAGTTGTCCCCAACCCAGGGTCCTAGACTTCAGGTGAGGAGGGGGCCAGGACCCTTTGATCTCCCAACTGCAGCATCAATGGAGGGCTGAGTGGGCTGGGTGGGGTGGGGGCACTGGCGTCTGGGCCTGATTGGCACAGACCCAGGAGTCCAGATTTCAAAGGCAAGCTTCAAAGGCAGGGTTACGTGAATGTGGCTTCTTTTGTACCTGCTCAAGGAAGGAAAACAAACCAGTGCCCCCTCCTGCCCCAGGATGGCAGCTCAGATCCTGGGAGATACTCCCTACCCCACCTTCCTGCCCCAGGACGGTTAGTTTGATCTCTTCATCCATCCGCAGGGTTTTTGTCTCATCAAAGCAGTGATAAAGGAGCCGATTGTGGTGGGCCCTGCCCGGTCTCACCTGTGGCCCAGGGCACCCCATGGAGGGGAGCCAGCACCGGCACCGGAGGTTATGGTGACATGGGGTGGGGGGAGGAATGAGAGAAGGAAATCCAGGAGGTGCAGCTTTCATGGAAAGGGGAGCGGCAGCGGCGGTGAAGCAGAGCTAGCAGGGAGAAGTTTGAGGTTCAGGAAATTGACTGGGAATGTGGTATGGGCGGTGCCCATGGGTGCTGCTGGAGCCTGTAGGCAGGGGGGAGGCTGAGAGGGACTCCCCTCACCCTCTTCCTTCCTCCAGCTCTCAGAGTAGGCCAATTACCTGTCACCAGTCTGAGAGGGTCCCACCTCCCTCTGCTGGCTAGACTCACCCCTGCTGGCCCAGGATGGGGGGCGCTGCCAGTTCCTGCACCCCAGGGGTCAGCTGCGCCAGCATCTCTGTGATCTCAGCACAGCTCAACACTGCATCTAGGTGAACCCCCCACCCCCCCGCCGTGCCTTGGCTGGGCCCCAGCAGGGGAGAGGGGTGAAGGGAAGGAGAGTAGTCCAGCCCCTCCCACAGTGGAACTAAAGCTCTTCCAGTGGAACAGGCCGGGGCAGGAGGCCGCTGGAAGATGAAGGACACACTTATTCTTGTCAAGTTTCCCACGCCTTGGCCTGAAATCCTGGGGCCTCAACCATGTGGATAAACTCTGCCCCTTGAAGAAAAGCCTCCACCGCCTCACCTGCCTCCACCCTTCCCAGAAGTTTCAAAAGCCCAGGAACCTTGGATGAGCAGGACTCTCTTGGGTTTGGTTTCCCGATCTTAGGTGTCAAAGTAGAGCACCAAGTGTAAATTCATTCATTCACTCATTCATTCATTCACATTCACTCATTCATTCATTCACTCATTCATTCATTCCTTCAGCAACATTTTACTGAGCACCTCCATGTGTTAGGCATCCTTACCGAAAGTCTGCAATTTAGGCTTTTTTTTTTTTAAATTTTTGACTTTTTTTTTAATGGGGTCTCACCATGTTGGCTAGGCTGGTCTTGAACTCTTGAGGCTCAAGCAATCCATCTGCTTCAGCCTCCCAAAGTGATGGGATTACAAGCATGAGTCACCGTGCCCAGCCTAGGCATTCTTAAATACTTGAGCAAATGGAGAGTCTGTGAGGTTAAGCAACTTGGCTGAGGTCACACAGCAGCTGAGGGGCAGAGCTCTTTGCACCAGTTTTTGCCCCTGCCCCACCAACTCCCAGCTGGAGGCTGAGGGAGGAGCGCTCTCCCAGCCCGGCTGGGAAGGGGCCTTTGTACTCCCTCTGCACCTGCGCCTGAGCTTGGTAGACCTGTCAGTCCCTGGTGTCTGTTGCGCTGCCTGGGCAGGTTGTAGTCTGGGCTGTGCTGTGAGACACTGAGTGAGCCCTTCCTATGGGGTGCAGCTGTGTCGTTGTTACCTGGGCCACACTTCCTCATCGGCAGTGAGGTGGGTAGACTGGCTAGGTGGCTGCGCTTGAGTATTTAAAAAAGACAAATGCCTCTTCCCCTACCACTCCCACCTTTCCCAAGAAATTCTGATTCTATTGGTCTGGGCTGGGCCGCATGCCTCTGTACTTTCGAAAGTTCTCTAAATGAGTTAGGTGTGCAGCCAGGACTGAGAACCTCTCGAACTAGATGATGTCTACTTCTGTGAGCTAAAAGTGGCAGCCCAGCCCCCTCCCCAGGCTTGAGACCATGGGCACAACTCTTCGCCATCACAGCCACTCATGGCCTCTGAGTCTCTGTTCTCAGGGTCTCTTTAAGGAGTTGTGTGCTGGGAGCCAGCCGAAGGCCACACCTGCTAGGTTCTGATGGTCAGAGGGACTGGCCCTGTGAGCCAGGTGTCCTGGAGGAAGCTGTGGGGAGCAGGTGCTTTAGTAGGAGTCGGGGGAGGAAGGAGGAAGGGAAACTCTCAGGCCTGGGGCAGGGAGCAGAGGGACTGAGGTCCTCCTTATTCTGGAGAGAAGCAGCTCCTCGGTCTGACCCTTTGGGGCCAGCAGGGGCAGGGACGGGCATCAAGACCATGGTGCCTCTGGGGAAGGTGAACCTGGTGCCCTTGGCCACCTGCCCTCCATCCCTGCACACAGCGTTCTCACACTCACGTGGGAGGGGAGGGAACTAGGGGCACCTTGACTCTCCTTCCAGAAAGATCTGCTGACAAAGACAAACCCCCACCCCCACCCTCTCTGGCTGAGGCTGGCAGGCGCCTCAAGCAGTTCAGGTGGGGGAAGGCCCCTCCCTCCCGCCTTCCCCTGTACCCACAGCCACAACCTCTCAGGCCTCAGCTCTCCCAGAGTCTGTGTGCGCTGCTCAGATTTGGGGGCCCCAGGCAGCGGGAGGAAGGCCTTTGAGACCTGGGCCTGTCCTTCCTCTTTTCAGATTTCAGCTGGAGCAGGGTTTCTCAAACTGTGATGGATAGACACGTCACTCCCAGCTCCTGTTCAAGCAAATTCTGATTCAGAAGGCAGGGCCTGACACTCTGCATCCCTAGCAGGCTCCCCTGGGGTGCTGTACTGCTGGTCTGTGGACCACACTTTGGGCAGCAAAGGGTTAGAACACCCACACAGATGTTCTCTGAGCCCAACCCTCTCATGGGCCTGGCAAGCAGCTGGCACCCACCAGGGTAGGGCCAGGCTGGGCCAGGCTGGGCGGACAGCCACCATCCCCTGGTACCCCTAACGAACAAGTGGTCCTCACTAGCCTGGCATGTGGCACCATTGACGGCTCAGTGCCCAGAATAGGGAAAACATAAAATCTCATTTCAAGCCCCAATGATGGTTTGGTTCAGCTTTCCTAGCTTTTTAGGAACTTAATTCCATGCGTTTTTCTTAAATGGAAGGCTGCAAGGCACCTGCTTAAAATGATATTTTCCCCTCTACATTTGAGTAGAGACAGGCAGAGGGAGGGCAATGCTTTTTCTCCCTTTTTCAGGCTGTGTGTCACTCTGTCTCTGCTCTGTCTGTTTTGATGTCTGTCCATGTTGGCTTCTCTTATCTCTGTTTCTATTTTTCTCTGAAATAGTGCAGGGTTTTGCATCTGTACAGACCTGAGTTGGAGTCCTTCTTTTGCAACAGTTGATTAGCTCTGTGACTTTGGGCAAGTCTCTTAACTTCTTTGAGTGTCAGTTTCTTAATCTCTAAAATGGGCTCATTATTAGATGCTTGTTGGAGTGGCTGTGAATATTTTTATTTGAAATCATAAACACGAATATCCTTTGTAAGGTGAAAAGGATTGGCCAAGGATACAGGATCATTATAAGGCAATGATTAAGAGCACATGTGAATCGTGACTTTACCAGGTATTAGCTGTGTTGGGTGAGTGACCTAAATGCTCTCAGCCTCAGTTTCCCCATTTATAAAAAGAGGATAATTATACTATCACCCCACAGGATTACGAACAGGGGTACACAAGATTACCTGTGGCTACTGCTCAGCACAGGGCCTCACACACACACACACACACACACACACACACAGACTCCAAGTTGGGCTCATACTGCTTTTCCCCTTTAACACTATATCACGGACATGTGCCTATGTTTTTATGTATTGTTGATGCATATATCCTATAAGATGAATGGATGAAAATTAGTGGACTGCATGCTTCATTGTTGGTCATTATGGTTGTTGGGCTGAGAATCTGGAGTAAACATTTACAAAAAGAAAGAGGGCCTTATAACCATTTCCTTTCCCTTCTTTTTGGCCAAACAGGTAAAAGGCCACCTCCCTGGCCCACAAGCCCCTCACCCAAGGCTTTGGCCAGTTGGCCTCTTCACTCAGTACATCCTGCTAGTTAGGAGCACAGAATCCTTTTCCTTCAAGGGGTTCCTCTGTTAACCCCTGGTGCTGCAGCGCTGGCATTGGATGTTACAATTTGCCCATTGCTGTCAGAACTGGACAAGTGACCCAACAGGAATTCTTGGGATACTGAGGCAGATATGCTAGCAAGGAGGCCTTCTTGACATTGAGAAAAAAAGCACAGGTAAGGATGAGTGACTGGGGTGCCCCAGGGCTGCTGGCAAGCCCTCACTTCTGTTTCTGCTGGAGAAGGGCTGCCCAAAGGTGGAGGAGGTCTTTGGGGCATTAGGGTGAGCCCCAGCTGAGCAAGGAAGGCAGGTTCCCTTTCCACTCTGCCTCTCAGGAAGTCCCACCACTTACTAGGTTGGAGGAGACCTTAACTCATCTATCCCTCAGTTTTCTTATCTGCTTTAGGAGCATAAAAGAGCATCTATTTCATCGGGCAGTTGGGAGAATTTCATGAATCCACATCTTAAAACAGCACGTTCTGGCTGGGCACGGTAGCTCACGCCTATAATCCCAGCACTTTGGGAGGCCGAGGCGGTGGGCCACTTTAGGTCAGGAGTTCGAGATCAGCCTGGTCAACACGGTGAAACCCCAACTCTACCAAAAATACAAAAATTATCTGGGGAGGGTGGTGCATGCCTGTAATCCCAGCTACTGGCTGAGGCAGGAGAATCGCTTGAACCCGGGAGGTAGAGTTTGCAGTGAGCCAAGATCCTGCCATTGCACTCCAGCCTGGGCAACAAGAGCAAAACTCCATCTTAAAAAACAAACAGACAAATAAACAACAGCACATGTCCTTCAGTGAAGGTTCAAATAATACAATATTAGAAAGTTTCGTGGTTCCCAGTCTCAGTCTATCTGTGTCCTCTCTTTGCCCCTTCAGCCTTCCCAGCATCTCATGGTCACCCACAACCCTAACAGCCTTCCCCTCCAGGAAATGTAACCTCTCCAGGGAAGCTTCCTGAGCAGCAGGGCTTACTCTGGAATTATGTAAAGAGTCGCCACAAACCTACAAAGTGCCACCCCACCCCTGCTGAAGCAATGTGTCCAGAGGCCACAGGGACACAGGGTGGGTGACGGAAAGAAATATGTCATGGTGGGCAGAGTCCCAGAAATTGGAGGTTCCCCAGCTTCAAGAATACAACCTTTGTTGTCGGGCGTGTTGTTTCATGAAGGGCCATATGAAGCAGCCTTCTACATCCCTAAAAGACCCAACGAGAGTCGGTGGATTAAATTAAAGCAGCAGAGATTTGAGTGAGATACAGGGAAGGCTCTCTTGATAGCCAGGGATAACACCCAGGAGAGGCTAGGGGAAGACGGCTGTGTTGCCCTGTCCCAGGAAGGGAGCCTGGAGAGGATTAGGTCTCAGAGCTGGCATGGGTGCTCAAGAAATGCTGGTCAAATGAAGAAACTGGTGCAGGAGGGTGTGTGATCTCGTCTCTCCTGGTCTAGAACTCAATAATTTAATTTTGATGTGATTCCTAAATTTCCTTTAAGCTTAAAGAAAAAATAATCCATATGAGCTTGAAGGTGGCATTCAGCAAAGGGCTTCACTGACAGGGGCCCCCACCTGCACCCTCCAAGCTTCCCGAAGGCACGTTTGGCTAAGAGACAAAGTTCGAGGTGGGAAACCCTGCTGTCGATAGAGTCACTCTCTGCAATCAGGCAGAATTAATTGTATGAACACCATTGATCAAACCACTTAATACTTACAGGGGCTGAGAAAGAGCTGAAATGTAATTTCATTACCAACCTGCTCACCCCTAATCAAATTCCTAATAACTCTCTAATTTTTCCTTTAGATAAGGGCTGATAGGTGGAAATGGGGGTGGGGCGGGGGATAGACATGGAAACTTATTTTCTCTTCTTTGCTAGACTCTGTCTAGATAGATCCAAGTTAAATGCCTACTTCCAGAGCACCTTGTCGAAAGTCGCTGTAAGGGTTGTAGCCAACTTTTCGATTTATGCCTGGGATGGGGTGTGGGTGGGGGGCAGGGTGGAGGATGGGTGCAGATCTCCTGAACTGCGAGTGAAGTTCACAAAAATCAGTTCTTTTTTCTTTCTCTCTTTTTTGAGATGGGGTCTCAGTCATTCAGGCTGGAGTGCAATGGTGTGATCTTAGCTCACTGCAACCTCCACCTCCCAGGCTCAAGTGATCCTCCCACTTCAGCCTCCTGGGTAGCTGGGAACACAGGCACGCGCCACCAAGCCTGGCTACTTTTTTTTGTATTTCTGTTAGAGACGGGGTTTCTCCATGCTACCCTGGCTGGTCTTGAACTCCTGAGCTCAAGCGATCCACCCACCTGGGCCTAACAAAACTCAATTCTGATTTGACTTAGGGTGATTATTCAGTGACTCAAGATCAGCAGATACCTTTTTAGGCAGAAAACAAAACACATATAGGCTCCCTTGGCCCACAGCAAGGGGTGGAGGTGGGCAGTGCAAGCAGAAGTAGTCACAGGTTCAAAAATATCCAAGGATAGTAATTCCAGGAGAATGATTGCAAGGTAGGAGACTTGGCTCAAGTCCTGAGCGGGCTGGCGAAAGCTCCGTTGCAGGGCCTGCACACGCACACACAGACACATGTGCACACTACACAGACACGTATCACATGCCCACACACATGTACACAGTACATGTGTACATGTACACAGTACATGTGTACATGTACACATGTCATGCTTGCTGTTTTGTCCTGTGTCCATAGGGTGTTTGAAATGTAGCAGACCCTCAACTGATATTTGGAAAATATGCTCAGAGCACATAGGCATACATACACATGACCTGCACACATACAGGTATGTATACACATGCGTGCACACGTGGTCTCTCACTCTTTGCTCTCTGGGAGGGCAGGGAACCTGGCAGTTTTATTTGCCACTTGTCTCTGGCACGTAGTGGGCACTTGGAGGCATCTGTGCAAAGAAGAGCTGGAAGCAACAGTCCTGGGGCAAAGCTGCCTCCTCCGCTGCCATGGTTGGATCATCCCTTAATTTAAAGCGCTGGTCAAGATTCTGGTCTCGGAGGCCCTGCCTGCTCTGTGGCATTCTCCAGGACCATCCACACACTTGAATGATACCTGTTCACACTGGTGCTGTGGGCGTCTTTAGTGTGTACCTCCGTCATCAGACTCCTGTCTTCCCAGACCACCTCCCGTCCCTCACTCTATGTCAGGAATTTCTTTAGAGGAGGGACCCTCTTCGCTATCAAAGTGGGAGCCCCTGGATGGCCCTCCCATCCCCTATCAGACCAGAAGTCCCCCTATTTGAGAGTTCCAAAGGCCACAAGCCTCCCTCATCAATTCTTATGAGAGGTAGGTGCCTCCCTTCATTTTTCTAGGTTGGTGAGATGACAGCTCCTTCTTGTTTAGTTTCTGCCTGACCCCCTGAAGTCTCCCTGTGCCGAACAGATGCCAGAAAGCCTGCCCAGTGCCCAGGTGCCAGGGCTGAGCTCACAGAGTGGGTATGTAGGCAGGTGAGGGGAAAACAGCATAAATAACTAGATCTGGAGAGGTGTGCATGTGTACCTTTGTGTGTCTGTGTTTGTTCCTGCGTGCAAGAGTGCGTGTGTGGAGGTGGGTCCTGCCTTCCTGGACTCAGCCAGTTTGGGCAGTAAGATCATTGTTTATGACCCAGCCCACCATGCTCTGCCCAGGGCTCCCCCAGCCCAGCCCCAGCCCACCCCAGGGAATGGTAGCCTTGCAAGGATGTAGGAGGGGCATCCCCCGCCAACCAGGTCTTCACTCCCACCTCTCCACAGTCTTCTTTCCTGTCCCAGCTACTTTACCTGGCTTCTGAGACCTGTGAAGGAGGAAAGTAGGCAGGGAGGGGTGGGGTGAAAGGTGGGGGCAGTGGAGGGTAGTTATTTACAAAGCCTGTGCCCTGGGGACCCTTGTCCTGTACAACAATTACAGCCCTTTAATTAACTGAAATGCAGTCCACCTGTCGATGGAGGCCTGTCCCCCACTGAAGTTAGCCTGTGCCTGCCGCTGTCTAGTACTGGTTAATGAATATAAATCAGATAGTTTATAGTTAGCGAGCACGGAACAGGCTGGCAAGGGCCTGAATTCCAATGCAGAATGCCCGAGGATAGGAACATGCATGCCCTCCATGGGCATGGGGGCCTGGACACCCACGGGGGTGGCACCAGGTGGGTAGGGGAGTGGGCAGTAAGCCAGCCTACCTTGCACTTGGGCTGTGAGTGCACACACAAGTGTGCAGTGCACACATGAGGCACACAGCACAGGCTTTCTTTGCATATACAACATTACATACCCACAAAAGTGAACAACACAGGACCTCTACAAGATACACGGAAACAAGGAGGAAGTACAGCTCCCAGAAAACCCTGGCTCCTGCCTCTTCTGAAATCCGCAGAGCCTTGGCTCTGAGCAGCTTCTCTCTTCATGCTAGAGCCTATGCCCACTGCCCGCTGCAAGAGACAGGTGCAGTCTCACCCCCAGGCCAGCTTGCCACCTGATTCTGGGGATCAGCCCAGGTCCAGAATGCTGACTCAGTTTCCCCTCCCCAGGCTGGAGTCACTGAGCTGACTGCTGTGGTGGGGGTGGCAGTGGCTATGGAACCCTGGTACCAGGCAGGGAGGCTTCTAGAATGTGTGTGGGGATTTTACCCAAGGTCTTCACAGCTGCAGAGGAAATAGATTGACAAGGTCCTAGCCCAGGGCCAGGTTCATGGGCTGGTGATCTGTGTACAGAGCCCTGTGGTTAGAAGGTTTAATGGTTTAATGCTCTTCTGTTGCTATCTTGAAAGCCTTAATAATGTCTGAACAAGGGGCCTGCACTTTCATTTTGCATCGGGAACTACAAGTAGTGTAGCTGGTCCCATTCTCACCCCAGACATAGGGCCAATGGGAGAAGACTGTGTGAAAAGTGTGGGTATGGGGTTGTGGTGTTTACAGGGTCTCTGAACAGAGATCTAGCAATAGGGGTCACTTGTGGAAAGTACACTTTACCCAGACTTGAGGGTTCCTCCTGCTGGCTTTGTCACCTGGGGAAGGTCCCTCACCTCCCTGGGCCCCAGGTTCAGGCTTCCAAGGAGATGGCCTTTCAGCTCCCTTCTAGCTCAGCCTCTCCTCTTTGGGAAGAGTCCAGACCTCCTTGGAACCTTGGTTCACACACACACGCATGCACGCACATGCATGCACACACGCACACACACGTGCATACACATACACACGCAACGCATGCACACACCCACACACGTATGCACGTGCACACACACGCACATGCACGCACACGCACACACGCAGGTACACATGCACACACGCACACACATGCACACACACGCACGACGGAGCCAAATCTGCAACATAGAGTTGCATTATTGCCTCTGGAGAGATGGAGTGGGGTTGTCCCCACCCCCAGACAAGTCCTCACAAGCAGCTTCTAAAATCCAGAGACCAGCCAACACCTCTCCCTGAGTGGGTTTGTTTACTCCTCTACTAGCGGAGAGGGAGGGGATGGGGGTCCAGCAGCGGGGCGGGGCGGGGTGGGGGGGTAGGTAATGGCTTGGTGGGGGCAGATAAATAACTGTCATCCAGGGCTCACTGACACCCCTGCGTTCCGCCTGGCTAGTCTGGGCTGGGAGGGGTGACAATTATTTGCTTCTCCTGGGCTCCCCTGCTGGTAGAGCTACGGGGAGGAGGGGAGGGTGTGTGGGTTCTGGAGACAAAGGAAAATGATTCTATGACCATGGTGTGAGTGGTGGCGAGTGGGGCAGGGCCCAGGATGAGACAGTGTGGCCTGGATACCAGGCAGGGTGGCTGGGGGCGCGGGGCGGGGGGGTGGCATGCACAGGCAGAGCCCCCAAGTGGCTGAGGCTGGGTCCTGGTGCCGCAGACACAGACGAAGGCACCTGTCATGCGGTGGGGGGCTGAATGTCTGTCGCCAAGGGGGCCTCTCACACCTTGGGTGGCAGCAAGGGCCCCACAGCTGGCTAGCTCAAGGCTGCCCACAGCAGAGGTCTCTGGGCAGTGGCATAGGACACTCCAGCCTCTCTTCCTGTGTGACAGCCCAGGAGAGGAGCAGTCACTTGGTCAGGCAGCTCTTCCATCTTGATGGCGCCAACGCAGGAGGTGGGAGGTGGTGGATGCTCAGCTAGGCCAGAGTCTCAAGCCTCACGGAGTGGGTCTTTCACAGAAGCATCTCTCAGTCCCGGCTAAGCTACTGTGAATACACCCATTCCATAGACGGAGAAGTAAAGAAAGAAGGCACTCACTCCCTGGAGACCTACAGTAAAATGAAGGTTAAAACCCAAGTGACTCCTCCCTGATTCCGGATTGGGGTTCTGCTAAGAAAGTAAACCCCCCAAATCATCCCCAGTCCTCCCCCACAGACTCATCACATACACATCCACATCACATACACACACACACATACACTCATCACATACACATCCACATCACATACACACACACACACATACACTCATCACATACACCCAAGAGGTGGACAGGAAGTCCTTGTTCCTGTTAGACTTGAGAGAGGAGCCTGGAAGCTCCAATTCTTTGACAAGATTCCCAACAATGTGTCCTGATAAACACTTTCCTGGGCCCGGAACATCTGCTGATCTTCACAGCCCCTGGGTGAGGAGGACTGGGAGGATGTCAGGAACTGCATTCACAAAGATTGCAGCCAGAGAAGGGGCCCGAAGGGGTTTGCACTGTGACTTAATTGGAGGTGAAATCCACCTTGACTCCCAGCCCAGAGCACCCCCATATCTGAGACACCCGGAGGATGCCCCAGCTTAGAAAGCTCAGCTCCCCGAGTTTGGAGTGGGGGCAGGCACAGGCAGGAGAGGTTTTTGTTTATTTGTTTCGGCGAGGATCTGGCCACCCTCCCTTGTGTGATAGAAAGGCCCAGTCCTCAATTTGGGGACACCACCTAAGATCAATCTCTAAGACACTCTCAGATGCTAAGGACTCTGTGGTCTTAATCAGGGAAGGCTCCTTGGGGGAGGCAAAATTGAAGGATGCTTTGATCAGGGCAAGGACAAGCCTGGGCAGAGATAGGAGATGTGTGCACAAGCGGCCAGCCCCTCGCTTTCCGCAGTCTCTGGGCTCAAGGGCAGCAGGCATGAAGCAGCCTCTTACCTTGATGTGAAATGAGGAATTGGGAGCTCAAGAAACCTGTGATCCTGTTGAGGATACTGACAACAGCCCATCAGACAGAAAGATGGATAGCATGGGAGGCCCGTTCAGGCTCATCCCTGGCTCAGACTAGCAGACACAGGACGCCTTGGACAGGCTCCATCCAGGGCATCTGTGGGCACTGCCCCCTGGCTGAGGGCAAGCCAGCTTTGGTTCAGGCCCTTCCATTCCTCTTGGGAGCCTTGCTTAGCGCTCACTTCTTCCCCAAGGCCTCCTCAGACTGACCCCAGAATCCGCCCCCCACCCAAGCTTCCGCTTCGTCTCCTCCTCCCAGGATGCAGGGAGGCCGGGGGTACTACCAAGACTCCCAGGCCATACGTGAATTCATCATCTTCGCGTCCTCTGTAGAACGTGGGAGAGAGGCGAGGGAGAGAGAATGAGAAAGAGGAAGGTGCTTGTCTACCCAGGTGTGCCGGGTAGAACTTGACGAGCCAAATTCTCCACCTGTGGGCTGGACAGAGCAGGACAAGCAGGACTGGAGAGCAGAAAGCCTAGGTTGATGTCCAGCCCAGCCACCCTGTCACCCGGAAAAAGCACCGTGACCTCAGAGGCTCTCAGTTCGCCCCCCTGTGCTGAAGCCCCCTCGGCAGGGATGTTGGGAACCACAGAGATAATATAGGGGAAGAGCCCGACCATAGCCCTGGTTTATTATTAATTAGTTCTAATCGTAGAAGCGTCCGCTTACACATGGCGGGAGGGAGGCCCTTCTTTGGGCCATGCAGGTCCACAGTGCGATGCCAGCCCAGCCCAGCCCACGCTGCGGAATGTGTGTTTGGAGAGAGGCAAGGGAAGGGAGGGAAAGGTTGACTGCTTTTTTTCCCCTCCCTCCTTTAGCGTGGGTGACACTGGCGAGAAGCGAGCAGCTGACCCGGGTTTGAATTTAGAGTGTTCATTAATACGATATTATGCCATATGCTCCGCACACTGTCTCCCTCGAATGCAGCCGCCAATTTGCTGAGCAGCCCTAATTAGTAATGGTATAATGAGAGTATTCAGAGGGTAATGTGGTGGGTGGGGACGGAGGGACGGGACTGAGCCTGGCCGCTGGGGGAGGGGCAGGTCTGGCTGCAGAGGGCTGGGGGACACTGCGGCAAGGGGTCATCTTGACCCAGGGCTGGCTGAGGCCCAGGAGATGAGATACCTCCCCTTCCTTCCCAACGCCCACTCCGTTCCTCAGGCAACAGAGGCTCAAGGTTGTGGAGTGGGGTGTGTGGTGAGGGGGTGGACAGGGTAGAGGGAGAGGTGAGAGAGCCTGGGTGAAGGAGGAGGCAACGGGTGGTCCTTTGTTTTCAAACCAGAGGTGGATGACAGAGGAGAGGTGATGGTGGAGCGTGTGTGTGCCTGTGTGCATGTGTATGTGGTGTAGACTGTAAATCCCGAGTCTTTATCATGTGCCAGGCATTCTGCTGGCCCTTCAGAATTACCCAGCCAGGTGGTATAACTAATGCTATTTTTCAAATGGGGAAACTGAGGTTTAGGTAGATTCAAAGGTCAGTCAACTGGTGAGGGAGCAGAGGACTGGCAACCAGGACTGGCAGCTTCCAGAGCTGGATAAGCTTGCCTTGGCCATCATTGGCTGCTGTGGCCATGGAGGGGAAGGGTGGAGAGCACAGCGTGGGGCTGGGGATGGGCACAGGGCAGGAGCGAAGTGAGCCACATGCTCCTCATTCCTCCCTCTTCCTCTGTGCTTACCTGTCCCTCCCTTCCCTTCTCAGGCTGTAGCTTCCCAGCCCCCATCCCCAGGGGGAGACAGTTCCCAGGACTCCTATTTGAGGGGCCACTATATGTGAGGACCAGGACGTGCTCCACACCTTCAGCCATAGTCATGCCAGTGGCACCTTCGGCCTGGACATCTCCTGAGTGTGGGTTCGTGGGTGTGCAAACCTCAGAACCTCAGAGCCCTGGTATTGTTCTCTCCCCTCTCCCTCTCAACCTCCCTAAGCCTCATTTTCCCCATTTTTCATGCATCTCTGGGCTCAGGAAAACGTCTGCCCCTTGCCACAGGTGAACCCCAACGAAGGGCTGGGAGCCCCACGGGGCACGAAGTATTTGTGCCTCAGATTCGGGCTGCCCCGACCCCTCTGAGCCTCCCAAGGCCAACGGTGTCGGCAGGAGCAGGTGGGTGGACCCTAAAACCTGCCTCCTTCAGAGCCTATTGCCAGTGCCCCTCTCAGCCCCCCTTCTTCCCAGGCTCGGCTGGGCAGTGCTCCCTCCCCAGGGGATCACAGCTCTCCCGCAAACCCACGCTCAGGAGATGAAATATTCATCACGTACATATTGGCTCCTCCAGCGGCTTTTAGGGAAAGCAAATGAGACTGACTCCGGGAAGGAAATGAGTGTGAGGCATGGGGGTGGAGGGGGGCGCGGCTAGGACAAGGGTGGGCAGTGCCTCCCAGCCTCCCTTTTCTGGAATCCAGCTTCTGGGACTGGGCTGCACCTTGCATTCCTGGTGCCCCCAACCTACCACATCCCTGCCTTCCAGCCACCCCATCTCTTCTCCTGGAAGACAGGAGGTTCATAGTTTTCCTCTAACATACCCAGGCAGAGCTGCAATGCATGGATCCATCCATCCAATAGTCACTCTCAGCCAGGTGCGTTCCAGAGACCTAGCTTATAGGGCCAGACAGGTAGCCAGGAACCCCTCAGGGAGGACACAGGCAACCAACAGGCCACAGACATATAAGACCGTGTCAGGTGGTGTCTGAGGGAAACGAAATATCTATTTTAGCTTGGTGGGCAAGGAAGGCCTCTGAAAAGGTGGCATGGGAGCTGAGATCTGGATGGCGAAGACAAACTTTCCAGGCGGAAGAAATAGCAGTGCAAAGGCCTGGAGGAGGGAATGAGCTTACAGCGTTCAGGGAGCAGCCAGAGTCCAGTGTGGCTCTGATCCAGGGGGGCGAGTGAGTTTGAAGAAGATCTCAGGGGCATGATCACACAGTCTCACAGGCCACAGAAGTCTTGGGGTTTATTCTAAGAGCAAATGAAAGCATTTGGGGGCAGCAGAAAGAGCACTGGATTTGAAGCCAAGGACCTGGGTGTGAGCTTGATCAGGTCACTTAACCTTCTAGCCTCAGTTTCCTCATCTGTGAAACGGTGATGGGGAAGTGCAGGCCACAGGGCTGTTGCGAGGATTAAATAACGTCATTTATGTGAAAGTCTGCCACTCTTCAATGTTGGTAGTGAAGCAGATCCTTCTGCCTGTCCCTGGGTAGTCCCCCAAATGTCTGCCTGGACAATACCAAGTTGCAGAATCTCAGAACCCTGGCATAGAGCAGGGCTTTAGAAGTCTGTCACTCAGTGAGTATTTATTGAGGAACTATGTGCCTTGTGCTATGCTTGGTGCAAGATGCAGCCGTGAACATGATAGATTCAGAGTGTGGACTGGAGAGATCTGGACCAGCCCATTTCATAGATAGGCAAGGTCAAGGCCACACAGTGCTGACCAGAAAGAGAACCCAGGCCCCCCGACCACCAGTCCAGTGTTCTCCCCAAGATGCAAACAATGGGTGCCCTTCCTTTCCTTTGCCTGACATTTTCTCCCACACTAGGGCTTGCTTGGGAGAGAAGGCAGCTCCCTGTCCCCGTGGCCTTGCTTGGATAAGGAAGAATTCTGAAGGGACCAGGATCGGCTGTGATGGGCCTTGAAGGATAGATGTGATTTGGCTGTGAGGAATGGAAGGACACTGGGCAGAAGGGACAGCAAAGCCCTGGAGACAGACAAGTGTTGACCTGCATGTTAAATAGCAGGCGGGGCTCTCAGAGAGGAAGAAGAGGCCAGCATGCCAGATCTGGAAGGGCAGGCGGGCGCCATTTCTCCAGCAGTGGGGGCCGCTGGAGCTGTAAGTTAGGGAGTGGTGCTGGCAGGATGCTCCTGAGAGAGCGCTGGCAGCTCAGGGCGACTGCATCAGAGGCGGGAAATGGAGGTAGAGAGACCTCTGAGCAGCCTAGTGCAGTGGCCCGCGTAAGTGCTAGCAAGGACTCCACTAGAGCAGCAGCAGGGGCAAAGAAGAGAAAGGAGCCATTCGAGAGGCTTTCCAGAGGAGGAGGCCACCAGCCACCCTGATGGAGTGTGGGGAGCAGGAGGGAGGGAGGAGACAAAGAGCTTTCAGAAGATGGGAGATTTAGCTGTCCTTTATTGATTTCACGAACATTTCCTGAGCACCTGCAGAGGGTCAGGCCCTGTGCCATTCAGGCAGGAAATTGAGCAAAATTGTGCAAAACCTGAAGGCTCGTGATTTGTGCTCTTGTTGGGATGGGGAAGGGGAAGTGGGGGCGAGGGGTCGTTAGGCAGCTGGCACCACTCTCAGAGCCTTGATTTTGCTCTCTGTGAAATGGACAGCTCTGAGGGCCAGGGAAACACCGGCTGGGCTGGGCGCTTCAGGAAGGTGCTTCTGGATAGATACCACCATGGAATTCTGGGGACTCAGCCTATGGAAATGAGAAGGGAGTGGGTGAGGAGAATGGGGCTCCCCTTTGAGGCTGGGGAAGCAGACCCACGTAGGGGAGGGAGGAGCCTTGTTGGGGGTTGTGTTCCTCTCAGGATTGTGGGGATGGGGTCTCAGGGCCTCCCACTTCCCACCTGGGGAAAAAGACCCAGAAAAAGAACACCCCAGGAGCAGGGAATCTGGAAGCAATTCTTTCAGTGACCGCAGCAGCAGCAGTAGCTAATGTTTCCCGGATCCGTTACATGCATTAGGTCAGCCAATCCTCACTGTGTCTCTGGAAGCAGGTGCTGATAGCGTTCCCATGTTCCAGATGAGGACGCTGAGACCCAGACTGCTGAGAATATTCACAGAGCCAGGACTGGAACTCAGGCTGCCTGACTCCACGTTAGGCACATTAGCTCTTCTCAGATCCCCTCTTCTTCTTTTTTTCTTTTTCTTTTTTTTTTTTGAGACAGAGTCTCCCTCTCTCACCCAGGTTAGAGTGGAGTGGTGCGATCTCGGCTCACAGCAACCTCTGCCTCCCAGGTTCAAGCAATTCTCCTGCCTCAGCTTCCTGAGTAGCTGGGATTACAGGTGCCCACCACCACACCTGGCTACTTTTTGTATTTTTAGTATTTCACCATGTTGGTGGGGCTGGTCTCGAACTCCTGACCTCAAGTGATCCTCCTGCCTTGGCCTCCCAAAGCACTGGGATTACAGGCATGAGCCACTACCCCCGGCCTCAGGTCCCCTCTTCTGATAACCCATCCAGGACCTGCAGCCCACCTGCCCTGCCATCCTCTCTAGGGCCTGCCCCACACCAGCGAGCCAGTAACCGCACCTTCCCACTGCAGTGAGAGGGCAGCAGAATCCAGGGCGTCTTTCTGGGAGCAGATAGCTTTGAGGAGAATGCTGCAGGAGAGGTCAAATGTGAACTGGCCACGATGGGGGCACGGAGGGGATCCCAGGAGTGCCTTTGCACCACCTGAGCAAAAGTGAGGTGTTCCCTCCCTGTGCTCTGGGGCTGGGGGGGCTGAGCCCCGAGGGGCCCCCTTTCTTCTCATCCTGTTACCAGTTTTCCAGGAAGTTTGGAGTCTCCCCCTGCCCTCCCCCACCTACCAGGGTGAAGGTTTGTGGGGAATGTTCTCCCACAGAACTCGGCATGAAATAAATTCCATTCTTACTCTGCAAATGACACTGCACATAAATATTCAGTAAATTAGCAGCACGCTTTTATAGATTTATCAGTCATTGCAGGCACAAAATGACAGGCAATGTTGTAGCTGAAATATTAATGCTGACAAATTAATGATTTCTGAGTAAATGATGTCATTTTTGCACCGTTTCATTAAAATTTACTCACTTCTGCTTCATTTCTGGACCTAAAAAAATTAAAATCATTTCCTTCTCTCTTTCTTCTTTCTTTTTAGTGTGGGATTGGTTCCCAAACCTGAGAGGGATATAAATTTTCCCCAGAAGCACCCCAAAACAGAGGTGGGAAGCCAGGCAGGGCTAGCATTCCTCACCCCAAGCTCTAGGGAGGGGCTGGGGAGAGACCCCCCTGGGTCCCAGAGATGGTTCTTGGGCCTCCACCATTGGTCTAGCTGGAACATAGCAAAACAGTGTCTTTGGGTCAAGCCTGGATTGGGGTGGGGGGTTATAGGGGGAAGTAGGGAGGAAGCTTGGGAGGGGGTGTGTCCTGGGAGGGCACCTGGGAGAAGAAGGTTTGGAAGGAAGTCATGCACCTGTCTTTGCAAGCTTTAAGTGCCTCCATCATCCTCATCATATTTGGCCTCCTTGCAATAAATGTGGGGAATAATCAATTCTCGAAACCTCCCATAGTAGGTAAAGGGGAAATGCCAACTGTGTAAATATGCCCGACAACCTCCCTCACCGAGGCTCTAGGGAATGGACAGATGACCACTTACTCGCAGCGTGACCTTGGGCGAGTACTGTCGCCTCTCTGAGCCTCAGTTTCCCCTTCTCTGACGATCTCCTCATTTCTCAGGGTTCTTGGGAGGATGAATGTAATGGCATGGACAAGGCACAGGACAAGTTCCCCAGTCGGACAGCCCCTCCAGACGCAGCTCCCGGCCGCTCCCCGCACACGGTCCCCGGGAGGGCGAGAGGGGCTGCGGGGGAGGAGCAGCGAGGCCCCTGCCCGCCAGGATCGGCCCAGGTGACCCGGCCGGACCCTGAGGAGCTGGAGGCACCAGGAGCAGACGGGTCCTGGAGCCCCGCGCCCCCGGCTGCCTCGGCGCGCTCAACGTGGCCAAAGGCAAAGCAGTTCGCTCGGCCCGGGCCAGCGCCGCGGGAATGGAGCGCGGCGAGGCCGAGAGGCGAGGCGAGGCGGACACAAAGGAGAGGCGAGGGAGGCGAGCGCGCGGCGCCGGCGCCCTGGCCGAGGCGTATCGGGCAATCTCCGGGCTAATTCGTGTCAGGGCCGGCCTCCTATCTCCCGCCCGGCTCCCCGGCCGCTGATAAAATTGAAGTGGAAATGAAGTTGGATGCTCTGGAGCACCCGCGCGGCTGTGGGGGTGGCGGGGGCTCCGTCCGGGGCAGCTGCGCCCTCCGCGGGCGCCCTTGGCGCTGCCCTTGGCCAGGCCGCGGGGATGGAGCGGGAGAGCCGGGCGGGGAGGGGAGGACGCCGCCGCGCAGACCCCCTGCCCGGCGGTTCCCGATCCTGTCCCCGTCCAGATGAACATTTACCCAGCAGTGGGAGCGGGGTGGAAATGCGGGGAGCGGCCCGAATGCGGGAGACGGCAAGGCAAGGACACCCTCGTTTAATGAGCGCTTATTAAGTGCCAGGCTCGGAGCCAGGTGTTTAAAGTGAGTTATGCGCTCAGTTACCCCTCCCCCCACCATATGAGGTGGATCGAGTGATTGCTTCCATTTTTACGGATGCTGACTTGGAGACCCAGAGTCTCAGCCGGCCCAGGGACAGCAAGCAGAATGGCTGCATTCGCACCCAGGCTCTGGCACACTGCAGCTGCGGCGCGTCACCACCGCACTAGCCCGCACTTGGGAGCGCCCCGAATAGGCAGACAGATGACACAGAAGCAGGGCCGGGCGCTGGCAGTTCTGCAAGCCCGTTAGGACGCAGGCCTTGCAGCCATTAGGTCCATCCCCTGAGCTCAGAACCGCCTGAGGGGTGGATCTTACTCCCAGGTGAGGAAACCTGAGGCTGAAAGGTGGTGGAGGGAATCGAGCTGGGAACCAGGGGAGGCGGACTGCACTGGCCCGCTGAGTTATCTTTCTGACCCCCAAAGTCCAAATCAGCTCGAGATGAAGTCTCTGCTGCCCTGTACTTTCTTGAGGGAGACCAGTGGGGGCCTGGAGGTGATGACTGGCTCTTGTAATGCTATTCGGTTATTATTCACGTATATTATTTTCCATTTTATTTATTTATAAATTGGCCCCTGCCTACTTCACCCCTATCAGTGTCTGCCCGCTCCTGCCTCTCTCTGGCTACAGCCTCACCGCCAGTCTAGGCTTTCAATGGTTCCTTTCTGCCCCAAAGCCTTCACACGTTTTCTTCCCTCAGCTTCTCTCCTGGGCAGCTTTTTCATTTCTCCATTCTCATGATCTTTTTAATAATCCTTTTAATGGCATTGATATACGTTGATATACCAAAATGTATAGACTTTATTTTTATTTAGTTGGACGTGGAATGGTAGCCCAGTGTGAACAATTATTAGGTCACAAGAGACGTCTTAAAAACATTCCAGAGAATTACCATATACAGAACGTTATGGCTCTCAGCTCATAATGCAATAAAATTAGAAATCAACCACCAAAAGAGAGTTACCAAAACCCTACATGTTTTGAAATGAAAAACTTCACCTCGGCCGGGCGCGGTGGCTCATGCCTGTAATCCCAGCACTTTGGGAGGCCAAGTGGGTGGATCACAAGGTCAGGAGATGGAGACCATCCTGGCCAACATGGTGAAATCCGTCTCTACTAAAAATACAAAAATTAGCTGGGTGTGGTGGTGGGCGCCTGTAATCCCAGCTACTCGGGAGGTTGAGGCAGGAGAATGACTTGAACCCGGGAGGCAGAGGTTGCAGTGAGCCGAGACCACGCCACTGTAATCCAGCCTGGTGACAGAGCAAGACTCCGTCTCAAACAAACAAACAAAAAACAAAGAAACAAAAACTTCACCTCAACATTATCTGTGGGTTAAAAAGAAATCAACAAAAATTATTAAATATTTAGAATTGAATGATAATGAATGCACTTAATGTCAACATTTACAGGGTGCAGTTAAAGTAGTGCTTACAGGGAAATGTATAGACTTCAGTGCGTGTATTGTGATCATTAGAGCTCTTACTAGCTCTGCATTCTGTGCAAATCTAGAGTAGGCGTCTTCTGTTATTTTTTTCTTTCAAAGCTCTTGTCACACGTACAATTGCCCCTTGGTATCTGTGAGAGGTTGGTTCTAGGACTCCCCTCGGATACCAAAATTCGAGGATGCTCAAGTCCCTTGTATAAAATGGTGTAGTATAATATTTACATATAATCTATGCATATCCTCCCTTAGACTTTAAATCAAGTCTGACTACTTATAACACCCAATACAATGTAAATGCTATGTAAATAGTTGTTATATTACATTGTTTTTTATTGCTGTTTTTTTTTTTTACTTATTTATTCTTGAGACAGTTTCACTCCGTCACCCAGGCTGGAGTGCAGTGGCGCAATCTTGGCTCACTGCAACCTACACCTCCCAGGTTCAAGCAATTCTCCTGCTTCAACCACCCCAGTAGTTGGGATTACAAGTGCACACCACCATGCCTAGCTAATTTTTTTGTATTTTTACTAGAGACAGGGTTTTACCATGTTGGCCAGGTTGGTTTTGGACTCCTGACCTCAGGTGATCTGCCTACCTCGGCCTCACAATGTGCTGCGATGACAGGCGTGAGCCATTGTGCCCGGCCTATTTTTTTTTTAAGAGTATTTTTGATCCATGGTTGATTGAATCTGTGGAAGCAGAACTTGCAGGTACTGAGGAACAACTGTATGTATTTATTTATTTATAAGCATACTTCTTAGTGTCTGCCCCCAACTAGACTGTACACTCTATAAGGGTAGGAACTGTAGCTGTTTTGCTTGTCACTGTATTGCCAGCATTTAACACAAAGCTACACACATAATAGGTGTCCAATAAATATTTCTTAAATATGTGTTTGTCTAAGAAATATGTGTTTATTATTAATGAAGTCACACCCTATTCTCTTTAAAAATGGATTTGAGATTGTCTGTAATAAATACATATAACATGTTAGGCCAGGCATGGTGGCTCCCACCTGTAATCCCAGCACTTTGGGAGGCCAAGGCAGGCAAGGCAGATCACCTGAGGTTAGGAGTTCAAAACCAACCTGGCTAACACGGCAAAACCCCATCTCTACCAAAAATACAAAAATTAGCCAAGCACGGTGGCAGGCGCCTGTAATCCCAGCTACTTGGGAGACTGAGGCAGGAGAATCACTTGAACTCGGGAGGTGGAGGCTGCAGTGAGCCGAGATCGCACCATTGTACTCCAGCCTGGGTGACAGAGCAAGACTCCATCTCAAAAGAAAAAAAAAAAGCCATATAGGATGCCAGTTAAAAGGACAGCTTAGCAGCAGGATGAGAAAATTGGGAGAAGTGGGAGAGTCAGTAACTGAGTGTGTATTGTGGGGCGGGGGGGCGGGGGCAGCATTGGGAATGCTAGTTCCCAGGTAACCTTCGCTCCTCCCAGGGCCAGGTTGGGGGCAGCTAAGAAGGTGGCAGGAGGAGGGGGATAAGGTACTGGTTGAGAAGTCAGACTGTAGAGGTTGAGTAGATTCCCTGCAGATAGTAGAGGAGGGATGTTGGGGGTTGACCTTTGGGAGTGGAGAACAGGGCTCTCACACCAAGTAGGTGGGTGGTGGGGAAAAAGGTGGAGGTGAGAAGCAGAACATTTTTGTTCATTCATTCATTCATTTCACAGTCTGAGGGACTATGTGAATAGAGGCTGCAGAGCTGGGTTAGAATGGACCAGTGGCTGCATTGGCTTTGAGCTCCCAGCACCAAGGTCTGGTGCCCTCTGGGGTAGCTGGATGGGCCCCTTCTGTGCTCAGCAAAGGACAAGAGTCTAGTTCCACAAAACACCCAATTCAGTTTTAGCTCAGCTCAACCGTCCACCTAGCTTGACTTTCTGGTCCTCAGTTTCTGTGTTCATAATAGCTCCTTCTTGAGAGGACACTTGATACTATTCTTCTCACTGAGCGGGACAGCTTTGATGAGCCATTTTTATGGCTCTTTTTAAGTGCATTGCCAAAGAGTCATTTTCAAAGAGGGCTTTACATGAAGAAACCTCCACCTGGAGTGAGAAGACTAGTATCGGAGTCCTGGCTCTGTCACTTTCCAGTTGTGTAACTTTGGACAAGTTGCTTTCCCTCTCTGAACCTCAGTTTTCAACTGTAAAAATGGGTATAAAAAGAGTAATGTCTGCCTCACAGGATAAATAGCATAAATATAGGTAAAAAGCAATGAACTTGTGTGTGTGTGCATGTGTGTGTGTGCTAGGAGGGTGTGTAAACTATAAAATCTTATACAAATATCAAATTTTAGTATTATTCAAGGTCTCCCCTTTGCCTGTAGTTCCTCCCTGTGTCCACCCCCTTGAGATCCCTTATGAATCCCACCATAAACTTTGCATACCCTCTTCTCCCCTGGCTGAGTCTAAATTAATTTCTCCCAATGGTGTCTTCCAGCCACACCATATATGGACCTCTCTGGGGCCCTCTCACTAGGTGCCCTGTATAGGAATTCCTTGTGCTTGGTCTGCCCTTTCTGAACTACATATCCATGACATTTAGAGTTAGAAACTGAAGAAAGTGACCTCGACTTAGCATTTCTGGATCCCTAAGATCTAGCATGGTGCCCTACACATAGCAAGAGCTCAAAAAATGTCTGTTGGCCGAGTGTGGTGGCTCAAGTCTATAATCCTTGCACTTTGGGAGGCCGAGGCAAGAGGATTGCTTGAGGCCAGGACTTCAAGACCAACCTGGGAAACATAGTGAGATCTCATCTCTACAAAAAATTATAAAAAATTGGCCAGGTATGGTGGCATGCATCAATAGTCCTAGCTACTTAGGAGGCTGAGGCAGGAGGATTGCTTGAGCTCAGGAACTTGAGGGTGCAGTGAGCTGTGATCACGCCATTGCACTCCAGCCTGGGCAACAGAGACCATGTCTCAAAAAAAAAAAAAAAAAATGCTGTAGTACTAAATGCTCTTAAGCCTTTGTTAATTTATCCAAACCAATATTTTCCAGGATAAACATTTTTTAGAGTTTTGTGAATTACAGAAACAGTAAAACACATTAAATACAATTTTGAGGTGAGAAAAAAAATTATCTAGAATCCTACCACTAGTAGTCAATGCTTATTTTCATTCTCGTTTATTCTTTTCCAGTCTTTGTTTTTATGCCTGAAGATTTTACATTGCTGCTAATATCACGTGCTTCGTGTTCTTTTTTCCATTTCACATTATCTCAAACATTTGTGTACTTTCTACATTTTCATAATGATGTTTTTAATGGCATAGAGTAGATGTACCAAAATTCATATGTTTTTCCCCAATCACAAATGGAACTGTTACTAGAATTATGTATTAGATCACAGAGGAACTCTCAAAACATTCCAGAGAATCAACATTATACAGAACATGTTTTCAGACCACAATGCAATAAAATTAGAAATCAACCACAGAGAAAGCAAGCTATCAAAACCTTCTACGTTATGAAACAAAACCCCCCCAAACTTCTAAATAATTCATAGTTAAAGAGTAAACCAATGTCAATTAATTAAATATTTAGAATTAAATGATAATGAGGCCAGGAGTGGTGGCTCACGACTGTAATCCCAGTACTTTGGGAAGCTGAGATGGGTGGATCACCTGAGGCCAGGAGTTCAAGACCAGCCTGGCCAACACGGAGAAACCTCATCTCTTCTAATATTATGAAAATTAGCCAGGCGTGGTGGTGTGCACCTGTAATTCTAGCTACTCGGGAGGCTGAGGCAGGAGAATTGCTTGAACCTGGGAGGCGGAGGTTGCAGTGACCTGAGATTGCACCATTGCACTTCAGCCTGGGTGACAGAGCGAGACCCTGTCTCAAATAATAATAATAATAACGAAAAGGTTAGAAATTCGAAACCACTATATATGTATACTGGATTTAAACTTTTCTTTAACCTTTATTTTAGGTTCAGGGGTACATGTGCAGGTTTGTTATACAGGGAAACCCATGTTATGGGGGTTTGTTGAACATTTAAGTAAACAGATGGGACCCAGAGTTTCACTGCTCCCAGCAAGTGGTTGTAATGGGAGGTTATACATAAGCAAAGCATTGAACTTGAACTTGAATGATCCATGTGGTAATGGATGAGAGTTGGAGACAGCAGATGAACTTATGTTTAGCTCAATAGAAATACAGATGATTACATATAGAATTTTGTATAGATATGTGTGGATAAATGGTCAGTATACACACATATATTTCTTCGCCTTGCCAACTGAGGGCCTAGAAGCAATGACCACCAGTAGCAACAACCACACCTAGTGCTCAGATCTTGGTTTCTAATACCATTCTCCAGTGAAAAGAACCAGGGTTCTTGGAAAAACGTCTGATTCTAGGACTAGACAGGAAATATACAAGATGAGCCTGGAGCATCTTTTAGTGCCAAAAAATAAGGAAATGCTCAGATATAAAACAACTCACATTGATGAGGGTATGTCTAAGACACACAGGAGCCCACCGAAAGTGCTCCCAGTGGCCAAGGCTGGAATAATTTGAGCAACAAAATAAATAACACCGTATTGGATTATAATCCAAAGTAAATAAATATCCACGAATCCATACTGATACAAATACATGGTTGAATAAATAAATTAATGGGGAGAATAGACAAGCCTCCTGTGCAGAGGAATTTCAATTATGTAGAGGCTCTGCCTTCCAGGAGGTGGAACATAACTTCCTATTCCTTATGTGTGGGCTTAGCATAGTGATTTTCTTCCAAAAAGTACATTATGGGTGGGGCATGGTGGCTCATGCCTGTAATCCTAGCACTTTGGGAGGCCGAAGCAGGTGGATCACTTGAGTCAGGAGTTCAAGAACAGCCTGGCCAACATGGCGAAACCCTGTCTCTACTAAAAATGCAAAAATTAGCCAGGACTGGTGGCAGGTGCCTGTAATGCCAGTCCCTTGGGAGGCTGAGGCAGGAGAATTGCTTGAACCCAGGAGGCGGAGGTTGCAGTGAGCTGACATCGCGCCACTGCACTCTAGCCTGGGTGACAGAGCAAGACTCTGTCTAAAAAAAAAAAAAAAGTACATTATGGAAGGGGTGATGGAGGAGGAGTAACTTTACAGTAGAGAAACCTGACAAGCACTGCCTTAGCTGTGTGATCAAGGTTAACATCAACAGCGATATCCTATCAATAGTATAAGCCCTTGGTATGATGTCATGAGAATGGCACTTTACTTCTGTGATCTCCCTCTCAAAAGAACCATAACCTCGTGGCTTGCACCTGTAATCCCTGCACTTTGGGAGGCCAAGGTGGGCCGATCACCTGAGGATCACCTGAAGTCAGGAGTTCAAGACCAGCCTGGCCAACATGGTGAAACCTCATCTCTACAAAAATACAAAAATTAGCTGGGCGTGGTGGCCAGCACCTGTAATCCCAGCTACTCGGGAGGCTGAGGCAGGAGAATCACTTGAACCTGGGAGGCAGAGGTTGCAGTGAGCCGAGATCATGCCATTGCACTCCAGCCTGGGTGACAGAGCAAGACTCCATCTCAAAACAAACAAACAAACAAATATAACCTCAGTGTAAACATGAGAAGAATATCAGATGAATCCCAGTTGAGGAACATTCTACAAAATACCTGACCAGTACTCCTTAAAACTGTTAAGGTCATGAAAAACAAGGAACACCGGAGATACTGTCACAGACAAAAGGGGCCGAAGGAGACATGATGATTAAATGTAATGCAGCATCCTGGATGGGATCCTGGAATCGAGAAAGGACATTAGGTTCCTTCAATCCCATCCATGTTGTTGCAATTGACAGGATCTTCCTGAGGCAGGAGGATCATTCTTTTTTGTGGCTGAATAATGTTCCGTTGTGTATATATAATACATTTTCTTTATCCATTCATCTGTTGATAGACACTTAGGTTGATTCCATGTCTTGGCTATTGCGAATGGTGCCACTATAAACATGCAACTGTGGATGTCTCTTCAAAATACTAATTTTCTTTCTTTTGGATATATACCACTAGGGATTGCTGGATTTTACATTGCTCCTTTCTCTCCTGGATCTCATATAATAAATAAAATAATAAATATTCCAAAAAGAAAAAGGAAAAGGACATCAGGTAAAAACAGAGGAAATCTGAAGTAAAGTATGGGTTTTAATTAATAATAATGTATTGGAGCTGGGTGTGGTGGCTCACGCCTGTAATCCCAACACTTTGAGAGGCTGAGGTAGAAGAATCACTTGAGTCCAGGAGTTCAAGACCAGCCTGGGCAACATAAAGAGACCCCATCTCTCAGCCAGGTGTGGTGGCGTGTGCCTGTGGTCCCAGCTACTCGGGAGGCTGAGGCAGGAGGATCACTTGAGCCCAGGAGGTCAAGGCTGCAGTGAGACGTGATTGCACCACTGCACTTTAGC
Source organism: Pan troglodytes (assembly GCF_028858775.2). NCBI lineage: Eukaryota > Metazoa > Chordata > Mammalia > Primates > Hominidae > Pan > Pan troglodytes. The sequence goes on from NC_072417.2 coordinate 31,085,697, forward strand.
CTGGGTAACAGAGTAATAATAATAATAATAATAATAATGTATTGTGGTTCATTAATAATGACAAATATATCATACTAATATAAGATGTTAAGTAAGGGAAATTGAGAGGGGTTATATGGAAACTTTCCAGTTCCTATCTTCATAATTTTTCTTTAAATCTAAAACTATTACAAAATGAGATGCTTATTTTAAAATGATAATGAAAGTCTTGGGTAAAATTTCTAAGGAGCAGTTAAAGCCGTATTTCGAGGGAAATTTATAAACTTAAAATGCATGTGTGTTATAGTCATTAATGCTGTTCCCCAAAATTCCCAGCTCTTTGCCTTCTGGCACATGATAGGCCTGCATTTCCTGGTCTCTTTCAGTTACATGGGGCCAATGAGTTGTGAGCTGAAGTGAAGTGTGTCACTTCTAGGAGGACACATTTAATGATTGGTACAAGACCATCCAGCACTCTCTTTCTCTCTTCCATGGCAATCACCAACATTTCAGATAGTGGCTGCTCCATTAGCTGAGGTCCTAGCATGGACATGACAAAGAACACAGCCCCTGGCCAACCTATGATGGGCCAGCAGCATGAAGGAAAGGCTCCACGGAGCAGAGCTCACCTTGCAAGGTTATATGCATAAAATATAAACTTTGTTTTTTAAGTCACATGATTGTTGGAACTCTCATAATAGCAGCTTGGGTTCTTAACATCCTAATTAACACAGGAATAGATAAATAAACAAATAAAACAGATCAGAGGACCCAAGAACAGATTTCTATCTATATATAAGAACGTAGCATATGTTAGAGATGTCACCACTAATCATTAGGGAAAAGAAAGACTATTTAATAACAGAGCTGTGACATGTCATTAACAAAAGTAAAATATAGATGTTTTAGTGACCTAAACATGAAAAACAGTTAGAAGAAATTATAAGAAAATATTTTTCATGACCCAGGATAGAGAATGATTTCTCAAACAAGAAAGACACAGTAAGAACATCCTGTAAAATAAAAAAATAGATTACTTAACTTTGTTAAGTTAAATCTTATCTCAGGCAAAATATACCATGTGCAAGATTAAAAGGTGAACAATTTACTGGGAGATATTTGCAATATATAATGTATCTATCAGAATATATAAAGAATTTCTATAATCTGTAAGAAAAAGACAACCCAACAGAAAAATGAGAAACATATGAACAGAAAATTCATACAAAGGAATATTCAAATAGCCACTAAAGCCATGAAAAGAAAAGTGAGATACTATTTTTTACCCAGTCCACCAGATTGGGAAAAATTAAAAGGCCTAACAATATAAAGTGTTGCCGGATGCAGGGGTTCATACCTGTAATCCCAGCACTTTGGAAGGCCGAGATGGAGGATTGCTTGACCCGGGTGGTCAAGGCTGCAGTGAGCTATGATTGATTGCACCATTGTACTCCAGGATGGACAACAGAGCAAGACCCTGTCTCTAAAGAATAAATAAATAAAATAAAGTGTTGATGAGGGTATTGAGAAAATGATAGCATTATTACAAATAAGCAGCAGCTAATAACATTTAAAAATGTACATCCTTGCCATGATCATGCCACTGCATTCCTGCCTGTGCGACAGAGTGAGACCCTGTCTCTAAAAAAAAAAAAAAAGAAAAAAGAAAGAAAGAAAGTACATCCTCTATGAGCTATTCAAAAAATCCCATTTCTCAATATATTCCCTGGAGAAATTCTGTCATACGCATATGCCGGATGTATATTGCATCGTTGTTTGCAACTGGCCAAATATTAAAAACAATCCAAATGACCATTTATAGGGGAATGAATTAATAACATATGATATGTTTCTATGATGGGATATTATACAACAGTTTTAGAGGAATTAACTAGATCTACATATATCCACATGCATAGTTTTAAGTTATATAATGTTGGGTAGATAGAAAAAAGATTCAGAATGATGTGAAAAGCATATCACTCATATACATTTTAAAATGTAAAAACAGCATGCGTTATTTGTGGATACATATGAATGGATGGAAACATTTTTAAAATATGAGGATTTACCTCAAACTCATAATAATGGTTCCCTCTTGGAGAAAGGGTATAGAACCAGGGATGGCCATTAGAAAGGACTTTAGCTATATCTGTAATGTGTAATTTCCTTAAAAGAAAAAAAATAACAGCAAGCATATGTGACAAAAATATGAACTTTGTTAAATGTATCAGTCAAGGTCCAGTCAGGAGACAGAAACCACACAGAAAAAAGTAATATAAAAAGCAATTAACTGAAAAAATTAATAAAAGGTGGTTACCAACTAAGAGGGGAAAAGGTACCTTTAAAGAGGGGTAGCAGACATGGGGGGCAGTTACTACCTCTAGGGCTCAGGAAGCACACCCAAGGAACCATGGCACTTGGGAGAAACCCCCAACCCATGTCTGGGAGTCAGACCTTAGAGAGGGTGGGGCTGTGGACCATGTGGAGAGGTTCACCGAGGTGCTTCAAGCCAAAGCTGGGCCACAGCTGACAGGCCAGGGCTGGCAAGCAGAAAGCCAACCACAGGGGTGCCAGTGTAAATTGCCAGAGGGTAAGCACCACTGGGTCTCCCATACGCTGCTGGCAGCTGTGTCCTGGGAGCAGGAATTGAACTCAGGAACCAGGAAGAGAAGCCCATTCTTCTGCTGTGCCTCGTGATGTTCCTCTAGAGCCCTCTATCCACAAAACCAGTGTGCGTAGAGGAGAAGTGTTTACAGGGTCCAGCTGCAGTAACATGAAGCAGGCAAATGATGGCAGGTTTTGGTGCCAAGAGGCAATACATTGATTACTGGCACATTAATGATAAATGGTAAGAATATAGGTGTTGCTTGTATTATTCTTTATTTCTTTAGCGCTCAAGACTCTCAAAATAAAATGTTAAATGATTCCAAGTTAAAGAATATTTTTAAAAAATATTCTTACTGGTTAAAAAGTTAAGCAGTAATGGAATAAAAACTTATTCCAGGCTGGGCATGGTGGCTCACACCTGTAATCCCAACACTTTAAGAGGCCTCGGTGGGTGGATCACTTGAGGTCAGGAGTTCAAGGCCAGCCCGGCCAACACGGTGAAACCTTGTCTCTACTAGAAATACAAAAATTAACCAAGCACGGTGGTGCACGCCTGCACTCCCAGCTACTTGGGAGGCTGAGGCAGAAGAATCACTTGAACCTGGGAGGCAGAGGTTGCAGTGAGCCAAGATCATGTCACTGCACTCCTGCCTGGGTGACAGTGAGACTCTGTCTCAAAAACAAAACAAAAAACTTCTTCCAAAACACTAGGGAAGAAAGGTAAAAGGGACAGCAAAGATTAGAAGATCAGAATCTTTGAAAGCAAAATTAAAAGTCAACCAGGAGGTAAAACTAAGGGTCATTTGTTTCTCCCAAAGGAATTATTTCCCTCTATCAATAAGGCAAAACCAGTTAAATACAGAAAAAAATGTAAATGGACAAAACCTACATATTAAAAAAAAAGACTTAAAGATTGAATCGAAAATCTAAAGTCAAATCATGTGATGTTTATAAGAGACACCCCTAAAACAGCGACAGAAAAAAATTGACCCTAGTAGGATGAATCTCCCCATGACAAGTCTATCCTCTTTGGTGCCCTTTCTTTCTTCCCTTCTCCACCTATCGAAACCCTTCTAATAGATAGATGTATTTGTACATGCCTGGAATCTCTCTTGAAGAATAAGCAAGAAGCTGATAACATTGGTTGACTCCAGGGAGGTGAACCGGGTGACTGGCTGGAGGATAGAGGTGGGAGGGAGATTTCACCTTTTGAATTGTGAATTATGTACATATATTACTTTTTTTTTTAAAGAACAAGCCAAACAAACTAAAAATGAAACCAAACTGTATGATCCTTAAGTGAAAGCCATCCCCTTTCCTCAAAAAATTAAAAATAGAATTATCATGTGCTGCAGCAATTCTGCTTCTGGGTATATGCTCAAAAGAATTGAACGCAGAATCTTGAAAAGATATTTGTGGCAGGGCGCAGTGGTTCATGCCAGTAATCCCAGCACTTTGGGAGGCCGAGGTGGGCAGACAACTTGAGGCCAGGAGTTAGAGACCAGCCTGGCCAACATGGTGAAACTCCGTCTCTACTCAAAACACAAAAATTAGCCGTGCATGGTGGCGGGCACCTGTAGTCCCAGCTACTTGGGAGGCTGAGGCAGGAGAATGGCTTGAATCTGGGAGGCAGAGGTTGCAGTGAGTTGAGATCGCGCCACTGCACTCCAGCCTGGGTGACAGAACAAAGCTCCATCTTGAAAAAAAAAAAAGAAAAATAGAAACTATTTGTACACCCATGTTCATGGCGGCATTAGTCACAATAGCTAAAACGGGGAAGTAATGCAGGTATCTATCAAAAGACGAATGGATAAGCAGAATGTGGTAGGTGCATATGATGGAATACTATTCAGCATGAAAAAGGAAGGAAATCCTGACACGTGCTACAACATGGATGAGCCTTGAGGATAGTGAAGTAAGTCTGTCCCAAAAGGACAAATACTGTATGATTCCATTCATATGAGGTACTTAGAGTAGTCAAATTCATAGAGACAGAAAGTAGAATGAGTTGCCAGGGCCTGTGAGGAGGGTGGGGAATGGGGAGTTGTTTAATGGGTACAAAGTTGCAATTTGGGAAGATGAAGAGTTCTGTGGGTGGATGATAATGATGGTTTTACCTAATATGAATTTACTTAGTACCACTGAATTATACGCTTCAAAATGGTTAAGATGGTAAATTTTATGTTACATGTAATTTTGCCACAACAAAAAAATTGAAAAAGAGGCCAGGAGTGGTGGCTCACACCTGTAATCCCAGCACTTTGGGAGGCTGAGGCAGGCAGATCACTTGAGGTCAGGAGTTTGAGATCAGTCTGGCCAACATGATGAAACTCCATCTCTACTAAAAATACAAAAATTAGCAGGCATGGTGGTGGGCGCCTGTAATCCCAGCTACTTGGGAGGTTGAGGCAGGAGAATCACTTGAGCTGGGAGGCAGAGGTTGCAGTGAGCCAGATCATACCACTGCACTCCAGCCTTGGTGACAGAGTGAGGCTCCGTCTCAAAGCAAGAAAAAAAAAAAAAAAAGGAAAAGAAAGAGGCATAGTTGCCCCCTTCCAAGAGGCCCCCTTCCCACACATCTCCCTCTTCTCTGACCCTGTGTTGCTCTTAGGAAAGTTCAGCCCATCTCTAGGCATGTTAGTTTCCTGGCAAAACCACAGACTCAGATCCTTGAGGACAGGCCTCTTTTATTCTTTTTTTTTTTTTTTTTTAACAAACAAACAAAAAACTACCCCTCCATACTCCTGGACGGCAAAGTATTTAACGAATGCTTGATGGAATTGGCATATTTAGCTTCCTAGGCTAAATCTACCCTTGGAGAGCATACTTTCTGGGGCTCTGGAAATAGGAACACTGCCAACTTGACCACTGTGCTGTGGTGGAAAGAGCACAGGCTTTGGAGTCAGCTGACTGGGATTGAAATGCCAGCTCGGCCACTGTGGCTTCCGGCAAATAAGTACACCACCCCGGCCTCAGTTTTCTTCACCAAATAATGGGATAATAATGTGTGCATAAATACAATGTGGTTCTTCAGAAGGATGGATTTGGTGAAAAATACACATAATGCAGACCATTCTTTTTTTTTTTTTTTTTTTTTTGAGACGGAGTCTTGCTCTGTCTCCCAGGTTGGAGTGCAGTGGCGCAATCTCGGCTCACTGCAAGCTCCGCCTCCCGGGTTCACGCCATTCTCCTGCCTCAGCCTCCCAAGTAGCTGGGACTACAGGCGCCCGCCAACACGCCCGGCTAATTTTTTGTATTTTTAGTAGAAACGGGGTTTCACCGTGTTAGCCAAGATGGTCTCGATCTCCTGACCTCGTGATCCGCCCGTCTCGGCCTCCCAAAGTGCTAGGATTACAGGCGTGAGCCACCGCGCCCGGCGCAGACCATTCTTATCTGTTTTCTACATGGAGAGAGCTTGTGGATAGAGCACTTATTCCTCTCCTGACTGTGCCTTTTCCTATCTTTATGTCAGGAGGCAGAGAGAACTCTGCTGAGGGAACAAAATGCTTTTTTGTTTATTTTTCCTTTTTATAACTTTTGTCTTTTGAGGTCATAGTAAATTCACATGCAGTTGTAAGAAGTAAAACAGAGAGATCCCATATACCCTTCATCCAGTTTCCCCAGTGGAAACATCTTGCATAGCTATAGTACAGTGGCACAAGCCAGAGATTGACACGGGTACTACCCATTGACCATATTCAGGTTTCACCAGTTTTACATTCACATGTGTTTGTGTGTGTGTGTTGAGTTCTATGCAGTTTTATCCCACGTGCAGATGTGTAGATCCTCAAGCTACCCTTTTACAGCCACAGGTCTTAGTTCTGTTTAAGGGCTCCTGTTTCAGAAGGATATTTATCCTACATGCATCACTGAGGTTTCCTTCAAAGACTCCAATCTTCACAGCTCCACTACTGCCTTTATCTTTCTTTTTCTTCCACATCTTAAAGGTTCCTTAGAGAGTTGGAACAGGCCGGGAGTGGTGGCTCATGCCTGTAATCCCAGGACGTTGGGAGGCCAGGGTAGGAGGATCACTTGAGCCCAGGAGTTTAAAATCAGCCTAGGCAAAATAGTGAGACCCCACCTCTTAGAAAAAAGAGAGAGAGAGAGAGAGTTGGAACAAGTAACGGGTGCATCAGAGAATTCCCTACTCATCTTCATTAAAATGTGTCCTACGTCCCCTGGAGCCCCCTCGACTTGAGAAGGGCCCCTATTCCAGCAGAGGCCTTTGGGTGACAGGCCACCCATGTGTCTTCAGACATGCACTAAACTTGCCCCCTCCCATTTCACCGTGACCCAGTGGCACTGAAGAGAAGCCATCATTCCTATTAACTTATTTGAGGGCCAGTAGGCTCCTGAGAGCTGGATTTACCACCTGATTAGTGTGGTGAAGTCCTGCCTTCCAGCCTGGGCCAGTGTGGGCTCAAAGTGTTCCCACCTTGGTGAGCCCCAAACCTCCTGAATTACCTTTCTCTCCCTTCGCAGGGGTCTTCCTTAGAGCTGCAAGTTCCAATTCTGGGTCTTTTCATCCTTATAAGGCAATAGAGTCCTTGGGTGCTTGGGGGTGTGCCAAAGGAGCAGCTGGCGAAGTCAGGGACCCAGAACTCTCAATATGTTCCCATCAGTTGGACTTGTGCTCATTGAAAAGTGAAAAGTGGATCCCATCAAAGGTGCCCCTTTCTTTGTTCCCTGGGATCCACTTTTCAGATATGTGCTTTGTGGCCTCAATGATACTGGTGATCTAATCTCTCTGGGCCTCAGTCTTCCCATCTGTGAAATGGAACCAATAGGCCCTCCCAGGGCTCTCATTGATGCTTCAGTGAGATAACGGCTGCAGCAGGCCCACAGCCTTGATGGCAAGTGCTCAGTGAAAAGAGCTGTCAGATGCCGTCCTATTTGTCATGCTTCTCCTCACTCCCCAGTCACCCGCCGTACGTGTCACTCCACGGGGGCTGGATATGCCACCCTCATCCTTCCATATCTTTGTCTAGATTAATTGTCCTAAGAATTGGGTCTCATCTTGAGGGTGGGAGGAGAAACCAAAACAGGTGATGTGTAATCAGGGACTTAACGTGACTCAACTGTACCCTGGCTGCATCCCCTGTTTCCCAGGCCATTTAAGCCACTTCCAATTATACAAGATTAACTTGCTTGCTAGGACTCCCAGAGAAACCTGAGGTCCCGGTCTCTGTCTCTCTCTGTCTCTCTCTCTCTCTCTCTCTCTCTCTTTCCCCTCTCTGTCTCTCTCTCTCGCTTTCTCCTCTCTGTCTCTCTCTCTCTCCTCTTTCTCTCTCTTTTTCACAGCCCAGGACAGAATAACTCAGAGCTTCCCTTGGGAGGGTGCTCAGGACACACAGCGAGAGGCAGAGCTCAGATCTTGCTTCTTTTCTTCCTTGGCCTCTCACACCCCTGCCGCCAACCCATGAAATCCTGCACCCCGGGGCGTCCCTGGGGGGGCAGTGGCCCATCTTTCTTTGCAGGGAGGCAGGGTTGGCAGGATTTGGCTAATAAGAACCAGCTGTGTTGTTGGTGGGTTTTATTCTGCCCCTCCCCTGCCCTTGCTCTGATAGCTGTGAGAAACTGATGACAACCTGTTTGACCTCTGATCTCTGAACTTGACCCCCTGCTAATACCTCCAGCTGCTGATTGCTGGCCGAGCCCTTTGTCTCGGGTTGTTTGGGAGCCAAGACAGACAAATGATTTCTATTTGTCCTCTGGTGCCGCGGACGGAGCTGATCGATAGGAACCGCGAATGATGTCAAGGATTTGTCACCATGGCTTATGAATGACAAAAACGCTCCTCAACTCCCTCCTCTACCTTTTCCCCCTCCCCAAAGAAACACCTTTTGGGGGAAAAAGAATGAAAGCCTGAGAAGGCATATTGATTTTCTTTTTTTTTTTTTTTTTTTGCTTTCTTAAATAGCAGCTCGAGCCACAAAAGAGAGAAAGACAACACTTTTCTGTGCTAAAATGCAGCAAAAAGCTTCCCAGAGAACGAGACTGGTGATTAGATCAGCTATTGCATTTAAGTACCACAGCCCGCCTCACAGCACAACTGCTCAATTTCATCTGCTGAAGGCTGTACCATTTCTCCCCGATTTCTGATCATTCCAGACACAAGGGAGGCTCCCAGCAAGATGGCACTTTGCTCTCTCTCACTTCTTCATCTGCCTTCAGCTTGGTGACCATCTCTCTCCCTTTTTCTCCTTCAATCTCCTTCTTTTTTCCTGGTTGGGCATGGGTTGGACACCCTGGTATGTGAGCCTGAGCTGGTTTCCAGCCTTTAGCTAGAGCTTATCACAGCCTTTGAATTTGGATGCTTATTTGGAAAAGAAAAGACAGAAGGTGGGGATGTGATCTCAATGGCAGGGGACACACAGCTTGGGAAAGCCCCTCTCAGTCTCCCACACAGGGGTGGGGGCAAGTTTCAGAGGGAGGCTGGGGAGGCAGCCCATTCCTCTGGAAAGGTGGAAAGCCCCAAAGCAGGGAGGGCAGCAGGGCGCCCCCTCCTTCCACTTCAACATCCGATGCCTTCAGTGAGAGCCTCTCTGTGCTGGCACGGGACCACAGGGAGAGTGAGATCTGTCTGCTTGTCCTTGGGGAGCTCACCCTCTAGGACAGATGAGCAAACCATGGCAGGGCAGCCAGATGGATGCATGCTGGGGCAGAGGAGAGCAGGGAGTGGGGAAACCTGAAGTGGCAACAAGGGTTTGCGGGGGGCGGGGGGTTGGGATCACTAGAGGAGGGGACACCTTTGTTGAGCTTGGACAAATAAGCAGCAGTAGAAAGAGGGCCACTGCATTCCAGGCTGTAGAGACCAAGGACCTCATCCAGCCTGTGGTGTGGACTCTAGGCTATGCCTTATTGGAGGCCCTAGAGTGAGCAGCCATTGCATGAACGACTCAGAGACTCCATTTTCTCATCTGTGAAATGGACACGGCAATGGCATCCACCTTATAAGGTTGCCAAGAGTATCACATGGGATAATCCATGCAAAGTGTTGATACTGTCTTGTCATACATGTGGCTGTTCTTGTTTTTATTCTTTTTAGCCGTTAATATTTGAAGACTTGCTTCCAATCTGGAGATTCCTCAGTCAAGCTGACTGAATGAGGGTGGAGAGAGACAGCTACTACTTCCCACACACCCTAAGTAGAACCACGACCTGGGTGTAGCGGGGAAGCCAAATAAATGGGGCTCTGGCAGGACGAGGCCGCTGACCAAGGTCAGAGCATGGCTCTGGAGAAGACCAGAATGACCTCTCTCCTCAAGCACAGGCCCTGGGCATAGACAGCAGAGAATGCCTGCTCCCAGATGAGGCTTAGACAGAGTAACTACAAGGGCACAAGGCTATGTAGGGCTCAGTACTGATTGCTTGGACTATTGCAGTAGCCACCTACCTGGCCTTGGGTCTCTCCCATCCACTGTCTACACCACCATCAGGTTGACCATCCCACCTCAAATCAGATCATGACACTTCTCTGTTTGGATCCCTCCAGTAGCTCCTCATTCTCTCTAGGATAAAGCAAAAACGCCTTATACCAGCATTCAAGGCCACCCTGTAGTCACCTGTTTTGCATCATGCTAACCACACAAATCATACATCCTGTGTGGCTCTACTACCTGGCCTTTGCTCAAGCTAGTTCCTCTACCTGAAATGCCTCCTTCGCCTCCATTTTAGTAGGAATTCTCCTTTCTTTCTCCATTTCTTCCCACAGCACACTGTTCCGTTCTAGTACTTACAGCCCTTGATCAGAACGATTCTGTTCACTTCTGTCTCCTGCCTGGATTGAGGGCTCTGAAGGCCAGGAACCACGCTGTGCAGAGGCCATCACACCAGATAACTGTGTACTGAATGGAATATTTGGAAAGTGCTTGAATCTTAGAGAAAACTTAGGAAGTGGTGAGGGGTGGTGGCATGGGAGCAGGAGGTGCTGCGCTTTAACAAAAGACAATGGTAGGCAAAGTATTTACTTTTCAGATCGATCAAAATGTGAGGTGATTAAAGTCAGGGTGTTTGCCATCTGTGACTCACAAATAGCTGCTCAATTAAAATGTTTGCCAGGTCCAGTGGCTCACGCCACTCAACACTTTTTTGGGAGGTTGAGATGGGAGGATTGTTTGAGCCCAGGAATTCAAGACCAGCCTGGACAACATAGTGAGACTCCATCTCAACAAAAAATTTAAAAATTAGCCAGCCTTGGTGGTGCATGCCTGTGGTCCCAGCTACTCAGGAGGCTGAGGTGCAAGGATGGCTTGAGCCTGAGAGGTCAAGGCTGCTGTGAGCTGAGATTGTGCTGCTGCACTCCAGCCTGAGTGACAGGGCAAGACTCTGTCTCAAAAAAAATTTTTTGTAACACTGAAAATACAACATACTTATTATGGAAAATTCAAGCAATATGGAAAAGTAGGTCAGGTTCAGTGGCTCATGCCTGTAATCTAGCACTTTGAGAGGCCGAGGCCAGAGGATCACTTGAGGTCAAGAGTTCAAGACCAGCCTGGACAACATAGTGAGACCCTGGTCTCTAGAAAAAATAAAATAAAAATTAGCTGGGTGTGATGGCATGCACCTGTAGTCCTAGCTACTTGGGAGGCTGAGGTTGGAGGATCACCTGAGCCCTGAGTTTGAGGCTACAGTGAGCTATAATTGGTTATGCCACTGTACTCAAGCCTGGTCAACAGAGTAAGACTGTCTTGAAAGAAAGAAAGAAAGAAAGAAAGAAAGAAAGAAAGAAAGAAAGAAGAAAGAAAGAGAGAGAAAGAGAGAGAGAAAGAAAGAGAGACAGAAAGAGAGAAAGAAAAAAGAAAGAAAAAGAAAGAATTAAAAAATGTTTTAAATGAAAAAGTATAAAAAGGTAGTAAAATCCTCTTAAAATCCTCTTGTATTGATTAGAACTATTTCTTCTACCCGTGGTAGAAAACAGCTCAAACTAGCTGAAGTGTAAGGGGATTATTGGCTCTTGGGACAAAGAAGCATGGTCAGGCTCAAATGATGCCCTTTGGATCTGCTCTCTCTCACACACTGTCTCGCTCTCACTCTCTGGCATCCCTTGGCTCTCCTCCATGCTGGTTTTATAGGCAGGCTTCCCCTTCGTGATTCCAGGGCAGCTACAGCTGTTCCAAATCTCACATCTCTAAGCTTTGGGTCCAGCAGGGAAAAAAAACTGTCTATGACAGATTGTCTTTTCTGTAGAAGGCCACATGATATCTCCATCTTACATGCTCTTCTGCAATGTGACCTTGTAACTTCCCCATCAAGAGGTGGGGTCTAATTCCCCTCCTCTTGGATCTGAGCTGGCTTTAGTGACTCATTTGCAACCAAGAGAATGTGGCAAAGTGGTGCTGACATGGTTTCTGAGGCTAAGTCAGAAGCCTTGCCCCTTTTGCTTTGGCCTCTTAAAATACCCTCTAGAGTCTTCCCTCTTAAAGACGCCACCCCTGGGAGCCGGATGGCAAGCTGTCAGAAGTCCAAGCTACATTCAGCCCGCGTGTAGGTGCTCCAGTTGACAGCTCCAGCTAAGCCCAGCCTTCCAGTGACTCCAGGTCTGAAGAGCTCTCCAGCTGATTCCTGGTCAAGTCATCTGTAGCTGGAAGTTGTAACTTCCTAGCTGAGGCCCTGGATATCATGGGGCAGAGATAAGACATTCCAGTTGTGCCTTCTCCAAATTCCTGACAACAGAATTGGTTATAAAATGGTTGTTGTTTTACACCATGTACGTTTTAGAGAGCTTTGCTATGCAACAGTCTTTCTCAGGATCTCTAGAATAATCCATGCTGATGTCCCCTGGTCCATCCCCTTGAGCGTATCCAAGGGCACAGTCAGTCATCCCAATCCCAGGGCAAGTCGGCTCCATCAGAATGAGAACTGGGACCACGGGGCACACCCAGATGGTCACTGGGCACTGGTTACCTATAGAAGGCACAAACCACAGAATCCACTTCCTACCACCTAGAAATTTTGGAGACTATTCTTCCAGACTCCTTCCTGGGAGTACCCACTTAGGTATACAATTCAACACAAATGAAGCATACTCTACATGATCTTTTATAACCTTTTTAAAATTTAATGGATTATGGGGCTCTGTTGATGTCAATGGATACATACGTCTTTTTTGTTTGTTTTTTTGAGACAGGGTCTTGCTCTATTGCCCAGGCTGGAGTGCAGTGGTGCAATCATAGCTCAATGCAGCCTCAAACTCCTGGGCTCAAACGATCCTCCCACCTTAGCCTCCTGAGGAGCTGGGACTCCAGGCTTGTACCACTACACCTGCTAATTTTTCTATTTTTATTTTTTGCAGATACAGGGTCTCACCATATTGCCCAAGCTGGTCTTGAACTCCTGGCCTCAAATGATCCTCCTGCTTCAGCTTCCTAAAGCTCTGGGATTACAGGTGTGAGCCACTATGCCCCAGGCATCATTTTTAATGGCTGCATATGATTTCATTATATGAGTGAAGCATAATTGATTCAACCAGTTCTCTATTTATGGGTCATTAAGTCATTTCCATTTTTTTTGCTATTATAAATAGTACTGAGATAAACATCATTGCACATATACCCTTGGGCACATCTTTCAGTGTTTCCCTAGGATAAATTCCAAGAAGTTGAATTGTAGATTCTAAGGTTATACACATTTTCCAGGCTTGCCAAGGGTTTCCACATTGCCTTCCAGAAATGTCCTTCTTTCCTTCCTTTCCTTTCCCTTCGTTCTTTTCCTTCCTTCCTTTCTTCCTTCCTTCCTTCCTTCCATCCTTCCTTTCTTCTTTCTTTCTCTTTCCTTTCTTTCTTATTTCTTTCTTCTTTCTTGCTCTTTCTTCTATTTTTCTTTCCTTTCTTCATTTTTTCTTTCCTTCTTTCTTTTCTTTCTTCCCTCCCTTCCTTCCTTCCTTCCTTCCTTCCTCCCCTCCTCTCCCTTTTTCTTTCTTTTTGAGACAGGGTCTCACTCTGTTGCTCAGGCTGGAATACAGTGGTGTAATCATGGCTCACTGAAGCCTCAGCCTCCTGGGCTAAAGTGATCCTCCCACAACAGCCCCCTGAGTAGCTGGAATTACAGGCATGTACTACCATGCCTGGTTAATTTTTAAATGTTTTGTAGAGATGGGGTCTCACTGTGTTGCCCAGGCTGGTCTCAAACTCCTGGGCTCAAATGATCCTCCCACCTCTGCCTCCTAAAGTATTGGGATTACAGGTGTGATTCACTGTGCCCGGCCCAGAAGTGTACTTCTTTACACTGCTGTTGCCCCACCATCAAAGCACAAGACTGGCCATTTCTCCTCATCCTCAGTAACATGAAATATTTGCCAATGGGAAAAGTGAACAAATGATTCCTCATTGCTGCTTTAATTTGAATTTATTTGATTACTAGTGAGGTCAAGTACCTTCTCATATCCATTTCTTCTTGTGTAATATTGCCTGTTCATGTCCTTTGACCAATTTTGTTGTTGCAGTGTTCATATATTTTATTGTTGATTCATAAAAACTTTTTGTATATTAGAATGTTAACTTTTGTTGCTCATATGTCTTAGAAACATTTTTTGTCCTATAAGTTTGTATGGGGGAGGCACTCTTTTTTTTTTTTTCTTTTTTGAGATGACGTTTTTCTCTGTTGCCCAGGCTAGAGTGCAGTGGCATGATCTTGGCTCACTGCAACCTCCACCTCCCAGGTTCAAGCGATTCTCCTGCCTCAGCCTCCTGAGTAACTGGGACTACAGGCATGCACCACCACACCCAGCTAATTTTTGCATTTTTAGTAGAGACAGTGTTTCACCATGTTGCCCAGGCTGGTCTTGAACTCCTGACCTCATGATCCACCCGCCTTGGCCTCCCAAAGTGCTGGGATTACAGGCGTGAGCTACCACGCCCAGCCCGGCACTCTTAAACTAATAAGCACAGCCCTCAAACAAGACAGAATCTAAGCCTTCAAAAGCAGTTGGCACCTGGCAAGAGACTTAACTTAAACCATTCTTGTCAAAGGGCATCAGCTGTCTAGAGAAGAATCCAGGGTGGGGGAACTGGAAAGGCCAACAGAATTGACCATCCTGAGAAGAGGCTCCAATATGTACACTAGAAGGAGGCAGATGCCCAGGAAGCTGAATGCCAAAGTAGCAGACAAAAGTCAGAACCGGGGAGGAGTGAGGCAGAGGAAACCAGGAGGCCAGGGACTCTGCCATTGTCCAAGACAGCCCCAGGCTCCATCCCAGTGCAAGGCAGCTCTCTCTGGTTGGCTTCTGCTCTAGGGGCCCTGTGGGAGCAGGGGTACCCTTGGGAGCAGTGCTAGAGGTAGGAGGCCCTTAGGGTCCCCCAAGCTTGGAGAGGCATTGCTAAGCAGCCAGAGCGATATAAAGGTGATTTAGCCCTGGGATCATGGAGGGAGTCAGGCCATTGCCAAGGAAACAACGGAACTGAGTATTCAATCTGAAGGGCAAGGCAAGGAGCCTGTAGCTGACATTCTGCCCAAACCCTCCTTGCTGCTGGGCATGTTAGCTGTAATGGCTCTCAGCTGCCCCCATCTCTGGAGAATTGCACTGGCTGAATGGAAGCTGCCTACCCTGAAAGGTTACACATTCCTGGGAAGCCCATAACCAATGACTGATTGACATGAGGGGAGGAGAGTGCAAAAGACTGGCCCCCTTGCCTCAAGGAGGGACCAACTCTCTGGCGCAGCTGATGCTCCAGAGTGCCCTGTGATATCAGGCTGAATCTGGCTGAGGCTGCATCCTCACTCCTCTCTGCCCTTGCCTAATTCTGCTTCTTTCATACCCTTTCTCCTGGGAACGCACCCCTGATGAATCACATGTGCCCTAATCCTTGTCTCAGACTCTGCTTCTAGGGACCCTGTCCTATGATGGAGCCCAAGCTGCAAGTTCAGGAGCAGGATGGGATGAGATGAAAGGAGAGGGGCAGAGAGGGTGATTCGGAGCCAGAGCTGGGCTATTTAAATGGGGACTGGGGCTCTCCTTGTTGGGGTGGGAGGTATATTGTTGTTGATCGCCCAGCACTCACTGCCCCCTCTACTAAAAACTGAAGCCCAAATTCCGTTTGGGAAACTACTCCTTCTCCATTCCCTAGGTGATCTGGTGGGATTATACCACCCAGAGCCCCAGGGATGGGTTCTGGGTTTATTCAATCTTCATGTCCTCCAAGTTTATTCAATCTTCATGACCTCCAGTCATAGTGAGAGCTCCAGAGCATATAAACCAATCACAGCCAGTGAAATGCTGGGGCTTCTGGGAAGGGAAATTCCCTCTTTTCCACTGGAGTAGGCGAGTATGTATCTTAGTGTGGCACAGCTATTTCTGCCAGCCACAGAGCTGAAGAATAGAGATAAACACAAGCAACTGAGCTGAGAGATGGATTCTGGTGATGTCATTTGGGCCCTGTATCAAACTTTACCCGAAGCCAGACCTACCCCTGAACTATTCCATTATGAGAATCAATAAACCCTCCCCGCTTTCTGAAGCTGAGGAAGGTTTTCTGTCACTTGCAACCAAGAGTCCTAATAGACATGTATGGTTTGCATTGAATGGTTCATGCAGGGATCTAAAGGAACCCAGCAAGCCCATGCAAGTTAAAGCCAGGAGAGTGACCCCTAATCTGTCTTTCTTCATTCCTATTCCAGGCAGGCTGCTCCCTCCCCAGGGCCATGTTGATTAGGGAAAATTGGCCGGAGTGAGGCCAGGTCAGGACAAGCCCAGCACTGTTGTCATCATTCAGCATCCGTGGCCAATTCCTTCCACAGTGGCCTTCAGATTCTTTCTGCAGAACTGCCTCCCCCAGGCAGTTCATTGCTTCTTCTCCCCTCTCTGGAATGGAGCAAAGGTAGTCTATTCTAAGTGAGGAAGAACAAGGCTGTTTCCAATGCCACATCAATTAGGTGGTGAGGGAGCTTTCTTTGTTGAGTGTTTCCGCTTCAGACTAGGAGGCAGGGAGGTAAGTGGGTATGGGTGAAAGATCATGTGCCTTGGAGCTGGATAAACTTGGGCTCTGGTCCTGGCACTTCTAGCTGTGTGGCCTGTTTGATGTCTCTGTGCTTCAGGTTATCCATCTGTAAAGCATGGAGAAGCATGTCACCCTTACAGGAGCTCCAGAGCACAGAGCTGATGAAGCAGCTGACTAGGTCCGGACCAGGCCTCCCTGAGGTGTATCATCAGGGGTCGGGAGAGGGGATACTAATCCCTGGACCCGAGAGAGGCAAGGATAAGTTCAGTTCCTGGGATTCACAGTGCGAATGCCTGGAATTTGGCCAAGAGATAAGACAAATTGGGGCCCAGTGCACCCTCTCCCCAAGCCAGTGCAGGGTCCGGGGCTCATGGCACCTGCAGCGGGAGTTAAATTGCACCTTCTGGGGATGGGAAAGTGGTCTAGGCAGGCTAGGCACTACTCTTTACCCTCCTTCTTGACCAAACCAGTCTCCCAGTCACCTCTGATCCCAGCAGCTATAGTATCAAGTCAGAAGGAACAAGGCCCCAGGGCTGGAGGCAGGGCAAAGTCCTCCCTCCACCCCACACCTAGAGGGAGAGGCCAAAGTGACCAGGACCTCAGCTGGAAGAAGGGGCCCAGTACAGCCTCCCCGAGTAGTTTCTGCTGTCCTGGGTGGAGTAGGTGGACATTTTCAAGCAGATCTCCTGAAAAACATAAGAGAAGGCCCTCAAAGGACAGTCCCAAGGGAGAGGGGGAGGATGTGGAGGAAGCAGGAAACTAGTGTTTACTGAGCATCTAGTAAGCACCAGGCCTGGAGCTTTAAGTCCGCAATCTTAACTAATGCTCATGGCAAGCTGGGGAATAGAGATTATTCCCCTTTTGCATGTGGGGAAACTGAGTCCCTTTGCCCTGAAGTATCTTGCCTGAGACCAGCTGAGGGGTGCCAAGGCCAGGATCCCAGAATCGGTGGGTTAGGCTCCCCGGAGCTCCTGCTTTCCCAAGTGGCACAGCGGCACCTCCATGGTGGACCCTGGAGGAAGCACACTGCCCTTCCTGGAGGAACCCCCTGCAGTCTTCTGAAAGCCAAGGCCTGATGTGACACCTGGAATTGGCCTGGAGCCAACCGGACTGAACCCAAGAGACAGCCCTGGCTCAGCTGCTGCAGGAGAGGAAGAGGAGAGGATCCATGGGAAGTCGGGAAAGGCCCCCAACCCTGGTAATCCCCCCTCAACTTCAGCACCAGCGCCCCTACTCCCTGGAGAGCTGGGCCTTGTGAGGGACTGGGTAGGGGAGCTGGCCTGTGAGGAGATGGAGGTGTGCCTCCTTCTAGGGACCACTTCCTAGGGATCTCCCTCTGAATTCCTGAGTCGGTCAGGTTGAATGGAAAGAGAGCACAGAGATGGAATCACACAGATCTGGGTTGACCCTCAGTCCCACCATTTCCCATCTGTGTCCAAAGGCCCACCACGCAAACCTCCCTGGGCCTCAGATTCTTCAGATGAAAAATGGGAATGATGCCTACCTCCTGGCATCCTTGTGAGGACTGAATAAGGAGAAGCACATGGAGATGCCGAGTGCCCTGCCTGGAACAGAGCGGGTGCTCAATAAATGTTAGTTCTTCATGGAGCCAGGCATGGTGGCTCACTTCTGTAACCTTAGTGCTTTGGGAGGCAAAGACAGGTGGATGGCTTGACACCAGGAGTTTGCGAACAGCCTAGGCAACATAGCAAGACCTCTGTCTCTACCAAAAAAAAAAATGTTTTAACTAGCCAGCTATGGTGGTACATGCCTGTAGTCCCAGCTGCTCGGGAGGCTGAGACAGGAGGATTGCTTGAGCCCAGGAATTAGAGGCTGCAGTGAGCTGTGATTGCACCACTGTACTTCAGCCTGGGTGACAGGTGAGACCTGGTTTCAAAAAAATAAAATAAGAAATAAATGTTAGTTCTCACTCTCCATTTGAAATTCTCATGACAATGAAATCTCATCTAGCCCATTTATGTAACTAAATTATAAATAATATGTAACATTTATTGAATACATACTACGTGCCAGACTTTGCTCTGAATGTTTTAATCTGTTACCTCATTTAATCCTCAAAGAGTCCCATGAAGCAAATGATTATCCCTATTTGACAGATGAGGAAACTGAGGCACAGATGTTAAAGCAACTTGCCCAAAGTCACACAGCTAGTGAGTGGTGGAGTCAGGATTTGAATTCAGCTCAGCTTGGCTCTGGATCCTGGACTGAGAGCATGCCCCCTCCTGCCTTCCCTCTTCCCAGCCCCTTCCCATGCTCACTGTATGCTCCTAAGCCCCTTCCATGAGTAAGTGCCATGCTGGGGGGCAGGGGGAAATAAATGAGATACTCAAAGAGCTCCTGGTCTAGGGCAGGAGATAAAAGGCACAGAAACACAAGGTAAGAAGGGGGCAAGTGTCACAAGAGGAAAACTGAGTTGCAAGTTGAGATGAAGGAGGGATCAGTGTCAGAGACCAACAGGGTGTGAGGTAGGCATCCCAGGCAAGGGCAATCTTCTCCCCCCACCCCTGAGATCGAGTTTCACTCTTGTTGCCCAGGCTGCAGTGCAATGGCACGATCTCGGCTCACTGAAATCTCCGTCTCCCGGGTTCAAGTGATTCTCCTGCCTCAGCCTCCTGAGTAGCTGGGATTACAAGTGCATGCCACCATGCCTAGCTAATTATCATATTATTAGTAGAGACAGGGTTTTGCCATGTTGGCCAGGCTGGTCTCGAACTCCTGACCTCAGGTGATCTGCCCACCTTGGCCTCCCAAAGTGCTGGGATTACAGGTGTGAGCCACCATGCCCAGCGGCAATATTTCATTTTTTAAAATAGAGACAAGGTCTTGCTCTGTTTCTCAGGCTGGTCTCTAACTCCGGGCCTCATGTGATCCTCCCACCTCAGCCTTCAAAATGCTGGGATTACAGACACAAGTCACTGTACCTGACCATCCCAGGCAAAGGGAACAGCAAGAACAATGGAGTCGAGGTGGGAAACGTCTTTGAGGTATGGGGGCTTGAAGGGGAGTTTTGTGGTCAGATTTAGGAGGGTAAGTTGGGGACAAATAGTGAGTGCCTGCTTGGGAGTTTAGGCTGTGTACCAGCGGGGAGAGGATTGAAGGCTTCTCTGAAGATAAGTGACACCAACACATTTGTGCCATATAAACACAGCTCTGCCAGCAGTGTGAAGCTGGCATGGGACTGGATGAAGTTAGGTACAGAGGCAGTTTGCGAGGCAGTTGTAATGGTCTGGTTGAGCACTGATAGGGGTCTGCACTAAGGTGGAGACCATGGATGAGATACTCCATATCTCTCTCCCTGGGGGAGCTGTGGCTAAGAAAGGTCATTTTTATCTGGACAGCAGCTGGTGCCTCCTAGCCCAGCCTAGTCCCACTGGTCAGCTCAGTCTTGGCCACCTGTTCCCACCACCCAGTGATGTGGGTGGCAAGGATCATTAACCCAAGCCATGGACTCACCCTCCCTCCCAACACATCTGGCCAGATAGATGTCCCTCCTCTACTTCCACCCCCCACTCAAGGGTAGGAAGAAATGGCTTTCAGACCAGCTGAGCATTTCCCTCCCTGCAGAAAGGCCAGAGAAACACACCTGCCACTGTCATTATATTAATACTGCCCACTAGAACCACGTACATGTACCTCAGCCATGTGGCGTCACAGAAGCAGCGCTGGACTAGGAGTTAGGAGGTCTAGGTATGGATCTCAACATGGCTGCCCATGAGCTCTGTGACCCTCAGCAACCTATTTACGCTTTCTGAGCCTCAATTTTCCCATCTGTGACATGGGGATAAAGTGCCTGCCTTCCAGGATTGCTTTGTGGACTGAAAGAGTGTACATGAACATCTTCTGTAAACCTTTGGAGTGCCATTTAAATGTTGAATTTTGTGTACATTCATTCATCCCACCAATCTCTGTTGGGCTCTGACTTTTTATAGGTGCCAGAGTGTGAACACACCTGCCACATTCATGGTCCATTCCAACCTTTTGCCTTCCTGTGATGATGAAGAACTTTGCTTGAAACACAAGCTATCTTCACATCCTGTGTATGACAAATGGGAAAATGGCTTAAATTAAAGGAGGAAAGATTTGATCAGGACTAACTTCCCAATGCAGGAGGCTAGTTGGTTCCTGGAAATCTTCCCAGAAGAAGAGAATCAATTAAGTATTTTGCCCAGAGTAGACACCAAATCAATTGTTGAGTGGAATTGACTCTGTCATATCATTTGCCAGGAGACAAGAGAGTTGATCCAATGACTTAGGACCCACTTTTCCGTCTGACTTTCCATACACCATATATACATGCTTGCATGTTTGGTGCAGGGGAAAGAGGCTTAGGCTGACACTTAGCAGACCTGCCTCAAACCAGCTGTGTGACCTTGGAAAGATCTCATGCCCTCTTTGAGTCTCTATTGTCTCTCCCAAATGCCAACCAGAATAAGAAATACATCGAACCTTCTAGGATAGTGATAGTGTCTGCCCTTGACATTCCACCACAAGTGTTTGCTAAATGAATGAATGAATGATGAGTGAATGAATGAATGAATGGCACTCAGGAAGGTACATGATTCATGAAAGCTCCTCTTTCTTCTCTGAGCCTGAGTGTGCCCACCTGGCAGATGTGGGAATTTGGTTGCCTGTTTCCAGGTTCCTTGTCAGTTCAGGCTTCTGTGATCTGCCCCTGTGCTGGAGGAGGGCAGCTGGGGGATTTGGGATCTGCATCTTCACGCCCAGCAGCTCAGGCTGCCCTCCCGTTTCAGGGCATGGACAGCAGGTATGTGCTTCTGTTCCCACGGGGCCGCCTGGCTTAGCCCGAGGCTCCCTTTGCTGGGAGAGTAGCCTGGGCTGCAGCCCTGCACTGACCTGCTCTTAACCTCCAGGAAAGTTACACAAATTCCTCCACGCTCCACTGAGAGCTGGGTTGCACAAGGTGGGGGCAGGAACAATGCTTCCCCTTGTGCCCTCCGCCTATTCCACTTCAGCACACATGGAGGAGGAACACAGGAGGCAAGCTGGTGGGGGCACCCAGCTCCGGTTTCAACCATGCCTGGAAATTGGATATTCCTCCCTGGCCGGAGCTCTCTGGGCCATGAAGTGGGGCTGGAGCTCAGGTCTCAGGAGAAACCCACTCTTTCCTCCCTGTGGTTTTCCCTCTAAGACCAGTCCTGTGCTTCAGTCTGTGCAGATCTGTGCAACTCCTTAGCACTACATATCCCTTTGGTAAACACACCCCAGTTCTGAGATGTACTGCATGAAGATGGTAGGAAGGAAAGGGTCTACCCTGGGAACCAGGAAGCCTATGTCTGGTTCTGCTGTGGCCCAGTAAGATACCAAGAATTGGACTAGCCAGGGGCTGAAAATACAGGATGTGGAGCCAGGCTGCCTTGGACCAGGTATCTACTACTTTGACATTCCATTTCCTCATCTACTATGATGGCACCTATCTACCTATCTACCTGGGTTTGTTATGGGGAATAAATGAGTTCTTAAGCACAATATGCTTGCTTAGAGCAGAGTTCAACAAATGCCAGCTGTATGGTTTGCTCTCCACACAGGTTTAGTGGGAATTAAAGGCATGTGCAGTCTTTCCTCAACTTTCAAGGGAAAAGCAAATTGTTCAAATTGTCTAAAACAGAATAGAACTACTTAAAGTACATGAAACTAGCTGTCAAAATTGTGAACCATAATCACAGTTTTGATTGCTTTCTGACAGTGTAAAAATTACAAATATTTCATCAGGCAAGAAAAGAAAAACAAAGAATAAATACAGTCAACCCCATCCCCCCTCCCATTTGTGTTCTACGTGCCCATCTGAATTAGTTTGCTCATGTTGACACATGCACAGCTTTGTATCATTTGAGACACACGTTTCTTATTCTTCCTCAGTCATTTAGTATTTAGGCTATAGTTGTAGAGTGGTTGGTTTCTTTCCAGGCAACCGCCATTGTTTGAAAACTATGTCAAAACAAAAGTCTCTCTTCTTCTCCCTGACAACTTGTCACAGCTATGCCTCTGGACAGCTTCTGCCCCTGTGCCCCTCTCTGTCAGTGACCTCTCTTCTGCCCCACGACCCCCTCTCCTCTTCCTTGATTCAGAATTCCTGGAAGAGAACAAACAGGAATCATCAATGTCCCAGAGAGAGAAAAATAATGACTTGTAGTGTGAGAAGTTTCAGGACCATGGACAACAGCACACACGCCCTCATCTTCTTGTTTCCCCAATCCTCAAACATTTTGTTTATGTTATGACAATACCTCTCTGAGACTTGTTTTCCTCTTCTATAAAAAGGGCAGGGTGAGGGCCAGGCACGACGGCTCACGGTTGCAATCCCAGCACTTTGGGAGGCCAAGGTGGGTGGATCACTTGAGGTCAGGAGTTCGAGATCAGCCTGGCCAACATGGTGAAACCCCATCTCTACTAAAAAAAACACACAAAAAAATGGGGGGATGGGGGAGGTAACTGGGAGGGTTGGAGGTGGACAAGGTCATCTCTAAGACTTCCTACAGCTCTGTGACCCTAGGGATCTTTCTTTGGCTTTATGCTTGCCTTCCCTTACCTTTCTCCCTTTCTCCCTCCCTTCCTCTCTTCCTTCTTTCCTTCCTTTTCCTTTTTTTAAAATAGGGACCTTCCATGCATTTTAATGGGCTGATAGCCATCACCCAGGGAGAATGGTGAAAGACAGAGCTTCTTGTGAGAGGAACGGCAAGCTAGCCCTCAGAAACCCTCAAAACTCGACATTGAGGAGTCACTTGATTTTCCCCTCTGCCCCTACCCACATAGAGACATTGTGTTCGTTATGGCAAAAGGCTGAGCTGCTGTAAGAAAGCGTCCACTGGCTGAAAGAACAGAAAGGTTTCCTTGTTCTCATGTAACAGGGTGGGTAGGAGGGCTGCTCCACCCCACACAACCAAACAAGAGCCTGGCTCCCTCCATGAGGTTTCCCCTATTACCCCTTGGTGATGCTCTTGTCTACATGGTCACACTGGGTCACAGGCCTGCCCACGTCATGTCTTCAGAAAGAATCAAAAGTGCACGAGTTGTGTTTTAAAAGCCAGGCCTGGAAGTTGCAACACATCACTTCTGCTCCCATTCCATTGGTGAGGACTTTGTCATGTGGTCACCCTGAGCCATAAAGGGGCCAGAACATTTATTTATTTATTTAATTTTAACTTTTAGGTTCAGGAGTACATGTGCAGGTTTGTTATCTAGGTAAATTGCATGTCACGCGAATTTGGTGTACAGATTATTTCATCCCCAGGTAATAAACATAGTACCTGATGGAGAGTTTTTCAGTCCTCTCCCTCCTCCCAACCTCCACCCTCCAGCAGGCCCCGGTGTCTGTTGTTCCCTTCTTTGTGTTCATATCTATGCAATGTTTAGCTCCCTCTTACAAGTGAGAACATGCAGTATTTGGTTTTCTGCTCCTGCGTTAGTTCACTTAGGATAATGGCCTCCAGCTCCATCCATATTGCTGCAAAGGACATGATCTCTTTCTTTTTTATGGCTGAGTAGTATTCCATGGTGTATATGTACCAGGCTGGAGTGCAGTGGTGTGATCTTGGCTCACGGCAACCTCTGCCTCCCGGGCTCAAGCAATTCTCATGCCTCAGCCTCCCGAGTAGCTGGAACTACAGGCATCCGCCACCACACCCAGCTAATTTTTCTGTATTTTTAGTAGAGACGGGTTTTGTCATGTTGGTCAGGCTGGTCTCGAACTCTTGACCTCAAGTGATCTGCCCGCCTCGGCCTCCAAAGTGCTGGTATTACAGGTGAGCCACTGTGCCTGGTCTATATTTTCTTTATCCAGTCTACTGTTGATGGTCGTTTAGGTTGATTCCATGTCTTTGCTATTGTGAATAGTGTTAGAATAAACATATGTGTGCATGTGTCTTTGTGATAGAATGATTTATTTTCCTTTGGGTGTATACTTAATAATGGGATTGCTGGGTTGAATGGAAATTCTGTTTTAACTTCTTTGAGAAATCGCTAAACTGCTTTCCACAATGGCTGAACTAAATTTACATTCCCACCAGCTGTGTATAACTGTTTCCTTTTCTCCACAACCTCGCCAGCATCTCTTACTTTTTGACTTTTAATAATAGCCATCTGACTGGTGTGAGATGGTATCTCATTGTGGTTTAGATTTGCATTTCTCTAATGACTAGTGATGTTGAGTATTTTTTTGTATGCTTGTTGGCTATGTGTATGTCTTCTTTTGAAAAGTGTCTGTTCCTGTCTGGGGCTGGGAAATCTAGTTCCTAGCTGGGCAGCCTTGTGCTGGGCTATGACTTCAATACTTGGGTTCAGCAAGTCCACCACAAACATTATCCTCCATTTAATGGATGAAGTAGAGACGTGGAAGTGGGAAATTTTACTCAGGGAAAGAGAATTTATTGAGTCAGATACCATGCTAAGTACTTTTCTGTACGCTTAAAACGCCCTGGGGTCTCATCGCCCAGATGCCCAATCTAATCCAGTTACTTCCCAGCCTTTGCTTGTGCTGTGTCTTCTGCCTGGAATGCCTTTGTCTTCGGATGAATTGGTCCCACACTTTCCTCAAGCTCAAGAACTACCTCCTTGATCATAGAATTTCAGAAGCAGAAACAGCCTCAAAAACATTTAGGTCAGTTGGGTGCAGTGACTCATGCTTGTAATCCCAGCACGTTGGGAGGCAGAGGCAGGAGGAATGCTCAAGGCCAGGCGTTCAAGACCAGCCTGGGCAACATAGCAAGACTCTGTCTCTATAAAACAAACAAAAAACATATTTAGGTCAACGATTCATTTTATAAGTGAAGAAACTGAGGCCTAGAGAGGGAAAAATACTTGCCCAAGGCCACATAGTACGGTATCTATATATTAATAGCTGCATGGCCCATAGCTAGGGCTTGGGACTCCAGGTCTGGTGCTCCTTTCAGCCCTAAGAAACCACTGCCTGCCCCACAGGTCTCTGCTCTGCGTTTGTGCTTTTTGCTCTGTGACTTTGGACACATCTCTCAGCCCCTCTAACCTCCAGATTCTTAAGCTATGAAATGAAGAGCTTGGATCAGATTATCCCTAAGGGTCCATCAGAACATAGACCCAGTTCCTTCCTAGACTTTCAAATCTTGGCCCCTCTCAACAATGCTGAGACATCACCCAGAAAAAATGGTGCAGACCCATGTCCACTTCCTCCTGTGGGCAAGTTCACAGTTGAATCAACAAAAGGCCTCCTTTTTTCTCACCCCCCAGGGAAGCAGGCATGGGGCTGAGCACCTTACATGCTGTATCTCGTTTCATCACAAAGATCTCCCTGGAAAGTAGGTATTATTATCCCCCATTTTTTTAGATGAAGAAACTGAGGCTGTAAAAGGTTAATGACTCTTTGGAACAAACAGATGAGCCTTGATCCTGGGATTCCCCAAAGTGGGGAGGTAGGACAAGTAGGGGAGGATGCAGGGAGACTTGGCTTGATGCAATAAAGAACTTCCTACTAGAACTTCCTCTGGAGAGACAGGCTGTCTTGGAAAGGGGTGACTTCCTGGTCACTGGAGGTGCGCACACACTGGGTGAAAGATCAAAGGATTTTAGCAGTGAGGTAGAGGCAAGGGTGAGGGAGTGGACTAGATCAGTGATTCCCAAAGTTTCTTTCAGGTGCTACGTTGATCAGCATTCAATAAGATTGCTTACACAGAAAATAAGCTACTCCTTAAATTATTTTTCAAGCTTTCTGATTTTGATAGCAGAAGGTCTTGGTTTGAGGCTGCTACAGTTTGCATACCTCTTTGCCACTTGTTAGTTCTTTTTTAACAATAGACATTAAGCCTCAGGCTTAGAGCTCAGAAGCAGGTGGCAGGACTCAGCCAGGATGGAATAACACTGGGCTTTTTTTTTTTTTGTCAGAGCAGAAGAACTTGAAACATTGGGCATTTTGTTTTTAAATTTTTATTGTTACCTTCTTTCATGGCAAAGTATTCTGCTTTCCCCATTACCATTGTGATATGAAGTTTCATTTTAACATGAATACCGTATATTTTAAGAGAATGAACAGACAAGCCACAGACTGGGAGAAAGTGCTTGCAAAACACTTACCTGATAAAGGGCTTGTTTCCAAAATGTACAATGAACTCTTAAAACTCAACAATAAGAAAACAAACAACCCAATTAAAAAGTGGGTGAAAGATTTGAACAGTTACCTCTTCAGAGAAAATATCCAGATGGCAAATAAGCATATGAAAAGATGCTTGACACCCCATGTCATTAAGGAACTGCAAATTAAAACAACAATGAGATGGTGCACCCCTATTAGAATGTCTAAAACCCCAAATACCAACAACACTAAATGCTGGCAAGGAGGGAGAGCAACAACTCTTGTTCACTGCTGGTGGGAATGTGGAATGGTATGGCCACTTTGTAATACAGTTTGGTAGTTTCTTACAAAGGGAAACATAATCTCACCATATGATCTAGTAATTGCACTCCTAGGTATTTACCCAACTCAGTTGAAACCTTATGTCCTCACAAAAAAAACTGCACACAAATGTTTATAGCAGCTTTATT
This sequence comes from Pan troglodytes, assembly GCF_028858775.2. Lineage (NCBI taxonomy): Eukaryota > Metazoa > Chordata > Mammalia > Primates > Hominidae > Pan > Pan troglodytes. The sequence continues at coordinate 31,112,768 of NC_072417.2, forward strand.
CATAATTGCCAAAACTTGGAGCTAGACAAGATGTCCTTCAATAGGTGAATGGATAAACAAACTGTTGTAAGTCCACACAATGGAATATTATTTGGTGTTAAAAAGAAAGGAGCTACCAAGCTATGAGAGGACATGTAGGGTAGGGTAGAGAGGACATGGTAGGGCATGGTAGGCAAACTAAGATGATATTGTTAAGTGAAAGAAGCCAGTCTAAAAGACCACATGCTATATTCCAATTATATGGCATTTTGCAAAAAGCAAAACTATTGAGATAGTAAAAAGATCAGTAGCGGCTAGGGGTTTGGAGAGGTGGGGAGAGGGATGAACAGGGGATTTTTAAGGCAGTGAAACTATTCTGTGTGATATTATAATTGTGGACCATTCATCAAAATGTGTGCCCAACAGAAATGTGGTCATGTGTCCACCAAAATACATGAACAGGACTGTCCACAGTGGCACTGTTTTTAATAGCCTCAAACCAGAAATAATTCAAATATCTACCAACAAGAGAATGGATAAATACATCGTGGTGTACTCATACCACTGAGTACTAGGCAGCATGAATGCGGAAAAACTACCGCCTTGCCCAACAACATGGGTGAAGCTCACAGATATGATGTTGAATGAGGGAAGCAAGACAAAGAAGAGGACCTTCTGGTTGAGTCAATTTATCGGAAGTTCAAACACATAAAACTAATCTATGGTTACTTTTGGGGGGCACTGAGTGGGAGGGGCTATGAGGGAGGCTTCTGAGTGCTGAAAATATTTCGTATTGTGATGGGGCCGACTGCACGGGTGAATACGCAAGTGAAAACTGATGAAACTGTACACTTAAGATACATGCACTTTATTTTAAGTTTAAAAATACAAGGGAACTTGGAAATGGTCAACATTATGAAAGCAGAATGCAAGTGACTAAAGCTTGGAAAATAGTGGGTGAGAAGTTCTTTCGAGGGTTTACTGTCCTGAGAATGGGATCCTCTAACTGCAGCACCACCACCCACTCCCCGCCCTGGGCCTCAAGGCCCTAAGGTCAGGGGGTGACCTGTCCCTTATCTGGTCTGTTGATCAGTGGAGGCACCAGGTTTAGGGGGTCAGACACCAGTTGCCACCTCCTGTCCCCAGGGCCAGCTTTGAGCCCTGAAACATGAGGCCTCAGGATCACGAGGGCAGATTCCTGCCTGAGCCTTTACAAACAAACTGGAGGCCTTTGGGGGATGCACATGCTGCTGTCCCCCCCACTACTCACCCCCACGGCGTGGTGAGTTCTCTTCTGGGCCTCTCCCGGCCTGCTGCCATCTTGCACTCAAGCATCGTCCAACATCTCCCCATGGGCATGGCCCCAGCCTCATTTTCATCCACCTGGTCTTCACTGGCTCTTCTGCAGATTCACTGTGGGACAGGTCACTTACTTTTTACCTCCCCACACCTCATTTCTATCTCTGCAAAGCGTAGCGACAGAGAGGATTCAGGAACCACTCGGCTAGAAGCACAGACCAGCCCTTCCAATGGTGGGTTCCCTTCTGCAACACCCCAGGCAGTTACTCAACCTCTCTCTAAACGCCTCCTGTCACAGGGAGCTCACCTCTGGCTGATGGAAAGTGCTTCCTAGAAATAAGTGCAGCTAGTATGGACCTGTTTTTGCATTAAAAAAATTTAAATGACCTATCATCTACCAATCTAAATATCTAAATATGTATATAAATATATAAACACATATATGCCTACTATGCATAGATAAGTTCTCTCTGGAAGGCTATACAATAAAAGAAGCAAGATGTACTCTCCACTCTGACCCATTTGCACCTTTTGAATTTTGTACTATGTGAGAACATTACCTAGTAAAAGTAGATAGAAGATGTCTGAAAAAAAGCTCTGGCCAGGCATGGTGGCTCACACCTGTAGTCCCAGCAGTTTGGGAGGCTGAAGCCAGATGATCACTTGAGCCCAGGAATTCAAGGTTACAGTGAGCTGTGATTGTGCCACTGCACTCCAACCTGGGTGACAGATCAAGACCCTGCCAAATAAAAAAGAAAGAGAGAGAAAGAGGAAGGAAAGGGAGGGGAAGGGAGGGGAAGGTTGAAGGGGAAGGGGAACGGGAAGGGGAAGGGAAGAGAGGCTAAAGTTCTAGTTCTTACCCTCCTTGGCCACACCTCAACCACCAGTCCACCCGCTTGACTTGGGTGAGATTAAGGCTTTGAAGACAGATGTTTGAGCCTCCATCCCCCTCTGTCAGTACCTGTGAGACAGTGGCAAATTGCATACCTTCTCTGCACCAAGGTTTCTTTGCTTATAAGATGTGAGACTAACAATGTCTGCCTGCTGGGTTACTGTGAGCTTTCAGTAAGGCGATGTCTGGCTCAGAATAGGTGCTTGCTTAATAAAGTTTAATTATTGTTATTTAATCTTGTCCCCTTATTTTGTTTGCATAAGTATACCTTTTGATTTACAAACTATTCTATTTAACTCTCATGGAAGGCAATGTTGGGAGTTTTTTTGTTTGTTTTTTTCTTAGACAGGGTCTCACTCTGTCATCCAGCTGGAGTACAGTGGCACAATCACAGCTCACTGCAGCCTCAAACTCCTGGGCTCAAGTGATCCTCCTATCTCAGCCTTCCAAGTAGATGGGACTATAGACATGTGCCATCATGCCCAGCTAATTTTTTTTTAACTTTTTTGAGACACAGTCTCACTCTGTCATCCAGACTGGAGTGCAGTGGCACAATCTTGGCTGGCTGCAACCTCCGCCTCCCAGGTTCAAGCGATCCAGCCTCCAGAGTAGCTGGGATTACAGGCTTGCTTTACCATGACCGGGAAATTTTTGTATTTTCAGTAGAGAAGGGGTTTCACCATGTTGGCCAGGCTGGTCTCAAACTCCTGACCTTAAGCGATCCGCCTTCCTTGGCCTCCCAAAGTGCTGGGATTACAGGCATGAGCCACCGCACCTGGCCTTTTTAATCTTTTTTATAGAGACAAGGTCTCACTCTGTCACCCAGGCTGGAATGCAATGGCACAATCTCGGCTCTCTGCAGCCTCCACACCCCTGGATCAAGTGATCCTCCTACCTCAGCCTCCCTGGAAGCTGAGACTATAGGCATGCACCACCAGATCCAGCTAATTCTTTTTTACATTTTTTGTAGAGACAGGGGTCTCACGATGTTGCCCAGGCTGGCCTCAAACTCCTGAGCTCAAGTAATCCTCCTGCCTTGGCCTCCCAAAGTGCTGGGATTACAGGCCTGAGTCACGGCACCTGGCCACAATGTTGGCTGTTTTTAACCCCATTTTACAGATAAGAAACTGAGGCTCTGTGACTTGCCCAAGGTTACACAGCTGATAGGTTGCCAAGCCACGAATCAGGCCTCCAGATGTCTGTGGCACTCTTTCTTCCTCCCCAGGCTACCTCTGGGTCTGGAATCTTTGTTTGGCATCTTAAATTATTCTCTGAGTGCCACAGAGGTGCCTCTGCCCCTTTCCCTTCTCCCATCACCTCTGTTGCTCCAGTAGCATCTTTCCTGAGCCCTTGCCCTGGAAACCTGGGTATTCTGAGAAGTCGGGGAGGAGAGGGGGATAGGGCTTTCTCCATGTCCAGACAGGGCCAGGCTTTACCCTAGAGAAAGCTGGGACCCCTGAGACTTGGTTGGAAGAGACCAGGAGAAGAGATCAGGAAACTCGATGGTCCCAGAGCCGTATGAAGATGTCACCATGAGAGGCCGGAATGGGAAAGGCAGCTGTAATTAAGACCTCAATGGAGGTCAGCATGGGCCAAGAAGGCAGCTCCCGGGCCTCAGACCTGGCCCAGACACTGGAGGGCAGTGATTCCTCCAGATTCCCTCTGGCCATAAGGAATCAGCAAGGAGGCTCACCACCCCCAGGGAGGATGTGTTTCCAGTTTATTCCATTAAAGTCCATCTTGCCCCTGGGCTCCAGAGGGTTTGGCTCACATCTGTCATGCTTGGCAGCACCTGGCACAGGCAAAGCTGGCACATGCAAGGCACCTGCTATTTGTCAAATGGCTAAGTGGTACCCCATAGGCTATCCCATTCACCCCTGCCTCTGCACATTGCTGCCTCCAGCACTCACCCATTTCTGTATACTCAGACCATCGCAGTGTCTGGGACCTTCTGGCTGAAGTCTCTCCTGCATCCTCCCTGTGCTAACCTCACCCCTGCTCCTGTGAGGTCAATGGAGCCTCTGGAGGGGGGCATGGGTGATATGGACAAGGAGCCGTGGCAGAGTTACTACAGCTCCCTCAGCTCCCAGTCTGGAGAAGAAAATCACCACTGTAAATTTCCCCAACAGCGCCCCGCCCAGCTCCTCCTCCCTGATTCCAGCCCCTTAGCTCATGATTTATAGCAGGAGCCTCGGTGGCCACCTCTGCAGGAGGAAAGCAGGCACCTGCAGCCCGCACGGAGGAGTCGTCTCACCCCAGGCCTGGGGCGGGGACCCCAGACGTTCACCAACACCCCTCATCCCCTGCCCCCAGGCAGGGCTCTTCTGCCTCCCAGCGGGCATCCTCTGCTACAGTCCCCATCACCCTGCCCACCACACCGTGGCTTCCCCGAACCCTGAGACCTCCGGAAGGGGAAGCCAGGAAGCTGCACCTCCCACAGCGGCTCATTCCACAGCCACTCGCCTTAACCTTCAGTTTTGTCCAATGGGACATTGGGGGATGACCAAAATGGCCATGGGGACCCAGATTGCACAGAAAGGAGGCTGTGGAGTCCTGGCCTTATTCCACCACGTGGTGATGGGGAAAGAGCACTGGGCTACGAGCCCAGAAGTCTGGATTCTGGTCCCGGCTCTGGGTAAATGTCTGGCCCTTTCCAGGTGTCAGTTCCTTCATCTGTAAAATGGGGGCTTGGGTCAGGTGGCACCTAAGGGTTTAGGAGGAACCTAAGGGGGCGCCTCTCCACACCTGCGCTCCTGGACTTGGCTTCACATCCAGGGCTGGCATGCATTGTCCGGCTCCATAAGCAGCACCCTGCATTGAGTCATGTTAGGCTTCCCCCCTCCTACTCCCCACTTCTGGAGGAGGCCAAGAATGGGGCCTGCTATCCTAGACCCATGCATTCATAAGGCAGAGGGGGCGGGTGGTGGCTGACACAGTGTCCCTGTCCCTCCTGGGGCTGTCCCACAGCAAAGGCCCCCTCCCCACCTCAGCCTGAAAGCACAGGCTCCTGGAAGGCCTCCTACCACCAGCAGCAGCAAGACTTTGCCTCTGCCTCCTTGTTCCCTCCCAGACTTACCCCAAGGCTGAGGCCACCCCACTCCCCAGGAACCATTGCCCAAACCAGGCTAGGTTTTCTCCAGCTCCGGCAGGAACCTGGGAGCCAGGCCGCTTCTGAGAGGTCCGGGCTGGGGGCACATCTCTTCTGCCCACCTCCAGCAGCAGGTAGGCATCAAGGTTACTCCCTAGATCAGGGTCCCAGGGATCAGAAAGAGGACTGGATGATAAAATGACCAAGGTTGGGGGGACAAGACCTGAAGTTCCTGTAAACGTTCAGTGAGCTGAAAGCAGTTCCTCCAGCCACAGGGCTCGGGGCAGCACACTGGGCCTGCTGGTCCCTGTGAGCCAAGGGTTCTCTAAGGCCCTTGTTTACTAGTAATGTCATCAGTACCAGGACACAGAGGATCCAAATGTACTTCAGCCAAGTTATGCATGGATTTTTGCCTGCAAATATCTTATTCTCTCAATGCCCAAACTCCCTAGGATAGGGTCTGTCTTTTTCCATCAGAGTGAGGGGTTCCCAAGGCAGAGCTGTATCTCTGCCATCTGATTGTGGGTTCTCCTAAATGATAAGAACGACAGCCACACCTACTGAGCCTGGCCCTGCTGTACGCACTTTACCCACAATATCACAACAACCTTAAAAACTGTGTGCTGCTGTCATCTCCAATGTATAGATAAAGAAATGAAGTTCAAACGGGTTGAGCTACTTGGCCAAAGCAATAGATCACAACCAAACTCAAATCCCTGGTGGCATGGAAGCCTGAGCTCCACCCATGCTGCTTCTGAGAGTTGGAGGTGTGGGGCCCACACCTTTGATCTACTCCTTTTGCAATGCAGAGACCCAGAGACAGGGAAAAAAATCCCCAAGTTTGCACAGCAAGATAGAAGCAATCTTGATGCCCAAACCAGGTTTCCTGAGGGCCTATCCTGGATTCTAGTCCACGTGCAGCCAGACCCTACTCAGCCGCAGGACAGAGTGGCTCTCAGCACCCAGAAAACTGACAGCATGTCCTCCCCTCCCCACCCCCAGCTTCCCTTTGCATAGAGAAGCCAGTTCTCCTTCATGTATGTGGCCACTCCATGGCTATTTGTCAGTGTTCTGTAAGCTCTTCCCGTAACACATACCCATTTGCATTTCAAGTCATCAAAAGCCAAGTATACAATTTTTCATTTTTATATCAATCCTTGTTCTTAGGCATCAGTTTTACCCTCCTGAAACTCAGCTCAGCTGATGGTGAAATCATTTCCCTTCCCTGAGATCTTATCTTGCATGAGAGGCCGAGGGATGGCCTGGACTCCCTCAGCGTAGGGGACCCGCTGGCTCAGGGAGTGGTTTGCCTCAGGTATCAGGACATAGAAGACCCAAATCCACTTAAGTCAAGTTATGAGTGAACTTTTGCCTGAAAATATCTTATTTTCTCAATGCCTATAAGTGCCCAAGGACAGGGTCTGGTTTTTTTCCATCAGACTAGCGGGTTCCCAAGGCAGACTTGTACCTCTCCCATCTGATTATGGGTTCTCCTAAAACAGGAATTCAGTCTCCCCTATTAGACTAAGGGCTCTCCCAAGCCAGAGCTGTGACTCCTTCATCAGACCGGTTATTACCCAAGGATAACACTGTCTCCCCCATCAGACTAGCTAATCCCTGAGGATAATGCTATCTCCCCCATCAGACTGAGTAGAGTCTATATCCCCTCCAGCCAGTCCCCATCCTGGGCATGGCTGAATCTATACCATTTGGCACAGGGCAGCTTCTCACAGAAGAAAGCTTTAGATGGCAGGAAAACTCCCCTCTCCCTCCCACCCCATCCCCAGGGAGCCAAGCCAATAGAGGCTGCTGTGAAGGCTCCTGGGGGCCTGTCCCAGACTAGTGAGATCCAGCCAGGCCCACAAGCTCCTCTCACTGCCTGCCACCCCCACTGGGCAGCCCAGCACCCCCTGACCTCATGGCCTTCCATCATGGGAGATCTATAACATTTACAATCCCAAAACAAAAGACCCCGAGAGCTGAGGACAGAATTCATCTTCCCAGCTGACAAGCCCCGTTAATTAACGACTTAGAAATCGATGACGAGAAGGGACAGGCGGCAAATGACACCTCATCGTGGGCCAGGAAGAGGGAGGGAATGTCCGGGGACTGGTGGACACGCACTGTGGGGCTGGCCAGGCGCCTGGGAGAGCCACCCTCCCATCTGTCACTGTCACTTCAAACGCGGTCGACTACCTCCCAAACCAGAAATTCTCATTTCCCACCATGGCAGACCCCCAAGAAAAGTGGGGAGAGATTGTGCTAAAAGAGTGAAGGGAAAGTAATTTATGGAGCACTTTCCATGTGCCAGGCACTGAGCTAGGTGCTTCTCATTCCTTATAACCTCTCACAGCAATTGGGGGAGGTAGGTTTCTTGATTCCCATTTTAGGGGTGAGAAAACTTAGGGGCGGAGGAAAGTCAACCTAAGGTTGACTAAGGTTGGGGTTGTGTTTGTAAATGCCTGCTACAGGTTGATGAAACCAGCTCTGCTTCTAAGGAGGCAACTTGATTAAAGCAAAGAGCTCTGGATTTGAGAGCAGAAGATCTGAGACTAAGCCCTATCTCCATCCCCGCTGTCTGTGTAACATTAGACAAGTTGCTTAATGTCTCCAAGTCTCCGTTCCTTCATCTGTAGCAGAGGGAGAAGAATCCCTCACCCTTTCCTTACCACATAGAGGAGTCACACACTCTTGTGGAGGAGCTTGGGCTACCTAAGGCCTATGCTTGGGTAAGGGGGCAGATGTTATCTTCTGTTCATCACCCCTACCCAACTTGGGGGCAAGATGTGGGATGAAATGGTATGAAAATCCAGAAGGGAAGGCTTGGGAGGGCCCAAGAGTGTCCATCAAAGATAGGAGGGCAGGGGCCGGGCACAGTGGCTCACACCTATAATCCCAGCACTTTGGGAGGCTGAGGCAGGCGGATGACTTGAGATCAGGAGTTCCAGACCAGCCTGGCCAACATGGTGAAACCCGTCTCTACTAAAAATACAAAAATTAGCTGGGCATGGTGGTGCGCACCTGTAATCCCAGCCACTCGGGAGGCTGAGGCAGGAGAATTGCTTGAACCTTGGAGGCGGAGGTTGCAGTGAGCCAAGATCACACCACTGCACCCCAGCCTGGGCGACAGAGTGAGACTCCATCTCAACAAACAAACAAACAAACAAAACAAAACAAACAGATGGGAGGGTGGGGCTGGAAAACAGGCCCCTTGGGCCCACCTGTGAGTTCAGTCTTTCTGCAAAAAAAGGAGATAACAGGCCAGGCGTGGTGGTTCACACCTGTAATCCCAGCACTTTGGGAGGCTCAGGTGAGTGAATCACCTGAGGTCAGGAGTTCGAGACCAGCCTGGCCAACATGGTGAAACCCCGTCTCCACAAAAATACAAAAATTAGCCAGGCATGATGGCAGGTGTCTGTAATCCCAGCTACTTGAGAGGTTGAGGCAGGAGAACCGCTTGAACCTGGGAGGTGGAGGTTGCAGTGAGTGGAGATCACACCACTGCACTCCAATCTGGGTGACAGAACGAGACTCCATCTCAAAAAAAAAAAAAAAAAAAAAAGAAGAAGAAGAAGATAACAAAGGTGCCTACTTTGTGGAAGTTACTGTGAAGTTGAGACAGACAATGCCAGCAAAGGGCTTAGCATGGCCTGGGACATAGTAAGTGCACAGTACATGTCAGCAAGGGTCAGTGTTCTCCCATCCCTTCTCCCTCTCCCAAACCAATGTTTACAGAGATGTGGCAGAGTGAGGATCAAAGAAAATGCAAGGAGCACCTGCCTGACCCAGGGCTCCTTGCTGAGGGCCCCTGGGAAGGGAGGGAACACAGCTCCTGCTCTTGGAAAAGACCCTGACAATGGAGCTCACAGTTACCATCCACTATGAGGAGCTCAATGCTGGGACATGGAATGGTTCTCGGGGAGCCCAGAGTGGCCGCTGTCTGGCCTGGAAGAGTGAGTAGGAGAAATCGTGGCGGGATGTGAGGAAAGGGACTCAGCAAGGTGGGCTGAGGGAGTCCTGGTGCCCCACACATAGCAGATGCCTCCCCTTCTTCCACCCAGTCCACAGTCAGCAGAGTCCAGGAGATGTCTGGGAAATGTGGGAGTCGCAGAGGCTGCTGGGAGTGTGAGGGTGGGGGCGGGGCAAGATAAAAGCCTAGAGGGGCTGGGGCCAAATGGAGAAGGACGCAGGATACCACAGCACGCTGGGGAGTGAGAGCCTCAGCTTCTGGGTGTATCAAATGGGGCCAGGTTCCAAAGAAGAGGCACACTTGGCAAACAAGCACAGGAAACGAAGCTCCGCCTGCCTAAGCACAGGCAAATGCAAATCAAAACCACAGGAAGGTGGGCTGGGCACGATGGTTCATGCCTACAATCCCAGCACTTTGGGAGGCTGAGGCAGGCGGATCACTTGAGATCAGGAGTTGGAGACCAGCCTGGCCAACATGGCAAAACCCATCTCTACTAAAAACACAAAAATTAGCAAACAGGCATGTGATCCCAGCTACTCAGGAGGCTGAGGCAGGAGAATCGCTTGAACCCAGGAGGCAGAGGTTGCCTTGAGCCAGGATCTTGCCACTGCACTCCAGCCTGGGCGATAGAGACTCTGTCTCAAAACAAACAAACCACAGGAAGCTATCACTCCATCATACTGGGATGGCTATAATTAAAACAGAAACACACAGGAAATAAGCATTGGAGAGGATGTGGCACTATTGGAACCCTTATGTATTGCTGGTGGGACTGTAACACGGTGCAGCCACTGTGGAAAACAGTTTGGAGATTCCTCAGAAAATGAAACCTAAAATTACCATATGATAGCAAGTCTATTCCTAGGTATAGAGCCAAAGGAACTGAAAACAGGGACTCAAACCAATACTTGTACACCCATGTTCATTGCAGCATTATTCACGATGGCCAAACTGAAGTGTCCATCAACCAGTGAATGGAAACACAAAATGTGAAACACAAAATGTGACACAGACATAGGACGGAATTCTATGCAGCATTAAGAAGAATTAAGTTATGACACATGCTACAACATGGATAAACCTTGAGGACACAATGCTAAGTGAAATAAGCCAGGCACAAAAGGACACATATTGCATAATTCCACTTACAGGAAATATCTAGAAAAGGCAAATTCATAGAGACAGAAAGTAGACATTACCAGGGGCTGTGGGAAGAAGAGAATAGAAAGTTATTGCTTAATAGGTTTCTGTTTGGGGTGGTGAAAAGTTTTAGAAACAGGGTGGTCATGGTTGTACAACACTGTGAAATGTAATTAATGCCACTGAATTGTACCCTTAAAAATGGTTAAAATGGTATAAGTGATATATGTTTTACCACAATGTTTAAAAAACACTTTAAAAATCCAACAGGAAAAAAAAATGGGGCTAAAGATCTTTTTGACAAGAATTCGGCTTTGTCTTCTTAGGGACTCCTTCCTAGGGATCAGGGAGCCCTATACTAGGGGGACCCTCTAAATTGAGGCTGGGAGGATGAATGATGCCACCCCCTCCTTCTTCTCATCTGCCCCCAAAACTCCCACCCCACCCCTTTCCCCCAGCCCAAGCCATGGGGGGAAAGTTGGCCAGGCCTGGACAAGCCTGGGCCTTCCTCTCAGAGCAGATGGCTTCACTCTCCTCCCCTCCCCCTGCCTTCTCCCCCACCCCCAGCCCCCTTAAAGAAGGAGAGACCTTTCCAGAATACGTCATCTCACCGGAGCCGTAAATGTCAAATTTAAATTCATACTTTGTACCACCTTTGATTTCAAAGCGGATTACACCTCAGTGGTGAAAGGCGGCCACAGCGCGGGGCCTGAGAGGTCTCCTGGGCCTCCGCTGGCCCAAAGCATTGTTAACTCCTTCCAACTCATTAGCTCTAATCCCGATGGCACTGAGTAAGGGGCCCTGGGCTGCACCCGGCACTCAGGACCATATGTGCCATTGTATCACTCCTCGGCTAATCCAGCACCCGTCGCAGGCACTGGCCCAGGGGAAAGGGACTGTGGCCACCCGCTCCGGCCGGGAGTGTGTCCTGGCCCTCAGTGGGGGAAGGGGAGGAGGCAGGCAGGCGTTCAGCCCCAGAACCCCCACAGAGCCTTTGAGGATCAGGACGAAGGGACCACAGGGTGGGGAGGAGGGGACGAGGGTGCTGGGAGAGGTGGAAGGACAGACAGACCTCAATTGGTGCTGCGCCACGTTTCCTCTCTCCCAATATACACTCACTCGCTATACACATCTATTCACACATCCATACTCACACTCCACCACACACACTGGCACACTCACTATACACACCTACTCACACATCCACACACACTCCACACACCAGCACACTCACTACACACACCTACTCACACATCCACACTCACACTCCGTCACACACTGGCACACTCACTATACACACCTATTCGCACATCCACACACACTCCGTCACACACTGGCACACTCACTATACACACCTACTCACACATCCACACTCACACTCCACACACCAGCACACTCACTACACACACCTATTCACACATCCACACTCACACTCCGTCACACACTAGCACACTCACTATACACACCTATTCACAAATCCAAACTCACACTCCACACACCAGCACTACACACACCTATTCACACATCCACACTTTGTCACACACCAGCACACTCACTATACACACCTACTCACACATCCACACACTCCGTCACACACTGGCACACTCACTATACACACCTATTCACACATCCACACTCACACTCCGTCACACACTGGCACACTATACACACCTATTCACACATCCACATTCACACACTGTCACACACTGACACACTCACTATACACACCTACTCACACATCCACACTCACACACCACACACCAGCACACTCACTACACACACCTATTCACACATCCACACTCACACTCCGTCACACACTAGCACACTCACTATACACACCTATTCACAAATCCAAACTCACTCCATCACACACCGGCACACTCACTATACACACCTCACACATCCACTCACACTCCATCACACCAGCACACTCACTGTACAAACCTATTCACACATCCACACTCACATATACACACCTACTCACACATCCACATTCGCACTCCATCACACACCAGCACACTCACTATGCACACCTCACACATCCACACTCATGTTCCACCACACACCGGCACACTCAGTATACACACCTATTCACACATCCACACTCACACTCCGTCACACACCACCACAGTCACTATACACACCTATTCACACATCCACACTCACACTCCGTCGCACACCACCACAGTCACTATACACACCTATTCACACATCCACACACATATACACACCTACTCACACATCCACACTCACACTGCATCACCCACTGGCACACTCACTATACACACCTATTCACACATGTACACTCACATTCCGTCACACCCTGGCACACTCACTATACACACCTATTCACACATCCACACTCACACTCCATCGCACACCACCACAGTCACTATACACACCTATTCACACATCCACACTCACACTCCGTCGCATACCACCACAGTCACTATACACACCTATTCACACATCCACATTCACACTCCGTCACACACTGGCACATTCACTATACATACCTATTCACACATCCACACTCACATATACACACCTACTCACACATCCACATTCACACTGCATCACCCACTGGCACACTCACTATACACACCTACTCACACATGCACACACTGTTACCAGCACAGTCACTACACACACCTACTCACACATCCACACTCACACTCCATCACACACCAGCACAGTCACTATACACACCTATTCACACATGCATGCTCATGCTTCGTCACACACCAGCACACTCACTATACACACCTATTCACACATCCACACTCACACTCCATCACACACTGGCACAGTCACTATACACACCTATTCACACATCCACACTCACACTCCATCATGGAATGGCACACTCACTATACACACCTGTTTAAACATCCACACTCACATATACACACCTATTCACACATCCACATTCACACTGCATCACACACCAGCAAGTGGCTATACACACCTATTCACACATCCACACTCACACTCCATCACAAACTGCCACACTATACACACCTATTAACACATCCACACTCACACTCCATCACATACTGGCACACTCACATATACACACCTATTCACATATCCACACCCACACTCCATCACACACCAGCACAGTCACTATACACACCTGTTGACACATCCATACTCACACTCCATCACACACCAGCACACTCACTATACACACCTATTCACACATCCACACACTCTGTTGCACACTGGTACTCACATATACACACCTATTCACACATCCACACTCACACTCTGTTGCACACTGGTACTCACATATACACACCTATTCACATATCCACACACACTCCATCACACACTGGCACACTCACTGTCATACAGCACCCTGCACCCACAGCAACACCTATGCACCTACACACCTTGCACACACAGATGCAACCATACCTGTACACACAATACCAACACCCAGAGGCACACCGTGGCGCCTACACACACATCCACATTCATGTACCCTCAATACAGCCGCATTCTCACACACTCATGTCTACCCATCCACACACATGCACACACATATCCATGCACTCGCAGACACCCAGTCCACTCTGCAGAATGTCCCTGTTTAAAAAAATAAAAGAGCTCCTGGCATTTTTCCCCTGACCTTTCCAATGTCCAAAATGTCAGAGCTGGAAGAGACTTTAAAGAGAACTGAGTCTGCCCATCTCGCTTACTGGTGGGTAAACTGAACCTCAGCTGCAGTGCAGCCCAGCCCTTCCCAGCCTGGTGACGTCACACAATTCTCTTAATGCCACGAAGGCCCTGCTTCCTCTGCTGACTAAAAATTTCAATATTCTAATGAATTTAAAAAGAAAAAATAAAGTATAATAGCACTTGCCCTGCAAGATTCTTATCAGGATGAAATGAGACAATGTACATCCAAGCGTTTCATGAATGCAAAAGCACCCTAAACAAGTGTGTAAATGTCATAAATGGGTTCCCAGGACCACCCATGAATAAGCAGCAACGGAAGACTAGAAGCTAGAGCTTTGAGCTCTGCGCAGGCGTCCCATGGTCCTCAACTTTTCAAAAGAAAGACGGGGCAGCAGCCCAGACCCGGAAGGCTCTGGGTAATATGGGAAGAACAGGCTATAGCTGGGGCGGGTCATGGCGCCAGGCTGCTTACTTGGGCCCCACCCACACAGTGGTCTCAGGCTTAGGAGAAATCAAGTTTCCAGGTGAAAAGAGTAAACTAGGCATGTCTGACCACTGATATCTACCCAGGCCTGGGCTCCAAGCTCCCAGCACTCACTCTCTGAGGAAAACCTGCTGGAACAGTCTGGCTGAAGGTGACATTTAGTTAGGATACGGGGCAGAGGCCAACATGTCACTGGTCCTATCCCCAAGAAAGGGGACAGACACATGCAACACCGTAGGCTAATCACATGCAGAGGTACTAGCACAGCACCATCCATCTGTCTGCCAGTCTTTCTGTCTGTCTGTCCATATTTAGGGGTGTGGTGGGAGTGAACAGAGGTTAAAGCTGGTGAGGGAGGGGTTGGATCTGTTTCTTTGGATTTTTCTCTTAAGCTGAGAAAATACATGTACACATATAGATCAGTGGTGTGTTGGAGCCAATCATGGTTGTCTCTTTCCAAGGCCATGTTCAGTGACACCAGGTTAGTAATTTGAAATTCACCATGGTGGGAGTAGTTACACCATGGAAACTGGCAAACACTTCAAATCAGGACTCCCCCCATTCCTCAAATCAATTGTTAAACATTTACTAGCACGGCACTGCGCAACATATGTTCCCTGCTCCCCACTGGGAAACTTATGCCCCTTGAACTTTAAACCCAGGTACTTTAAGTACCTGAACTCTCCCCTCCAGCCAATGCCTCGCCATCTTCTTCACCATCAGAGCCTCAGCTTCCTCAACCATAAAATTAGGAGAATAATGATAGCATCTGGAGCAGAGCCTGTTGAACTTCAATGTGCACACGAATCACTGGAGGATCCTGTTAAGATGCAGAATCTGATTAGTCCGTGTCTTAGTCCACTTGTGCTGCTATAATGAAAACATCATAATTGGGTAATATATAAATAATAGAACTTTGTTTCTTGCAGTTCTAGAGGCTGGGAAGTCCAAGATCAAGGCACCGGCAAATTCTGTGTCTGAGAGTGCTGCTCTCTGCTTCCAGCACAGCACATTGCTACTGTGTCCTCACATGGCAGAAAAGAAGAGGGGCAAAAAGGGCCTAGTTAGTTCCTTCAAGCCCTTTTATAAGGGTGCTAATCTATTCATGAGGGTGGAGGCCTCGTGACTTAATCATCTCCTACAGGCCCCACCTCCTAATTCTGTTGCATTGGGGATTCAGTTTCAACATGAATTTTGGAGGGGACACAGACATTGAAACCGTAGCAGTCAGTTCAGGATGGGACCCAAGATTCTACATTTCTGACAAACTCTCAAGTGGTGTTGATGCTGCTGTTCCATAGACCACACATAGAAGAATAGGGACATCTTTATTAACATCTCATTAGTGCCAGGTAAAGGTGTTGAGGCTGCCTTGAATCTTTAATCTCTGGCCTGACTGCCTTCCTCAGCCCCAGACCCCCTCCTGATAGCTTGTCATCTCTATGTGAATGCCCCTCTGGGACCTTTAAAAAAGCTAAAGCAAAATGGAAAATACTTATCCCTTCATCCCAAGCACCTCCCTCCAGACTGTGATTCTCCCCAGCCACCCTCTTTCTCTTGCTCATGGCCAGTTGGTAGCAATGACGTTCACCAGGAACATCTTCCCTAAGTGGTGGGAGCTAGCTGCTTCTCTGATTCTATCCCCCAAGCTGGGCCCGCACCCCTCCAGCCCCTATTCATGGAGGTCAATGGCAGTTTTTCTCCCCAACCTTGAGTGGGTGCGGTGCCCACTGTCTCCAGCTTGAAGTCTGAAGGCTCTTGCCTGCCTGGTCTATACTGTGTCTTGGCCACCCTCTCCCTCAAATGAGTCCCAACTCAGTGCTGCGGCTCACTGTTTCCAGGAAGTTCAAGGGCATCCCGCTGAGATCTGCTCTCTATTCCTTCAAGGTCAGCAAGACAGCTCCTCCCCCTAGGACCCACCCTCCCTTCTCTGGACCTCCTCCTTTGGCACTTATCTCTGTGTTACTCAAAGAGCCCAGGGACTGTTTTCTCAAATTTGTGTCCCTTTTTTTTTTTTTCTCATGAGACAGAGTCACTCTGTCACCCAGGCTGCAGTGCAGTGGCATGACCTTGGCTCACTGCAACCTCTGTCTTCCGGGTTCAAACAATTCTCCTGCCTCAGCCTCTGAGTAGCTGGGGTTACAGGTGTGCACCACCACACCCAGCTAATTGTTTTTGTATTTTTAGCGGAGACAGATTTCACCACGTTGGCCAGGCTGGTCTCAAACTCCTGACCTCAAGTGATCCACTCACCTTGGCCTCCCAAAGTGCTGGGATTACAGGTGTAAGCTGCTGCGCCCAGCCTCAAATTTGTGTCTTCTACTTAATTCCCCAATCTGACCAGGAGCTCCCCTAGGGCAGTGATTGTATCTGCAAAATCAAACTGGGGACATCTCCCAGGACAGGGGCTGTATCTCCTGCAGGGGTCAGGGAATCTTCTGGCAGAGCTCAGGTTTCCTGCAGAAACCCGGAATAGGTGACACCGTGTTTCCTATTCCTTCTGCAGCTCTGGCTATGGGACTTGGGCCTCCTCCCTTTATCCCACCACTTCCCAGGCATGGCTTTCCTGGGCCCAGCCAGACAGAAGAGAGAAAAGCCACTACAATCACTCTTGGGCAGGGGGCTCTCTGTCCAGGGAAGGGTCAGCCTACAGTCTATCTCCTTCACTGACCCCCATAACTCCCCCGACACCTGTTTGCAGTACTATTCCAGCGTGCCAAAGGAGCTCAGGACTCCCAGAGCCATGAAGCCAGTTGCTAATTAATTGCACTAATTAGCAGGGATGAGGCTGGACATCTGGACCCTCTCATGGGTGAGTTCAGACCCTCGGCAATCTCAGGTTGAGGACAGCTGCCCAGCAGGGACATCGTCTCCAGCCTGCCAGACCTGGGGCCCCCTCCCGAGGCACACAGCACCCCACATATGCTCTGAGCACCCCCCACACACTCCAGGCACCCCAAAGGGAGAGGAGAAGCCAAAGCAGGCCAGGGGCAGGGAGTCTGAGACTGGATTCCTGCAGAAGACTTCCCGCCCCAGGCTCCTCTGGAGTGAGGAAGGGAGGGTGGAGGTGCTCTACCCAGGGCAGGAAGGAACCCCTTTCGGGGAGACCAGCTGTATCCCCTCTTCATACCCTTGCTCACACACCATTTACCCCTCATCCTCCTTTCTCCTCAACACCCAGGGGCACTTATTGTCATCTCTATGCAAACACTTCTCTAGGATCTCAAACACGATGGTTCTAAAACAAAAACAAAACCATAAAGACTTATCACCCCTTCCACTCATTCATTCATTCATTCATTCACTCACTCAGTCATTCATTCATTCACTCAGTCATTCAACAAATATTTACTGAGCACTGACCATGAGTCAGGCACTATGCCAGGCACAGAGCACGCAGTTGTAACCAAAATATTGTGTGTACAGGCGATGGAATATTATTCAGCCATAAAAAGAAATGGAATTTTGATATATAGTACAACATAGATCGAACTTGAAAATATTATGCTAAGTACAGTTAGCCAAACACAGAAGGACAAATATTGTAGGATTCCACTTATATAAGGTACCCAGAATAGGCAAATTCAGAGACAGAAAATAGAATAGAGGTTACCAGGAGCTGGGGGGGAGGGATGGGGAAGTTATTGTTTAATGGGCTCAAAGTTTATTTTGGAGATGATGAAAAAGTATAGAGTATAGACAGGGATGCTTACACAACAGTGAGAATGCATTTAATGCCACTGAATTGTACACTTACAAATGATTGAAATAGTAAGTACTGTATGTACTTTTCACCACCGTTAAAAACCAATAGGCCAGGTGTGGTGGCTCATTCCTGTAATCCCAGCACTTTGGGAGGCCAAGGTGGGCAGATCACTTGAGGTCAGGAGTTAAAGACCAGCCTGGCCGACATGGTGAAACCCAGTCTCTACTAAAAATACAAAAAACTAGCTGGGCATGGTGTTGTACACCTGTAACCCCAACTACTCAGGAGGCTGAGGCATAAGAATCACTTGAACCCCGGAGGCGGAGGTTGCAGTGAGTTGAGATCGTGCCACTGCACTCCAGCCTGCGCAACAGAGCATCACTGTGTCTCAAAAACAATACAAAACAAACAAACAAAAAAACCAGAAGTCCCTACCCACATGGAGCTTAGCTTCTAGAGGAAGGAGATAATAAGCAAAATCAGTGAAATAGATGAAAGACGGTGACACACACTATGGAAAGAAATGAAGTCAGAGAAGGGAAGAGGGAGCGCTGGGTGGGGCTGCAGATTGGATAGGGTCAGGGAAGGCCTGGCTGGGGAGGACCTGTGAGCAAAGCCATGGAGAAGGCAAAAGAGCACGTGGACATCCAGGATAAGCAATCCTGGCAGAGGGAACGGAATGCCAAGGCCCCGGGGAGAACTCACTTCTGGTGCACACGAGGCACTGCCAGGGGGCAGTGTGGAGCTGGCGAAGTGGACAGGAGTATGAAAGGAGGTAAACAAGGTGATGCGCGTTCACCAGAGAGCCCCGAACACCTAGAGCTCATCATGCACGCTGCATATATGCTGCAGTACCCAGCGCCTCGCCAGAGTACCTGCTGCGCCCTCTACCAAGTACTTACCAAGCACCTCACCCCTCCCAGACTGGTCCCTCAGCTCTTCCCAGGGCCCACCTCTCACACCCCACCCTCCAACCCCACACCCTTGACTCATGCCTCATACCTTGACCCCACTCCCTCTGCACCCCCTCCCCCAACCCAGGTATCTAGAAACCTTCTTGAACCTCCAGCCCTCTCCTAGCTTCATGGCAACAACATCCAGGCATTCCAGCTCCTACCTGCCCAGCCCTCAGCCCAACCCAGGGTTCTTCCACAATCCTCACTCCCATTTCTCAGATGAATACACCAAGGCTCAGACATATGGAAGGGCTTCAGCTTCTTAACGTTTCTTTTCTTTCTTTCTTTCTTTTTTTCTTTTTGAGACGGAGTTTTGCTCTGTCATCCAGGCTGGAGTACAGTGGTGTGATCTCGGCTCACTGCAAGCTCCACCTCCCAGGTTCAAGTGATTCTCCTGCCTCAGCCTCCCAAGTAGCTGGGACTACAGGCGCGCACCACCATGCCCGGCTAATTTTTGTATTTTTAGTAGAGACGGGGTTTCGCCATGTTGGCCAGGCTGGTCTCGAACTCCTAACCTCAAGTGATCCACCCGCCTCGGCCTCCCAAAGTGCTGGGATTACAGGTGTGAGCCACAACACCTGGCCTCCTTAGCAATTCTTCATCAGAGGAGGGAGGCCTGCATGCCATCACATAAAACAGGATCGAAGCTCTTGGAGGCAGCCCATGAACACACACACATGTGAGTGTGCGTGTGTGCGCACGTGCCTCCCTAACAGCTCCCATGCAAGGCCCACACTGTAGTAGAAATGGCTGCCACAGAGCTCCACGGAGCAGGAGAGAAGGGAACTGGAGGGTATAGGCTATTGGAGACAGCAGTCTGGACATGTTCTGTACAAGAGAAAGGCACTGGCTCACAGCACACTCAAAAGCAGCCCACCCTAACCCCTCCGAGCCTCATCGCCCTTGACTCCTTTCTTTCTCACTCAACCCCACAGCCAATCCGTCAGCTAACCTGGGTAGCTCTCCCTGCAAAATTCATCCGGAATCTGACCACTGCTCTCCACCACTGCCTCTCACCTGGGTGACTGCAGTAGCCTCCAAATGAGCTTCCACCCTTGTTGCCCCACAGCCTGCTCTTGACCAGTAGCCAGAGGAACCTCGTTCTAAGTCATACCGTGTCCCTGCCCTGCTCAAACACTGCCTGGCTCTCAGCTTCCTTCAGAGTCAAAGCCCTTGCAATGGTCTGTGAGCACTGCCCCATCTGGCTCCCTTGGCCTCCTCCCCGTGACCTCACCTCCTACCATGCCGGCCTCCCTCCTTCCACTGGCCTCTCTGGCCTCCTCACCTCTCCCTGAACTGGCCAAGTCAATCCTTCCTCAGAGCCTTTGTGCTGGCTGTTCCCTCTGCCCAGCAGCTCCTTCCCCAAAAATCAGCAGTTTGCCTCAGTCAGGTCTTTGCTCAAATGTCACCTTCTCAATGAGGCCCTCCTTGACTACTCTCTTTAAAATTGAACCCATTCCCACAACACCCTCTATGTCTCCTTTCCTCTTCATTCTGTATAGCACTTATACAAGCACTTAGACACTTAAATAACTGATGTAATTTGCTGTCTGTCTCCCTCCACTAGAGTGTAAACCCCCTGAGGGTAGATGTTTTTGTCTGTTCACTCCTTATCTCCAGTGCTTAGAACAGTACCTGGTACTAAATCGGTTCCCTGTCGAATGAATGAATGAGTCCACCAGGAACTACAGTGAGGATGAAGCTCCCAGGGAGGGGGCAAGTAGCGAAAGGAATAAGAAGAAAACAGATATTTGTCTTAGCCTTTCTGAGAACTAAGCACTTTACATTCAGCAGACTGACGCCCAGAGAGGTGAAGTAACTTGCCGGTGGTTGCACAGCTTGAGAAGGGGCGGGGCAGTAAGATATGTGTGTTTGCTTCAAAACCTGTTTAATTTACCCTGTGCTGCCTACAAAATTTTGGCACCCTGACCTTCTGGATACTGTTTCCACCCTGATTGTTCCCCCAAATGCTGTTTCTGACAGCTCTCCCCCTACCCCCATATGGCAGCAATCACAGCCCTCCCTTTCCCCAGCCACACCACACCCACTAGGAATCCTGTTCTGGAAAACCCTGGTGCCCAGTGGTCTGGGTTCTATTACTAAGAACCCCTGTGACCTTGAGCAAGGCTGGTCCCCCTCCCTCCACACCCCTTCGCTCCTCACCGCCCCATGCCCACCCCACACCACACACTCACTGGGAGCATGGAGCTGCATTGAAAGATCCCGGAGATTCCTCTGAGCCTGCTTTAAGTCCCAGACACGTTCTGTAGGCAGGACAAACCCCTACCCTCCACCCAGGCTCCCACCAGTGTATCTGTCTTGCAGAGCGCCTGGGGTGGCTGAACTCCGGCGGAGAGGAGCTGCTGAGGTGAGATGGGGCTGGGCTTACTGAACTCCCCACTACAGGGCACAAGATCAATGAAGCTTCCTTAAACTAGTGAATGAAGTGAATAAACCTGAGCACCACAGGCCTCCTGGGGTCTTGCCAGGAGTCTGAGGGCCGGTCATTTGCTTTTTCGGATGGGACCGCCCCTCTTTGGCAGCACCCACTTTTCAAACTCTAAGTCTCTGCAGCTCCAATGGAAGCCTACCTGGATTTATCCCTCTGGTCTGTCTCCCTTAGGTTCTGGGTCAGCCTTGACAACTGTTCCGTGGAGCTGTTGTGAGGATTCAATTAGATTAATCTATGCAGAACACCTGCCCAGTGCCTGGAAACAGTAAACAGCAAATGTTAACTAAGGTTGGTGATGATAGGAGGGGCTCCCCAAGGGGCCCGTCTTCTATCCCACCTTCCAGATTTTGCAGGCTCAGCAGAAAGGACAGAGATTGGGGTTCTGAGGTGGAAAGCAGCTGAGTCTAAAAAGTTAGGCTATATGGAGAGGGTAAGGCTGGAGAAGGGAAAAGATGTTTACTGAGCAACTATTATGTGTGGAATCATCTTCTTTCACCCTCACTGCACTCTGAGCCCGTGATGCCACTGCCTGCCTCCTGCTGGATGTCCGTGCACCTCTGTCATAGCTCACACCGAATTTGCAAGTATTTCTTTCCCCTTCTGTCCTTCCTGTCATGGAACTCCTTGGAGGAAGGGCTGGGCTACATCCTTGTGTGTGTGCCAGAGCCTTGGAAGCATGCAGGCAGGGCAGCTTTACCCTGTTTTCTAAATCAGGAAATGCAGACGTAAGGAAAGTAAGCACCTTGCCCAGGGTCATGCAGCAGGTGAGTGCAGCAGCTGGGTTGGGCTGTGTGACTCTGCACAGAGGAGTGAGTGAGGAGGAAGAGCCACTAAAGACAACAGAGCCGGAGGGGCAAGGGACCTAGCTGGGCACTGGGGACGAGGAGTCTGGCCTTACAGCCTCCATGATGTAGCAGCAGCAGCCACACTGTTGCTGCGTCCCCTGCACTTGCTGTGTCCCCCACGCCATGCTGAGAGCTTCACACACGTGATCTCATTTCATCCTCCCAGGCGTCCTGGGAGGTAGGTCCTATTTGCTCATCCCCATTGTATAGGTGAGAACACTGAGGCCCCGGAAGGCAAAGTGACCTGCCATCGGTCACACGGCTGGAAAGAGAAAGAGTCAGGATTAGAATTCAGTTCCTCCTGACTCCAAAGCCCGTGTTCTTAATTGCTACCCTGTTTTGCAGACTTTAGAATAGGCAGGAGCCACCCCGCCTCTCCCAGAATGGCCTAGTTCTCACCGTCTCTATTTGAGACTCATTGATTGATTATTGATGGATGTACTTGTGGTCTGGCTCTGGGGCCTCTTGGCCAGGCCCTGGGCAAGGACAAGAATGGGGATGAGGTGGGGGTCTTCCAACCCCAGGAAAGGCCCTCAGGCTGCCTCCCCCAATCCCCAGCATCCCTGCTTCTGGCCTCCACCACTGCCAACTTCCCTCCGCCCCTGGATTTAAAGTCACAGTGACGATTAATCACCCAATGACATGGAGGGCAGGCTGCAGAGGAGTTAATTAATTAGGGAAATTTCTCCTGGCCCTTTGAAGGTGAAATGTGTGGGGAGGGGACAAGGCCAGGGACAGATATTATTCAAGCTGAACAAACTGACTCTGGGAGGCTTCGAGAACAACTCCAGGGGAGCTTTGAAAGGATAGAGACCTCACCAGGGTAGCCTGGAGCCCACCTAAGACTGCCCCTCTTAGCCCAGCTCGAGGTTTCAGACACAGTGGGATGGGGTCCTCCTGCGCCAATGGGCTGGGGCAGACCTGGAGGCAGAAGGGCCTCTAGGAACCCAGGGTAATAAGAAGCCAAAGCTGTTATCTGCATTCCCTCACCAAATTAAAATAGCCAATAACACTGCATACGCCAAAACCCCTGGAGAATGATTCAGTGTCCTTTGTACAGCTTGGATGCTCCAGACACACAGACAACTGGGAGGGGACCCTGTCAGACCAGCACACGCTGCAGCGGGGAAGGGAATGGAAGGTCTGGGCTTTTCAACGTCCTCCTTCCTCCTCCTGTCACCGTAGCCTGGAGGGATTGATCCTCTTGCACTGGCTGGGGTTCCCTGTTACCTGCCAGGTGGGCAGCTGCCCATTCTCTCCCACAGCTGGAGCAGGCAGTTGACTTGGTCATGAGATTTAAAAACAGCAGGACGCTCCCCCCGACCATGCACCAGGTATCATCCTTCTGCAGTGCCAAGACTTGGAAACTAGAGAGATATTGAGGGACAGAGATGCTTAGGACCTGGACTCCACCTTGAAAGCACCTACAGACCCTCCTACACCATTGACAGATGAGGCAAAGATCTGAGTCCCAAACATGGTAGATGTGAAGCTCCATGGGATCACAAAGGAGGGCTTCAAAGAGGTGATGTCATCGGGGGTGAATACCTGGGAAGAAAGCTGAAATTTCAACAAGCATCCATTCCAGGCAGAGGGAACAAAGAAGAGGAGGTAGCACTTTGCACAGCGCATGTGGGGAAGGGTGAGGCGGTGGACGAGGTAGGCTCAGTCTACGGTGGGTGGACAGGAAGCCTGAGGACGGGGCATGAGGCAGGAGAATTGAGGTGGACGGTGGTGGAGGGCCGTAGAGGATGGGGCTGGACACTACTCAAACATGGTGGGAAATCAGCTGGAGTTCTGAGACAGGGCCTGTCTCGATGGAGGGCTCTGGGCTTAGAAAGAGCCTATGGCAGCTGGGGACAATGGGTTCTTTGGAGAGGGGTGAGGTGAGGTGGAAACCAGTGGGAAGCCAGGTTTCACAGTCCAGGAGAGAGATGAGGATGGCTTCAGTCAGGAGACAGAGCAAGTGGGGAGCTCCAGGTCACTGTCCACCAACTCCGTGCTGGGCACCGCACCAGAAGCTGCACATTCACCTTCTCGCTTGGATCTCAGAAGCTTTATTATCTCCAGGGTTCCTGGGCACCTAGCGGGGGCTAATGAAGCTGGGGTGAGCAGGTTCTGTACACCTGCACAGGTATCTTTTCTCCATTCCCTCCTCCCCGCTGCCTCTTGACATCTCCTTCCCACCCTGAAGAAGGGCGAGGTGCCTGGACACACTGCTGGTGCCCAGCTCAGGACTCCTCACAGCGAAATCGTGGAAAGCAAGGCCATGCGGCCCACACCACCCCAGCCTCCTCCCCCATCCCTGCCCCCTCCAATCATTTGTACGACAGGAAGAGAACCTAATCCCGAATCTGAAAAACTATGTGATGGAGGATTTACAGTATTAGAAGGCAAACAGTGGCAGGTGTAATTAGGAGAAAAATTTGTCATGCTCTCGACTCGGGGAAGAGAAGGGAAGGTCTGGCATCACAATCTCCCCAGTGTTTACCCAGCGTGCGCACACACGCGGGGGAGCGGGCGCTGGCCACGGGCAGATTAATATTTGATGCAAGGAAGAGAAACGCATGCTGTTCATGTTTATTTAGGATATTGTGAAATACAGTGAAATTTGCAATTTTATTGGATTTGGGGGGACGGTGTTTTGGAGAAGTCTTAAGCCGCATGGTAGGACACGCACATCTCTCTGGAGCATAGAGGCACCAGCTTTGGTGGCGAGCCCCCTCTACCCCCCTTCCCAAATCCAAACTCTGAGTTCCATTCCCCTCCTGAAATGAGAGAGGATTGGCCCCAGGAGTATGGGTGGAATAAGACAGAAATCTCAGCTGGGCCTCTTAATTTGGAGTTTAGTGGCATGTGGCTGGCACAGAGAGAGGCCATCTCTTAGGGAGGGGGGGAATTCTTGTCAATTACACAAGGGCTGGAAGCCAAGGCTGGGCGGCTTTAAACACTGGTGACCCTGGCCCAGCTTGTGGGGCGCTGGGAGGGAGTGGGGAAAAATGGGAAGAACGCAAGATAAAGAGAGCTGTTCTCTTTGTATCCAAGAAACTGGTTCATGGAAAGGGCCTTAGACGGCATGAGTCTAACCTTCCTCCTCCAAGGAAGGGCCCAACTCTCCCATTTTTCTTTCCCCAAGTGGTCATCTAGCCTGTGCCTCCACATCCCCAGTGTTGAGAGCTCGTTAGCCCATTTCATTGTCAGATATCGCCCAATGGAGAACTTTTCCTCACAAACACCTTCCAAGCTACGTAGTTAGGTTGGGATGAGGGGAGGGGAGGGGAAGCAAGGATCAGGGCACATGGTATGCTCACATTTGTGTTAAATAAAGGACAGATCAACAGACAGAGAGAGATGCTTGCACGCACAGTATATTTCTGAAAAAACACATAACAATTGGTAACAGTGGTTGTTTCTGGAGAAGGAAGCTGGATGACGATGAGCCGGAGGAGCCTGGGCAGCCAGAGAAGCCTGGGCAGCCAGAGAGAGAGACCTACTTTTCACCATACACCCTTTGACCAATTTGAATTTTTCATCATGTGAACTTAATATTTTTTCCTCAATAAAAATCTGATTTTCGTTTTTAAAAAGAACATATTTTCTACTCCAAGAACAAGCTGAGATAAAGAGAAAATAGTACGGTATGAAAAGCCATAGGATGAGCTATAGGGAGCAGAGGAAAGAAAGGGCTGCAAGGAGACGGAAGACACAGCAGCAGAATGTACACCACGCATGCTGGTAGGCGGGTGCACGCACGGAGAAATCACGCTGATCGCTGTATTCAACCAAAGGCTGTCTGTCTCCTTGCAGCCTCCACCGCTTTCCCACTGTCCTAGTTCTACCAACTGGGTCATGCAGAGGAAGTCCTTTCCCTCTGTCCCACGGCAGCCCTTCAGGTGTTTGAAGATAGAATGAAATTCCCCTAGAATCGTGGCTGGCACCTATAAATATCCGAGCTGGCCCTCTTGCACCAAGTCTTCTCTCCCCTACCACATCTTGCCACTCCTTTTCTCCAGGACATGACTTCTCCTGCCCTCATGAGGCCTGCCCCTGAGGTCAAACGCTTCTCTTAGGCTGGGAGCTTGGAGCGGGGCCGAGATGCCTCCAGGTTGGGGGCGTCTCTGCAGTCGTCTCACACTCTCTGACTTGGACTGAGGCGCCACCTTCTTCAGCACAAACTGTGGACATCTGGAGCCTGATGGCCTCAGAGACCATCCAATTCCCACATTTTAAAAATGGGTAGGCCGGGCGCGCGGTGGCTTACGCCTGTAATGCCAGCATTTTGGGAGGCCAACACGGGCGGATCACCTGAGGTCAGGAGTTGGAGACCAGCCTGGCAAACATGGTGAAACCCTGTCTCTACTAAAAATACAAAAAAAAGCAGCTAGATGTAGTGGTGCACACCTGTAGTTCCAGCTACTCGGGAGGCTGAGGCACGAGAATCGCTTGAACCTGGGAGGTGGAGGTTGCAGTGAGCAGAGATCACGCCACTGCACTCCAGCCTGGGTGACAGAGTGAGACTCCATCTCAAAAAAAAAAAAAAAAAGGAAAAAAGAAAAAGAAAAGGAGTAAACTGAGGCCTGGGACAGGGCACGGACTGGCCTGAGGTCATGGAAATGAGATCTTCCTGTGTCTACTTCTCCTTCCTCTTGTGAGCCTGCGGAAGCTCCCAGCAAGATGGAACCTTGGGCAGGCCCCTGGGAGAAGTGGGAGCAACACTAGCCAGCCTGCTGTTGGAAGTGGCTCTGCTTCCAGGATAGACAGCAACAGAACCCAAGAAAGGGCAAGCCAGACAGGGCATGAAGTTAACTTGGGCTTGCAGGAAAGACAGAGGTGAGGCAGGCACCAGCAGGCGGTGTCAGTGGGAGGGTGGCTATGCTGATGCTTGAGTGTACCGGTGTGTGTATGTGTGTGTTGTGCATGCACACGTGAGTCCATGTGGTGTGAGGTATGTGCCTGTGTAAGTGCAGGGACTCTGTGTGCATGTGTGTGTGCACATATGAGTACTGGAAAATATGCACACTGACAATGACCAGGGCGTGAGTGTGTGTACCTGTATGCTCTCTGTCTCTGCTACAGCCCTCAGCATACAGACTTGTCTGCATTTGTTCCTAAAGCTGCCTCTTCCCCTGAGCTATAAGCTGAGATTCTGCCTTTTTAAAAAAAAAAAATCTCCGTAGTCCCAATGCCAAGTACAGCACATGGCATCTAATAGGTGCTCAGTCAGTGTTTGCTGGACTGACCTGTTTGAACTGAATTGAACCGAACTGAACTGAATTTCCCCAGTGTGTCTCTGTGCATAGGAGTCTGTGCCACGTGGGCAAATGCTCGTGGAGTGTCTGTGCATGCGTGTCTGGGGTGAGTCTTCACATTTACATGTAGGTCTGTGTGCATGCTGTGAACATGCCCTGGCACAAGCGAATTCAAACCACACGGAGGGAATGTGCCTACGTGTGTATGCATGTGTGTGTGTGAGTGTGTGCACACACATGCCCACTCCCACAGCCTTCTCATACATCCAGGCAGCCCGCTGGCACCCCAGCTTCAGCTCAGCCAGGCTTCCTCCCCGTAAACCTGGAGCAGCTAAAATTAGTATGAAAATGGTAGTGTTCGGTTAAAAGGAAGGGGGGTGGGAAGAGATGAGGGTGCCCATGAGTGCTATTTTATTTCTCAGTGAGAGGATAAAGTGATTTTTCCTACATAATTTTTGATGTAGAGGCTAAATTAGGCCGGAGAAGAGGGACAAAGCAACTTTCGCCCTCATTAGTATTCTGGCTGCGTTGGCCCAGGCACGGCAGTTATGTATTTTTGCAAGTATGCATATAATTTATTGTGGAGAACACAATTTACATGGTAGTCGATGCCTGTTTTATAGCCTCACAAATAGATGTATGAACTCAAGCATATAATGGCCCAACCAGCAGGCGCAAATACGTTCTAAATCTTCTAAATGTGCTTCACAAAAATGTAACTGAGGAATATAAAACAGATCAATTCTTGCATGTTATATATTGGTTTTTGATTTACAAATCTAATCTGGGACATTTCTTCAGAAATGAGGGGATTTTTCCCCCACTCTTTCCCCTCCTCTTCTTCCACAACTTCTCTGTGCACAGACCTCACCCGCTGGTCAGGTGCCAGCAGGCATTGCCACTTCTGGGATATGCGTAGGTGCCCGTGTGTGTGCTCATGTGTGGGGGCCACGCTCTTGCCTGTCTGCCTGGGTGTGCACTCGTATGTGTGTCAGGAATCTGCAGACCTCGGGTGGAAGGGAGAGAGTGGTTTCTCTCCATCTGTGTGACCCCCCCATTTGAGGCTGAAAATTTGGGGAGAAGGGCTGATGAGAGGACCCCATGGGGGTGTGGGCATCTCTCAGATGTGTTCCCTCTGGGCTTCTGCTTAAACGGCCTATTTTCTTCTGAGACCCAAGCTGTCTTCATGACTTATTGGAGCAGAAAAGGGAATGAGGGTCCTAGGGATGAAATTAAACTAATATGTGTTGAGTTGCATTTTAAATGTGCATTTTATCAGAAATATTTTAATCAACCTATCTTTAGGTACATGGCTTTTTAAAAAGCCCATTCCATCAATAGTTGAACAGACACATAAATGATGGTGTACTCATAAAATGGAATATGATACAGCTAAGAAAATTTGAGCCAACGATTGCTTCCTACAACAGCATGGGGAATCTCACAAACAGAATGTAAAATGCAAGAAGCCGGACCCAAAAGAGGACCTGCTACTTGATTGGATTTATCAAGCACGAACTGAACCCAACTATTGTGTGTAGAGATGGCAAAACTTCAAGGAGAGCAAGAGTATTTGCCATAAAAGTCAGAATGGTGGTTTTCTTTGGGAAGGAGGATTGGCTAGAGTACAGGAGGGGCTTCTGGGGAGGTGGTAATGTTCCTCTTGACCAAGTGGTGGTTTCATGGATATTCACTTGGTGATAAATTACTGAGCGGTACTTTTTAAAAATCCACTTTTCTGTATGTGTCTTATATTTTGCAATCAAAGCATTTACAAAAATAGCCCTTAAGGACTTATAATAAAAAGCAGGCACCCCAGCTCCACCCTCCCCAGCCCTGTTTCTCTGAAGGCAACTACTGGTAACCATTTCCGGATGTTCTCTCCAATCTCTAGAAATGTTGTGGAGTTTCTTTCGAATCTATCAGTGAAATTGTAAAATCCTTTTTATTTCTGTAAGGTCAGTGGCAAGGTCTCCACTTCCATTCCTGACTTTAGTAATTTCAGTTTTCTCTCTCTCTCTTTTTTTTTTCTTGGTCAGTTTAGCTAAAGGTTTGTCAATTCTGTAGATCATTTCAGACAACCAACTTTTGGTTTTGCTGATTTTTCTCTATGGTTTTTCTGTTCTCTGTTTCATTTATCTCTGCTCTAATTTTTTTATTTGCTTGCTTTGGATTTAGTTTGCTTTTTTTTTTTAGTAAGGTGGAAGGTTATTGATTTGAGATCTTCTATTTTAAGGTAGGTGTTTACAGCTATAAATTTCCCTCTGAGCACTGCTTTTACTGCATCCTGTAAGTTTTAGTATGTTGTGTTTTTGTTTTCATTCATCTCAAAGTATTTTCTAATTTCCCTTGTGATTTATTTTTTGACCCTTTGGTTAGGAGTGTGTTGTTTAATTTTTACATATTTGTGAATTTTCAAATTTCCTTCTGCTTTTGACCTTCTAATTTCATTCCTCTGTTGTCAGAGAACATATTTTGTGTAATTTCAATTTTTCTAAATTTATTGGGATTTGATTTGTGGCCTAAGATACGATCTATGCTAGAGAATGGTCCGTGTGCACTTGAGAAGAATGTGTATTCTGCTGTTGCTGGGTGGAATGTGCTCTTCAATCGCCGTTAGAAAGCAGTGTCTGTTAGGTCTAGCTGGTTTACAGTGTTTTTAAAGTCTTCTATTTCCTTACTGATCTCCTATCTAGTGTTCCATCCATTACATCAATGAAATTTTTTATCTCATCTATGTGATACTTATAAGGTACAAGTCACTGCCCTAATTTCAGGAGGTTCACAATCCAGTGGGGGTGGGGGAGCTTCACTTCTACCTAGCTGGGCCACCCCATCCCCGATCTCCAATATGGGAGGATCGCCCTCATCCCCATACTGTCTTGCAGCCTGGGGTCTTGGGCTGTGCAACTCCCCATCAGCCTCAAGTATCTCCATCTCTCCCATTCCCAGGGTTACTAACCCTGGTGCAAACAAAGCAGAACCGGAAGAAGTCTCGAAGACCACGTGGAGGTCAATGCCCTTGTGGTACAGATAGGGAAACTGAGGCCCAGAGAGGGGCAAGATCTTTTTCCAGGTCTCCTGGAGAGCCAGGCCCAGTGATGTCCTATCAATCATCTGCTCAGCCCACAGCACCATGATCCAGTGGCTATCGAGAAAAAGGGACCTGCTGATGGTCACCCTCTGTGTCATTTCCATTTGTAGTATGGGGTGGTGGCAGACAAGGCCAGTATTAGAGGGGGTGAGGGGGCTGTGTTGAATGCACATCCCAGAGCACTTAGAAGACCTACGCTTCCATCCTAGCTTAACCACTCTGAGCTGTGTGAGCTTGAGCAAGTCACTCTCCTGCTCTGAACTTCAGTTTCCTTATATGCAAAATAGAAACTATCGTAAGCACTGCCACCGTTCATTGAGTCCCTACCAAGTACGCAGTACTGTACTCATACAATTTCATTCAGTCCTCCTGACCGCCTTGGGAGAGGTCAGTACCTTTGGCATAGGAAGAAAGAGAGGCCCCATAAAGCAAACCACCCACCCAAAGCCACAGGTATTCAACCCTCACCCTCTTAAGGCTCCAAAGCTAAAGCACAGAAGCCGCCCGGCCACATGGCCCTCCATCCACCCTTGCAGTGTGGGTTTACAGATTTACGGGAGGAGGCGGGGTGCAGTTAAAGAGGGACTGAGTGTCAGCTGACACTCACCATGGGATTACTGTTAATTTCCTCAGGTGTGATCCTGGCATGGCCAGTTAGTGAGAGGTACTTACTGAAGTCATTCCACATGAAGTCACCTGATATCTGGGATTTGTTTTCAACTACCCCGGCAAAAAAAAAAGGGGGGGGGGGACAGATGAAACGAGATGGACAAAGCTAATAATTGTTGCAACTGAGTAGTGGGTACTCGGGGTTCATTAAATGCTCTCTCCGGCTTTTAATGTTTGAAATTTTTCACAAGAAAACATTAACGAAAACCCTCACGTGTCCTGACTCCAGGTAGAACCCACCTCGGGAGAGCTGGTGGTTTTCACATAAACTTGCCCCTGCTCGGGGACCCACCCGAACCTCTCAGCGTCCCCGATGCCAGCAGGAGTCTGGTCGCTGGGTGGGGTTGGCTGTACGGTCTGGAACACAGGTGTGGCTGCGTAACCACATGTGTTTCCCTGCCTGCCCTGGTCACCCAACCGCAAGGGGACCCACCATTCCCCAGTGTCGGGACCATCAAGACAGCCATTTTCTCCCTTGACCCAGGACAGCCCTCCTGAGGGAAAATGGAAGGAACGGAAGCCTTTGCTTTAAATAATGGCGGGGGAGGGGGCGTGGACGGCATGGCTCTGCAGTTCCCTTGCGGGACAAACACACCCCAGCTGGGGGTCTTCTCCTGCCAGGAAGGGGAGGCTTGAGCTGGACTTCTAGGCCTGTATTCACAGCTAGCATCTCCATGGCAACAAGCCAGTTAGAGGGGCCTCAGGCTGGGCCCGGCCCCTGGGGCCACTTATCTGCACCCACCTCAGGAGGGCGGCATTAATAGGCTGGTGCCTGCTCCCAGCTCTCAGCTCCCAGGCCTCCCTATGACTCCCATCCACACCGCACAGACACTGTCCCTGATATAAGGAGCCCAGGAGACAGAGGCCCCCTCCCTGGCCACACACTCACACACACACCCCCCACACACATTCTCTCAAACTCTCTTCCTCTCACACATGCACATACACACTCACACTGTCTCACATACTCACACACTCAACACATACATGCACAGAAGTATACCTTTCTCTCTCACAGACACACACGCTCTCACACTCTCCCGCGTCTCTCTCTCTCCCTCTCACGTACACACCCGCAAGCACAGTCTCTCACACACATTCTCTCACACCCTCTTCCTCCCTCTCACACACACACACTCTCTCCCTCTCACATACACACACACCCAGCACACTCTCACACACCATACACACAGCACTCACACATGCACACACGAACACACAATACACACTCATGCACACACACTACACACACATTCTCATAGTCTCACACATACACATACACTCTCACACGTACACACATACACAGAAGTATACCTTTCTCACAGGCACACACACATCCCCCATCTCCCTCTCTCACACACCCGCAAGCACACACACATTCTCTCACACACTCTTCCTCTCACACACCCATACACACATTCTCACATACACACCAGCACACTCTTATACACACACCAGCACACACTCTTACATCCAAGCACAGTCTTACACACACACCAGCACACACATACACACACCAGCACACTCTTACACACGAACATATACACAAGCACACTCACACACCAGCACACACTCTTACACACACCAGCACACCCTTACACACACACCAGCACACACTCTTACATACACACACCAGCACACTCTTACACACACACCAGCACACTCTTACACACATACATATACACCAGCACCTTCTTACACATACACTAGCACACACACTTTTACACACACCAGCACACACACTTACACACATACACACCAGCACACTCTCTTACACGCCAGCACACACTATTACACACAAGCACACTCTCTTACACGCCAGCACACACTATTACACACAAGCACACACTTACACACCAGCACACCCTTACACACACTAGCACACTCTTACACATACACACACCAGCACACTCACACACCAGCACACCCTTACACGCACACCAGCACCCACTCTTACATACACATACACACACCAGCACACACTCTTACATACATATACACCAGCACCTTCTCTTACACATACACTAGCACACACACCAGCACACACACGCCAGCACACACTCACACACACGCCAGCACACACTATTACACACACATACACACCAGCACACACTTACACACCAGCACTCTTACACACATACATATACACCAGCACCTTCTCTTACACATACACTAGCACACTCTTACACACCAGCACACACACACACACCAGCACACTTACACACACGCCAGCACACACTCTTACATACACATACACACACCAGCACACTCTTACACACGAACATATACACAAGCACACTCTTACACACACCAGCACTCTTACACACACACCAGCACACACTCTTACACATACACACACCAGCACACACTCTTACACACATACATATACACCAGCACCTTCTCTTACACATACACTAGCGCACACACTCTTACACACACACCAGCACACACACTCTTGCACACACACACCAGCACTCTCTTACACACACACCAGCACACGCTATTACACACATACACACACCAGCACACATTCTTACACACACCAGCACACGCTTACACACACCAGCACACACTCTCTTACACACACATGCACGCACACCCTGTGGTCAGTTCAGTGGGAGGAAGGAGGAGGCAAACATTGATCCCCTACTCATACACACGCTCCCACCCACACACTCTCACACACACACCCCAGCACACACCCCAGCACACACCCCACCCACTGGAGCACCTGCAGTGCTCCAGTCTGGGAAGCTCCTGGCTCTCGTGTCCGATGCCAGACGCCCCAGTGTAAGCTACGGAACCTCTCTGCCTAGTTTCCTCATCTCTACCTTGAAAATAATTAGACCAACCACCTATATCAGGTGTAAAACTTAAATTTCATCATGAGAACACAGTCGATGCCCAATAAATACTTCCTCCTTCCTCCCACTGAACGTGGGAAGATTCTGTTGGCTTTGGAAGACTCTGCTGGGCTCTGGCTTAGTGAGGTCTGGGAGTCGCACAGCTCAGCAGGTGTGCAGGGCTCTGCTGTGGACCATGGGCCTGATGTGAGCAGCCGGGTGCTTTCTCGGAGCCTTAGTCTCCTCCTCTCTGGGGCCATAAGGACTAATGAGTTAAGAAGTCATTTAGTACCGTGCTTGGTATGTCCTCGATGTTGGTAGTGTTGTAGGAATAAGAATAATGACAGAGCCATGATGCTGAGAAACAGGGCTTACTGTGTCCCCAGCTCCCCACTGACACATGAGCTCGGCTGGTTCTGAAACGTCTATGTGGGAGCTAGAACATCCCGATTTCAGATGGGAAATGAAGGTTTGGAGACTAAGAAACTCATTCAGGCCACAGAGCTAGAAAGTGGTGGTGTGGGGCAGCCAGCTCTGCACCAATCTCAGGGCCACAGTGCAATCAATGCTCGGGAAGCGGTGCTACTGTCATTATTAATTAGAGAGAGCGGATGGATCACAGACTTGCTTAGTCGAGAGCCAGAGCCCTCACTTGGCAGAAGACAGGCATGAGGGCCTAAGTGGGGCAGTCCCTCACTGAGGTCACCCCTGCGGTCAGCAGAGCTCTGGGCACCACCTGGTCACATGCCCGACATCACAGGCCCAATCTCGTGTTCCTAGAGTGCCCTCCCCCAGATCGGGCTGCTGAGGAGAATTTAGCATCTGCAGTTGACTGGGATGGCAAGGGGACTGGGGGGCCTGAGTGGGCTCTCGGTGGCAGAGACCCCTGAATCCTCCCATAAATCCCCCCATATAGTCTTTCTTTTTTCCCTTCCTCCTCCCTCCCTCTCTTCCCTCTTTCCTTTCGCCTTAAATAAGTTTGAATGTTTCAGTTCCTTGTAAGCGATCTCTCACCCTCACCAAGACTGTGCCCCTACCCTGCCCCATTCTTCAAGCTGGACAGCACACAGGGGTACCTCTGCCACTTCTGCAGAATCCCTGGCCCGGCCCAAGGAAGCCAACCCCCGCAACTTCTTCGTTTCCTCCTCTGTGGAATTGGGGTATTGAGTCCTAATTCACAAGGTTGTTGTAAGGACTAATGGAGAGAGCTTAGAAAAGCCCAGAGTGAGCCGGGCACGGCGGCTCACACCTGTAACCCCAGCACTTTGGTAGGCTGAGGCATGTGGATCACCTGAGGTCAGGAGTTTGAGACCAGCGTGGCCAGCATCGTGGAACTCCATCTCTACTAAAAATACAAAAATTAGCCGGGCTTGGTGGCAGGCACCTGTAATCCCACCTACTTGGGAAGCTGAGGCAGGAGAATCGCTTGAACCTGGAAGGCGGAGGTTGCAGTGAGCCAAGATCACGCCGCCACTGCACTCCAGCCTGAACAACAGAGTGAGACTCCATCTTGGAAAAAAAAAAGGAAAAAGAAAAACCAAAAGAAAAGAAAGAAAGAAAAGCCCAAAGTGAGGTTGGGAGCAGTGGCTCACGCCTGTAATCCCACTGTGGGAGGCCGAGGTGGGAGGTAGCTGCGACTACAGGCATGCTCCACCACGCTCAGCTAACTTTTTATTTTTTGTAGAGACAGGGTCTCCCTATGTTGCTTAGCTTGGTCTTGAACTTCTAGGTTCAAACCATCCTCCTGCCTCAGCCTCCCGAAGTGCTGGAATTACAGGCATGAGCCACTGTGCCTGGCACAGTACTATTAATTACAGCCCTCCTACTGTGCAATAGAACACCTCCTATCTAACCATAACTTTGTATCTGTTGACTAATCTCTCCCCATCCCACCCTCCCTACCCCCAGCTCCCTGTTTCTGGTAACCACTATTTTACTCTCTACTTCTGTGAGAACAATTTTCTTAGATTCTACATACGAATAAGATCATGCAGTATTTGACTTTGTGTGCCTTACTTATTTCACATAACATAATGTCCTCCAAGTCCATCCCAATCCATCATGTTGCCACAAATGACAGGATTTCATATTTTCATGGATTAATAGTATTCCATTGTTTCTATGTACCACATTTTCTTTTTTACTCATCCACCAATGGACACTTAGGTTGATTCCATATCTTGATTATTATGAATAGCCCTGCAATAAATAAAGGACTACAGATGTCTCTTTGACATACTGATTTCATTGCCTTTGGATCCGGTAGTGGGATTACTGGATCATAGTAGTTCTATTCCTTCCTGGATCGTAGTCCTTTTCTTTCCTTTTTCCTTTCTTTCCTTCCTTCCTACTTTCTTTCCTTCCTTCCTTCCCTCCCTCCCTCCTTCCTCCCTTTCTGTCTTTCTGTCTTCCTAGTCTTTTCTTTCTCTTTTGAGATAGGGTGTCTCTCTGTTGCCCAGGCTAGAGTGCAGTGGTGTAATCATAGCTCATCACAACTTTGAACTCCTGGGCTCAAGCAATCCTCCCATCTCAGCCTCTCAAAGTGCTTGGATTACAAGCTATTTTTAATTTTTTGAGGAACCTCCATACTGTTTCCCATAGTGGCAATACTAATTTACATTCCCACCAACAGTGTATAAGAGTTCCCCTTTCTCCACAACCACACCAGCACTTGTTATTTTTTGTCTTTTTGATAATAGCCATTCTAACTAGGGTAAGATGATATCTCATTGTAGTTTTGATTTGCATCTTCCTGATGATTAGTGATGTTAGGGCCAAATGAAGTGGCTCATGTCTGTAATCCCAGCACTTTGGGAGGCTGAGGCGGGCAGACCACTTGAACTCAGGAGTTTGAGACCAGCCTGGACAACATGGTGAAACCCTGTCTCTACAAAAAATACAAAAATTAGTCAGGCAGGGTGGCACACATCTGTGGTCTCAGCTACTCAGGAGGTTGAGGTGGAAGGATGGCTTGAGCCTGGGAGGCAGAGGTTGCAGTGAGCCTAGATCGTGCCACTGCACTCCAGCCTGGATGACAGAGCCAGATCCTGTCTCAAAAAAAAAAAAAAAAAAAAAAAATGATGTTAAACATTTTTTCATATACTTGTATACTTGTTGGCCATTTTCATTTCTTCTTTTGGGAAATGTTTATTCAGGTCTGTTCCTTGATTTTTAATCAAATAATTTGTTTTTTCTGAGACAGGGTCCCAAGCTGGAGTGCAGTGGCATGACCATGGCTCACTGTAGCCTCAACCTCCTGGGCTCAAGCAATCCTCCCTCCCCAGTCTTCTGAGTAGTTTTCTGCTACTGAGTTATTTGAGTTCCTTACATCTTCTGGAGAGGAACCCCTTACCAGATGCATAGTTTGAAAATACTTTCTCCCATTCTGTACCTCACTCTGCTGATTGTTTTCTTTGCTGGGCCGAAGCTTTTCAGTTTGATGTCATCCCACTTTCTTCTGCTGCTTTTGTTGCTTGTGCTTATGAGGTCTTATCCAAAAGACCTTTTCCCAGACCAATGTCATAAGGCATTTCCCCCATGTTTTCTTCTAGTAGCTTCATAGTTTGGGGTCATGTGTACTCTTAAAGCTAGAAAGGACCTTAGAAATCAGCTTACCCAACTCTTCACTATCCAGATGGAGAAACTGAGGCACAGGGAGGGGTGTGCTGGAAGTTACCAGCATTTAGGTGGCAGTGTTGCTGGTGAGATCTCCCAGCACAATCCTTGGATTGAGGGGCAAGGATGGGTGATGTCCTCTCATTGTTCTAAGAGGTTGCCAAAAAGTCGTGCTGGGGACAGGTGAACCAAGATACTGAGAAAGGGGCGGCATTAGTTTCCTAGCACTGCTGCAGCAAATTGCCACAAGTTTGGTGGCTTCAAGAGACAGAAATGTATTCTCTCACAGTTTCAGAGTCCAGAAGTCTGAAATCAAGGTGTTGGCAGGGCTGCTTCCTTCTGGAGGATCTGAAGGAGTATCTATTCCTTGTCTTTCTCCCACCTTCTGGAGGCTGCTGGCAATCTTGGTGTTCCCGGGCTTGTAGCTGGGTGTCATTCCCATCTCTGCCTCTGTCCTCACATGGCCTTCTTCTCTATGTTTCTCTGTGTCTCAAATCTGCCTCTTCTGTCTCTCATGAGGAAACCAGCCATTGGATGTAGACCCACCCTGAATTCAGGATGATCTCATCTCAAAATCCTTAATTACATCTGCAAAGACTCTATTCTAAATAAGGTCACGTCACGGGCACTGGGATTTAGGTTTTGGCCATATCTTTTGATGAACACAGTTGAACCTGCTCCGAGAGCTCCCAGGGTCACCATGGAGGAGGGGAGAGCGGTAGCAGCCCCAGAGGCGACCCTCTCAGTGATGGCCTATCCTCCCAGGCCGGGGCGTGCCCTCCTTTCTCATTCTCACCCTGCAGATGAATAAATTCAGACCTGCTGCTGGCTCCTGCCACTGGGGCCAAGGCCAGATGTATATTGGAGCACCAGGTCTTTGAGGGACCTTTTCACATCTTCCCACTTGAGGGGCACTGTGCTGGATGCTGGGGAGGAGCCGAGTTCCTCTTTCCGAGGCTCTCACAGTCTCCCGAGGGAACCAAACCCAAACTCCCACATGGAGGCCTGAGACTGCGGGGCAGAGGCCAACACAAAGCTGTGGGGCTGCTGAGGGGACAAGGAGGAGATGCGGGAGGGACAGGAAGTGAAGAGAAGGATTTTGAAGGAGAGAAGTGGTGAGGAGGTTCCCATGTGAGGGCCAGGGCCCTAAGAGCCCTTGGGTCAGAGAAATGCTGCAGCCTGTGTGATTCTGGGGGCGGGTGCCTGGAGGACCCTCCGCTGGAGCGCCCAGAATGACCCCAGGGGATTCTTACCACATCTGGTGTCATGGGCTGACCCCTCTGCCAGGCTCTGAGCTCCTGAAAACAGAGGCTAGGCATTCCGTCACAGCATCCCCAGCACGAGGCCTGGCGTGCCCCTTGGGAACCTCAAAGTAGAGGACCACCCACCAATCTCACCTCTGACACATTATTACCCCATTATTACCAATTATTACCATCAGTGACTGACTCCACAGTGTCTTTCTTTCCATGCTTGTGTTTTTTGTTGTTGTTGTTTGTTGTTGTTGTTTTTGATAAAGTTTTGCCCAGGCTGGAGTGCAGTGGCGTGATCATGGCTCACTGCAGCCTCAACCTCCCGGGCTCAGGTGATCCTCCCACCTCAGCCTCCCAAGTAGCTGGGACTACGGGCATGTGCCACCCACCCAGATAACTTTTTATTTTTTATAGAGATGGAGTCTCCCTATGTTGCCCAGGCTGGTCTTGAACTCCCAGGCTAAGTGATCTTCCTACTTTGGCCTCCCAATGTGTTGGGATTACCAGCATGAGCCACCTCGCCCAGCCTCTTGGTTTCTTTATGTACCACCATGGATACACACATGCACACACACACACCCCCTTCAAGGATTGGAGACAGCTTGCAGAAAATGCCCAACAGGGTAAAATAAAATTTAAATAAGTGGAGGTGAAATTGGGACCAAGGGAAAATGTGGGTGGAGATACTAATATCGGCATCATGCGTTGAGTGCCTGCTGTACACAGGATGCAAATTGGTGCTTCCAATTTCTCAGGGGAGGAATGGAGCCCAGCTAGGGAGGAGACTGGTCATCTCAGGCTCCCAGAGCTTTACATTTGGAAAAGCTCCTGGAAGTGCCTGAATTCAGTCTTCTACACAAAGTGATATGCTCTCTACTTCATTACTTCACTGCTCATTTGTTAATTTATGCAACAAATCCGTATAGAGCACCTACTGTGTGCCTGCTGATAAGCACTGGTCAGAGCCAATCCTCGCTCTTCATAAAGTGCCCTCCATGGGTGGTCTCTCTGGTGCCACTTGCTCTGTTGCTCTGTTCTGCTGCAGGGAAGATGGACACAGGTGCAGAGATGAGGCCCAGCCCGCCAGGGCCTCTTAATAAGACAGACAGTGGAGCCCAGGCCCACCTAGGTTTTCTGGAATGAGAAAGACATCAGTGCTGAGCATTCTCCTACATTGCATTTCATTGAATGTGTTATAATGCATTGTGATTCTGGGCTGGAAGCTCAGCTTCTCTGTGCCTCTGAAACCTCACTAGTAAGGTGGAGAAATGTACCAATGTTGGTTTCTTAGTTTTGAAAAAATACTATGCTGGCCGCTGACATAAGATGTTAACAGTAGGGGAAGCTGGGTGGGGAGCTTATGGGAACTCTCTGCACTACCTCTGTGACTTTTCCATATAGCTGAAATTATTCTAAAGTGAAAAGTTTATTTAAACAATTAAAGGACCTGTCTGACACATTGGCTGTGAGGAAGACTTACTCAGAACACTGTTGTTTTGTTTTGTTTTGTTTTTGAGATGGAGTCTCGCTCTGTTGCCCAGGATGGAGTGCAGTGGCGCTATCACGGCTCACTACAACCTCCCCCTCCCAGGTTCAAGCGATTCTCCTGCCTCAGCCTCCCGAGTAGGGGGGATTACAGGTGTGCACCACCAGGCCCGGCTAATTTTTTGTATTTTTGGTAGAGACGGGATTTCACCATGTTAGCCAGACTGGTCTCAAATTCCTGACCTCAGGTGATCCGCCCACCTCAGCCTCCCAAAGTGCTGGAATTACTTGCATGAGCCACTGTGCCCAGCCCAGAGTCTCAGTTTTTTTGCCCAGGCTGGAGTGCAGTGGCACAGTCTTGGCTCACTGCAACCTCTGCCTCCGGGGTTCAGGCAATTCTCCTGCCTCAGCCTCCCGAGTAGCTGGGATTACAGGTGTGCACTACCATACCTGGCTAATTTTGTGTTTTTAGTAGAGATGGGGTTTCACCATGTTGGCCAGGCTGCTCTCAAACTCCTGACCTCAAGTGGTCCACCCACCTCGGCCTCCC
The DNA here is from genome assembly GCF_028858775.2 of Pan troglodytes. NCBI lineage: Eukaryota > Metazoa > Chordata > Mammalia > Primates > Hominidae > Pan > Pan troglodytes. The sequence continues at coordinate 31,154,021 of NC_072417.2, forward strand.
AAAGTGCTGGGATTACAGGCGTGAGCCACCACGCCCCGCCAGCACACTGTTAAGCATCGGTCATTGTTACTGGATTCTCACAAGCTATTGTGATGGAGATTTCTAATTCCCATGTTTCAGACTAGCCTCAGAGAAGTTCTGTGACTTGCCTGAGGTCACGCAGATAGCATCAGGCAACATCTGGATTTGAACTCAGGCCTGACATGCTCCAAAGGCCACAATTCTTCTACCACACTGTGCCCCCTCTAGCATCTCAGTGCTTTTAGTGACAAGGACATGACCACTTTGCCTGGAACAGTTCTGTGAGGTGGGAACTGATCATTATAGTTAGAAATGATCAAATGTGCCTTCCTGTACATTTCATGTAGGCATATTTTCCTGTAGCTTTCATGGGTTGATCTTGGCCCCACTGCTTAGGATTGCATACAGCACATCTCCATCCTGTGCCCCATGCAGCCCTCAGGTGTGTTAAGCAGAGTCCACATTCTATGCTGAGGTCAAGCTCCGTGGTGCACCCCCCCGACCCATAGCACAGCCAGAATGCATTGCTCAGGCCTCAGTTCCAAAGACCAAGTGGATGTCCACCTTCCCCAGCCCTACTCCCCTGAGCAGGCCCACCTCATTTGGTCAGCTTCCCTCTTTAAGTGAGGGGCTCAGAGCAGACCCAGGGCTCTGGGTGAGGCCCCCTCATGCTGAGCCATTCTCTTCCTCAAGGGATCTGAACGTCTTGGTTCTGCTCCTGCAACCTGGGAGTAAGGTAGCTTTAGAGCAGCCTTCTCTTGCTACCCAGATGAGGTAAGAAGAGCATGATCCAGGCTGCTGGAAGCTGCAAGTCAGAAGACACAAGCGTTCAGTCCTGGTGTCTCTGTGTGGTGGTGTGGTCTTGGGCGGTCCTTTAACTCTCCTAGGCCTCAGTTTCCTCATCTGTAATATACAAAGATCAATAACGATACTTCTTGTCCCCTCCTACCTCCCAAATGAGCCTGGAATGAGACAGGACACCCAAGCTTTGGCCGTCCCGCAACCCTTAATATTTCCCTACAGATGAGCACATCCCACGAGGGACCCTAATGCCAGTTTTCTTGCATTTTTCCCCAGGAAGTGTGTGATTTCTTTTAGGGCAGCAACTCTGTTTTATTTACCTTTAGATTCCCCAGTGCCTAATAAGATTAACATCAGAAAACACTTACACAGCACTTAGTCTGGGCCATGGTCAAGCTTGTGAGGTAGATCCCATTATTACCCTTATTTTATAGATGAAGAAGCTGAGGCACAGAGAAATCCCCAGTGCTGTACCTGGCACAAACACGTGTCCAACATCTGGCTTTGTTAGATGGATGCAAGGGTGGATGGGTGAATTAATGAGGGGACTGGTGGATGAGTAAGTGGATGAGTGGGTGGATGGAAGGATAGATGGATGGACACATGGGTGGGCAGAGGGATTAGTAAATAGATGAGTGTATAGGTGAGTGGGTGGGAGTGGGAAGGCGCGTGGAAGGATGAAAGAATGGATAGGCAGATGGATGGGGGGATGAGCGGATGGGTAAATTGATGAGTGAATGGATGAATGGATGGATGGATGGTGGCAGGCGGATGGATGGTGGCAGGTGGATAGATGGCAGATGTGTGGATGAGCGAGTGAATGGATGAGAGTGGATGAGTGGACCGGTGCATGGTTAGTGGTTAAGTTCTTGTGTTATCAAGTCCTGAGAGTGGGGAGGTAATTTTGGGACCATTTAAATGGTGCAGGCATTTAGAAATAGCAAAGGAAACCTCTTCACCCTAACAGTGAGAAGACCCTAGGAGCAGGAGTTCCCCTCCCATCCGACCCATCCACCCAGCCCAGATCCCTGGGCAGGCAGCCATCTCCCATGCCTGCAGATCTCTTCTCCCCCACCCCTGACACTGCCCCCGGGCAGCCCCCCATGCCTGTGGATGAAAGGTTGGCAGAGGCAGCGGGTGGGCGGGCATCTTGTTCCCTCATTGTTGGTGGTAACCTTCCTCCCAGCTGCTTGTTCTGCGTAATGTTACACTTGTCTTCCTGCAACACTTGGATACCCGAGCCAATTTTGTCATGCAAATGAATTCAGCCCATTGTAAATCCCAAGGAGTGAGTGCGTGCCTCGCCAAGACAGCGGAGGCGGGGCTGCGCTGGGATGTGAGGCTTTCCTGCTGCCCCTTTCAGGGCACAGAGGAAGGGGGTTACAGACCTTTGCTGCGGACTTCTGGCCCTTTCCTCCTAGAATCCGAGACCATTAGAGCCAGAACAGGCCTTAGGGATGGATGCTCTCCAATTATTGGTTAAAAATCTGAGGCCCAGAGAGGGCCAGTGTATTGCCCACAGCCACACAGCCCATTAGCCAGGGTTCAGCCAAGTTTCCTGACTCTCAGGAAATAACTCTCAGCCATAACTCTCTCTATGAGGTTGAGCTGAGCCTGCCACCCTGAATCTACCCCTGCACCCAACCCAAGCTGCAGGGGAACCCTGAGACCTTCCAGGATCCAGAACCTCCCAGTAGCTAGCTGTGTTACAGGGCACGGAACTGACATGTGGCCTAGGGACAGGTCTGGCCTGGACAGCCAAAAGGGTCTAGGGAACAGTCTGTGGGTCTAGGCAGGTGTAGGTCACATCTAGGGATGTTGGCAAGACTGGGCTGACAGGTATTACCGGTTGGGGGCGAGGGTGGAGTGAAATGCCAGGTGTTCTGCCAAGGAGGACAGGCTGGGACCAAAGCCAGGACATCATTGTCAGCAAAAGCAAGGGAGACAGTGCTTGGGCACAGGGCAGATGATGAGTGACAGCCCACAGGGCTGCCTGCAGGTGAGCGCTGCCTGAGGAGGGCAAGGACAAGGTACTGGGACACACTGCCCCAGCTGGAATGCTGGCAGCCTGTGGTGGGTGGGGGAGGGAGAACTGGCATTTGTTTCAAGGCTGCGACATGCCAGGCACTTCACACCATCCCCAGATAATTCTCACAGTTATGCTTGGAGACAGATGTTGTCCCCACTTTATAGATTAGAAAACTGAGTCCAGGGAGGTTACATGCCTAGCCCCCAAAGTCACACAACTTGAAACGGAGATTTAATTTTAAATCCATGAGATGCAGGCATTCCAGAGTCTATGCTCTTTCTGCTCCACATTCTGCCACTCCAGCCAGACTCTGCCATCATTTATCAGCCCCTTATTGAGTTCACTAACTCAATAACAGCTGGGGACATTGCGGGGCAGGGAGTTGACAAGGGCAATGGTCACTGGTAGAGCCCAATTTTCCAGGAGGTGAGCATTTCCAGCTATTTGGAACACTCAGGGGACCCCATTGATGCACTGGATAAAGCCCTGTCTTCTTCCTCTGGCATTTGAGGTTCTTCCCAACATGCCTCCCCCTCCCCTATGCACACACCCACCTCCTCACTGTTCCCACTCATCCCGCGCTCTTCTTTGCCTCCGGGTCTTTACACAGGCTGTTCCCTCTGCTTGGAATGCCCTTCCCCACCGTGTCCACTATCTAATCTTCCAGTCTTGACTCTACTGTCTCCTGGACTCTCCATTCCCCACCCTGGACCAGGCTGGCTCCTCCCTCCTCTGTACTCCTGTAGTTTTCTCATTCACTGCACTGGTTGTTTGTAAGAACTTATATTGTGTTGGTTTTCCCCACTAGTCCTACAGGGCCAGAGTGGCTCCTGTGCTCATACTGCAGATTCTGTGGTCAGCGACCCCCAGGCCGACCCTCTAGACTCCCCAGCGTCTGTCCGGAGCCCCTCTTCCAGTCTGTAGTCCATCTCCCCCTCAATCACTAAATCCCTGCGCTGTTGATGCTGCCCCTCTCAGTTGGCCTGAGCCAAACCAAATGCAGATCAATCAACTGCTAAAAGCGCTGGCATTCCCAAGCCTGGCCCAGGTCATTCTGAGGAGGCAAGAGACCAGAACAGCCTCAGATATGGGCTCAGGGTCCCTGGGGCTGGTGGCAGGGCCTTGGGTCCCCTCTTCCCCTGATGGCTGCAACCATGCACCAGTACTCTCCTGCCTGGCCAGCCTCCCAGGCAGAAGCAACCCAGAAGGCAGGATGCTGCCAAAGAAAGCATCCAAGGTTTTGCCATGGCTGTGAGACCCGGTCCTTTGTCCAGTTCTGCCTGGAGCCTGCGGTGTGCCCTGAGCTGGGCCCTTTCTTCCCTGGGCTCAGTTCTCATCAGCCAACTGAAAGGAATGGACTCAGACAACGCCAAGGCCTCCCCTCTATGGGAGCGTGTGACAAGGATAAAACATTCACTTACAGCTCAGATGCCTTTCCCTGGAGGCCCCACCCTGGGTCAGATGAAGGAAGCAGTACTGAGCTGTCCAGAAGGTCCTTAGGGCCACCAGAGGAACAATCATTATAAAGATAATAACAGGCTTACCGAGCACTTAGTGTGTCCAGGCAACGTGCTAACAAACCTTCTTCTATAAACTATCTCATCAGTCCTTTCAACCACCCTATGAAGTGGGCTACGTTATTGTTCCCATTTCACAGATGGGAAAGGGGCCAGAGAAGTGTCCCCCTCCCAGGCTACACAAAGCCCAGTTCTGCTGACCTAGCCTCTAGTCTTTCACTGCACAGCTTGTCCCCATCTGGCCTTAGGCTTGACTTGAGGACACTGTGAGCCTCTCTGCCCAGGTCTGCCTGCCCCCTTTGCTGGAGAGGGTAGTTCCATAGTAGATGGAGGGAGGAGGATGGCTGGGGGGTTACACACAGTGCGCCCATGACCACAGTGCCCGCACATTCCCCAGTGCCTGGCTTCTCATGGGCACTCCAAGAAAATGTGCTGGAGGAAGGGAGGGAGGGAGGGACCCACAGGTAGCTGGTATTAACAGTATATGACCCCTCCACATCTCCACGTGGACAGTGGACTGGGTTATGGGAGGCTCCCATCTCTCAGCCACTGCACAGGCGAGGCATGGATCTGGATAAATACCCCAGAATCAGAGGAACCTGCTCTGCCCTCCCTCAGTGGGAGGCCCCAGACACACCCCTTCCCCTCTCCAGACCTCAGTTTCCCCCACTGTGCAATGTCAGAATGGAACCAAAGAATTGCCTGCACTGCAACCCCTCCTCATTGCTCTGCCATAAACCCCCAGAGCTCAGGGAGCCCCCGGGTGCCCCCGACGGGCACCCCTGCAGCCGACCACACTGCGGGCACCATCCAAGCGCTCCCCTCGGCCATTCATCCAGGGCCACGGGGTCCTCCAGCTGCCCGCACTCATGCCGCCGCCTTTTGCTTTTGCTGGCATAATGTATGCCCCGTGCTGCCGCCCCAGTCACTCAATCCCGGCCGGTCTGCGGAGGCAGAGATAGTCCTTAACGAGAAGAGCCTGGGCTTTATCTGCTTTCTACTTCAGCCATTATCTCCCCCAGTCTACAGACACGCAGTTACCTCTGACAATAACGCTCAGAGGCAACAAATGCTGATGAGTTTTCTATGCAGTCCGCACAATAAGTCTATCAAAACAACCTCAGAAAATTATGAACCCCCGTGACAGACAAATACAACCAGCTTCGGCATGAATTTAGAGCCCCAACGCTACGTTTCTTTTAATTCTTCAGGCTTCCCTTATCTCTGCTGTTCCTCTTCTGGTGAGGAGATAACAGTAATTCTTCTCTGTGCTGGGTTGTTTTTTTTTTTTTCTTTCCCTGCCCCCCTTGCTTTTTTTTTTTTTTCCACCCACTGAGTGAGATGTTTTCCATGTCTTTCTGCTTGCTAAAGATAAAGGGTTAAAGACCAACTTATGTTGGGTGCTGGGGAAGGGGGGAGGGGGCAGGGGAGAGGGGAAAAAAGTAATCAGCATTCAAGAGATTGCTATCGGAGAAACCGCGCAGAGAACAGTAATTTTGCTGGCTTCGGCGAGGGTTCTCTCCACTCCACCCCCCCCTTTTTTATGAATGCACATAATGCCTGGAGTGTTGGGGGCAGATAAAAGAATTAGCAGCAGCCAGGGGGACGGAGGCCTGGAGAACAGGGGAGAATTAGAATGTCTATCTTTGTCTCTTCCGGCTCATCCAACCAGCAGAGGCTCCCGGCTCGTAAACAATTTAATCTTTTTGCTACAGTTAAAATACAAAGACAGCAAGCCTCCTTCTTCCAAATGGAAAAGGGAGGAGGAGCAGGACAGGAGGAGGAGGATTGGGTTGGGGGTTTGTCGGGGGACATGGTGTGGGATGAGGGAGAGGGAGCTAGAAAAGGGCTGACACCACAAACTTTCCTGCTGCCTGCTTAACCCGTTGGCCCTTGAGACCTTAGAACTGCCAACACTGTCCCCGCTGGGGGACACATACAACCCCGGCCTGGTTGGGTCCAGCCAACCTCCCAGGCAGGAGGCTCAGCCACTGGGGGTGGGAGTCTTGCTCCTGTCAAGGGGCCCTGGTTCCTGTCTTCCTGGGAGGTGGCAGCTGTTGGCTGTCCCAGGATTCTGCCCTTGGTCATCCCACTGTCAAGGTCTGTCCTTTTTTCTCCTCCTCTTCCTTCCTGTCCCACTGGCTTGCTCTTCTCCTGAGCCTAGGCTCTGGTGAGAGCTCTCAAGTCATGCCTTCTCTTCCCCACCAGGATAGGGACTCCTGTGGTGGCTCTGCCCACATGCTCCCCACACAGGGCAAGAGTGGGGCTCACTGCATAGAATGGGGGCTCCAGCTCTTCAATTACTGCCCAAGACCCGCCACGGAGAAAGGCTGAGATGGGATATAAGCATGCATGTGTGCCTCCATCTCTCTTGCTATCTTACATACACACACAGTGGGATGGACAGAACTCGAGGGAAGAATGCCACTTCGAAGGAGGTGGAGCCCTTCTGAAGACAGATCATTTGGAGGGACCTGAAAGTTAACCAGAATAAAGAAGCCTCCTGAGGGGCCCTGCGGGTAGAAGATTAGAGGAAGGCGCACCCTTCCAACCCAGGAAGGCCCGTGGCCCATGCAATTGATCTGCTGGGCATCCTCAGGGTCGATTCTATCCCCATTGCTTGAGGTACCCCCAGAGTGTGGGTTGTTTTAGCCATTCTGGCTGGACCCTTGTCATGTGCAACATGAAAAGTCCAGTTTTCACAGGGCCAAGTTGGAGGCTGGTTTCTCTTCTCTGCCCTTGGAGTGCCGAACCCAATGTACTGGCCTTGAATGTACTGCCCTCTCTTGCTTGGGAGCTCTGAAAGGTCTTCCTCACCTCTGGACACCCGAGGCTAGCACAATGCCTGGCCAAGCTTGCCAAGTGCTTGCTAGGTGAAAAAAGGTAGATGAATAGACAAGCGAATGAATGAAGTCAAATCAAACAGGGCAGGTGGTGGAGGGGTGGGTGAAAGAGGAGCTTCCTGGGGCACCAGACACACACTTGAGGAGAGACCACTCAGGAAAAGGATGAGGGCAGAAGCAACAAGAAAGGAGAGCTAAGGGACCACAAGGAGAAGGACAGGGTGTGGTCCAGGGAGCTGGTCGGTCTCTTCATCCCAGGTCTCTTCATCCCAGGCTCCATCGGCTGAAGCCATTCCCAGGAAGGCATGCAGGAAAATCATGAGCCTTGGGGTCAAGGGATCTGGGTTCTGAGCCACAGTTCCCCATCTGTAAAATGGAAATAGGCATGACCTCTATCTTACAGGGTTGGATTGGCACATAGCAGGGACTCAGCATGTGTTGGTCACACTAAAGAGACGATGTAGTTCCTTGTAATGACAAGCATAGCAGACACAATAAACCAAGGATGTCAAAACCACAAAACCATCTCGAAGCTCCACAGAGATGCTTTCATTTGTTATTATTATTTTCTTAGTTATCCTTCCACTGCCCTTTACTCCTTGGAAAACAGGCTGGACTGAACCACAAAGTGAGGGATAAAGCTGCTTCCTCCAGCTCCTGTGTCTCCTCTCAAGGCTGGGGAGTGTGGAGTTCAGGAGAAGATCTTTGAGGACTCCGTGGAGGTGGAGTTCTGGCCAAAGGAAGTGGATGTAGTAACCAGCTCTTTCTATAGCTTTGCAGATCATGCCCAGCCTTCTCTCTTTCCCTTTTGGTTGCTTCATGTCTCTGATCTGGGCCAAGCTCTCCTTCCAGTCCCAATTTCAAGCCCCACTGAGACACGCACCCTTCCTCACCCTCAACTCCAATATTCCCCCATGTGGTTAAGCAGACATGGGAGTGGAACATGGGTATGAACACAGGCTTGTATAAACAATATTTAAATTATAATTGAATGTTTAACATTTATATCCTACAATCTGATATCAATTTTTTTCAAATGTACATTAAATATTTATCATCTTGATCATATCCTAAGCCAGGATATCCCAAATTGTCCACATATCAGAGTCACTTGGGCAGCTTTAAAAAACATTAGTTCTGAGCCCAAGCCTGGAGATTCTGATCAGTGTGTGTGTGTGTGAGACAGACTGAATTTTGGATTTGAGGGGCAAGAAAGTAGATTTCTAAAAAGATCCCAGGTGATTCCATTGAGAAGCCTGGTTTGAGATCTGCTATCTTTAGCCACAAAGAAATGGGCTTCATTTTCTGCATTAATTCAATAAATACTTTCTGAGCACCTGCTATTTGTCTTCATGTGTGTTGGGAGGGGAGGAAGTGAGGGGAAATTAAAAAAAAAAAGAAGCATGGGGTACAATAAAGCAGTCTAGAAATCTCGCTATAGATCCCCACTCCCCAGCTTCAATCCAAAAACCCCACCCATCAGTGATTTCTCACCTTCTGAAATCCACAGGGCTTGGTGCTTGTTCTCTAGTTGGGAATAGAGCAGGAACACACATTAATTAAGGATCTACTAAGTGCCAAACACTACACGAAGGATTTAACTGTACATATGATCACATTTAATCCTCACAAAATCCTTAGTTGGTAGCCGTTATTATTTGCATGTTATTAATGAGGAGATAGAGGCACAAAGAGGCTGAGGAACTCACACAAGTTCCCAAAGCTATAATATAAAGTGCAAAGGTCATCTCTGCCCTCCCCGTTCCCCTAAAATTGTATACTGCCTAAGCACAGGGCTTCTAATTCTATTTCTTTGTTATTAATCACAGTGCCTAGCATTCAGTCATCCATTCAGAAAAACTGATAAATCACCCACTGTGTGCAAGGCACTAAACTGTGCGGGATAGTTATATAAGACCCTGGCCTGAAGGAATGTAGAGTTTAGGAGGGAATGCAGGTAATTGCACAAATAACTCAGAAGCAAGGAGAGAGGCAGCAGCAAGTGATCGGAATTCGGTAGAGATTCCTTCCAGCTTCAGGGACTCAGAATCTCAGAAATCCAGGGTCCTTGGCAAACATTAAGGTCTTATTTCATCAGAGAGGTGAAGCACCGCACCCAAGGTCACACAGCTGGATGCGCCATCAATACGTGATGAATTGAATGAGATTATTCACCAACTCCAATTACATCTTAACCACTAATAACTTGGCTCTGGCTCACCTAATGGGATTTCCTCCTTGGACATCAGCCTTCCCTTCCCCCTTCCATTGACATCGGCCAATTAGAGAAGGGCAGGTGCTGTGATTGGGGTCACAGTGAGAGGAAGAGAGGGAGAGGACCACAGCTCACTCCCATTCTAGGCTGAGAAGGTGATCAGTTTCGGGTGCTCACAGCCTCTTATGATGGAGAGTCTGGGAGAAGCTCACCCACGTGGAGAGGGGGCAGATTTGGAAGTCCAATTCCCCTGCCACGAATGCCCAGGAAACACCTGCTTTGGACTCAGCACCCATTATACTCTGAGACCAGCAGGCATAAGGAGAGATGTGCGGCCACATGCAGAGACTTTCAGGCAGATCAACAAACCTGAAACGGACATAGACAAGGAGAGAAAAACTACCACAAGAAATACACATATGCATGGGAATAAACCAGGTATACCCCTACACAGAACCACAAAACTAGCTTCTGAGGGTCACAGAGACCCAGAAAGTCAGGCAGCCAGAGACACAGACACTAAGGGATTCTTAACAGAGCCAGATCTCCATTCATTTACTCCACAGAAATGTACTAGGCTCCTACTATGTGCACACATGGGAAGATAAAAGACAGTCTTTGCCCTCACAGAGCCCATGGTCTGGTAGGAGAATTCCAGCATGGAAATGGATATTACAATACAGTAAGCAAAAAACACAAAGATGAAAAGACGAGGCCCAGAGAAGCACAAGAAGAGAGCCAGGATTAGAAAAAGACATACAGACACCCAGAGGTGCCAAGACAGAACAAGGCAGAAGCGGAGACACACAGGTGCTCAGAACGAGAGCCACAGACAGATATTCACAGATGCACACACATGCAGACACACACGTGCACATGCCAACACCTCTGCTGTACAGGAGAACAGAAGAAGGCCTCTTCCCGGGACCCTCCCTCAGCAGATCTCAAGCTTTCCCTTGTGGGAATGCCGGGGTTGGAGATAGCTAAGCTTTCTTCTTGAATGGTACACAGGCCCATGTGGGGCAGGAGTCAGGCCCTGATGCAGGCAAACAGATCTGGAGACGTGTGGGTAGATGACAGGAAGATGGCAGCTACTGGGGCTGCCCTCCATCTCCCAACTGTCCTGGGAGCCAAGGCCAAGGGCCCTGGTCCTGCAGACTCTGAGGCACAGCCCAGCTGTAGCTATGATGGCAATGCTTGGGCCAGCATAACCCTCCTTCAACCCGAGAGCCCCTCTGCTGGCCCCCTTGCAGAGGAAGTTACTCTCCCAATCTTAAGCAAGTCCTTAGAGCTCAAATTCTGCGGGTCTAGCTTAAAGCCCTCCCGCTGCAGCTTAAATTCAACTCCAGTGTAAGAGTGTCGGAGCTCAAGGCCCCAGAATAGGTGCTACCAGGAGAGATGCCAGCTTCATGGTGATCCCAGCTCAGGAGCCTGGCCTGCTGGAAGGTACCTACAGCAGCACTCCCTCAAGAGAGGCTCTGGGCCCACCTCCACCACACTGAAGCTAAGTCGGGTGTGGGGATTTGCTCAAGATTCCACAGGGGTGGATTTGGAAAGGGTCTCGACTCCTCAAGCCACACGGCTTCCCCTGACAGCATCCGACCCCTGGTTCCTAGTAGACTGGGGTGGGCCCCTAGGGGACCTCAACACAAGAGGTTGACCCCTGCCACAGCCCACACACAGGGGGTTGAAGAGGGTTTGGGTGTGGTTCTGGGAAAGAGGAGGGGGATGAGGACGTGAGCCCGCCCTGGCCACCCCACACTACCCTCCACGCCCCCAACAGCACAGGGTGGGACACCCAACAAGCTGGCCACACCCCACCTGCCACCCTGCCTGGCTGCCTCTTCTCACCACTTGAGCCCCGGGTGGCCTACTTTCCTCCGCCTCCTCCCGCACACCGTTTCCTTCCGTCCAATACATTTGCTGGGGGGACGTCCTCACTGGTGGTGACAAAAAAACCACAAAACCTTAGGGAGCTGGCGGGCTGGCGAGGGAGGGGCGAAAGTGGCCGACCGCCAGCAAGTAACCCCACCAGTGGCTCCATCAAGGGCAGACAGGACTCTGAGAGGAAGAAGTGGCGCCGCAGGGGCTCCCCCGTCCCCGTCCTCCGTCCCAGCGTGGCTGTCCCTTGACCCCGCTGACCGCCCAGCCCCTAGGAGCTGGCCTCGCGTGCACAGCCCCACAGGCCGCCCTGCAGAGAGCGCATGCGCGCTGGGGCCCTCCGGGCGGGGGTGCGCGGGTGGGGCGGGGTCGCACTGGCGGCCTCCGGAGACTGTGCACAGCGCGCCCGGCGTGCACCACGCACCGGGCCTGTCCCCCGGATGTTAAGTGCAGGGCCCACGCTTAAGTAGCAATTAAGGCTGCCAGGGAAGAAAGAGAAGACCAAACCGCCTGTTTATTTCCGTCCCTGACCTCCCCCATCACACACACCTCTTAGTTGGAAGAAAAGAGGGAAGGAGTGAGAGAGAAAGGAAAAAAAAAAAGTAAACCAAACCTCACTGCAATTAGGAGTGCGGGCTGGGGAAAAAAAGATATGCATTAAATGGATGTTTCTGCACAAAAACCCCAGGCTGACAACATCTCTGGCCTTGTAAGGGGGAAATGACTGTGCCTCGGTGTTTACATAGCCGAAATCAGGGGGAATTATGCTGTCATACTGACAACTGTAGGAGGACAATTTTAAAATTACACCGTTCAACACCTTTAATGATTTGTAACAGAAGAGGTGTGGCTACTCCTATTAAATGTGTTGCCAAATCAATAAAAGGGATAATTGGAGTTGTTAGAGCAAATTATAGCAGCGTCTCTTCTGTTGCCGTACAATGTTCCCTTGTAAACTGCTATTACAGGCAGCGCCGTATTTCTCTCTTATTTGGCCGCTTTGTAATGAGTTGGCATTTTGCAGCATAATAGTTCCACTTTCTTTTATGGAGCTCTCACTTTAACTTTTTCTCCTTTGTGCAGCCTATAATTTCCTTGCCCTCCCTGCCTCCCTGCCTGTTTTCAGAGGTGGCCACACTGCCTGTCAGCAGCCTCTGGGTGATACTATATTATTTCACATTATTATCAGGCCTTTTCAATCGGCAGTCAGATGGGGTTGAGGGGTAGATGGGTCTGAGGGGATGGGGATACAGAAATGAGGGAAAGAGGAGACGGGGCCAGGAGGAGAACTAAAAAAATTTACAGAAATAGAAAGGAGAGGGTACAAGGGGGCACGAGGTTGGCCTTGCTCCCAGGGGTGGGGGCCTGGCCCTTTAAACACAGGACTTTCAAGAGCCTTCAGAGCAGAGACTCTAGCTGTTGCTTTAGCTGTTGGGGTGAGGGGGTGTATAGTGCCCTGCCAGACCCCAGATTCACTCTCAGCACCCCAGAACCTCTGACTCTCCCTGCTCATAAAAACAAAACAGTTAGGCCGGGCACAGTGGCTCACGCCTGTAATCCCAACACTTTGGGAGGCTGAGGCTGGTGGATCACCTGAGGTCAGGAGCTCAAGACCAGCCTGCCCAACATGGTGAAACCCCGTCTCTACTAAAAACACAAAAATTAGCCAGGCGTAGTGGCATGCACCTGTAGTCCCAGCTACTCGGGACGCTGAGGCAGGAGAATCACTTGAACCCAGGAAGCAGAGGTTGCAGTGAGCCGAGATTGTGCCACTGCACTCCAGCCTGGACGACAAAGCAAGGAGTCCATCTCAAAAACAAAAAACAAAAAAACTGATAAACAGCTCAAAACTAAGAAGCTGTTGATTCTCTCCGTTCCCTCAGGCACCAAGAGCTTAGGCAGGGCCACAGGAAGGGTGTGGGGCTGCACCCCTGGGAGCATTTTGGGACTCCCAGATGGATGGATCTTAGGGGATGGACAAGACATTCCCACTGCAGACAAAGCCTAAAGCCACTGGGAATGCTGAGGCACCGTGGTCCTGGCTGAGGCAGGTGATGAAGACTATCATAGGCCTGTTCCTGGTAATGTATCAGCTGCTCTAAACAGAGCACTGGGCCAGGAGTCCAGAAGCCTGGTTCCAGACTTGAAGGAGCCTCCTCGCCTCACCCACCTTCAGGGCTTGCCCCTGACTGGAAAGGACAGAACCCTTGGGCAGCTGGAGAATAATCTGGCTGTGTATATCATTCAGTTCCTGAGACAGCAATAAAAGCCCGGGCCCAGACAAACTTCACTCAGTCAGTCCCTGTGCTGGGCTGCAAGACAATCAATCTGAATTACCAAGAGGTCTCAATGAGAGACAATTGGAAAAGAAATGCCATTTTATTACTTCCATGGAGCTGCCATCCCTGGAACCCATCTGCTGCCAAGCAGCGCAGCAGCAGGACCCGCCACGATGAGCAGATAAGACTTGATGGTGGACAAATAAGATTCATTTGCAATGAGCAGCAGCAATTTGCTTGCCAACAATGAGCAAAGCCCTAATTCTCTTTGGTAGGTTCCTTGTGGCCTTTTGAATGTCCTCTTTTTTCCATCCTTCATGATTCAAGGTAACTTTTTCCCAAGGAGGAAAATGAAAGTCAACCTGCCTGAGTGCAACCAGAGGAAGTTTGGGATTACTGAGTTTCAGTAAATACCATTTAGCATGTGACAGATTTCCAGGTACCAGTCACCAGCTTCTTAATTTAAACAATAATCAGTCCCATAAAGTCCCAGCAAAATGAAAACATATGAACAGTTCCATAGCATCTGCTTTTAAAAGGAGCTGACATTTTTCTTTATACTAGTCTATGCCAACAATGCTGCAATTCAACCAATAGTTAACTGTCAATCCCACCAATGTGTCTCCTCTGTTCCAAGCACTGTACTGAGGTGCTGGGATCCAGTGGAAAATGAAACACCATTGCTGCTCTCCTGGAGCTGATATTCTGATGTCCATCCGATAATAATAACAACGACAATAGTCATAACACAGCAATCCTTACACTAGAATTGTGTAAAAGCAACAGCAAAATGTTTTCACTCATCATCTCATCAGAGGCATTGGGGTATGGTGAAAAGAGCATTGAAGAATCAGGAAATGTGGCTTCTAGCTCCAGGTCTGCAACCTGAGGGCACCTTCCCTCTCAGAGCCTCAGTTTCTTAATTTGTAAACTGGAGGTGTACATGTTAGTCTGTTCTCACACTGCTATAAAGAACTACCTGAGACTGGGTAATTTATAGAGAGGTTTAATTGGCTCACAGTTCTGTAGGCTATACATGAAGCATAACTGGGAGGCCTCAGGAAACTTACATTCATGGTGGAAGGTGAAATGGAAGCAGGCAAATGGCAGAGCAGAAGAGAGAGAGCAAAGGAGGAAGTGCTACACACTTTTTTTTTTTTTAGACGGAGTCTCACTCTGTCGCCCAGGCTGGAGTGCAATGATGCAATCTCGGCTCACTGCAACCTCTGCCTCCCGGTTTCAAGCGATTCTCCTGCCTTAGCCTCCTGAGTAGCTGCGATTACAGGTGCATACCACCACGCCCGGCTAATTTTTGTATTTTTAGTAGAGACAGGGTTTCACCACGTTGGTCAGGCTGGTCTCGAACTGCTGACCTCGTGATCCACCCGCCTTGGCTTCCCAAAGTGCTGGGATTACAGGCGTGAGCCACCGCACCCGGCCTGGAAGTGCTACACACTTCTAAACAATCAGGTCTCATGAGAACTCTACCACGAGACAGCACTAATGGTGCTAAACCACTAGAAACCGCCCTCATGATCCAATCACCTCCCACCAGGCCCCTCCTTCAACATGTGGAGATTACAACTTGACATGAGATTTGGGTGGGGACACACCATATCAGTGTATTTACTTATTCAACAAATATGCACTGTGGATCTACTATGTGTCAGGCACTACATTAGGCACTAGAGATGCAAAATGAGCAAGACAAGTGTAGGGCTTGCTCCTATGGATCTTACCGTCTAGTAGCAGAGACAGACATCAATCAAACAATCAGCATATAATTACAGAATATAAGATAAATGCTGGGAAGGAGAAGACACGAGCTTTTGTAATAGCTAAAACCTGGAAACAACTCACATGCCCAAAAGAGACCAGAGTGGCTGAAGTACAAGGGACAGAATGATCTTAGATGAAGCTGGAGAGGCAGGCAGGAGTCCTGGGAAAGCAGGAATAGGTCAAGGATTTGGCCCTTGATCCAAAGGGCAAGGGAAAGCTATAGAAGGGTTTTAAGCAGGAGAGCAACAGGACCGAAATGCTATGTTAGGAATACTCTTTGCTGCAGCTGTACTGGACAGAAGGGATTGGAGAGGCCCAGAGCAGGAAGAGCGAGGTTGGGTAGGAGTTCTGCACAGTGACCCATGAGAGCATAACAGTGGCTTGCAATAAACAAATGAAAGGATGCTCAACATCATTTATCATCAGAGAAATGCAAGGTACAACCCCCATGAGATTCTACTACAGACCCATCAGAGTGGTTAAATTTTACAAGACTGACCGAGACTACCAAGAAGGGTTGATGAGGTTGTGAAGCACCCGAAACTTACATACACTGCTGGGGGGAATGTAAATCAATGTAACTACTTTGGAAAAAAATATTTGGTAGTACCTTTTAAAGCTAAAAATAAATGTACTCTATGACCTAGCATAATGTCCGCTAAAAGACACAAGCTTTATTTGTAATAGCCGAAAGCTGGAAACAACTCAAATGTCCACCAGTTATAGAATGAACAAATAAATTATGGTCTATTCACATAATGGAACATTATTCAGCAGTTAAAAAGAACAAACGACTGATTGATGCATGCTACATGGGTGAATCTCACAACACAAGGGAGGACACGCTGCATGGTGCTATTTATATGAAGTTCAAAAACAGGCAGAAGGAATCTGTAAGAATAGCAGTCAGGATAGCTGTTATCCTTGGGAGGGGTAATAGCTGTAGGGAGGTAGAAGAAACCTGCTGTAAAGCTGGGAATGTATAGCTTGATCTCAGCAGTGGTTATCTGGGTGTAAAACTTCATCCAGCTGTATGCTTAGGATTTGTGCACTTCACTAAATATAAACTATACCTTAGAAAACCTTAATAAAAAAAATTGACAGTGGCTTGGACTAGGAAGATGGCAGAGGTGATGGAGAGATACAAAATAGATTTGAAAAGGTAAAACAATGCTTGCCTACCTTGCCTCAGCAGAGCGTAGTAAGGATGGAATGAGGTAATGTACAGGAAAGGCTGATGCCCCAGTGGCTTTCTTGCTGTGCATATTCCAACTAAAACAAAAATGGCTGGCTGTGGTGGCTCATGCCTGTAATCCCAGCACTTTGGGAGGCCAAGGTGGGAGGATTGCCTGAGCCCAGGAGTCTGAGATCAGCTTGGGCAACATACCAAGAACCCATCTCTACAAAAAACAAACAAAAAAACCCCACAAAAATTAGCCAGGCGTGGTGGCATATGCCTGTAGTCCCAGCTACTTGGGAGGCTGAGGTGGAACCAGGAAGTTGAGACTGCAGTGAGCTATGATGGTAGCATTGCAGGTCAGCTTGGGTGGCAGAGTGAGACCCTGTCTCTGAAATAACAATAATAAATTGGCCGGGTACCTTGGCTCACGTCTGTAATTCCAGCACTTTGGGAGGCCGAGGTGGGTGGATCACTTGAGGTCAGGAGTTCGAGACCAGCCTGGCCAAAATGGTGAAACCTAAGTGGTTTCACTAAATGGTCTCTACTAAAAATACAAAAAAAATTTATCTGGGCATGGTGGCGGGCGCCTATAATTCCAGCTACTTGGCAGGCTGAGGCAGGAGAATTGTTTGAACCTGGGAGGTGGAAATCGTAGTGAGCCGAGATCGTGTCACTGCACTCCAGCCTGGGCAAGAGAGTGAGACTCTGTCTCAAAAATATAAAATAAAATAAAATAAACAAAACAAAAACAAAAAAATTCCAGGCTCAGAGCTAATTTATTATGAACAGCCCCGCAATTAACACCAACCTCACCACACCCCAAAAGAAGAGCATAATGAAAGTGTTTGCCAGGAATATGGGCTATCTGGCTTTAAAAAAGGCGTAGGGTCATCCAGGAGGCCCAGTACCAGCGTCCTGACTGGCTAGGCTGAAGGACACCCCGCGCTTACTGGTAGTAAAGAGGCCACTTGCTTTCCAGCTGCAGTGTAACCACTGGTGGTAGCCCCCAGGTCCCTCTTTATCCTAATTGCATTGAATCACAGCATTTTCATGGGATAACGGGATTTCCACGGGTGACACGGGGTTGCAGCTAAGACTGGATGAGGCTGCTGCTAGTGAAATAGGATGACGGATCCTTAGGGGAAGTCACCAAGAGCTTACCAAGTGCCCTCCCCACAACCATGTGAGGCAGTTATGTCTAAAGGAGGGCACCAAGGCTCAGAAAGGGGCAGTGGGTTTCTCAGGCCAGGCTGGTAAGAGCAGAGTGAAAACTGGCACCAGACTTTGCAACTAGAGCACAGTGATGTTCCCACCACATCTCAGCCACCCGGCTGGTCCACTAACGTGGCCCCTCCCTATCCCACCGCCCAAGCTCTCTCTGACAGCATCAACCATGGCAAAGCCAAATTCACTGTCCTTGCCAGGCGGAGGCTCAAATTGGCAGGGTCACTGGTAAGTAACTTCATTCAGCAGACTCCCTTCTTTTTTATCCCGTGGGGTGCCATTTCATGGCTCACTCTTTTTGAAGGTCCCCCAGGGAGCTGTGCTGCTTAGAAGGAGAGAGTCCACCAGGGCACTGACGATGCAGACATAGGCAACTCGTCATATCTGCTCTAAAAGTTTCTCAGGCCAAGATCATTCTTTCCATGGCCAATGGTGTGGAATTCTGGGTATAATTAGGTTCCTGGGCCAGGTGCAGTGGTTCACGCCTGTAATCTCAGCACTTCGGGTGGTTGTGGCAGGAGGACAGCTTGAGCCCAGGAGTTTGAGACTAGCCTGGGCAATATAGTGAGACCCCATCCCTTAAAAAAAATTATATATATATGTATATGTATATTTATATATATATTTATAAATATATATGTATATTTATATATATATTTATAAATATATATGTATATTTATATATATATTTATAAATATATGTATATTTAAATATATATAAATATATATATTTAATTAGGTTCCTGTTTGAGAGCGTAATGGGTCCAAAATACCTTGGGAGGAAGCTCTAAGTTTGCCAACAAGAGGGCCCTCCTTGCCACCTCCACACACAGAAGGGGAGACCTTCCCGGTGGGGAGAACACCTATCAGTCTCCGTAACTTTGGCCTCAGGATGTTTGTCTGCTTTTCTGGGTTCCGAACTCCCAGTACCTCCCTGCCCTCAGTAGGTGGCTTAGAATTCCACACTTCCTTCCGCATGCTCAGAGGCCAGTGCCACCCTGAAATGTGTTTCTCCAGCCGAGCAAATGCCCAGATAGGGGCAGTGTAGTAAAAGTCTCAGTCCGGAGACTCTTATGATAAAACATTTTTTCTTTAATGCAATTTAATTTCCATTCTGAGTCCTTGTGCCACTGGCAGTGGAAAAAAAATTCAGTCTCAGTGATTTTTGAATTTCCTCGGAGTTCTCGTCCTTTCCCTAGACTTCCGTCTAAGTCTGGGAGGGCTTCTGTAGTGCTGGAGGCTGGGTGGGGAGAGTATCACGTGATCCTCCATGTGATCTGTTCACCCAGGCGCCTTCTAAGAGGATCTTCTTTCTTGTCCAAGTGGCACTTTCAGTTCTGTGTCCTTCCAGGTCATGAGGGAAGGCACGTTAGGGGGTCTGCTCCTCCTGTCGAGGCACTGGATTCTCCATGAAGCTATCTAGATGCCACCTCTCAGCCACACCCTCTTGGCTCTCAGGGGTCTGCCTGGGCTCAGGCCTCATCCTCTGAGGTCCTTTGAGGCAACGATACCAAGGGGTAAAAGGAAGGGATGTTACGAAGGAAGAAAAAAGTCAGTATTTCAAAAATTTCCTACCATAGAAGTGATATTTAGGAAGCACCTGTGTGTAATAATAAACATTTATTGAACATCTAGAATATGCCAAGTACTATGCTGGCGTGAAGAAATAAAAGAAGGCCGGGCATGGTGGCTCATGCTTGTAATCTCAGCACTTTGGGAGGCTGAGGCAGGTGGATGGCTTGAACTCAGGAGTTCGAGAACAGCCTGGGCAACATAGGGAGACCCCACCTCTACAAAAACAAAAAACAAAAACAGAAAAATTAGCTGGGGGCGATGGCACATGCCTGTGGTCCCAGCTACTTGGGAGGCTGAGGTGAGAAGGCTTGCTTGAGCTTGGGAGGTCAAGGCTGCAGTGAGCTATGATCCTGCCACTGTACTCCAGCCTGGGTGACAGAGTGAGACTCTGCCTCAAAAAAAAAAAAAAAAAAGAAAAGAAAAAGAAAAAGAAAAGAAAAGAAAGATAAAATAAAAGAGGCCAGCACGGTGGCTCACGCCCATTCCCAGCACTTTGGGAGACCAAGGCAGGAGAACCACTTGAGCCTAGGAGTTTGAGATGAGCCTGAGCAACATAGCAAGTCCTAGTCTCTACAAAAAAAAGAATTTAAAAAAATTAGCTGGGTGTGGTGATACATGCCTGTAATCCCAGCTACTTGGGAGGCTGAGGCAGGAGGATTACTTGAGCCCAGGAGGTCAAGGCTGCAGTGAGCCGTGATCACGCCACTGCACTCAAGCCTGGGTGATCGAGCAAGAGCCTGTCTCGAAAAAAAAAAAAAAGTAAAAAAAGATGTATTAAAAAAAAGAAATAAAAGAGCCAATGAGGCCAGGCACCATGGCTCATGTCTATAATCCCAGCATTTTGGGAGGGTGAGATTGAGGATCACTTGAGCCCAGGAGTTTGAGACCAACCTGGGTCATAGCGAGACCTCATCTCTACAAAAAATTCAAAAGTTAGCCGGGCATGGTAGTGCGTGCCTGTCATCCCGGCTACTCGGGAGGCTGAGGCAGGAGGATCACTTGAGCCCAGGAGGTCGAGGCTGCAGTAAGCTACTGCAGCCTAGGTGACAGAGAAAGACCCTGTCTCAAAAAAAATTTTTTTAATAAAAATTAAAAATTAAAAAAAAACAAAAAACAATGTGCTGAGTAGGAGACTGGAGTGTAAAGGAAAACTGGAAGTTTGGCTGCAGACTGCTGGTCCTAATCACATCTCTGTCGCTCCAGCCCTGTGACCCCAGGCAAATTCCTCCATAACCTCTCAAACTTTAGTTCCTTCATCCATGAAATGGGTTCAACATATGGCTTAAATCCAGTAATATTTTTTAAGAGTGACTTGTACACAGTAGGTGCCTAATAAATGATGTCACTATGCAAAAGGAGAGCTCAGAGGAGGAGTGAGTGGGTTTCAGGTTACAAAAAAGCAAAAAAGAAGGACTAAATGATTTTGTAAACTTTAAACATATACTTAAATATAGAGTAAAAAGTAACAACCACCCATAGTCCCACCACCTAGAATTAACCACTATTAGCATCTTGGCACAGCTGGGCATCTCAACCCAGATTTTTTTTCTAAAATAAAATCATCCTACTGTTTTTGCAAGTATGATCCATACTTATTTTAAAGAATTCAAACAATGATTAAAAATTCCAAGCTGAGTGCAAACAAATTGACCCCAAATCCCACCACTTAGATCACTGATGGATTTTGAGCTGGTGGAGTGTTGGGGTGATGATCAGGTCTGTGTAGCAGAGAGATCACTGGCTCTCAATGGAAGAGAGTCCAGGATAGAGACCAGAGAGGAGGCAAGAAAGGACAAGGACTCACCCTAGGTGGTGGCAGTGGCAAAGAAGAGGATGGACTGGATTTCAGAGACAGCTGGGGCAGACCTTCCCATGGGCATTCGAAACCCCTTCCTTGCTTCAAGCTAAATCCCTAGAAAGCCACATACCTGGATTACATAGGTTGGATTCCTGTAGTATTGCCTCCGTTGAGTTTGAGCTTTACCATGGTGCCCTCAGCTTTTATTGAGGGCAGACACAAGAAACAAGCACAGGAAGACCACGGCTGCACTTGCTGTAAATCTGCAATTGGAGGCTTTGTCTATTATGCTGCTCAGAGTCCCTGTGTGACTGCCTTGTGTGATGATGACCTGCTTGAATGTAGTACCAAGGAACAGTTTGTCTCTTTTAGAAAAAAAAAAAAAAAGTGGCACACATTTTTCTCCCAGATAGTGGAAATTATGTAATCTAATATATTTCCCTTTTTGCCCTGGTTGCCAAGAAGCTCAGAGCCTAAATTCATGTTACACAGGTTCTATGCCTAAACATGTTTACCTCTTTCTCATTGTTTTTCATTTTAATTTCAGTAGCTTTGTTGTAGTTATATGTTTTGAGGAAATCCTTTAGGAAAAGAACTCTCATCTCAGAGGCTGTTGAACAATAGGTATTCAGTAAGTATTTGATAGATGAATAAAGTGGTAAATTAAAAAGACAAATTTTAATTCTGCTTGGCAGCCAAGCAGGGCAGTTCAGAGACAGACACCTCCAGTGGCCGTAGGCACAGCCCACAGGAAATGGGGCATTTGAGGAATTAATGGAACAATCTCTTCTGCACTGAGTGAGCAAGACTTACTCCCGCCCTCTCTAAGCCTGAATACTATTCAGAAGACACTGATCCAGTGAAGAGAACAAACAAAAACATGGTATGAGTATATATGTGTGTAACCATTGGAGTTATTCTCAGCAATAACTACACTCTGCCTATCAAATTTCTACTCATCTTGAGAGTGAAAGGCAAGTAACCCTAGATCCCCCAGCCCATAGTTATAATCATCGCCATTGCAGGTATGCAGTGCTTTACAAACTGTATACACACACAGCTTCCCATTCAAGTCTTGCAACAATCCTGCAAAGTGAGTGATATTAGCACCATCCCCATTTCACAGGTGAAAAACTTGGGGCTCTTGAGCTGTATTGTTTCTTAAGGTAATCCGCTAGGCATATGTAGCAGCTGAACACTTGAACTTGACTAGTCCAAATTGAGACGTGCTCTAAGTGCAAAATATAAAACAGATTTCAAAGATAATATCCCTCCCCAAAATGCAAAAATCTCATTAATAATCTTTATACGAATTATGTGCTTATATATTAACATCCTGATATTATTAAGAAAATAAAATATATTCTTACAATTAATTTCACTTGTTTCTTTTTACTTTTTAAAAGAGGGCTACTAGGACATTTGAAATGATATACTAGTGCTACTCCAGAGCAGTGGGTGCATAGGTCGGCAAATGCTTTCCATAAAACATTTCTGTAAAACTGGGGCTGGGCACAGTGGCTCACGCCTGTAATCCCACCACTTTGGGAGGCCAAGGCAGGCAGATTGTTTGAACTCATGAGTTTGAGACCAACCTAGGCAACATAGTGAAACCCTGTCTCTATAAAAAATACAAAAAATTAGCCAAGCATGGTGGTACATGTCTGTGGTCCCAGCTACTTGAGAGGCTGAGGCGGGAGGATCGCTTGAGCCTGGGAGGCAGAGGTTGCAGTGAGCTGAGATCACGCCTCTGCACTCCAGTCTGGGTGACACAGTCAGACTCTGTCTTAAAAAAAAAAAATTCTGTAAAACCAATTGTAAATATTTTAGGCTTTATTGGCCATACTGTCTCTGTCACAACTGCTCACCTCTGCCATGGTGCAAGAACAGCCATAGATGATAGTAAACAAATGGGCGTGGCCAGGATCCAATAAATTTTATTTACGAAACAGTCAGCAGGCCGAGTCGTAGTTTGCTGATTCTTGCTCTAGAGTCATAGAGAAGCAGCATAGGGCAAGAGCTCAGGATTTGGAGTAAGAGAGGTTTGGATTCTGGCTGTAGCTGTTGCCAGCTATGTAACTGGGTAGATTACTCAGCTACTCTGAACCTCAGGTTTTTTTGTCTAAAACATGAGGATAAGTCCAGTAGAAAGTGGGCAGAAAACATGGAGAGACAATTCGTAGAATACAAATGGCCAAGAGAAGTGGAAAATATGTTTAAGTTCCCTGCAAGGGACAATGAAGATTAAGACAATAAAGAGATACATTTACCTTCCAATTGAAAAGTGTTTTTTTTTTTAAATTGTAAAGTGTGCAGTTAAATATATGTCCCATACATGGTGAATGGGGATGGAAATCAATGTATCCCTACTAGAAAGCAATTTGGCAATATGGATCAAAATCTTTAAAAATGTATACCCTTTGATCTAGTAATTCCACTTGAAGAAATCTATCCTAAGGAAATAATCAGAGATGTGGACAGAGATTTATGTACAAAGATGTTCACTGTAGCATTATTTATTATATAATAGTGGAAAACTGGAAACAGCCTATATATGTCTAGCAATTAGAATAATGATTAAATATTAACACATCAATTGGATCAATACTAAGCAAATATAAAAATAGCATTTAAAATATTTAATAACGTAGGAAAATGTCCCCTTTATAGTGACAAGTGGAGAAAATGGTCCAAGGCCATATATACCAGGCTATGCTAGGAATGGAGGTAGAAAGTACATATGTTGGGCCGGGCATGGTGGCTCACACCTGTAATCCCAGCACTTTGGGAGGCCAAGGCAGGTGGATCACCCGAGGGCAGGAGTTCGAGACTAGCCTGACCAACATGGAGAAACCCTGTCTCTAATAAAAATACAAAATTAGCCAGGTGTGGTGGCGATTACAGGATTACATGCCTGTAATCCCAGCTACTCGGGAGGCTGAGGCAGGAGAATCGCTTGAACCCGGGAGGCGGAGGTTGCAGTGAGCCGAGATTGCACCATTGCACTCCAGCCTGGGCAACAAGAGCAAAAGTCCGTTTAAAAAGAAAGAAAGAAAGAAAGAAAGAAGGAAGGAGGGAAGGAAGGAAAGAAAGAAAGAACATATATTTGCACAGAGAAAAAGAGTGGCAAAAATGCACCAATATGATGCCAAGTGTTATTTCTGGATGGTGAGATTATGTGTGATATCCATTTTCTTTATTATTTTTTGTGTCTTCTGATGTTCTTCATTTAACATGTATTACTTTAATCATCAGGAAATTAATATTATAAGAACCTTAAACCCTCAACCCAATAAAGAAATGGGCAAAGCATATGCATCAATGGGATATAAAAAGAGTAAAGAAGACAGAAAAAAAGGCAAATAAATATAAAGGTCCCCAGTCTCAGTAGTAACCAGGGAAATTAAAACAATGAAGACTTTTTTTTCATATATGAGTTTAGCAAAAATGGAAAAAAATATGCATAATAGCCATTAATGGTAAACAGATCAGGAAATGGGGGTCCTCCCATATGCCTTGGGGGGAGCATGCAGCCTTTTTGCAGGACAGTTTGGCAACAACTAGAAAAATATTAAAGGCACATTCTGTTCCATTCAGTAATTCCACTTCTAGCTGCTGAGCACATGTGCCTGAAAAGCCGGTATTAGAATACCCAAGGAAGCATTGCTCATTGCATTCAATATCAAAAAATCAGAAATAATCCACATGTCCATCAATGGGTGAATTATGGTAAGCCCATTCTCTGGAATATTAGGTAGAAGTTAAAAGAATGAACTAGGTCTACATATATCAACATGAAAGGAGGGAAATCTGCAGAACAATACAACAGAATGATCACATTTATGAGGAAAAATCTCTCTATACATTGTCATACATATATAAAGGTTCTCGGAAAATTCTACCTCAAAGCTCTTTGAGGGGGAGGAGGAGAGTGTGACTGGGGTGCAGTATAGGGAAATTCTCCCTTGGATTCCATAAGCTTCTCTCTCATGAAGAACTTTGGGTTAAGAGCTCTAAACCTGGAGACAGATTGCCTGGACTTAAACCATTTTCCTGGCTTCACCATTTATTACGTGACTTCGCAACTGAAAATCTCAGTTTCCTCATCTGGAAAACAGAGGTGACAATAATATTACCCGCCTCAAAAGGACGTTGAGAAAATGAGATGAGAGGCTGTGTGCAGTGGCTCACACGTGTAATCCTGGCACTTTGGGAGGCCAAGGCAGGAGGATCACTTGAGGTCAGGAGTTCAAGACCAGCCTGGCCAACATAGTGAAACCCCGTCTCTACTAAAAATATGAAAATTAGCTGAGCGTGGTGATGCACACCTGTAATCCCAGCTACTAGGGAGGCTGAGGCAAGAGAGTCACTGGAGCCCGGAGGGCAGAGGTTGCAGTGAGCTGAGATTGTGCCACTGCATTTCAGCCTAGGCGATAGAAAAAAAAAAAAAAAGATGAGGTAATGCAAACAAAGCATTTAACACAACGCCTGGCACATGGTAGGCCCTCAAACCTCACTACCAAGACATTTAGTAGTTATTGTCATTATGGTTAGTAACACAGCACTTAAAATGCTCTCATTAAATACTTGTGCAAAAATAAAAATTACAAAAGGGCCAACACATTTATATACACCTAAGTGAGCATGAGAATCCCAAACTTGAAAGAGAATTGTGAAAAGTGGGTACCTGGCACACAGCAGATGACAAGTTTGAGGGTGTCACCTCTGGAGTCAGTCTTGGTCCCGACACAGAATCTTCCACTAGCAAGTTGTGCAAGTTCTGCGCACCTTAACTTCTCTGGACCTCAGAATTTCATTTACAGACCAGTGGGTAATAACAATACCTGTCTTATGGGGTTGTGGAATAATGTTCTTGGAAAAGTGCCTGACACAGAGTAAGCATTAACTATTGTGGCTGATGTTATTTATATTATGAGTAGTGGCGCTACTACTACTACTATTACTAAATGTCTTATCGCCTCCAAGTGGCCTCCAGACTCCTCCAGACCAGCAAAAACACCTCATTGTTGTGAGCCCCCATGAGCCCCTCACCAGTGTCTGACAGATAGTAGGCACTTAGATTTTCACAAGGTTGCTCTCACTGCTTTAGTTGGTATCATTTAAAAAATGGAGCCAGAGGCAGCCTGAAGAAACAGGAAGCCCATGAGCTGTGCAGTCAGTGGCCTTAAATCCCAGCCCTGGTTCTTACCACCTGGTGACCTCAGGCTGGCATATCATTGACTGAATCTCCCTGATCCTCAAGATCCTCACCAGTGAGATGGTTTAATAATATTATCTACCTCATAAGGCCATTAAGAAAGACAAATGAGGTAATGTACCTGACACCTCCAGCCCTCTATAGGTGCCCAACAATGTTGCATCCTTAATGATACCCCCCTTGCTGACTTAATAGAGATGGCAATGGCATTTGCCTACTAAGCTCTGCTGTTTGGACCACAATTACACATCCCTGCACACCTATCGCATGGTATGCCACAACTCAGGCCAATCGCCTAAGAGGAAATAGCCACTTGGAATGCAGAATTTGCAAATTTGTAGAAGAGTGGTAACTCCACAGGGGTTGGGCTACATGGGCTGGTGGCCGGGTGTGGTGGCTCACGCCCGTAATCCCAGCACTTTGGGAAGCCAAGGCAGGTGGATCACCTGAGGTCAAGAGTTTGGGACTGGCCTAGCCAACATGGTGAAACCCTGTCCCCACTAAAAATACAAAAATTAGCCAGGCGTGGTGGCGGGTGCCTGTAATCCCAGCTACTTGGGAGGCTGAGGTGGGAGAATTGCTTGGACCTGGAAGGCGGAGGTTGCAGTGAGCTGAGATCACGCCATTGCACTCCAGCCTGGGTGACAGAGCAAGACTCCAAGTCAAAAAAAAAAAAAAAAAAAAAAAAAAGGGCGGGTAGGCCTGGGTAGAATCAAAATAATAATAGTAATAATCACAATAGCAACAGCAATAGTGTTTGTACCAGGCACTGAGCTAAGCATCTTACACGGCTCCACTTCTTTATTCTTTACAACATTCCTATAAGGTTGCAGCCCTAATATAATGAGCCCCAATTTACAGATGGGGAAACTGAATCTGAACGCAGGAAAGGAACTCTCTCAAGGTCACAGAGCAGGAAGTGGCAAAGCAAAGACCCTGTTTCTAGAACTCAAGCTCCTAACTTCTCTCGTTGGAGGGGGATAGGACATGTGCACATGGGCGCACACTCCTGAGTCCTCAGTGAGCAAAGGTAGGTGGGTCTGCAGCACCTCAGGAGTATCCTGCCCCTACTTTGTCTTCTTTGGTGAAGAACAAAGAGGCATCGCACAGTACGTCTAGGCAGAGCTGAGGCCCTGAACCCAGGGGTCTGTGCTCCTGGTTCAGCAGGAGCTGCCATTTTCCTGGCTAAACACACAAAAGTGTCTACCCCAATCCTAAAATAATAATGCTAACAATATCTCTACTTTTCTGAATGATTAAACATTTTTACAGTAAAGAAAAAAAACTCTATACAAAAACCAAAATAAAGGCTTCAAAGCGTTAGGGAGCCAGGACTCAAGTATTCACGATCACTAACCAGTCAAAGCAGAAAAGACCCACCTGTGCTGCCCTCTTGGGGCCGGCAGATGGCAGGGCGGGGGCAAGAGGCCAGGAACAGAGAGGTCCCAGTCTGATCTAAGAAGTAGCCTTTATTCTCTCAAGACTTGGAGCACACACGTAGGCCCAGTGGTGACCTGGGCATCAGGACCTCTGAACAGCCCCCTCCCCAGGCTTTCCAGACAGAGAGGGTTGGCTGACAGATTTCCTTTCTTGCAAGGTGGACAGGGTCTCGGCTCTAGGCATGAGTGCTCTTGGTATCATTGACAGAGAAGAGAAACTGTGGCCAGTGAGACCTGTTCATCACTTCCCTTGTTTAATCGCCAGAAGCTGTGCTTTGTGAATGGGCGAGGAACCGGAATCTGACATGTCGTGCAGGAGGGACAATGTGAACTCGAGTGACAAAGCCAGCTTGTGTGTGCACAAGTCCACGTGGCTGTGTGTAAGCACCTATCTGGGAGTATACAAAGGGAAGCTGGTCAGACACTCCCGCGGTAATCTTATAGTTTTTCTTCCAGACCCGAGAGCCGGGGTTTCAGTTTCAGCAAGTGAGAAGGAGTTGGAAGGTGACACTGTGCCTGCATTCAAGGGTGCAAGATGCAGCAAGGGAAAGCCTCATGCCCAAGAGTGTCATCAGGAGTGTGTGGCTTTGGGTGCCAGAGCCAGTAGGAGAGGCCACTGCTCCTTTCCTACCTAATCAAACCTCCTGGCATTGACAGAGGTGAATTGGGGGTGGAGAGATCTGCCTCACCATTATCTCTGCTCTCGTGGCACCTTCTCCTCCCCCCACTCCTATCTCTCTCCCTCCTTCTCTCTCCCTCCCTCCATCCCGGCTTTGCTCCTGCCTATGAAAAATCAGCAAATAAAAAGTTACATTAACCCCACCCTGACCTCGCCGACATAATACACTGCAGGCTGATGCGCTGCCTTCGGAGGCTCGCTGAGAACCTGTCACTCTCCAATGTCCCGAGCACAGCCTGGGGAGCATTTACCGGATAATTAATATATTAAATGCATGAAAAATAGTTACACAGACTTCCCCTCCCTGCCCAGGGAAGGGGGGTGGGATGCAAAAAAGACAGATTCAGGCTGTATACCATCAATATAAAAGCATCCCCCGAATAGCCGTCATAAAAACTGTTCATAATTTTATAGCTTCATTCCTGTTGGAGCACCATAAAGGCAAGTCATATTTTTTACACTCAGGATGCCCCATAAAAAAAAAAAAAGAAGCGAATGAGAAAACGAGAACTTGGCAGGAGGCGCCTTCACTCTCACCTGAGGGTGAGGGAAAAGAAGGCGTCCCCCAGGTTTGTCCTCTCTGACCCCCTCCTTCCACCATTTTCTTGGCCCAGCTGTGAATTCTGATGAGTCCCTCAGAATAATTATTAATTGGATGACTTTATGACTTTTTATTTGGCCTTTTTTTCTTTTTGCTGATTCCATATTTGCCTTTTATGAGGATGGAGATGGGGGTAGAGATGGGATGTCTCTCTGTGTCTAGGCCATTCCACCCCTCTACCTTGCTTCTGGGAGATGGGGGTACAAAGAGTGGAATGAGCAGGGTCTGGTTGGACCACCTGGATCTGTTAGGGTTCAGGTGTTAAGGGGCCCAAACCAGGTGATGGAGAGAAAGGAGGAAGGGCTGGGAAGAATGTCTGTAGGGCCCCTGATCTCCCCACCTCAGCTGGCATGGGATGGGCCCCTCAGGGTTCCCTGCAGAAGCCAGATGTCCCTGCACAGACTCTCACACAAGCAGTTCAGGATTGGGGAAGGGAACGCAAGATCAGCTACAGACCCAGGCCTGACCCACCCAGGCGGTGAGCAGGGCATCCAGAGCCAGAAGGAAGATTTCCTCTCCTGATCATTCTGTACTGCAGTGCCCCAAGAAGACATGGTAGTAAGATGATCTCTTCCCTGCGACATCCCCAAACGCACCCGCGGCGCGTGCACAGGCACACACACACCCCCCATGCCTTCAGAGACATCTGACCTGCTCCCGCTGACCTGACCCCAAGAGGAAGCCTTGACCCCCTTCCTGACCCTGGAGTAGGGGATGAGGTGGAGGAAGTGTCCCCTCTCTTGGCAGGGTCAGGCGCGGGCGCAGCCGCTGCGCGAGAAAGTCGCGAACACACTCTCCCGACGCCTCTATGAGGAGCAGCGGACGCATGGGGGAGACAGATACTCGCAGAGACGCGCGGAGGAGGCACCCCACCGCCTCTCATACCCCGGTCGCCTGCCCCACCCACACCTCCAGCCCGGGATGCCGGTGGGCCGAGGGACACGCAGAAGGGCCGGGAGGCTGGATGCCAGCCCAACCCGGGGCGGGGCTGGGGCGCGCGCCTGCGAAAAGGCCGCTGACCGTGGTGCTGAAAAGGCGGGTCGTCTCCAGGCACTGAGAAAAAGCGGGCAGCTGGGCTTCCAGCCTGGCCGGACCGGTCCAGCTTGGCACGCCCAGCCTCCCCGGGTATCTGTCACTCTGATGGGCTTGAGCCGATTTCTTCCCAGCTGAGCTGAACGGTTTGTGCCTCCCCTCTTTCGGGGTTTCTGCAGTCTGCTTGCCTTTACTCGCCCTGCCATCCCTGTAAAGGGTGGAAGCTGCCCCACCTTGGGTACCATGTCTTCCCAATAAGACCATAAGACCAGGGTATCTGCCACTGCAAAGAAGCCCTCCCCGATCACACTGGCATCCCCTGAGGCCAAGGGGTCTGTCTTCCCCAGTGGTCTGGGAGCTCCCTGACGGGCAGGCTCTGTTTTCTTCCATCAGATGGGCCTTCTTTAGGCCACCCTGTTCTCTCATCAGACTGAAATCTCTTGAAAGACAGACTCTGTCTCCCCCATTAGACTGGGATTTTACTATGCCAAGTGTTATACATCCCTCTCCATATTTAGGCTCCCATAGAGCAAGAATTTTTCTCTACCATCGAACTGGGAGGCCTTCCAGAACACAGAGGCTGTGTCTCCTCTATCAGACTGGAGTTTCTGCCAGGGTAAGGGCCCAGTTTCCCCAACCAGATCAGAACGCCCCCACCCTGATTGGAAGCTGGATTTCTCCCATAAAACTAAAATGCCTCTCAGACCAGGGGGCTGGAACTCTCATTAGACTGCAGACCTCCCTGGTGGAAGGCACTGTGGTTACTCCATAAGAATGGGAACCCTCCAAGGACAGGAGTTCCAGCACCAGACCAGAAGCCCCTCTCAGATCAGAAACTGAGTCTCTTCCATAAGACTGGGAACCTCAGGTAGGAACATGACTCCTTCATGGGAGTCTGAGGGCCCCTCAAGAGCAGAGGTTCCCCCACTACACTGGAAGCTCCCACACATCACCCAGGGCGAGAGGCAAGTATCCTTTGTTCAACTCTGCACCAGAAAGAGATGCCTGGTTCCTGCTATGGTGGAGCCTGATTGCACCATCTGTGAACTGGACAAAAGGGACTAACATTATCAGCCCCTCTGTGTGCCAGCCCCAGCCCCAGCCCTTCACACCCATTATCTCATGGCTTTACCACCATTCTGCAAGGCAGATATCCTTATCCACTTTCTGCACATGAGATGAGACTGACATACAGGACTCCCACTCCAACTCCTTTGCCCCCAGTCCTGGCCTCCCCCATCCCTCCCCTCTTCCCTCTCCCATGGTTCCTGCCCAACCCTGCTGCTCCATTCCTATAAAAGCAGCCATGTGGGCCAACCCAGGGCCATAATCTCAGGGCTTGAAAGGAATCAGACTTCAAGCAATGAAGAAGCTGTACAGCAAGGGCCACTCTTCCTCTCCTTGGGTATTCAGGACTGTGGGAAGGGGATGATGAGGGCTGGGGCTGCAGATAATGAAGGACCTCTTGTTTTCTCTAGAAGCCCTGTTACCTTGGTAATTCTATGTGCACTGGGAAAGGAGGAAGTGCATGGAAGAAAGGAGGATTACTGGGATACTCTGTAAATCAGATTTTTAAATTCCACTTTTTCTTTTCCTTCTTTGTGTTTTTCTCTTTTGCTAAATGTAAACCTATGCTGTCTACTTCCCCCTTCTCATACCCAACACAGTATCTCAACATGTTGGGGTGAGAGTAGCTATTACCATCTCTGAGTTATATATTGTTCTCTCTCTCTCTCTCACTGTGTGTGTGTGTGTGTATGCACGCGCGTGCATGCATGAGTGTGTTTAATGAAAATAGGTCCACCTCCTCTTCCAGACCAGAACTAAAATGGAGTGGGAGTGGGGGGATAAACATCCTCCTCCCCCAAAAGGAAAAGCATCAACTAATTTGAAAAATATTTAAGAAACTCTGGGTCGTCATCCACTCGCTTCTCCCTGCTCCATAATTACACTGCAGTGCCTGATATTTTCATGGGACATTAAACCAGGAGTCAGGTGATGGGTTCCTTCCGTCTACGCCTATCCGTTAGCCGCCAGGCCCCTGCGGACCTTGACATTATTAATAGTCCTATTCATTAAGTATTACTCTTGTAGAATGAGTAGCATAATATTGGCCTGGAGATAGGAACAGGCAGAAGGAATAAGTCAAATTAATTTTCCGGAGCAAACGCCCCGGTTCTGTAAATGACATTCTGTACTGTTAGCATTTTAAATGTGGCACAAATGGCAGGAGACACAATTTGAAAGCAAAATACTAGAAGACATGGCTCAGGGTGGAACGTGGCAGCAGGAAAATCTAAGAGCGTCAGGGACCTGGGGGTGGGAGGGTCTGGCCCATGCAGTCACAGGGAGGGGAGAATTTTTTTTAATGGGCATTTATATTAAATGCAGTTGAAGGAGGAGGAAGGGAGGAGAGTAGGCAGTGAGGTCTGTGTGTGTGACACTGTGTGTGAGTGTGTAGAGGGGTATCTGGTGGAACAGAAAGGAAGAATCAATCACAGTTCTCCTTCTCTCCCTGCTCCTCCAAGCAGATGGTCTGGGGTTGGAGCTGAGAGGTTCTGCCACTGACTCCTCTAGGGGGATGTCTTCTACCCCTTTTAAGTCTTTCTGACTAGGTCTAGAGAAGCCTAACTCTTAACCTTCTTACTTAATGAGGTTTGATCTTCAGGGTAGGTGAGGATACTCACTCATTCACTCAACCCTCTACCATCTGTTCAACAATACACGCCAACTGCACAAGCCTGGTGTTAGACTGTAGAGTGTGGGGCATATGCAGATTGGTTACACAAGGGCCCATACCCTTCCAAAGCTTAGAGTCTAGTGGTTGAGCCATGGGGAGTCCAGGTAATGGTGGTACAAGGCTGTTTGTGATCAGGTCAATGAGGGAGGGAAATATGAAAACTGTAAAGTGCTCAAGACAGAGAGAGACCATTCCATTGGGTGAATCAGAGGACACTTGCTAGAGATGATGGCTTTTAACCTGGGTTTTGAAGGATGGGCAGAAGTTGGACATGGAATAATGGAGAAAGGCAATTCAGATGAAGAAAGCAGGATGAGCCAAGACAGGAGTGTCAAAAGGAGCAACATGAATTGGGGACGGTAGGGCTGTGTTCCAGGATAGAAGGCTTGGGAAGGGTAGTCATTGGCAATGATGTTAGGAAGGCTACCCTTGCACAGTCCTATACTAAAAGTTCTATACTAAAGGCATCTAAAAATTCAGAAACTAGTGTGAGAAGATGGTGCCTCCTTGAAGTCCATACTCCTGTCTCATTCTCCTCATGACATATCGACAGGTGCTTGCCAGAAACAGGGAAGAGAACTGTGGACTGCGGCCCATGCCTTGGATGGTTTGGGGGCCTGTCCCACTGCATCCCAGTCAGTGGCTAAGCAAACAGGAAGCTCAGTTTGGAAATCAGATTGTGTCTCAATGAAATCAGGCTGTGGAGTATGTAAAAAGGTGAATGGACACTCATGGGCCACCACTATTCCCACAAGGAAACCAGAAGCAGGACTCCTTTCTGTTTAATTTCACTTGCCAGTGGGCTTTTTTGGGTCTAGCAGCCATTACCACCCACTTAGGTATCTTTAAGCATTTCAAACATGCCCAGAGGACAGGTAGAACCTTCATCTTGGCACTCTGCCTGGAGCTGAGCTTCTACATAGCCGTGTTCCTGTCCTCCTTACTCTCTCCCTATCCAAGCTTTGGAAGGGCTTTTCTCCTCCACTTTGTGGAAGGCAATGTCTGAAGAACTTACCTGGATCCTGAATAGAACCTGAAGCCATTCAGGATCTGAGAGAGCCAAAATCTCTGAAGTGTGGGCCCTAGAATCTATCCTTAAGGGTTTTGGAGGTGGAAGGCAAATATAAATATATGAAAAACTTAATGCATTTCGATCTTCGATAGGGAGGCACGTTTAAAACGTTAAATCAACAATAGTTATCACTTACATGGCAATTACTACATGTCAGACACTGTTCTATGTACTTTTACATATATTAACTCATTTCATCCTCACATCAGTCTTACGAGGTGAGTGCTGTTATTATCTCCCTTTTACAGATAGGAAAACTGAAGCGCATAGGTGTTAACTAACTTCCCCAAAGTTATACTGGTAATAAGTGGCAGGTCTAAGCTTTAAATCCACGTAGCTTGGCTCCAGAGCCCATGCTCTTAAAAAGTTTCACTATGTGAGACCATAGGTCAGCCAAGGCCTAGGGGATTAGGGGCCAGAGAGGTGGTCTGGAAGGTTCTTGGGGTCAGAAAACCACATGTTGACACCTCAGACAGAGCTGAGTGACCAAAGAATCCCTCTTACCTAAGTTCAGGGGAAAAAAATGCTATCTTGGGTCTGCCTGGGTCTGAGACAGGGAGCTGCAGAGCCAGGATTCTGATGTTTCATAGTCACTGGTTCTGATCTGACCTTGTCCATTCTACCATAAAAAAGGAAGGAGTGCAATGGAAAGGAAACAGGGCTGAGAGTCAAGAGTCCAGTCCATCTCTATGGATCTTGGAGAAGTCAATGGCCTCTCTGAGCCTCAACTCCTCATCTCTGAAATAAAGACCTTAAACTGGATGCTTTCCAAAGTCTCTCCCAGCCTCATCTCTGAAATAAAGACCTTAAACTGGGTGCTTTCCAAAGTCTCTCCCAGCTCTGACACTCTACTAAAGCGATTCTCAACTTTGGATGCACATTGGACTCGCCTGGGTAGCTTTTAAAAAATACCAACACCTGGGAGGCACACCAAGCCAAGTGAATCAGAATCTCTTGGGGAGAATAATCCAGACACTGGTAGTTTAAAAACCTACCAAGGTGATTCTAGCATGTATTCATGGTCTATAGAATCCAGGTGCATTGAGGAACTAAGGCTTCATTCTCACTCTAGCCTCATCAGTGATCTTAGAAACTGATGACCAGGACCACGTTGAGGGAGGGGAGTGGTTTACAGCTAAGGAGACCAGTACACTGGACCCAAGAATCCAAAAGTAGCCCCTGATTTTACGGAAAAGCAGCCTCTCAAAAATGACTGATTAGACTCAAACCACATATCTGTGGACAGAACTCGAAGCTGAGAATCCCTGCGGCCTCTTGGGACAGTAGATCTTGTGGACCCTTCTTACTCCTGGCATTCCAGATCCTTGGTTGTATAGCATTTCCCTCCAATTTTGGAGGTGCCTTCCCCCATAAGTTCTTCCCAAAGAAATGAGGTTCCTACCTCCCTCTGAATCTCACTGGGACACCACATCTTTTGGGGAACCAGCTAGGCAGGAGGACTTCTTCCATCCAATGCTAGAGGAGGAGTCATATCTTCCCCTCACAGAATAAATACATTTAGCACGCCTCCGCCTTTTTTTCCCAATTTAGTATTGTT
This sequence comes from Pan troglodytes, assembly GCF_028858775.2. Taxonomy (NCBI): domain Eukaryota; kingdom Metazoa; phylum Chordata; class Mammalia; order Primates; family Hominidae; genus Pan; species Pan troglodytes. The sequence goes on from NC_072417.2 coordinate 31,189,502, forward strand.
TAATATGCATTTAATCAGGCCATTCGGTATTACAGCGGCTATGTAGCGTGACTCCCCCCATGGGCACGGGGGGAGGGCGTTATAGGCCATTAGGCTAAAGTAATATGTATGAGGAGTCACTTTTCCCCAGGGCGCAGTAACTATTTTTGCTCCCCAGTCGTCCCCATTAAATCATTAAACCTCATGACTATACTTTCTGAACTCTACCATGATCTTTAAAAAGCCAAGCATTAAAGGGCAGCTGTCACCCTCCACCGCCCAGGCCTCCGCCGCTTTATGTATTCACAGCATCAAGTCCTTTGTCAGTCTATACATCATGGGGTGGGGGGTGGAGTTACAGCCCACGAGGAGTAGACATCCCATCCTCCAGCCCCCCAGCTCTCCCCTGGGGAGGGCTCAAGGAGTCTGGTGGTATTTCCCCCGCACCACCTCCCCACCCACCCAAGGCTTCATAGTCTGGCGAAGAGGGGATGTGGAAACGGTGGTCTGAGAACTGTCCGTGGTTCTGAAGACCTATCCCACAGACGGACATCATCCTCTCATCCCCTCTCTAACCAACTACATCTGGCTTTCTCGACCGGCAAGCGTCATTTCATAACCAAACCCTTCCTGAAAGTCTCTGTTTTTCCTCTATGGTGAGTGTGATACTGCCCAAGGAAAATTCTGGGTAGTGCAAAGATCTGTGGATTAGGATTCAGAAAGCTGCTAACTGGCACAATTTGGACAAGTCTGAGCATCAATTTCTTCACTGATAAAATGGTGCTGATAATACCTATCACACAGGATTGTTAGATTTAATAACATGTTTGTCAAAGTTATTTTCAAACCCATAAGCACTGCACAATAATAGCATATATTAATGGTTAATAAAAATTAATATGAATTTCATTTTATTCTTTAGTAAACATTTATTTATATTGTTAATACTATTTATTATTGTTGTTGATAGGTGTTACTCAATCATTTCCCAAGAACTTCCTTCTTCCCTAGGAAATCTCTACAGAGATGCAAAAGAGGACTACCACTATTAGAAAAAGAGAGGTGGCATGTTTTCATTTTATTCTACCTCCTGTGAGTTGAAATGGAGAGGACTTTTCAGTCCCTTCTTCCATGACCCAGTCCCCACCCTGTCCCCCATCCAATTCCAACTCTAACCCCCTAATCCTCACCCTGGACACACAGGTGCTTTTCTCATTCTGCATTCCCACACCTGCCTCACCATCAAAGGGCTGGGCAGGGAAGGGTTAAGCATCTCAGCAGCCCCCAACAGGGTCCTCCTCACCGGCTGGGAAACAATGGAGCCATCAGTCTATATTTGACCTTTGCCCCTGCAGCGTTTATGACTTATTCCTCTCCTTCACTGCCTGCTGCGATTCAGCCTTCAATCTCCTACCCCTTGCCAGAGTGGAGCTGGCCCTCCCCCCAGCACCCTCCCCAGCCTCTTTGGCCTCCCTCCTTCCCCTTTTCTCTCTTTCCTTATCTCTCCTGGATTCCTTTCTGTCTTATTCCCACTCTCTTTTATTTTTGCCTTTCCCTTACTCCCTCATCATGCTCTTCACCCAACTTCCATTTCTTTCTCCTTTTCTTTCTTTCCCTTCCTTCTTTCCTCTTTCTTTCCTTCTTTTCTTTCTTTCTTCCTTTCTTTCTTTTTATCTCTTTCTTTATTGCCTTTTCTTCTCTTTCCTTCCCCTCTCTTCAGTTTTCTCCTTCTCTCCTTATCATACTAATTTATCAGCTGGCCTACCAATTTTGGGTGAGAGCCCTTGGGAAATCTCAGCTTGGTCTCCTCTTTCCATTGAACACTCTTAAACCTACAGTGCTCTCTCTGTTCTCATGGCTACTTTTGGACATTATTGTAGCCAAAAGTGGTCATGAGTTGTCATAATGAAGGTACGTGGACTGGGGAAGGTACTGCATCCATTACGGGATGGGAGCCCCAGGGGGGTGGGAGCAATGTCATCCAGACCAGAGCAGGGACAGAGGGGCTCTGGTGCGTAGAAGCAGGGAAACAGCATCAGGCCTGGGTATCAGAAAGAACCAAATTCCAGCCTTAGCTCACCCACTAACTGGGCTCACTAACCCTCGGCAAGTCATTTATCCTCTTTGAGCTTCTTCTTCCCCTAAAACATGGGATTTAATAATGCCTGCCTTGACCTGGCTTGCAAAGTTGTTGTAAGGAACAAGAAATACAGAGTGTGAAAGTGCATTGTAAACTGCAGAGGACTGTATAAATATGTGGGGATTGGGAGGAAGGGGTTCTATTTTTTTTCTAGAATCTCATCTGGCTGCCCTGCCCCCATCCCATCCCTGCAACAGGACTGACAAAGCAGTGATCCCACCCACCTACATATACCTTCCAGTTTAAAAAATCACATTGTGCCGGGTGCGGTGGCTCACACCTGTAATCCCAGCACTTTGGGAGGCTGAGGCGGGAGGATCACGAGGTCAGGAGATCAAGACCATCCGCACCAACATGGTGAAACCCTGTCTCTACTAAAAAAAAGATACAAAAATTATCTGGGTGTGGTGGCACGTGCCTGTAATCCCAGCTACTTGGGAGGCTGAGGCAAGAGAATCACCTGAACCAGAGAGTCAGAGGTTGCAGTGAGCCAAGATCGCGCCACTGCATTCCAGCCTGGGTGACAGAGCAAGACTCTGTCTCAAAAATAAATAAATAAATAAGCACGTTGACATCTTTTTCACTTTTAACACAGCCCCATTTCATAGATGTGGGCACCGAGGCATCAGCAAGTTTTAAGTGACTGGCCCAAAGCCACAACGCTAGTAAGTAATGCAGCCAGGACCCAAGCCTAAGTTTTCAGCCTCCAAGTTCAGTGCTCTTTCCACCATCCCCTATGGCTTCTCACTTGCCTTCAAGTGCCCCAGGCTGGAGGGCACCTGTCACACCAGCCCCTGTTCCCTCCTGACACTGTCTGTGTACATGCCCATCTTCCTTCAGCAATCGTGAGTTCCTGGAAGGGACAGAACAGATCTGGTGGGCACTCAGAAAAATGTTTTGCCAAGTGAATGAATAACTACATGCCCCTCCCCACCCTATCACACAGTGTTGCCCCTGAGTGCAGTGGTATGTCTTAGAAGGTGAATTACAACTTGGTCCTCTTCTCTCAGAACTCCAGAGAGCTGCTGCATAGTCAGAGTGGTCTCTGGTCTCTGGCATGAGAGTCTCTCCTAAGGAAGGGGTCTTGCCTGCCACCCCCACACATGCACACATTGCTCAGCCCCTGCCCCCAGTCTGTGACAGCAGCCTCTGTAATGAATGACCCTGCAGTGGGGCCCAGCAAAAGGACAGGAGGGCACGAGACAAATCATAGCTGCCAGGCGCTAATCTTCCCCTGGGAAAGTCACCTCCACCCCCCTCATCCATCACTGGGCACTGGGCTGCCACCGTAACCACCCCCCCCAAATACACACCCAAGACAACCACCCAGGCCTCATGGATGCATGTGAAAGTGCTCAGAGAGGCAGGTTTTGGTGTACAAGTGGGAGCATCTGCACACAGCCAGAGGAGCCAATGCAAAAAAGGCCATTATTGCTCCAGACCAGGTTCCTGCCTCATATCTCTCACCCCAGAAAAAGTAAAGTCTGATGATTCAAAATAAATCCTCTGAGCTATGCATTTGTTTAATTGCCTAAGAAATGTTTGTTAAGAATCTATTTCAAGTAAAGCAATGCAGTGCAAAGGGCACAGAGATGGACAGAACAGGATCTAGTCCTGAAGGAGTCCGTGGTTCAGCAGGGGAACAGAAACAGATCAAGGGAATGGGAAGGAAGGGACACAAGCGTAAGAGAGGAGGAAGATGGAGAGTGAAGGGAGGGATTTCTCCCAGTGGAGAGGTTCAGGGACAGCTTCATGAAGGAAGACCTTGAAGGATGGGTAGAGTTTGCAGAGACAGGAAGAAAGCAGTCTGGGAGGAGGGAACAGGGTGAGCAAAAGCAGACTATGGAAGGCAAAGGCATAAGACAGTGCAATAAGTTGTACAAGGAAAGATGAGGTTGACACCTGACCACTGAATGTCAGGTTGAAAAGGCCCAACATTCTCCCACACCCACCCCTTTCCAAAACACACATGCACACACACACATGTGCAAAGAATTCCAGCCTCATGAAAGAGTGGAGCAGGTTCAATCTCACCATAGATCAATTTCATGGAGATGTGTCCAGCCATGTGTACATCTTCTCCCATTGAACAGGCTATGGAGGTAAGAACCTATATCCATAAGCCATGTCACTGTACAGCCATAGTCACCCTTCTAGCCAGCATTCATTGAGCACAGTTCTGAGAGCTTTACATGCATTATTTCCCACTAGAATGTTAGCCTCAGGCCGGGCACAGTGGCTTATGCCTGTAATCCCAGCACTTTGGGAGGCCAAGGCGGGCGGATCACCTGAGGTCGGGAGTTCAAGACCAGCCTGACCAACACGGAGAAACCCTGTCTGTACTAAAAATACAAAATTAGCTAGGCATGGTGGCGCATGCCTGTAATCCCATCTATTCAGGAGGCTGAGGCAGGAGAATCATTTGTACCCAGGAGGCGGAGGTTGCAGTGAGCCAAGATCATGCCACTGCACTCCAGCCTCAGCAACAAGAGTGAAACCCCGTCTCAAAAAAAAAAAAAAAAGAATGTAAGCTTTATGCAGCATCAAATGTCTTACTGCTGAATTACTAGAGTTCAGAACAGTGCTTGGCACATAGTAGGTGTTCAATAAGCTTTTTTTGAATGAATGATCTCATGTCCTCATTTAATAGGGTTGTTATGCTATAAGATAGGTACAAATATTATGACTACCACCCCACTGTCCCCCATTCTACAGAAGAAAAAATGCAGCCTTGGAGAGATTCAGTCATGCAACTAGTCATGCCACTGGTCATTGCAACTAGCAAGTGGAGGGGTCTAGCTCCAAACACAGCTGTCAGAGTGCAAGCTCTTTACCAACAGTGCTAAAGAGCAGCAGCCCTATGTCTGACTTTCATGTTTCTGCAGTCATTGTCATGCTTCAAGGCGGCACAATTTGAACTTACGCTCTCAGAATCTGCATAATCATTAACTATTGTAGGAAGACACTAATATATACACTTCTATAGTTATATGCACTCAGTCAGTCCACTTTAGGGAAGACCAATATAAACAAAAGCACCCAATTTCCAAAGCAGATAAATCTAGGAGGGCTCATTTGCTTTACAGAAAAAGTCTTGGCCAGGCACCATGGCTCACACCTCTAATCCCAGCACTTTGGGAGGCTGAGGCAGGCGGATCGCTTGAGCCAAGAAGTTCGAGACCAGCCTGGGCAACATAGAGAGACTTCATCTCATTTAAAATTTTTACAATTATATTTTAAAAAAAGAAATAAAGAAATAAAAAGAAAAGCCATTTGCCCTCTAAAAAAGAGGATTCATCCAAGGGCTTTTTTTAAGTAGGAGAGCTTCTCTGGGCATTTCAGCGCTTAATTTAATGGGGTCTGCAGGGGGTGGAGTGAGGGTAGCACAATTTATGGGTCACCTGCTGTGTGCCAAGCTCTTTATGACCCTGCAGAGCAGATATTATTATCCCATTTTATAGATAAGGAAACTGAGTATCAGGTTCAACACATTTGCTTATTCAACACTATTTATTGAGTCCTGTTCTGTGCTAGGAACCAATGCAGGCTCCAGGGAATCAGATATATATAAATAAAGTCCTTGCCCTGACAGCGCTTGCATTCTCATGGGGAGAGATAGGTAATAAACAAGTGAATGAATAAGTGAACAAATCTTTGAGAGAATGTCATAAGTGCTTAGAAGGAAATAAATGGGGTGCTAAGAGAGGGCTAGGGTCCCTAATGTAGATCTGGAAGCATCTGGGGATCCCCTGAGCCCTTCAGTTAGAAACTGATTGACTTCATCTGTGGCTTCTCAGCCCCAGTTCAGAGAGGGAGGGAGTGGGGGGAAGGGTGGGAGGAAGGAGGAAGAGAGGGAGGGGAGCATCCAGCCTGCTCTTCTACCATACTACCTTGTCAGAAATCCAGGTGGGAAGAGTTGCCAGAGAAGCAAAACTTATTAGAAGCCATTGTTCATTACAGACCCATCTGAAGTTAGCGCTGAAGCCCTGGCACAAGGTCTCTGAGAAAACAGGAATTTGATGTGTAAAATGTCAACTCAGCCAGCTTGGTAGGAGCACTGGAGCCAGGAGCACCGGGCTGTGGGTGAGTAGGGCAATGTAGGCTGAGCAAAGTGAGTTTTGCTGAGGGGGTAAGGCCAGACTGACCAGGTTCCATTTCTGGCTCAGCGACTTAAGGACATGTCGCTTCAGATGTGTGTCTTGACCTCTTTGCACTCCAGTTTCCTCATCTATAAAGTGGGTATCAGGAAAGTACTCACCTCTGACGGTTGTGAGGAGGATTAAATGCTTCAGTATGTGTGCAAGACTTCCTAAGCAATAAAAGAGGATTGCATTTAGCATGGGTGCAGGAGTCAGTAACTCCAGCGATACAGAGTGGGAAAGAGAGCAGGAGGAAGGACTCGAGAGAAGAGAAAAAAGTGGAGAAAGGAGACACTGAGGGGAAAGAGAAAGCAAGTGTGCACATAGTTACAAGGTTTCTATTCAACTTCCCCCAAAGCTTAATAGATTTCTAAATGGGCTTATTATCACCACCTATGAATTCTTTTAAAGGACCTAATTATAAAACACCAAACTAGCTAATTAGGTTTCCTGAGCTCGCCTTGACACAGGTGCAAACAGGCTCTCTGGATGGTAGCCCTGGCAAAGCCCGCAGTGCCAGCTCCAAATCAATGGGGGGCGGGACCTGCCTGTGGTCACACAATTAGGTCTGTAATTGTGGGCCCCCTCCTGCAACTGCCAGGCTGCCAGAGATGCTAGCTGTCTGACCTCTCTCACCTGGTGCATAGGAGCAGAGGCCCTGCAGAATAGGGGGCCAGCCTCCTGGGACACCTCTGGGTTGGCTTGGTGCTGAGGGTGCACCAGGTGGGTCCCCAGGATCCAGTTCAGGAGGGACTGCATCTAGACAGAGGGGTCCAGGAATTGGGTCCTTGGCACTTATCCATCTCTCTTTGGAATAGAAAATGCCCAGGGGTGGGATCACCGTGATGCTCAGAGAACGCACATGTCTTACACACCATTGGAGAGATGAGTGCACTTGTGGGTAGTAAAGTGGCAGAGATGGCTATGCCCACCCCTATTGGATTAGAGGACCCTTGGGAGAGGGGGCAGTGAAGGGCAGAGTTCCCGAGTCCTGAGGGTGGGGAGACTACAGGAAATCCTGTCTCTACTACAGTGATTTCCAAAGTGTGTTCCCGGAACCACTAGCATCAAGATCACCTGGGAACCTGTCAGAAATCCAAATTATCAGACACCACCCAGGGATGGATTCTTGCAATCCGTGTGTAAAGGAATCCTTGAGGCATTTCTCAGGCGCGCTCCAGTTTCAGAACCACTGCTCCCCTGTATCCAAGAGGAGGCCATTAATCAATGCAGCTGCCAATGGTGGTGCTGCTGACCGAGGGGGGTGTGAGGAGGGATCTGTTTCTTAAATTAAACTAAACGATGGCCATTAAGGGGGCATCCCCTGCACATAATTAATTCTCCTTTTGCTGAAAGGGGCGGGTAGGAACTGGACAGCTAATGATGGTCACTGTGTGCCTCACCTGCATTCCTCCACCCTCATTGCCTCCAGTGTCCTTGTCTTTGGGCCCACCATGAACACCTGGTTCTCTTTCCATGTAGTGGCCCCACCAGAGTCTAAAATTCGTGAGCTACATAGCACTCACTTCCCCAAACTCCCTCTCACTGCCCCCTCCCCCAAGTCAGTCACCCCTCTTGCCAGCTCTATCCCTATCCTCCCGCTCCTCTGCAGCCATCATAGACCCCCGCCGTGTCATGCCTCAAGGTGGGGGCCAAGGAGCCATACTGTGATTCCCTCCAAGGAATTTTCTTCCAGTTGTTAAAGTGAGGCCAGAATGCAAATCCAACCACTCTCCCCAGATACATCCCTAGCAGACTAATGTGTCCCAGTCATGCCTAACCCCCAAGGCAGGGGTTCTCATATTCCGTTATCACTGGCCACTCCACTCCATATTCCATGGTTATTGCCTCCTCTTCAGCTGCTGCCTCTGCTGGGCAGATTTTATGGGATTCTCTCAATGCATTTGTACAATGCCATAGCCTCCAGAGCTGGCTATGCAGAGATCGAAGTCCCCACTGCCGACCAAGCCACCAGCCACCTCTTGCCTTTGACAATAGGACAGATTTCCCCTCTTAGACACCTACTTCCTAATAACTGGCCATCTCTTAGGGTCATGGTGAAGATTGACAGAGACGATATATGGGGAGCATCTGGACAGCCCCTGTTACACAGTTAGGCTGGGGACGTGATCCCCCTCCTCACCCTCTCTGTCGGTTCCATATGGCTCAAATGGGGTTCACCTCAAGGACCCAGAGATGTCTGTGGGTTGCAGTAGCCCACCCCCTCATTCCATTTATAAATCCTGGAGTCCAGGGGCTGGGTCATGCCCAACTGGGTCAGGTTGACTGCAGTTCAACAAACCTCTCCTGGGCCCTTGTTGGTGCTGGGTACCCTGATAGTGGCTGAAGATGCAGAGACAGAACAAGAAAGGACTCTACTCTAGATATCCGGTGTGGTAGGGAAGCCACATTTGTAATAATGCATCCTTAAGAAGAAGAAATAGAAGATGAAGGAGGAGGCAGAGTGATACAGAAAATAGGGTCGCTTTGGAGACAGACATGGGTTCCAATTTTGGCTTCACCGCTGTGTGGCCAGAAAACCTTATGCAAATCACTTAACCTCTTTGAGTCCCCTTTTCTTCCCTTATAAGATAGGGGGATAAAATAAGAAGAACTTCAAAGGCTCAGGCTTAAAGATGTTTGGGGTGAGTACCTGGGACGTTGCGGAGGCTCAAAAAATGGTGTTGTTATTATCATGAAGGCAGTGGGTTTCCTTGCACTCCAGGAGCCCACCCTGCCTCTGTGGGGTCAGAGTCTGAACAGTTCTGGTGGCCCTGGGTTTTGGGGTTAACCAGATGATCCTTTAATATACAAAGAAACCCCAAACAGCTTAACCTCAGCCGAGGCATAGAGGGCCCGGCTGCCCCATGAATACTGGCCTTGAATCCTGTGCTCCATTATTGCATCTGAAAATCCGTTAAAATTTCACACAATTTCCTGCACAGCAGTGTGCTTCATAATGCTGGGAGCCAAGCCGGCCCAGTAATTGGGACCGGAGTGGGGCAGAGTCCAAAGCAATTAATGCAGCCTCCTTCCTTGTTTGCGCCAGGATAAGCCTGACGGGGTGGAGAATAATTGGAAAGGAGCGGCCTCCATCCCCAACTCCAAATTAATATTTTCCTGCCCTGATTTAATTCCGCCCGGGAACAGTGACACAGAGACACGCCGTGTCAAGCGCTAAGTAATCCACCACGAGCCACCTGAGGAGGAGGAAAGGACTTTTCCTTTTCTTTGCGGTTGGCCGGGGGTGGAGGGAGGTGCAGCTAACAAGACAGAACCTCAGAATCAAAAGGGCCTTCCAGGGACATCCGTAGTGCAACCACCGTCCCGATGCAGTGACATGCCACAAGGAGGAGAAAAATCAGGGACCCGGGAAGGCAGACAAACCTGAGTCCCAACCCTGGCTTTGCTGCTTAGGAAGTGTATGACCAGGGGCAAGACATTCAACCCCACCGAACCTCAGTTTTCTCATCTGTAAAGTGGAGATTATAGTACCTGCCATGAGCAATTGTTGTCAGGATTCTTTACAAAAAATACAGTAGGCGGCTGTCAATGGTTGCTATTTTTCCTGTTATTTTAGGTTTTACAATCAGGAGCCAAGCACAGCGCTAGGCGCTGAGAATCCAAAGGTAAACAGGCCGGGCACGGTGGCTCACGCCTGTAATCCCAGCACTTTGGGAAGCTGAGGCGGACAGATCATTTGAGGTCAGGAGTTCAAGACCAGCCTGGCCAACATGGCAAAATCTCGTTTCTACTAAAAATACAAAAATTAGCAGGGCGTGGTGGTGCGTGCCTGTAATCCCAGCTACTTGGGAGGCTGAGGCAGGAGAATCACTTGAACCTGGAAGGCAGAGGTTGCAGTGAGCCAAGATTGTGCCACTGCACTCCAGCCTGGGTGAGAGAGCGAGACTCCATCTCAAAAAAAAAAAAAAAAAAAAAAAAAAGTAAATAAAATGTGGGCCCCAGTTCTTAAGGAGCTTGCACTCTAGTTCCAAATATCCAGGACTGCTACACAGAAGGTGTTTAATATTGGCTAGCTCCCTGCCTTCTGCCTACAGCGTCCCTGGACAGGCAATGATTCAACCTCTGCTTGATCACTTTAATCACTGGACCATCCCCTGCCAATTCTGTTGGTGCATTTGCCTGTGTGCAGGCTTCCTCTCCAGCATCTAGCTGCACCCTGAAACCTCATCCCACTGGTTCTAGCTCCACTCTAGAGCAAGCTGGAGAAAGAGGTCCAGGTGCAGGAGTCAGGACTCAGGAATCTGCAGATTTCTCTCCCTGTCCCCACCGAGCCCTGCCTCTGTTGGCTCAGCAGCCTTATAATAGGAGGAGGGGTCCTAACTTGATCCTCTCTCACCCCGGGGGGGTTCAGGCATGTTGAGTAACCTGGAGAACTGGGGCAGGATTGAGCTCAACAACTCACAGTGGTAACCTTCCCGGTCTCACTTCCCATTCCTTCCTGGACTTTCTTTCAACTCCCAAATAAACCACCTCCCTTGAATCCTTATATCAGGTCTGATTCTGGGGGACATCACACTAAGACAACCAGGTGTCCGCAAGCCCTGAGGCCTGGACAGCCTGCCAGGGGTGCCTCTAAGCTTCACGGCTGAGCAGCGCCAGCACCTCAGGATTCCAAACCGTTGGCAGAGGTGCTTGGTGGGCAGGCTGAGGTTACCCACCTGCAGGGGCAGACTTATTCATGGGCACCTGAGGCCCCCACCCACCCGGGACACTTGGGAATAATTGAAGGCCACATGGCAATAGGAATCCCACAGGCTCAGGCAGCGGGTGGCGAGAGCCAGGGAAGTCTCATTATTTATGTAGCCCTCTCCCCAGTAGGAGGAAGAACACAAACTCCAGGGTGAGGGAGGAAGAAGATGCCTCAGTGAGTTCAAAACTCCCCCAAAGAAAACCACTCAAGCCAAAGCAGGGAGTTGCCAGCAAAACCCCCATGGGTGTTCGACAAAACTGCAGGGAAACACTATGCAAATGCCAAACTGATGAGGAGAGCGGGGGAGAAAGGGACAGGAATAAACCAAACATTAAATCAAATCAGTAGGAGAATAAGAGCTAAACTCCTTGCTTGTAGCACTCAATTCTGTAGTCGATACGGTCAGGAATGAATGAACGGCCTGCTCAGAGCCACATCTGAATTCAGTGTGTGTAGCACCCTAAACTCTACGAGGAGAATCAGCCAGCCAGGTGTCATCCTGCCCCATGCCCAACCACAGGGACAAATGGGCTTGGGGAGGGGACCTAACCTAGGCCCTCTGGGGGCAAGGCAGGGAGGAGCCCTGCCCAGGGGCTGGGTGGCATGGGGCAAGTCCTGTCTCCTCTCGGAGCCTCCCGGCACCCACATGGAGGGCAGCTTGAGGAAGCTGTTGTGTGTGCAGGGCACAGAGGCCTGCGTGAGGATAAAATGGTTGGCCATAATAAAAAGATGGGGATAAAGGAGGTTGAATGAGATATCGGTGGAGCAGGAGCCCTGTGGTCTGTGTCCTATCCGGCTTTGTTTTGCTTCATTGGGGATGTAAAATGAGGATTTGGTTTTGTTAAAGAAACTGGGATTGGAGAGGAGGGGAAGAGCACTGCCTGGAAGAGAGATGACGAAGGAGAGAAGGGAGAAACCCAGGGCTGCTGTGATTAGGCTGGAGTGTGCTGTATGATGCCATCTGCTCCCCTGGTTTCCCACAAAAACTTCAGTGAAACCCGCAATGTTCACCCACACGTTGGAAACTGGCCGTGTGTGTGCTGCATGGCTATAGGGTGGGCGCAGGGGTAGGACAGAGGCTGAAGGGGCCCAGCTATGTTCAGGTCCTACGTGGGCAGACATGCTGTGCGAAGGATCCCATCAGCCGCTCCCTGTAGCTCCATTCTACAGCCATTCGTGGATTACACGGCCACGCAGCAGGCACAGTGCCAAGACTGGGAACAACCGCAAATATGACGTGGCCCTGCCCTTGATCAAAGACTAGAGGGGAAGACACAAGCCAACATGTTGGTTCAGGGGATAAGCTTTGCATGCCAGGGTAGGTTCTAGCCCCAGGGCATGTGAGTCTTGCCTGAGCGCTCTCTGGAAGCCGGGGTGGAGCCAGCACTTACATTTTCACACTCGACCCTCAGAAATTCTGCTCAGAAATAGTGGGGGACTGGCTTATGGTCACACAGCTGCGAAAGGGTGGAACTGGCTGTGAACCCACGTCTGTACCTTCAGAAACCAGTTTTGCTCATGGGTCACCTGGTTGAAACTTCACCAGCCAGGCTTTTGCAGAAATGGGATGCCGACAGTGGAGTGGACACTCTTTCCCTTCGCCTAGGGCAGCCTCGAGGCTACATGGCTGTCTCCAAGCTCCCCTGACATGTTGTCCCTCACCCCCAGCTTTGGGCTTTATCTCAGCTGTCTCCAAAGTTCCAGATGTGACTTAGAGCCCCTTCAATAACTTCTCCTTTTGGCTTAAGCCAGTTTGAGTTTGGGTTTCCATCAGCATCTTTCTCCAAACTGAAAAGAGTTAGGACTGTATAGGCCTCAACATCTGGTGGGAATTGTGCCAGTGTGTTCACCCCTGCCCACTCCAATCCCAGGTAGATTGAGTTTAAATTCATCTTTGACGGTGGAAGAAAATGGAGTCCCAGATAAAAGAAGTAGCTTATGCAAGACCACACAGCCAGTTAGGGGCAGGACTGAAATTTGAACTCAAACCTTAAGACTTGCACTCTGCTTCCCTTCTGGATCATTGTGTTATCCACTTTGTCTGGTTCTGAAAAGATTTGTATGCAGAGTATGTGAGTGTCAGTGTGAGTGTGTTTCTATGTCCTCATAGAGATACTGAAGTCCCCTTGGGTCAAGCTTGTGCCACTGACGTCCCTGACATCTCCCAGACCCCAGTAAGAGCAAGTGGGTTCCCCACAAGTGGTCCCTGGACTTCAAGCGTAAATGGGCTTCCAGAGGAGGCTGCCCTGGCATGTCCAGATCTGGGCAGCAACATGGCTCTGGGAATGCCATGCTGTGTGTCCAGGGGAAGACATCAAGACCTTTCTGGGACTCAGGCTGATGTGAAGTTGAATCTGATAAAAAAAGAATACCAGCAAAAGACATAACTGGTGTGAACCATCTCTTGTGAAAAAGTAAAACACTTGCTAAAAAGAAAGCTACCGAACGCATTCCACTTTAAGAAAATCCAATACGCAAAATCTAAATTTACTCTCTGAATTTAGATAAAGAACAGTTTGACAAAAGAATTCTAATTGTCACAGCAGTTCTATTGAGGAACCAGGGTGAGTGTTTTCAGGCCTCCCCAGCATGCAGGCAGAAATGCAGGAAACAGAGACGCTTCGAGCCAGAGGGCCAAAGCTTTGCCCACGGAAGACCCCAGGAGGATGGCCAGGGTCTCAGAGGGAGTAGAGGAAGGGGTCAGTAAACAGTTGCTATGGAGACACAGGGATGTGTTGAGTGGAAGTACAAGACCCCGAACTCCAAATCCCAGGGCAGCTTGGACCCAAGACCAAGCCCAGAAGGGTGTGGTATGACGTGTTAAAAAATCCACTCCCTTCTCTCCCAACCCATCCCTACAGGGCCTCTCCCTGGTACCCATCATTGTGGGAGAATTGTACTTCCCATCCTACTGTTGGACTTGGCGATAAGACTCCTTTCAGCAAATGGAATAGGAACAGGAGGGACATAGACCATGCCCAAGCTAAGGCCTTTGGACCTCACGTTTCCACCATCTTTCTTGCTCTTCCCCTCTGCCACCAGATTGGAGCTGCTTTTTCAGCCCAAGCCCCAGAATGAAGACACATGGAACAGAATCACAAACAACCTGCAGCAGATATGTATGATGAACAAAAAAAAAAAACTTATGTTGCTATAAGCCATTGAGATTTTGGGATTGTTCATTACTACACCATAAACTAGCAAAAGCTGACTAATATAGAAGGCAATACTCACAGCTTTAAGGCCACCTCTGACAACCCAATGGGATAAGTGGCTCAGATGTGTCTCTTCAGATCAGCATTTGCAGTGCACGGGAGTCCTGTGGGAACTTATAAAACAGATTCCCCCTTCTTCTTTTTTTTTTTTTTTCCTTGAAATGGAGTCTCACTCTGTCACCCAGGCTGGAATGCAGTGGCACAATCTCGGCTCACTGCAACTTCTGCCTCCTGGGTTCAAGCGATTCTCCTCTCTCAGCCTCCCCAGTAGCTCAGACTACAGGCGTGAGCCATCATGCCTGGCTAATTTTTGTATTTTTAATAGAGACAGGGATTCACCTGTTGGCCAGGCTGGTCTTGAACTCCTGACCTCAGGTGACCCACCCACCTCAGCCTCCCAAAGTGCTGGGATTACAGGCGTGAGCCACCGCAACTGGCCCCAGATTCCCCCTTCTGAGAATGAAGTCAGTTCATCTAAGGATGAGGCCCAGGAATTGGTATTTTTGACAAGCTGTGAAGACGACAGTGGCCTGTCCACAGACCATGCTTTAAGAGGCCCTGATCTAATGAGTCCACTGTTTTTGCTATCCAGAACAATGTCCAGAGAGGCACAGCAACATGCCAAAGGTCACACAGCAAGGGGCTACACAAGAAATGAATCTCCACCTCATTTCCCTGAAGCACACTGTCCTTCCCCAGAGAAACGGTGGGGAGGTGGAAGGGAAAAGAGAGACTCACAGGTTGAAAAATGCAGCTCCAGAGAGAAACCAGTGGGAGGCCAAGGAATTCAAGTTGAGCCAGGGTCCAGGTTCCAGCTAAGAAGGGAGTGCCCTGTGAGTGGATGAAGAGGCGGCTCCCCGGGGCCTTCGCTGGAAGAGGTGGGGAAAAGGATGTCAGATTACAGAGCAGGAGGCTGGAGGAAAGAGAAAGAAAATAAATAAATAAAAATAGAAAAGGGAAAAAAAAAAAAGCCCTCCAGCCCTGGTGAGCCCAAATATCCCCAGCCTCGCTGCAGGCACTGCCCCAGCCCTCTTCGATTTTGATGTACAGTTTGAAACAAATCAATAGCAGTATAATAATACTCAGCACGCTGTGTAATTTTTATATCATTAGTTTTCATTTTCCGCTCCCCATGCATCAAAAAACTTACAACGGGCTCGTAAAGTTTATTTAGTATTCCATGAATTCCTAATCAGTTTCATTTCATAATGATTCAGGAGCCGCCCGCTGCCTAGGCCCCTGTGTCAAAAAATCGATAAAACCAACACAGTTTTCCTGATGGCGGCTGCAAAAGGATCTATTGTAGGGGAATTATGATTTATGCCCTGGCCTGAACCATGAGCAGCAGCCTCCACCCGGCGGCTCAGGGCTGAGGTCTTCGCCAATAATGATTTATGCACCTCTGAGGGCCCCACCCTAGTTCCCTTCCTGCCCTGGCTGGCCCCTGACACTGGGGGCAGCGGGGAGGGCCCAGTTGGGAGGGAAGGAGGAAGGAGAAGGCACAAGGGGAGGGCCTACTAATAGTCTGAGCATCCCTGCGTAGGTCCAGCATCTGCCTCTAAGTCCACCCACCATCCAGGAAGGCCTGATCAGAGTACAGAGGGATTTAGGGAGCCCTACCTGGTCCCAAAGAGCTGCAGAGGGAACATTCTGAACACAGGTGTGTGTGGGTGGAGCTGGGGTAACTCCAGCTCTCCATCTGTAATCCTCATTCCCACTCAGCCTCCGTTCTGACCCCACAGATGAGTTCTTGGCCCCTACCTTGCACCAATGACAGTCACCTCCACCTCCCCTGTCCCTGCCCCAGTGGCTCTGAGAAAGCTAAATGGGAAAGGGGTCCCAAGGATCATGGTGGCCAGAGGGCCTCAGTTAGACCCCATGGGATGCAGACACAGCAGACTTCCAGGAATTCTGAGGCTGTAATGAATGTTTCCAAGACTCCCAGGAGGAAACAAGGAGTGAACCTGAGAGGTTGTTCAGAGGTTCCAGCAGGCGAGTCGAGCTCCTGGTATACCCTTGACCAGGGAACAGTCCTCCTCTATCAGGGAAGGTCGTCCTCTCCAAGTGTGCAGCTTCAGCAGAGACACACATGGAGCAGTGAGGGAGGACAGGGACACCCGCCTAGCCAGCCAGATCACCCAAATCAACCCTGGTGATCAACGGGGTGACAAATGTTGCAGCCAGATTGCCCTCATATCCAGGAATGAACTTGCCCCTTCTCTTCTCTGTGAGGCAGATTGGCTTGGTTTTCAAACCCCTGCATCCCCACCCAAAGCTCCCGTGCCCTTCCTCCACTGGTCATAATTAATAGATCTGGGAGACATGTTAATGGGATGGGTATTAAGTCCAACAATTGGTTTAATTAAGAGCAACTAACCTAGCTGGGATAGAGAGATCTCAGGGTGATTTCATATGGGAGGGGATGCCCTGGTGTGACAGGAAGCCAACTGGGGCCACCAGTATGTCCACCCCCACCCACCATCTATCAGTGGGTTTCTCGGCCTCCATGTGGTGTTTGGGGAAGACTGGGGCTTCATTTAAGTGGGTTGAGAGAAGCAGAGGTTCAGGGGCTCATCTCTGCAGGACCTGTCCTGAGGCACCGTTGGCACTCCAGCCTTTGACTCTAGTTAGAATAGGTGGGCTTCTGGCCGGGCGCGGTGGCTCACGCCTGTAATCCCAGCACTTTGGGAGGCTGAGGTGGGCGGATCACAAGGTCAGGAGATCGAGACCATCCTGGCTAACATGGTGAAACCCCGTCTCTACTAAAAATACAAAAAATTAGCCAGGCGTGGTGGTGGGCGCCTGTAGTCCCAGCTACTCGGGAGGTTGAGGCAGGAGAATGGCATGAACCCAGGAGGCGGAGCTTGCAGTGAGCTGAGATCACTCCACTGCACTCCAGCCTGGGCGACAGAGCAAGACTCCGTCTCAAAAAAAAAAAAAAAAAAGAATAGGTGTGCTTCCTCCTGACACCTTCATTTGTTTTTCATTCATTCACTCATGAAACATCAGGGAGACACCTCGAAGCCACTTGCTTTATTATGCAAAGAGAAGAGAAGGGACTTGCCTGGCGCCACGCAGATGCAGAGTGGCAAAGCCAAGATTCCAGCCCAGATTCGCCAGGTCTGACAACAAGCAGTGTCTGCCCATCCCATCCCAGTGAGCCCCACAATCTCCTCACCGGCTGCCTGTGCTCCTCTCTCCAGCCTACTTTGAGGGGTTGGGGGAACAGAGCATGACAGCCGCTCTCCTTCCATGTCCATCCATCACCCCATGCACATGGCAGTTTGGAAAGAGCCCAGACTTTGGGGCCAGACCTAGATTCGAATCCTGGTTTCCTCCACTCACCAGCTGAGTGACCCTAGACAATTTCATTAACCTGAGTCTGGCTTTCCTCACGTGTAAAATCAGAGTCATAATTTCTGCCCCACAGATGGTAATGAGTCAAAAGAACAGCAGATATAAAATACCCACCCCCATGAGGCCCCTGATAGATGCTTCCTGCCCTTCCCCCGCTCCCTCGTTGCCTCTAAGCCTCACTTCTCCCCAGAGAATCATCTATCTGGTGCTGGGAGTGAAAAGGGGGCCTGGGTCTGTCTCCCCTCCTCCCAGGATTAATCAGAAAACCAAAAACCAGCCAGGATTTGGCATCAGTGGGCTGGGGCTGTGCCACTGTTCATTGCACTGTGGCAGAAGGAGAGGAGCCCAGGCTCATCTACACAAATCTGAGCCAAAGCCCCTGCCAGCACCTCGGTTTCCCCATCTGTGAGACAGAGGCATGATTCCTTCTAAGGCTGAAGCCTGGCAGTTCACTGACCTGGGAATCGTGTTCCAGGAACCAGCAGCTTCTCCCAGGTCAGGAGTCACAGAGTAGAGGGGCTGGGGTGAAGCATGAGACTCCCTGGATGTGGGGTGGGAGAAGGGGAGGGCCCCTGGCCTGGGGAAGCTCTAACTGCCCCCTCTCCATCCCCAAAAGAGACAGAGGCCTGCTCCCCATGAAGCAGAGTCCAAATTCTTCCCCCATGGAAATGGAGGCCCTTGAGGCTGGCTGCCACTCCAGAGCAGCCCGGTCAGGATCTGCAACTTCAGACTCAGCCTGTCTCCCTGGGCTCCTTCCTCCACTCCCTGCTCTGTCTCTGTCTTCTCTAGTGAGTTTCCTGTCCTTCTGTCTCTTCCCCTCTATTCCTTCCCCACCACCCGCTTCCCTCTGGGGAAAATAAGCACTTGGTTGTATAAGGCCAGAGGGGTTCTAACACCGCTCCACCAACTGGCAGTGCTGAAAGCCCTGAGATTTACTGCTCCCCTTTCTGCTGCTGGGTCCCCAGTTTGTCCCTCAGCTGTTCCATCACCCCTGGGCCGAGTGACAGTCCTACTGGGAAGGTAGCAAAGTGCGGCAGGAAGCTGATCAGCGGCCAGCTCAGGCCCACAGCGGGACATCCATTAGGATCCAGCACTTCAGGGTGAACCCCAGCCTGTCTCTGGGAGCCGAGGGATGGGGACCAGAAGCACCAATCCATCTCTCTGTTCCCTGCGCCAGACCCTGCAAACACACATAGGCTCCGCAACCCTGAGGCCAGCTCTGCTTTTGAGCTCTGCTTCCTGCTCCCTCTTTCTCTGTCCCTGATCTCACCTCTTATTCTACTAGAGACAGAGCCAGCCAGGCCCAGAGGGCCATGTCAGGGACTTGGTCTCAGCTGCTCCAGCCCCTTGATGAAAGGGAGAGGGCCCAACTCAGGCATCAGCTGTTTCACCTGTGAAATGGGTTCAATGAGAGTTTACGCGTCAGAGGAAAAGGCCACGGTTGGACAATGTGCTGGAGGATTGTGACTCCTTATTTAACAATCCTCTATTGTCACTGCACAGACCTCAGACCCCAAGACTATGGGCCCAAGCAAGGACCCTCCCAGGGTGACTACACCTTACAAAGCTCCCCAGCTGGCAGAGTCCCTGATGATCAAGACCTCATTCAGGGGGCACAGAGGGTCACAAAGGAAACAGGAAAACAGAGAGTAGGACCCAAAGGCATCGTGTCCCATGGTGGGAGGGTGTCACTGAGGCAGGAGGGAGCCGGGGTTCTGGGGTCAGAGGAAACTGAGTTTGGAGGGGATGTGGCCACCTGCCAGTGGAAGGGCATTGGACCAGGAATTTAACCTCTGGGGATCTCGGTTGCTGATTTGCAGATATGACAGTACACATGAGATCCCAGGAGCGCCCTGTGGAATCACCAGCAAGTGACAGCATGGAAGGCACAGGAAGGGGTTTGGAGGCAGAAGCAGGTGCGTTTGCACTGCAGCTGGTTGACTGTCTTCCCACGTGACTTTCAGCTAGTTACCTCTGGGCTCAAAGCTGCGTCTTCTTCATCTGTAACATGGGAGTGATTGTCACATCTCTCTCACAGGGTGGTTTGTGCAGGTTACAGATGGTTGTGCATCCTTTAGAACACAGAGGTGGCACCCAACAAGTGTTCCTTGTAACTTCCGTGGCCTGGGCACAGTGCCTTGGCACAAGAGAGGGGTTCAATAAATGTTTTTTCAGGCCAGGTGCGGTGGCTCATGCCTGTAATCCCAGCACTTTGGGAGGCCAAGGCGGGTGCATCTCCTGAGGTCAGGAGTTCGAGACCAGCCTGACCAATATGGTGAAACCCCGTCTCTACTAAAAATACAAAAATTAGCCAGGCCTGTTGGTACGTGCCTGTAATACCAGCTACTCTGGAGGCTGAGACAGGAGAATTGCTTGAACCCAGGAGGCAGAGGTTGCAGTGAGCCAATATAGCACCACTGCACTCCAGCCAGGGCAACAGAGTGAGACTCTGTCTCAAAACCATAAATAAATAAATGTTTTTTCATTTTATTATGGGTGTGGGTGAGGAACAGGTTTATTATGGGGGACGCATGAGGTAACCCAACTGAATAGTGAAGGGTGGACTCTATCTGCTCAGGCCAAGAACATCTGCAAACACATTTGTAGACACCGATCATTTCTGGGTCCCCAGAGAAGAACAGGGACTTGGGTCTCCATCTGGCAATTAAAGAAACTGACACCTAGAGAGGTTTGGTGAATTTTTTTCAAGGTCTCCCAGAAAGGGTGAGTCAGAAATGTCAGAGGCATGTGAACCAGAGCAATTCCATCTTGAATAGGAGGTGGGTAAAAGGAGGCTGAGACCTACAGGGCTGCATTCCCAGATGGTTAAGGCATTCTAAGTCACAGGATAAGACAGGAGGTTGCTACAAGATACAGGTCATAAAGACCTTGCTGATAAAACAGGTTGCAGTAAAGGAGCTGGCCCAAACCCACCAAAACCAAGATGGCGACAAGAATGATCTCTGGTCGTCCTTACTCCTACACTCCTAGCAGCGCCATGACAGTTTACAAATGCCATGGCAACATCAGGAAGTTACCCTATATGGTCTAAAAGGGGGAGGCATGAATAATCCACCCCTCGTTTAGCATATCATCAAGAAATAACCATAAAAATGGGCAACCAGCAGCCCTTGGGGCTGCCCTGTCTATGGAGTAGCCTTTTTTTTTTTTTTTTGAGATGGAGTTTTGCTCTGTTGCCCAGGCTGGAATGCAATGGCATGATCTCGGCTCACCGCAACCTCTGCCTCCTGGGTTCAAGCTATTCTCCTGCCTCAGCCTCCCAAGTAGATGGGATTACAGGCATGTGCCACCATGCCCGGCTAATTTTGCATTTTTAGCAGAGATGGGGTTTCTCCATATTGGTCAGGCTGGTCTTGAACTCCCAACCTCAGGTGATCCGCCCGCCCTGGCCTCCCAAAGTGCTGGGATTACAGGCGTGAGCCACTGCGCCCGGCCTGGAGTAGCCATTCTTTTATTCCTTTACTTCCTTAATAAACTTGCTTTCACTTTATGGACTCCCCCTAAATTCTTTCTTGTGTGAGATCCAAGAACCCTCTCGGGGTCTGGATTGAGACCGCTTTCTGATAACAAAACTAATGCCAGACCACCCAGTGCCACCCAGGTGGGACTCCAGGCTCTGGAGCAAGCTGCCCCCTCCTGCCTTCCCAGACAGTTCATGATAGCAGTCACCACTTACTGTGTGAGTCCCTATGCCCGGGGCTTGGCTAAATGCTATAAAGCGCTTATCTCATTTAGCGTGCTCACTGCCTATGAAACAGCTTTTTTCTCACCCTCATTTTACAGATAAGGAAACTGAGGCATAGGGCGTTAAGGGGCTTGTCCAAAGTCACTCTGTTCACAAGTGACGGGGCCTGAACTATAAGCTCTGATATCTGAAGCCTGTGAACTTGATCTCTAACTGCACCAGCAGAATCAGAGGTAGTCTGTCCATCCAAACACAGGCTGGTGGTTCCCTGCATTGGTCAACCTGCCAATGCCCCTGCCTCACTGAAGAGCCAACCCTCAACTCTTCTCAGGCTCAGGCCTACCAGGTGTGAAGGGAGCCTCAGCTCCTGACCAGCTCCTGAATGTCCCAGGGAAGAAGGCAGCACGGGCTCCCTGTGTCCTGCCACCCTGGACTTTCAGAACCCGCATGCTTCCCACAGTCTAACCTAAATCCTTTCGCTTCAGGGGCAGTCCTGGGCACCTCTCACTTCCACCATCATTCTTGTCATCCACCCCTAACCTAGTACAGCCTCTAAGAAATGGGGCCAGTGGCCCCACTGGGAGAAGGTGCCTGGTCCAAGGACTGGACCTCTCCCTGCCCTCGAGTCCCCACAGTAATGCCCAGGCTTTGTAGTCACTGGGCCGGAGCTCCCACCCTGGTTCCATCTGCATTCCTTAGCCCATGTGACACTGAGCAAGGAGATTCCTTCACCTTCCTGAGCCTCAGTTTCCTTCTCTGTAAAATGGCACCAATCATCCTTATTGTCATGAAACTCAGACGTCACAATGGGCTGGAAGGTCTGAGCAGAGTGCTCCTGGAGCACAAGGCAGGATTGCAACCAATGCTGCTCTCTGCCTTCTCCTCTCCCTCCTCCTCCTCCTCTACCTCCTTCTCCTTCTCTTCCCATTTTATTTCACCCACCAAGAAACTCCAAACTCAAGCATCTTTGGGCATCAAGCTCCTCCTCCACCCTACATCCTCCCTGATTTCTCCCTGCTAGGGAGGGCAAAGGCAGGTGTGTGGTGACCCTTTCTTTTCTTCCCACCTTCCCTGGAGGCCTCAGTGGGGGTAACTGAGGGTGAAGTTGGTTCCAATGGAACTGAAGGCACAGCCTTGAGGATTGGGCTGTGTTTGAGGGTCAGAGGGTCCCTCTCCTAGGCTACCCAGCAGCCTGACAGGGGCTGTGGTGGGGAGACACAGTATGTCACATGCAAGAGGTGGTAGATCATTTGCTCCTCCACTTTATAGATGAGAAAGCTGAGGCCTAGCAAAAATAAGAGGCTCAGCCCAGGACACACAGCTGGGAGGAGTCTGGGCTCAGCTGGAGCCACCAGCCTGCCTCAGCGAAAGTAGAAAGTTCTTGTGCTTCCTGCTTCAGAATCAACATCTTTACTCTCCAGTGTGGAAGACCAGCTCCTCATCCTGCCAATCTGAGCCAGCTGGCATTTCAGAGGCCAAGACAACTGGCCTTAAATCGTAAACCCTAATACAGCCATGACTAAAATTGCCCTTCACCCAGTGCAGACCCTCCTTCAGGTCAGGTCCTGCAGAGGAAACCACACATTTGATTGCTCTCCTGTATGCACAGCTGCAGGTCAAATTGCATTACGCCAAGAGCCATTATAACAAAAGTGACAGGGCTACCAAAACTTTGCCAAAACCAGCCCAGGAGGCATCCACCAGCTCCAATACTGCCTCCTTGAAGTCTCGGGAAGAGTGCTGATCTGCAGGTCCCCATATGGGAGCTTTATGGCTCAGAGAGGGCACACAGAGAGGAAGTGGTGAACAGCCCATGTGACTCTGGCCACAAAACCTCCAAGGCTCCTTCCATGCCCCAGTCCTTCTTGAGCCACACCCTGACACAAGTACATGGGACAGAGGGACCGATGCACTCTGAGAGGAACACACAAGGTGGGCGGGGCTTGTACTTATGTGCCCTGGCAAATGTGCCCTGGCAAATGTTACACAAAAGTGGAACACGGCGCCTCCATCAATACACACGCATGTGGCCTGTACACAGGCACACACTGTCATGCACACACAGGCATTAGGGCAGCAGTTCTCAACCTGGATGCACACTAGACTACTGTGGAGCTTTAAAACACACCTGTGTCCAGCCCCACCCCCTGGGATGCTGATGGAATGAATGTGGGTCAGTTACCTATTGCTGCATACCAAATAACCCCCCAAAATTTAGCACCTTAAAAAAACAACAAACATTAGCTCACACGGTTTTTTTTTCTTTTGTTTTTTAAATTATTTCAATAGTTTTGGCAGAACAGGTGGTGTTTGGTTCCATGGATAATTTCTTTAGTGGTGATTTCGGAGATTTCGGTGGATCCATACCCCGAGCAGTGTACACCGCACCCAGTGTGTAGTCTTCTATCCCTCATCACTCCCGCCCTTTCCCTGAGTCCCCAGAGTCCACTGTTTCATTCTTATGCCTTTGTGTCCTCATAGCTTAGCTCCCACTTATAAGTGAGGACATACGATGTTTGGGTTTTCCACTCCTGAGTTACTTCACTTAGAAGAGTGGTCTCCAATTCCATCCAGGTTGCTGCGAATGCCATTATTTCTTTCCTTTTTATGGCTGAGTAGTATTCCA
Source organism: Pan troglodytes (assembly GCF_028858775.2). Taxonomy (NCBI): domain Eukaryota; kingdom Metazoa; phylum Chordata; class Mammalia; order Primates; family Hominidae; genus Pan; species Pan troglodytes. The sequence continues at coordinate 31,213,378 of NC_072417.2, forward strand.
TGGTGTGTGTGTGTATATGTATATATATCTCTCACATTTTCTTTATCCACTTATTGGTTGATGGGCATTTAGGAGCTTACAAGGTTTCTGAGGTCAGAAATCCAGGAGCAGCTGAGCCAGGTGGTCCTGACTCAGGATCTCTCCTGAGGTTGGAGTTCAGACGTCAGCCCAGGCTGGAGCACCTGCTTCAAGATGACTCAATGCCACCAGCAAAAGGCTTCATTTCCTGGCCACATGGGCCTCTGCACAGGGCTGCTTGCGTGTTTTCATGACCCGTCAGTTGGCTGCCTTCTAAGCAAGAGATCCAAAGCAGTGCAGAGAGGAAGCCTCAGTACCTTCCCTGCCCTAACCTCCTAAATCACACCACTTCCGCTGCGTTTGTGTTTTAGAAGGAGCCCACACTCTAGGGGAAGGGAATTAGACTCCATCTTCAGAAGGGAGAGGCTCAAAGGATTTGTGGATCTACCTTAAAACCATCACGCATGTGAGGTGAGGCCAGGGCACTGGGATTTTTAAACACCCACAGGTGACTCCAACGTGCCGCCAGGGCTGAGAGCTACTGTCTTGCAAAGTCACCAATCAGAGGTGGAGACTACAGATTCAGCAAGACATGACTTCAAGGTACGCCAGCCACCCAGGCCCTGCATCCCCAGGGAAGCTCACTTCAGTGGCCTCAGCCCAGCTTCCATCCTTCCCTGGCCCTTCCCTGACCCCTCGCAGCTCACATCTCCTGGAGACCTTCTCAGAGACCCCCACCCCCAGGCTCCAGGCCATGTCCCAGCCCAGCAACACCCCTGCACTAGCTGTTCCTAGGACTGGTTTCAGGCCTGTGCACATGTGTGGGTTTGTGTGAGTGCCCATGTATGCACACGTGTATATGCATGTACCCACACAGGCCCATCTCCTCACAGGCCAGGACTCCCTGACAAGGTGACCACATCCTCTCTTCTCCTCACCCCTCCTCTGTCTTCTTCTCTTCCTTCCTTTTTTTTTTTTTTTTTTTTTTTTGAGATGGAGTCTCACTGTCGTCCAGGCTGGAGTGCAGTGGTGCGATCTCAGCTCACTGCAACCTCCACCTCCCAGGGTCAAGTCCACCTCCTGCCTCAGTCTCCCAAGTAGCTGAGATTACAGGTATGCGCCACCCTACCTGGTTAATTTTTGTATTTTTAGTAGAGACAAGGTTTCACCATGTTGGCCAGGCTGGTCTTGAACTCCTGACCTCAAGTCATCTGCCTGCCTTGGCCTCCCAAAGTGCTGGGATTGCAGGCGTGAGCCACCACACCTGGCCTCTTCCTTTCTTTCCCTTTCTCTACCCCTCCTTCTCTTCCCTCTCCTTTCTTTTCTCACTCTTGACTTTTCCCTTTCTCTGTCTCCCGCAGGTCTCTCCTTTCTGATCTTGGGATCTCACATCCTCATCCTCTTGGCTGCCAGGAGGCTCCCCGGCTCATCTGTGATGATCCTGATGCTGTAACAGGCACAGGAGCAACTCAGAGTGACCAGGGAGTGGACTGGGACCTCCCTGCCTGCTGACCTCCAAGGACTTTCCAGGCCCACTCTGCTTGTCCTCCAGCCCCAGCCACTCCTCCAGGCCACCCTGGGGTCTCAGGTAGGGCCACCTTCCTCCTATATCACCTGCCTCACCCAAGGCCCCCCACTCCCAGGAAGTCAGGAGCTGAGGGGCAGTGGCAGGAGCCGGGAGAGGAGCCAGTCCACTCCCAGACGCCTCTGTCTCTCTCTCGGGTCCCGGCCTGCCGGCTTCCCACGTGCTCCTTCCTCTCCATATTCCCTCTCTCTCTGTTTCTCTCTGTCTTTCTGTCTCTGTCTCCATCTGTCCCTTTCTTTGGCTCCAGCTTTCTCTTGGAGATCTCCTGGCCAGAGCTCCTAAGGCTGCAGAAATGAGAAGGCTGCCCCTCAAGAGGACAGCAGCTCTGCCCTAGTAATGAGGAGGAAGGATAACTCTTCTCAGGAATTAATGAGACCACCAAGAACAAAAGAGGCGACCAGCAGAGGCCAGAGAGGCAGGGCCGCGTTAAGCCATCCCCGCAGAATCGCATGCCAGCAATAATAGAGTCAGGAAAAATGGAGTCGAGATCCCTGTGGTAAAAACTATTAGAGGAGGCGAATTATAAAACTATTAACCAGAATGTAACTCCCAATTAAAAGATGATTTAACACTGGAACCTGATGGATGAATTTTGATTAAATGGAGAACTATTAGGAGCCCAGGGATAAGGCTGTTCCTGCCAGTTCTAAAAGTTAAAAGGCAGTTTGATATAAAAATTTATAAATTAAGGTTAATTACTTTAAATAACACGGCTGGAAGCAATGAAAGGAAATTTGTCAGAATCTCCAGAGTTTGGGGCAAGATGGATACAGATGTCTGGACTGGCCCCAGGGAGCCTGGAGGTCAGGGCAGGGACGGTCGAGGCCAGCAAAAGGGCAGGTGACGTCCGTGCTCCTGCAGAACCCCACCAAGAAGTGAGGGGCTGGCTGAGGCACCAGACTGGGGATGCCCCCAATATTCCCCACCAGACCCCACCAGTAGGAATCTCCAGGCCATGCCCCAGGATTTCCTGAGCACTTGGCATGGGTGGTGGGCAGGTCACTCTGCCTCAGTCCTGCCCCAGCTGAAGAGGCGTCACCACCACCCCCATGCCCAGCCATGTCCTGCCAGGCCTGCTCCACGCCCTCCATTCTGGTGACACTGGCCTGCAGGATGAGAAGGATCTGCAGGGGGCAGGCTGCTCTTCTCTGATGCTCCAGGGCTGTGGGCTATGACCACCCCACAGGGCCATACTCCTGCCTCCATGGCGCCCTGCACCAGAGTCCCAGATTCTCCCTGGAGCTGCAGATCTGTGCTTCAGAAGGCCAGGGCACTGCCCACACTCGATATCTGACCATTTACAGGTCAAGGCTCTGCCTGGGTACCTCATCCCCTTCCCAAAACCCCATCCCTGCCCCTAGGCAATTTCTCAGCATGCCAAGGGGCGGCCCTGTGGTTGGCCTGGTCCTGTCCTAGCAGTTGGGAGAGAACCATACTTGGCTCACAGCTACAGCCAGACCTCAAAGGGTCCAGGAGAAATTGATGTAAGGCTTGCCCAGTGATTAGGGCATGGGCACTCGAGCCAGACTCCTTGGGTTCAAGCTCCAGCTCCAACCCTTAGCAACCTATGTCTTCAGGACTTGCAGTTCTTCATCTGTAAACTGGAGATAATACCCTCTCCTTGCAGGATGGTTGTGCAGATGAGAGGTAAAGCCCTCACAGGTAGTATGTGCTCAATAAATGGCAATGATTCTCACCATCTGTGTCTCATCTTAGTAAGAAATGCAATTGTCTGCCAGGTGCCACTGAGAGCTTCCTGCATGCAAGCACATGGTAACCACGTGGCAGGCATAAGGGCAAAATACCTTATTTCATCTTCTCAGCACCCTTTGAAGTCAGTCATGTCATAATTCTCATTCACAGAAGAGAAAACTGAGGCACAGGGAGGTGTGGTCACAAGCCTCAGGCCTCGAAACTGGCAGCGGCCAAGCCAGGACTTGGGTCTTTCAGCTCCTGACCCCATCGCTCCTTGCCTTCTAGGGCACCGTTTGGCAGGCATTTACATTTACTCTGGCTGTGCCTCTCACTATAAACCCCAGATGGTATTTGGAATGAGAGCCAATAGGAAAGAAGGGAGACATAAAGGGGTTAGAGGAAGGAAGGAAGGAAGGGAAGGGAAGGAGGGAGGGAGAAGGAATGATCTGTGCTTCAGGAGGCCCGGGCACTGCCCACACTCAACATCTGACCCTTTACAGCTCAAGGCTCTGCCTGGGTACCTTGTCAGAGGAAAGAGGAAGGGAGAGAGGGAAGGAAAGAGGTAGCCAGGCTTGCACCTGTAATCCCAGCTACTCAGGAGGCTGAGGCAGGAGAATTGCTTGAACCTGAGAGATGGAGGTTGCAGTGAGCCAAGATCATGCCACTGTACTCCAGTATGGGTGACAGAGTAAGACTCTGTTTCAAAAAAAAAAGAGGGAAGGAAAGAGGAAGGAAGGAAGGGAGGAAGGAAGGAATGAGAAAGAGCAGGGCAGGACGGAGGAAGGAAAGGGAAAGTCTTGTGGATTGGTTTGTATGTTTTTAATAAATCTCTCTGAAGGTGTCATGTTTCTGAGACAGGTGCTAATAACACAGATATTTTTACTTTGTAAAAATTCATCCCTCTGTGTGTACTCACTCATGCTCTTTTCTTATGTAAAATATTGATTATAATAAACAGTTTTCATATAAATATAATGGGTGAATTTTATGGTACACAAACTATACTTCAATAAAGCTGTGTTTTAAAAAATAAATATAGTATACCAAAAAAAAAACCCAACCCTTTGCACAGTATATAATATAGACTAGGTATCAAAAGACCAAGAGAGGCCCCGAGTAGCTAAGTGGTTGCCCTGGGATGAGGCCATCAGAGAGGGCTTCTCAGAAGGGAGGTCTATGGAGCCAAGCCCTGTGGGAGAGGAGGCAGGAGAGGCTGGGGCAGGGCATACCACATGCCCCTGGCCAAATCGCTTCCCCTCCAATCCTCTCTCACTTTCCTCCAAGAACAAGGCTGGGAAGGGGAGAAAGGGAGGACAACCGGAGAAGGACAGCCCAGGCAAAAGGTTGGAGCAGAGAACAGAGGTGCTCCAGGCACAAGGAACATGAACCCTAAAGGCTTAAACTGCCCTGAGCACAAGAAAGGAATCAGGGCACTTAACATCGGGGGAGAATGAGGAGGGCAATGTCCTGAAAAAATTCCCGAATAACGTAGGCAGAAAGTAACATCGCAATTGAGACAAAGCTTATAATGATAATGATGGTGATGATCCCTTTTTTTTTTTTTTTTTGAGATGAAGTTTCACTTTGTTGCCCAGACTGGAGTGCAGTGGTGCCATCTCGGCTCTCTGCAATCTCCACCTCCTGGGTTCAAGTGATTTTCCCACCTTGGCCTCCCAAGTAGCTGGGATTACAGGTGCCCACCACCATGTTCAGCTAATTTTTGTATTTTTAGTAGAGACATGGTTTTGCCATATTGGCCAGGCTGGTCTGGAACTCCTGATCTCAAGTGATCTGCCTGCCTCAGCCTCCCAGAGTGCTGGGATTACAGGCATGAGCCACTGCGCCTGGCCCCCCAACCCTTTTTTTTGAGACAGGATCTCACTCTGTCACCCAGGCTGGAGTGCTGTGATGCGATCTTGGCTCACTGCAGCCTCCACCTCCTGAGCTCAATCAATCCTCCCACCTCAGCATCCTGAGATGTTGGGACCACAAGTGTGCACCACCATGCCTGGCTAATTTTTAAATTTTTTGTAGAGACAGGGTCTCCCTATGTTGCCTGGGCTGGTCTTGAACTCCTGGGCTTAGGCAATCCTCCTGCCTTGGCCTCCCAAAGTGCTGGGATTACAGGCATGAGCCTCTGCAACCAGCGGATGATCCCATTTATGATGTTAGTAATATTGCTGCTGTCTTCATGATTGTTGTTGTCAGAAAAGCAGCAGGATGAAGTACAACATTTCCCAAAGTGAGCTCCAAGGAACACTTCTCCCCCAAGATTCTTTCTCCTCAACTAACTTGTTCACAGCAAAGATTTTGTTCATACTAACTCTGCTCTGCTCTTGGGACTACCCAGTGTGCAAAAGTACAATAAAGGCTCTGATAAGTTCTGCAGCAAATAATCTGTTTAACTTTGTTGCAAACAGCCTTCCCTAAGCAGAGTTGATCACAGAAACCTCCTTTTTCATACTTATTATCACCCCAGGAATTGAGGCTTTGTGGCTCACACTCTGAGGAAGGAGGAGGAGAGCCTGAGCTCTGAATCAGACAGGCTGGGTTCCGTTTCAGCCTGTTTCACCATGGCCTTAGGTAATTTGTTTAACCCCTCTGTGCCTCAACTTCCCTGGCTGTAAAATGGAGGAAATAATGCCTGTCTCATAAGGTTATGGTGAAGCTTCAATTAAATTTGGCACATTGGCCAGGTGCAGTGGCTTGCGCCTTAATACCACCACTTTGGAAGGCCGAGGTGGGCGGATCACTTGAGGTCAGGAGTTTGAGACCAGCCTGGCCAACATGGTGAAACCCCGTCTCTACCAAAAATACAAAAATTAGCTGGGCATGGTGGCAGGTACCTGTAATCCCAGCCGCTCTGGAGGCTGAGGCAGGAGAATCACTTGAACCCAGGAGGTGGAGGTTGCAGTGAGCCGAGATTGCGCCACTGTACTCCAGCCTGGGCGACAAAGCAATACTCTGTCTCAAATATACATATATGGCACATGACAGGTATTCAACAAATGTTTGTTCACCCATTTTACAGATGAACTCACTTGCCAGGAACGCATAAGCAGCGAATAACAGCCAGGGCTGGGATTCAAGTCTAAGTTTTGCTGTTTGGTGGGGGAGGTGGGGACCCCTGCCTGCTGTTGGATGTGGGACTAATGAGTCTTTGTAGCCAAGGAGTCACCCTCTGAAGCATAAAGGATTCAGGATTACTTCCTGAAAGCATAACACAGCACAAGCCCTGAACCATCGGGGACTGAGTCATGACTCTGCCACTTACAAGTCACTTAACTGCTTAAGAAAAGTCACTTAACTCCTTGGGTTTCTGATCAGTAAAGTGGGGATAAAAATAGTACCTTTACATGGAGTTACCGTGAGGCAGAAATCAGTCAATGCAGGTAAAGTGCTTAGAATAGAGATTGACATGTGGTAAACCCTCAATACATGTGAGCTTCTGTTATTATTTCTGTTACTATTCTTTGTGGGGCCCCAAGTCAATTGACGGGAGATAGGGATGCAAAATATTCTTTTTCCCAAGGGGTCCTGGAAAGCAGGCATGACAGTCCCTGTCTGCTAGGATCCTGTCTCCTGGCTCCATCCTTCTATAGATTCCAGCCCTGCCTGAGCCCCTTCCTTCGGCTATGGGGATCTCACTAATGACATCTACCCTGATGGGGCTGCCCACACCAAGCATGAGCATATTAAGCCATTCTCGAATTGCTATAAAAAATACCTGAGATGGGGTAATTTATAAAGAAAAGATGTGTAATTGGCTCAGAGTTCTGCAGGCTGTATAGGAAGCATGGTGCTGGCACCTGCTCAGCTTCTAGGGAGGCCTCGGGACACTTACAATCATGGCAGAAGGTGAAGGGGGAGCAGGCACGTCACATGTGAAAGCAAGAGCGAGCCAGAGAATGGGGTGGGGGAGGCGCCACACACTTTTAAATGACCAGACCGCACGTGGACTAACTGATCCAGAGCTCGCTTATCACCAAGGGGATGGCCCAAGCCATTCATTAGGTATCCGCCCCCATAACCCAAACACCTTCTACCAGGGCCCTATCTTCAATACTGGGGATTGCACTTCAACATGAGATTTCAGCAGGGACAAATATCCAAACTATATCAGTGAGCCTGTGACTGGCCCGTCCTCAGAGGCTTCATCTCACTAAAGAGCTACTGACCCCATTCTCACCTCCAGCTTGCATTTGAATAGTGAACTTGACCCTTCAAATCACTGTCATGTCTGCAGCATCCTCTGAGAGGAGCAGAATGGGCATTTGCATCCACAACTTATGAAGGAGGAACTGAGGCACACAGTGACGTTCAGGGACTCCCCTGCAGCCAAATGGGGCCTAGAACCCAGGTTTCCTGACCTGCAAGTCTGGGCTGCTTCCCGCCGTATTGTGCTGAGCCAAGCCCCACCCCTCACTCACTAAATGAAGTGATTCTTAGTTAATAAAGGTACCCACTTCCCAATAAGGCTACCCATGCCAACGGGAGGAGGCTCACTGGTACGGCGAGCCATGCAATGGAGGTCATCCACGGTGACAAGTCCTCATGGTCAGCAATCCAATGGCCCCGGCCCACCCTGCTGCACGTCTCCCAGACCCTCCCATTCCCTCCCATCTCAGGCTTCACAAGAGGGCTTCCCCAGGCTAATGAATCAAACTGTCATCTGGCTCCTAATGGCTACAGAGACCTTGGCCTGGGTCACCTCTGACCCCAAGGACATAGCTAAGCTGATATACTCATTTTCTAGCCCAATGAGCCTGCTACGTCTCCCACAGCATGGCACTCAATGGCCATGGTGGCCCCACGCTAAGATGTAGCTCTCAGATTAGAGGTCAAGTGTTAAAGTTCTGAGTCAGGGCCAGATCTACCTTTTTCCCTCTCTTCCTCCTCCTCATTCTCTCCCTTCGGTGTTCCTAAATTCTCTGAAGCTTAGTTTTCTCATCAGTTCAGGTGGCATCCAGTTCAGGTTGCTATGTGTAAGTGTAGCTCCTGGCCCAGGGCAGGCATTGGCCTCCCCTGGCAGGCATTGGTTATGCTCAAGTGACAGCATAACCTGTGTAGTTCTGGGTCACCCTGTGGCCAGTCTCTATATGGTGCTGCATTCAGAGAAGACATCAGTCCATCACCACAGGACACTGAAATGCAGCTCCAGTTCTGACCAAAGCATCTGTAAATGGGCATTTACATTCCTAAAACAAATCCCAACTTCTTAGAGTCCTATTTTTCCATCTCCTGCTCCCTCTGGCAGCATGGCCACGGTGTCTCAGTCTCCCCACAACCTTCACCAGCCTCAGCCCCAACAGCGGCCTGGTTCTCCCCGCACTCCCTTCTGCCTTTATCCACTTCTATCCTTTTCACCTGGGAGAAATACTCTGCTTTGCCTGATGGAAACTAATCTGAGATTTGGGGGCTTCTTTCGATTTTCCTCCCTCCCCAGCAACTGGGGCCCAAAGCGGACCAAACACACAGAAACTTCCTTGGAGGGAGACGCAGCGCAAAGGCTGGGAATCCTTGGATGTGAATTGTTTTGGTACTGAATAGGTGGTTGTTATTAGCAGGCACAGACACACACTTATCACCGCCATCCACGATCTCCTCCGGGAGCTTACAGTCGAGTTGAGGAAGGAACTTGAAATAATTTGACAACTTGGAACTCTGAACTGCACATAACAGACAACGCCTCTGGAAGGAGTGGTCAGAGAAAGTGCTCCAGGCTGGGAAAGACTTGAGCTGAGTCACACACACACACAGTAGGCATTCGACTGGGGGTTGAGTGAGGGATTCATGGAGAGGGCACACGCAGATGAGAAAAGACACCAGGAACAGACTTGAGAGGCAAGGCCAGAAAGGACGGCTGGGATCAGATCACATCGGGGCTGGAGAGCAGCCTTGAGATCTGGGCTGCTGCCTGGCAGGGGTCACGCAGAGCCATGGAAGGTCTTGGAGCACAGGAATAAAGCAATCGAATCTGCTGTAGGAAGCTAACTGGTGGCCAGAGGAGGAAGGTGGGAGGCCGGGTGAGGGGGCTGAAGGCCAGCTGAGGGCAGGGCTGTGGGGCTGGAAGTGAAGGACTGGGTTCAAGTGTTGACCATGACCGGACAGGGACACAGGTGGGGAAGGGAAGGGGGAGACCTGGTTCTAGGCAATGACTGCCCCTGCCCACCTGCCTCTGTCAACTTCTGTGGCCCCACTTCCTCAGTCCTTTCCCAACTCTAGCTAAACCCTCTAGACCTGTGTGCTTCTCCCACTCCCCATCTCTCCCTTGGGGACCCCGGGTACTTGTCAGTGGCCTCACTCCTCACCACACTCCACACTCACTCTTTACTGCCTTGAAAGCTCCGAGGAGTTTCTCCAAAGCTAGCGGCGCCCAGGCTGTTGGAGCTGGCCATGAGGTGCTTCCCCTCCAAGTCATGTGGGGAAGCTGAGCCCACCCAACTCACAGGTAATCAAGGCCCGTGTATGAGAGTTCAGGGGTGAGAGCATGGGCTTCAAAGCCGAACCACCTATGACTGGGTCCTGACTCTGCCAACTGCTAATTATGTGACCTCAGACAAACTAATTAACCTCCCAGACTCAGTTTCTCCATCTGTACAATGGGGGCAGTGGCGGTTCCTGACTCAAAGGGCTGTTGTAAGCATTGAAAGAGTTAATAACATGCGAAGCCTTTAGCACAATTCCAGGCACGCAGCGAGTACTCAATAAATATTGACTCCTTTGTTGGTTTTTTTTTTTTTTTTTGAGACAGAGTCTCGCTCTGTTGCCCAGGCTGGAGTGCAGTGGCATGATCTCAGCTCACTGCAAGCTCCGCTTCCCCGGTTCACGCCATTCTCTTGCCTCAGCCTCCTGAGTAGCTGGGACTACAGGTGCCCGCCACCACGCCCGGCTAATTTTTTGTATTTTTAGTAGAGACAGGGTTTCACCTTGTTAGCCAGAATGGTCTCGATCTCCTGACCTCGTGATCCTCCCACCTCAGCCTCCCAAAGTGCTGGGATTACAGGCGTGAGCCACCACGCCCAGCCTAATATTTACTCCTTTGTATAGAACAAGTCCCGTGACAGACACTAGGGAGACACAATGTATAAAGCAGGTTCCCTGCTATCATAGAACTAACAGGACATGCAAAGAAATAAATGCCTTGCAATTTGGAACAAATGATGAGAGAAATAGGAGATATCAACTCATCCTCAAGGAATCCCCAGTCTTGGGAGGGGGGTGTGCACAGGGGCTCAGCTTCTGCCTTTCAAATCTTAGTCTGATGGGAGAGACACACCCTCCTCCCTGACCCAGGGAGCTTCCAGCCTGTTGGGTAAGGATGGACTCTCACACATCAAGGTGTCTCCTCCCAGGCTGCCTCTTCCTATTTGACTACCTGAAATTCCTACTGTTTCTTCAAATGTCACCTTCTCCAAGAAGACTTCCTTGATCCCCACCAGACAGGGAGTAGCCCATCCTTGACACTCCGAGAGCACTTTGCTCCCTCCTCCATCAGAGCACTTCTCACTCTGCACTGAAGGAGACTGTGTGTGTCTGTGTGTGTATGTCTCCAGGCCACCTACCCACAAAACCCACATTTGTGAAGGTGGAGACTAGGTCTGACTCTAGTGAGAGCCAGGTGCACAGCACGTGCAGAACAAGTGTGTGCCGGCGAAGTGATGAATGAAAGGATTGACCGGCTGGTAAACAGAGAGACAAATCTGGAGACACTGGTCTGTTAGGGAAGACGGACACTGGGACAGGCTATGTCTCTTCGTCATAGAATAGGATGATGACAACCTCGCTAGGGCCCCAGAGAAGCTCTGGGGGGGCACGAACAATGGGGATTCCAGGGAGCACCCCTGCTTCCCAGCCTGCACAGCACCAGCCTTCCCTCTGTTACCCACTCTCAATGATCACAGCAGAAGCCAGGCACGGTGGCTTACACCCATACTCCCAATATTTTGGGAGGCTGAGGCAGGAGGATCACCTGAGCCCAGGAGTTCAAGACCAGCCTGGGCAACATAGTGAGACCCCATCTATCTTGAAAGAAAGAAAGAAAGAAAAGAAAGAAAGAAAGGAAAGAAGGAAGGAAGGAAGAGAAAGAAAGAAAAGAAAGAAAGAAAGAAAGAAAGAAAGAAAGAAAGAAAGAAAGAAAGGCAAGAAAGCAAAGAATCATGGGAGCACCCTCCGTCCCTGGGACTGGCTGTCTTCCCCACCTGGGCAGCACGCCCTGGAAAAACACCACAAACATAACACAAATCTGTTACTACACCAGAAAGTGGGGGCATATAGCCAGAACATCACAATGTCTGTCCCAAAACCCTCTAGATGCAAGCCAGGGTCTCTCTGCCCATACCTTGGTTGGTTTACTCAGGCCAAAGCCAATGGCAAAGTGAGTGTTCAAAACATGTTGGACAAGTAAACGTCTGAGCATCCAGGGGACAGAGAGCTGGCTGTGCTCCCTTCCTCCTACAGGGGCTTCCCCCAGGAGCCCAAAGAGCAGACTCTGGAAGTGCCGGGTTCACGTCTTGCCCGCTGCATGATCCTGGGCAAGACATTTGGCCTCTCTGAGCCTCAGGCTCCTCCTCTAGAAAATGGGTACGATCAGAGAAAAAGCTTCATAAAGCTCTTCCAAATGTAAGTTCATATTTTGTTCTCACTTCTTGTGAGTGAGAACAAAATATGAACTTACATTTGGAAGAGCTTTATGAAGAATAAAGGGCTGCACAAACAAGGGACTTGGAGTATTTGCATTGTTTTTTGTTTTGTTTGTTTGTTTGTCTTGAGACAGAGTCTCGTTCTGCCACCCAGGCTGGAGTGCAGTGGTGCAATCTTGGCTCACCACAACCTCCGCCTCCTGGGTTCAAGCAACTCTCCTGCCTCAGCCTCCCAAGTAGCTGGGACTACAGGTGCGTGCTACCACACCTCGCTAATTTTTTTGTATTTTTAGTAGAGACGGAGTTTCACCATGTTAGCCAGGATGGTCTCGATCTCCTGACCTCATGATTCACCCACCTCAGCCTCCCAAAGTGCTGGGATTACAGGCATGAGCCACCGCACCCGGCCTTGTATTGTTTTAATATTATTGTTATTACAGCAAAAGAACAGAAACTCAAGCCCTTGACCCTGGATCAGTGCTGTGGCCCTCTAAGGCATCCTCAGCATCTGCTCTGAGCTGGAATTTTTGATTCAAGGTCCAACTGAGGCATGGAACAACTGGGGTGAGGAGAGGAGAAAGGTAGGTGTGTATATGTGTATGTGTCTGTGCAGGTGTGCACTTGCACGTGTGTGTGCCTCTGCATGTGCATGTGTGTGTCTGGGTGAACATTTGCATGTGTGTGTACATGTGTGTGCCTCTGTATGCACATGTGTGTGGGTCCACATTTACATATGTGTGCATGTGTGTGTGCCTATATGTATGCATGTGTGTCTGGGTGCACATTTGCATGTGCACGTGTGTGCCTACGCATGCACATGTGTGTGGGTGCCCATCTACATGTGTGTGCACGTGTGTGTGCCTACGCATGCATGTGTGTGTCTGGGTGCACATCTGCGTGTGTGTGCCTATGCTTATGCAGGTGCATGTGTGTGTCTGGATGCACATTTGCATGTGTGTGCAGGTGGGTGTGTGCCTGTGTGAGTGTATCTGTGTCTGCCCTGGGGTGGGGAGAGGTGGGGACAGAGGGAAGAAAAGGGGAATAGAGAAGAAAAGAAGAAAAGCAGAAAAGCACGGGGAAGAGGAGGACTGAGGTATTCGGTTACATGATCTAAATTCTAATCAAACATCATTTAAAGCGTGTTTTATTTCAGCCTCGGGAGAGCCGGTCCCTCCTGGCTGCTCACCATGGCAACGGGCCGCTCATTTCAGAAGTGTCATGCCACATTATCATCCTGCCGCCTCACAAGCTCTCGCCGCCTGACAACTTCGCTCTGCCCCTTGTGACAACCATCCCCGCTCCGCCGGTTTATTTTTGGTGTCAGCCGGCCCCCCCTTCCCTGCCCCCTCCCCATCATCAGTGGATTGAAAGACAACCTCAGCCCTCCAGCCGGTGAGCATCGCAGCCTGTTTGGTGATAAGAGATAATTTGAGAAGATATTTGCTTACATGTGTATGAACAATTTGCTGCATTAAGACAATTCTGCCTGGTGCATGGGGATGGGGAGGGGGTGGCCAGTGCTTCAGCTGACAACACCCCAGGAAAGAGGAGGGACAGTCTTGTGGGAGCTCTATGCGATGATCATCTGGCTGCCTTCCCCAGCATCACCAGGAGACAGCAGGCCGGCCACCAACTGACTGTGTGACCTTGTGCAAGTCACTCCCCTTCTCTGTGCCTCCCTTTCCTTATCTATCAGAAGATGGGGTCAGAACAGCTGGAATCTGAGATCCCTGCCAAGTGTGGCACTGGGTGAACCAATGATTCTAAGAAAGGGGGCAGCAGACGGCTGAGGACGCAGAAAGAGGATATTCCCCCGGTCTTGTCACCACTGTGAAGACAGATGAAGGGAAAGAGGTTCGCATCCCACTTCTATCCATATGACAGTCCCAGCTCAGAAAGGGTGGGAGTGAGGAACCTGAAGCTCCCCACTCTGTGAAGGCTGGAGAGATCCCTGACCTAGGATCGGAGCCTGTCCTGGGAGGGGTTTCCTAGGACACCCTTCCCTGCTCTCTGCTGGGCCTTCATCACAGAATGAGACATCTCTGAAGTCACCCACTCCACCTCGATCATGTTCACATACACACATGTGCCGCTACAGGCATCTTTCCAAGATCAAGGGCCAAGATGGAGGCAGAAAGGCAGATTCCGAAGAAGCTGGGAGGGAGGTGTGCCCTGAGGCCCCCAGGTAAGGAGATGGGATCCCTGGCTCTCAGAGCCAAGCAAGGAGACAATGGGTTGAAAGGCAAGTTGGCCCCAGCCTGAAGCTCTACACACTAAAGGCCAAGAATAATGACAAGAGTTTCCATCTGCTGAAGACTTCCAGGTGCCGGGCCCTGTGCTGAGATTAAAAGGGTTGGAGCCCCCTCCCCAAACGCTGTGCCCTCCTGACCCAGGTGGGTGGAAGCGGGCCTGGGAGAGTCTCAGCTGATGGGAGCCTGCACCTCTGTTTATTCATCTGTCAAACAGGGTTAATAAAAGTTCCTACTGGATAAGATAGCTGTCAGCGTTAAGAGAAGGCTTAGCACAGTTGGGGCATATAGTAGGTATTCCATAAATGTCAGCTATGAGAAGTGAGGAACTCAGGCTTTCTGCACCACTCAGCCTGCTAGGCACCTGGGCCCTGTGGCCTGTTTGGCTCCCACGCAGGGGCCCTGTTCTGGGGAAGGGAGACTCTACACCTGCCTCCAACCCCTACTTAGTTTCTCTGGCCCAGCCAAGGTTTCTTCAGGTCATGAAGGATGACCTCTCTCCCGCCCCTGACAGCCTCCTCTGGTCTTCAGGCCATGAAGGATGACCTCTCTCCCTCCCCAGACACCCTCCTCTGGGACCCTCAGACCCCAGGAACCTTCAGGTCACTGCCCACAAAGTGACCCTCTTCTGTCTGCCTTTGACTCCTCTCTGCCCATGTTTGGGGGTAACATGGGGTGAGGGGCCCACAGAGCCCCTGAAATTAGAAGACCAGCTGAGAACTTAGACCTCCACTTACCTCACCCACCATCCCCTTCTCTAAGCAGGGTCCCGCCCCCACTCTTCAGGAGAATGGTCCCAGGAAAACCACATCGATGCGGTAAAGGCCAGTCTCCTTCACCATCCAACTCCAAGCAGGCTCCCCCAGGCCTCGGCAGACCCCTTTTCTCCCCCAGGGCACAGACAGTGGAGTAGAGAGACAGTGGCTGCAGGAAGAAGAATCTCTTTAGGGTCAGTGGAATCAGGGTCCAATCCCAGCTACACCACCTCTCAGCAATGGGGTCTTAGGCCAGGGGCCTGACCTCAGTGTTCCTATCCATAAAATAGGGACAACGATACATACTTCATAGGGCTGCTGGCATGATTAGAGGTACGCCACCCACATAGTAGGTTTCCAATAAAAAGCAGCCATTATGAATAACAATGACCAAAGATGCCCCAGTGGAGCCAGGGAACGATTTCCCTTCCATCTGCTGCAGGACTCCGTGTAGACTGGCACTGGCTGGAGACTTCCATGGCCAGGACCTTGTGCCCTGAGCCCCTCCACCCTGCCTTGTTCTGCCACCCTGCTGGAGCCTGGAAAATGATGGGCTGGGGGCTATCGTGCCATGCTATGCCTCTGCGCAGGCAATGTTTGCGTGCCCTGGAATGGCTCTCTTTCTTTTTTCCTCTCTTCAGCAATGCAGCGAAATGAATCGAACGATTCATCTCAGCATTCCACTCACATCTGCTTTACCTAGAACGGGAGGGGTCAAGGGGCTCAGCACCTGGTAGGAGGGGCAGGGCCTCAGGAAGGAAGCTTTGTCCCAAAGGAGAAAGGGTTCTCAAAACACATCCACATTTCTGGATTTTTTAAAATGTGAACAGCATGTATTATTATTTTTTTGAGAACAGGGCCTCACTCTGTTGCCCAGGCTAGAATGCAGTAACATGATCATGGCTCACTGCAGCCTCCACCTCCTGGGCTCAGGCGATCCTCCTGCCTCAGCCTCCCTAAGTGCTGGAATTACAGGCATAAGCCACCATGCCTGGCCATTGTATTATTTTTATAACCAGGACTTCCACACACAACAGTAGTGAGGTCGGCCAGATGCCAACCTTTCCCACACCCACAAGCACCCC
Organism: Pan troglodytes; assembly: GCF_028858775.2. NCBI lineage: Eukaryota > Metazoa > Chordata > Mammalia > Primates > Hominidae > Pan > Pan troglodytes. The sequence goes on from NC_072417.2 coordinate 31,229,407, forward strand.
CCACCTCACCCCACTCCAAACCTCTTAGAGGCAATAGAGCACAGGAGGCTCAGGGGCCTGGGTCCCCAGCCTCCTCCACCCCTTCCAGCTGCGTGGCCTTCTGCAGGTCCCTCGAGCTCCTGGGCCTCAGCTCCTAATCTGCACCATGGGGATAAGGCAGGCCCCGCCTCAATGGACCCTGGTGAGGAGTAGAGGAGGTGACCTGGGGAAGCTCCCTGCGCGTGGACTAGCACCCAGGAGGTGCCGCCGCCCACCCTCTCCTGAGAGAAGGTGGCGCCCCCAAGTGCCAGAGGCTTTAAGCACTTGCTTCTCAGCTTCCCTCTGGAAGCAGCTTTGGGAGGAGGCCGGGGCGACGGGGAAGTGAGGGAAACAGCCCCCCAAATAGGAAGGGGTCGGGAAAGGCAGCTCTAGGGGTCTTGCTCACCCCGCAGCCGGGCGCAGCCCTCCTGTCCTGCACCGTGGGGGCGCCGCCCTCCCAGGCGGGCCTCGGAGCGGGTCAGAGAGGGGAAGCAAAACTCCCGCCCCCACCGGCCCGGGGCCTTGGGGGAGGGGCCAGGGCGGGCGCCTCCGGCTCACCTCCCGACGGTGAAATGTGGCCATTTACCTTCACGCTCCGGTGCCGGCACCTAAATCACTGTCTCCGCGGCCGCGCTCAAGGTTGCTCCCGAGCCGGCCGCCGCCGAGCAGCCGCGGGAACTCCGGCCGAGCCCCCACCCCGAGCCAGGCCGGCTCCGCAGGCCGCCCGCTGCGCCCTCCGCCCCGCGTCCCTTCCCTCCCCTCCCTTTCCTTCTTCTTCCTTCTTTCTCTTTTTTTGGCCCAAGGACTTAACTCAGGGAGCAAGGAGGCCACAGTCCCGGGCCCAGACTCACCGAGAGCCTCCAAGGCCCGCTTCTGTCGCAGACTGAGGTCGTTAGGACCGCCCCTGAGGGAAGAAGGCTCCGTGAGGCAACTTTGAACTTGGGTCCCTCTGCCCAGCTATGTGCCCCGAGAAAGCAGGACAAGAATATTTCAATCCTGTGACTCCCGTATGACTGGTACTCAGAATGCATCGTGTGTGTGCGCGCGTGTGCGTGTGTGCATGCGTGTGTCCGTGTGTGTCCGTGTGTGTGTGCGTGTGCGCAGTGTGCGGCTGTGTGCGCACCTATGTGTGTGCGCGAGTGTGTGTGTGTGCCTGTGTGTGCGTGCGCTTATGTGTGTGTGTGCGCAAGTGTGTGTGTGTGTACCTGTGTGTGTGGAAAGTGCTACTTTGTAGAAGGTAAACACTCGCCTGTCCTTGTGACTTGTGACTTTGGCACCCTTTCATCAGGCCCTATGCTCATCCTTCAGCTCCTTCTGCCTTCCTGGTCTTTCTCCTTCCTCTCCCCCAGGGACCCCCACTTGTCACCTGTCCAGAGAGGAGGAAAGAGAGTCCCAAGGCCGCTGGAGGCTTCTGTGGAAAAGGGGGAGCCGGCTGGGGCTGTCAGCACCAAGAGGAGAAGGTCTCTACCTCTGCCCTGGCCAGGGTGTTTCCCTCCGCAGACTGGGAAAGGGGCAGCCCCGGGGGAAGTTCAGAGACCACACATCTAGGAAGGGAGAGAGAGGCAACGAACAGGGAGGGACCCCCAGTCTGGCCCTGAGGCCCACGCAGGCCAGGGCTGATTCTGCCCTCGTGCTCTGAGCTCACTGTCTGCCCTGTGCACTTGCTCTGCCTGCCTGTCATTCATTTGCACCTTATTTCTGTTTTCCCTGTGTGGATCGGTGTCTCCCTCATCTGACTGAGGGTTCCTCCAGGACAGAAGTGACGTTTTCTTCATCAGACCAGAGACTCTCTAGAGCAAAGATATATCCCTCCCGTCAGGGTGGGTGCTCCCAAAACAGGAGCTCTGTCCCCCATTTGCTGAGCTTCCCTTGGCAGAGGATCTGTCTTCCCATCAGACTAGGGCTTCCCAGGTTAGAGGTTGGAGCTCCCTCAACAGACTGGGAACTCCCCTAGTGCAAGGCTTGTGTCTCTCCCAACAGACTGGGGACTCCCACAGGTCAAGGGCTGTGTCTCTCAAGGGCTGTGTCTCTCCCCTGCAGACCAGGAGCTGCCCCAGGACCCTGCTGACGGCATCTGACTTAATGTCCAAAGCTCCAGGGTCCTGCCCCACGCTCAGCCACTGTGGTTTAGGAGCTCTCGGGTCTGGGTGTAACCACAGCTTCATCATATCATAGCTCTGTGACCTTGAACAAGTTGCATGACCTCTGGGTTGAATGCTGCCACTACTCAGGGTCTTTGAGGCTCCAGTGAGACAGCATTTGGTGAAAAGGCCTAGCCCAGGGCCTGGCATATAGTAGGTGTTCAATAAATGCCTGTCTCATTCCCTTCCCCTCATTAGACAGAGAAGTATATTCCAAACCTGCTCTTCCAGCTTGGACCAAGGAGACAGAGGGGAACCAGAGTTGGAAAGGAGTGCCCACAAAACACACACACACACACACAAGCAACTGGGTAGTGGCCTCCTTCGTTAGGGGATAGGGCGGTGGCAAGGAGTTAAATGTATTAAGCAATTTACAATTAATATAGAAGTCATTCCAGAGATAGCTACTAGAAGGAGTACAACAGGGCAATTAACCCACTAATACACTAGGCTATTACATCGCTATGTCTCTTATTTTAGCCCGAGGTGATTTGAAACGCATTGGATTAGAGGATATTACAGGAGATAGCATGAAAAATAGCTTAATGTAATGAGCCATCCCGTGATGTCTGCTATTAAAGATGATTTGCAGTTGAAAACTACAACATACAGTAGTTCAGCTATTTGAGGACCAAGAGGGTGGGGGCTGGGATGGTGCTGTTAACCCTTCCCTCCTTCCAGCTGCCCCCACCCCACCAGGCCCTCCACCACCTTCATGCCAAGATTATCAAGTGCATCTTATTAGGCGACAATAGCTTCGTTGGGAGATTGGAGATTGGGGCCTGAGGTTGATAAAGAACCAATAATCTGCTAATAACCTTTAAAAAATAGATTCCCCCAGGGAGCTGTACTAATGGGCTGAGGCTGGGGAGGGAGGCTGATTGGCAACTGGATGTGGAAATGGGTGTGGGATTAGGGTGGAGGGAGACTTCCCTTGATAAGGGGAAGTTCAATGTGACAGCCCCAATCCCAGCTCCCCTGAGTGAGCAGGCAGGCAGGTGTGTGCGTTATGGACTGCTTATTTAAGAGGTATGCCTAAGTATGTGTGTGAATAATTACAATACACAAAACTTTTTTTCTATTTAGCCAAGCTTCATATAGTGCATCACAACTTTCAAAGGGTATTTCAGGCCAGTTGCCATTACTCACACCTGCAATACCAGCACTTTGAGAGGCCAAGGCAGGAGGATCACATGAGCCCAGGAGTTTGAGACCAGCCTGAGCAATATAACAAGATCTCATCTCTACAAAAAAATAAATAAATAAATAAAACTAAAACATTAGCTGAGCATGGTGGCACATGCCTGTAGTCCCAGCTACTCAGGAGGCTGAGGTGGGAGAATTGCTTGAGCCTGGGAAGCGGAGGTTGCAATGACATTGCACCACTGAACTCCAGCCTGGGTGACAGAGTGAGACCCTGTCTCAAAAACAATAAAAATTTTAAAAAAGACTATTTCACATGCATTAGTTCTCTGAACTTTACAGGCATCCAGAGAGGTAGGTAGTATTATACCTTCATTGGACAAGAAGGCATATGAGCTCAGAGAAAGCAAGTAACTTACCTAAGTTCAATGCAGCCAGTTATACAATAAGACAGGAATCAAAGAGAGGTTTTCTGATTTCAGAGCTTGTGCTCAATGATATGCAATTCCAGCCTATGACTATGTTCTACCCAAGAAATCTCTGCCTACCTCAAGATCCCAAAAGTCTTCCCCCATGTTTTCTTCCAGAAGTTGTATTGTTTTACATCTTGAGTTAATTTCTGTGTATGGTGAGAGGTGAGGTTTGGTGTTCATTATTTTTGGTTGGACTATGAATGCATTTGCACATCCATGTGTTTGGCTAGGTGTAGATGGAGTAGAGTACACACTTATGAGCTGGCTGCCACATAGAGACAGTGGCCTCTATGCAGAGGTCATCTGAGGCAGACACACGTAGAGTCACACTGAAGATGGTGGATACATCAGCACGGTGGGCTCGAGGAGTGGGTATTGTACACTGAGGTGTGAGTGCCTGGGGTGAGCATGTGAGTGCATGCTTGTTTTGGTGAGCGACACGTTTGTCACATGTGTGTGCCGGTGTATGTCTACCACTGTACATGCATATTGGTATATGTGTGTGCAAGTGAATGTGTCCCTGCGCCTGTATCAGGCTATGTGTATGTTCACAGCTTTGGGTGTCACCCAGCATGTATGTTTGTGGTTAGCATTTGTGGGCATGTCACTGTTGCAGCTAAGTCTGTGTGTGCATGTCACTGTGTGTGTGTGTGTAGCTGTTGTCATGGATGGTACTGTGTGTCTGTGTCTGCATCTGTGTGTGTATGTCATCGTGCATGTCGCTGTGCCCGTGTGTTGCTGTGTGCCTGCGCCTCCCCTGGTGCGGCAGGGCCAGCCGGGAGCAGCCCCCGCGCCGCCCTCACCGCTGTCTTTTATCATCATTTGCAGCGATAGGGAGCCCAGGAGGATGGTGATAAATAAGGGCCACTTAAAATACGAGACGACCACTCTGACTTTGGGGAATATTTCTTCTGTGGAGCAGCTGGTGCCGCCTCTGTCCTTGTAGAAAGGGGTCCCAGGGGCCGCCAGCCCCTGCCCAGCTTCCTTGGGCTCCCTCTCCTCCTCCCACTCCCCCCTCCCCTGCCGCTCTCCTACCAGCTCTGGCTTGGAGGCCTTAGGAGGCCTGGGGAGGGAAGCAGAGGGGGCCCCACCTCAAGGCCAATGGGGCAGGGCAGGGCCCTCTTCAGGGTCTCCATGGAAGATTGAGTATCATGGGGAAAGAGCTATGGACCAGGAAGAGGCTCAGAGGAGACTGGAGGAGATAAGCCCTCAGCCCTGTGGGATTCCCTTCTAATTCCCTCTCCCTTCTAAGCTCTGGGGAAGGAATGGCTGGGGAGTGCCAGAGAGCCAAGACGCACAGAGAGACACGCATAGACACACAACCCAGTCACACCATCTTGAGAACCTATGATGTGTCAATCCCTGAAAGAATGCCACGAGAACACCCATCCCATGTAGCAATAATAATGTACACACATACTAAGGCTGCTACACAAAGACATACAAAGGCATGCAAAGAGACTGGTGTGTAAGACTTGTCACAGTGAGTGCTGGGAACAGGAGGAGAAAGAAGGAAAAGGAATTGAAAAGGGAAGGGAGAAAAGGGGGAAATATGCACATGTAGATGTGAGGGATACACAACAGCATCAGTATAGAATGGCCCCTCAGTGGGAGGAAGAAGAGGGAAAAGGGGTGGAGGACTGCCCTATATGGGTGTGCAGGTTGCTCACTGCACAAGGAGAAAAGCAAGGGCTAAATCCACCCTTTGCTCCACCAACTAACTCGTGCCCTGGTATGAGGCTTCCCCATCAGAAGGAAAGATGCCTTTAATTGTTCATAGAAAGCACCATCAACCAGCCACACCCTGTACCCACAGGGCAAGGTCCTTCCAGTAGGTGCCTAATTCTCACACAGGTGCCTTAAGAGCTAGCTAGGCCCTGGGGGCCGGTTGGGGGAGGCTCTTGAAGTCTGTCTGTAAGACATTATTTCCTTAAAAATAAAAAAAGAGGGCAGGGCATGGTGACTCATGCCTGCAATCTCAGCACTTCGGAAGGTCGAGGCAGGCGGATCACGAGGTCAGGAGTTAGAGACCAGTCTGGCCAACATGGTGAAACCCCATCTCTACTAAAAATACAAAAATTAGCTGGGCTAACCCCTGTAATCCTAGCTACCCAGGAGGCTGAGGCAGGAGAATTGCTTGAACCCAGGAGGTGGAGGATGCAGTGAGCTGAAATGGCACCACTACACTCCAGCCTGGGCGACAGAGCAAGACTCTGTCTCAGAAAATAAAATAAAATAAAATAAAATAAAATAAAATAAAATAAAATACAATAAAATAAAATAAAACAAATACATAAATAAGGCCCAGTGCAGTGGCTCATACCTGTAATCTCAGTACTTTGGGAGATCAAAGTGGGAGGATCGCAGAAATTCAAGAGCAGCCTGGGCAATGTAGCAAAACACTGTCTCTACAAAAAATTTAAAAATTAGCCAGGCATGGTGTAATTTTCCGAGTAGTCCCAGCTACTCGGGAGGCTGAGGTGGGAGAATCACTTGAGCCCGGGAGGTCAAGGCTGCAATAAGCCGACATCGTGCCACCACACTCCAGCCTGGGCAACAGAGCAAGACCCTGTCTCAAAAAAAAAAGGGAAAAGAAACAGAGGAAAGGAAGTAGAAACTAAAACAGAAGAGAAGGAAGAAGAGAAAAAAGAGGGAGAGAAAAAAGAGAAAGGGAAAGGAGAGAAAGATTTGAAAGAGGAGGGAGAGGGAAATTAAACCATAGAAAGAACTTGTCACTGTTACTCTGCTAGTTGAGATGCCAGGACTAATCTGGGTCCCAGGGCAGGGGGTGGTGGGACAGGCGAATCAGGAATAACAGGTCTCTCTCCTTTCCTCCCTACTTTCCTCCTTCTCTCTCTCTCTCTCTCTCACACACACACACACACACACACACACACACACACGTACCTCCTATGCCCATCCTGTCTCCATTCTCAGCCTATCCCAGGTGGCCAGGGACCTGTCACGTCTCATTTCCTTCTCCCAGAGCCAGTGATGAGGAGCTGGGGGAGAGGTAAGTGGGGGGACCACCTGAGCTGACCTTTTCTCCTTCAATTTCCCTCCCAGGCTCCTCAGCCATCAGCCATGGGTGTGCTGACACCCTCATTTCCTGTGACCTCCCCAACACACACAATGTCATGTCCCCACTCATCCGGGCTTAGGGTCCTAGGACCAACCCATACCTTCTCCCATTGAGCTGCAAATCCCTGGGCACCTTCCCTGGCCCCATTCCTCCCAAACATTCTCCAAGCCCCTGGGACGTTTTTCTGCCCCGCCCACCCTGTGGGAGAAGAAGGAGAGAAGAACTAACATTTTCTGAACACCAATTGTGCGCTAGGGACCCTGAGCCCTGGCTGTATCATTTGATGCTCACAAAAACCCTTTGAGGTGAGTTTTAACTCAGAATCTCCAATTGACAGAGGAGGAAAGTTCAGGCCATAGATGGGAAAGCCTCATGGCTCATAACTAAGGCTGCAGGAAAATAAACCCGGGCTCTTGACTACAGATCCTGCTCTTTCCACTACAGCATCAGATGCTTTTCTTGAAATCTCGCTCTATCCAATCTTCTCAATTTGGTTATCGAGGGCATACAGTGTGCCAGGCACTCTGCTAAGCACCATCCACATTATCTCATTCAACCTCACACCCACCTATGGGGAAGATTCTATCATTACCCCCATTCCACAGATGGGACAGTTGTGGCTCAGGGAGGTTGAGCAACTTACCCAAGGTTACACAGCCTTGGGAAAGCAGAGCCAAGACTCAAATAGGGTCTCCTGCCTCTTAATTAACACACTGCCCAATGTGATGAGATAACACGGATTCTGCCGCTATCGCCTGCAGCCCGGAGCCGGCAACAAGACCGACAGTCCAGGCCTAAAGGAGTTGAAGGTGGGGTGCTTGGGCGCAGCAGACAAAGAGGGTCGAGAGCTGCACATTCTCAGTCTTCCCAGGAGCACTGGCCCCATTGTCCCCACAAGTGCCCCCAGATTGTCAGAGCCAGGGCCTCATCTGGCCCTCAGAATATATGGCTGCAGAATAGTATGACAGCTGGGGGAGGAAGGGTGGAGGCTGGAGTGGAGGGGCAAATGAAGAAGGCTCTGCACAGCCCCCAGAAGGAAACTTAATAGTCTGGGAGCTCCCTTGGGTCCTTCTCATTAAAAAAAAAAATCTCTATTTAAATGCAAATTTGTGCTGGAGCTGCGATGGGTTGGCAGGAGGAGGCAGAGAAGCATCTAGACACTGATGACGTAGACCAGCCATTGGACCCTGCTCCCTGGCTTGCCTTGTAATCTGGGATTCTGCTCCTGGAAGTTAGCTTTATCCTCAAAGATCGCCCCCTCCCCACTCTCTGCAAAGCCCCCTCCAGCTTAACCCCTCACTACCTGTCTCTGCCTGTGTGCATCTGTCTGTCTCTCACACACACACTCACTCTCTCTCCAGACTCTGCGTAGAAATGTGTTGTGGGGTGAGCTGGCAGCTGTAAGCCGCGGTAGCAGTTTCCCTCCTGTGTCTAGGAAGTGGGGGTGTCTGACATGACACCCCTCCTCCACATGCCCTCCTCCAAGGAAAGAACTGAAGTTAGAAGAGGGAGAAGAACCTGAAGTCGGGTACCTGGTTTTGACCTACCTCTCCCCAAACTAGAAAACCCGTGAGACACACACACACACACACACACACACACGCACACAACCAAGTTTCAAACCAGACAATAGAAGACAAACTGGCCTTCAGGTTGGATTCTTGAGAGAAATCAGACTCCAAGCCAGGAAAAACTGCCACACATAATCCCCTCCTTCCTCTCCCCCAGCCCCCAGGTCAGACTTCCAATGTCACTGTGGGAAAAGCAGACTGGGATGCGGGGTTGACAGCTGAGACCCACACCTGCCCGGCGCCCACATTCTGTCCCAGCCCACCTCCCACAGTGGGGCAGATCCCTCTGTTCCTCTTCCTCAACAAATCCCTCGGCCTGAGCTCCCCTCTGCCCCTCAGTGCCCCCCACCACCTCTCCAAGCCCATTACCTCCAGAGATAATTATGTGGGTGATTCGCTGGCCCTGGAGAGCTCTTCAGTGGCATTAACTCGGGATGAGGGAGAGAAAGGAGGGTTGCCCCTGGTTACCACCCTTCTCCCCCTTCTTCCCAACCCCCACCATTGAGGGTGTTCATTTAGGGGGAGTGAAGAATGAGATGTTGTGAAAATCCATCTAGGACACAAATACAAACACCTGTCTCAAAACTTTCTACTTCCATTTCTGGCTTTGTCAGGGGAAACTGAGTCAGGAGCCTTGTCCTCGGGGACAGATGGTCTTGGGGCTAAGAATGCCAGCATTCTGGCTGGGTGCCGTGGCTCACGCCTGTAATCCCAGCAGTTTGGGAGGCCAAGGTGGGTGGATCTCTTGAGATCAGGAGTCCGAAACCAGCCTGGGCAACATGGTGAAACCCTGTCTCTACTAAAAATACAAAAATTAGCTGGGCGTGGTGGTGGGCACCTGTAATCCCAGCTACTCGGGAGGCTGAGGCAGGAGACTTGCTTGAACCCCGGAGGCGGAGGTTGCAGTGAGCTGAGATCTTCCTACTGCACTCCAGCCTGTGCAACAGAGTGAGACACCATCTAAAAAAAAAAGAATGCCAGCATTCCTACTGGCCCTGCCACCTCGGCAGCCACTCATCTCCTCCTTCCTGCTCCTCTCCTTCAGCCAGCCCCTTGGGCCTTTACTGATCTCATACCTTTATGGTTCCAGTTTGGCTGGGATGAGCCATCTTTGCCATTGCCTATGGAGATCTGCAGGGAGAGGGTGTCTAGGATTTGCAGGGGTTACCCAGAAGACTCCTTAAAGCTTTCCATGCAAACCCAAATTCCAGGCTTGCTGAGAAGAGGGCAGAGCCATGACCGGCTCACCGCTGCCTACTTCCCATATTTGTGGCCTGAACTGCGATGGCCTCTGGACACTGCAGGACCTTAGCATTGTGAAGAAAGGCCTCTGGACCGAAAGTGGTTAGAGGAAGCGTGGGGACCTTGAGTGCCAGGAGACAAAGCAGGGGCTAGAGGTCAGGAAGAAGGAGAGATCCCCTTCGTGCCTCCTTCTAAGAAACCCTGAGTGAGAAGACCATAACCGCGAGAAGGGAAGGTAGAACTCAGAGAGACTTGAGGCCATCAGAGCTTCTACCATGAGAGAGACCCGAAACCTAGAGAGGGCATGGAGTTGCCTCAGGTCACACAGATTAACACTGGGAGAAAGCTGGAACCTGGGCTCTTGACTCTGAAGCCATAGGCTGACTTCAATTGGAGGGAAAGAGTGGTATTTATACAAATATAAAATCAGTTTGTGGGTGGGCTCGGTAGCTCACGCCTGTAATCCCAGCACCTTGGGAGGCTGAGGGAAGATTTCTTGAACCCAGGAGTTCAAGACCAGCCTGGGCAACATGGTGAACCCCCATCTCTACAAAAAATACAAAAATTAGCTAGTGCGGTGGCATGCCCCTATATTCCCTGCTACTCAGGGGGCTGAGGTGGGAGGATGGCTTGAGCCTGGGAGGTGGAGGTTGTGGTGAGCTGAGATCACGCCACTACACTCCAGCCTGGGCAACAGAGCAAGACTCTGTCTCAAAAAAAAAAAAAAATCAGCTTGCAACACCCCATGTGCAGCAGTGTGCCTACAGTGTGCACAAGTCTGCATGCATTTGTGCACACAAGTGAGGTAGTGTCTGCATGTGGTAGTTTGTCCACCTACAGGTTTGTGATGTCTGTGTGTGCAAGCACATCTGTGCACATGGGGGTGGGTCACACGCATAGGAACGTGTGTGCCAAAGGGCAGGCACATGCTACTGCCTGTGGGGCTGGTTAAGGAGCAGAGGCCTCCCTGGCCACACCTGCAGGGGTGTCTGTGTTCAGAGCTGCCCTCACGAGGCAGCTGAGCCACGTGGGCCTGGGACTGACCCCACACCCTCAGACAAGCCCAGCCTCTGATGCTGAGCAGCTTCCTTCTGGAGGATCCTCCTGGAGGTGGCACTGCTGAGGCAGGAGGCAGGACCGCAGCCCCCTCCCCACCCCTTCCTTACAAGCTCCTGATGTGATGATAGAAACAATTAACTGGAAGAGACAGCTAATACCCAAGGGAAAACATTTCTACATATGATATTACAACCTTGCTTCAAAAATGGGACTTTACCACGAGGAAATACAGTTTATTATTAGACACATTTTCTTTAATTTAATTATATAAGCTTTGACTTAAAAAATAAAAAAGTATATGGAGAGGGGGAAGGGCTGAGATGTTTAAATCAATCCACTGCATTTCCCGTGCACTCACTGATCACCCGGGACAAATGGCTATACATGGGAGGGTCACTCGGGAAGTCCTGGGAACAGGTCAGTCCCAAACCTATCTTCCAGCCCCCCATAAAACATGGTCACAGGAAAGGCGACTTCAGGAACCACCAGACAAGAGAACCTGGAGGGGCGACCACAGGCCAAGTTCACTGCCACCTTCAGGGGCAGCGGGGACCCAGGCCTGCATCAGGCAATCCATCTCATCCACCAAATCAGCCATGGCACCGTCACGGTGCTACACTCTGCCTGACATGTACACGTACACACACTCTTACACACACAACCTCACACACACATTCACAGAAACTTACACCAGGGAGTAGCCACATAAGCCAGACAGATACCCAAAAGCCAGACCCCAACCCTGTAAATGGCCCCGGGAGAAGAAGGAAAATAAGGCTCGCTCAGTTGACCACCCATAGTCTGCTTGGCTTTGGGCAAATTGCTGACCTCCCCAGGGCTTCAGTTTCCCCATCTTTCAGGGAGGTGAGTGAGATGGTTTCTAAGACCCTTTCCAGCTTTAAACTCTTCTGCCTTAAATCACCATCCTCACTACCTGCCTCCTTTCTCCTATTCTTCCTGAGGGGGTGAAAAAAGCAGGTTCTGGGGTCGGGGGAGCATGGACTCCAATCCCCACCTGCCACTCCCTAAAGATGTGACCCAGGGCAAGTGGCCAAGTCTCTCCATGCCGCCATTTCCCCATCTGTAAAATGGGGAGAACAACCGTGCTATCCACCACACCCCCTGCCCATGGTAAGTGTGAAATTCATGGTTTCCATCATAGTTATAAGCCCCTAGGAGAGACTGTGAAAGGCCCATGCCTGCTTCTCAGGAATGAATCCCTGTGGGTAGAGACGTCCTCACATGCTGGCAGGAAGCAGACACATTAACAGATCCCCATGTCCTCCTCAACCCACTGCTCAGCTGTGCCCTCTTCCACCTTCTTCCCCAGGACCACTGACCCTATGGCCAACTGCAGTCCCCTCCACCATGTCCATCCCCCTCCCCAGGTCTATGGGCCAAGACTACCAGACATTAGGGGACACAGGGGTGGCCACAGAAACCCAGGTATCCGTGTCTGTGGCCCAGTGTGCCTGGTGCTGCCCAGATGGAGCAGCCCCAGGTGGCAGGGTAGCTACAGCAGCAGCAAATCTCCGCACTCAGGTACTAATGCAGTAAGTCCTATCAAGACACAGTGAAATGGGGCATAATTTTTGCGGAAAACAATGTGGGTGATGTATGCCCACGACTGGCACACAATAAAACTGTAGTAGAACGCAGAAAAAATGCACCCAGTCAATACAATAAAATCAGCACAAATACACTCGTGTAAGGCAAATAAATCTCCCAATCCAAATATTTTACAGCATGCGTACAAGGAGGAAGTGGAGAAGTATGTATCTGCACCATTCAAGTTTTCCTCAGAAATCTCTAGGGGAAATAAACAAAACGACCAATGAGCCCCTCCTGACCCTCCAAATAAATAAATAAATAAATACCAAGGATCGGGGGCTGGTTTGCATTTCTGGCCTCAGATTTCTTTTGTCGAGGTGATTGGGGGCTGGAGGCCCCCAAATTACCATTCATCTAGCCTTGTTGTGGAAATTTTCAAGGGATTTGCAGTAATTATATGACAAAATGCTTGCAAATCTCACTCATTGCTGAACAGAAACAGGCGGGTCAGGGATTGAACACTTTCAGCTGGGTAATTTGTAAATGTCAATCAGGCAACGGGGCAGAGAGAGAGAGGGAGAGAGAGAAGACGGGGGAGTGGAAGCCAGGAAAATACCGTAGCAACCTCAGTGCAAGAGGCCCCTTTATCCTCCCTTAACCCAGGAATGGAAAGGCCCAGGCCAGAGGCCAGGGAGGAGGGAGGAGAGAGTGGGAGGAGGGAGGGAGGAGGAGGACTAAGAGGAAAGACGGGGAGGAAGTGGGAGAAGGAGGAGGAAAGGGAGAGAGCCTAAAGCAGACACAGAAAGGAGGGTAGGACCAGAGGGGAGGGGGCAAAGGTAGGGGGAAATGGAGGAGGAGGGGCTCTGGATGGAGAAGTGAAGAGAGTGAATCAGGAAAAACAGTTTAAATAAAACGAGAGGAGATTAAATTAACTGATACATACATTCCAGGAGGTAGGTCGCAGGCACAGCAATAAATACCAGCTCCCTATCTCCCCTGCTCAAGACAGCGGAGAGAGCAAAATAAAATTAAAAGATATAACAATAAAAATTACAAATGCATCTTGAGGGTCCTGCACTCAAGGCCCATAATGGAGGCTCCGAGCAGAGTAAGCATGGGGCACAGCTCCCATTCAGGCTGGGGAGCCAGGCAAGGTAGGAGCCAGCAGGGACTGTTACATTTTCTGATGGGCTGGGCCAGTTGACTTGCAGAGAGCCCACTGCATGTACGTAAAGAATTTGATGGCTGATGCTTACCATTGTGACAACTGATTTGGCATTCGCTAATTTACAAGCTTTTTCCTGGTCATCATCACCCCTTGACAGAGATGGTTTTACTTCACCTATTTTATAGGTGAGGAAACTAAGACTTAAAAGAGGTCATGGTTTGGCGCAAGATGTCTCTCTAGTTCACAAGTAGAGCAAGGGTTCGAACCTAGGCCCCCTGACTCCACACCCTTTCCACCACTGCCTTCCTGCAGTCTCATCTGAGAGACTGAGTATACTTTCTGATCACATATACAACATACCATCACCACACCATGTGAGTGGTTAACCTGGCAGTTGTGAACACACAAAGACAGCATCCTCTAAGCAGGAGTGTCCAACTCTCCAGATTCCAAAGATCCTTTTTAGCATCCAAAAGTTACTCACTACCCCACCAGCCACATGCAGTCACCTGCACACTAGTGGTTGTACTTCTAACATCTGTTGATTGAGGAAATGCCTGATGACCCAAAGCTACAATAAATCCAGGAACACTTTTAAAGAATTTTAATTTACTCTTCACAATAGTCTTGGAAAAAATAAAAATAAAAATACAGACATCAACACGACAGGGCTTCTGTTGGTCTCCAAGTATAGTTAGGCAGACCTAGTGGTCGAAAGACCTCCATGCAAGAATTCCAGGGCCCCCTCCCGCATGAGGGTCCGCAGTGCAAGGGTCCGGGAACCTCTGATTGAGACTGATCCTTTAAGTAACAGGATCAGGGGGTTATGAATTTGTCAAGGTTGGCCCAGGAAGACTCCCTTAGAGAGGCAAACCCTGAGAAGGGCTGGCAAGGGGAGCAACAAGGCCTGTGTGGGACAAGGGCTAGGAGGGAGGGGGCAGGCTGGCCACAGCACTCCGGCCTCAAAGCCACCAAAGGCCCCAATTTATCCTTTTACCATAATCTCCAAATGGGGTCTGTTGACAGCCACAGGGATACCCCAACAGGGTTGAAAGAAGGTGTTTCTCCCATAGGTTTAAGCTGGAGTCTCTCAGCCCATGCTAGAGTGCATCATTCACTCATCAGAGCAGTAGCCAAGATGATGGGGCACCTCCTGCATGCCAAGCACTGCTCTAGATGCCGGAGCTACAGCAGGGACCAAGGCAGGGGATGAGTACACCTGCTGCCCTGGAACTTACCTTACATTCACCATCTTTTAAGCCTTGAAATGTCCTGTGAGTGGTACAACTATATGCATCGTCTATTGTTGAGTTAAAAGTGTTAACTTGTGGAATGTAAATCAGATGACACTTTTGCAACCCTGTCTGGTATCTCTTCATTTTTAAATGTATTAGAGTCTCAGAAATAAAAGAGGTCTACAAGCCCCTGGAAGGCTCTGAGCAGGGCAGGGGTTGGCACTTGATTAAAGTTGCCATCTATCAGTAATCACTACCATCCTGGATGCCAGAAAGCCTGAGGGCAGCAGAGACACTCGTGCCAGTGCCCCCACCATCCTCTCCACCCACAGCTGACCCACATCCCCTTCTGCCTTCTCCCACTCTGTCAACCAAGATCACAGCTCTGGAATTAAGAGCCCCTGCTCTGTTAATTTATCCTCTGGACTATTTGCTCTTCCCACCCACCTCCTTCCAACAAAAAAAGAATTCTGAGAGAGAGAAGTCATCAGGAAAATGTGCAAATAATCCGCTTAGCTGTGACTGTGGTCGCAGAGTACCACAGATGAGGTCACCACAGAGTACAGTAGCCTTGAGTCTCTCCACCCCAGCACTGCCATTTATTCTGCAAATGGTTTCATCTGTTTGTGCCTCTGCTGCCTCATCTGTAGAACGGTAAACACTAGTAGCTACTCTGGCAGGGCTGTTGTGAAGATTAAAGAACATAATTGTGTGTGTTCTATCAATATTAACTATTATGATGATGATACTCTTCCCTCTGAGACCATAACAGGACATTAAATTTGGAGGCAGGAAGGAAGTTGAGGGCAAAGCTAGAGTCTGCGGCCATTGCCTGGAGACAGCAGAGAGCAGTGGAGTGAAGCGGTCTGCCTGCCCCTGATTCTGGAGTGGCACCTCTCTGAGCCTAGGTCTTCCCGTCTGTGGAGTGAGGAGGCTGGACTGGGACATCTGGAAGCGTTTCTGATTCTAGGAGTTAGTGTTGGAAAGAACCAGAGAGGAAGGCAGCGAGGGAACTGGGGACAAGCCTAGATCAGACACAGTCTGTCACCAAAAGTGGGCCGCTGCCTGAGAAACAGCCAGGAATCTCTGAGGCAGGTTTCCCTGCAAATCCCGCATCCCAGATGAGAAAACTAAGCCAAGATCACCCGAGAGACACCGTGCCTCCGCCTCCACCACCGCCGCCACCACTACCACAGCCACCAGCAGTCAGTAAAACGCCCAGTAACTGAGGAGGGGCAGAGGGTGGAGAGAGTGGCACCCCGCCTGCTCCCCCTGCCATCCTGGAGTCGGGTATCTGCTCCCGTCATGAGCTCCACCCTCAGCTGAATTTAATGAATCTGAGAAAAATTATGAAGTCCCATAAAGCCACAAGTATCATAAAAAGTATAATAAAATTGAGAAAAGCTATTAAGTTATAAATACAACCAATGCATGCAACATCACTCAGTCGGGGAGGAAGTCACTATAAAATAAAGTCATTCCACAAGTGACTAAATCTCTTAATTCACAAGGTACACGCTCCCCTTTCCGCTGTCCCCCCAGGAGTTTGTGTCACGCGAAGTTTCCGCGGCGGAGAGCGCTGCGCGGGGAGACAAAGGGAAGGGACAGGGATCGCGGGGACAGGGACAGGAGCGGCTGCCGGGCTCTGGGTCCCCGATCGCCACCAGACGTGTCTCCGAGCAGCCGAGGCAAAGGGAACGGATGGGAAAGGAAAACAGAGGAGCGGCCCAGAAGGGCGGCTTGCTGCGGTGCTGGGGCGCGGACCCGGGAACTCGGGGCGGGCAGGGCACGGGCGCACCCCCTCCTCTCCCCTCCCTCGCTCGAGGCCGGCAGCGCCCCCCGCCCCGCGCCATGCACACCCATTGTGGTGATGAGAGCTCGCGCCCCGTGCCCGTCACGGTCACTGTGCGTCCAATAAAAACAAACACTGCCGAGGAGCCGCCGCGATGCGGGGCGGACGCGCGGCCCGGAAAGGGGAGGGGGCTCTAGGAAGAGCTACACCCGCGAGCCGGGCCTGGGCCAGGGGCGAGGGGAGAGGGCCAAGACTGCCCCGCCGCCGAGGGCGCCGATGGAGGCACAGGGGTTCCCGTGGGGCGCCCCGAGAGACACCGTGCCTGGCCGGCGGGACGTGGGCTGGCTTCTCACCCGACGGAGAGAAGCGGCACTCTCACCTTCGGGCACGGGGTCTGGGCTCCGAGAGGGGGCTCCTGGAACACAAGGCAGTGGGGGCAGACGGGCCTGGGCCCACCCCAGGCTGGGAAGGGGTCTGAGCGGGGCGTCCTGACTGGACCCGGCCCTGGCGGACCGAAGGCTCCAAAAGATCTTGCGTTCTCAAAGACTTCTGCAGATCGTCGCCGCCTAAGGCGCCCCAGGCCCGGCTCCACTCATGGGAAGGGTAGGAAAGAAAGCTGGGAGCGCTCTGGGGCGCGGGGCAGAGACAGCGGTGTTGGAGGCGCGCTGTGGAGGCGGCGGGTTCCAGAGGGGAAGGCAGGCCGAGCCAAGGAGAAGAGCCAGGTGACAGGGCAGGATGTCGAAGTGGGAGGTAAAGTCCACCCAGCGACCTACTGGGAGCCCAAAATAACTTTAGTGGAAAATGGGGCAGACAGAGGTTAGGGAAGATACGCTTCCCTAACCTCTGCCTGCCTGGAATGAGAGCACCAGCCAGGGAAGCCCCCCGCCCTCCGCCCCCCGCGCATCCCTGAGGGTCGGCATTCTCACAGCCTTCACCAGTCTGGAAAACTGAGTACCCAGAGCTTAAGGAACTGTCTCAAACTGGGTTTATCTGGGGAGCTGTTAATGGGATGGATTCCTACGGAGTGCAGAGCCCAGGGGAAGGAGCCTTTGCACAAGTGATTTGACTGACTGAGGTGGCGAGGCCAGGGTGGCTCTTCAGGAAGATGGGAATGACGCCGGGAAGCACCAGACCTGAGGTCAGAAGTTCAAGACCAGCCTGGTCAACCCTGGTGAAACCCTGTCTCTACTAAAAATGCAAAATTAGCCGGGCATGGTGTCGGGCCCCTGTAATCCCAGCTACTCAGGAGCCTGAGGTAGAACTGCTTGAACCCAGGAGATGGAGGTTGCAGTGAGCCAAGATCGCGCCACTGCAGTCCAGCCTGGGCGACAAAGCAAGACTGTCTCAAAAAAAAAAAAGGAAAGAAAAGAAAGAAAAATACAGATTTCTTATGTTCCTGCTAAGACTTGCACAGAATTTTCAGAGCAGCATTATTCATGATAGCCAAAAAGTGGGAGCAACCCCAAAGTCCACAACTTTGGGGTGAATAGATAAGCAAAATGTGGCACATCCATACAGTGGAATACTATTCAGCAGCAAAAAGGACTGAACTGATGATGTATTGTTACAACATGGATGAACCTTGAAATTTTGCTAAGTGAAAGGAGCCAGTCACCAAAGACTGCATGTTATATGATTTCTCATTTATATGAAATGCCCAGAATCTGTAGAAAAAGAAAGTAGATTTGTGATTGCCTACGACTGAGGGGGCTAGGGGAGTTTGGAAAGAACAGCTAAGAGGTACAGGGTTTCTTTTGACAGTGTTCTAAAATTGGTTGTGAAGATGGCCACACAACTCTGTGAATATAAAAGCCATTGAATTGTGCATGTTACATGGGTGAATCGTATGGTATATGAATTACATCTCAATAAAGCTGTTAACAAAACCTTATTCTAAGTGAAAGAAGCCAGACCCAAAAGATCATCCAGAAAAGGCAAATCTATAGAGACAGAAAGTAGATTGGTGGTTGCCTAGGGCTAGGGGACGGGGAGGGGACTGACTGTAAACTGACCCCTGGGATCTTATTGGGATGACAGAAATGTTCTAGAACCGGGTTGTGGCAACGGTTGCACAATTCAATACCTTTACTAAAAACCATTGACTAGTATGCTTAAAATGGGTGAATTTTATGATATGTAAATTATACCTCTATAAAGTTGTTTTTAAAAAACACAATGGGTGGATTCCACCCCCAGAGTTTCCAATTCAGTAGGTCTGGGGTGGCTAGAGAATTTGCATGTTTAACATGTCCCTGATGCTGCTGGCCAGGGAACCACACTTGGAGAACCACTGGCCTATGGAGGTGAAAGGCCAAAGCCAAGAAGAGGGGAGTGGCCTGTTTAAAAAAAATAAACCACTTTGGGCACCAGCTCTCCACACCCACCCACCACCCAATCCTCCAGCTAACCCGGGCAGGTAATAGGGTGAGGGGCTGCACTGGGCAGCAGGGAGCCGGCTGCTCTCCGTGCCTGGCAGACATTCCTCTGCATCAGACAGCAGCAGAGTTAATTTAAAGGCAGACTTTCCAACATCAACCGAAATTGGCGGCATAAATAGGAACCGCTGTTTATTTGCCACTTACCTCTGTCTTGTTCCGCTTAAATACTGAGGGGAAACCAGAGCCATTAGGGTCAGAAGAAAATTACAAACACATAGGGTCTCTGTGGGCGGGTGAAAATGATATTAGAGATGGGGGCGGCGGTGGGAGAAGCAAAAAAAATAGAGGAAGAAAGAAGGGAGGATGGGGGAAAGAAAAAATGCCTTGTACCAAGAGTGCATGAAATAAAATAAAATCAAGTAAAGATCTGTTTGGCGGGTGGGGAATCTTCATCCCAAGAAATATGGGTGGAGTTTGGGAGGAGGGATTTCTGGAGTTATTTTTAAAGCTAGATCAGGGAGAGTGTAAATTCTGATTTCTGTTTTCTGGCCTGATTAGCATGGTTGGGACTGATTCTCTTTCTCTCGGCCATCAGGAAACGAGTCCAGGGAAGGGACAAAAACCAAAGCTAGCATCACTTCCACCATGAGGTATCTCCCCCACCTCTGTGGTCTTAAAGCATCCCTCTTCCTGGGGCTTCACATCCAGGGGCAGCCACCTCTTCTCTACCTACCCTCACCCCCTGGAAGAATTAATTGGAGGCAAGAGGAGCACCACATTTATTACCTCCCCTCCTGCTCCACACTAAATCTTGTGGCAATGCTTCTAAAAGTCAATAAAATGAGAAGGAAGATGCGATAAAATTAAGGTGGAAAGTGCGATGGGGAGAGGAAATGGGAATCTTCTTTTTAATTTAGCTTTAATTTTAATTTTTTGTCACCTCTCCAAGCAGCCTTCGTGCTGCTGCAGTGGAGAGGGAGCTGGGGGGAGGGGCTGGTTCTTTTTAAGGACTGGGTGAAGCCACACACTGGCCTGGGTCTTGGTGGCAGGGGTCATGTCTTGGGGGAGCCACAGCTGGGAGCCGGCATGGAGTGGAGGGGCTGCCTGTCAAAATTCTACTGCACTCCCTTCTTTGGAGCTCCCAGAGAAAGCAGCTGATTATGCACTCCCTGAAAGCAGGGACTGTGTCTCGGCCTTCACTTTACCCACAGTGCCTGGCACACAACAGCAGGAGTAGCAGTAATGATGATGATGGTGGTGATGATGAGAGCAAATAGATACCAAGCACTTACTATGTTTCCAGCATTGTTCAAAGCACCCTACACTTACTATTTCTTTCTTTCTTTCTTTTTTTTTTTTTTTTTTTTTTTGAGACAGAGTCTTGCTCTGTCGCCCAGGCTAGAGTGCAGCAGCACGAACTCGGCTCACTGTAACCTCTGCCTCCCAGGTTCAAGCGATTCTCCTGCCTCAGCCTCCCAATTAGCTGGGATTATAGGTGCTCGCCACCACAGCCCACCAATTTTTGTATTTTTAGTAGAGACGGGGTTTCACCATCTTAGCCAGGCTGGTCTCAAACTCCTGACCTGGTGATCCACCCGCCTCGGCCTCCCAAAGTGCTGGGATTATAGGCGTGAGCCACCATGTCCAGCCTACTATTTCATTTTACTTGTTACATTAACAATATTCATTAACTTGTTGCATTACAATAGACCCATTTTACAGACGAGGACATTGAAGACAGGAAACTGAAGCACTTTGCCCATGGTCACAGAGCCAGTAGGTCAAATAGGCAGTGGATACTTCTCATGTATCGAGAAATAGACAGTGGATACTTCTCATGTATCGAGTGGATTAATAAACGAATGGATAAAAATTGCATAAGAGGGGTAGGGTGGAAGAAAAAAATTACATAAGAATGCCGACAAAGTGACAGCTATGTAGGTACCAGTGATTCTACGGTGCCCCATCTGCCATCAGTCCATGAATGCAGAGGGGTGCTGAGCAATGCTGAGATAGGGGAAGGTGGGCTTAGTAGGAGGCAGTCAGAGTCTTCCTGGTATTGGTGGGCAAGTCCTTGAAGTTAGACCATCCTTTCCTGTCATGTGATTTCTTTCCCATTTTTAGGAAAGATGAAATCACACACACTCCCCCATCTCCACCCCCACAACCAGAAGATGTTCTCTCCAGAGTGGCTCAACCATGACATAGAGGGTCTGTGGCTCCAGCTGTGACCCCTTCCCCAAGAACAGGGCGCTGAGGCAGCAGCAGCACTGACCCTCCTTCACCCCAGCACTAGCCAGGTGTCCTGAACGTCTGTAGCCAGACCCAGCTTGGCCTATCAGAGAAGTGCAGATCTGGGAGCTCTCAGGATACTTAGAGATTGCCGAGTGTAGCCCTGCAGTTTACATGCAAGTCTCGGGCAAGAGGACAGGGCCTCCCTTGGGTCTCACAGGTGGCCAGTGGGAAGGCTAGGTCTCTTGGCCTCTCTTCCGTAACCCTGAGGTCTGTCCCATTTCTTCCTACCTGATGGGAGCTCCATCTTCAGTATTTTTTGACTTCATACGTGGGCTTGTATCTCAGTCCTTGATGACAGTCCACCAGGAGGTGAGCAAGAGATAGTTGCTGCTTCCTCTGCATACAGATGGGGAAAC
Source organism: Pan troglodytes (assembly GCF_028858775.2). Lineage (NCBI taxonomy): Eukaryota > Metazoa > Chordata > Mammalia > Primates > Hominidae > Pan > Pan troglodytes. The sequence goes on from NC_072417.2 coordinate 31,250,911, forward strand.
TGAGGCTCAGAAGGCTTCAAAGATGTTTCTAGGACCATGTACTAACACCAGTATCAGGCTCTAACCATGCCCAGTGAAGGATTCTGGCTGCTGTCCACCCTCAGCTGAGTATGAGGAAAAACTGTTTTCAGTAGACATTTTCCTCCATCAAGCTCAGGTTCTGAAGCAGTCCTGCCCGCTTCTCTGCCCCACTTCCTGACCACAAGGACCCACCAGGTAACCCGCCCCACCCCAGCATCACCTTCCCGAAGACCTTGCAGCGTTCCTAACTGGGGGAGGCAAGAAAGGATGGACTTCTTTCCTAACAGAGTCCCCATTGCCCCAAATAATGTTCCCCTCATTAAAAAGCCATATTCTCAAAGACCATTTAGTGCCATGGAGAAGAGCACATGAAGTATCTGTAAGTTAGAAAACAAAATGCAAGTTACCAAATGCCATGCAGAATACTATCCTAATTATGTTTTGTTTCAAATACAGTTCATAGGCCGGACACAGCAGCTCACGCCTGTAATCCCAGCGCCTGGGGAGGCTGGGACGGGAGGAGTTCTTGAGCCTAGGAGTTTGAGACCAGCCTGGGCAACATAGGAAGAGCCATCTCTACAAAAAAATCAAAGAATCAGCCGGGTGTGGTGGTGCGTGTCTGTGGTCCCAGATACTCAGGAGGCTGAGGTGGGAGGATTGCTTGAGCCTAGGAGGTTGGGGCTGCAAGGAGCCGTGATCTTGCCGCTGCACTCCAGCCTGGGTAACAGAATGAGACCCTGTGTAAAATAAATAAATAAATACTGTTTATGCTTATATTTATGTATGCATGGAAGAAAAGTCTGGAGCATATACACCTCCAATGTATATGTGTTTACAATATACATTGTTTACAGTGTTTACAAAATGTTTACAGTGTTTACAAAATGTTTACAGTGGTTTCTGTTTTCTTCCTTATATATTTGTATATTTTCCAGAGTTTCTGCTGTGAATGTGTCCTTTCACAACGGTATAAAAGGAAATTATTATTATTATCTTTTTTTTAGAGATGGGGTCTGGCTCTGTCGCCTAGGCTGGAGTGCAGTGGCGTTATCATAGCTCACTGCAACCTCTACCTCCTGAGCTCGAGCAATCCTCCCACCTCAGCCGCCCAAAGCACTGGAATTACAGGTGTGAGCCACTGCACCCAGCCAGGAAATTATAAATGAATTTTTAAATTCGGCCTTATTAGGTTTTATATTAAAAAAAAATACAGACCCCCTCCTAGCTTGCTGGTTCTGCTGCCTTGTAAGCAGCAGCCAGGAACGATTCATATAGGAGCGAGTGTGTGTAAGTGTGTGTTGGGGGTCCCAGCTCCCCCACCCTCTCCCAGTGACTGCTGTTCATCATAACCAGGACAATTAACCATCCCCTTATTATTCACACGTCATGATTACTAATCACCCTTATTAATATCCATGCTTTGCGAAACCAGGAGGCAGCTTGGCTCAGATGCTTGGAACTCCACAGGAATCCAATCCTGACCCCAGGCGAGTCCCTTCCTGCTCTGTGCCTTCACCTCCCCCTGGATCAGGAGGATCTGCTGCTTCCTCATCCCTTCAGTGACCAGGGCCCTCTGCTTCCCTCCTCTGCCAGCTCTTAGAGCCCCACATCCCCGGAAGGCCATCTGAATTCCTAACTCCACTCGCCACCTGCGCCACCAACCTCCCTTTACACTGGAACTGAAACAAGGGTCTCCTCCTGTCTTTGATCCTTTTTCCCAAATTACTCACTTTGTTCATAAAATGTACGCTTTCCACCAAATAGAGATGCTATGGCTAAAGACTGAACTTTATGGTTATAACATTTAGTCTATTCTCTAAGCCTTGTTACTTGTTTTGAGAAATCCATTAGCAGTTTCTGTGTTAAGCCAGTTAATGATAACATTGGCCATTTGACTAATATTAAATTCCCTGGCTAATGTTTGGTGCAGATTTATACTATGGGTCCTTTCACCCCCCAGATTTTGTGGTGTTGGTGGCTCTGAGTAACATTGAAATAAACCATGTTATGTATCAATGAAGTGGGTCCAGACTTTGCCACATGTGCACATGGAGAATTTACAGTGCATCAATGTGCCAGCCCCTAAAGGGGGCATTGTAGCTTCTTCTGGCTGGAGGTGAATCCAAGGCAGCCCCAAGAGGTGGCTGCCACCCATCCCTGCTTTGATCATGTTCTGGGTCAGTACGCTAGGTACTGACCACCACCCCAGACCCTGTTGAGACAAAGAATCCTGGTTTCCATTCCTGAACGTACTCGTGGAACATACAGGGGATGAAGATAACAACAGTAATTTGAACAAAATACAGCAGTTGCATTTATTATAGCAAGAAATTAGACACCTCACACATATCCAACGATGAGGGAGTGACCAAACAAAATGATCCATCAACATGATGGAATGCCATGTGGCCATTAAAACGACAAGACAGGAGGCCCTGCCACCCCGAAAATGACCGTGTGAGTCGATGTTAGGTAAAAGCAGGAAACCCAGTGGAAGGGCAGTGACACTGGAGACATATATCCCAGGGGAAACAGCTCTGCACCAGCACAGGGGAAACCAGGTTCAAACCTAGGCTCAGCTGTTAACGTGCCTTAGTTGCCCCATTTGTAAAAGAAAATCAACACCCCTGGGCCCAGTGTTGTGGGAGGGCTACAGCAGGTCGCAGATGTGAAAGCCAGTTCATAGCACTCAGGATCTTTCAGACACCTGGTAACAAAAATGCCCGGAAAATCCAGAAAGAACTGATCAGAATGGAAACATGTACAAGTTCTTTCGCTCCTTTTTGGAGTAAGTCCATGTAATAAAAAAGATGGGAAATGGTTTGGGAATAGGGGCTCTAGAGCTTTGAAGATTCTCCATGGAGGATGTAGTTGGTGGCCCATGGAGGCTGGCTGGGCTCTAGAAGAATGGGGGAGAGAGAAAATGTGGGCTCCCCAGCCACCCTAGGGCCCCAAAGAGGACCAAAGCCACATCTAACTGGGGGCTGAGAAATCCCAAGCTCAGTCTACAGTGAGAAGGGACAAACATCACCCCCAGCGCGCAGCTCCCAGGAAGCACAGTGGAGCCCGGAGAGTCACCTGGAATTCATCTCCTTCAGAGACCATGAGAGAGACAGAGGAGGAGAGAATCAGAGGCAGAGAGATAGAGGGAGGCACAGCGGAATCAGCCAGGGAAACAGGCCTAAATTATCTCCTCCTTGGGCCCATGTTCTCCATTCCTGCTGCTATCGGGGACTGCTCTGCCAGCCTGCTCCAGGAGCAAGAAAAATAAAATAAGCAGCTCTGACAGCTGGCTGCCTACGCCTCCTCCCTCTCCTCCCCTCCTCCTTCTCCCCTTCCTCCTCCTCCTCCTTTTCCTGCTCTTTCCTCCTCTTCCTCCTCCCCTTCTCTTCTTCCTCTTCCTCCTCCTCTTCTCCTCTTTGTCTTCTTCCTCTTCCTCTTCGTCCCCTCCTCCCTCTCCTCTCTCCCTCCTTCCTCCATCCCCCTGCCCAAACACCATCTCCTGGTATCTGTTCTTCGAAGGAAGAGGGTGTGAGCCGGATGTAATGCAAATACTCTACAGGAATGTTTCTGGCAGGGAGCAGAATCCTCTTCCCTCATGGACCCAAGGATGAAACAGGGCCCCAGACGCCAAGCTGAGGCTGCTCCTCCCTTTCTCTGAAGACAGTTTGGGGACCTCAGATAGGGGGCTCCCCCTCCAGTCTTCCTCCAACACCACCTTCTTTCTTTGAGGAGTGGGAGTGGGGTTAAGGAGGCAAAGTGACGACCTGAGGGAGAAGGGGAGACGGGAGGGGCTCTTCTCTGGGGACATTCCCCTCAGTGTTTCTGAAGCCTGTGATCCCCGCGGTGAAGGAGAAAGGAGGCAAGCCACCCACAGGGAGCAAAGCAAATCGGGGATTCAAGGGAACAGTTTTGTAATTATCCAAATAATTCAGCCTCCTACTCTTTTCCCAACATATCCCACTTTTGTTTTAATAATCCAGGAATTGGGAACAACGCCCTTTCCGTTTTACCGCACTTACCCTTTGCTCTAGGAAAGCAGCCTATTCACAGCCATTTCACGGCTGTGTGCCCGGCTTTCTCACTGAAGGCCTTTGCCCATGCCATTCCTCCCACCGCATCCCCTTCCCTTCTCCACCTGTAAGTCTGAGCCCACTGAGAAACTCGGGTTAATGCTGCTCCTTCTTCACAAAGCCTTCTTGGAATCTCCCAGCCAGAAAAGCTCTTTTCGTCTCTGCTGTCCTGGAAAGGACATTTACTCTGGGATTTTCAGCTCACATCATATCTCCAACTGGATGGCATCCTCTCCATGATCCTTTCACCCAATCAATCAATCAATGAGCTGAGAAAGAATTGGGGTGGGGAGATGGCAGTGGGGGGGAGCACAAAATTGCCCAAATCCTCGTTAACTGAGACTTGGACAGGCTTGGACTCACAGTTGGAGGCACCTGACACAGATTATCCCATGAAGGTTGCATGTCCACCCCACAGGCTAGGTCCTCTTACCATCCCATCTTGCCCCAGACACCCCCAGCTAGTGAGGATTTGAACCCAGCCTGGCCAAGTCCAACACCCACTCTCTTTCCACTCCACCACACTGCTTCCTACTGCCCCTTTCCTGGGGAAGAGAGGTTAGAAATGGGTATATGGCCGGGAGCTGGCTCTCCTGGCTCTTTGCTTCTTCATCCTCAGGCCCAAGCTGCATCCTGCCTGGCTCCACCCCTCAGTCAGCTGGTTGGGGAGATGGGGCTGGGGAGCCCTGGGCACTAACAAGTATTCATGCAGGTAAGCAGGTACCAGGAGCCAGGAGGGGCACATCAAAAACCTCTAGAACAGGCCAGGTGTGGAGCTGTAATCCCAGCACTTTGAGAGGCCAAGGCGGGCAGATTACCTGAGGTCAAGAGTTCGAGACCAGCCTGGCCAACATAGCAAAACTCCGTCTCTACTAAAAACACAAAAATTACCCAGGTGTGGTTATTTTTCCCTGGGTTGTTCTGTAGCTTGGCAGCAGGAATTAAGACTAACAGGAAAGGGGTCAGTTGTGGAGAGGTGCATGGAGAAGAGGATGTTGGAAGAGGGGAGCAAGGACCCCCAACCTCTGCAGACAACCTTGCCCAGCCCAGAGTTGAGGTAGGGGGAAGGGTTGATCCCATCTCCATCTCTGAGAAAGATTTATTTCTTCACTTCCCTAAGGTCTTTGGAGAAATGCTGCAACTCTCGGCCTGGCCCTCATCTCCACACCTCTGCCAGCACCTCAGTTCCAGCCCCAGGGCTCCAGGGACAGACTCCTAACATGAACTGCCAGGATACCATATATCCATCCATCTGACAGCTTACCTGAGCTCAGACGGCCTGCAAACTGGCAGGACAGGAGGGATGCCCCGCGTTTGGTGTGCTGAGTGCCTTTGTGTGTGTGATCTCATTCAAGGTTCCCAACTCTGAAAGCAGACATGATTAGCCCCTTTCACAAAAGGAAGCAGAGGTCTTAGTGACTTGCCCAAGGTCACATGCCTAAACAGGGACACAAACCTGCAGGAAAGATGGAGCACAAATGCTGGGGTCTCTGACAGTGGTGCACACATGCACACATGTGCGCAAATACATGCACACATGTGTACCCCAAATCATTTAAATGGACCATTCCCCTCTGTGTGTGATGTAGTTTACAAATCCCCTGTGCTCCCATGCATTATCTCAGTTGGTTTAACAACAGGGTCCTGTGGTAACAGGCAGGGCAGATGTCATGAACCCATTTCTCAGATAAGGAACCCAAGGTTCAAAGAGGGTGAGCAATCTGCTCAAGGTCACACTCTCCAGAGCTTTCATCACAATAATACTGACAAACTCCACCTCCGTTCACGTTTGTTAAATGCAGGAGCTGGGTGCTAAGCACCTTCCATGCATCTAACATTCATGGTCATCCCATGGGGGAGACATTGTTATTATTCCCATCTTACAGATGATGAAACTGGGACTTAGAGGTGTTAGATGATATGGGGCAGCCACATAGAGTTAAGCCCCAGCCAGCCTGATTTTTACTCCAGGAAACTCGCCCAGGACGGGAATCTTATTCACCTGGGCCCCCGAGTCCCAGCACCTAGACCAGTGCCTAGCTCACATGAGGTTCTCACTGAGCGTTTGTGGAACATTTGTTAACCAAATAAATCTGCCCCCAATGCCCTTACCCTCAACTTCCTCCTCCCAGACCTTTCCCTGCCCATCTCCTGACTCCTCGAATGTCTCTAGTGAACCATTCGAGACCTCTCCCCCAGGAGTCAAGGGTTACAGACCCCCTCAGTCCCCGCAATGGGACCGGGAAGTCAATTCACCACCTCACTCTCCTATCCCTATTAGCATTCAGGGATTTGTAGTTTGTCCTTAAGGTTCTCCCTTGCCTCAGTTTCCGCCCCTGGCACCAGATGTGAGGGAAGTAGGCAAGCAGACTGCTGGAGAAGAGGTCCCCTGAAAAGCCCACCCCTCTGCTTTCTTGTCCCACAAGCAAGTGCTGGGGATTTCCTTTCTTTCTCTCTAGATCCCGCAGAGCCCCAGACAACGGACGAGACAAAGAGCGGGCAAGCGGAGCAGTCAGGCCCAGCTCCAAGGCATGCATTTCCAAACAGGGAAAATGTGGACATCTGAGGACGGGGTCTCTCAAGGATACTCCCCCAAGTACAAGGTTTGGAGGCCCCTTTTGGAACACTGCCAATTCCAGCTGCCTCCACCCCCAGGCACCAATCACTCAACAGCACTGAGTGTTTACTGGGCCTGCAGGCAGGGAAATAATGCAAGATGCCACTTCTGCAAACTGGCAGGACAGGAGGGATGCCCTGCATTTGGTGTGCTGAGTGCCTTTGTGTGCATGATCTCATTCAAGGTTCCCAACTCTGAAAGCAGAAACGATTAGGAAGCAGAGGTCTTAGTGACTTGCCCAAGGTCACATGCCTAAACAGGGACACAAACCTGAGGCCTTTGGGTCCTGTGCCTGGGTCTTGCTCTCCAAGCAAAGCTGATCCTTCAGTCACATCTGCCAAGGCTTCCTTTCCTACCAGCTGCAGGCATTGTAAACAAGCCCCCATGCCTCTTACCCAGCCCCCTTGTCCAAGGGCAAGGCAGATGGCCAAACCACTCCTGGGAGACCCCAGGTCTACAGCCCTAGGCTTTAGTGGTCAATGAGAGGACAACCTTCCCCAGGCCCTTAACTGGCTGAGGGGTGCCGGGCTGCCCCACCAGGGCCTGCTGATGTGCCCCCCCCCCCAACCCCATCCCTCCCCTCCAGCTGCCCTCTGGTCCCTCTGCTCCTCCCACTGCCCCGCTTTCAGCCCCGACCCAAGAATGACCAGGAGTCACGGGTGGAGGAGCAGAGTTCCTGGTCCCCAGCCTGGCTTATGACATCTCCGGTGCCCCTTGGCCTACCCTAGGTCAGGGTGTCAAGTCCAGTGAGACCAGCCTCCCCTCAAAGCCATCCAGCCCTGCCCTCTGGCCACTAGGCAGCCACATGCTCAGAGGATTGTCCAATGTCAGAGCGCCATCTAGTGTGAATGATGGGCACTGCACCCCTGCCTGCCGCCGCAGCTCACCCACTTGGCAGGACCTCTCATGGGGGTGGCCGGGTGCAGAAGGGGAGACGCCCTCAGACTCACAGAGGGCGCCAAATCTAGACTTCTGACATAGTGTCCAGATGACACTTTTCCTCCAGTCATGGGAGAGACCCTAGAATCCAGTGAGGGCAGTCCCCTTGCAGTGTGAGAATGTAGGATGACACTGCCTGCAGGGCCCTGACTTAATCACTATTTGAAAGGCTTAAAATGACCTTTCGAAGAGCCTAATCTCTTTGCACTATTTTGTGTGCACTGGTGAAAAGTAAACTTTCTAAATCGGCCATAATTTGGGTGACCTCTTTTTGGCAAATCTTAAACAAGAGCCTCAAAGAACAGGGGCTAAGGCATTGTCAGACCCAGAAGAGTCCCCACCCTGTGCATGAAGCCTGCACTCCATGCCTTGCTCAATCTGTTTCATGGGTCTCTCTCTCTCTCTCTCTTTCTCTCTCTCACTCACTCTCCTCTCTCTCTCTCCCTTTCTCTCTCTCACTCACTCTCCTCTCTCTCTCTCTCCATCCTTGATCAGCCTGATGGAGTCAAAAGACCACTAAGTCCAGGCAGGGAGGTCAGGCTGATCTGGGTTTGAATCCTGGCTCTACATGAGCTGTGTAACCTTGAGAAATTCACTTGAAATTTCTAAGCCTTACTTTCCCCATCTGTAAAATGGGGTTGTGATGAGCATTGTGTGAAATAACAAGTTTGAAGCACTCAGCAAAGTGTCAGCTGCTTATCAGAGGCTCAGTAACTGCCAGTCTCATCCTCCTCATCTCTCTCAGGGCCTCCATCGCTGAGTCAGTGTCTCTCTGGGGGTCCGCTTCTGCAGCACCTGGCACAGGGTCTCCATCATTCTCTTGGTCTCGGAGCACTGGCCACACTGCACCTTGCATCTCACACTGCATCCTGCATGTCCATTTTCCATGGTTATATCCATCTACTCCCACCCACCTGATCCATGACTCGGAGCTTCCTAGGGTCTCTGTTTCTCTCTTCTTCCCCTCCGGAAGCCCAGCCCAGTTTTGAGCCCATGGCAAGTATGTATCTGCCTGCAGCTGAACTGAATGTTCCCAGGCACAGTTAGAGAAGCCTGTTCTGCAATCCAGGAGCTGAACCAACACATGTTTCTAGCCCTGTCAAAACATACATTTTGGCCAGGTGCAGTGGCTCGTGCCTATAATCCTAGCACTTTGAGAGGCCAAGGCCAGAGGATTGCTTGAGGCCAGGAGTTTGAGACCAGCCTGAGCAACATAGGGGGACCCAGACTCAAAATATATACATACACATTTTCTCTCTCAGTAAAATGGTATTGAAGCTCCTGACTTGCACAATTGTTAAAGGGATTAGAGAGAGGGCATTTGCAAAGGCATTCATAAAGAGTATAAAACACAGTAGGCCCTCAAAAAATAGAACTTATTGCTATAACAGCTAGGGAGGCCGTGTTGATGTTCAAAAATATGTCCAGGTTGGGCGCAGTGGCTCACACCTGTAATCCCAACACTTTGAGAGGCTGAGGTGGGCAGATCACTTGAGGTCAGGATTTCAAGACCAGCCTGGCCAACATGGCGATACCCTATCTCTACTAAAAGTACAAAAAAATCAGCTGGGCGTGGTGGCGTGTGCCTGTAATCCCAGCTACTCGGGAGGCTGAGGCAGGAGAATTGCTTGAATCCAGGAGGCGCAGGTTGCGTGAGCCGAGATTGCACCACTGCACTCCAGCTTCGGTGACCAAGCTGGTCTCAAAAAAAAAAAAACAAAAAAAAACAAAACAAAAACCGGGTCCAAAGAAGACAGCATGAGTAGTATAATCTCAATTGTACAACTTCAAAAGAGACACCAGGGCAAGGAGGCAGAAGGCAAGAAGGGAATGGTGGGACACGATTAATATTGGCCAAGATTATAACCCAGTCAGGGTCTCGTCAACAATTTAAGAGTAAGGCATCCCATAGGCCAGGGGTAACCAGGTGGAGAGAATCCTCTTTCCACCGGATAGGGATGGGAAACAGGTAAAGCGGGATGGGGAATGAGAGGCGAACAGCCTCTTTATTAACACAATTATTTTATTTGCCGAAAGGTAATCATCCTAAGTGAGGTCAACGGCGGCTGGCACAGGACCGGCCCTGCAGGCGGCTGGGCCACGTTGCCATGGTGACGGAGCCCGCTCACTTCCAGCAGCTGCAAGGGCTGGAGAATCCTGAGGAAGGAGACCCCAGGTCTCTTTTCCTTCCCCCAAAAGGGGCTGAAGGAGACCTGCAGGTGTTTGCATTCCCCGTCCCAGCCCCCAAGAGACAGACTAAGAGCCCCTGGGGAAATGTCCCAGCCCAGGTTCGCAGGGGGTCCATCCTGGAGCACAGGGGTCTCTGCGGGCATCATCTCATTCTGTCCTACAATAACCCTGTGAGGAAGAGGCTACGCATCACCTGACCATTTCACAGAAAGCTGTGGCTCAGACTGTCCGCAGATGCGCAGCATGTGGGGATTTGGGGGCTGGGGTCTGAGGCCTGGGGCACCATTTACATTTGCCTCAGAGTCAGGGCTGTGACAATGACAGAATTAAACCTACATCTTGAATAATCAGAAAAACTGATGTGGAGAAAAACACACTCACCCGGCAGTCAGAAAGGCCTGGGTTCGAGTGCCAACCCTTCCCCTTACAGGCCACGTCACCCTCAGCAAATTTGCTCTAAGCCTTAGTCTGTCCAGAGCATTCTGCACCCGTGACTTTCCAGTCTCTGAAAGACAGAGCCATGATCAAGGTGTGCTTCCCCATCTGTAAAATGAGCCAACTCAGTTGGGTGCAGTAGCTCACACCTCTAATCCCAGCACTTTGGGAGGCTGAGGCAGGCGGATCACTTGAGGTCAGGAGTTCAAGATCAGCCTGTCAACATGGTGAAACCCATCTCCACTGAAAATACAAAAATTAGCCGGGTGTGGTAGTGGGCGCCTGTAATCACAGCTAGTCGGGAGGCTGAGGCAAGAGAATCACCTGAACATGGGAGGTGGAGTTTGCAGTGAGCCGAGATCACGCCACTGCACTCCAGCCTGGCAACAGAGGTAGACTCCATCTCAAAACAAACAAAAAAAGCCACTCAACCCTGCCCTGGGGACCCAGAACGTCAACAGTGACTGGGAAACTCACACACTACACAAACAAGAGCAGCTGGTTCTGTCATTTCACCCAAATCTTCAGGGATGGCAGCTCTGCAGAAAAGGGACACAACATGCACTGTCCCCAAGTCCTCCAGCCCTGAAGTCCAGCAGTGAGGATGCCAGGCTGGAAGTCCAGGGGACAGCATAGCAGAGACAGGATGGGTCCGGGGGCGGGGAGGGGAAACGCAGCCAATCCTGGGGCCATTTTGCTTGTGCCCGCAGTGTCTGTCGCCCTCTGGTGGACGCACCTGACACAGACGCAAGGAACAGCTGTGCAACCAGAGGGAATTCAGGTTGGGGGGTGGTGGGGGGCATGGCTGGAGGAACTAGGAGCATCAGGGGAGGCTTTAGGGGGTGATGAGATTTGAGCTGGGCCTCCCAGAAAGTGGCTGTGGGGAGGGAGTGGGAGGGAAAGCATGTCAGAAAATGGAAATTGATCCAATAAAAGCCTACAGATTGTCAGGTGTTGTGGGAGTTTGGGGAACAGGGCATCATTTGGGTGGGTACAGCAAAGGGACTTCAAGAAGCCCAAAAGGGGCCGGGTGCAGTGGCTCACGCCTGTAATCCCAGCACTTTGGGAGGCCAAGGCAGGCAGATCATTTGAGGTCAGGAGTTCAAGACCAGCCTGACCCACATGGCAAAACCCCATCTCTACTAAAAATACAAAAATTAGCCAGGCGTGGTGGTGGGCGCTTGTAATCCCAGCTACTCGGGAGGCTGAGGCAGGAGAATCATTTGAACCCAGGAGGCGGAGTTTGCAGTGAGCCGAGATCTTGTCACTGCACTCTAGCCTGGACAGAGTAAGACTCTTTCTCAAAAAAAAAACAAAAAACAAAAACAAAAAAGGAGGAGGAGGAGGAGAAGAAGAAGAAAAGGAGAAGGAGGAGGAGGAGAAGAGGAAGAGGAAGAAAGAAGACGAAGAGCGAAGAGGAAGAAGAAGAAGGCGAAGGAGAAGAAAGAAGAAGAAACAACCAGACTGGGGCCAACTGTGGACAGTGTTGACCATTATGCTCTGTACTTTATCGTGGAGGCAATAGGGAGTTATTGAAGGTTTCTGAGCAGGGGTAGGCCATGATAGGATTTACATTTTAGGCATATCATGTGGAGAGAGAGCAGAGGTGAGGAGCCTACTGGAACTCACTCCTCCAGCACATTGTTACTCACTAACAAGAGCAGCACTTCTGACCTCGCTGGAGACTTTACAAAGCCTTTTTCTTACCTTTACACACCAGACTTCAAGCTAGGTGGGTTCCCTGACTCAAGCAGCTTTGGGGTGAGGTGAAGCTCTGGGCCCTGGTTCCCACCCCAGCTTCCTTCACGTCAGCATCCTAGCATTGATTAAAACAGTGTGCAAGTCCACCTGAAGGGTGGAGGGGTGGGGAGCTGGAAGGAGCAGGAGTGGGGAGGGGAGGGTGCCCATGTACTCAGGGCCTGCTCAGCTCCTAGCCGTTTCCTGCGCTCCTCACTGTGAAGGAATTATCCCTGTGCTACAAGAAGGAAGACGAGACCTGGGAAAAGAAGAGCCCAGGACCCCCAGGGCCGGGACACAAGTCTGGGCGTGTCTGACCCCAAAGCTCCTCATCCCAAAAGCAAGAAGAGAAGCAGGCCTCAAAGAAGCCACACCCCTCATCTCTGAAGGAGACGCTGAAGGCCCCTGTCCTATCCAGCATCCCCTCCACCAGTCACAGCAGACACCGGCCTCCTATGACATGCGTGCTCATGGATGCTCAAGCTTTGAGAGACCCGGTTGTACTGATGACATTCACAAAGAAGAAGTTCATCTAACGTCCCATTTTGGATTCATCAGCCTCATCTGAGACTGTCAATTAGAGTCTCCATCCTGTGGCCAATGACACTGAGCAAGTGGCTGGAGATGGCAAGGGGTGCTCAGGGTGGGGTCTATGCACAGAGCTGCCTTGGGGGACCCCAGGTGGGGCAGCTGACAGTCAGGAGGACTTCTGAGGAAGGGGTGGATGGCAGAAGGTAGAGTTCTTGGGAAGGTGATCACCTCTCCCCCGTCAGCTGGTCATACCAGGTAGGCCCCTGAAGGGTGACAAGGGCAGCAGGTCTGAGGGAGGCTCCAGGACAGGGGAAAGACTGGACACAGAATCAGAGACAGGGTGAGAGACAGAGAAAGGGAGGTGGCGGTGCTTGTTTCACAGCTGGACTTGGCAGTGGTGCCCAGGGTGCTGGCCACACTCCAGCAGGGTAATAGCATCAGCTCCAGCCTAAACTTTAATCAATGAATCCAAGGCTTGGCCACAATCAGCAGTGAGGAAGATTAGCAGAATCCTGGGAGGGGAGAGGGACAGAAGTGCCCAGCCAAGGAAGACGGTGCATGGGATCTATTGCATGTCCGAGCGGGGGCTTCCAGTGCCCCTTCCCACCGGGCATGAAGTGGAAGCAGAGGTGGGAGTCAGACAGCTACATCAACAGCAAGGGAATGAATCTGGCCCACTGAGGCTCAGCGAGACCCCAACACAGGCTCCAAGCCACTCTCCCCCAATCCTAACAAGCCTCAAGTGAGACACCAAGAAGAACTTACCAACCAGGGAGCCCCCAGGATGCCTGAGCAGGGGCAGCGCAAGGTGTTCACATCATCCCTACCTGGGCAGGGGTCCCAGCATAGGAGCTGGAGTGCCCCCACCCTCCCCTTCAGGCTGGGCCGCACAGAGGGATGAACTGAATGGGTCACATTCTTACCCCTCAAGTGCTTTGGAGAGAGGGTAGAAGGAAGGAGGAGACAAACCAGTTATCATCTGCCCTACATAACTTATTAGCATCCAGGCGAGATTAATCAAGCCCAGAAACCTCGAGCAGACCCCTAATTAGTTGCTGCTGATAACTATATTTGTCATGCTCTCCAATTATTCCACTGTAAATTTCAGAGTTTAATTGCACCTTGTTCTTCATTGAAGTGTCACTGTTTGCACACGCTCCCCTAATTCTTTAGCAAATTTGACAAAATTCAGCATTAAATATAGATTATCTTTAGATTTCCATAATTAACACAACCAAACTGTCTCAGGCCTAAATATTTCTCCCAGCATCATAAATCTGGCCTGTCCCTGGAATCCGAAGGGCTGCTTCCAGCTCCCCGGCAGAGGCTGCAGGGAGAACACACATGCACAGCCATGAACTCACATGACACGCCTGTGCAGGGCTGGGGCAAAAGGCGGCAGTGATACTTCATTGAGGGTACACAACTGGGAACATACCCCGTGCCCCATATCAGTAGGGGCCCCATCAAGATGCCCACCCTGGGGCGTGGGGCAGTGTCCCAGGGCTTAGAGGGCCAATTCAGGATCGCAGCTGACCTCTGGGCCTAGCGAATGGGCTAGAGGGAAGAGGCTCGGCCTACAACCAGATCACAAGCCTCCCCACCCAACAAAGGCCAAAGGGCCCCTTCTGTGACTTTTTTTTGTCCCTGTCAAGGCTGACCTTGATGTTTGACATTACCCCAGGAGCATGACCCAGGCAGACATGAATGCCCTCATGCTATACCCCTGCAGGGCACCATCACTGCCCAGCCTTCTCTCTTAGTCCACTCTCTCCAGACTCACCAGGCCAGTATATGTCCATCCAACTCTAACTGTCCCCCACCTGGGACCCTTTAGTTCAGATTAGGGGATGAAGGAACCCGACATCAGGTTTGAAATGATGCCCCCATATGAGGTTTGAATTTTTTTTTTTTTTTTTTTTTTGAGACGGAGTCTTGCTCTGTTGCCCAGGCTAGAGTCCAGTGGCTTGATCTCAGCTCACTGCAACCTCTGCCTCCTGGGTTCAAGTGATTATCCTGTCTCAGCCTCCTGAGTAGCTGGGATTACAGGTGCGCACCACCATGCCCAGTTAATTTTTGTATTTTTAGTAGAGATGGGGTTTCACCATGTTGCCCAGGCTGGTCTTGAACTTCTGACCTCAGGTGATCCACACACCTCAGCCTCCCAAAGTACTGGGATTACAGGTGTGAGCCACCACGCCCAGTCTGAAGTCTCTTCCACCAGCCCCCAAAACCCCAAATCTAACATCGCAAGGAAATCAGCAGGGTGTCCAATTTCCATAGGGACAGGAAGGGGCAGGAGGCAGCAGGGAAGCCTGTGCCCTTTTCAGATCCCAGCCCAGCCTCTGGCCCCTGGTGGAGGAGAATCATATCTTGGGTTTATCCCAAGTCAAGCCCCTTCCCCAGGCTGGCTATCTCATGGGCAGCAGAGCATCCAGAGTTCAACTGCAAGCCCAGCCCCCCACGCCCCCTGCAGTCACGCAAATACACCTGTACACACAGAGGCAGACGCACAGATGCAGAAATGGAAAGACACAGATGCACAGAGACACACCACAGAGATACACACAAAACACAAACTGACACACAGACAGATACACAATGCAACATACAGCCCAAGCCCTGTAGGAAGACGGGGACAGACAGACAGGGAAATACTCTCTCCCCAGAAATCAGTGACATATCCAGGGTCTTGCCACATTGAAGGGCCAAGGGGGGCTGGGGGCCCCCTTGCCCTCCATGCCACCTGCCAACCCTGACACCCCTGTTTCCCCGGCGTAGCTGCAGGGGTAGTTGAGGGGCTGAGGTGGGAGCAGGCAGGAATACAGAAGAGCCTCAAAGTGTACTCACAGCAAATTTGGAAGAAAATCGATGGCCTTTAATGAGGTTTGATTTTTTCTCCACAATGGGCTGGGCTGGTGGTTGTGGGGGGATCTCTGGGTGCAATGTGCAAGGAAGTGAGCAGGGGCACAAGGTGCAGGGCTGAGAGGGACCTGGAAGCCGGGAGTGGGGAAACACCAGGGTCAGCAGCTACAGGGACAGGAAGAGGCAGAGGATAGACAGACAGACAGGATGTCAGTGTCAGGCCATCACTTAGCCCCACCTGTCAGAACAAGAGAGGGGCCCTGAGCTGGCTTGGGTGTATACTGTGGCCCTGTTGGGTTCTAGATGCGGAGTCTGCACTCCCAGCCCTCAGTAGGAGATAAAAGGCTGAGGTTCACCCAGGTTATGAGGCTGGCAGGGACCAAGCCATGGGGAGCAGTCACAGGATGGGGTATGTTGGGGGTGCAGCTGGCTTGGGTCCTTGGCTTCCAAGGGTGCTAAAAGGAAAATTGTAAGGAGCTTAATTCTGATCAGTGCAGTTAACTGAGCACCTGCCAGGCTCCAGGCCCCTGTTATTGTTATTCTGCAGGAAACCCCACAAGAGAGGTGACAACCCCTTGCTCCCAGATGAAGAAAATTAGGATCAGAGACATTAAAGAAATTGCCCAAAGCCACTCAGCCAATGGCTGAGGCAGGAACTGAACCAAGGTCCACCAGGTTCTAAAGTCTGTTTCTTCCGTTCTGCCTGCAAGCAGCACCTGGCAGGCGATGGAGGCACATCTTAGTCTCTCTTCCTCTCTTCCAGTCCAGGTCTCCAAGACCTATGGATGGGTTGGGCCAGGGCTTGGGTTCAGGCTCCAGGGTGATGGCAACTTAAGGGAATCTCCTGCACAGCTAGGCTTCAAAGCACAAGACTTCCCCAGGCACAGAGGAGGGTATACCTATCAGCTGCAGTCCCGTCCATCCCACCCTGCTGGCTGAACCTTTGAGCTCCCTCCTTCCTTATGGAATCATAGAAGGGATCAGAGGCCATCAACCCCAAACATATCTTCTGTCTGAAGCCCCTGTGAAATATTCTGAGTGATCAACTGAGGTCTCGCACAACTCTAGTGACAGGGAGCTCACTACCTCCAAGGTATCCTCTTCCACTTCTGGAATCTTGCTAGATTGAGCTGCTTTTTGCCTCCCTGGGCCTCCTACTGGTCCTGTTTCTGCCTTCTGGGTCATCACTCTGCTCCACGAAAGCCCCTCTGTAACTAGAATACCACAATCACTGCCTTCCCACCACCTGGGGGCTTCCATGCTCCTGGCTAAACACGTCGTCATTCCCTCAGCTGTTGCAATAGTCCCTGACCATTCCCTCCCACCCACCCAAAGGCAGAATTATTGACAGCATAGAGGAGTGGTTTGGCAATGATTTCTCATGACATCAAAAGCACAGGTAACAAAAGCAGAAGTAGAAAAATAGGATTACATCAAAATGTAAACTGTGCATCCAGGAATACAACCCGCAGAGTGAAAAGGCCACCTGCACAATGGGAGAGAATACTAGCAAATCTTATAACTGATAAGAGGTTAATATTCAGAATATATAAGGAACTCCTACAACTCAATAGCAAAAAAGTAAACAACCTGATGTAAAAATGAACAAAGAGCACGAATGGACATTTCTCCAAAGACGACACACAAGTGGCCAGCAAGCCTATGAAAAGATGCCCGACATCACAAATGACCGGAAAAACGTAAATCAAAACCACACGGAGATGCCGCCTCGCATCCATTATGATGGCCACCATCAGAAAGACAGAAAATAAACAGTCTTATTGAGGATGTGGAGAAACTGGAACCCTTGAGCACTCTTGGGGGCAGTGTAAAATGGTGCAGCTTCTATGGAAAACAGTATGCAATTCCTCACAAAATTAAAAATAGAATTACTATCGGATCAGCAATCCCACTTCTGGGTACATATTCGAAAGAACTGAAGGCAGCGTCTTTTTTTTTTTTTTTCTTTTTGAGACTCACTCTGTCGCCCAGGCTAGAGTGCAGTGGTGCGATCTTGGCTCACTGCAACCTCCGCCTCCTAGGTTCAAGCAATTCTCCTGCCTCAGCTTTCCAAGTAGCTGGGATTACAGGCATGCGCTACCACACCTGGCTAATTTTTGTATTTTTAGTAGAGATGGGGTTTTGCCATGTTGGCCAGGCTGGTCTTGAACCCCTGACCTCAAGTTATCCATCCACCTTGGCCTTCCAAAGTGCTAGGATTACAGGCATGAGCCACTGCACCTGGCCTAAGGCAGGGTCTTGAAGCGATATTTGCACACCCATGTTCCTAGCAGCATTATTCAAAAAAGCCAAGAGGCAGAAGCAACCCAGGTGCCCATCGATGGATGAATGGATAAACAAAATGTGGTGTACACAGACAATGAAATATTATTCAGTCTTAAAAAGGAAGGAAATTCTGTCACATGCCACAATATGGACAAACCTTGAAGACATGATGCTAAAATAAGCCAGTCACAAAAAGACAAATGCTGTATGATTCCACTCTATGAGGTATCTAAAGTCGTCCAATTCATAGAAACAGAACAGAGAATGGTGTTTGCCAAGGGCTGGGTGGTGGATGGGGAGCTGCGGTTTAAAGGGTAGAGTTTCCGTTTTGTAAGGCAAAAGAGCTCTGCGGAGCTGTTGCACAGCAATGTGAATATACGTAACACTACTGACTGGTACACTTAAAAACAGCTAAGACAATACCAACAAAAGCCACAATTCTGGAGTCAGACTTGGGTTTGAGTTCCAGCTCTGTCACATGGCCTGGGGCAAGTTGTCAAATGTCTCTAAGCCTCAGTCTCCCCAGCTTTACAACAGGGTAATGATAGAACCTAATTCACACGATCTCATTGACAAAGCAGGTGAAGTGTCTGGGACCTGGTCAGTTGGCTCTGGAACCATGTTCTGGAAGCTACCCTTGTACGGAGGCTGCGCAGGTTGGAGTCGGGCAGCTTCCAGCCCTGGGCTGTCCGCTCCCAGTAGCACCCAGCCTCTATTTCCGTGACCTCTCTGTCTGTCCCATTTGCTCTCACTGTCCTCCCTCCCTACCTCTCTCCAGCCACGCTGGCCTAGAGCACACCAGGCACACTCCTACCCAGAAGCCTTTGCACTTAGAGTTTCCACTGCTTGAAATGCTCTCAGGGACTCACTTCTGCCCTTTCTCCAGGTCTTTGTTTACAGTCCCCCTGTTTAAAATTGTGCCCTCCCCCAACCACGGGGCTCTATGTCCCCTTCCCCTGCTCTACTTTTCTTACAACATACTATATAATTTTACTTATTGGTTGTCGCTGACTTGCTCACTGCTATATCCCCAGCTGGCACAGAGTAGGTGCTCAATAAATACTTGATGAATGATAGCCTAAGCTAAGCCTTGGCGTTCTGTCCTTAGAGGCCCTCTGCCCCCAGACCCAAATTTCATCATTGTGGTGTCTGCCCCCTTAAGGACTCCCACTCCCAGGTCCCCTTAAGGACTCCTACTCCCAGGTCCCCTCAAGTGTGGGGGGAGAACCCCACTTCCCCCTAAAGCCCCAGACTGCCCAGCTGCTGCTCCACTGGGACCTCAGCACCAATTCTGCCCATCAATATCAGCCTGCAGCAGTCACACTTGAACACCCACCCCAATCGATAACCAGCGGCTGCTATCGATCAGCCCCGAGGGCACAGGAAGCCAGTGGGGAGAGGGAAGGAGAGGACCAGGCATGGTGTGCAGACACAGCCTCAGAGAGGGAGCAACAGCAAAGAGCCCCCAGTGACCCGGCCAGGGCAGGCAGACAGGACAGAGCTCATCAGAAACCAGAGGCAGAGGCGAAGGGGGAGGAGATGCCAGACCCCAGGCTAGGAAGGGCAAAGGGGCAGACACAGAGGGAGGCTGCTGAGAAGAAGGAAGAGGCAAGATAGGAAGGGTTGGCCGGGCGCAGTGGCTCATGCCTGTAATCCCAGCACTTTGGGAAGCCAAAGCGGGTGGATCACTTGAGGTCAGGAGTTCAAGACCAGCCTGGCCAACATGGTGAAACCCCGCCTCTACTCAAAATACAAAAATTAGACAGGTGTGGTTGTGGCGGGCGCCTGTAATCCCAGCTACTTGGGAGGCTGAGGCAGGAGAATCACTTGAACCTGGGAGGCGGAGGTTGCAGTGAGCAGAGATCAGGACATCGCACTCCAGCCTGGGTAACAGAGCGAGATTCCGTCTCAAAAAAAAAAAAAAGACGGAAAGGAAGGAAGGGTTATTGAAGGTCTACCATATGCCAAGGGCATCATCTCTCAAGCCTCCCAGCACAACCGTGGGTGAAAGCAGTTATTGGCTCTATCTTACAGGGAGGAAACTAAGCTCAGAGGTTAAGAAATTCACCCCAGGCCTGAGCCTTCAAATCTGGGAGCAGAGCCAGGATTTGAACCCATGTCTGGAGTCTCTGTGGGGCCAAGGCTCTTTGCAGCACCCCACAGTAGCTCTGAGCTGTCACTTCTGGGCTTCCAGCCTGGAACACCACCTAGAGCCAGTGGGAAAGTGGATGGAGGTGCCTCCCAGCACCTCCACTGGAATGTCCCACTTAGAGCTTGTCAAGGTAGCTCGGAAAGCCTGGGCGGTGGTTCATGCCTGTAATCCCAGCTACTCGGGAGGCTGAGGCAGGAGGATCACTTGAGCTCAGGAGTTCAAGGCCAGCCTGGGCAACATAGCGAGATCCCATCTCAACAACAACAAAAATGTTTTTAATTAGCTGGGCATAGTGGCTAAGGAGGCTACTCAGGAGGCTGAGGTGGGAGGATCACTTGAGCCCGGAGTTGGAGGCTGCAGTGAGCTATGATTGCATCACTGCACTCCAGCCTGCGCAACAGAGCAAGACCCTGTCTATAAAAGAAAACAAACAAACAAACAAAAAGTATGGTAAGGGAAACAAGATGAGGCATGTAAGCCCATGGTAAGTGCGTAACAAATGCTAGTACCATCATCATCACCACATCACTCCTCCTCCTGTTCCAAGCACACGGCTTCCAGGTCGCACACTCACTGAAGCGAGACTGTTGTTAAGAGTGTGTGTCGGCCTCAGGGCTCTGATTCAGACAAGATCCAGCCCCATGAACAGTGCCTGACCCAGGCTGGTACCCCTATCTATGCAAGGGGCTGTCGACGGAAAGTCTGGCACAGGTGGGTCTCTGCAGAGCTGAGGGGCTGAGGGAGGCTGTGAAGCATCTCCTCAGCCTCAATTAGCTCCCTTGTTTCAGAGAAGCAAGACCAGCTGTGGCTGGGGATGATTTCTGACTTGCCTCCTCTGACACTGCTTGAAAGTGGAAGGTCAAGGCCGGCTGGAGGCGTGCTCAGGGATCTGCCCCTCCAGCCCACTGCAGAGAAGAGGAAGAGAAGGCAATCAGCCTCCAACCTCAGGACTTATTCACTTGTTCATGCATCATTGTGAAACACCCAGCACGTGCCTGGCCCTGTGGTGGGACCTGGGAATACAAAATCAGTAAGGGTGATTCCTGCTTGAAGGTCTAAGTGGGGCAGGGATATTCCTAGAGGGTGGGAGGGGCTTATGTGTCTGCAGTTGTAGGGAGCAGGCGGCCTGCAAGAAAGTTTTGTTGTTGTTGTTGTTGTTGTTGTTTGAGACAGTCTCACTCTGTCGCCCAGGCTGACAGTGCAGTGGCGTGATCTCAGCTCACTGCAACCTCTGCCTCCCGGGTTCAAGTGATTCTCCTGCCTCAGCCTCCCGAGTAGCTGGGATTACAGGAATGCACCATGCCCAGCTAATTTTTGTATTTTTAGTAGAGATGAAGTTTCACTATGTTGACCAGGCTGGTCTTGAACTTCTGACCTCAGGTGATCCACCTGCCTCGGCCTCCCAAAGTACTGGGATTACAGGCATGAGCCAACGCGCCTGGCTTAGTTTCCTCTTTCTAAAGGGAGCTGTTTAGCCCGTGAATTTTTTTTTTTGAGACGGAGTTTTGCTCTTGTTGCCCAGGCTGGAGTGCAATAGCGCGATCTCAGCTCACCGCAACCTCCGCCTACTGGGTTCCAGGGATTCTCCTGCCTCAGCCTCCTGAGTAGCTGGGATTATAGGCGCCCGCCATCATGCCCAGCTAATTTTTGTATTTTTAGTAGAGATGGGGTTTCTCCATGTTGGTCAGGCTGGCCTCAAACTCCTGACCTCATGATCCGCCCACCTCGGCCTCCCAAAGTGCTGAGATTACAGGCATGAGCCACCGCGCCCGCCAGCCCATGGATTTTTTTCTCAGGTTGCAGATAAACCACAAAGGTACTGCTTCTCATGGAATCTCCCTTCTGATGCCTACAAACCTTAGCAAGAAAGCCGGAGCCCGAGGGGGAGAAGGGCCAGGCTGCAGAGAGGGCAGGAGAAAGACAGGCCCAGCCCCTCCTCCCCGGCCCACAGCAGCTGGTGAAGGGTGTCCTCTGAAATGGAATACTGTGACCGAGAGGGCACACGGCAGGGGCGAAGGACAGGCATTTCCATAAAAATCCTTGGAGTGCAGTCAGGAGGAGTCCTGTTTCAAAGCAGCCTTTGCAGAGCCTGAGGTAGAAATCTCCTGGTCCTGATTCAAAGAGCAGCCCCTCTCCCTTTCCCAATCTGGGGAAGGAGCTGAGCCAATTAACTGGGAGGCAGAGCTCGAGCCCTTTCCAGCTTCTCTGGAGGTGCTAATGGTCCTCAGGGCTCTGGCCCTGCTCCCCTTCCACCCACCCCCAATGGGCTACACACAGTTCTGCGATTTAAGAAGATAGTTTTGAGAGCAGTTGTTTTGCCCATAAAATAACTACAATATTTGAGCAAATAAATATTTTATTTGCCCATAAAATAACTACAATTATTGAGAGTTTACAATTTACTGGGCACTGTGCTAACCCCCTGTGAGGTATGACGTCCTCATTTTACAGAAGAGACAACTAAATGTCCTAGAGGACAAGCATCTTGCCTTGGGCATCCAGCTAGCAAGAGACGGGTGGGATGGGAACCTGAGACCGCGCCCTGTTCACAGGGGGATTCTGAAGGAAGGGAAAGTGGCCATGTTGGGATGCCCAGGAGATGGGGGATTAAAACCTATGGATTAGAGGTTGAGGGAAGAGGATAAAAGGAAGGATCCGCTCCAGGTGCTTCGTCCCCTGACCAGGTTTCCAGGACCCTCAGGAGAGGGGGACAGTGACAACCTCTGGTCAGCGGCCAGCATAAAACTGCCTCTATGTCACCTGGCGCACGGGCCCAGAAGTGAGAGGCACTGAGCTCTGGGCTGGGTAGGAGGCCGTTAGAACTTTCTGGAGCACCTCCCCCAGCAGGATGAGCTGAAGACCACTAGGGAGGTGTTAATGAAACAGGGAAGCTGCAAACAGACCCAGGAGTGATTCCAATCTGACACCTCCCCCTACGCAGCCCCCACCAGTAATGAGCTGGGACTTGCCCTTCCCCCAGAGAGCAGGGTGAGGGGAGGAGGAGGCGTTCTTGGGCATTTTTTTTTAGCTTCAAAAGCCTCCTTTCATCCTCATCGTCATCATTGTCATCGTCATCATCGCAATGAAAAGCTCACATTTATTGAACACCTACTGTGTCCCGGGCACTGTGCTAAGTCTTTTTCATGTATCCCATCATTAATCCTCACATACAAACCTTAAGCCTACATGGTAAGTAGTATTCTTATCTCCATTTTGCAGATTAAGAAACTGAGGCTCAATCAGGGTAAGTGACTTGCCTAAGGTAGGGCCCACATGTGGAGCCGGCACTGTCTGACATCCTGCTTTTGGTACCGGACTTCTGACCCACCGAGAACTCCTGCAGGGGGACGTGTATGTGTGGCCTCAGGGCTGCAGCTGAGTGGTGAATAAAGGCAGCGCGCCCAGTACACATCCTTGAAGTTCAGAATTGGGAAGAAAGACACTGGTAGACTGAGTCGGTGGGACAGGGATGAGTAGGATCCTGGCCTTGCCGCCAAGCCTCCCTGTCTGCTTTCCCTGCTCTCCGCTTCCACATGTGTACACTGAGAAGGGGCCAGGAAGCTCGGGGAAGGAGGAGGAGGGACCTCCAGCTCTGTTCACTGCCTGGGGAAGGGGAGGCAGAGGGGTTCTGGCTGGGGAGGAGGCCTGAAGAAGTGGGGAGAGGTTGCAGGGAAGACCCCTGCCTCACAACCCCAGGAGGGAGTGGCTGAGCGGCTCTGCAGTGGAGCCTCATGTTTGTAAACACCATTAATCAGGGATTAGCAGATGGGCATGCTAATTGCACCTGTGGAAGTGAGAAACCTCAAGGTTGATTACATTTACAAACGGTGGGGATCCCTGGCACCTGGCCCTGCAGGAGTCGGTGGTGGTAGTGGTGGTGTGTGTGTATGTGTGTCGGCGAAGCGGGGGTGGGGGGTGTGCTGTCTAATTCAGGACCCCAACCTAGGGGGAGGGGGGTTGACAATTTAGCCTCCTGCCAAAAAAATATTCCAGGCCTGCAGCAGGGATCTGGGGTGCCAGCCTTGATTTAGCTGCTCCGAGAATACCAAGTCACTGCCAATTCTTCTTAGACCCTTTCCATCTCGGCGTCTCAGGATCTTGGAGCCCTGACAAAGGGGGATCCTACAAATGTCATTCCAACCCCTCTCCTCCCTCAACTCCCTCCAGCAGTTCCCAGTGGTAAATCATTGTGCACTGCAGATGAAAGGGGCCAGAGCCTACAGGAAAACGGAGGCCAGGTTGGTTGGGAAGCACAACCCAGCGCCCTGACCTCTAAATCTGGCCCTAGAGGCTTTGAGGAGCAGCTACCATGCTCCTCCAAGCATGGGGCTGAGGGTTTTTCATGTATGACCTCTTTCAATCCATACCACCATCCTTTGAAGTGGACACCACTGTCATCCCCATTTTATAGGCGATGAAAACTGAGGCTTGGAATTTAAGGGACATGTCCACATTTATACTTCTAGCAAGCCACAGAGTTGGAACTCAAAGCAAGCACTGTCTAGCAGCCAGGCTCCTGCTCTTAACCACCACTGCTCTCTCCTCTGACTTCATTCCAACTCTGCCCTGCAGGGGATGGACCCCCACCCAGCCCCTTCACACCCACAGCCACAGCCTCCCCAGCTCCCGTGTACTTAACCCACACTTGCTGAGCAGTGTCCACTCAGTGTGTAGGCACCGCGCCAGGTACCAGAGGCTGCCTAAAGGAGAATCAGGCCTCATCCTCCTCATCCTTAGGACCTCAGACCCTTCCTCTTTGTTGGGGGACTGCCTGTATACCAGAAATTAGCACACACCTGTGTGTGTATGGCCTGTAATTTAAGCCTCAATCCCCTTTGGTTTAAGTGAACCTGTCTTCCCAGAGGCCAGCCAGCCTGCTGCCCAGGGAGTGAAGCAGGGAGAAGCCCCCTGTACCTGACTAAGCCCAGGAGAGTCTTCTAGATGGCCCAGACCACTGGGACAGGGAAAGCTGATGAACAGCATGCCCAGGGCAGGTTAGATCGGGTTCCAGCCACCATGGAGGAGTCTGTGGGGGGTGGGGTGCCTAAGTAGCCCCTACTCCAACTTCTAAGTTCCATGTTGGGCTTGGTTCTAGAGAGCAAGCTGAACCCTGCATCCCATATGCAGGGAGCACTGGGACGCCTACATTCATTTTCATCAAGTGCATTAGGTTTCTCCAGAGAAACAGAACCAACTGTGTGTGTGTTCAAGAGATTATAAGGCATTGGCTCATGCAATGATGGAGGCGGGCAAGTCTCAAGATGTGCAGGGTGAGTCAGCAAGCTGGACGCCCAGGAGAGCTGATGGTTTCATTCCAGCCTGAGTTTGAAGGCCTAAGCACCAGGAAAACCAATGGTATCATTTCCATTCAAAGGCCAGCACGCTTGAGATCCAGGAAGAGCTGATATTTCAGGTCTAGTCTGAAGGTAGGAAGGATTCTCTGACTTGGGAGAGGTCAGACTTTTTGTTCTATTCAGGCCCTCAACTGAATGGATGAGACCCACTCACATTAGGGGTCTGCTTGACTCAGTCTACCAATGTAAACATTAATCTCTTCCAAAAACAGCCTCAGAGAAACACCCAGAATGTTTGACCAAACATCTGGGCAACCCATGGCCCAGTCAAGTTGATACACAAAATTAACCACCACATCGAAGTCTGTATTATTGTGCGCTAGTCCTGGGGTGCAGTGTCCTCTGGTTTACAGAACATCTTTTACCGATACTCTCTCATTTTATTTTTATAACTTCTGTTGAAAAGGAAGGGGGTAGATAGGGCTGGTAGTAATGGTACTATCCCCAAGATGAGGAGGCTGAGAAGCCATCTAAGTGGAAAGCCATGGAGCCAGGACTGGAATGAGCACCTTCCGGAACCTGAGGGACAGATGAAAGCTCACCCTCACCTAAACTTTCAGGCATGAGCTCAAAAGCACAGGTGTGCATGGGAAGCAGTTTCTTGGACATGAGTGAGTGGCTCAAAGGCCACTGATTCTTGAACCTGGTCAATGAGATCAACTAGTAGCTTTAAGAAATATCAGCTGGGCATGGTAGTGCACGCCCGTAATCCCAGCACTGTGGGAGGCCAAGGCGGGCAGATCACCTGAGGTCAGGGAATTTGAGACCAGCCTGGCCAACATGGAGAAACCCCATCTCTACTAAAAATACAAAACTTAGCCGGGTGTGGTGGCACATGCCTGTAATCCCAGCTACTCAGGAGGCTGAGGCAGGAGAACCGCTTGAACCCAGGAGCCAGAGGTTGCAGTGAGCTGGGATTGTGCCACTGCACTCCAGTGTGGGCAACAAAGCAAGACTCCGTCTCAAAAAAAGAAAAAATAAAAACCAACACATGGCTCCTTCTCCAGAGATTCTGATTTAATCAGTCAGGTGCCTCTGGGCTTCTGAAATATTAAAAATATTCTCCTCCTTGACCCCAATGACAAGCCAAAGTGAAACATCACTACACTAGGCGCTTGGCCAAGAATGAAGCAGGGATGGGTCAGAGCCTGCGTGGCAGTCAGGGACAGGGAGCTCAAGGGGGGCAGAAGCTGATCAGTGCAGTTTATGAAGGAATTCTGTCCTCTTTCTTGAGAGGAGTAACTTTGACTTTAAAAAGATCTTAGGCCGGGCGCAGTGGCTCACGCCTGTAATCCCAGCACATTGGGAGGCCGAGGCGGGTGAATCACGAGGTCAGGAGATCGAGACCATCCTGGCTAACACGGTGAAACCCCGTCTCTGTGAAAAATACAAAAAATTAGCCAGGCGTGGTGGCGGGCGCCTGTAGTCCCAGCTACTCGGGAGGCTGAGGCAAGAGAATGGCATGAACTCGGAAGGCAGAGCTTTCAGTGAGCCGAGATCGCGCCACTGCACTCCAGCCTGGGCAACAGAGCGAGACTCCGTCTCAAAAAAAAAAAAAAGATCTTAGGCCCTTTTTAGGCCAGGTTCACACCTGTAATGCCAGCACTTTGGGAGGCTGAGGTGGGCAGATCACCTGAGGCCAGGAGTTTGAGACCAGCTTGGCCAACACAGTGAAACCCCATCTCTACCAAAAAAAAAAATATAAAAATTAGCTGCGCGTGGTGCACGTCTGTAGTCCCAGCCACTTGGAAGGCTGAGCAGGAGAATCACTTGAACCTGGGAGGCAGAGGATGCAGTGAGCCAAGATCGCGCCACTGCACTCCAGCCTGAGCGACAGAGTGAGACCCTGTCTCAAAAAAAAGGAGCATAGGCCCTTTTTAAACAACTTTAAGTGTTGCTCTAAATTGGCATTGCCATTAGAATTGAGACAAATCCAATGCAGATGGATTCCAGAGAAAAGTGGAGTACTATTTACTGAGCACCTAATACATGTGAGTTCCTATTGCCCTCCATATTCTCCCAACAATCCAGGAAGGTAGGATTATTCCCCTTTCGCCCAGGAGGGCACCGAGGCCCAGGTGGGTAAGGAGCGCCCCCCCCCAAGGTCACATAGCAGTCAGGATTGCAAGTTCGGGGTTGCTATCCTCCAAAGCCATGCTCCAGGAGGGGAGATTTTTGTCTCTTAGAAGCCATCTGGCAACGTCTGGAGACATTTCTGGTTTCGTAATGGGGGGTCATGCTACAGGCATCTAGTGCGTATAGGTCGGGGATTCTGCTAAACATCCTACAGTGCACAGGATGGCTCTCACAACAAAAAATTATCTGGCCCAAAATGTCAAGGGTGTGGAATTTGAGTCCACCTGCCCTAGTGGTGATTCTCAGCCTTGGCTGCACATTAGACCAATGGTGGCGCTTTTGAAAGCCGGATGCCAGGTGGTGCCACACCCATCATGTCAGACTCTCTGGTGTCAGTGTTGGGTTTTTTAAAGCATGCCAGGTGGTTCCAATGTGCCACCAGGACAGAAACACTTCTATGCTCCTCACACTGCTGGCTCCTGCTGCTTTCCTGGGACCCGAGGGGAGGAGTGCCAAATCTGTCTTGGTTGTACAATCAACGGCAAGCCTGCTCCCAGTTCCTCCCTTTGAGGGGAACTGACTCAGTCACCCGTGGGGGGCCCCCGTGGGGTGGGAGGTGTTTGCTAATTTCCCGTCGCCTCTCATGGGGCTGCAGCCAGGAGTCTCCCCGCAAGGAGGCTGTGGAAGCTGCCTAAAGACTGGACCGAAGAGCGAGGCTGCCACCTAATGGAGGAATTGGCCAGAATCTCCCACGTGCTGAGTGATGTTTTATTTGAGCCTCACAACAACCCTGTGAGGTAGGTGCAGAGTCCCGCGGCACAGAAAGATGAGGCCTGCGCTCAAGGCCCCAGGGCGGGGCCGTGTGTGGGCCTGAGGTGCGCACTGTCTACCCCACATCAGGGCCCCGCCCTCCACCCCCCACATTCTCATACACACATTTGCCACAGGCAATGACTGGTTCAAGAGGAACGGGTCCCCTGGGCTGGGCTGCCTGCCTCTCTGCAGATGTCTAAACTTTCCCTCAACTTCCAGGCAGGGCCTGGGAACAGATTCCCTCCATGCTAGGCCATCATGGCTTCCCATGGAAATTAACAAATCACCATGTCCTACTACAGGTCCAACATCACAACAGGAAACAGCTTCCTCTGGTATCCACCGCAGTCCCCTTCCCCCCACCCCAGACTGTGGTCAATAAACATGGGCCTGGTGCACACTCAGGTAGAGCCTCCTCGCACACTGGAGCCGGCGGAGGCAGGTGCGGCCGTCCCTGACTCCAGCACATGAACACTGTGGACAGTCCACGTCAGCCCTCATTTTGCCTCTCTTTCTCTGGGCCTGAAGACAGCCCTGGGTGCTGAGCCATGCTGAGCCCTTCAGACCTGGCTGAGAGTTCTTGGGGGTCTTGGAGAAGCTGCCTTCTCTCCCCCTCTGTGGGGAAACCCTTCCTCTGGCTGCAAATGGAGTGAAGAAGAATTCCTGCACAGACACAAGGACAAGGGAAGAGAGGACGGAGGAGAAGGATGATGTTTAGAGACCTAGACATGTGTCAGGCAGCCCCTCATCTCATCAACAGGATGTAATTTCCCCATTTTGTACATAAAGCAACTGAGGCACACAAACAGCCAGCAAATGGGATTAGAGGGCATCAAATCCCACCTGCGTGATTAGAGGGATAGAGGAAAGGGAAGGGGGAGTAGACTCACCTGCAGCCACAGAGACGTTCAAGGACTCAAGTCCAGGAGGCAGCTGGCGCCGGGGCAGGATGGTGAGGAGAAGCTGGCAGGAGGCCTGCACCTCCTGGGATAGACCTGAGCCCTCATTCCCTGCAGGGCGTGGGGCTGAGGGTTAGGGTTGCCCAGCTGGACACCCAGTTGCTCGGGAAATGTAATCTGGGCACAAACGCAGGGACATCCACCTACCCAGCACAAGGAGAGTAGGCCGTTCCCAGAGGAACTCCAAGCAACTCATGATGGGGATCTCGGAGGACTGGGGATCCTCTGTGCTTGGGCAGCCCACCGTGCCGGCCACGAGCCAGCCCTGCTGGGCCTTGGTCTGAAAGGGGGAAGAAGATATGTTCTAATTCTTTTTTTATTTTAATTTTGAGATAGGGTCTTACTCTCGCTCAGGCTGGAGTGCAGTGGCACGATCACAGCTCACCGCAGCCTCAACCGCCTGGGTTCTGGTGATCCTCCCACCTCAGCCTCCCAAGTAGCTGGGACTACAGGCACTCGCCACCCCACCCGGCTAGTTTTTCCATTTTTTTTTTTTGAGATGAGGTTTTGCCATGTTGCCCTGGTTGGTCTGGAACTCCTGGCTTCAAGCGATCCTCCCACCTTGGCCTCCCAGAGTGCTAGGATTACAAGCGTCAGCCACCATGCCTGCCTCTCCTATTCTAATTCATCAAATCTTCATCAGAGGCTATATGCAGTGGCTCAAGCCTGTAATTCCAGCACTTTGGGAGGCTGAAGCAGGCAGATTACCTGAGGTCAGGAGTTCAAAACTAGCCTGGCCCAGGCACGGTGGCTCGCGCCTGTAATCCCCAGCACTTTGGGAGGCCAAGGCAGGGGGATCACCTGAGGTTGGGAGTTCGAGACCAGTCTGAACAACATGGAGAAACCCCATCTCTACTAAAAATACAAAATTAGCCGGGCGTGGTGGTGCATGCCTGTAATCCCAGCTACTCAGGAGGCTGAGGCAGGAGAATCGCTTGAACTCGGGAGGCAGAGGCTGCAGTCAACCGAGATTGCGTCATTGTACTCCAGCCTGGGCAGCAAGAGTGAAACTCCATCTCAAATTAAAAAAAAAAAACCAGGCGCAGTAGCTCACGCCTGTAATCCCAGCACTTTGGGAGGCCGAGGCGGGCGGATCACCTGAGGTCAGGAGTTTGAGACCACCCTGGCTAACATGGTGAAACTCCGTCTCTACTAAAAACACACAAAAAATTAGCTGGGTGTGGTGGCAATGCCTGTAGTCCCAGCTATTTGGGAGCCTGAGGGAGGAGAATCGCTTGAACCCGGGAGGCGGAGGTTGCAGTGAGCTGAGAGCACGCCACTGCCTCCAGCCTGGGCAACAAAGCGAGACTCCACTCTGTCTCAAAAAAAAAAAAAAAAAAAAAAAAAAAAAAAAAAAAAGACTAGCCTGAGCAACATGGTCAAACTCTGTCTCTACTAAAAATACAAAAATCAGCCTGTAATCCCAGCTACTCAGGAGACACGAGAATCTCTTGAGACCAGGAGGCAGACATTGCAGCGAGCTAAGATTGCGCCACTGCACTCCTGCTTGGGTGACAGAGTGAGACCCCCATCTCAAAAAAAAAAAAAAAAAAAATTATCCATCAGAGCCCTGGCCAAGGAAGAGCCCAGCCTTGCCCATACATTCATTTATTTGCTGATCCAGTCAATTAGTCAATAGTTATTAAGCACCTAGCATGGGCTCTGTTCTAGGCACTGAGGACAGGGGGCACTGAACAAAACAAAACAGACCAAAATCCCAGCCTTGTGGAAGGGCAGGTGGGGATGGACTCACTGAGGTGACATTTGAGTGCAGACCTGAAGGAGAAGGAGGAGCACCGTGCAGACATCTGGGGCAAGAACATTCTAGGCAGAGAGATCGGCAAGCACAGAGGCAGGTGCCTCCCTGGCATGTCTGAGAACAGTAAGGTGGCCAGTGGGAAGAGAGGCGTCAAGACAGAAGAAGGAACAAGAGCCACATGAGGTATGGTCTCCAGGGCTACTGGAAGGACTCCGCCTTTGAATCCGAGCGGTACAGAGGCTTTGAAAGGTTTTGAGCAGAGAAGTAACATGGTCTGACTTCAACAGAATCACTCTGCCTGCTGTGCTGAGAGCCAAGAGCAGAAGAAAGGAGGCCAGGTGGGAAGTTTCTGCAATAACGGTCAACAGATGATGGTGACTTGCTTGGGCCAGAGTGGTAGCAGTGGAAACAGGCAGAAATGGTGATAATACGGAAATAACTTCAGTTAAGGATGATGCCAAGGTTTTTGACCTAAACAACCAAAGGGATGGAGTTGCTCCAGAAGAAACAAGCGCTCAGTTTTAGAAACGTTAGGTTTGAAATGCCCGCCTGACAGCAAAACAACAACAATAACAACAACTGTGCAGTAGGCAACTAGATGAGTGAATCTGGAATTCAGAACCAAGGTCCAGGCTGGAGTATACACTTGGGTGGGAATTTGAATTCAGATAGTATTTAAAGCCATGAGACTAGATGAGACCAACAAGAAATGAACATATACAGAAAAGAGATCCAGGACCAGGTGAGGTGGCTCACGCCTGTAATCCCAGCATTTTGGGAGGCTAAGGCAGGAGGATTTCTTGAAGCCAGGAGTTTGAGACCAGCCTGGGCAACAAAGTGAGACCTCATCTCTACAAAAAAAAAAAGGAAAAAGAAAAAAGAAAGAAAAAAATTAGGTGCGATGGTGTGCACCTGTATCTCCAACTACTCAGGAGGCTGAGGTGGGAGGATGGCTTGAGCCCAGGAATTCGGAGGCTGTACTGAGCTGTGATTGTGCCACTGCACTCCAGGCTGGGCAACACAGCAAGACCCCATCTCTCTCTCTCTCTCTCTTTTTTTTTTTTTTTTTGAGATAGAGTTTCACTCTTATTGCCCAGGCTGGAGTGCAACGCTGTGATCTCGGCTCACTGCAACCTCCGCCTCCTGGATTCAAGCAACTCTTCTGCCTCAGCCTCCCGAGCAGCTGGGATTACAAGTGCCCGCCACCATGCCCAGGTAATTTTTGTATTTTTAGTAGAGACAGGGTTTCACCATTTTGGCCAGGTTGGTCTCGAACTCCTGACCTCAGGTGATCCACCTGCCTCAGCCTCCCAAAGTTCTAGGATTACAGGCGTGAGCCACCGTGCCTGGCCAAGACCCCATCTCTTAACAACCACTCCCGGCCAAGACCTCATCTCTTTTTTTTTTTTTGACACGTCACTCTGTCACTCAGGCTGGAGTGCAGTGGCACCATCTCGGCTCACTACCACCTCCACCTCCTGGGTTCAAGCGATTCTCCTACCTCCGCCTCCCAAGTAGCTGGGACTACAGGCACGAACCACCACACCCAGCTAATTTTTTGTATTTTTAGTAGAGATGGTGTTTCACCGTGTTAGCCAGGATGGTCTTGATCTCCTGACCTCATGATCTGCCTGCCTCAGCCTCCCAAAGTGCTGGGATTACATGCGTGAGCCATTGTGCCCAGCTGACCCCATCTCTTAACAACAACAACAAAAGAGATCCGAGGACTAAAATCTGGGAAATGCTAATGCTCGGAAGTCAGGGGGTTGAGGAAGAACCACTAAAAATGTCTCTCAGAGAGGACATGGTGAAGCAGAAGGAAAGCAGGTATAGTGTTTCAAGGAGGAAGGAGTGGTCAACTGTGCCAGCTGCTGCAGATGGGTCAAGTCAGAAAAGAATTGAGAACAGACCCTGGAATGCAGCAACATGGAGGCCACTGGTGACCTTGATGAAGCCTTTGATTCAGTGTGAGAGGAAGAGCTGACTGGTGTGAGATCAAGAGCGTGAGAGGGGAATGTTTGCTTGCACGCTGAAGAGAGTGTAAGAGAAAAGTGGATGCTGCAGGAAGAGGAGGAAAATTGCTACAGCAGTGTCTCTGAGTACGCAGGAAGGGATGGGGCCCCAGCACAGGCCCCTGCTTGGGGCACCTCCAGCTCTTCCACAGCAACAGGCGGATGACACTCTCCAGGTCAGATGCTGATGACAGTAGGGAGATGTGATGCCTGGAGCTTAAGTGGATGTTCTGCAGTGTTTCTGTGTTTTCAGAAGCTACCTGTTCAGGGGCTGGAAGTGATGAGTGGGAACCTCATCTCCTATCAGGCTTGAAGAAAGGGGCTCTCTACAAAAAAGTGAAGCCAAAAAATGCTTCTAGATATGTGCTGTTCAATATAGTAGCCACTAGCTACATGTGGCTATTAAGCAATTGAAAGGTGGCTAATTCAAATTGAGGTGTGTTGTATGTAAAACATTTTTTAAAGGAATGTAAAATATTTCATTAATAATATTTTTTAAAGGCCAGGTGCGGTGGCTCATGCCTATAATCCCAGCACTTTGGGAGGCCGAGGCGAGTGGATCGCTTAAGGTCACGAGTTCAAGAACAGCCGGACCAACATAGTGAAACCCCATCTAAATACAAAAAAAAAAATTAGCTGGGCATGGTGTGTGCCTATAATCCCAGTTACTTGGAAGGCTGAAGCAGGAGAATCACTTGAACCCAGGAGGCAGAGGTTGCAGTGAGCCAATATTGCACCACTGCACTCCAGCTTGGGCAATAAGAACGAAACTCTCTCAAAAAATTAATAATATTAATAATAATTAAAATGATTACATGTTAAATTGATATTATTTTGGATATACTGGACACAATTTATTTAAAATGTCATCTCCTTACTTTTCAATGTGGCTACTAGAAAAGCTAAAACTACCTATGTTTCTCACACCATATTTTTATTGGACAGCGTTGTTCTAGACAGGTCCCAGAGCTCTCCCCCTTCTTAAGAGGGAAATTTCTCACCCTGCAGTTGGGGTGGGGGTTGGGGGGGGTATGGTCAGAGGGGATTCCATATGCAGAGCAATACTGCCTCCTTGTGTCCAGCAAGGGAAGCACAGCTGAAGACAAACGGATGGGAGAGGGGTTTCCAAGGTTTGTCTCTTGCTAGATATTAATGGCATAAAGATCTCCTTGTTCAAACATCCTTTCAAGCTGTGCCCTATTCGAGGAACTCAGGTCTCCTGTACGCAGCTCCCCACAGCTGAACAAAATGCATTTACTGAAGCCCGACCTAGTAGGCAAGTAGACACTGAGGCTGACTTACAGAAGAGGCAAAGTGGTGCATACCTGGGGAAGGGGTGCAGGAAAGGGTATGACGCTAGGAAGAATTCAGCTAATGCTCCATTTGCCGTTTTAAAAACTCCAGGACCCTTCCATCCCCAGAGGGATTTAGAAGGCCAAAGGAAGCGGTGCCAACATGCCCCTTTCTCTCCCTCGCCAGGGGCTAGCTTCGTCCCCTTGAAGAGGCTGAGCTGGGCTCACATCTGTTCCTTCCCCTCTTGCCCCTCATTACCTGTAAAAATCCGGTGAGGTCATCAGTGGAGAACACGTCCATCACCTCCATAGCCCCCGCGCTGGACTTGCTGACTACTGGAGTGAGCGGGCAGCTGCAAGGTTTCCCCGTTCCCCGCATTAGGCTGGGCCATCTCAAGCCCGGCTCCCTACCCTCCCAGGGCTCCCAAGGGCTAGGGGGATGAGAGTTCTGGGACAGGTAAGTCTGGCTAAGGGATCACCCAAGGGCCAAGGTGCTTAGGAACTCGGCTGCGTCTCCAAGTAGGGGCACATAGAGAATGAGGGACGTCCGTGCCTGTTTCTCCGGCTGGTGATGACCTTATCCACTCCGAGGAAGTGTGCCGAACGCAGCACAGCCCCAAAATTCCGGGGATCCTGGATCCCATCGAGGA
Organism: Pan troglodytes; assembly: GCF_028858775.2. Lineage (NCBI taxonomy): Eukaryota > Metazoa > Chordata > Mammalia > Primates > Hominidae > Pan > Pan troglodytes. Next base: position 31,285,672 of record NC_072417.2, read on the forward strand.
CGAGCCACAACTGCTGGGGGTCGTCGCCTGGGCTCGCCTCCCCGGCCTCTCTCCAAGGCCGGGGCCGCAGCGGGCTCACCTCCATGCAGACACCCTGGTGGACCTGGTAGCGGCACATTGTGTCCAGTTTCTGCCGTCTGGGCCGCAGAACTGGAATGTCCCGCGCCTCGGCCATCCGGAGCAGCTCGGCCCGCTTCCCCTGCAGCCCAGCTTTACCCGCCTGGAGCAGGAGCCGGGCCACAGAGCGGCGGGCGGCCTGCAGAGCCAGGAGACACGGGGACATGCCAAACAGAAGCTCCAGCCGAGAGGTCGGCACCAGGTCATCCAGCAGCAAGCGGCTTAGCTCCTCCCCACCAGGCCGCTCCCCATGCCGCGCTGCATGGGAGAAATGACGGGTGACGAGGCGACCCCAGGTCGCGTCCCGGACGGTCGAGAGCAATGCCATGGCGCAGCTCCCGCCAGGGACTCGATGCCCCTTGCTGCGTCCCCGGGAGCGGTAACCCGCGCCGCAGTTCGCTCCCAGGCTCCCAACACCGAGGTGAAGGGTACTCGACAGCTGTCTCCGCCGAGCTCTCTCGGACAGGAACAAACAGCCCCGATTACCCACAACTGGACTACCGAGCTACGACCACCCCCTCCCAGGCTCCCACGTGGGTCCCTCGCTTCCGGGTTCGGGAGCCCGCCCCTCCCCGACGGTATTTTGCGCATGCGTGGCTGCCAGGCTGTCCCCCCACAGCGCCTCCCTCAAGGCTAGAGGAGCGGCGAGCCGAGCTGGCCGTACTACCGGCTGCGTCCTGTGTTCCTCGAGGTCCCAGGAGGCCGGGGACCGCATTCACCCACGCACCAGTGAAGGGCCCTTTAAGGAGATGGGTTGGCCTTCCTGGTCAACCAATTCAGTCTTGCCTCCCTCCCCACATCCCGGCGCTGGTGATTTTTCCCAGAACTTCTCACTAGCCCATCACCAGCCAGCAGGACCCCAACAGTCACTTCCTATCCCGGGCCGCTGATTCTCTTCCTAAGTGACTCTGAGCCTGTCGTGTCCCTGCTGACAAGCCCACTAACGCCCCCGTCCCACAGGTAATGGCGAGACTCTTGGGCAGCACTCAGCCCCCCAGCGATCCAGGAAGGCAGGAAGGAGCTGCCTCTTCAGCCCCATCTTGCTCCTGTGCTTAAGTTCTGAGCTGTTCGCACAGCAGTGCATGCTCTTCCAGACCTCTCAGCCTTGCACACCTGTCTTCGCTTTGTCAAACTCCTACATGTTTTCAAGGCCCAAACAAACCCATTCCTGCTACCTAAGGTAATCCATACTCCCATGAGTGAGGCCCCCAATCCACCCACCTGGGACCTACCTGGAAGAAATTCTGAGACACAAGCACCCCTGATCACAGAGAAGGGGAAAGAATGGAAAGACACTCCTGAAGCCAAGGCAGATTGGTTGCGATTTTTCTTTTTTAATGATCACCATGAAATCCACTGGGCCAGGCCCTGGTGTTCTGCTGCCATAGTCAGAGTCAGAGTGGAGGGATGACCCCACGAGGGGACAAGAAGCCAAGATTGGGCTGGGGAGCCGAGAAGGAGATAGATAAGGGGGAGAGGGTGCAGTGGGGCAGGCAGAGGAGGAAGTCTGGAGCCCTGGATAACAACACAGATATAAGGTGAGGGCCTCCCTCTGCCACCCCAGCCCTGAGCCACAGACGTTGAGGTGCAAGAAGATGGGGGGGGATTTTGGCCACAACTCCTTTCCCATGTCAAAGGGAAGACACTGAGATGTCAAAGGGAAGACACTGAGAGCAGACAAAGGCCAAGGTGCCCAGGGGCACAAGAACAAGTTAACAAGTAAAACAATTAGGGACACCACCTCCTTTCCCCAGCCCATTTTTCACATTTACAACTGAAGCAATTTGACAAGATGATATAAAAATCTCAAACAAATTTTCTAGCCCCTGGTTGGGGTGTGGACAGGAAGTGGTATCCCGTGATCCAGAAATCAACACCTAAAATCCAGAGGCAGGAGGCAAGCCATGAAGGGTGGGGAGGGAAGGAGGAGCTCCCACAGTCACTAGGTCACCTGCTCCGTGGGCCTCATCTGGATGTCTCCAATCTGTGGAAGGTACAAGGCATGAGGCAGCTGTGACACTCTCCCCTGGCCCTGCAGGGCTCCCTGCTCCCCTCCTCTGGGGCTGGTTGGGTTCCTCCAGTGAGTAGACAGTCAGGGCCAGACTCACCTGGATGTGTACGGGGGTGCTGAGGACGTAGATAACAGCCTCGGCCACATCCTCGGGTTTGAGACACTGAGAGCACCAGGGGTATGGGTTGAGACAAGGACAGAATGGACTCAAATTCCCTCCCACCACTGAGCTTCTCTGTGGCATCCACACATCCACCCCAACCCTCCAGGAGGAGCCACAAAGGCTGGAAGAGTGGAGTCTGAAGGCCGAGCTTCCCTCTGCCTTCATTTAGGGAGTCAGTGGCTTCACCAGGCTCAGAGGGAGGCCCCACCTTCATTTGCTCATAGGTGGCAGCTGCCTTCTCAGGGTCCTTGTCGTGGAGTTTGAAGGCGAATTGTGTCTCCACCACACCTGGAGAGATGCACTGGGCCAACAGAGAGGGCCTTCTCAGGGGCTGAGCTTTGCCAGGTCTTGGGGAGGTCGAGGGGAGAGGATGGAGGCCACAGAACCCCAGCTTCACAGTGATGGCTGCCCGATATCTGGCAGCGGCCTCCTCCCTCCGAAGCTGCCACTGGCAGTGACCACAATGATACCTACCATCTACAGAGCCTTTCCTATATGTCAGGTAAACGTTTTACAAAAAAGTGTCCCTGAAAAGCTCATCATCTCCTTTTCACAAGTGAGAAGGCCAAGGCTTAGGGAGGTTCAGTGACTCGCTCACGATCATGCGGCCTTCAAGAGAAGAGCCCGGAGTCCCGGTTTCCAGCCACTGTGCACCTGGTTTCCCACAGTCCCTTGCGTTCCCTCAGGTCAGCCCCCTCCCAGCTCAAAGTCTAAGTCTGGTCGTTGGCTCCTGGATCAGTGAAATGAGGAAATGAAGGGCTGCATAGGGCCATGCCGGGAGCAGCAGCACCCAGTTCTGTGCCCAGTCCACTCCCAGGAGTTCTAAGCGGCACATTCTGAACATGGGCTTCCTGAACGGTGTGTGTGGGTGGGAAGGGCCTGCGCCACCCTGTGCCCACCAGGGCTAGGCCACAGCCTCACCGTGGCTCGGATGTGGGTCTGGGCCTCCCGAAGCTCTTGCCTCAGTCCCTCTGTCAGCGCAGTGACGGCATACTTGGTGGCACTATAGAAGTGGGTCACAGACAGGGGTAACACTCGGTGGCCAGACATGCTGGGTGGGAAGAGGAAGGGGAAAGAGGAGAGAATGAAGCTCCAGGGAGACCAGTGGTGCTCCTGCCGTACCCGGTCAGCCCCACCACCCAGATGCCCATCGGGAAGACTTCTAAAGGGGACCTCTACTGGCCATCCTACAGCTCACTAATCTAATTTTGGTTATTCAAACAGCTTTGGAAAACCCTCCTTTTCCTGGAACTCATCCCTAAGCTGACGACAGAATGCACTCTCCTGGTGGTGCAGAATGTCAGAATTCTCTCCATCTAATCTGTATGTTCACTGATACGGTTCTATTGGGACATCTCAAGGCAGGCAGAGGCCATGTCCCCCCTCAGACTGGGGCTCCCCAGTGGCAGACACTGTACATAGTACTCTTTGTGCCATGAGGTGGGGTTCATCCCCAGGCCTGAGGAATCGAGGCACTTAGTCCCAGGAGAGGCCCCAGGCTTCAGCTGTAGAGGGAAGGGGCTGAGCTGCCCATTCCAGCCAACCAGGGGCTGGTACTTGACAACATTATTCTTTCCCTTACCATAATTGTGCCATTCAGGTATTAAATCCGTATTTTCCCACCAAGGAAACTGAGGTCCAAAGAGGTCAGGTGAGCTGCAGCACATTACCCAGCCTGGTGGGTGAGTGGTACCCATTGGCCACCTGCCCTCACCTATTGATGTTAATGATGTGCCCATCGTCCACATTCCGCTCCTTCATGGACTGGAAGGCTTCCCGTGTGCAGATGCTGAGGGCCAGCACGTTCACCTGCAGGCCAGGGAGGGCAATGAGGTGTCTCCACTCCGGCCCAACTGAGCAAGTGATGGAGCCACAGAATGCTAGGGGGGAAGGGGGCAGTGTGGCATTCCAAAACAGTGTCCAGGTCCCCCCGGAGACCAGCCACAGGCACAGAGCATCTTGTCTTCTACACGAGATGCCCCTCTCCCTAAAGCCGCAACCCCTAGTTGATAACAGAGGTAGCTCCTCACCTGGCTGACCACCCAAGTTCCTGCAAACAAGAATGGAAACCCTTCAAACCCACTCCTGACCCAGGAGACTCTGTCTTGGCCATCTCCTCTATGAACAGTAGCACAGACCCTCTAATTCCATAGGGAATCATTTCCATTTTTTCCCCCAAATACCCTACTCTTCTCTTCTCTGTGACAGTCTCTGGCCCTGCTCCCTCCTAAACTGCTCAAAATCCTTACCAAAATGGCTTACAAATCTCTCTCCTCCGGCACACAGCCTAGCCTCTCCCTGCCTTCCTCAGCTACTCTCTGCTCCTTCCCCACCCCCTCCCTTGAGATGAGTGGAGAAGGCCTGACCCTCCTTTCTATGCCTTCCTTTAACCTGGGTTCCATCTACAAGACTAGGCACGGAGACTCTAGAGGGTCAGGTAACTTGCCACTCCTACTCCCTCTGGCAGAGGTGACCCCCACATCCCCACCCTTCAGGGAACAGAGGTCTGAAGGCGTGTCTGCTGTAAAGCGCCTACACTGCCCCACCCGTTGGCCCCACTCATTAGCCTCACCCGGAGGACAAGCAGAGATAAAGCTTTCAGCAGGTCCTCAGGCCTCTCCTCTTAAGAAGAGAGGGAACCAGCAGGAGATTAGATGTTTCTCTTAATCAGGTGTCAGAGCCTGCCATGAGGAACAGAACACCTTTGGTGTGAACCTGCCTTGGTGTTCATGGCAGTAGGAAGAGATGGGTGCCAGGACAGGGAGGTTTCCAGCCGTGTTTCTCATCTTCTTGGCAATGTGGGCTTGTGAGGCAGAGAACTCAGCCCCTGGCAGGTAGAGTGGGAGAAATAGATCCCCTGGGACCAGGTGAGTAAATCTCCCAGGTCTAGGGTATCAGAGGCAGGGAAAGAGAAGATGCCTCATAGGATGATCCTAATAGACTCAGATAATGTTCAAGCTGAAAGGAGCTGTAGGAATTTAATGTAAGTCCCTCATTTTACAGATGGGCGAGTTGAGGTCCAGGTTTAGAGACCCATGTGCTGTGGGTGAGGACCATGGCTCTGATCTCCAAGAAGGCTGAGGGCTTCATTTTCATGGCTTCATTTCCAGGCCCAAGCATCTGTGAGGTGCTAAGTCTACTGTCAGCAGATGGGAAAGGATTGTGGGGAGAAAAGAACACCCCATTCACACACTGCTTTCAACTTCTCAGGATACTTTTATACCCTACTATCACCCCATCATACCATCCAGAAGTTGAAAACCCATGTCCTGAAAGTTGGGTTTGGCCTGTGCACAGTTTCAAAACATTTTAAAAACCCTTCCAACATGTACTGGAAAGTTTCATTTATTCAATAACTATCTTTTGAGTGCTTATGGGATCAAGCCATACCAGAGAATAAAACAGATAAAAATCCTTGCCCTCATGGAGCTGACATTTTAGTGAATGGGAGTGGGGGGGTGTCACATAAAATCAGACTCCCCACTTCTCTCAAAGAAATCATAAGATCAGCTGGGCGTGGTGGCTCACACCTGTAATCCCAGCACTCTGGGAGACCAAGGCAGGCGGATCACGAGGTTAGGCGATACAGACCATCCCGGCCAACATGGTGAAACCCCATCTCTACTAAACACAAAAAAAATTAGCTGGGCATGGTGGTGCCCGCCTGTAGTCCCAGCTACTCAGGAGGCTGAGGCAGGAGAATAGCTTGAACCCAGAAGGCGGAGGTTGCAGTGAGCCAAGATCACGCCACTGCACTCCAGCCTGGTAACTACAGAGCAAGACTTCGTCTCAAAAGAAAAAAAAAATTTCATCAAATCAGGCCACACTGGGCCCACACCACCATAGAGCAACTATGCAGGATTTGAGCAGTGGCTGTGTGCTTCCTCACACACCACAGACCCCTCCTAACCTCCCTCACTCCTTTATGTACCTACCTGGCCCCAGGGGACATTGGAGCTGTGACCCCAGATATTGATGATAGAGGTGTGTTCATCCCAATTAATTGTGACAAGACTGAAGCTCAAGGAAGGTAACCAACCTGCCTAAAGTCACATAGTTACTAGTGAGGCTAGGTAAGAATATCATCACTTGTCTCTCTCTTCCTTTTCTTCCCATAACATCACGTTCCCAAGCACCCAGGCACAGGGCTGACAAGTGGGAAACATTCAACAGGCAGCAGTTCTCTCCCCTAACAATCTTTCTTCTAACACAAGGAAATCACTCTAGACTTTAAGAACTACCTTCAGGTCGGGCGTGGTGGCTCATGCCTGTAATCCCAGCACTTTGGGAGGCCAACATGGGCAGATCACCTGAGATCAGGTGTTTGAGACCAGCCTGGCCAACAAGGTGAAACCCTGTCTCTACTAAAAATACAAAAAAATTAGATGGGCATTGATGGTGGGTGCCTATAATTCCAGCTACTCAGGAGGCTCAAGCAGGAGAATCGTTTGAACCTGGGAAGCGGAAGTTGCAGTGAGCAGAGATCATGCCACTGCACTCCAGCCTGGGTGACAAAGCAAGACTCTATCTCAAAAAAAAAAAAAAAAAAAGAACTACCTCCAGGGGCTCAAAGAAGAGAAGAGCTGATATGGCCATTCATCCACTCTCTATCCCTCTGGTAGGGCAAGAAGCCAAGAGAGAGTCAAGATGCCCCAGGTGGGAACCTGAAGCTCCCTCTTCCTAGATGTCCCGTCCCCAGCAGCACTCTGGTTCACAAACCCCTGGCTCCCCTCTCTCCTCCCCACTCTCCACCTGGAAGATGGAGGCTTGGAGCTCTTACATTGAACATGTCCTTCCAACCGCTGGTGCTGCCTGAGAGCAGGGTGTCAGGCCGGGCCAAGCCAGCATTGTTGATGCAGATGTCTACACCGCTGTGCTGAGAACGGATAGCTGAGAACATGGAGAGGATGTCCTCTTCATTTGATAGGTCACATCTGTAGGGGATCAAAGTCCCGGGGTAGCCTGCACTCTTACATTCAGCAGCCAGCTCCTATGAAACCCAACAGGGGTCTGACTGGGGTGAGCAGCTCACTCCCACGGCTCCCTAGCCAGCCTCAGACCCCCATCCCCGTCACACTCATAAAACATGCTCCTTTGGCAGCTGACTTTCAGCCATGTAGATGTTGGACTGCCCATCCCCTAAGTCTGTCCTCTTTGGTCAAAGTCTAAGGGATGACAGTGCTCCCTGAGTGATGAAGGGAAAAGGCTGTGATCAATGGAGAAACCTCACTATAAACTCAAGTCCTGGCTGGGCGTGGTGGCTCATGCCTGTAATCCCAACACTTTGGAAGGCCAAGGCGGGTGGACCAGTTGAGGTCAGGAGTTTGAGACCAGCCTTGGCTAACTTGGTGAAACCCTATCTCTACTGAAAATACAAAAATTAGCTGGGTGTGGTAGCTACTTGGGAGGCTGAGGCATGAGAATCACTTGAACCCAGGAGGCGGAGGTTGCAGGAGCTGAGATCACGCCACTGCACTCCAGCCTGGGTGACAGAGCAAGACTGGGTCTCAAATAAATAAATAAATAAATAAATAAACTCAAGTCCTGGGTGGAGCAGGGGCCAGGGACCTAGAGAATGGAGTGCTCTCTCTTTTCTGCCTCTTCCTCAACAGGAACACCTCTTCTGCCCATAGGTAATATGCGCCTCTCCACCACTTCATGCTTCTACACCAGTCCCGAGAGTCACTGGGCTGGTTAACCCAGCCTCTTCTGCATTGTGTCAGCCAGTCCCTCATCTCCGAACTATTCCCCTCCCCTCGCAAACTGCAGCCAACTGGCTCAGAGTTCTCAGACATGCCTTTCAACCAAGCCCAGCTGCCAATCTTCCCTCCCTACCTAAAGGAGGGGTCAGAAAGTCAGGACAGATTCTTTCTCTCTGAGTCCTGGTGCACCACCCTCCCCTCTGAGGTTTCTCAGGAGACTATGAGGCAATTCAGGTGGCAGGTGCCATTGAACACCCCCTGTGCATCTCCGGGCCCTCAGCATGCCAAGAAAGACCTGAGAAGGCAGAGCCACTGAGAGGCAGCCCAGGGGGAAGCTGACATTCAGAGGCAAGAAAAAAATACGTTCTGTGGCCTTCTTTGGAAGCCAGTGACTGGGCACTTGAGCCTTGTGATGGTGACGGTGTAGACGTGGGCGAGGGGGAAGGGGCATGTGGTGCCCTAGAGGAAGGCCAGCTTGGCCAGCTGCCCTGGCCTGGAGCCCCTTCCTCCTCCCAAGCCGAGCCAGGAATAGAGGACAGGATCGGGTGTCTTGGGACATTCTTTTCTGCTTTGACTTTCTGTGAGTTCAAAAGGTATAGTCCTCTGAGAATCAGAAACCCCCCTTCACCAGATTTTACCCACATTTGATCACTTCAGGAAACAGGAGTTTTCTCTGTAGGAAGCTAGAACCCAAATTCTGCTTTAACATCAATGACTGAATCAATCAAAGCAGACTGTGGGCAAGGAAGACTGCAGCTTTCCCCTCCCCTGGTGTACATCTTCCCGCTTCCTCCTCTAGACTCAAAATTCCTGCCACAAGAAAACCAGAAGGGATGAGCTCAGAATGTATTTCTCCCTGTCACTGCCTTCCTGTTGCCCCACCTGTGCCACCTGATCTCCCTACCTCCCCTCAGTAATGATCTACAACATCATGTCACCCCCTCACAACAGGGGCATTCTCCTCTCAGACATGGAGTCACCCTGGGACTGAGTGATCAGCCTGGGGATCCCCTTGGGGCTCAGGCCCCCCATTCCTGGCTAGCTTGCGGTAGGGGAGTAGGTGAGAAGGCAAGAGTGGCTTCAGAATTACGGAATCCAGTTGTTTAATCCCTGGCCTGATCCTCTGGGCTCCAAGGCTGGGGCTGGGTCCTGAGCTCCTCAGAATAGGATAAAGGGAGGAAAGAGTGGGGCAGTGATGGAGCCAGGTGACCTTGGGATTATCTGGGTTATAAAGCATACCTTTGGTCAGCAGCAGGGGAGGGGACAGTCCTCCTTCCTGTATACCTTCTCCCTCTGCCCCCACCCAAGGCCTCCTTACCCTTTCCCTGCCTGAGGACTTTGAGCACGGTGGAGATAAAGCCCTGCAGCTAAGCACTAGCCCGACACTGAGAATGAGCTTGCAGGGCACATCCAGAGAGAGCCTAGCACAGAAATTCCTCCCTGCTCCAAAATGGCCATCTTGATTTTTCTCTGAGCTCTGTGGGCTCCCAACCCCACGTCAAGAGCAGAGTAAGGAGTTCCAGGCTGCTTTATCCTCTCAAGGTTTCCGCCCTATTTCACCCACTCTGTTCGCCCCAGGAGAGTGGAGGAAGGCCCACTAATGAATATTCCATTCATTCCTCATGCCACTGGGCATGAGTCACCCCCGAGGTGAGGAGGCGGGGCTGAGGCTCTTCAGTAAAGCTCCCACCCCAACCCCACCCTCAGTCCTGGCTCCTGCCCATCTGGTTGGCCAGCCACCTTGCCCTGCGTGGTGGGTGACTTCTGGAGATTAGAGGCACTTGGCCGCCGGGGGCGAGAAGGCCACAGGGGCGAGACCACCACCCCCGACCTCCGGCTTCCCCTTCCTCGGGCCAATACCCTGGGCAGATGCGAGGGGCGGGTGGGGAGATGCCGGGGTCGGAGATTCGGTAACTCGAGCAGGGGCTGTCGGGGCAAACGGCTCCTTCAAAGACGAGACTTAAGGGGAAGGGAGAAGCCTGCCTTAAGGGATCCGAGAGGCCGCCCCGACTAGAGCAAAGGGCCCCGGCGTGGCGGGCAGGTGAACCCGACTCCGGGGAAACGACCCGCCCGCGACGTCCCCGCCCTCGGCCCGGCCTCACCTCGATGTTGCCCACAGTGCGGGCGCAGCCCACCACCTTCAGTCCCTGCTGGACCAGGGCCCGGGCCACGGCCGCGCCGATGCCCCCCGAGGCCCCCGTCACCAGCGCCAGCCGGTCGCGCCACCGCTCCATGCCGGGCCTGGCCATGGGCCCACGCCGCCCGTCCGCCTCGCTGGACTAGCCCGGCACGGGGGTCGAGGAGCTGACGCCCGGCCGCTCTCCTGCCGCCGCCGCCGACCTGCTCGCGTCCGATCCGCGCCTAGACCCACCAGAGTCCCGGCCTGCCTCCGGCCGGGACTCCACCCTCAGGCCCCCGGCGATCCGCCGTATCCAGTCGGAGGCCGCCGCGGCCCGGCCGCCCCGCCCCTTCCGCCCCTCTGCCCCGCCCCGGCGTAGGGAAACCGGGCTGCGCGGGAGCGTCCTGGCAGCTGGCGGCGCCGCTTCCCCAGTGAGCGCTGCCCTTTGGGGTCAGGGAAACCGAGGTTTAGCGGGGAGGTTCCTTCAGCCCCAAGGGCGCATACTGAAGCGTCCCGCTTAGTCTCCCTTCTCTACTCCTGAACCCTAATGCCAGGATGAGGAATTAAGGGCACTTAAGGTGACTCCAACACTCTTCCACACCCTCCCAAACCCGCCGGTGGCTGATGGGAAGGGATTCGGCCCAGAAAACGCCGAGTGTCTCCGCCATCAATGCTGGGTGACCTTGGGAAGGACTCATTCACCCTACCTGATCCCTTGGCTTTACTAGCCACGGAGAGTACACGTGTACTGGGGTATTCTGTCCCTAAATGGCCCACTGTGTCTAACTGCCCTAGACCCCCACGCTTACCCCTACCCCACTGTAGCAAATGTATCATGATATATGCCAAAGATTAAAACAGTATTTAACATTTGCTGCTTATGGTGTAGCAGGCATTTTAAATATAGTAACTAATCTACACAACCGCGCTGAGATGGCACATATTAGTATCTTAATTTTAAAGATGAGTATACTGACGTGCTGAAGCATGGTTTGGACCACAGGCAGTCCAGTCTTACGCCAGGGATGTGCTCCTCAACTGTCTTCACATCATTATCGCTTCTTGGGTTGCTGGTTTTGTTCAGAGTAGAGCTCGCTTTACTAAAAGTGCTGAAAACTGCGTACTTAATATAGCCATTCTCTTAAAGAAAAGGCATCTTTGAATAACCACCTGACTCCCTTCCAGCAAGCAATGGAGTAAGCGGTGAATGTGGCTGGTTTATTCATTCAAAAACACTCATTTGCCTATCCTGTGTTTGGCCCCAATGGCAAAGATTAAAACTAAACTAAAGCAGCCTTTCCTTTTAGGGATCTCAAAAGAACCTTTGACTCTTAACAGTGGTGAAGAGGGGATTCACCTCTGAGCCAAGGGCTGTGGGAGACCCACAGTCATTTTTTAGATTCTGGGATGAAATCAAAAAGGGTCCAAGAGGAGTCCTTTTACCTCTGCCCCATTCCTATACAACATTTAGATTTGAAAGACATCTCAGGAGGTGGATCCAAGAAATGGCACTATGAAAATTCAATCTAAGTTTCTGCTGCTGCCCACTTGAAATCTAACTCAAAATCTGATTAAAAGCACATAAAATTCACACCACCTCCATTGCACAGAAGTACTGATTGTCCCATGATTTTTATGCTGCCACCAAGTATTATAAACATGTAGACACAAATCTCTAAGCATCATGTGTCTACGGAGCTATTTGACTGGATCTTTTAAATGGCAGCAAAATGCTACTCCTGGGGGGAACTCTCTCCTTTAGTACTCACAGCTGTGACAGCAGTAAACTGTAAGACCACAGTGACTTTGTTACTGGATACCAGATAAGGCTGAACCTCACATGCACTTACACAGCCCACAATGTGGTTAGCTCTCAGTGCAGCCTTCTGAGCCCAGTCTTACATGTTGAGCAATTACTTATTGGGCAACCCTTGGTAGAAATTCTGCCAAGTTTTGTTTTTATTCTTCTTGGTCAATATGAACCTCTGAATTTAAGAAGTACTTTGTGTTATGTATTAGGGAACCTTTAATAATAGCAATTAAAGTCTCATGGGAAAGTAAGATGGTAGCAAGTATTTAAAGTATCTCCTCAAAAGAAAAAGACTGGAAAACTGCTTTTCTCAGTTGTCAGTTCTCATCAAAGGAAGATTTTTGTCTTCAACAATCTGTATCTCTGTCCTTCATCCTTTCTAACATCAACACTGGCCAAGCATCAAGTCCACAAGTGGCAAATACTAAAGTACTGCCACATATTAAGTAGAAACATGTACAGCAAATTTTACTGTGCGTATTAATAAATATTCTTTATTTTAAATTTTGCACATTGCGCTTTAACATTACATCCAAACATTTTGCAAGTGGATGTCTACTTTGTAAAACCATATATTCAGCTCATTGTCATTTCTGTACAGAATTATAAGTACAACATTACTTTTTGCCACTAAGTTGCTTTAGTAAGTCTCACAGGAAGAGAAACATTTAATGAAAAGAGATGGCTTAAATCATATGGCAGGCCTGCGCAGCCACGCAACTAAAGACACAAGCCTGAAGAAAGAACAAACTAATGAGGATACCTCCACCGTCTCCCAAAACAAGAAAGAATCACATTGATTTAAGATAAAATTTTGCCATAAGTCACTAAATTAAGAGTTTTTCGAAAGAGAAGGCGCAGTAGTCATCGTGAGTGTTTCATTGAAAGACAGAGCTATTTTATTTATTTAATTTGCTCCAGCCGTTGTCAACCAGCCACTACAAATGGGCCTCTTGTGATCATTTAACCGGCAGTATTTATTAAATTTCTCCTTCAGATGCTGTCGGTATTGTTCTCTATTGCTGTAGAAAGACTGGTTATTAGCCATAAATGACTGTATTTCATCTTGTGAGATAAAGATTTCCTCATCTGAAGTACATTCAGACTCATCCTGCAAATTAAAGCAGTAGTTAAGACTATGACTTAAGAATGCAAAATGTTATGTAATGGAGGAGGACAGCTAAAAATTAAACCAGTCTAACTTTTTAGTTTCAAATCAGTCACATAAAGCCTTTAATTGGAGTGTTTGCAGAATAAGCATCATGTCATTCTGCCTAAGAAAGTAGTGAGAATAAAATCCAACTCCTTGAGTTGAAACCTTGAATCTATAATTTCTCCTAGAAGCCTATGAGCCTAGCAAACTACCACCATACCTTGGCCTTAAAAAAATAACTAATTAAAGATGTTACAACTAGTTACCTATATTTTAAGTAGCCAGATGTATCTCCAGTTAGTCCTATCTTGAAACAGTCATCCCTACAAACTAAGTAAAAGATAACCATTTTCTACTTAAGAAGTAAGTTACACAGCATCACCATTAAACTTTTACAACCATTAAAACTTTTAAACATTAAACTTATACAGGTGGTGGCTCACACCTGTAATCCCAGCATTTTGGGAGGCTGAGGCAGGAGAATCACTTGAACCTTGGAGGCAGAGGCTACAGTGAGCCAAGATCGTGCCACTGCACTCTATCTTGCCTGGGTGACAGAGCGAGACTCCTCAAAAAAAAAAAAAATAATAAATAAATATTAAAACTAAACTTTACAACCATAAAAAAGAAAAAAACTAGCTGGGCGCGGTGGCTCACGCCTGTATTCCCAGCACTTTGGGAGGCTGAGGTGGGCAGATCACCTGAGGTTGGGAGTTCAAGACCAGCCTGACCAACATGGAGAAACCCATCTCTACTAAAAATACAAAATTAGCCAGGCATGGTGGCACAAGCCTGTAGTCCCAGCTACTCGGGAGGCTGAAGCCGGAAAATCGCTTGAACCTGGGAGGCGGAGGTTGCGATTATCCGAGATCGCACCATCGCACTCCAGCCTGGGCAACAGAGCAAAACTCCACCTCAAAAAAAAGAAAAAGAAAAAAGCTAGTATTCCAAAGGATTTGGTTCCATCAGGACTCTAATGAAAAGGACACCACTCTTCTTCCTCCCCTCCTCCAAGGGCCACCTATACTACGCACTGGGTCAGTTGGGATCAGGTAAAAAGTCTCAGGAACTGGAGTCTTACCCTACCTACATGACACCTAGAAGAAGAAAGCAACCTCTAGTTCAAATTGTATATTCTTTCTGGTATGGAAGGGTGGCTACCATAACTTGCCAATCAGAAAGGCAAAGTTTGCTTACAGTAACCTACTTCAAGGAGGCAGACTACTGAATATAATGCTACCTCTATCCTTTCTCCCAACTACAGATGGTCCTGACTTAACAATAGTCAATGGTTCTACTCAGGTTTTTTTTGAGACAAAGTCTCACTCTGTTGCCAGGCTGGACTGCAGTGGCACGATCTCAGCTCACTGAAACCTCCGCCTCCTGGCTTCAAGTGATTCTCCTGCCTTAGCCTCCCGGGTAGCTGGGACTACTGGCACACGCCACCATGCCCAGCTAATTTTTGTATTTTTAGTAGAGACGGGGTTTCATCATATTGGCCAGGATGGTCTTGATCTCTTGACCTCATGATCCACCCACCTCGGTCTCCCAAAGTGCTGGGATTACAGGCATGAGCCACTGCACCCAGCCTTATTTGGGATTTTTTTTTTTTTTAACTTTACAAAGGGTTTATTGGGATGTTGAATGTATTTTCAACTCAGCAGTATTTTTGAGTTGTTATGGGTTTATTGGAATGTAACCCCACTGTAACTCAAGGAGTACCTATAATGTCTTCTACTGAGACAGAGGCGGCCATGGAAACGTGTTCCAGAGTAGTTGCATAAACCACGAGTGGAAGGACAGAAATGAAGTCCCCAAAGAATAATGAAATACTACCCTTAATTTCTCATAAGCTTCCTTCAACTACCTACCTTAAGCCCTCAAATACTATCCCCTCCCACATCCACCCCGTTCCCAAACAATTATGTACAGTAAGACCACATGGAATACTTACAAGGAGTTCAACTAAGCTCTTGGCACCTTTTCCGGAATCGGGACCAAACAACGTTTCTGTAGGTTCTGCAAACTGTGGTACATTTTTCCTATGCTCAAACCAAGGCAATGGCTGCCCACCCTTTTCAGAGCTGCAACAGCTTTCAGGATGTGTATCTTTGGTCTTGTCACGGTGAAACACTGTGTGCATGGTATTTCCTGAGGTCTCTCGATTACCTGGATCTGTAATACAGCTTCCAAGCTTCTGGATCTGATACCACAGCAAAGGATTTCACAGGTAAAAAGGCATGATATAATAGCAATTATTCTTTAAAAAAAAAAAAAAAAAAAGCAGGGCACAGTGGCTCATGCCTACAATCTCAACATTTTGGGAGGCCGAGGCAGGTGGATCACCTGAGGTCAAGTGTTCAAGACCAGCCTGGCCAACATGGTCAAATGCCATCTCTACTAAAAATGCAAAAATTAGCCAGCCATGGTGGCATGCGCCTGTAATCCCAGCTACTCGGGAAGCTGAGGCAGGAGAATTGTTTGAACCTGGGAGGCAGAGGTTGCAGTGAGCCAAGATTATGCCACTGTACTCTAGCATAGGCGAAAGAGTGAGACTCCATCTCAAAAAAATCCTGACATAGTATTAAACCTTTAGAAGGAACACTAAGTAATAGCAGCAGCTGGCATTCATTTTATTTTACCAGGCATTTACTATGTACTAGACACTATGCCACACCTGCCAATATACATTCACTTCACCTTCATAGAACCTAATATGATAGGGACTAAACAAATTGTTTAAGATTACATAGCTTATAAATTTAAAAGTATAAAAAGAACAATTGAATTTCTGACTCACAAGGACTGTTGCACAAATGATCACATCTCTCTCTGCCCCCAACCCACACTCTCACACGATGAGCACCCAATGGAACTGCATAAAGAACTCATTCTAAAAAAAGTAAATCCTAGCAGCTAAGCTGCACATATGCCACTCCAAGGAAAACACGTGTTCTGCCCTCAACAGCAAAGGTTTAAGAATTACAAGTTATGACACTTACATGTTCATCACATTTCAGTATCTTGCTTTTCTTTTTCTTCTTTTTATTTTTTCCTTTTGTGTCGTTCTCTTCAGAATTTGCCCAACATTCAACACAACTATCACCATCATCCTCTTTGTCTTCACAGTGATGAACACAAGAGTCATCACCTGCAGAAATCAATAATCCTTCTTATTTATGTTCTTAAGTCAGCCATGTAGTAGAAATAACTGGGAAACTTAATGTGAGCCTACCGTGTTCATCATGATTACAAATGCCTTCAGTGCAGGCAACATCCGAACCCTCCCGAGAACCTGTTTCACTCCCTTCCATGCTAGATGAATATCCACAATCACTACCATTACAGTGTGGAGATAAGCCTGAGAATAAATCAAGTGAGAGTTACAATTAACATACCAATAAGTATATTAGGACAAAGAGTGAACTCTTTGGGGACCACAGAAAAATCTCATAATTAATGGCTTATTAAAAGTAGAACATTTCCAATGAAGGATTTTTTTTTTAAGTAGAAAGTAAATTAAATAATGAAAATATGATTAGGAATTTACCATTTTTCGTTTTTGTCAAAAATAAGTCAAAGAACATAAAGAAAAAGGAAATATTAAGTATCTGACTAAATTATATGATATTCTTGGAACTATGAAGCAGTTTTAAAACTCTAGCTCACAGAATCTCTAAAAGCTTTTACATTTAACAGTAAGAAAGAATAGAGTTAAGAGTTCATTTTAAAAAGAAATTATTCACTTACCTTTCTTTATTTTAGGGGACCCCAAAAGATTGCCACTGCTAGGACAGGTACATGATGTATTTTCATTGGTAACAATTACTTCTACACAAGTATTACCATCTTCAGTGCTGCCACAGGCTTTGCAGCTGCTATTTTCTATGAAGTCTGTTTCCTTTAAGGATCAACATTAAGAGACAGTCAAGAGCTTTACTCCATAACAGCTACATTTTATTCCCTAGATCAAAACTATTTTCATTCTAATACTAAGATGTGGCATTTTCACTGTACTGACATTTACACTGACAGTACAAAAGTAATGGTGGGTAAAGATATTAGTCCTTAGCACAAATCAAGACAGTACTAACCAAAGTGTGCTAAGAATCACTGTATTCTTCAACTGTCAAGCGCTCTCACAAAAATAGATATTTCACTTATGAATGTCTTTGAGGAAGCTGTAAAAATATTAATTGTATCAGATATCAACCACAAATACATATACTTTTTCCTTTTTTTTTTTTTTTTTGAGTACGGTCTCCTCTGTCACTTAGGCTAGAGTACAGTCATACAATCATGGCTTACTGCAGCCTCAAACTCCTGGGCTCAAGCAATCCTTCTGCCTCAGCCTCTTAAGTAGCTAGGACTACAGAAGCACACCACCAGGCCTAATTTTTTTATTCCTTTGTAGAGACAGGGTTTCGTTATGTTGCCCAGGCTAGTCTTGAACTCCCGGCCTTAAGCAATCATTCTGCCATGGCTTCCCAAAGTGCTAGGATTACAGGCATGAGCCTCCACGCCCTGCCAACAGAAATCTTTTTGACAGTCTATGTGGGGCCAGGTGCAGTGGCTCATGCCTGTAATCCCAGCACTATGGGCAGCTGAAGCAGGTGGATCACTTGAGGTCAGGAGTTCAAAACCAGCCTAGCCAAGATGGTGAGACCCCGTCTCTACTAAAAATACAAAAATTAGCCAGGCAAGGTGGCAGGCGCCTGTAATCCCAGCTACTCAGGAGGCTGAGGCAGGAGAATTGCTTGAACACGGACGGCAGAGCCTGCAGTGAGCCAAGATCACACCACCGCACTCCAGTGTGGGCGACACAGTGAGACTCCGTCTCAAAAAAAAAAAAAAAAAAAAAAAAAAGTATGTGACAAATGGGAAGTATGCTTAAAGCATTTCTGTTGCAGCTGTCTCAAGGAAACGTACTTGTGCCACTTTTTGAGGTGCAAGCTGAACTTTTTTCCTGGAACATCAAGTTCACTTGAACGAATAAATGAGAGACAAACTGAGAGACTTGGATATTTAGCAGGCATTTCCTCAAAAATGAATGAAGTCAATCTGTTACTTCAAAGGAAACAATGAACAACAACTGTTGTCAATTATAAAACTCAAACATTGAAACAACAATCAGAATTTTGGCCTTGCAACCAGCAGTACTATGAACTTGAAGCTTCCTAATACTTGGACTTTTCTGACCTGCATAATTCAGTGAACTTTGAAATAAATTCCAATGCATGATGTTACAAAACAATGCATGAGTAAAAGATCTATTCAAAGTCCAATATAGTCCAACGGATTCTAATTTAGCAGAGTACAAAAAGGTCATTGATAAGGTGCCAGATTCCATATTGCAATGAATCTTTTAGAAACTACCACTGGTCAAAGTGTAGTATTGAAGAATATCCACAACTATCTGAAAAGGTTTATATTAAAATACTGCTCCCAGCCAGGCACAGTGGCTTATTCCTGTAATCCCAGCACTTTGGGAGGCAGAAGCGGGCAGACTGCCTAAGCTCAGGAGTTCGAGACCAGTCTGGGCAACATGGCAAAACCCCATCTCTACTAAAAATACAAAAAAAAATTAGCCGGGCATGGTGGTAGGCGCCTGTAGTCCTAGCTACTTGGGAGGCTGAGGCACAAAAATCGCTTGAACCCAGGAGGAGGTGGTTACGGTGAACCAAGATTGTGCCACTGCAATCCAGCATGGGTGACAGAGCAAGACTCTGTCTCCAAAATAAAATACTTTTCCTACCATATAATATCTGTGTGAGACTAGACTTTCTTCATATGCTTCAACCAAGCCAATAAATGGAAACAGATTGAATGCAGAAGCAGATATAAGAATCTAGTATATTCCGTCAGGCGCGGTGGCTCACACCTGTAATCCCAGCACTTTGGGAGGCTGACGCAGGCGGATCACGAGGTCAAGAGATCGAGGCCATCCTGGCCAACATGGTGAAACCCTGTCTCTACTAAAAATACAAAAATTAGCCGGGCATGGTGGCACACGCCTGTAGCCCCAGCTACTTGGGTGGCTGAGGCAGGAGAATTGCTTGAACCCGAGAGGCGGAGGTTGCAGTGAGCCGGGATCATGCCACTGCACTCCAGCCTGGCAACAGAGCGAGACTCTGTCTCAAAACAAACAAACAAAAAAAGGAATCTAGCTTATTCCTTTTAACACGAACATTAAAGATATTTGCAAAAAATATATATAGTATAATACCATTCTTCTCACTCTCATTTTATTTAGAAAATAGTTATTTTTGAAAAAATATTTAGTTAACATTATTTTTGAAGGAGTAGTTTAAAATTTATCATTTAATTTCTAATACAGTAAATATTGGTAAGTATAACCCACATAAACAAAAGCTCATTGAGTACCTTAATTTTTAAGAATGTAAAGGGATCCTAAGACCAAAAACTTGAGAACTGCTCTAGGTCATGCACAGAGGTGGCTTTCTATATTTGACTTTGATCTAATAATACATTAAAGTCAGGTAAAGAGATAATTACTCAACATTGTCTTAATAAAACATAGACATGACATTAAAATTCTGGCTTATACAGACTACAGTAGGAAAAAAAGCTGATATAAAAACTGCAGGAGCTCACATCTGGAAAAGCATAGTAAAAATGCCCAAATCTAGCAAAAAGCCATACAGTTAACCCTCCATATCTATGGGTTCTGCATCCATAAATTCAACCAAGAATCGAAAATATTTGGGGGGGAAAAAATCAACCTGCATCTGTACTGAACATGTACAGACTTTTTTCTTGTCCTTATTTTCTAAACAATACAGTATAACAACTATTTAAACAGTTTTTATTTATTTTGAGAGAGTTTCACTCTGTCGCCCAGGCTGGAATGCAGTGGAGCGATCTTGGCTCACTGCAACCTTTGCCTCCTGGGTTCAAGAAATTCTCATGCCTCAGCCTCCCAAGTAGCTGGGATTACAGGCGTGAGCCACCATGCCCAGCCTTACATAGCTTTTACATTGCATTAGGTATTGTAATTTAGAGATAATTTAAGAATACAAGAGGCCAGGCACGGTGGTTCATGCCTGTAATTGTAGCATTTTGGGAGGCCGAGGTGGGAGAATTGCTTGAGCCCACAAGCTGGAGACCAGCCTGAACAACATGGTAAAACGCCATCTCTACAAAAAATACAAAAAATTAGCTGGGCCTGGTGGGGTAAGCCTGTAGTTCCAGCTACTTGGGAAGCTGAGGTGGGAAGATGACATGAGCCTGGGAGATGAACGCTGCAGTAAGCCATGATTGTGCCACTGCACTCCAGTCCGGGTGACAGAGTGAGACCCTGTCTCAGAAATAAAAGTATAAGGAGGATGTGCATAGACTATATGCAAATATTACACCATTTTACATCAGGGACTTGCACATCTGCAGATTTTGGTAT
Source organism: Pan troglodytes (assembly GCF_028858775.2). NCBI lineage: Eukaryota > Metazoa > Chordata > Mammalia > Primates > Hominidae > Pan > Pan troglodytes. The sequence continues at coordinate 31,306,164 of NC_072417.2, forward strand.
CTACAGGAAGTCCTGGAATCAAACCCCACAGATACCAAGGGACGACTGTACTTTTTATTTTTATTAAAAAAATAAAATAAAATAAATAGAGATAGAGATCTCACTATCTTGCCCAGGCTGGTCCCAAACTCCTAGGCTCAAGTGATACCTCCACCCTGGGCCTCCCAAAGTGCTGGGATTACAGGCGTGAGCCACCACACCTGGCCTGTACTTCTATCTACAAGCAATACATACACACTTAAGAGTTGATATTAAGAAATATTACCTTCTCTTGGCTTACTTCCTTTTCATCTGCTGTTTGTAAGGGAGTAGGAATATCACACACACACTTATTTTTTCGTCTATTCTTCCGTTTTTGGCGTTTCTTTTCTTGCTTGAGTTCTCTTACTCGTTCCTCTTCTGAAAATTCCTCACAAAGTTGTTCCAATCTGCTAATACCCTGTACTTTTTCCACGGTCATCTATTATAAAAATAAGGTTGAGGGTGAATATTGGTCAGAACTTCTTTTCTTTTTTTTTTTTGAGACGGAATCTTGCTCTGTCGCCCAGGCTGGAGTGCAGTGGCATGATCTCAGCTCACTGCAAGCTTCGCCTCCTGGGTTCACGCCATTCTCCTGCCTCAGCCTCCTAAGTAGCTGGGACTACAGGTGCCCGCCACCACGCCCGGCTAATTTTTTGTATTTTTTAGTAGAGACGGGGTTTCATCGTGTTAGCCAGGATGGTCTCGATCTCCTGACCTCGTGATCCGCCCGCCTCAGCCTCCCAAAGTGCTGGGTTTACAGGCGTGAGCCACCGTGCCTGGTCCCTTTGTTTTGTGTGGTAATATACACACTCCTATTCCAAACCAGCAAGAGTCAAGTTTTAAATTTCAGAATTTTTTTTTTTTTTTTTTTTGAGACAGAGTCTCTCGCTCCATCGCCCAGGCTGGAGTACAGTGGCACCATCTCAGCTCACTGCAACCTCTACCACCCAGGTTCAAGCGATTCTCCTGCCTCAGCCTCTCAAGTAGCTGAGATCACAGGCATGCACCACCACACTGGCTGATTTTTCTATATTTAGTAGAGACAGGGTTTCGCCATCATGGCCAGGTTGGTCTCGAACTCCTGGCCTCAAGTGATCCGCCCACCTTGGCCTCCCAAAGTGCTGGGATTACAGGCATGAGACACCATATCTGGCCTAAATTTCAGAATTTGAACACAACAAAAGTAAACATACCATTTCCTCACATAATGAAAAAACTATTTAACCTGATTAGATGATTTAGTCTCTGAAGGTACAAAAATACAAAGAGAAAAAGGGTAAGGGCTGGGCGCGGTGGCTCATGCCTGTAATCCCAGCACTTTGGGAGGCCAAGGCAGGCAGCGGATCACGAGGTCAGGAGATTGAGACCATCCTAACTAACATGGTGAAACCCTGTCTCTACTAAAAATACACAAAAAATTAGCCGAGCGTGGTGGCAGGCGCCTGCAGTCCCAGCTACTCAGGAGGCTGAGGCAGGAGAATGGCGTGAACCCAGGAGGTGGAGCTTGCAGTGAGCCGAGATCATGCCACTGCACTCCAGCCTGGGTAACAGAGCGAGGCTCTGTCTCAAAAAAAAAAAAAAACAGAAAAGAAAAGAAAAGAAAGAAAGAAAAATAGTCCTTATACCATGGCATTCACACAGCATTTACTTCATACTACTGGACATTAGCAGGCAAAATGAAACTCACTAAAGGTTTTAACATTTCCTGCTTAATCCTTGGGGGCATTTAACTTTTCACTAGTTATGTGTGTTTTTTTTGTTTTGTTTTTGTTTTTGTTTTTGTTTTTGAGACGGAGTTTTACTCGTTGCCCAGGCTGGAGTGCAGTGACGTGATCTTGGCTCACTGCAACCTCCACCTCCCGGGTTGAAGCAATTCTCCTGTCTCAGCCTCCCAAGTAGCTGGGATTACAGGTGCCCGCCACCACGCCCAGCTAATTTTTGTATTTTTAGTAGAGACGGGGTTTCATCATATTGGTCAGGCTGGTCTCAAACTCCTGACCTCAGGTGATCCGCCTGCCTCCTCCTCCCAAAGTGCTGGGATTACAGGCGTAAGCCACCATGCCCAGCCTCACTAGTTATGTTTCATAGCAGCATCTTATTAAACATCTTCAGTTTTCTACTCTGAGAAAGTCTAAAAACCAAAGCTGGCAAAGTTAACAGGATTAAAAACATTTTTTTAAATCCATCAACTTCTTCTAAATCCCAGTTCCCTAGACCACCCCCACTCCAACCCAAAGCCATGTAACAATATCCAGCCAAATCCATGAAGCTCTATCAGTGATGGACAGTCCTTTTAGGCACTAGTGGCTTACATTAAGATTCAGTCCAATAAGGTGACTAAGCAATCTTAGATACTGGAACAGCCCACTGTTCTTACCTCAAAACTCTTGCGTAAAGCATCAACACCAAGATAGAAAAGCATTTGCCATGTCTGCTCTTCTGCCCGTAGTTTCTGCCAGATTCGATGCAGTCTTTCATAAAGATGAATTCCCAAGCAGGTCAGAACTTCTTCTTGAGCTATATCTATTGTCTTTGCATGCCTTTCTCTTCGCCTATAAAAGGGAATAATCACACACTAATACCTTTAACTGAAACAGTAAAAGATGGATAACACAGTTGCAAGTTCAGGTTTTAAACACAATGTGCTTACCTAGTAACAAGACAGTTATACATTTACACTCAACGTATATGTTGCTATACAAGCATGCATGTCTACAACCAATGAGAAATACACATGCAAGTAGAATTTAGTCCTCGTATTGCTAAAAATAAAGTAATTCAGGAACTGGCTCTAAAAAGATGGGTTTTAGGGCACAATGCAATCACATAGAAGTGTCCAGCTCATAGTAGACACAACAGTTCCTTTTACTTTCCAATTATAGCAAAACATTTTTTCCTTCATTAGGTTTTTTGTTTTGAGGAGGAATGGAGAAAGGCAATGCCAAAGTGATTCATCATGGGCAAGAGTCCTCCACCAGGCCAGTCTTTACAAGTGTTCACAGAACTTTGGCTTTAAGCCCTTTGTATTCTAGCAGAAAGTAGGCACTCAAATGAGGGTTGATACCCTAAATACAAAAGGAAATGCATTTGATTTATTCTATTAACATCATCATCTGATTTTATTTTTACAACAAAGCCAGAGATACTACTTTAGGTTTCTATGTAGTAATAATAATATAATATACACAGTTCATGAATTACATTCAATAAGGCATTTCTTAATCCCCTACTGCAAAGATCTGACTTATGCAAAAACCATTATTGTGAATAAAATTTACACACGATAATGCATGGATAGAGGGAGAAAAATCCCTTCTAATCATTTTCAAATGAAAATGATAGTCTGTAACAATGAAAGCCAAAAAAGCCTGCCTCCCTTCAAGCAAGAACTAGCAGAGGACTGAACCAAACACCAGAGAACAGTTTTTCCCTATTTTCAGTCAATTAAGAAATGCATACTTTAAAGAGAAGCAAAATCTTTACAGGCACACTTTAATTTATACATATATCATATGTACTGAGGCAGAAGGTGATGAAAATAAACTTTCAGTAATAAAATGAAGCAAAGCGCTAGATAGCCCATTCTAGCAAATTACATACTCATACCCTCCTGCGAACTCTGGCTCAGCACGACCCAAAAGATGTGCAATGAAGTCTGTTTCACAGCAAACATGTATGTGTCGTTCATGTGGACAGCACCGCAAGCCTTCATAAAGTGCAGCACAGTAGCCCTTTTCTTTGCTGCAGTCAAGTTCACCAATAAGGATATTGTATGCTCGGAGGACTTTATTTTTGCAATCAGTGCAAAACCTGTTGAAAAGAAAAACCTTAAAATTAAGAAATGGCTGTGCAATTATTTCTTGTGGCATATAACAGTGTACTAGATGATGGCACTCTCTCCCATCTACAGCATCCAAAAAAAGCCTCCATACACACATTTAAAACATACGCACGTAAGGTAAATACAAATTTAGGGATTGCATAAATACAGATAGACCTTCATTGGCAAATTATTTTTAAACTAGAGAAACACATAGCCTAAAAGAATGAGGCAGATACATACCTATTATTTCATAAAATGCATGCCCAGAAAAGTATTAGTTGCCAAGAACTAGCATATCTCCACTTCAAAAGCTATTTGCCCAGGTCAGAAATAAAACAATAGAGGCAACAAACCAATGACTCTTGATTGGTTTGTTCTCTCTCCTTCCAGTCTCTGAAAATAGATGGTCTCTTCAGCCAGGAGACCTTGACTCCAATTTCTATTACAACATTTTAATATTTCACTAGCTAAGCATTTGAGGATAGGGGTAGGGGTTGGGGTGGGGAGAAGAATGGGAAAGTGGTGCGTGTATTTTTTAATTTTTTGATTATTTCCAAAATGCCAAATTCTTTCTTCCCAAAAATGGCTATTTCTCAATAACAAACATAATATAGACAAAATATACATGGAAACTGGTTTAAACTTAAGTGTATAAAATGTGGCAAAAGAATGGAAGAGTTTGTGAATGTAGAGAAGGAAGAAAATTTCTTTTAGAAACCAAATATCAATCAATCAGAAAGAAATAATAGAGCCCGGTTTATCTTTGAATTCCTGGAACAAGTAGAACTTGGTCAGGTGGAAAAGCCAGGCTCACAATAAGAGTAAATGGCTAAGAAGATTACTTAAGTGAAACAAGGAAATTTTGATCTCTTTGATTTAAATTCATCTCCCAGATGAGCTCATCTATGCGTATGGCTTCAACTAACATGTCTATAAAGATGACTTGTGACTCTACAGTTCCATTCAAATCTCTGCTATTGCCTGAGGGCCAGACCCATATCGAAAAGTGACAAGACATGGCAGATGTCCAATAGGCAACACCTTAAATTCACTGTCCAAGGGTAATGCTGTTCTATTCCTATGTTCCTTCTCAATCCCTGTTAAGAACACTGCCATTCACAGCCATTCAGAGTCACCCAGGCTGGAAATCTGAGTTAATTCCAACTTCTCCCTGGGTCTTCCTATTGAGTAGAGCCAACTAGTATTCATTCTTTCTTGTTTCTCCTGTAGGTCCCTATTTTCAATTCCCTCTGGCATGGTTTAAGTTGCCTATGCCATATATATATATATATATACTTTTTGTTTGTTTGTTTTTGAGACAGAGTCTCTCTCTGTTGCCCAGGCTGGAGTGCAGTGGCGCCATCGAGGCTCACTGTAACCTCTGCCTCCTGGGTTCAAGCGATTCTCCTGCCTCAGTCTCCCGAGTCGTTGGGATTACAGGCGCCCACCACTACACCCAGCAAATTTTTTGTATTTTTTAGTAGAGACAGGGTTTCGCCAAGTAGGCCAGGCTGGTCTTGAACTCTTGACCTCAGGTGATCTGCCCGCCTCGGCCTCCCAAAGTGATGAGATTACAGGCTTGAGCTACCGCACCCAGCCCACTTTTTTTTTTTTTTTTTTAAAGCTTCTTAACTGACTTTCCTGTTTCCACTCTTCCTAGCATTGACGCATCTCTTACACCAAAATAATTTTTCTAGCACAAATCTGATTATCTGTGTCTCAGCTTAAAAACCTGTCAGCTGGCCAGGCGTGGTTGCTCACGCCTGTAATCCCAGCACTTTGGGAGGCCGAGGCGGGCAGGTCACCTGAGGTTGGGAGTTCGAGACCAGCCTGACCAACATGGAGAAACCTCGTCTCTAATAAAATACAAAAATTAGCCAGGCGTGGTGGCGCATGCCTGTAATTCCAGCTACTCCGGAGGCAGAGGCAGGAGAATCACTTGAACCCGGGAGGCAGAGGTTGCAGTGAGCCGAGATCACACCACTGCACTCCAGCCTGGGCAACAAGAGCAAAACTCTGTCTCAAAAAAAACAAAACAAAACAAAAAAAACTTTTCAGTTGTCTCTTATTATTAATACTTCTGATTTACACTCTTCTTCGTGTTTTTTTTTTTTAAGATGGAGTTTCACTCTGTCACCCAAGCTGGAGTGCAGTGGGGCGATCTTGGCTCACTGCAACCCCCGCCCCCCAGGTTCAAGCAATTCTCCTGCCTCAGACTCCTGAGTAGGTGGGATTACATGCGCCCACCACCACACTTGGCTGATTTTTGTGTTTTTAGTGCAGACGGGGGTTTCACCATGTTGGCCAGGCTGGTCTTGAACTTCTGACCTCAAAGTGATCCCCCCACCTCAGCCTCCCAAAGTGTTGGGATTACAAGCATCAGCCACCACGCCCGGCCTAGACTTCTTACTATAGTATTTACCCTTCTACTGCCATATCTTTGTTTCATGCACACACATTTTGCTGGACCAATAGTAGATAACGATGTTTCTTAAAATGAAGATATGGGCTGGGCGCGGTGGCTCACGTCTGTAATCCCAGCCCTTTGGGAGGCAAAGGCGGGTGGATCATCTGAGCTCAGGAGTTCGAGATCAGCCCGGCCAACATGGTGAAACCCCGTCTCTACTAGAAATACAAAAATTAACCAGATGTGGTGGCATACACCTGTAATCCCAGCTACTCAGGAGGCTGAGGCAGGAGAATTGCTTGAACCCGGGAGGCAGAGGTTGCAGTGAGCCAAGATCGCACCACTGCACTCCAGCCTGCGTAAGAAGAGCGAAACTCCGTCTCAAAAAAAAAAAAAATATATATATATATATATATATGTTACATTAGAGGCTCTAAGCCCATTGGTAAACAGAGGCAACAATGCTGACAAATAATGTTAAATTATGTTATTTCACTAAAGTTTTAAATATGGGCAAAAATATACAAAAATTAACACAAAATGGATTAAAAACTAAATGTTAACATCTGAAAACCATAAAACTAGAAGAAAACATAGGGGAAAATCTTCATGACACTGGACTAAGTGATGATTTCTTGGCTATGACACCAAAAGCACACACACACAACAAAAACAAAAATAGATGCTTCTCTGAGAAAACACCAAATGGCAGATGACGCTGGTGGCAGCCGGTGGTGGGGATCGCCTGGGATGGGGAAACGCGGTGGCTTCCGCGGAGGTTTCGGCAGTGGCATCCGGGGCCGGGGCTGGGGCTGAGGCCGTGGCTGAGGCCGCAGAGCTCATGGAGGCAAGGCCGAGGATAAAGAGTGGATGCCTATCACCAAGCTGGGCTGCCTGGTCAAGCACATGAAGATCAAGTCCCTGGAGGAGATACATGTCTTCTCCCTGCCCATGAAGGAATCTGAGATCACTAACTTTTTCCTGGGGGCCTCTCTCAAGGACGAGGTTTTGAAGATTATGCCAGTGCAGAAGCAGACGCGTGCTTGCCAGCACATCAGGTTCAAGACGTTTGTTGCCATCGTGGACTACAACGGCCACATCGGTCTGGGTGTTAAGTGCTCCAAGGAGGTGGCCACTGCCATCCGCGGGGCCATCATCCTGGCCAAGCTCTCTATTGTCCCTGTGCACAGAAGCTACTGGGGGAACAAGATCAGCAAGCCCCACACCATCCCTTGCAAGGCGACAGGCCGCCACAGCTCTGTGCTGGTGCGCCTCATCCCTACGCCCAGAGGCACTGGCATCGTCTCAGTGCCTGTACCCAAGAAGCTGCTTATGATGGCTGGTATTGATGACTGCTACACCTTAGCCAGGGTCTACACTGCCACCCTGGGTAACTATACCAAGGACACCTTTGATGCCATCTCTAAGACCTACAGCTACCTAACCCCCGACCTCTGGAAGGAGACTGTATTCATCAAGTCTTCCTGTCAGGAATTCACTGACCACCTCGTCAAGACCCACACCAGAGTCTCCATGCAGAGGCCCCAGGCTCCAGCTGTGGCTACAACATAGGGTTTTTATACAAGAAAAATAAAGTGAATTAAGCCTGAAAAAAAAAAAGACTACAGTCGCGTCACTTAACAATGGGACACATTCTGAGAAATGCATTGTTAGCTATTTTGTTGCTGTGCGAACATCAGAGTGTACTTACACAAACCTAGGTAGTATACATATTTTTTATTTATATTTTTTTCACATGGAAAACCAAATGTCCCAGCACCATCACTGAATATTAATCATTTCCTCTACTTGATCTGCAACGCAGTATGCTCCATTATAATCTTACGGGCCCACTGTCATATACGTGGTCTATCACTGACCAAAATGTCATCACATAGCACATGACTATGCATTAAACTTAAAAACTTTGGCACAGCAAAGATGATCAACAGAGTAAAAAGGCAACCCAAAGAATGGGAAAAAATATTTGCAAACCATATATTGAATAAGGGGTTAATAGCCAGAATATAAAGAACCACTAGAACTCAATCACAAAAAAAATAGCTTAATTTAAAAATGGGCAAAGCCGTGATCATGCCACTGCACTCCAGCCTGGGCAACAAAGAAGATCCTGTCAAAAAAATAAAATAACTTAAAAGTAAATAAATAAATGGGCAAAGCATGAATCGACATTTCTCCAAATAGTATATACAAATGGCCAGCAAACATATGAAAAGATGCTCAACATCACTAATCATCAGGAAAATGCACATCAAAAACACAATGAGATATCACCTTAAACCAACTAGAATGACCACTACCAAAACAACAACAACAACAAATAACAAGTGTTACCGAGGATGTGAAGAAATTGGAACCCTTATGCACTGATGGCAGGAATGTAAAACGGTACAGCTGCTATGGAAACCGGTACGGAAGTTCTTCAAAATAAAACTACCATACAATCCAGGAATCCCGCTTTTAGGTATATATCCAAAAGAACTGATAGCAAGGATCTTGAAGAGATATTTGCACACTCATGTTCACTGCAGCATTTATTGACAACAGGCAAAATGTGAGAGCAACCTTCAATGTCCATCAATGTATGAATGGACAAAGAAATGTGAATAGCCAGGTGCGGTAATCCCAGCACTTTGGGAGACCGAGGCGAGTGGATCACTTGAGGTCTGGAGTTCAAGACCAGCCTGACCAACAAGGTGAAACCCTGTCTCTACTAAAAACACAAAAATTAGCCAGGTGTGGTGGTGTGTGCCTGTAATCCCAGCTACTCAGGAGGCTGAGGCAGGAGAATCACTTGAACTCGGGAGGCGGAGGTTGCAGTGAACCGAGATCAAGCCACTGCACTCCTGCCTGGGCAACAGAGCGAGACTGTCTCAAAAAAAAAGAAAAAAGAAAAGTGAATAATATCACATATACTGTGACATTGCCCATTTTTAAATAATGTCACAGTATTGTGACATTATTCAGCTTTTAGAGGGGAATCCTGTCATATGCTACAACATAGATGAATCTTAGACATTATCTAAGTATTGTCTTAGATAATGGCTAAGTAAAATAAGCCAATCACAAAAATTCAAGTGCTACATTATTCCATTTATATGAGCTATCTAAAATAATTAAACTCAGAAACAGAAAGAAGAATTGTGGTTGCTAGGGGGTGACGGGAGAAAAAAGGTGTGGTTCAATGCCTATAGTTTCAGTTGAGATGAAAAAGTTCTAGAGATCTGTTGTACAACAGTGTGCATATAGTTAACAAAATTATAATGTACACTTAAAAACTGTTTAAAAGGTAAATTTATGTTTCACGGTTTTTTGAGACAGGGTCTCACTCTGTTGCCCAGGCTGGAGTGTAGTGGCATACTCTTGTCTCACTGTAGCCTCAACCTCCCTAGTAGGCTCAGGTGATCCTCCCCGCCTCATCCACCTGAGTACCTGGGACTACAGGTGTGTGCCACCACGCATGGCTAATTTTTGTATTCTTTGGAGAGACAGGGTTTGGCCATGTTGCCCAGGCTAGTCTTGAACTCCTGGGCTCAAACAATCCGCCCGCCTCAGTCTCCCAAAATGCTGAACTGTGAGACACCGTGCCTAGCCTTATTTTGTGTTCTTTTAAAATATACACATACGCACGCAGGAACAGAAAGTCTCTCCTTTAGGAGAGAAAAAACGGACACAGAAATAACAACAAATGCTTCCACATTTTCAGGTTATAAACAGCAAGTTCACATTTTCAGGTAATTAAACGGTCAAATATCAAAGAGAACAATAATAAAACTTGAAATATTTTCCCCCTATTTTACTGCTTTATACTCTCATAGTAGTTTAATATATGTTTGATTGTACAACTATAAGCATAAGTAAATAGCAAGTTAAAAATAGGATATAAAAGCCGTAAAAGAGATTTTTTCCCATTTGCAAAAGCAGCATTGCATATGACTTTTTTAAAACTTTTTTTTTTCGAGACAGAGTCTCACTCTGTCACCCAGGCTGAAGTGCAGTGGCATGATCATGGCTCACTGCAGCCTTCAACCTTCCTGGGCTCAAGTGATCCTCCCACCTCAGCCTCCCGAGTAGATGAAACTGCAGGTGTGTCACTACGCCCAGCTAATTTTTTTATTTTGTTTTTATATTTATTTATTTATTCATTTATTTTTATTTACTATTATCTTTTTTTTGAGATGGAGTATCGCTCTGTCGCCCAGGCTGCAGTGCAGTGGCGCAAACTCGGCTCACTGCAAGTTCCGCCTCCTCGGTTCACGCCATTCTCCTGCCTCAGCCTCCCAAGTAGCTGGGACTACAGGCGCCCGCCATCAAGCCCGGCTAAATTTTTTGTATTTTTTAGTAGAGACGGGGTTTCACAGTGTTAGCCAGGATAGTCTCAATCTCCTGACCTCATGATCCGCCCGCCTCAGCCTCCCAAAGTGCTGGGATTACAGGCGTGAGCCACGGCGCCCGGCCTGTTTTTTTTGTGAGATGGAGTCTTGCTGTTGCCGAGGCTGGAGAGCAAATGGCGTAATCTTGGCTCACCGCAACCTCCACCTCTCAGGTTAAGTGATTCTCCTGCTTCAGCCTCCTGAGTAGCTGGGATTACAGGCACACGCCACCAAGCCCGGCTAATTTTTAGATTTTTAGTAGAGACGGGGTATCACCATGTTGGCCAGGCTGGTCTTGAACTCCTGACCTTGTGATCCACCCACCTCCGCCTCCCAAAGTGCTGAGATTAGAGGAGTGAGCCACCACACTCAGCCTTTATAAATGGGCCTCCCTATGTTGCCCAAGCTGGTATTGAACTCCTGAACTCAAGTGATCCTCCTGCCTTGGCTTCCCAAAGTGTTAGAATTATAGGCTTGAGCCACAATGCCCAGCCTTAAAAAACCCTTAAGGCAGAGGTTTCAGTTTATTAACACCTCATTTCTAATGATGTTCTATCACGTCTCAGCCTTTTGACTAAGATCAAGTGTAGTATCTGATGATGTTCTACCATAATACTTTTCTTTTGAGACAGAGTCTCACTCTGTCACCCAGGCTGGAGTGCAGTAGCACAATCTCAGCTCACTGCAAACTCTGCCTCCCAGATTCCAGCAATTCTCATGCCTCAGCCTCCTGAGTAGCTGGGATTACAGAAGTGCACCACCATGCCTGGCTAATTTATGTATTTTCAGTAGAGAGGGGTTTCACCATGTTGGCCAGGCTGGTCTCAAACTCCTGGCCTCATGTGATCTGCCCATCTCAGCCTCCCAAAGTGCTAGGATTACAGGCATGAGCCACCATGCCCGGCCTCTACCGTAATTCTTTTTTTGTTGTTGTTGTTTTGGGAACGAAGTTTCACTCTTGTTGCCCAGGCTGGAGCGCAATGGCGCGATCTCGGTTTACTGCAACCTCTGCCTCCTCCTAGGTTCAAGCGATTCTCCTGCCTCAGCCTCCTGAGTAGCTGGGATTACAGGCACCCACCACCACGCCCAGCTAATTTTTGTATATTTAGTAGAGATGGGGTTTCCCCATGTTGACCAGGCTGGTCTTGAACTTCTGACCTCAGGTGATCCACCCGCCTTGGCCTCCCAAAGTGCTGGGATTACAGGCATGAGCCACTGCACCCAGCTGCTAATTTTATTTTAATTTTTATTATTTTTGAGATGGCGTTTCACTCTGTTGCTCAAGCTGGAGTGCAGTGGTACAATCACGGCCACTGTGATCATGGTGCACCTTCAACTTCCTGGGCTCAAGTGATACTCTCACCTCACCCTCCCCAGCAGCTAGGACTACAGATTTGTGCCACCATGGCAGCTAATTTTTCTGCTTTTTTGTAGAGACGGGGTTTCACCATGTTGTCTAGGCTGGTCTAAAACTCCTGAGCTCAAACCATCTACCTGACTTGGCCTCCCAAAGTGCTGGAACTACAGTTGTGAGCCACCATGCCCAGCCTATGTTTGTTTTAAAGAAGACAAAAATTGAGGCACAGAAAGTCAACTAACTTGTACAGTTACAATTAGTAGAATCCAGATGCAATACAATCTCCCTAAATTCATCACTCACTGCCTTAATTATTATTACTCTCAACCATACTTTCTCACAACCGTTAAGATATTTGTAAAATGGACTAAAATCCATCTAAAAATGTTAAAACACTAACCCTAAACATAGGAAAATCTACGAAACCATTATAAGAAACTCCAAAACATGTGCTCTAATAACTTGTCATTTATCACCTGCAAAAACTATCTTTTGGGAGGATCAATTCATATTTAAAGAGGAAGGATATATGTTTTGTGTCTGCATAGTCCCTGTAAAACTCCAAGTAAGTGACACATTCTCTACTCTCTTGGGCATAATCCACCAAAAAGGCAAAGAAAGAAAGTTTTTAATTGAAAAAAGAAAAACACCAATAAACTTGGTATGCGGGCGAAGTCATTAGCTTACTGCCACATAAAGTAATGACACCAGTTTTTATCATTCACTTGATTTTTAGAGGCACTCCCAAAATAATTGTGTATATCTGCCTCAAAGTCAAAGGACATACAACCACAAACACAACTTGTAACAAATTTAAACAGTAGAACTGCCCCAAGAACACCATCTCTAGATGCTGTTACCTTACCAGTTGCTTTTTCTTTTTTTGAGACGGAGTCTTGCTCCGTCCGAGTGCAGTGGCACGATCCTGGCTCACTGCAACCTCTACCTCCTGGTTTCAAGCGATTCACCTGCCTCAGTCTCCCAAGTAGCTGGGACTACAGGTGCGTGCCACCATGCCTGGCTAATTTTTTTATTTTTAGTAGACACGGGGTTTCGCCACGTTGGCCTGGCTGGTCTCAAACTCCTGACTTAAGGTGATCCACTTGACTGAGACTTCCAAAGTGCTGGGATTACAGACGTGAGCCACCGCACCCTGCCCACCAGTTTCCTTTTCTACTGGAGTCTCCTCCCTATGAATTTCCAAATGTTAATGACACTTAGAAAATTCCTTTGTAGGCCAGGCACGGTGGCTCACACCTGTAATCCCGGCACTTCGAGAGGCTGAGGAGGGCGGATCACAAGTCAGGAGACTGAGACCATCCTGGCAAACATGGTGAAACCCCATCTCTACTAAAAATACAAAAATTAGCTGGGCACAGTGGTATGTGCCTGTAATCCCAGCTACTTGGGAGGCTGAGGCAGGAGAATCTCTTGAACCAGGGAGTCAGCAGTTACAGTGAGCCGAGATCGAGCCAGCGCATTCCAGCCTGGCGACAGAGCGAGACTTCGTCTCAAAAAAAAAAAAAAAGAAAATTCCTTTGTAAAAGTAGTGTTCTATAAAGAAAAATCTGAAGTTACTTTTATAGTAATGAAACACATGAATATCAACTCTCTTTTGGGATCCTGATAATGACAGAAGAAATACTTCGAATATTAAGTAAAAAGCTACTAATTTAATTTTGAAAATGCCATCATAGGCTGGGCGCAGCTCATGCCTGTAATCTCAGCACTTTGGGAGGTCAAGGCAGATGGATTACCTGAGGTCAGGAGTTCGAGACCAGCCTGACCAACATGGCGAAGCCCCGTCTCTACTAAGAATACAAAAATTAGCCGGGCGTGGTGGCATGCGCCTGTAGTCTCAGCTACTCAGGAGGCTGAGGCAGGAGAATCGCTGGAACACGGGAGGCGGAGGGAACAGTGATCCGAGGTCTCGCTACTGCACTCCAGCCTGGGTGACAGAGTGCAACTCTGTCTCAAAAAGAAAAAAAAAATCACAAAATAGGAGATGCTGGCTTAACACAAGAAGGCTAACCCTGGGAGTCATCCCATAAAGCAACTGCTTTGGCCAAGCGCAGTGGCTCATGCCTGTAATCCTAGCACTTTGGGAGGCCGAGGTTGGATCACAAGGTCAGCAGACCTAAACCATCCTGGCCAACATGGTGAAACCCCATCTCTACTAGAAATACAAAAATTAGCTGGGTGTGGCGGCGTGTGCCTATAATCCCAGCTACTCGAGATGCTGAGGCAGGAGAATCTCTTGAACCTGGGAGGCAGAGGTTGCAGTGAGCTGAGATCGCGCCACTGTACTCCAGCCTGGCGACAGAGCTAGACTCCATCTCAAAAAAAAAAAAAGGAACTGCCTACTCTAATATTAAGCTCCGCCTAGTGCCAAGTATTAAAGGGAAGGCTAGAATGCTATTATACAAAGGAGGTCAGTGACAGGCCACTCTAGGTGACTGACACATAAGGCACCTTCCACATTATACTGGAACAACCATCAGACTTACCTGTGTTTTCGCAGATATGTTTCTAGTGTTTCTAAAAGACAACTCGAGTCAATTAAAACTACTTCATCCCTGCATTCCTGCGACATTAGTTCCCATACATCCATCCAACAACCTCTGTAGAAAGAACAAATATTAGTGAAAAGGGAGAATACAGAAGGGTAAAACCTTAAAAAAACAAAAAACAGATTAAAGTATTGCTTGATTTTACCTGGCTGTTCCCTGGAAACGTCCATAATGGAAAATGATCCTATACTTGCCGTCCTTCCTGTGGCCTTCACTATTTCTCATCTGTACTTAACTTCTCTGAACTGACACTGCTACTGCTCCCTTCACCGTAGTATAGTACAAAGCTTAGTGACACTGAGATAATCTGAAGAAATAATTTCTATAGTCTAAATTAAAATCATGAACACTTTAATGATTAAGATATTAGAACATGTTTACAAATTATATATGATTACATACTCACTTTATATTAATATAACGTTCATTTAAATGTGTGCTCATATCTTTATATAAAAACTTCTGCTTGACTATCAAGTTTATCTGATACAATTTAACAACATTTGTAGTTATCAAGAGAGCAACTGGTTAATAAACTAAGTATTCTATGAGCAAATATAGTTGGAATGTTCTAAAGTCAAAATGACCAAAAAAATTATCAAGTATTTTCCCTTTTAAACACAGACCAATCTTCCACAAATTGAAAATTCTAAGAAGTTTTGATCTACTTAATGAGATCATCATCAAGTAATTTTTTTTTAACTTTTATTTTGTAGAGACAAGGTCTCTACTATGTTGCCCAGCCTGGTCTCAAACCCCTGACCTCAAGCCATTCTCCCACCTCAGCCTCCCAAAGCACTGGGATTACAGGTGTGAGCCACCATGCTCAGTTCAATTTTTTTTTTTGTAATCACTCCTTTTTAAAGCTAAACCATGGTAACAAAACTATCATCTACCTTCACATGTATAAGTAGCTGGGAAGGTCACAGATTAATTACAGTAAATAAGTTTTACATTTACTAAAAGATAGTACACTAAGATGAACACTTTATACAGCCTAAATTAATAAGAACTATCTGGTAATTTTTTTTTTTTTGAGACAGACTCTCGCTCTGTCACTCAGGCTGGAATGCAGTGGCGTGATCTTGGCTCAGTGCAACCCCACCCCTGCAGGGGCTCAAGTGATCCTCCTACCTCAGCCTCCCGAATAGCTAGGACCATAGGTGTGTACCACCACACCCGGTTATTATTTTTTTTTTTTGTATTTTTTAAGTAGAGACAGCAGGGTCTTGTCATGTTGCCCAGGCTGGTCTCCGACTCCTCAGCTCAAGCAATCCACCCACCTCAGCCTCCCAAAGGGCTGGGATTACAGGCGCGAGCCACCAAGCCCAGCCCTATACAATTTTTTTTTAACAAACTTACTAAAAACTTCCCACTCTCCCTCCCCAACAGGGTTCAACTTCAGTATGAAAATTGCCACACATTTTGCTTTGTTGCAGCACATTTATCTTGGACCTGCATTCCAAGGGAAATGTGGGTTTACACTCCATTCAATCACAGCCTTCTTGATTTTTCATGATTCTGAACAACTGGCTCCTGTCTGTTCTTCTGCAGGTCTCAGTACAGTCCAAGGAATTCATTACACCTTGGACGCTAGAGACAGAAAAACCTCTGAACTTTTAACTTACTCTATGTAGCTAAATGGGTATTTCTCAACCCTCTGCCTAAAATGTAAGTTATCCACACAATTCAGCTCTGTACTCCCTCTCACAAGGGCTCAGGCCAAGGTTTAGCTCCCCTTATTTGTGACAACAAAAACATGATCTGTTTCACTTTCCATGCTACATCCTTCTATTCTCAACTCTGATATTTCCTTTTTGAGACAGAGTCTCACTCTGTCACCCAAGCTGGAGTGCAGTGGTGTGATCTCGGCTCACTGCAACCTCCGCCTCCCAGGTTCAAGCGATTCTCCTGCCCCAGCCTCCCAAGTAGCTGGGACTACAGGCATGTGCTACCACACCTGGCTAATTTTTGTATTTTTAGTAGAGACAGGGTTTCGCCATATTGGCCAGGCTGGTCGCGAACTCCTGACCTCGTGATCTGCCTGCATCGGCCTCCCAAAGTGCTGGGATTACCAGTGTGAGCCACCCCGCCCAGCCCCTTTTATTAACTATACTTGATTAGTATAATGCATAATTTCCCAGAACTGAAAAACTCTCAAACTCAAGCTCTCATAATTGAGGGAAAGGCTCATAAGAGAAATCAGAGCTAAAGAATGATTATTATATCATTAGAATGTGAAGGCTTTTTTTTTTTTTTAAAAAAGCTCTATAAAAAAATCTGTATCTCAAATCAGGATTTCATTTATAAACATTCTAGACCTTATGCCTTCTATTATTCTTTTAAGATCAAACTTTCCAAAAAAATAACCTTTCCACTTTCTGATTCTGCTCCCATACTCTCCATTCACAGCTTAATCCATGACAACCTTACATTGCATTCACTTTTCCATCATTGCAACCTGGATTCTGCTTCCACTCAATCACTAGCTCAGCTCTTCAAGATCACCAATTATCTCATTGTTACTAAATCCAACGTCCACTTTTGGGTCCTTGATAACTTGGCCGCATTTAGTACAGTTGATCAGACTTCCTTGGAACGCTTTTACACCTTGGCTTCCTTCTACCTATCTGGTTACTCTTTCTCAGGTTTCTTTACTAATTTCTTTTCTACCATTAAATTCCTCAGAATTCTTTTACTCTCTTTCCCTTTAGGTGATCTTACATAACATTCTCTAAGATAAACTACAGGCCTACAACTCCAGCCTAGATCTTTCTTCCAGATCTCAAACTTACTCCCAGACAGACAATAACCTGGGTTTACTTGCATAGATGAGAGAATACTCTCAGAAAGGCTGACCTAGATTTCTATTTATTAGGCTAAAACCTAATCAACTGTATTATACTTTCTCTGGAAATAGACTAAACAAATTAAAAAAGCTATGGGGGGTGGGGATGTAGCAGTAGGAGGGGGAGTGGAAATACATAAAATGGAGAATCATAGTAGCATTTAATAGTGGTGACCATCCAAGGGAGAGGGAGCCTTGGCTAAGCATACTGTACTGCTTAGCCTGCTATTCTATGTGGCCTGTGGGAATAACTGAAGCTACCTTGGTCAAGAGACAGACACCACTTAAGATCAATTAAGTCCATTCACACTGATTCCATACTCAGCAAAGAGCCTTCTAAAACATATGACTTCCCATGTAGTGGAACTGTAGCTAGAAGGGGATGTAAAATCTGTGGAGGTTTGTTTTGTTTCTTAAGCTGAAAGATAGGAAAACAGAGCTGAATGTAAATTTAACAAAAGTAGGTAACTGAATAAGCAAAGTGATTGAAAACAAAGAAGATGGAGTGCAGAGCAAGAGTGGAAGGATTGGTCTTTGAAGGAAGGCAGCAATGAACACAGATGCATAAGATGCTGGGCTACTTGCTTCTCAGTTCATCAACAAAGAATATGCTTAACAGAAAAAAAGCACCAGAAGGCAAGCTCTTTACTGTATCATACCACTTTAGGCCTTCAGCCAACAGGTCATCTCTAATGTGAAAAATTAGCCTGTACTCTGCATTTAGAGTCAGAAATTCTCTGAAGCTACTGACAAATCTGAGAAGGAAGAATGAGCTGATGAAAAAATAAAAAATAAAAAAAATTTAAAAGATACTGACAAATTGGGCCAGGCGCCGTGGCTCACGCCTGTTAATCCCAACACTTTGGGAGGCCAAGGCGGGTTGATCACCTGAGGTCAGGAGTTCGAGACCAGCCTGGCCAACCTGGTGAAACCCTGTGTCTACTAAAAATACAAAAATTAGCCGGGCATGGTAGCAGGTGCCTGTAACCCCAGCTACTTGGGAGGCTGAGGCAGGAGAATCACTTGAACCCAGGCAGCAGAGGTTGCAGTGAGCCGAGATCGCGCCACTGCACTCTAGCCCGGGTGACAGGGGAAATTCCATCTCAAAAAAAAAAAAAAAAAAGAATTTGAAAGAAAGAAAAAAAAAGATACTGACATATCAAGCAGCAAAATAACAACTATCCTTAAGAGAACTTCTTTTCTTCAGGCTACAAGAACATAATGTGTGGTTCTTGTTTGGATCCTGATTCATACAAACCAACATTCAAAAAAAAAAAAACAGAAACAGGTAAAATCTAAGTATGAACTGGGTATTCGATTGTTACACTTAATTTTGTTAGGTGTTATGATGGCAATGTGTGAAAAAAAATGTCCATATATTTAGAGATGCATGTGGAAGGATGCAATAGAGTAACACGAAGCCTGGGACTTGCTTTAAAATACAAAGAAAAAGGTGGATAAATGAAGCAAGTGTGGCAACTCTTGATTACTACTAAATCTTGGTAAAAGTGCATGGGAGGTTCAATCATTGTATTTTTTACTTTTCTATGTTTGACAATTTTACTAATAAAATTTATTTTATTTATTTATTTATTTATTTCGAGACAAAGTCTCACTCTTGTCGCCCAGGCTGGAGTGCAATGGTGCGATCTTGGCTCAATGCAACCTCCGCCTCCTGGATTCAAGCGATTCTCCTGCCTCAGCCTCCCAAGTAGCTAAGATTACAAGCACCTGCCACCACACCCGGCTAATTTTTGTATTTTTAGTAGAGACAGGGTTTCACCATGTTGGCCAGGCTGGTCTCGAACCCCCGACCTCAGAGAATCCACACAACTTGGCCTCCCAAAGTGCTGGGATTACAGGCGTGAGCCACCACGCCCAGTCTTTTTTTTTTTTTTTTTTGAGACAGAGTCTCGCTCTGTTGCCCAGGCGACACGATCTCAGCTCACTGCAACCTCCACCTCCTCTCGGGTTCAAGCAATTCTCCTGCCTCAGCCTCCTAAGTAGCTGGGATCACAGATGCGTACCACCATGCCTGGCTAATTTTTATATTTTTAGTAGATATGAGGTTTCCCCATGTTGGTCAGGCTGGTCTCGAACTCCTGACCTTGTGATCCGCTCGTCTCGGCCTCCAAAAGTGCTGGGATTACAGGCGTGAGCCACTGCACCCGGCTGATAAAATGTTTTAAATATTTTTTGTTGCTCAGTATAGGGGGAAAAAACTTAATAGATTATTAACATACCACTGCCTGGTCATCCAAGTCTTTGTGTCAGGGAGGAAAATGTCTATACAATAATGGTGTAGCTCGGAAGTTCAGGTCAAAAAAAAAAAATCAAAAAAAGGTCACAATGACACAAATGAGATATTTAAAAATTAACTTTTCAGAGGCCAGGTGCAGTGGCTCACGCCTGTAATCCCAGCACTTTGGGAGACCAAGGCAGGCAGATCACTTGAGGCCAGGAGTTTGAGATCAGCCTGGGCAACATGGTGAAACCCCATCTCTATTAAAAATCCAAAAAAATTAGCCAGGAGTGGTGGCGAACACCTGTAATCCCAGCTACTCAGGAGGCTGAGGCACAAGAATTGCTTGAACCCAAGAGATGGAGGTTGCATGAGCTGAGATCGTACCACTGCACTCCAGCCTGAGTGACAGAGCAAGACTGTGTCTCAAAAAATAATTAAAAGATAAAATTAATAGAGAAGTATAGTTTTTTAATATCCCATTCTCTCCAAAACTAAAGTCACGTCTTAGAAAGTCCCTTCACACTCCATGGCTTCGCCTCACTATCCCCACCCCCAGGCAATTTTGCAGGGGACAACTATGGCACTGTGCTGGGAGAAAGTGAAAAAGCAGCCTTGGACACTATAGCACTTAATCAAGAAGAAAACTACAAATTATTATCAGGCAATATTTGCTTAAAAAATAAAATAGGCCGGGCGCGGTGGCTCACACCTGTAATCTCAGCACTTTGGGAGGCCAAGGTGGGCGGATCATGAGGTCAGGAGATCGAGACCATCCTGGCTAACACGGTGAAACCCTGTCTCTACCAAAAATACAAAAAATTAGCCGGGCTTGGTGGCACGCGCCTGTAGTCCCAACTACTCGGGAGGCTGGGGCAGGAGAATAGCTTGAACCCAGGAGGCAGAGGTTGCAGTGAGCCAAGATGACGCCACTGCACTCCAGCCTGGGCGACAGAGGAGACTCCATCTCAAAAAATAATAATAAATATAGAAAACTACAAATTAGTTACATAAATACATATTGTCATAATATCGTCATAACTACTTTTTTTAAAACCTTGGTAAATTACAGCTAGAGACAAGAAAGATAGATAATTTATACATTATGACTATTCTGTAGATCAAATAATGATTACCACTACTTTGAAAACGTTCATATTAGCTGCATACATTTCCATAAAGACTTCAACCGGCCGAGTGTGGTGCCTCACACCTGTAATCCCAGCACTTTGGAGGCTGAGGCGGGCGATCACCTGAGGTCAGGAGTCCGAGACCAGCCTGGCCAATAGGGTGAAACCCCATCTCTACTAAAAATACAAAAATTAGCCAGGTGTGGTGGCACGCAACTGTAGTCCCAGCTACTCAGGAAGCTGAGGCAGGAGAATCATTTGAACCAGGGAGGTGGAGGTTGCAGTGAGCCGAGATTGTGCCACTGCACTCCAGCCTGGGAAATAGAGGGAGACTCCGTCTCAAAAAAAGAAAAAAAAAAAAAAACTTCAACCTCCCTCCTCTAAAACATATTTAACATAAAAAAATTTTTTTAAATCAGATCTACATTGAGACTTTATATATATCAAGGCAAAATGGCCAACATAACAAGAGGATCTATTTATTTTGACCTATGTCATAGAGTATAACCAATTAATGAATTAAAGCAAACAGTGGGTTTATTTCTTTTACTAAATATGATCAAATATATAATCTTAACAATGACAAAGCCTCTTGGTATTCAATTCTACTTACCCCAAAGGTTTTGGCTTGTGCGTATCTAAGGAGTGCAACTGACATCTCTTATTCTTCTTACTTTTTGGAATAGCATCTATCATGTCATTTAGTTTGGACCTAATTAAAAATAAAACATATTAAGGGTTTAATTCATTTTACTTTCAAATTTTAAAATCTCTATTTACTGTCTTTTAGAGAGAAGTCTCAAAACAAAACACAAAAAAACCACTTTTCTCTATCCCCACTGTATCTACAGTGTGCCTGGCACTCACATATTTCAACACTGACTGCTACCTGACTCTCAGCCATCTTCCCTTGCCCAGCCATTATGTAAATACACCCGTTGCAGAAGCACACACCTGTAGTCCCGGCTATTTGGGAGGCCGAGGTGAAAGGATCACTTAAGCCCAAGGGTTTGAGGCCAGCCAGGGCAACATAGTGAGATCCCATGTCTTTAAAAAATATATAAAAACCTCACAAAACATTATGTAAACACAATACATCCTTGAAGAGGAGTCATCAACAGAAATTTTATGCAAATATAGAATACACACTACTACTAGCCGCACCCTCCATCCAACCAATGAGCAAAGTTTGTCAATTCTACCTTTTAAATATTATCTAGAATCAGGCCTGGTGCAGTAGCTCATGCCTATAATCCCAGCACTTTGGAAGGCTGAGGTAAGAGGATCACTTGAGGCCAGGAGTTCAAAGCCAGCCTGGGTAACATAGCAAAATTTTCATCTCTACAGAAAATTTAAAAATGAGGCCAGGCATGGTGGCTCACACCTGTAATCCCAGCACTTTGGGAGACTGAGGCCAGGAGTTAAGAGACCAGCCTGGCCAACATGGAGAAACCCTATTTCTACTAAAAAAAATACAAAAATTAGACAGGTGTGGTGGTGCACGCCTGTAATCCCAGCTTCTCAGGAGGCTGAGGCACAAGAATCACTTGAATCTGGGAGGCGGAGGTAGCAATGAGCCAAGATTGCACCACTGCACTCCAGCTTGAGACAGAGTGAGACTTTGTCTCAAAAAAATAAATAAATAAGATAGAAAAAAAGCTAAATAAAAATTAACCAATCTAGAATCAGATCACTTCTTATCACCTCTACCATTATCATCCCTGTCCAACCCACCAATCTCTAGCTTAGTCAACTGCAATAGCTGGCCTCCTAAATGGTCTCCTTGCTGCACCTTCTGCCCTTTACATTCCAGGCCTCACTCAGCAGCTACAGTGATGCTTTTAAAACATGAATCAGATTACATTATTCCTCTGTTCAAAAACACTCCAAGGCTTATTTTCTCAAGTCCAGGCACAGTAAATATCAAAAGTCCCTACCACCATCTCTAAATAGGAAAGCCTCGGGTTTACTTTTCAGACCTCTTCTTCTTTTCCTATTTATATTCACTAAATGAGACAAATTTACATCTCTAACCCAGACCTCTCTGAATTCTATTTGGATGTCTAATCGCTATCTCAAACTTAGCACACCCAAAGATGAGCTCTGTTACATTTCTCCTCAGTCTCGTCCATCTCGGTAAATGGTAACCATTTGCCCATTCTTTTTTTTTTTTGAGACACAGTCTCGCTGTGTTGCCCACGCTAGACTGCAATGGCGCAATCTTGCCTCACTGCAACCTCCGCCTCCCGGGTTCAAGCGATTCCCGTCTCAGCCTCCTGAGTAGCTGGGATTACAGGCGCCTGCCACCACGCCCGGCTAATTTTTTATTTTTAGTAGAGATGGGGTTT
Organism: Pan troglodytes; assembly: GCF_028858775.2. Lineage (NCBI taxonomy): Eukaryota > Metazoa > Chordata > Mammalia > Primates > Hominidae > Pan > Pan troglodytes. The sequence continues at coordinate 31,329,304 of NC_072417.2, forward strand.
CACCATGTTGGCCAAGCTGGTCTCAGACTCCTGACCTCTGGTGATCCACCCTCACCGACCTCCCAAAGTGCTGGGATTATAGGTGTGAGCAACCACGCAAGGCCTGTTGTCCATTCTTTACATCACAAATCCGAGAATCATCTTTGATGGCCTCCCTCACAACCAATCTATCCAAAAAATCCCACTGGCTCATTCCTCAAAATATATCCAGGATCCTTTATAACCAATTTTCACTACCTCCAAAGTCATCATTCATTCTCAATACAGAGGTCAAAGTAAGCCAGATTTCATCAGACTATGCCACTCTTCTGCTCAAAACCTTCCTAAAGCTTGTCACCTCACTCAGAGTAAAAAAAAAAAAAGACCTCAGCCAGGCACGGTGGCTCACGCCTGTAATCCGAGCACTTTGGGAGTCCAAGGCGGGCAGATCGCCTGAGGTCAGGAGTTCAAGACCAACATGGCCAACATAGCGAAACCCTGTCTCTACTAAAAAATAAAAAAAAAAGTCAAGCGTGGTAGTGGGCACCTGTAATCCCAGCTACTTGGGAGGCTGAGGCAGGAGAATCGCTTGAACCCGGGAGGCAGTGGTTGCAGTGAGCCGAGATCGAGCCATTGCACTCCAGCCTGGGCAACAATAGCGAAACTCTGTCTGAAAAAATAAAAATATGACTGGACCTTTTATTACCTTTTTTTTTTTTGAGATGGAGCTTAATCTTGTTGCCCAGGCTGGAGTGCAATGCGCGATCTCAGCTCACTGCAACTGCCGCCTCCCAGGTTCAAGAGATTCTCCTGCCTCAGCCTCCCGAGTAGCTGGGATTACAGGGACCCGCCACCACTCCTGGCTAATTTTTTGTATTTTTAGTAGAGACTCGGTTTCAGCGTGTTGCCCAGGCTAGTCTTGAACTCCTGAGCTCAGGCAATCCAACTGCCTCGGCCTCCCAAAGTGTTGGGATTATAGGCGTGAGCCACCGCGCCCAGTCGCTCTTCTTTCTTTCTTTTTGAAACGGAGTCTCGCTCTGTCGCCCTGGCTGGACTGCAGTGGCGTGATCTCGGCTCACTGCAACCTCTGCCTCCTGGGTTCAAGTGATTCTCCTGCCTCAGCCTCCTGAATAGCTGTGATGACAGCCATGCGCCACCATGCTCAGCTAATTTTTGTATTTTTAGTAGAGATGGGGTTTCACCACGTTGGTCAGGCTGGTCTTGAACTCCAGACCTCATGATCTGCCTGCCTCGGCCGCCCAAAGTGCTGGGATTACAGGCGTGAGCCACCGCGCCCGGCCTTATTACTCTGCTGACCCCATCTTTTATTACTGTTCCCTTCATTCATCTGGCTCCAGCCACAAGGGCTTCCTTACTATTCCTCAAACATGCCAATAAAACCCCAACCTCAGAACCTTTACACTAGCTGTTCCTTCTCTGCCTTCCCCCCAGTTTTCTACCAGATTTGCTTGCTCACTTCATTCAAATCTATATTCAATGTCATTTTACCAGGGAGGCCTTCCCTGACCATCCTCCACAATAATTCTACCCCCACTCCATTCTCTACCTCCCTTACTGATTTTTCTAACTTATCATCCCTGACAAATTGAATATTTGCTTTCTGTCTGCCTCTCCCCACGTGGAGAGCAGAAACTTTACATCCACTGGTACATACAACTTACTCAATAAAATTATTAAATTAGACTCAATCTTTCCATCAAGAAAATAAGCTGCCACTGTCACCAAGCTGTTTTAAATTTTAATAAACCCATTTTCTCCTAATTGATTATACTTACCCATGTACATAAAATAATGTATAAAGCTTCTTTGCATCAGTCATGCAGCTTCTAGTTACAGACAGGACTCCCTTGGGCCCTACTGTTAGGGGTTCAAGAGCAGGATTTCCAGACTCTACAAGCTGGGAAAAGAGGCGCTCCACACTGCGACGACAACCAACACATGGGACAAGCTGAGAAAGTGCACTCAGGACTTCGCGTGATGTCACCACCATGGCAATACTTAGATCCTGTTGCTTAAGCATACCATGTCGCTGAAAGAGGGAAAGAAAATGAAGGAGTGTCCTTTAAAAAGACGTAAAATTACACTTTCACTACTACTGGTTCCTATCCTTGTGCAGTAAGTACAACCTGGCCAGGGTTTACCAGCTCTACCTGCAACTGAGTCAGAAAGGCAAAGTAGTCAGCCTTGTCCATGCTGTACGGAATTTGCTCCACAAACCCCCTTGCTCTAGAATCTAGGGTATATAAACAACTCTGCTTAGTATGCCAAAAAGCAGTACTGCATCTGGAAATGTAGGGCTGGTTCAGTGAGTATTAGGCCAGTCCTCTCACAAAAAAAAAAAAAAAAAAAAAAAAAAGCACAATACAGCTGTACCTTTTTTTTTAGTTTGTTTGTTTTTGTTTTTTGAGACGGCATCTTGCTCTCTCGCCAGGCTGGAGTGCAGTAGCACAATCTCAGCTCACTGCAACCTCTGCCTCCTGGGTTCAAGCGATTCTCCTGCCTCAGCCTCCCTAGTAGCTGGGACTACAGGTGTGCACCACCACGCCCGGCTAATTTTAGTATTTTTAGTAGAGATGGGGTTTCACCATGTTGGCAAGGATGGTCTTGATCTTTTGACCTTGTGATCCACCCGCCTCAGCCTCCCAAAGTGCTCGGATTACAGGCATGAGCCACCGCGCCTGGCCTGTTTTTTTTGTTTTGTTTTGTTTTTACAACTTATAACACACTTACTATCACTATGTTTAGCTACAGAAGTCAAGTTAGGATGGTAATCATATGGAGCAGCAATTCTCAATCCAGAGGCATGAACAGGTGTATTACGAATTAATGGGAGAAAACATGGCCTATCTTCCTTATGTAGGGAAGTAACTAGCATGCTGCTGCTTATGAATTGTATCTGCTGGTTATGACAAGGTAGAAAAATAACTGAGAGCTACTGTTGCAGAGAAATGAGCAAACTCTAGTAAGTAACTTCTACCTGATGGAGTTATAGTTAACTGCAGTTAACACTTTCAGATTTACCAAAAACGGATAGGAAAGTAGGATAATTCCTAAGAAGCATTTTCTCACATTTACCATTACCCTTCCATTCAAAGTTTTCCTAAAAGTAGAAATAAGAGTTCTGAAGTAAACTAACAAGTCATCTTCCAATATCTTAATTACAGTCAGCCCTCCATATCCATGGGTTCTACATCTGTGAATTTAACCAACCAAGGATCGAAAATATTTGACAGGAAATACTAAACATGTACAGACTTTTCTTCCTTGTCATTATTCCCTAAAGATGCAGTATAACTACTATTTACACAGCATTTACATTGTATTAGGTACTATAAGTAATCTAAATATGCTTTAAAGTATATGGGAGGATGTGCAGAGGTTACATGCAAATATACATCTTATTTTTTTCTGAGACAAGGTCTCACTCTATTGCCCAGGCTGGAGTGCAGTGATGCGATCTCAGCTGATTAAAACCTCTGCCTCCTGGGCTCAAGAGATCCTCCCACCTGAGCCTACGGAGGAGCTGGGACCCCAGGCACATGCCGCCATGTCTGCCCAACTTTTTTGCATTTTCTGTAGAAACAGGGTTTTGCCATGTTGCCCAGGCTGGTCTCCAACTACTGAACTCAAGCGATCCACCTGCCCTGGCCTCCCAAAGTGCTGGGATTACAGGCATGAGCCACCATGCCTAGCCCTTACTATATCATTTTCTATAAGCATTGTGGATTTTGGTTTGTCTAGGGATCCTTGAACTATCCCCCACGGATACTGAGGGACCACTATATATTGCATTTAAGCGTATTTATAAAGTACTATATTTCTCAGGAATTAAACAAACATCAGAAAATTCATAATATAGGATTACTTTGTCTGAACAAAACAATTACTACAGCAGAAAACCAACAAGTTTTTAATGAAAAATTATATACCTTATCTTTTAAAAACTAGGAAAGATGGCCTGGTTTTAAAATTAAAGTCTTATGGACATGTAAAATATTAACACACCACCACCAATTCTTTTTCACATGGCAGTTACATAAATCATATAAATAACTATGCATGCTTACTATAGCAATGGTGAAAGAGCAATTCCAGTGCAATATTAAGACCTAGAGAATCCTATATAAAATTAATACAGCTAAATTTTAAATGAGTCTTTAAAATACACATACACCATTAAAAACACTGATTGAAAAAACTATTACCTGAATGAACTGCTTTAGCTGTGCACCATTATTCTGATGTCCATCGAGATTTAACACATTATCAGGAAATTCCATCACCATCTTAAAATGCAAACAGAATGGAAATCAATTACTTTACCCCTCTGAGAACAGGATACAGCCTACAAACTCCAGAAATAGACCCGTGAAAGCCAGATTTGCACCCATCCCTAGCCCCTCAAAAAATTTTGTTAAATCCAAGTACATGGCCCGGTGCGGTGGCTCACACCTATAATCCCAGCACTTTGGGAGGCCAGTGGGGTGGGGGGCAGCGGATCACCTGAGGTCGGGAGTTCGAGACCAGCCTGACCAACATGGAGAAACCCCGTCTCTACTAAATACATAAAATTAGCTGGGTTTGGTGGCGCATGCCTGTAATCCTAGCTACTTGGGAGGCTGAGCCAGGAGAACCACTTGAACCTGGGAGGCGGAGGTTGCAGCGAGCCGAAATCGCACCACTGCATTCCAGCCTGGACAACAAGAGTGAAACTCTGTCAAAAAAAAAAAAAAAAAAAAAATTCGAGTACATAAGACAAGTTTCCTTTTTTTTTTTTTTTTTTTTTTTTTTTGAGACGGAGTCTTGCTCCGTCACCTAGGCTGGAGTGCGGTGGCATGATTTCAGCTCATCACAACCTCCACCTCCTGGGTTCAAGCAATTCTCCTGCCTCAGCCTCGTGAGTAGCTGGGATTACAGGAACCCACCACCAAGCCCAGCTAATTTTTGTATTTTTAGTAGAGATGGGGTTTCACCATGTTGGCCAGGCTGGTCTCGAACTCCTGACCTCAGCCTCCCAAAGTACTGGGATTACAGGCGTGAGCCACTGTGCCTGGCCAGAACAGTACCTGCCTGGCACATAGTAAATGTTTGCTCTAATTATGAACAAAAAGGGCACATTGATATACTTATTCAATTATCAAAATTCACTACTATAGGAAGGCATATGAAACTTAAGGAGGCTTCACTATGTCACATAATGGGAATGTGTAATTAGTACACTTTACTGATCTGTTGTCACACCACAGATTTTTAGTACCATAGTTATGTATCACTACAAGCCATTTTTACTATAAGATGTCATCAAATTAAAGCAGCATCCTGATTTCAGGTATTAAAATGTGGGGGAAAAAGATATGCCTTCAAAACAATGAAAGTAACACATGTATATCTTAACTAAAACATTGTTAAAGATCAAACATATCGTACTAGGACAAACTATTTCCACATTTCCACATAACAAGGACCACAAACTCCTACAAAACCAAAGAGTGAAGTCAAGACAAAAACACCGATTTAAGGCAAAAACAAAATATCCCTACCCAGTTGAATGCGATCTTAAAAAGATCACTCCCTTCCCCAACCAGCACCAGAGACCTGCTTCTTTAATGGATGTAACCATTCCTTTCCTTCCATATTAGAGAAATTTAAAACATGCTTGTTCTAACAGCAAAATGAGGCCTCATTAACAGCTAAGTCAAACGTAAGCAATAGATTTAAGAGTTTTTCTTGATTTGATAACGGAGGAATATGAGATATATGAAGTACAGAGGCAGATACTAAAGGATGGACTATGATGCAAATACTAACGTAATCCAGACTGCATGTACAACGCACTTCAAATTTTCAGTGTGTATACTTTATCTTTCAAAAAAAGAAAACATTAGATGTGGCTATCTCTAGGTAGTAAGACAACTTTTTCTGTATGTGTTCCTATATTTCCCAAATGTATTACAATGCATATATACTATATATTATGGGAGGGGAAGAGTTAATGCTCCTTGCTTCCAATTCTATATTCACTATACCATGTTTAGAGACATGCTTCCATTTCAATAGCTTTTTTTTTTTTTTTTTGAGACAGAGTCTCGTTCTGTCACCCAGGCTGGAGTGCAGTGGCACAATCTCGGCTCACTGCAACCTCCGCCTCCCAGGTTCAACCAATTCTCCTGCCTCAGCCTCCTGAGTAGCTGGGATTACAGGCACCTGCCACCAAACATGGTTAATTTTTTGTATTTTTAGTAGAAACAGGGTTTTGCCATGTTGCCCAGGCTGGTTTCAAACTCCGGAGCTCAGGCAATCTGCCTGCCTCGGCCTCCCAAAGTGCTGGGATTACAGGCGTGAGTCACCATGCCTGACCCATTTCAATAGCTTTTACCATTCTGAAAGTTTTTTCTTCCATGCATACAGATGAAATGTCCAAATGTCAATTATCCAATTTTCAGGTTTATCAACCCTGACATCTTGTTTCTAGTTTTCCTTCTCAGTCTTATTAATACCTCTAAAGGGGGGTAGCAATAAGTAATAATAAAGACACTTCATGTGTATTAGACATCGTTATAAGCACTTTCATACATTAACTTTGTCAACAGTACAAAGCAAAACTGAAGTCAATGGTCTATTTTAATGCTGTAGCTATAAATGATCTGGTGAGGATGACTGAAAAGAGCAAAATATCTAATGATCTATACTGCCTATTGTATTTATTCTAATTAACATGGTCTACTCAAATTTAAAAAAAAAATAATAATCCTGGTATTGGAAATCCTGGTCCAGAAAACTATTATAATAAAAGCAATAAAACAGTTAATAGTTCAATTAACTCGTATTTTCTGGAATCATCAAAAGGTTTAAGACACACAAAAATTTAACTGTCAAGTCATTAAAAAGGTATAAACTTTTAGAGCCATTTAACTCAACAGAATATTGGAGGTCACTCCAAACCTACAATTTAAGTAACTAATACCTTGATTTATATTTTCATTTGCTTGATACAAATATACACCATTTCACCACATACCAATAGCCGTAATAAAAAATGACAATTATCTATACTGTTTAAAGATCAAAGCTATCAATTTAAGAAACAAAGAATATTCCTTATTTAACCAAATCAAAATCTCTCCAGTCTGGTTCTTAGGCAAAATCCTAAATTCTGACTCAGTATGTATTTATATTCTGATCAACTGTTTTAAAAATTGAAACGGAGATCAAAGAACACATCTAATAATACTGAGACCTGCGAGCTGATTTGTAAAATTTTTTTTTGAGACAGGGTCTCAACTCTGTTGCCTAGGCTGGAGTGCAGTAGCTCAATCTCGACTCACTGCAGCCTCTGCCTCCCAGGTTCAAGCAATTCTCCCAAGTAGCTGGGATTACAGGCATACCACCATGCCCAGCTAATTTTTGTATTTTTAGTAGAGACGGGATTTCACCATGTTGGCCAGGCTGGTCCTGAACTCCTGACCTCAGGTGATCCACTCTCCGAGGCCTCCAAAAGTGCTGGGATTACAGGCATGAGCCACCGCGCCCAGCCTAAAATATTTTAATTATATGGATAATACCTGATTTAGGAATTCTTTCTAAGAAGTCAATAAAGAACCCGGTGGCTCACGCCCGTAATCCCAGCACTTTGGGAGGCCCAGGCGGGTGGATCACCTGAGGTCATGAGTTCGAGACCAGCCTGACCAACATGGAGAAACCCTGTCTGTACTAAAAATACAAAAAATTAGTCATAGTGGCACATGCCTGTAATCCTAGCTACTTGGGAGGCTGAGACAGGAGAATCACTTGAACCCGGAAGGCGGAGGTTGTGGTGAGCCAAGATCGTGCCATTGCACGCCAGCTTGAGCGACAAGGGCAAAACTCGGTCTCAAAAAAAAAAAAAAGTCAATAAAGAACACGGTTATTTTTAAAAACAAAACTTGTTTCCAATCATTTTATTTTCACCTAATTAGTACCAAAAATACTAAGATCTAATCTATTTCTATCTTTCCTGGTTTCATCAGCTTGCATACTACTAAATTTTCTCTTGTATTTACTCACTACTCTGGCTGGAGACAATGCACTCAAACTAAATACTCTGTCCTCGCCTTTCAAACACTTAGGACAATGGCTTTTTACCTTACTGTTTTCTGGCCAATCACTATATGCTGTTCAGTGTTTTAAGAGATGAAAATAAAAAGGGGAAGGCAAAGAGGCTAGTAGCACAATTTGTTCTTCATTCTTTAAAACCACTTCCTTAACTTAATCTTGAGATTCTAGGTTACCTAAAGGAAGACAGTCCTGTAAAGTATTTCAGGTGTGGTTTTATAGAGGCATCATTAGCATTCAGCTTCATGAAGAGGTTCCCTACCCATAGCTAGCCACAAATAGATCAAGTCATTGTGCTGCAATTACTGCTTTATAAAGTTTATTGAATCCATTACCCACTTTCACTCTTAAGTATCTGTTCTGGTTTCTCCTGACCACAAAAAAAACCTGTTTTTAGCGCATTCTCACAAGTTCTAACCAACAATATACTAAGTTTGCATTTATTAAAATCAGTGTCATTTTGGTTTTACTCCACACAGCTATTTGTAACATCTATCACCCTCAGTAAAATTAACTGTTAAAAGTTGAAAGAAAACATTAAATGCTAACTTTTAACAATTACAAAACATCTAATTCCCAAGTGGATATGCTACCATTTATCATTTTTTAAAAGTGTAAGACATTAAGAACTCTTACCAGATTAATGCTGTACATGCAAACAAGAACAAAAAGAAAAAAAAAAACAAAACCCCAAACTCTTATCAGAGTAGTCTATTTAGATTGGTTTGAATTAAGAGAGTAAACTGCAATGCAGAAATGTAACAATCTGGCCGGGCGCATTGGCTCACGCCTGTAATCCCACCACTTTGGGAGGCTGAGGCAGGCAGATCACTTGAGGTCAGGAGTTCGAGACCAGCCTGGCCAAAATGGTGACGCCTTGTCTCTACTAAAAATACAAAAACTAGCCGGGCATGGTGGCGGGCGCCTGTAATCCCAGCTACTCAGGAGGTTGAGGCCCAAGAATCACCTGAACCTGGAAGGCGGAGGTTGCAGTGAGCCAAGATCACACCACTGCACTCCAGCCTAGGTGACACAGTGAGACTCCATCTCAAAACAAAAAAAAAAAGAAATATCATAGCAATCTGACAATATGTACCTGGAACTTTACAAAAGGTTCTTATCCTTTGATCCAACCAGTAATTCCACTTCCAAAAGCCTGAGAAAACATTTTAATGCAAAGATTTTTGCATTATTTATGTTCTTACAGTTTATTCATAGCAAAAACTAGAACAACCTCCATGTCCAACAGTGGAAAAATAATTACGGAATGCCATACAACAGAATATTACACAGCCATTAAAAATGTTTAAGAATGACAAGAAAAAATGTTTTCAAAATTACATTTAGTGAAATAAATAAGGACAAAAAAAGTTACAGAAAACAATATATTAACTGTATCTATGTGTGTGTCTAGGACTGAAATTACACCAAATGCGCTTATCCCTGAGAAGTATGACTAAGGGTAATTTGTTTTGTAGTTATTTTTCAAGATTTTAGAAGGAATATATATTTTGGCCGGGTGTGGTGGCTCACACCTGTAATCCCAGCACTTTGGGAGGCCGAGGCGGACAGATGACCTGAGGTCAGGAGTTCAAGACCAGCCTGGCCAACATAAGGAAACCCCATCTCTTCTAAAAATACAAAAAAATTAGCTGGGCGTGGTGACGCGCACTTGTAATCCCAGCTACTCAGGAGGCTGAGGCAGGAGAATCACTTGAGCCTGAGAGGCAGAGGTTGCAGTGAGCCAAGATCAGGCCACTGTACTCCAGCCTGGGCGACAGAGCGAGACTCTGTCTCAAAAAAAAAAAAAACTTTAATTCTTCAGATTTCTCTAAAATCAAATATGTATTCTATCTGTTATTTTATAATTGTAGTAACACTGAACAACATTTTAGCCAGAGTATAAAACTTTCTTAAATATTTCACCATTCCACCAACTTATTCGGGATTTTCTCAAATACACCTACATCAGCCCTATCCTATACTCAGGTGTTCAAACTCACTGAACTACCATGGGAATCTTCTAAACATGGATACAACATATCACATAAAAGAAGAGGCTTTTTTTTTTTTTTTTTTTTTTTTGAAACAGAGTTTCACTTTGTCTCCCAGGCTGGAGTGCAGTGGCGCAATCTTGGCTCACTGCAACCTCTGCCTCTGGGGGTTCAATCAATTCTCTTGCCTCAGCCTCATCAGTAGCTGGGTCTACAGGCACACTCTACCACACCCACTGATTTTTTTGTATTTCAGTAGAGACAGGTTTTCACCACATTGCCCAGGCTGGTCTCAAACTCCTGAGCTCAGGCAATCTGCCGGCCTCGGCCTCCCAAAGTGCTAGGATTACAGGCGTGAGCCACAGCGCCGGGCCTAAGGCTACTTTTTTTTTTTTTTTTTTTTTTGAGACAGAGTCTTGCTCTTGTTGCCCAGGCTGGAGTGCAGTGGTGCGATCTCGGCTCACCGCAACCTCCACCTCCCGGGTTCAAGGGATTCTCCTGCCTCAGCCTCCTGAGTAGCTGGGATTACAGGCACCCACCACTATGTCTGGCTAATTTTTGTATTTTTAGTAGAGACGGGGTTTTGCCATGTTGGCCAGGCTGGTCTTGAATTCCTGACCTCCAGTAATCCACCTGCCTCAGCCTCCCAAAGTGCTGGGATTACAAGCGTGAGCCACCAAACCCGGCCTAAGGCTACTTCTTTACATACAAGTTTGTTAATTTCATTTTACAAGTCCAAGTTACAACTGCCAGTTTAACTAAGGGTAGAGTTTCAGCATCCCAACTAAAATGATAAAAAGTCTGCAACTGCCTGTAAACATTGTAACTATATTGCAACATTTAGCTACTATCAAAATCCTAAGACTACTATTTGAAATAAGTTCAAACAATGTTTCCTCAGTGCATTACCTACAGACCCTAGGGACAAAGACAAAACCTAAGGTTAACTTCAGGCATCCACTGCCATCTATCAAAGGAACAGTGCAGAGCATAAAACTCTGATAGGGGCATCTTCCTTCCCTCTTCCCTTTTCCCCTTCTCTCCCAACAGGTGTTTTGCTCTGCATTCTCCCTTTCAGTAGTATTTGGTAGAATATCCTGAAAGAAACTTGTTTCCCTTGACAAGAATTTTCACCAACATTCACTCACAGCATTCAATGACTGTGCAGAAGTTCCAGCATAAATAAATGTCTCACTCATTCCTTTGTGATAAAAACCCATTCTGAAGCAAAGAAAAACTGCACCTTTTCCTAAATGTTATTTTGAGATATTTAAATTAAGTGAGCTTAAGTTTTATTTGCCTTAGTCACAAGTCCACAGTACAATAAAAGCAAAATTCAACCGCCAGATACAGTGCAAAGTAAGTTCCATACTAAACCACATTGCAAGGTTACATCTTTTTCAGTGGAAAATTTTGGAAAGTCACATCATTGTGGAGAGAATACAGTATAAAAGCACCTAAAAAGTTGGCCATTTTAAAGTGCTATATGACAGATGTATTAATGTGCTGCATTCACAGAGGTGGTTATGTGAATATACCAAGAACTAGTGTCTTTTGAAGACTATTTATGTTGGTTTTCCCTATGCTTTGATATGTTTTCCTATGTTATGATTATTCATTAAATAATAATCTTATATCCAAACTCACTGAATTTTTTTTTTTTAACTCCACAGCCATTGTGGGACAATAAACCTTAAAGGCTGATATCATAACTATATGCTTCAGAAAAGTGTTTATGTTAGCAGGGGAAAGAAAGAAAATATCAACAAATGAATCCCTATCTGGAGTCCAAACTGAGAAATGCATTATTTAATATGATCACAGTGCTAGTTTCAACTATTTAAAAATACAAGTCCATTATACTTGTAATGGACTTCTAATGCAAAAAGTACAGAAATCATAATCAAGACACAATTTCTAATGCATCAACACTATTTACTTTATGTCAGAACAAATCATTCTACCTTTTTTCATGAAAAATAAATGCACTTGAATAATTAGAAATGCTGTCACTTAAAAACTTCTAATAAATTAAGTCATTCAATAGCTCTTCTAATCCTTTTTAAAGTACTGCAGCTCAATCAAGTCTTTAATTGAGACTGGCAAGCATAAAGGCATAGACTGGCATCTCTACAATGACTTGCATTTTACATAAAATTTGAAAAAACTTCAGTAGATATTTGCAAAAAAAAAAATATTGAGGAACAAAACTGATCAACTGCCTTTGATAGCAAAAGAATACTGATGAGATGAAGAGACTTAGGTGCACCTTATCGAAATAAGCAAATGTATAATCCAAAGCTTCAGCATCATCAAAACGCAGATTTCAAAAGATATTCGGAAAAGGTTAATTTCATTTCTTAAGTGGCAAGCAACTGCACTCATTTCCTGTTCAGATTCAATTCAAATTTCAGCCATTTCCTTTTAAAGGAAACAGTACAGCAACATAGGGCAGAGGGTCGGTAATGCTACACTACCAAATCTAAAGAATAAAGTACCCGGAACTGGGTCTTGACACTCAAGATGAGCAATCAGCTTTTTATAGTACTCTTACACATTCAATAATTTGGCTTCCTTTAAAAAAAAAAAAAAAGTCCACCTGTAAACTAAATAATGCCAAGAAAGCCCGTTTTGAAGAGAGGGCCTAGCAATACAATCATTTCAAGAGCTTTAATGCATTAGGCAATACGAGACTATTTACAACGAAATCAAACCATTTTAGTGGAATCTTGACTGTGCACGAGCATGTCACTCTGCCCCCAGTAATTAAGCTTATGTGGTGAGAGCTACCAGTATTAAAACAGAAAATACACAGGTAGCAGTGCAGCTGCGACATTACCAGGTAATTAAGCCTCCCCGAGGGTAGGTGGTTTCTGTATGGGGTAGGCCCTAAACGCCCAAGATCCTTCAACCCCTCTCTGAGATGTGTGCTTTGGCAAAAGCAGCGTCTCCTAAAGGGAAAGGGTCAAGGAATAAGGTTCCAAAAGAAGGAAAATCTGGAGAGAGGGAGTGCGTACGGAGCTCTGGGCTTGGGGCCGACAGAGGTTACCGAGCCACCCACTGCAAAGGCGAGTTTGTGGGGCCTGCTGAAGAGAAGGCCTCGCCTAGGAGTTGCAACACACTCTTTCTCCAGTGCGCAGCGCTCGGCCTGGGGGAGGGGGAGGAGGGGAAACAGCTGCCAGGGGAGCGGCGGGCCCAGCCCGGCCCGGCCCGCTCACCGTCAGGGTGTCGTCTATGTAGAGGGGAATCTGCCTCCTCTCGAAGGGGAACTCCTCCTCCCCGTCCCTGCACACTGCCACGAGTCGCGCCATCGTCCCCGACGCTGCCGTTGCCACCGTCACCACCTCCTCCCAGCTGCCGCCGCCGCCGCCGCTGCTGTTTCTGCCGCCGCCGCTGCCGCCTCCTCCCAGCTCCTGCCTGCAACAGCCAAACCCCGCGAGCGTAAGCACCCGCCGCTGCGCAGCACATTCGCCACGGGGGGCAGGGAGCGGAGCGGGAGGGTACGGGAGAGCCGGGCTGCGTTTCCCATCACCCGATTCCACACACGCTCAGCCAATCAGCGCCCAGCGCCGCCGGGACCCGCCCCCCCCCCCCCCCCCCCCTCGCGCCGCGCTCCCTCCCTCTCTCCCGCCCGCCCGCCCGCCCGCCGGCCTCCAGTCAGGGTCCAAAGGAGAGGCGGAAGGGACCGGCCTGCCGGGGGCTTCCCCGCCCGCCGCAGGAGTCCCGGCCCCAGGACCCCACCCCTGGCCTGGGCCCCGCAGCCTGTTCCCCGCCGCCCGCCGCCCGGGTGCCCTCTGCCCCCAACTGACCCCTTCTCCCCGCTTCTGGGCGCACCCCGCCCAGTCGCCCAGGACTGCAGTTGCCCAGCGCGACCCCGCCCCTGGGAGGGATCGACCCCGCAGCGGCTCTGCGGTGTCCAGGGAAAGGGGAGGCTCAGACCCTTTCCTCACCCTTCTCGGAGGAGGCTGTCGGTTCTGACCTTCACCGTTTTCGTGGTCGCCTCGCTAACTCCCACCTCTGCTCCCTGTTACTGGCTGACGAGGCCCGCGTCAGGGCCGGCCTGGGCGGGAGCGCAGCTCCGAATGTCGTTTCCTCTCCGGGCAGTCAGCCGCTCGCGCCGCGGGGAGTGGAAGAGGGAGGGCGGGGGACAAGGGGAAGGTGGGGCCGGGCGGGGTCGGGCGCCGGGCGGGACCCACGTCCTCTCGCGAGACTGGGGCCGGCCGCGCTGGGGACCCCGCTGGAGAAATTTGCGCCCAGAGGGTGCGGGGCCGCCCTGGCCGTCCCGCCCGTGGGCCCGGCGCCCTTCTCGGAGCCCAGCCATTCCGCTAGACCCGAACTAGGACTGGTAGGAGGGGTGATCGGCCCAACCTCAGGCCCCAGCCGCGGGCCGGGAAGGCTTCCCCACGGACGAGGGGCAAGCCCCTCGACGTCAGGGTGTCGTCTATGTAGAGGGGAATCTGCCTCCTCTCAAAGGGGAATTCTTTCAGCGAGTCAAGCCCGTCTGATTCGGGGCTGACTCAGGGCAGAGGCCCAGAGAGGACCTGTATAGGTTGCGAGAAGTCGAGATCAGAGGGGGCGGAAGGCAGTGAGAAAAGGGAGACGAGCATCGGGGGGTGAGAGACAAACTCAGGTCTGGCTCTTGGCCCTTGACGCCACTGAATTCGCGTCCCACGGTGGGAAGAGGAGAAAAGGGCCCTGACACCGCGGCTCGCCAGGGGCCCGCTGCGTAGCTGCATCCCGATCCCGCTGAGGGGACAGCAAATAGTGAAGTGCTGACAGCTTGTGGTTGTCGTTACACTGGAAGGAAATAGAAAACCGGACAGTGGTGTGTGTGTGTGCGTCTTGGCCAAAGGAACTTCTTGGGCTGGGTTAATGTGAGCAGGTACTCCTTTGGGCGAAGTACTGGCACTGGCCAACGGCCTTTCCCTCTGGCCGTCTCCGAGGAAGCAGAGCTGCTGTGAAGACAGTTCCTCTCGCCACCGTGTGTTCACTTCTGACCTTGAAGGTTTTGGAGGTCTGTTGTGAAGATATTTAGCCTATGAAAGTCCTGGTAATCTGAAGGACAGATCAATTTACTGCTCTATTTCCTGGAGCTGTGATACGTTTAAAAAAAGTATTTTGGGTCGGGCATGGTGGCTCACGCCTGTAATCCCAGCACTTTGGGAGGCCGAGGTGGGTGGATCATCTGAGGGTCAGGAGTTTGAGACCAGCCTGACCAATATGATGAAACCCCCGTCTCTACTAAAAATACAAAAATTAGCCGGGCGTGGTGGCATGTACCTGTAATCCCAGCTACTAGGGAGGCTGAGACAGGACAATCACTTGAACCCGGGAGGCGGAGGTTGCAGTGAGCCCAGATCGCGCCATTGCACTGCAGCCTGGGCAACAAGAGCGAAACTCCATCTCAAAACAAAATAAACAAAGTATTTTGGTTATCACATGGAGTCTTAGAGATTCACAACAAATAACCCATAGTGCACCCTTAGCCATGTTGACTTAGTACATTGTGTGGTCATTGTTAGGGTCGGTGACATAATAAACGAAGAACCATTGTTCATTCCCGAAGGTGTGATTACCCGGCAAATATTTATGTCTTCTGGGCCGGGGTCATGGCTCACGCCGGTAATCCCAGCACTTTAGGAGGCGAGGTGGGTGGATTACTTGAGGTCAGGAGTTCGAGACTGGCCTGACCAACATGGTGAAACCCAGTCTCTACTAAAAATACAAAATTAGCCGAGCGTGGTGGCGCACGCCTGTTATCCCAGCTACTCGGGAGGCTGAGGCAAGAGAATCGCTTGAACCCGGGAGGCAGACGTTGCAATGATCCGAGATCGCGCCATTGTGCTCCGGCCTGGGCGACAAGAGTGAAACTACGTCTCAAAAAAAAATTTTTTTTATGTCTTCTGGCCATGTTAGCAGAGTAGAAGAGTGAGTATTAGCTTGAATCTAATACGTATGTATGATGTTCATATACATAGCCAAAATTTGGACATTTTTAGAGAATCTTGCGTTTTATGTAAAAAACAAAACAAAAACAAACCAGGACGGGGGGCGGCGGCTAACACCTGTAATCCCAAGACTTTGGGAGGCCAAGGCGGGCGGGTCACTTGAGGTCAGGAGTTCGAGACGAGCCTGGGCAACATGGAGAAAACCTGTCTCTACTAAAAATACAAAAATCAGCTGGGCGTGGTGGCGAGCACTTTTAACCCCAGCTACTCGGGAGGCTGAGGCAGAAGAATCGCTTGAACTGGGAAGGCGGAAGTTGCAGTGAGCCAAGATACTGTGGCCTTCAGTATCTAGAGGTGCTCCTATAGTGGTACATCAATTAATGTACCCACTTTAAACCTTTTTTTTTTTTTAAGACGGAGTCTCACTCTGTCGCCCAGGCTGGAGTGCAGTGGCGCCATCTCGGCTCACTGCAAGCTCCGCCTCCCGGGTTCATGCCATTCTCCTGCCTCAGCCTCCCGAGTAGCTGGGACTACAGGCGCCTGCCACCACGCTCAGCTAATTTTTTGTATTTTTATTAGAGACGGGGTTTCATCGTGTCAGCCAGGATGGTCTTGATCTCCTGACCTCTTGATCCGCCCACCTCGGCCTCCCAAAGTGCTGGGATTACAGGCGTGAGCCAACGTGCCCAGCCTAAACCTTTTAGACTTCATTAGGATTCTGGTTGGTAAAGAACATTAAAAATGACAAGCTCATTATATAGGTGCTAGTTTTAATTACTTTGACTACTGAACACACGCCAGGTACTAACAAAGAAGGGAGTATTCACCCTGGGGATTTAAATCTGTGAAAAGGTAGTAAAACACATATATAAAACATAATAAAATGAAATCCCAAAGGTCTCTTTCCATCTGAGCTTACTTTCCCTAATTTGGGTTTGTCTCTTAGGTCCACTGGGCATACTTAGTATCTTTGGACAAATAGGAATTCAATGAAAACGTATTCTTAAAGGCGAAAAAGGTGGATTTGCTAGGTAAGTTGCTGTTTCTCAAGGAGGTAGCCTGGGTGCTATAAATCCAATCCAATCTAATCTAATCTAGTACCATACAATATAATACAATCGATACAATAAAATCAATATCCCAAGGAAAACGCTTAGAAAATTATTTCATGGCAAAATAATTTTTCAAAGTTTTCACTGTGCATCTTCCTGGTTTTAGAGTAGGCACTTATTTTTATTTTCACTATTGCTCTATTTTTAGCCATAACCACCAGTACTGCAGCAAATATTTCTTGAGAATTATCCTATGTACTTTAAAATGAGAAGTATCTGCTTTTAGAGAGCAAACCTCTAATTGACGAAATATATAATTGCTACATTAAAAGACAGTTGTCTGTTGCCTATTATTTCATTTTGATATTGGCATTGTGAAATGCAAGTTCAAAGGATTTGAAAGGCCAGGAAAGTAAAGGCAATCAACAGCAGAACACATTTTGCTGGTACCTAATAAAGAACAGTTGGAGGGACGGAGCTGTAATAAATTATCAGCAAAATACCATTCTTTTTCTTAGGTCCAAATGTGTGAGACGCTAGCCACAAAATGCAGGCATAAATGAGATCTATCTGTTCTCCAGGCTACCTAGGTTTAAAAAAAATGAAAAGTACCAAGGTATTCCTTATTATGTCTTAGCTTCATAGACTATATTTAAACTCCTAGGGAGGAACATAAGGTTCTTGTATGATTTATATAAATACATTGGACATTTATGCTCAATAAAAATAAAACTGGTTGTCATCTTTGGCACACAAGAGCTACTGGGGCACGTGTAGTAGACATCCCCAGTTTATAATTGTGTAAAATTAAAATTGGCCGGGTGCGGTGGCTCGCACCTGTAATCCCAGCACTTTGGGAGGCCGAGGCGGGCGGATCACGAGGTCAGGAGATCCAGACCATCTTGGCTAACGGTGAAACCCCGTCTCTAATACAAATACAAAAAATCAGCCGGGCGTGGTGGCGGGCACCTGTAGTCCCAGCTACTCGGGAGGCAGAGGCAGGAGATTGTGCCACTGCACTCTAGCCTGGGCAACAGAGCAAGACTGCGCCTCAAAAAAAAAAAATTAAAATTATGGGAGTCACTTTCTGAAGGGCATAGATAGGCTGAGGTCCTGGACAGATTATGTTCTTCTTACTCCTCACTTTGTTACCTTTCCCTCTCCTCTGCCCTCAAAAATTGATAGTTGCAAGGAAAATGATAGTTGATTAGAAGACTTTTTGTTGTTTCATTATAATAACCACAGTTTTATGTGGTAAGACAATCTATGGCCACAGAATGTTATTTAAATTACCATAGTGACCTAAATCTGAGGATCTGTGGATTGGGTTTTCTTTTTCATGAGCTGACACTGGGAAGTTCTGTTTTATCTGTCAAAAATAAACACACCTGGTTGGGTGCAGTGGCTCATGCCTATATCCCAGCACTTTGGGAGACCAAGGTGGGCGGATCACTTGAGGACAGGAGTTCGAGACTGGCCTGGCCAACATGGTGAAACCTCATCTCTACTAAAAATACAAAAATTAGCCAGGCGAAGTGGCGTGTGCCTGTAATCCCAGCTCCTCGGGAGGCTGAGGCAGAAGAATTGCTTGAACCTGGGAGGCGGAGGTTGTAGTGAACCAAGACTGTGCCACTGCACTCCAGCCTGGGAGACAGAGCAAGACTCCATCTCAAAAAAAAAAAAAAGACAGTAGAATATTAAACGCCATTATAGGCCAGGATCACGACGCCTGTAATCCCAGCACTTTGGGAGGCTGTGATGGGAGGATCATGTGAAGCCAGGAATTTGAGACCAGCCTGGGCAACCCCATCTCTATTTTTTAAAGATTTAAATTAAATTAAACCTTAATTTAGCCATAGTTTTATTAAATTACACTGGGTACTTGATGACTTTCATCTTTCTTATTGGTTCTCCTTTCCCTTAGCATGGTAGGTGAGGATGCCTGATGTGGCCCCTGCCTGCCTCTCCAGCTCTCTGCCCATGCTCTTCCTTCTTCTGTGTTCAGCCTTCTTTCAATTCCATTATGTGCTTGGTGCCCTCCCAACGTAGGACTTTTGCTGAGGGAGTCATCCATCTATAATGTTCTCTGCCATTTGCCCCCCAGCCCCCAGACACATAAGACTTTATAACTCCTCATCCCACTAATCAGCTCTAGCTCAAAAAAAAAAAAAAAAAAAAATCTGTGGGGAAAACTTGACTCCTTACTAGGTCAGTTCTTGATTTGACACTCTTGACAACCTATGCTTTTTCTTCATAACTTAGCATTTCACAATAGATTTTTAATGTCTGTTTCCTCCACTAGATTGCAAGCTCTGAGTTATCAGGAAATTTGTGCTGTGCTTCTTAAATCCCTAGCATAGGGTAGGCTAAAAGATGAATTAATCCCAAAGCAAAACTTTTGTCTCGTAATTATTATGTGTATAAGCTATAATATAACATCCAATTCAGTCTATTTTTTTTGTAGACAGGGTCTCACTATGTTTCCCAGGATGGTCTTGAACTCCTGGGCCCAAGCAATCCTCCCACCTCAGCCTCCCAAAGTGCTAGGATTACAGGCGTGAGTCACCATGCCCAGCCTTCCATCTATTCTTTGGTGCATTTAACTGTCTGACTTCATAGTATTTAAGTAATTTATTTTATTTTTAAAATTTTTCTTTTTATATCCACCCATCTGCACACTGGAGTGTTTGATTTTAAACACTTGCTTCTTAGTCCTAGGTTTTATTCAAAAATTTAAATTGAGCAATAAACAAGTATTGACAATCCACAGTTCACACTGAAATGTCAACATAAACATTTCATTTTATATTTATTGTAAAAGCAATATACAGTAAAAATACAGAATAGCATAAGGTTACATTAAGATGGAAAGTAAAAATTTTCCTCCCCCCACCCCAACAGTCTTTCAATGTCACAACTATAAAGTTTCTTTAAAATACTACTTAATACATTCTAACAAGTCAAAAGGCTTTGTTTCTTCTTGGTTTTATTGTTGAGATACACTAAAATATTAAGCATTGGCCCAGTGTGGTGACTCACACCTGTAATCCCAGCACTTTGGGAGGCCAAGGTGGGTGTTATCACTTGAGTTCAGGAGTTTGAGACCAGCCTGGCCAATATGGCAAAACCCCATCTCTACTAAAAATATAAAAATTAGCTGGGCATGGTGGTACATGCCTACAGTGCCAGCTACTCAGGAGGCTGAGGCAGGAGAATTGCTTGAACCCGGGAGGTGGAGGTTGCAGTGAGCTGAGATGGCACCACTACACTCCAGCCTGGGTAACAGAGCGAGACTCTGTCTCAAAAAAAAAAATAATTAAGCATCACTGCTGTTTAGATGACTGAAACTATTTTATAATAAAATATGGTTAACACTGTTGCCAAAAGCACAATTTCTTTACAATTAATATTCCTCATTAAATATTGCCCAAATACTTATATATCCTACTCCTGCTGATCACCAAAATTGTATAGTCTTATCTTGCAAATATAGTACATATACAATTAAACAGTTGGAAAACATATAGAGATTGACCACAAATAAGGCCCACAAGGTACTGCTGTGTAATGTATCTACCATCAGGTTGATCAGGCCAGTTGTTATATTTGACAGCAAGAAAAATATTAACTGTTTTCTGTTTAGAGCTGTGATTAAACAAAGACTGGGTTCCATTCTTTCAGCTTCAGGGACTAGAGATTGTGAATGCTTTTTATTTGTAACAGGTGACTGGATAAGTTTCCAAGAACATGGTACTAGAGCTCCTTTAATTAGAAATTTGGCAAAACTCAAAATTATATCACCCAGTAATAAACTACTAAGAAGGATCAGGCTAGAAGCAACTATCCAAATACAAAAGGCTAAATTTGCCATTCTTCGAGATACTGCTTCTACATTTACTTGAACTACGTAAAGAGATATGAAGAGGCTAATAGCTGCCAGTAAAAGAAAACAGGCTACTTTTATCAAGTCTTTGATATGCGATCGGTTCTTATGCACATATAACCCTGTTTGCACACCAGCCATGTGTATTGCCACATACCCCAGGGTAGAGATTATTCCTTCGCGGTTGGCATTTAATAGACCAACCCGTGTGCCACTACCATCAGTGCCATATAATATTAACCTCTTCAGTGAGGTAAAGTCAAGGGCTAACTGGTATAATACAGTAATGCCGAGGGCAATAATCCAGGACTTATTTAGGGGAAAAATAATCAACAGCAGTGGTGTTATCAATTTCACAACTATTATGGTAAAGAAAAAGTTCCAGTGAACTCCATACTCAGTTAAATGTTCCTGATAGCCTATTGATTTTATAATGGCTAATCGTCCGATTCCTAGGAAGACTAATGGCCAAACAGAGTACAATGAGTTTGTAAAGTAATGCAATTTGGACCCTTCCATATATTTTCTCCTCCTGACCTCTAGACAAACCATTGCAGACCCAAAAACAAAGCCACCTACTCCAAAATCCATTGCTCCTGTCCCATAGAGCTCAGTTTTGGCAAATCTTCTGGGAAAAAGTGGGAAGTCCACGGCCAAAATAGCAATAGCAGTAAATGCACTGGTAATTACACGGAAACAGGAGATGGCTGGAATGTATTCTGATTCTAGACTGATGTTCAAGAATTTTTCAAGGATTTTTAGGAAAGGCAGTCTGGCATAGCAGGTCCTCCTTCGGTATATTTGATACAACAGCCCTGCCCCAAAGATAATTACACCGAGAAGCTCAAGGAGGATAAATGAAGCCCAAATGGTCAAAGTGGCTACCATGGGAACTATTAGGACAACAAAGTCAATGAGGAATCTAGTTTTCCAGGTAGGTGAAAAAGAACACAAGTACTGTGAGAAAATGATCAGGAACCCTCTGCACAGGATACAGAATGCAGGAAAGCACAATCCCTGGGTGATTTCCAGCACGGTGGTTCCATTGAGGTTACTGACAAAAGCTTCCTTCATCTGCTTTTCAGACATTTTTCTTCCTGTGAAAACAAGAGCAAAGGAATGGATTTGTGAAAAGCAGCATTCTTGTGTAATTAGCATACCTGGCTTAATTTTACTCTTATTACTAGATTTCAGAGCAGAACTTTGGGCCCTAATGAGTTCACCTAGGATTTGTGATTCCCCTTCCAAGGATTGTGGGAAGAAGCTTAACACTAATGTGTTCAGATAGAAATGTCATACTAATAATATGAAATTATTGGTTACAAAGCTTCAGCTATTCCCTGTACAAGACAGACTCACAAAGAAAGTGAATTTGGGGCCAGGCGCGGTGGCTCACACCTGTAATCCTAGCACTTTGGGAGGCCAAGGTGGGAGGATCACCTGAGGTCAGGAGTTCGAGACCAGCCTAGTCAACATGGTGAAAGCCCGTCTCTACTAAAAATACAAAAATTAGCCAGGCGTGATGGCACCCGCCTGTAATCCCAGCTACTTTAGAGGCTGAGGCAGGAGAATCGGTTGAACCGGGGAAGCAGAGGTTGGAGTGAGCCATTGCACTCCAGCCTGGGCCACAGAGTGAGACTCCATCTCAAAAAAAAAAAAAAAAAAAAAAGGAAAAGAAAAAGCAAAGGAAAAGAGAGCAAATTTGGGATATAAACTCTGAGAATGGCATCATAGGCAGATGGGAATTTCTATTATGGAGCACAGTACGTATCATGAAGATTCTTTGATGCAAATTGAATAGGATTTACTAATGACCTTAAAGCAAATTCAAAGGCTAGGGGCCAAGTACATTTTGAAGTTGGGGGCCTTGGTTCCAGTTCAGAGCCTCTCCAAACCTACTGCCTCGGTACAAAACGTGACCCCTGCAGTGATTTCTGGATCCCCAGGCTGCTCCTTTCCTCATTTACAGACAGCTATGTTTTCAGGTTAGGATGGAAGTAGGTACGGTGAGTGCATTAAGAATGGATGTATAGCACATACTAGTGTTAGTTGCTCTTTTATTAAGGGTTGTAAAACACCTCTGAATGCCACACATCATTGTCTGAAAAACGGCATACTGGAAGAACACATTTGTTGGTTAAACATGAACCTAGAGTTTCTCAGTGTACCATGAGCTGAATAAGTAAGTGAATGCATGCGTGCATTACAGCCTGTCTGGAACCTGTGACAATATCTCACAGTAACCAACTCAAATCAGTTGACCATTAAAAATAAAAGTCCTAGCCGAGAGAAGTGGCTCATGCCTGCAATCCTAGCGCTTTGGGAGGAGAGAGGATCGCTTAAGGCCAGGAGTGGAAAAAAAAAAAAAAAAGAAAAATTAAAAATTAGCTGAGCGTGGTGGTGCGCGCCTGTAATGCCAGGCTGAGGCGGGAGGATCGCTTGAGCCCAGAGGTGGAAGGCAGCAGTGAGCCGAGATCGCGCCACTGCACTCCTACCTGGGCGACAGAGCGAGACTCCGTCTCTTAAAAAATAAACATAAAAATAAAAAGTCTTTTTCCTAACAGACGCCCGACCTGGCCGCGACCTACCCGTATACCTCACGTACTCCAAATGGTGCCGGCGCCCCCAGCAGACAGTCTACGTGGGAAGGGCCGCCGGACTCCCGCTCCACCCGCCAAACCACGCGGGAACCAGCCGCTTCCGCCTCCCGCGCGGCACTTCCGGCCGACGCAGGCAGCTGGCACTTCCGGGCCGGCCGATTCCGCGCGTCTCCGCCCATCATGGCGCTCGTCCCAGTGTCCCGTGGGCTACCCACTCCTGTCATGTCCTTTGGGCTGGTGCAGGCCAGATCTTCTAGGGCCGTAGCCCTGAGAGGAGCGCCTGGAGAGGAAACGGCGCGCCATGCACCTCACACGGCCCCTCAGACCTCACGTCGAGGCCCTATCAGGGTAATGGTGTCCGCCGGACTCGCACAAGACTCCGCCGCGGCGACCTCTACTGAAAGACCCCCAGTCCTGGGGTCGCCCGAAGGCCCAGGAAACCGTGCTTCCTCGCTTCTCCCCCAGAACGTGGGAAGCTGCCGCTTTACCCTCATTTTACCCCAGGGTCGCAAAACATCTCACCGTAGTTGAAGCCCGCGAGCCGGACCAGGCGTCCCGGCCAAGCCACGTGCGCCCCCAGCGCCGCGAATGCGCACCCCGCCCCGCAAGTGCGCGCCCCGCCCCTGGGGAGGAGCCGGCCGACCCCCGGCCACTTAGCCAGTGCCGCAGCCGACGGGGTGCGGTTCGGCGGTCCCAGGTTCTTCTCTTCACTGCACGCTCTTGCCACTCTTCTTTTCTCTCCTGCCCGTGTTCTTCCTGCCGCCTGACCTGGCCCGCCCGCCTTTCCAGTCTGGCCGGGCGGGGGCCTGAAGCACGGCGGCTCGGGCCGTGGGACCGGTGAGTGTCAACCAGAGCCTATATCTGAAGCCCTTCAGACGCGGAAGGGGCTTGGGAGGCCAGTTTGCCCCGCAGCGGTGAGGAAGAAGTAGGCGTCTCCACCTCCCCTTCCAAAGCGCCGTTTCCCTCCTTTTTGCCTTTTCCTTTTGACCCTTTTGTGTCTCACGAGGGGGTAGCCCAGCTCTTGGCTCTTGCTTGAAACAAGTCTTTCTTGATCACCCTCCACCTTTCCACCTGGCCGGCAGGGGGCGGCCTGGGTGGGGAGAGGGTCCTTGCTCCACTCTTCGCCCAGCTGAGGACCCCGGGAGGGGGCGGCTGGTCCCGGGAGGTGTCAGGGCAGCTGCGTCCTTGGCTGGGGTCACGTCCACCTTCCTGGGAAGGACATACTCTCCCCGTGCCAGGTGCTTCCGGAACGGCATCCCAGCCCTGAGTTTGCGGCACGACGCCCGGACCTTGAGTCCCCGGTTCCCGCCGGGAACCTGGGGGCGGAGCCAGCTGGACTGATAAGACCCTTACCCAGCGCTTCTCAGCGTCTGCCCTCCCACTGTCCTCCATGCCTAGAAAGAAACTGAGTCTGAGAAGGAGGGACTGGTGATCAGGTTGCCACTTGCCTTGATTCGATGTTCCATTTACTCATTACCGTCTCCCTTCTGCCCACAGTGGTCACACCCTTTCCAGAAATTCTTGGCTGGTAACCGCGAAACCGACTGGAGCAGGAGCTGGGAGAACTGGAGAAAACTGCTCTAATCTCACTTGACTCCAGCTAGGAGCTGATGCTGCATCGTAATAACATTTGCAGAGCGCTTTCACAGGTATTAGCCCCTTTAACGCTTCATTTAGCCCCGTGAGATCTGGATATTATCACTCCGTTTTGTAAACGAGGAAACAGAGTGAGGCTTAGTTCTTGGGTTCTGTGCCAGGGGCCTTGGGTTTTGGATTCAAACCCCAAACCTGTTGTGCTGCCCCTCTGGACCTATTGCTTGAGATGAGTTCCCAGTTGAAAGAGCTTTGTTCTCTGGAGCCCTCTGCATGGCTGTCCCTTGGATGGGGTACAGTCAGTGTCCAGGGTCAGGATCTTCTAGGGCTGTAGCACCACACCTTTCCTGGTCCAGCACGGTCCTGATACCTGTTTCCGCCTCAATTGTCCTTTTTCCAGCTTTTATGGAAGTCCCTATCCCTGGGTTCTTTAAAGACTTGATGTATTCAGAGCCTCAAGAAAGTCTCCACCAGGGTTAATCCATTGCAGGCACGCTTCACCCTCAGCCTCATCTCTCCTTGCTAGGGGTGGTGCCAGGGCCTAGAAAATTCCAAGTCTGAGGGTCACTTAACCATTCTTCAAAGATTGGCTTAGGCCCAGCCTCACAACACCCCACCTCCCAGATGGATTCAGCTCCCTGAAATCCTCACCTTCTTGAAGTTGACACTGGACCATTCACCTGATTAGCGCTCCCAAATGGATCATCAACCCTTAGTCGTAGTGCTAACAGTGTTTATCCTCTGAGTGAATACTCAGATTCGTACTTTGTGTGGTGCTGTCAAACCATGACCTCATTGACCTTCACAACCACTCCTTATGAGGCAGATTTAACTGTCCCCATTTTCAAGGTAAGAAATTGAGGTAGGTGATGTGCCTGACCCAGGATCACACACCCAGTGAGTGGTTGAACTATGATATAAACTACCACACCACACCTTTCCTGGAGCAGCAAGAGATGACTCCAGCCTCTCCTCCCCACCAACGACTGGCTACACTGAAATAGGATATTTCTGTCTAATGTAGAGGATAGGGCACAAGGCTTCTCTGTCTCCCCAGTGTCTTACTTCTCCTCCATGGCACACTGACCCAGAGGGTTTGCAGCCCCACCCCAACCCAAACCCTAACCCTGTAATAAAACTGGCCCAGGGAGCCTCTGAGGCTCTCATAAAAGTTTCCCTGTCTCCTAATTGGCAAGGGAAAGGACAGGCCCACTCTCCGCCCAGGCCTGCCTTGCATCTCATTTTGGTTGCTTCTGCTAGGTGGGAAGGAGTGAGTGAGTCACCCCAGAAAAGCCTTCACCTGTGTGTGGTCCTTGTCTTCTCTCTCATGCCACAGGCCCTGGAGTGACTTGTCTGAGATTCCTCCAGAACTGAGCCCTTTGTTGGAACCATACCCCAGCCCATGGTCCCATGACTAGGTGGATAGTACTCCTTGTACCTCCTGCAACCCAGAACCCTGGCTGACCACTTTGAAGGAGGATGCTCCAGCAGGTAAAACCTCAACCTTAGATAACCCAGGCCCTCAAGCACCTGCAGCATCTGTTGCTAGCCCTAACCTGGAAGGAAGGGAAAGCC
This sequence comes from Pan troglodytes, assembly GCF_028858775.2. Lineage (NCBI taxonomy): Eukaryota > Metazoa > Chordata > Mammalia > Primates > Hominidae > Pan > Pan troglodytes. The sequence continues at coordinate 31,356,040 of NC_072417.2, forward strand.
CCCTTAAAGGTCTCTTTTCTCTCCTCAAATTGTCTCTCCAGTGCCTTTTACTCATCATCAAGAAACTCTTCCTGATACCTAATTTGAATCTGTCTTGTGGTTTTTAGCTCCTTTCTTTGGGACAGGTAAGGTGGGATGGGTAAGGGAATCCTTAGGGCACTTTGGGGATTCTGCAGAGGAAGTCCTGAGAGATGTCCCTGCCACCTGAATTGTTGAGGCATAGTAGAAGCCTGGGGCTTCCAAGAGGATGTGTTCCTTGAAGCTAAACCTTAAAGAACTAGAAAGAATTAGCCACTTGGAGAAGGAAAATAAGCACTCCAGGCAAAGAGGTCAGCCTGTGCAGAAATGTAGGAGACTATGAGGAAATATAGAAGGATTCTAATGAGTGGATCATGGGTTACATGATCCCCATGTCTCTGCCTCTCTGAAAAGGCTACTGTTGCCCCAGGCCTGTAGGATTCCAAATCACCTTTTACAGTGGAGCTCTATCTCATACCCATATCATCCTTCATGTGTAACTCTTGGTCCTGAGAGAGTGCCAGTACTTATTTGCTGACTTTTTATTTTACCAAGTGTTGCCAGGCACTGGGCTGAGGCAGATGTTGAGGTTGGTGCTTGCCCTCAAGGAGCTCAGAGTCTAGTGGAGTCTTGGGTAGGTAAGTGCCTGACCTCAGCAAGGTAGCAGCCAGGTGTGGGGCCTGCCAGCATCAAGGGAGCCATAGTAGACACCGCAGCTTGACCTTCCAGCCATATGGCTCCTGGAACAGGTTTGAAGGTAAGAAGTGCGCAAAACAGTTAACTGCTCTGGGCTTTTTTCTTGCTTATTTTTAAACTTTTTTTTTCTCTTATTTAAAAAAAAAGGTATATCAATACAATGGAATAAAGCAAGTTACACAAAAATATAATGCTTTTCAATGTTTTTAAAGTATGTAGGGGAAAAAACCTATGATATTCTCTAAAATATTGGTTATTTCTGGGTAGTATGATTATGGATTTTTATGCTCCTTTTGCTTATCTCTATTTTCCAATTTTTTTTTTTTTTTTTTTTTTTTGAGATGGAGTCTCACCCTGTCATCCAGGCTGGAGTGTAGTGGCTTGATCTTGGCTCACTGCAACCTCCGCCTCCCAGGTTCATGCTATTCTCCTTCCTCAGCCTCCCCAGTAGTTGGGACTACTGGCGCTGGCCACCACGCCTGGCTAATTTTTTGTATTTTTTAGTAGAGATGGGGTTTCACCGTGTTAGCCAGGATGGTCTCGATCTCCTGACCTCGTGATCCACCCACCTTGGCCTCCCAAAGTGCTGGGACTACAGGCGTGAGCCACCGTGCCCGGCCTCCAAATTTTTTTAAATAATTTTTGTTTATTTATTTATTTTTATTTTAGAGATGGAGTCTCACTCTGTTGACAAGGCTGGTCTCAAACTCCTGACCTCAGGTGATCCGTCTGCCTCAGCCTCCCAAAGTGCTTTTACAGGGGTGAGCCACCGCACCCAGCCATGAGACCCTGTCTCTTAAATAAATAAATAAATAAATAAGGCCAGGCACGGTGGCTCATGCCTGTAATCCCAATACTTTGGGAGGTCGAGGCGGGCAGATCACCTGAGGCCAGGAGTTCGAGACCAGTCTGGCCAACCTGGCAAAACCCCATTTCTACTAAAAATACAAAAACTAGCCAGGTATGGTGGTGCATGCCTGTGATCCCAGTTACTTGGGTGGCTGAGGCATGAGAATCACTTGAACCTGGGAGACAGTGGTTGCAGTGAGCCGAGATTGTGCCACTGCACTCCAGCCTGGGCGATAGAGCGAGACTCTGTGTCAAAAAAAAAAAAAAATACAAAAGCCACTTTTAGAAGAAGAATAGCTAACCCCTTTTGGCAGATTCCAGATGGCCTTTCTAAATCCTTCATGTGTTTATGTGCTTGTGAGTATCTGTGAGGTAGGTACCATTATCCCATTTTACAGAAAAGAACTTTAAAAAATTTTTTAGAGACAGGGTCTCACTTTGTTGCCCAGTGCAGTGATATCCCCATAGCTCACTGTAGCCTCGACCTCCTGGGCTGAAGCAACCCTCCTGCCTCAGCCTCTAGAATAGCTGGGGTTACAGGCACATACCATAATGCCCAGCTAATTTTTAAATATTTTTTATAGAGACAGGGTCACTTTGGCCTCCCTAAGTGCTGGGATTACAGGCTTAAGCCACTATGGCCAGCTGGAAATTTTTCTATTTTTATTTTTTACTTTAGAGACAAGGTCTTGCTCTGTTGGCCAGGCTAGAGTGCAGTGGTACGATCATAACTCATTGCAGCCTCGAACTTTTAGGCCCAAGTGGTTCTTCTACCTAAGCCTCCCAAGTAGCTGGGATTACAGGGACCAGATGAGGAGAATTAAGGCACAAAGAGATTAAGAAATTAACATAAGAGTATATAACTGTAAGAGATAGAATCAGGATTCAGAGCCAGACAACTAACTTTCAAGTCCAGGTACTTGATCACTATACTCAGATGCCTCTCTGGTTGGATCAGAACTCTTCATAAATTGTGTCTGTCTTTGTGAGTGGTTTGTGTAGTGGTGGTTTTTTTTCCCCCTTCATAAAAGGAGAGGGATATGCATAAATATAGCTGTGCTCTGACCTCTGCAGTTACTCTGGAGGCCAAGAGCCTACCTTGTGCATTATAGTGGGCCCAAAGTTCAGAGAACAGGCAACAGTTTTGGAAGAAATGCATTACTGGGCCTCTTGGAGGAAATTTGCCACCATGGCTTATTTCTATGAGAGGTTTGAAATTTTAGGCTCACCATTCTCATTGGAAATTCACCTGTTGTATCATAGACCTCTTCCTTCAAAAGCACATTTCAGCAAGATACCTGTCTTCAACCCCCACTCTATCTTTCCTGCATCCCCAAAGGAGACAGTAGGAGAAATGGGACCACAGGAGGAAGTGGAGGGATGATACATGTGGAAAGGGTTGACATCAAGAATGGGCAAAGGAAGATAGGGTGACTCATGCCTCTAGTCCCAATTACTCAGGAAGCTGAGGCAGAAGGATCACTTGAGCTCAGGAGTTGGAGGCTGTAGTGAGATATGATCACGCCACTGCACTGCAGCCTGGGTAGCACAGCAAGACTCCATCTCTTAAAAAAGAAAGGAAAAAAAAAAAAGATAGGCAAGGGAGGAGAAAGGACCTGTTCCCTTGGTGCCTATTCTTGACCTCAGACAGCCATCTGAGCCAGGCTTTCTCTCAAGCAGACTCGGGCCAAGGGAACCAATTCATTAGCCAGCCTAAATTTAAGCCACAAAAGGCAGGTGATGAAGACTTGGGGCTACCTCTCTCAGAAGGTACAGCTGTTTTACATCAAAAGCTGAACTGTCTCTTCCCAAAAAGGCCTAACCCATGGTTCTTTTCCTTTGCAACATTCCTATAGCCTTATTTCTAATAAGGCTAGTAGCCTGGAAGTGCTACTTCCAAGTGGCCGGAGCTCTTGGCAGAAGAGATAGCATTTGTTGAGTACATGCTGTATGCCGGGCACTGACTAAATGCTTTGTATATCTCTTCTTTTCTTCCCAATAACCTTGTCAGTTGAGTTTATTTTCCTTTATTTACGAATAAACAAACTGTGACTCAAAGAGGGTAACTTACCCAGGCTCACAGGGCTACTAAGAGGCAGAACTGAAATTTGAACCCAACCATACTATGATACCAGAGTCTCCTTCTACTATACAGGTTCCCACCCTTCTGTAGCTGCCAGCTGTTCTGAGTACCAGCTGTCGCGGCCTTCATGTTTTTTGGTTTTTTGGGTTTTTTTTTTTTTTGAGACAGAGTCTTGCTCTGTTGCCCAGGCTGGAGTGCAGTAGCACAATGTTGGCTCACTGCAAGCTCCGCCTCCCGGGTTCACGCCATTCTCCTGCCTCAGCCTTCCGAGTAGCTGGGACTACAGGTGCCCGCCACCACGCCTGGCTAATTTTTTGAATTTTTTTTAGTAGAGACGGGGTTTCACCGTGTTAGCCAGGATGGTCTCGATCTCCTCACCTTGTGTCCCGCCCGCCTTGGCCTCCCAGAGTGCTGGGATTATAGGCATGAGCCACTGTGCCTGGCCTCACCTTCATGTTATCTCTTCCAGGTCAATGGCCACAATCCGGGGTCTGATGGCCAAGCCAGGGAGTACCTCAGAGAAGACCTGCAGGAGTTCCTGGGTGGGGAGGTCCTGCTGTACAAGCTGGATGACCTCACCAGGGTGAATCCTGTGACACTAGAGACAGGTATGGGCCTCCCATTCCTCAGGAGTATCATCTCCAGGAGGTTGGAGGTGTGATGAGAGTAGTCAGCACAGCTTCTCCAGGTCAGACGGAGGTCGGCAGGACTCCTGATCTGGAGCCAGGTGGGCTGCTCCAGACCTCCACCTGAGGGAGCATGACAGCTGCACCTGGGCTCCCCAGGGCATGCTTTGCTTCAGATTTGGAGCTCATCTTAATTAGATCTTGTATCTTTTCTTCAGGGAGCTGCTGGGATTTAATGATTCTTGGCTAATTGCAGAAAGAGGGCTGTTACTTAAGTAGATGTGTGTCTGTGTGTGTGGTTTGACTATATTTGAGCCCGAGTTTGCTAAAGGCATCTCTGCCTCAGTCCTGAGGTGCCTGCAGGCCCGGTACATGGCAGACACATTCTACACCAATGCTGGCTGCACCCTGGTAGCCTTGAACCCCTTCAAGCCTGTTCCTCAGCTCTACTCGCCTGAGCTAATGAGAGAGTACCATGCTGCGCCTCAGCCCCAGGTAAGGCTCTGCCGCTGCCTGTGGCCTCAGGGCTCCTCTACCTCCCGCTAAACCTCTTTGCAGTTACCCCTGTCCTTATTCATCTATTCACCAGCAATGTGGTCATTCAGAGTCTGCTAGTGCCACGGCCTGCCCAATAGGAGCTGGCAGAATTTTGAACCATGAAGAACTGATTACAGGACAGAAGGTGCAAAGTGGGGAATAAATAAATATTTGTTTAACTGAGTTTGGAACCTAAAATAGAGACATAAGAGAAAGGATTTTTTTTTCTTGTTTGCGGTTTTATTAACAGGAAAGGATTTATAAAGGTATTATATATTTGTGTATTTAACAAACTATCTTTTTATTTTTTATTATTATTTATTTATTTATTTATTTATTTTGAGATGGAGTTTCAGTCTTATTGCCCAGGCTGGAGTGCAATGGCATGATCTGGGCTCAGCGCAACCTCCACCTCCTGAGTTCAAGCAATTCTCCTGCTTCAGCCTCCTGAGTAGCTGGGATTACAGGCATATGCCGCCACACCTGGCTAATTTTGTATTTTTAGTAGGCATATTGGTCAGGCTGGTCTCAAACTCCTGACATCAGGTGATCTACCCACCTTGGCCTCCCAAAGCGCTGGAATTACAGGTGTGAGCCACCGTACCCGGCCCTATTTATTTTGAGACTGAGTCTCTCCCTGTCACCCAGGCTGGAGCGCAGGAGTGCGATCTTGACTCACCGCAACCTCCGCCTCCAGGGTTCAAGTGATTCTTGTGCCTCAGCCTCCCGAGTAGCTGGGACTACAGGTGCCCACCACCATGCCCGGCTAATTTTTGTGTTTTTAGTAGAGATGGGGTTTCACCATGTTGGCCAGGCTGGTCTCAAACTCCTGACCTCAAGTGATCCACCTGCCGTAGCCTCCCAAAGTGCTGAGATTATAGGCATGAGCCACTGAGTCCAGCAAAACTACCTTTTTAGTAAAGAATGAAATTATACACGATAAGGATTGCCCTGGAAAATTCAGCATATGGTTATCTCTACTGAGGAAAGTAACTTATTCTTTTACTGAGAAAAGGATAAGTTATTTGGGGTGGGGTGGTGGAGGTACAGACAGATAATGAGCTTGTTGGTGTAAAAGTGCATGATGCATTCAGGGAGAGGTGAGAGAAAACTTGCTGGCAGGAGGGAGGTCTTGGGGGCAAGAGGGAGTAGATGAGAGCAGGAAGACGAGAAAGCCAGGGTTGTTTGTGAAGAGTCTGAAGCACCATAGCAGGCAGAGAGAATCTGCAGAGCATCTTCATCCAGGTAGAGGTGGGACTGGGAACAGAACCCACTAGACGAATAATTACTGTGGGAGTTGGGTTCAAGAAGGTGAGGCAGGAGGCAGAGACAACAGTTGGAGGCTTTGTATCCCTCCAGGTGATAGGTGGCTGGGGCAAGGGCAGGTGTAGAGAGGAGTGGCTCTGACGCCATATGGAACAGTTGCCTTCTCCCTCAGCAAGCTGTGGGTAAGTGATCACTGCTGGCTGGGTTAGCTAGGCATTGTGGAGATGGCGTGGCCCTCCAGAAGTTCATGCATGATGAGGTATCCAGTTGGAATCCAGGGGAAGTCTGTCCTGAGAGCCCTGTCTGCTGTCTGCCCTGCCTCCTGAAAAGTAAAAGCCAAGTCGTAGTCCCCTATGTTTCCTCAGCATCCAGCTTGATTGATGCCTAGTACATTGAAGACAGTTAATAGTTGTTGAAGAAAAGGGGAACAGTGGCTTTGGAATTTAAATCACATGGATATACTTACTTGCTGAGTGGCCTTGCAAGGTTATTTAACTCTGAACCTCACATTCCTTATCTATAAAATAGGGTTATATTTCCAATTAGTGGACAGACTTCTTAGTAATTTATATGAACTTTGTAAATTGCAAATTATAGTAATATGAAGTAATAAGCAGAAGGATAAGACAATTAAAGCAAGATAAGATGGGAGTATAAAGTGTTAATGTCATAAACTGGTCAAGGCTAGCCCTGCTTCTAGGCTGAGAGAAAATGAGTAGGTAAAGCCAACATAGGGGTTCTAAAGTTGGGCATAACAGTGTGACATCCAGAAAATTTTTCTGGAGGAAGCATCCCACCACTGCTATTGGCAGCCTCCCCATCTCAGTCATCATTGGCTCAGTCATCATTGAAAAACAGGCATTCCCTCACATGACCTTTCACTCCTTGATGTTCCAGAAACTGAAGCCCCATGTGTTCACTGTGGGTGAACAGACCTACAGGAATGTCAAGAGCCTGATTGAACCAGTCAACCAGTCTATTGTTGTCAGTGGAGAGAGTGGTGCTGGAAAGGTAGGAAGACGTCTTTCCCATCCTGTCAACTCATGTCTGGCTGGGTGGACAGGGAGGCAGGGGTCATTCCTTGGCCTTCCTTGTGGAGTTGTTTGCTTCCTAATCATTCCCACATAGGCTGGCTGAAGCTGGGGTTGGTGCACAATGGTGGGCTAGCACTGAGCCGGAAGTCAAGAGACAGGATTCCAGTCCAGGCTCTACTGCAAGCTCTGCCATCACCCTGGGTGAAATAGGAATGAAGCTTCCTTTCTAAGCCTTATTTTCTCATCGAAAGTGTCTCCCAGCTCTTGACACCACTGGAAACAAAAGTCAGCTGCTGGGGATTCCAGCATAGTGGTTAAGAACACATCAGAAAAGTACTTAGCTTCTGCAAAGCTCTCAGTTCTTCCACTTGTAAAATGGAAGGGAAGGGAGGACCAACACCTGACTCATAGGACTTCTGTGAGAGTTAAATGAGTCACTGTACATATGGCACCTGGTGGCATGCTTGGCATGTGGCAGTGCTCCTCCAAAGTAGCTGGGGTTCTTGTGGGAAAAAGTTTATTGGAGTAAACCACCTGAACCCTCTGGGTTGCGCATGGTGGCAAGGGCAGTATATTGGGCCAGGTGTTGGGGAGGACAGAAGCTCCTGGTATGGCCACGTGGCCTTCTGGGTAGCAAAACCACAACAGGTGAGACAGGATGTTGCATACAGATGAGTGGGGAGTTGCACAGCTGGTCAAAGGAGACTATTGGCCAAGGCCTTGCCACCTTCTTGACAAGCCTCACCCAGCTGCCTCACCCTTTCCACCACACTTTTACCTTCATGAGGAACTCTTTGGACCATAAACTCCTCCTGCCTTCACTCACATATGAGAATTGCTGAACACTGAGAACTTACCAGGTTCTAGGCTTCTGGCTGGGCACTGAGGGGTGGCAGGGGGATGAAAAATGCAACATGTAGCTTTCAGGGGGCACTTAGTCTGCTGAGAGAGACAGACAAGAAAACAAAGACAGTAAGTTGCAGGGATGAGGGCTTGGACTTGGGTTAGGAGGGGATCTCTAGGAGCTATATCAAGGTGGCTAGTGAAGTGGCTTATGCCCAGCTTCTCAACGAAGCCTTGTCCCCCAGAATTGCTCTGGGGACCTGAAGCTGAACCTGGCCCAAGACTCATTCAACCAGAGAGCTTGGTAACCCTTTATTGAGCAGCCACTGTAGCCCTGGGCTGGGCCTGGTATATTTTCAAAAATTTATTTTTAATGAATAGTAATGTAGTTACATAGTTCAAAAAATCAAGCAATACTACAAGGCTTATAAAGAAAAACAGCAAACCTGCTCCTTGTCTTTCAGCCTTGTTCCCTGTCTCCAGATGCAGTTACTTGCACATCTTTTATCAGTTTATTTGGGTGTTTACATCCGTATTTTTAAACTACTGCTTATATTGTTACTGACTTTTTGGTTTTGGACCTTATCTGTTCACTTCCTACTTTGATGAGGATTTAACCCTTATTTCCCTGCCCTCAAAATACATATTCTGTATATAATTATTTCATAATTTCTAATTAAGTTAATAAGTAGTATTTACATGGTTATGGTCATGTGTATATGCATAGCAGAGCCATATAATATACTATATATTCTTGCATAATTTTTATTTTCCCTCTGTTTTCCCTGTTTAATAGTGGTGTACAAAAACTAAACCAGTGAAAAAGTGGGGCAAGTAAAATAAATAATAAATAAATAATTGCCCCATTTTTTCACTTGTTTAATTTTTATATACCATTATTAACTCATTACCAGACTTGTCACCAAATCTGGAAAACACCTGTCAAACTGGCAAGCAAATCAGCTTCTTTCATTGGAGATACCCTTCCTAGAGCTCTCAGACCACATCTTTTCTTCTGTTTGGATTGGTGCCTACTGAGGGCTGCTGCCACACAGCTGTTGCATGGAAGCTTCTTTGCTTCTGCACATCCCCAGATTCCCATCTGTCCTAGGATAAATCCCCCATGGCAGGAGCCCATAGCGTTCTCTTTATTTTATTTTATTTTATTTTATTTTTTGAGACAGGGTTTCTGTCGCCCAGGCTGGAGTGCAGTGGCACAATCTCAGCCCACTGCAACCTCCGCCTCCCCAGTTCCAATAATTCTCATGCCTCAGCCTCCCGAGTAGCTGGGATTACAGATGCATACCACCACACCCAGCTAAGTTTTTGTTGTTGTTGTTGTTGTTGTTTTTGAGACGGAGTTTCGCTCTGTTGCCCAGGCTGGAGTGCAGTGGCACAATCTTGGCTCACTGCAACTTCTGCCTCCCGGGTTCACACCATTCTCCTGCCTCAGCCTCCCGAGTAGCTGGGACTACAGGCGCCCGCCACCACGCCTGGCTAATTTTTTGTATTTTTAGTAGAGACGGGTTTCACTGTGTTAGCCAGGATGGTCTCGATCTCCTGACCTCGTGATCCACTCACCTCGGCCTCCCAGATTGCTGGGATTACAGGTGTGAGCCATCACGCCTGACCTGCTAAGTTTTATATTTTTAGTAGAGTGGGGTTTCACCATGTTGGCCAGGCTGGTCTTGAACTCCTGGCCTCAAGTGATCTTCCCGCGTTGGCCTCCCAAAGTTCTGGGTTTACAGGCATGAGCCACCACGCCTAGTCTCCATGGCTTTCTTTTTCTTCATTTACTGCCTTGTTTTGTTTTTATGAACCATATTCTTTTATTTTTATTTTTATTTTTTTTGAGACCAAGTCTCGCAGTGTCACCTAGGCTGGAGTGCAGGTGGTGTGATCTCGGCTCACTGCAACCTCCGCCTCCTGGGTTCAAGCAGTTCTCTGCCTCAGCCTCCTCCCAAGTAGCTGGGATTACAGGCGCCTGCCACCACGCCCGGCTAATTTTTGTATTTTTAGTAGAGACGGAGTTTCATCATCTTGGCCAGGCTGGTCTTGAACTCCTGACTTCGTGATCCACCTGCCTCGGCCTCCCAAAGTGCTGGGATTACAGGCGTGAGCCACCACGCCCGTCCAAACCATATTCTTTAGTGGTTTCCTGAACAAGGTACGTGGAGGGCAAATTGTTGCACATCTGAAAATGTCTATTCTGCCTCGAATCTGATTGATATTTTGGCTGGGTTTTATAATTCCAGGTTAGAAATAATTTTCTTTCTGAATATAGAGACTTTATTTTCTTTTTTCTTTTTCTTTTTTTTTTTTTTTTTTTTTTTTGATTGGCTCACTGCAACCTCCGCCTCCCGGGTTCAAGCAATTCTCCTGCCTCAGCCTCCCGAGTAGCTGGAACTACCGGCATGCACCACCACACCCAGCTAATTTTTGTATTTTTAGTAGAGATGGGGTTTCACCATGTTGGCCAAGATGATCTCGATCTCTTGACCTCGTGATCTGCCCTCCCCGGCCTCCCAAAGTGCTGGGATTACAGGTATGAGGCACTGTGCCTGGCCGAGGTTTTATTTTCATATATTGCTGTTGAGAGAGCCAGTCCATAATGGTGATTTTTTTTTTTCCCCAAAGGTTTTAGGTATTAAAATTCACAGTGATGTGTTGTGGTATAGCCTTTCTTCACTTATTATGCTGGGTACTTTGTGTGGGTCTTTTTAACTTGGAAACTCATGTCCTTTTGTTCAGGAAAGTATTTTTGTGTTATATCTAATAATTTCCTCCCCTGTTTTCTCCTTCTGGAACTTCTGTGAGGAAATTTGGTTAGTTGTGTAATCATGTTTTTCTCACCTATCCTCCTTTCTCTTTATTTTTTTAATCTTCTGAGAGGTATTCTTTTCTTTACCTTCCAATTCTTTGGAACTTTGAATATTTGTTAAAAATTTTAATTCTACATTCTAGTTTTTTTCTAACATTTATGATATTTGTCATTTCACGTAAAAGAGGCTTATGAAATAATGATCCTAGAGTGTCTGTTCATATTTGAAAATAAGGCATTAAACAACTGATTAGAATCTGTGTTTACGTACAAGATTGTCAACCAATGGGGCCTCACTGTAAGTAGCTTTTTAAACTTGTGGGATCCCTGAATGGCCATAACTTTTCCCATGAGCTTATTGGTGTCTCCAGAAAAGATTCCTCCAGTCTTTCAGCAGAGAGGTGGAAACTATAAAGAATCAAATAGAGATGATAAAAATTTAAAACATGATAAATCTTTGGGCATATCAACAGACTAGACATGCAAAAGAATGCATTAGTGAACTTAACAGTTGGTGAATAGAAATTATCCAAATTGAAAAACAAAGAAAATTGCATCCAAGAACTGTAGTACAATATCAAATGGTCTGCCATTGAACAATGCAGAGGTTAGGGGCACCAACTCCCCACGCAATTGAAAATCTGCGTATAATTTAACTGCTGATTAACTACTGTTGACTGGAAACCTGACAAATAACATAACAGTCAGTACATATTTTGTGTGTTATATGTCTTATATACTGTATTCTTACAATAAAATAAGCTAGAGAAATGAAATTAAGAAAGTCAGAAGGAAGAAATATATTTACTACTTAAGTGAAAGTGGATCCTCATAAAGGTCTTCATCACTGTCATCTTCACTTAGAGTAGGCTGAGGAGGAAGAGGACAGTCTTGCTTGGTCTTGCTGTCTCAGAGGTGGCAGAGGTAGTGGAAGTATAATAGAAGGGGAGGCAGGAGAGATTTATTGAAAAAAAAAAACCCACGTATAAGTGGACCCATGCAATTCAAACACGTGTTTTGAAGGGTCAACTGTACTTGTAATTGGTGTCCTAGGAGTAGAGAGAGGACATGGGTCAAAAGTAATATTTTTACAAAATTAACCAAAGATGGCAAGCACAGATCCAAGAAGCTCAAAAAATGCCAAGTAGAATGAATACAAAGAAAACACATTTAGGCACATTATGGTCAAAGTGCTGAAAACTAAATATAAGAAAAAAATCTTAAGGACCAAGTGCAGTAGTTCACGCCTGTAATCCCAGCACTTTGGGAGGCTGAGGCAGGCGGATCATTTGAGGTCAGGAGTTTGAGACCAGTCTGGGTAACATGGTGAAATCCTGTCTCTATTAAAAATACAAAAAATTAGCAGGGCATGGTGGTAGGTGCCTGAAATCCCAGCTACTTGGGAGCTGAAGTGGGAGAATTGCTTGAACCCAGGAGGAGGAAGTTGTAGTGAGCCAAGATCATGACAGAGTGAAACTCTGTCTCAAAAAAAAGGAAAAAAAATCTTAAAGGAAGCCAGGAAAATAAATATTACATAAAAATGAACAAAGATAAGAATGACCATAGGAATCTTGACAAAAACTGTAAGCCCACAGATAAAAGTGACACCTTTAAAGTGCTGAAAGAAAAAAATCTGTCAACTTAGAATTCTGTTATCAGCAAAAATATTTTTCAACAATGAAAGTGAAATAAAGACTTTAAGACAAATAGAAGTTGAGGGAATTCATTGCCTGCAGACTTGCACTGCAAGAAGTGATAAATTCTTTAGTGCAAAAGAATATGAAAACCAGATAAATATTTGGATCTACACAAAGGGGTAAGTTTCAGCATCACAGATGTAAAATCTTTTATTTTTTTTGTCTCTTTAGAAGATAATCACTATAAGGCACAAATGGTAACAATGCTTATATGATAGAATGGAATCATTAAAATGCCAAATTTAATCAAAGGCAATAAGAAAAAAGGGAACTAAGATCACATGGAACAATTTAAAAAAATAAGATGGTAGATTTAAACCCAGGCATAGTGACAATTACGATAAATATAAGTGGTCTACTCGTGGATAAGTTCAAACTAAATGGATGGGAAAAAATATAACATCCTAACACCCATAAAGGAAAGCTGAAGTGGTTACATTAGAACAAGCAATGTTGCTAAGGATAAGATGAGACATTTCATAATGATAAATGGGTGAATTCATCAAGAAAACATTTCTAAACAGGTGTGTACCTAATTACAGTTTCAAAATACATGAAGTAAAATCTGCTCTCATTGAAAGGAAAAATATATAAAATCAAAACTACATTTTGAGGCCAGGCACAATGGTTCACACCTGTAATCCCAGCACTTTGGGAGGCCAAGGCTGATGGATTGCTTAAGTTCAAGACCAGCCTGGGAAATGTGGGGAAAACCCATATCTACAAAAAAATACAAAAATTAGCCAAGCGTGGTGGCTTGTGCCTGTAGTCCTAGTTTACTCACACAGAGCAAGCAAGACTCTGTCTAAAAACAAAAAACAAAAAGATTAAAATGATACAAACTATGTTCCTTGAGCTGAATAGAATTGAACTAGAAATAAATAACAAAGACACCTAGAAAATCCTAAAACATTGGGAAATTAAACAATGCACTTCTAAATCTCCTATGGGTAAAAGATAAAATCACAATGATACTATAAAGAAAAAAAAATCTATCTGTCTATCTATCTCACTATGCCTGGGTTTAAATCTACCATCTTATTTTTTAAATTGTTCCGTGTGATCTTAGTTCCTTTTTTTATTGCCTTTGATTAAATTCAGCATTTTAATGATGCTATGCTGTCACCATTGTTACCATTTTTGCCTTAGTGATTATCTTCTAAGGAGACAGATATATATATACATACTTTTATGTATATACATATATACACATATATATATATATATATATATATATATTTTTTTTTTTTTTTTTTTCTCTGAGATCCTCTGGCCCAGGCTGGAGTGCAGTGGTGTGATCTCAGCTCACTGCAACCTCCACCTCCTAGGTTCAAGTGATTCGTTTGCCTCAGCCTTCTGAGTAGCTGGGATTACAGGTGCATGCCACCACACCTGGCTAATTTTTGTATTTTTAGTAGAGACTATGTATTTTTAGTAGAGACGTTATAGTTTCACTATGGTGGCCAGGCTGGTATCAAACTCCTGGCCTCAAGTGATCAGCTCGCCTCAGCCTCCCAAATTGCTGGGATTACAGGCGTGAGCCACTGTGTCCAGCCTTGTCTGAAATTTCATTACCAAGTCGGTATTAGAAAATATTTTGAACTAATAAATTAAAATGAAAGCACAACATCTTCATTACCTCTTTTTTTTTTTTTTTTTTTTTTTTTTTGAGATAGTTTCGCTATTGTTGCCCAGGCTGGAGTGCAACGGTGCGAGCTCAGCTCACTGCAACCTGCGCCTCCCCGGTTCAAGCGATTCTCCTGCCTCAGTCTCCCTAGTAGCTGGAATTACAGGTGGATGCCATGACACCCAGATAATTTTTGTATTTTTAGTAGAGACAGGGTTTCACCATGTTGGTCAAGGCTGGTTTTGAACTGCTGAACTCAGGCAATCCACCCACCTTGGCCTCCCAAAGTGCTGGGATTACAGGCGTGAGCCACCGCACCTGGCCTCATTACCTTATTTAATCTTAATTACCTCCCAAAGATCCCTTCTCCAAATGCAGTCACATTGGGAGTGAGGGCTTCAAAATATGAATTTGAGGGGAACACAATTCAGTCTGTGGCATACCTTAAGAAGCTAGAGGGGAACAGAATAAACCCAAAGTATGCAGAAGAAGGGAAAAAGTAAAGATGAATAAAATAGAAAAATTAATGAAATAAAAGACTTTTCTCCGAAAAGATGAATAAAATGATAACTCTCACTGGGTGCAGTGGCTCACGCCTGTAATCCAGCACTTTGGGAGGCCAAGGTGGGTGGATCACCTGAGGTCAGAAGTTAGAGACCAGCCTGACCAACATGGTGAAAGCCTGTCTCTACTAAAAATACAAAAATTAGCTGGGCATGGTGGCGAGCTCCTGTAGTCCCAGCTCCTCAGGAGGCTGAGGCAGGAGAATCACTTGAACCCCGGAGGCAGAGGTTGCAGTGAGCCGAGATCGTGCCACTGCACTCCATCCTGGGTGACAGCAAGATTTTGCCTCTAAAGAAGACAAACAAACAAAAAAAATGATAACTCTCCAGTCAGACTTATAAAAAGAGAAAAAAGATGTAAATCACCAGTATCAGGAATGAAAGAGTAGACATCAATATAGATCTTACAGATTAAGATAATATTTTGAATAACTTTATGCCAAGAAATTATACAATTTAGATGAAATGGAGAAATATTTTGAGAAACACAAACTGCTGAAGATCACACAAGAAGAAAAAGAACCTGAATAGCCCCTATTTCTGAAAGAAATTGAAGTCATAGTTAAAAGCCTTCCCACAGAGAAAGCTCTAGGCCCTGGTGGCTTGACTTGTGAATTCTACCAAACATTTAAGGAAGAAATGTTACCAGTTCTACATAAAGTCTTTCAGAAGATAGAAATATCTCTGATCCCAAAGAAAAATCTAAAGAATCAACAAAGTAAGTTGCCACCTTACTGCAACTAAAAAGTTGTAGAGCGTTTAGTGAGGTGATAGGATATGAGGTCAATATGTAAAGACAGTGTATTTCTATGTCCTAGCCACAAACAATTAGAAGTTAAAATGAAAGTATACCTCACTTCAGCTGATTAAGAACAAAAGAGTATGAATTAAAATTAGACTGCTTGGGGCCAGGTGCGGTGGCTCACACCTGTAATCCCACTTTGGGAGGCCAAGGTGGGCAGATTACGAGGTCAGGAGCTCAAGACCAGACTCACCAACATGGTGAAACCCTGTCTTTACTAAAGATATAAAAAATTAGCCAGGCGTGGTGGCACGCGCCTGTAATCCCAGCTACTTGGGAGGCTGAGGCAGGAGAATCGCTTGAACTCAGGAGGCAGAGGTTGCAGTGAGCCGAGATTGTGCCATTGCACTCCAGCCTGGGAGGCAAGATGAGACTCCGTCTCGGAAAAAAAAAGTTAGACTGCTTGGGTATAAATTGGAGCCCTGTCATTGAGTAGATGCATGATTTTTAATAAATTTTTAAATTTCTATGCTTTGGTTTTATTGTTTTATAAACAATTGTATAATCACACCTTTGCAGAGTTTGCAAAAAAACATACACAGAAAGCCTCGATAGCTCAGTGTCTGCCACAGAGCTGAGAGAAACAGATGTCTACTCCCATTTTACAAACACAGGTAGAGGAAGTGCCTTGCCTGAGGCCAGGGTTGAATTCTGCCTTCACCCATTTTGTCAGCAACACACTGGTGGAGAAGAGAGCTCTGGTGGGCACTGTTCTCTCAGGCAGGCTCAGAAGTGGGTGGGAACATAGATACAGCTCCCACAGGGCTGTTTCTGCCACAGACATGGACGTCTCGCTGCCTGATGAATTTCTATGCTGTGGTGGCCGCCTCACCTGCATCTTGGGAGAGCCACAAGATTGCAGAGAGGATAGAACAGAGGATCCTGAACTCCAACCCTGTCATGGAAGCTTTTGGTGAGCTTGGGCTCCTTTGCACAGTATCTCAGTCCCATTTCCTCTGGGATTTTCCACCTTCCAGGGAGAGGGACAGTGCTTTGAGACCCTCCCTTGGGTGGGGGTGGAGGATGAGTGTATCCTTCACTGCCTCAGATCCCCAACCTCTCCCTGGTACTCCTTAGCATCATTCTAACAGAGGTAATGTCGTTCAGTCCTCTTCCTCGCTCCAGCCTAGGCACACGTAACAGTCGTGCTGGAGAAGACCTGGTGGCTTAGCTCGTCCAAATTCTGTCTTTCTATCCAGTTTCCTGATGGTTCAATGAAGGGTACTTGTTAAGGGATACAAGGTGATTAGTGTTTGTGTTGGCACTGGAACCCAGATGTGCCTTCCTGTCTAAAGTCAGTAGTGACAGCTGATTGTTTTTGACCTTTCCCTTCAAAGAAAGGTCCCTGACTGCCTAGGCTTGCTCATTCCAATTTCTTGCCAGGAAGTTCTTCTAACTCCCCTGAATCCCACTTGCTAAAGCATGAGGGCCCATTTTCTAGTCCTGTCCCCTATGACATGAAAACCAACAAAGGGGCCTTTAGGTGACTTGAGCACGGGAACATGACCTCCAGAGACCTGCAGCCACCTTGGCTTATGAGGACTCTGCAAACCCAGGGGAGTGAAATAAACACAGGTGTGATCTGTAGGGAATGCGTGTACACTGAGGAATAACAACAGCAGTCGCTTTGGGAAGTTCATCCAGCTCCAGCTGAACAGGTAATAGCTGCTGTTGCCCTGGCTAGTGGGAGGACGGGATTGGGGAGGTTGAAAGTGGCTGGGGCAGTATCTGGCCTGGGCCACCCCTATGGGCAAAAACCCTGCTCCTCCTGGTGCATGCCCTTTACCTCAGGTGTGAGCTCTGAGGGTGATCTTTGCACCTGGAGAACTATAGCTCCTCTCCCCTTGGGGAACCCTGGGGCAGTGCGCTTATTCAGGCCTGGGTTCCTCCTGGCTTTTACTCTTGCTTAGGGACTTCAAGCTAAATTGCCACCTCTTTGGACCATATCCCTGAGCTTGAGGCTGAGACTTCGACTCCTGTCTTGGGGTAGAGCAAAGTGATGTGCAGAGGCCTTGGCCCTGCCCACCTGAGCTAGATGCAGGGGAATATTCCACGACACCCAAGGACATTCTGAGTGGTCCCCACCCCTCAATGCCCATTGGCTAAGTGGAAGAGCTTGGCAGGGAGTTGCCAGGTAGCAGGCAATCTGGCACACCCAGATTGCCAGACATGGCTATGGAATGAATGGGCAACTAACGGGCTCTGGCCTGTGTGTGTCCCAGGGCTCAGCAAATGACTGGAGCCGCAGTCCAGACCTACCTCCTAGAGAAAACTCGAGTGGCCTGCCAGGCTTCCAGTGAGAGGAACTTCCACATCTTCTATCAGGTTTGTGCCAAATGGGGCCACAGCCCCCCAGATGCAGGACAGGGATGGGTCCGTGTTTTTCAACCCCCCACCCCCCAGAATGCTCCATGCCTGGTTCCTTCACCTAGCTTTTGATGGAGCCACCACTTTATCCTGCAGACTTTACATGCAACACTTCTGCCTCACACTGCACCTTGGCTCCCAGCACAGTTGTGGCCTGGGAGTATGTTTTACCTCCTCCATCAGACCAGAAGGTCCTTGAGGCTGGGACTGTATCTCTAGGGTGGAAGCCATGTCACTCTTATCATTTTAAGGGCTCTCCTAGAATGGCATCTGTCGCTAACAGAACAAGGGCTTCCCTAGAGTTGTGCCTTTTCCATCGGACTGGGAGTCCCCCAAGGCATGGATAGGATATCTCCCTTTCTCTCAAAATCGGAGCATCCTTAGGTGATGGGTATGCCTCCCACGTCAAGACGATGGACTCCCTGGGCAGGAGTTGTCCTTTTTTCACCAGACTGCAGGTTTCCCTAGAGCAAGGTTCTTTTGCATCAGATTGGAGACATCCAGGGCTATGTTTACGGCATCTTTTGCCCCCATACCTGCCCTGGGCTCTCGGAAGGGACCTCTGAGCCTTGTGATGTTGCTACCAACTCTCCTCTTATCCCAACCCCATGCCTATGCAGGCCTGGGCTTTTCTCAAACCCCCTACCCAGCCTCCCACCTACCCTTCTCCACAGATTTGCAAAGGAGCCAGTGAGGACGAGAGGCTCCAGTGGCACCTTCCTGAGGGAGCTGCCTTCTCCTGGCTGCCCAACCCAGAGAGGAGCTTAGAAGGTAAGGGGAGCCCCATCCAGCACCTTGCGCTGACCCAGCATCACCCACCCACTCTGTACAGAGCCTGCCTCCCTCGCATCTTGCTGCTGCTGACCTCTGCCCCGAACTTGGATTCTTTTTCAGAGGATTGTTTTGAGGTGACCAGAGAGGCCATGCTCCATTTGGGCATTGACACCCCTACCCAGAACAACATCTTTAAGGTCAGAAGAAAAGCCACATTACTTATGTTTGGCAGAGATGACGGGCAGCCCTTTTCATAGAGATTTTCCCTGGACTTGGAGTTGGTCTTTCCCTGAGGATCTAGGACTTTGGGCCCCTCTGTGCTACCTCCAAGGAATCAGTCACCTCTGTTCTGCTGAGGCTGGAGACCAGGTGGTGGGGTGGACGGGGCATAAGGAACAGTGATGCATACACAGTGCTAGAGTACAGAATGCAGTAAGTGATCCATGGGGGCAGAGAGCAAGGTACCGCATGATCAGAAGAGAGAACTAGTGCTACCGCCTTGCTTGTCTAGTACATTAAAACTTACAAGTCATGTTCACGCTTCTCTGCTCACTTAGTTTTTTAAACAGTCCTCTGTGTGTGTTTATTTCCCTTTATGCCTGAGAAAACCAGAGAGGTAAAGTGACGTGCCCAAGGTCAGATACCACTAAGTGGTGATACAGAGTACCAGACATAGTAATTCCAAATTCCTACCCTCTCTGTCTTCCCCCAACCCGTGCCCCGTCATCCTCTGGAACATGAGACTGCCCCAGGTGAGCTGGGCTCCTCTCAGTCACACTAGGGGGGCCTCCCTTCTGTCTTTGCTGACAGAGCTGACTACCTCCTCTCATCTTCCTCACCCTCTAGAGCAGCAGGAGGGGATAGATAGGATGGCCTGGCAGTCGAGAAAGGGAGGCCACTTCAGGGAGGTAGCAATGCAGTGGAAAGTGACCCTCACCTCCAGATGGGGGCTGCTCAGACACTGCCAGGTAAGAACTTGACAGAAGGACAGCACCTGGGGACAAGCCCAGGATAAGTGGACAACACTGGGAGTCGGGGCAGGAGTGCTTTGGAGGTGGGCATGACCCTCTGCCACAGCCCTTCTGCCTGGTGGGCATGGCAGTCTTCTGGAGCAAGTTGTGGCCGGAAGACCAGTAGCACATGGAGGCACCCTGCCTGGGACCATATAGGAATGGTGGGTGGGGTCCCTGTGTCAGGTCTGAGGGTGGTTTTCTTTTTTTTTTTTTTTTTTTTTTTTTTTGAGATGGAGTTTTACTCTAGTTGCCTAGTCTAGAGTGCAGTGGCACAATCTCAGCTCACTGCAACGTCCTCTTCCCGGGTTCAAGTGATTCTCCTACCTCAGCCTCCGAGTAGCTGGGATTACAGGCATGTGCCACCACACCCAGCTAATTTTGTGTGTGTGTGTGTGTGTGTGTGTATTTTTAGTAGAGATGGAGGTTCACCATATTGGTCAGGCTGGTCTTAAACTTCTGACTTCAAGTGATCCACCTGCCTCAGCCTCCCAGAGTGCTGGAATTACAAGCGTGTGCCACCATGCCTAGCTGGGTCTGAGGGTTTTGAAGTTGCTGGGCCTTGGTGGGGTGAGGGGAGCTTCTGTCTATAGCCCCAGGGGGCTTGTCGGTGTGGAACATTTAGTACAAAGGCAAAGGGGCACCCATCGGACACAGACCAAGGTCACAGTGCCTCCAGCAGGCTGGGCTCTCAGAAGCCTGACAGTGGGAAAGGGCTCAAGGAAGCAGAGACAAGCCTCCAGCAGGCACACAGAAGCATCCCTGCCCCCAGTCACCAGTCTATTCCTAGAGAGCAGGGGACAGAAATGTAGAGGATGGGCGGGCATGGAGGCCCACAGGCTGCCCCAGGAGACATCTGAAGTCAGCCTGGGTTCTCATCCCACCCTTCCCCTCGGGAAGCACGTGTCCTCAGTCTCATCTCTATCATAGGCAGTGGCATAGCACATACCTTACAGGTTGTTGAAAAGATGCAATGAGGCGATGCATGTAACTTGTATAGAATTGTGTCTGGCAGAGATGGGCACACCTGGGCCATGATCGGGAGCTGCCCTTCTGCTGTCGTGATTGTACTCAGCAGAACGGCCCTTCCCAGAGTAGGCCCACGTCACGCCCTCTCCTACTCCCACCCATCCTTTTCTTTCCCCCAGGTCCTAGCTGGACTGCTGTACCTTGGCAATATCCAGTTTGCTGCCTCCGAGGATGAAGCCCAGCCCTGCCAGCCGATGGATGATGCCAAGTGTGAGGGTCAGGGTGTAGGATAGGGCAGGCCCTGTCAGGAAGGTAGCCAGCATTGCTGGGGTTGGGTGGAAGGCTGGATGGTGAAAATTGGAATCTGATGCCCTTGCTTATGCTACCCACCATAGGGCCTGGCCCTGGATCATTTACTCCTCACCCTGTCTGGTAAGGCAGACAGTATCGTCCCCATCTTAAAGATGAGAAAATGAGTCAGAGGTTTGTAAAGTGATTTGTCCCATACATGGCAGCATGGACTGGTACATGAAAGTGCTGGGTTTGAGTTCTGACTGCCGTTTATGGAGTCCTTTGGTGAGTCACTTCACTGATCAGAACTTAGGTTTCTTCTGTCCAGTTGGGGAAGTCATGGTCCCGCTGTGATGACTTCACAGTGCCTCGTGAAGAGGACTGGATGGAGAGTGATTTGCCTAAAGAGGATTTGCCCCTCCCAGACTCTGTCAGGACGGCAGCCTCGCTGCTGGGGCTCCCAGAGGACATGCTGCTGGAGATGGTGCAGATTAGAACCATCAGGGCAGGCAGACAGCAGCAGGTGTTCCGGAAGCCCTGCGCCCGAGCCGAGTGTGACACCCGTAGAGACTGCCTGGCCAAACTGATCTATGCGCGGTGAGCAGTTACTCTGGCCCCTTGTTGGGGAGGACCCCAACAAGTGCTCTTCCTGTCCGGGGTTGGGCCAGACAACATCAGGCAATAGGCACAGGCCCAGGGTGGGAGATAAGACAGACTGGTTCCTCTCCCTGCTCCTCAAACCCCTGGACACATCAGGGCATGGCTCCCAGGTTTCACCAAGCAGCGTCTGTGGCCTCTTTCTGAGTGGGAAAGTTGCTACATTCCTGGCCAGAATTCAGCTCATTATTAAAGTTCAGGAGGCTGCTTTAGCCTCAGCAAGGTGAAGAGAACCTGCTCAGCTGTCTGCTGGCAAGGCAGGCCCCAAAGGTGATCTAGAGCCTTCGCAGTTCCTGCTTCAGATCCTTGGCTGAATGGGCCTCTCTGTCTCCCTGTGCCTTTGTACATCACCTAGGAGTTTGATAGATTGTGGTAAAGCCAGAGGCTCAGCCCACAGCATGTAGCACAGTGGTGAAGGTGGGGTCCTGGCCTTTTCTGGTAGGTTACATGGGTACCTCCACCCTCTGGCCATGTGGTTAAGGATGATCTCTCACCTTGAGTTCTGAGATTCTTCAGCAGGCCTTGTAAGGGCTTCAGGGGCCCAGAATCCTCTGAGATGAGCCAGAATGAGTGTATGTGTGTGCATGTGCACATGAGACCTTGGGCACCTTTCTGGGGAGAGGGTCCCCTGCTTTCATAAACGCCACAAAGAGCCAATAGCCTGAGAAGCTCTGCTGGGGGAACCAGATCGTCTGAGTTGAAAATGGTCCAGGGCAGCTGAGGCCAGACTAAATCCATTTCAGCAAGAGACTAGTTACCACTGCCTCAAAGCTAATTTCAGGTCACAATTTGAGGTCAAAGGCTTTTAAAGCCTTTGCCTACAAGTCACTCCAAGATGAGCAGATAAAGTGTGATGAACACAGAGTGAGCTTCTGACCACAGGACATTTGCACAGCCCCTGTTGCAAAAAGAGCCAGTTTATTTACTGAAGGGAAAAAAGTTGCAGAGCAATTACTTTAAGAAAAATTGTAAGGAAGAAACCCCTGTATAGTGCTGTATAGTGTCAGCGTCTTGTGTGGTAGTCTCATCTTCTCTGGGCTGGGGCCGGTTCTAGAGTGGAGGATGCCATTGTTGACCTCGGGACTGGGGGCCCACTTGTGCAGAACTACATCAGGGGGTATGGTGGGGCCTTGAGCTCTGGGCTCCACCGGTAGAGTTTTGCAGGGGTGTTCAATGAACTCAGTTATTTACAAACCACACCCAGGCCCATCTGCCCCTTCCCAAGACACTAGCTGGGTCTTGAGCCATGTGACTGAGCTCGACTGATTCCCTGCCCAGCCTAGGAGCTGAGCTTGTCCTGTGCTCAGTCTTCCCATAAGGACATGCCAGGTTTGTGTGTACCTGGGAACATGCATGCCCATAGCCTGCATCTGTAGTAGGTCAAGATGTGATAGGCCGGAAGCAAGAGGAGAGGATTTGGCCTTTGACCTGTCAGGCTCAGAATACAAGGGCCCCCCAGGGTGTAGCACCCTGATGGGGGGAGCAATTTTACCACCCCTTTGACTCAGCCAGACCCTCTCACCAGAGTCCACTCTCTTCCCCCAACAGGTTGTTTGACTGGCTAGTATCAGTGATCAACAGCAGCATCTGTGCAGACACCGACTCGTGGACCACTTTCATAGGTAGCAAGGCCTCACTGTGCTGGGAGCACTCCAGAAAAAGAGCAATAAAGCCCTGGATGGAGAGGCAGGAGCCCTGGGTCCACTGTGTGACTCTGGGCAGTTCCTTTCCCTTTTTTGTCTCCTCTTGCATCTGCCTGCCAGCATAGGGCGAGATCTCTGCATAGGGTGAGATCTCTGCTCTCCTGCACCCACATCTGAGCAGTCCATAACTCTCCAGACAGGCTCAACAGTGCCTTGTCTGAAAGAGCCCTTTACCTCCCCAGAGACCCAGCTCTAATTGTGGGAGAGTAGTGGGGGTTGGGGAAAATAGCTGGATTAGAAGGGACTTTGGAGGCTGGCACCGTGGCTCACACCTGTAATCCCAACATTTTGGGAGGCCAAAGTGGGAGGATCACTGGAGGCCAGGAGTTGGAGACCAGCCTGGGCAATATAGCAAGACCCCATTTCAAAGAAATTAGCCAGGCATGGTGCTACATGCCTGTAGTCCCAGCTACTCAGGAGACCGAGGTGGGAGGATCACTTTAGCCCAAGAGTTTGAAGCTTCTGTGAGCTGTGATCACACCACTGCACTCCAGCCTGGTCAACAGAGCAAGACCCTATCTCAGGGGGGAAAACAAAAAAAGACTTGGGGGACATGACTGAGGGAGGTCAACACGGTTGTAACTAGGTGGGACAGTCAGTTATAGGAGGAAATAAAGCTTAAAGGTACAAGTGCAGTTTGCTCATGGAATGGTGGAATTCTAGGCACCAAATTGGCTAGTGAGACTAATGCCCTCCAAACTAGATTTAACACAGAAAATGTTCCCTGGGACCTGGTTTCCTATAGGAGGTGCCTATCAGAACCAGAGAATTCAGACTCAAAAATGGGCCTGATGCTCTGGGCTGTCTTCACACTTCATTTGGGTTTCCTGCTTGCTCTGAGCTCTACAGGGGAATGGGGTAGAGATGGGAGCCACCTTGGGTGGAGGGTGGGGAAGGTATGTTCTGCCCACCACAGGTGTCATGCTCACTCAGCCTGATGCCCAGGATGCCAAGTGTAAGGCATTGGCAGGGGCCCAGCCACCCTGGGTTCCTTGGTCCCCTATTCCCCATCTGCTCCCTGCAGTGGCCCCATGGGTTCTCTGCCATCCTCCCAGGCCTGCTGGATGTGTATGGATTTGAATCATTCCCTGACAACAGTCTGGAACAGTTGTGCATCAACTACGCCAATGAGAAGCTGCAGCAGCATTTTGTGGCTCACTACCTAAGGGCCCAGCAGGTGAGGGATGGGGTGAGCAGGAGGCAGGTCCTTCTTTTGGATCCTCAATCCCTTCCTGACCTTCCAGCCCCAGTCCACGTTCTGATTAGAAGCCTTTTGTTCCTTCTTATTTTATTTTTAATTGACAAATAATAATTGCACATATGGAGTACAGTGTAATGTTTTGATATACTTTTGTTTCTTTGATGCTGTTCTGGAATACGCTGTGGTTCCGAGGCCAGCCGTGGATGGCCCGTCAGGACATCAGACCACAGCTGCCTTCTCCCACCTCATCCCACCTTGTTCTTTAGGAGGAATACGCAGTTGAGGGCCTGGAGTGGTCATTCATCAACTACCAGGACAACCAGCCCTGTTTGGATCTCATTGAGGGAAGCCCCATCAGCATCTGCTCCCTCATAAATGAGGTGGGGAGGTCAGCTAATGAGCCGAGCACCAGAGTTGGCCTTTGGGTTTTCTGGGTCCTTGATGATTATCCTGTTTCCTCTCTGTGCCTGTCTCCTCCCAGTCTGCCAAATAGATCTGCTAATTGCTATATTTTTTCTGTTGGGGACACTGTGATGCCTGTGTGATGTCTGCTGTCATGGGGTCCACAGGGTGGGGACAGTGAGGGTTGTGGTGAGACACTCTCATGTTGGTGGCTGACCCCCTGTTCCCATCCCACAGGAATGCCGCCTCAATCGACCCAGCAGCGCAGCCCAGCTCCAGACACGCATTGAGACTGCCCTGGCAGGCAGTCCCTGCCTGGGCCACAATAAGCTCAGCCGGGAGCCCAGCTTCATTGTGGTGCATTATGCGGGGCCTGTGCGGTACCACACAGCAGGCCTGGTGGAGAAGAACAAGGTACGGGCTGGGCCATGCCCTGTGGGGCCTGCGAGAAACGAGATGCTGGGTCTTTGCTATGCAGACATAGTAGTTTCCCCTCGTGAGTCCTTTCTCTCCTGAACCTCCTCCCAGAATCCAGAATCACCATCTTGGGCCCACCTGTCTGAGGTCTCCACTAATCAAGCATGACCTGCCTGGAGATAACCCATGTTAGACTGGGTCTCCAGGTCTCTGGTTGTCCAGTGGACCTTCTCTTGGACTCGGGCCCTGTCCTACCTGGAAGCCCCGTCATCTGCGGCTTGGGTGGGCAGTGGATGGCCCTGGGCAGAAGCTCCACCTGCCCTCACTGCTGCTCTTGCCATTTCCCAATAGGACCCTATCCCACCTGAGCTGACCAGGCTCCTGCAGCAATCCCAGGACCCCCTGCTTATGGGGCTGTTTCCTACTAACCCCAAAGAGAAGACCCAGGAGGAACCCCCTGGCCAGAGCAGGGCCCCTGTGTTGACCGTGGTGTCTAAGTTCAAGGTGGGTCTGATGTGCTGATGGGAGGTGCTTGGTTCACTCCACGGTCTCACAAATATTTATTGAGCACCTGCCAGGATCGGTGCTGTTTGTTGGGGAGCAGTGGCAAGTCAAGTAGATGTGGTCCCAGTCCCCTGGAGTTTATACTTCAGTGTGGAAGACAGAAACAGTAGACAAATAGGCTATCAGGTATAATATGATGGGAAGTCTAGGGGCCTATGGGGGCACCATGCAGCCTCTCACCCCCTGCCAGTGGGGTGCTTATGGGAAGAGGATCAGCTACATGAGCTTCTTTGACCTGGCTCATCCCCAGCTGTCTAGCTTCCTGTTCTAACCCTACCCTCACTCACTTCTCTCACATCGTCTGCTTTCTACCACCTCTCAGTCCTTGCATGTACCGCCCCACCTTCCTGGGATACTCTTGACTACTGCCCCATCAGCTCCACCTCACTCCCATCCTCCACGCCCCTTTTCCTAGTTTAGTCCTTCTCATCCTTCAGACTTTAGCTTTATCGCCACCACCTCGAGGAGGCACCTGGAAAACCAGGTTTGATTAGCACCTTCCTACCCAGCCTCAAACACACCCCCAAGGGTGTTCATCCAACATGTGTGGCCCATTGGAGTGAGCTCTGACATGGCAGCAGGCAGCCTGTGGCACAGCCTCCAACACACAGGATGAGCTGAGTGATAACAGTTGTTGCTGGACGAATGGCAAGAAGTTTTGAGATTGTTCTTTTCTAAGAAGATTGCTCTGGGGAGAAGTGGGGAAGGGAAAGAGGAGGAGATTGGATTCAGGGAGACCAGTCAGGGAGGATCACAGGTTTAGAAGGGTCCCTTAAGACAGAGATGAGGAGCATGGGAAGTTAGGAGAGGAACGTGCTCTGAGCCTGCTCGTCGAGAGCCTGCAGCAGTCATCCCTGCACAGGAGATTCTTGGTCTCAGGATCATGGAAGGGCCCGCTGGAGTCATTTGATGTAATTACTAACCAGAGCCCAGTTGATGGCCCTGGGCAGCCCCTCTCCCTGCCTAACCCCATGGTCTCTCATCTGCAGGCCTCACTGGAGCAGCTTCTGCAGGTCCTACACAGCACCACGCCCCACTACATTCGCTGCATCAAGCCCAACAGCCAGGGCCAGGCGCAGACCTTCCTCCAAGAGGAGGTAATTAACACCGGGCCAAAGCTGCTTCGCACCAAACCCCATCTGGCCAAGGCCCTGGAGAGATGAAGGGCAGGACATCTGTTCCAAATGGAGTGCACAGAAGTGGTCTCTCCGGCCAGGCCTGACATGAGAGAGGACCCATCTCCCTTGCTGTGGCAGGGCAGGCATGTATGGTTGTGTGGTCTGTGCATAGTAGCCTAGCCAGGGAGGCAAGTTCCAGTGCATCTTGTTTTTTTGAGCCATGTACCCTGATGAGAGACTGAAACTGCCCAGAGGAATGGGTGTCTCGTGATTAGCTGAAAGTCTGCATCACCACACAGTCCCCGCACAGTGCAGCCATTTCTCACTGGAGGTATCTTTTTTTTTTTTTTTTTTTTTGAGACTGAGCCTCACTCTGTCACCCAGGCTGGAGTGCAGTGGTGCAATCTCAGCTCACTGCAACTTCCGCCTCCCGAGTTCAAGTGATTCTCCTGCCTCAGTCTCCCAAATAGCTGGAATTACAGGTACGCACCACCACACCTGGCTAATTTTTGTATTTTTAGTAGAGGTGGAGTTTCACCATGTTAGCCAGGCTGGTCTCAAACTCCTGACCTCAGGTGATCTGCCCACCTCAGCCTCCCAAAGTGCTGGGATTACAGGCATGAGCAGCCACTGCACTCAGCCGGTATCATTTTTTTCTAATCTAACAAAAGCACTCTAGCCAGCAGCTGCCCTTTTCTTGGGATTCCAGGTTCTGAGGGATGTGGATGAGGGGTGAATGCTGGGCACTGCTGAAGGTGTGGCCTGGTAGATGTGGCCTTCCGGTTTGTAGCCAGGACAACTCAGCTCTGTGGTAAAGACCTGGGTTCAGGTCACAGAAGAATCTTCATAGTATAATCTTCCCTGCCTCTCAGCTGTGAACCACCCTCTAATGCCTGCAGACAGTGAAAACAATCCAAACTGGAAATTTGCCTGGGCTGGGTTGTGTGGTAGTGAGACTACACTGAGGGCAGGGTGAGACGGAGCCAGGACATCACTTGCTTCAGCTGTATCAGAAGCCACGCGTCGGATGAGGGGGACTTGGGACCACCAGGACCCTTTCTAGTGGGAGATTTGTTTTCAAGGTCCCTCGATTTCTCACTGCCCCAAGGAGATACCCCCATTAGCCAAGCCTTGGGAGAGCCTGCAGCTTGGCACTGGCCAGGGCCTAAGAAGAAGGGCTGAGAGAATGGCATTTCTGGCCTGCTGGCCCCATGCTGCAGGTGCCTGCCCTGTCTCCCCACCCTTGCAGGTCCTGAGCCAGCTGGAGGCCTGTGGCCTCGTGGAGACCATCCATATCAGTGCTGCTGGCTTCCCCATCCGGTGAGTGGGCTCGATCACGGCACAGTGCAGGGCCAGTACAGAGTGGGGCTCAGGACTCTCATTGGGCAAGAGCCTGCCCAACCCAGAGTGAGATGTGGAAATGAAGAGAAAGAGGCTGGTCTGTAGAAGTCAGCTGGGAACTAGGGAGCAGCACCCATTCGTTCATCCATTCACTTATTGTGCACTATTTTGTACCCAGCTGATGGCTGTGACAAAAGCCACATTGGTACCATGTTGGGGACAGAAGCCAGACTCAGGAGGGCTGACAAGCAATTGGGAGGAAGTGCAGATATCAGGTGCCAGCAGCTGTCTGAGAAGTGTTGCCTTGATGAGGAGCAGGGAGATCTGGGGGAGGCAGAGGAGACTGTGGGGTCAGAGAGGTCAGAGGGGAGATGTGGTCAAGCATGTCTGCGTCATAGGAGTGGTCCAATTGTTTGGGGAGAGGCCTGTCAGCCCCTTTGGAGGGAGGCAGCCCGCAAATCCCCTGCTAACACAAGAGATGCTTTGTGTTGGTAGACCAAGGCAGCAGGGAGAGCAGACCCATTTTAAATGGTCTTTATGGGTTTCCAACTAAGTGATCCTAGAAATCGCTTCAAAACCACATTCACATTCAGTGGGGATACTCGGGGAGGGCAGCACCGTGCTGTGTTGTTGAGCAGATTAAATAGAATAACTTCTGATGAGCCCTGAACCGTTAACCTGGCTCACAGATGAAGTAATTCTCTACTTCTGCCTGCTTTGGCTTCCAGGGTCTCTCACCAAAACTTTGTAGAACGATACAAGTTACTAAGAAGGCTTCATCCTCGCACATCCTCTGGCCCCGACAGCCCATATCCTGCCAAAGGGCTCCCTGGTGAGTGGGACCCATGAGTTAGTCATTTGTGCAACCACAATTTACTGAGCATCTACCCTGTGCCCTGTCTTAGGGCTAGGGGGCTGGGGCTTACTGGTGAATAAAACCAGCCCTGGTTTTGGTTCAGTGGGGGAAACAGATTCAAAAAAGACAAATAGTATGGAAAGTGGAAAAGCAGAGCTATGAGCAGGATGCTGTGGGTGGTGCTAGGGAGGTGTGAATTGGGGAAGGCTTCCTGGAAGAGGTAGTATCTGAGAATAAATTGGATTAGCCAGGTGACGGGTGGTCCACATGATAGATGTAATCTGAACAAAGGCCTAGAGGCTTGAGGCAGCAGTGTGGGTATGAGGAACTCCAGCCCGTTCTGTGTTGCTGGTTCACTGAGGCAGAGAACTGGGGCAGGTGAGGCTGGAGTGGCAGGTGAGGCTGGAGTGGCAGGTAGGGCTCCATCAAGGAATCTGGACTTTATTCTCTGGGCAGATGAGCAGGCACTGCAGGGGAGGGAGCAAATGACTCTTGTCAGCCTCACACTTTCTGGAGACCACTCTGGGGGCACCATGGAGGGCTGTGGGATTGAGGCTGCAAAGTTGCCCCAATAGAGAGAAACAAGAATTGTGGGCACAGTCGGGAAGTATTTGTTGGAAGAAACTGGTCAGTCTTGGTAGGGGCTTGACTAGATGTAGAGGGAGAGGAAAGGAGTAAATTAACTTAGCCTGGGAAGTGAGGAAGAGCAAGAGGAAAAGAGGTTCAGGGAGGCTGAAGAGCCCGGGCATGGGTGACTTGTCCTGCAGGTCCAGTGAAGAAGTCTGCAAGGCACTTAGGCAGGCTTTAGTCTCAAAGGAAGAATCTGGAGGCCCTCATATGGGGGTTGTCAGCATGCAGATAAAAGAGAGGCTGTGGGAGCCACAGGGCCCAGACACAGGCAGAGGGAGAACAGGCCAAGGACAGGCTGCCGGGGGGCCCCGCCTCGGCAGGACCCCAGCCCAGCACCTCTGCCCCTCCCACGCAGCCTTACCCTGGGCCCCTCACAGCCACTGGGGCAATCCTGCTTTGTTTCCCTCCCCTCCTGGGCAGTTTTCACTTTCCTTTCACCCTTTCTCCTTTCTTCTCCCTCTCCATGGTTTGCTGTCCTGTTCCGTGTCTCTTACCCATAGCCCTTCTGGCCCCTGGTTGATTTTGCTGCTGTTTCTCATCTGTGGTGTCTCCTTTGGCAGCCTCTGTCTTCAGAGAGGCACTGGGCATCTAAGGTGGTCAGAGCCCTCAGGTAAATCCTACCTCTCCAGGAGTCAGCTCTGCGAGCTGCGGGAGGGCAGGCAGTGGGACACGGGACCTTTGCAGGGCTGGGATTTTTTTAAATTTATTTTTTAATTTATTCTTTTTATTTGCAGTAGAAGATTCCCAAACTAAGGGCTGGGATTGGATCTCCCTTTTCCCATACATGGTGGGGAGTTGAGGGGTCGGGGCTGAGGGAGTGGCCTATAGCTGCCCTATTTGGCCCTCAGGATGTGTGTTTGGGCCTTGGAAACAAATGCTGGCTGAGCAGCCTGGGATTCCAAGCTTGGAAGGAGTCACCCTTCCAGGTGTCAAGCACCCTCTGCCAGCCTGCCCAAAGGGACTCATGGCAGTAGAGGCTGTGGGACACCCCAGGACACACAGGCGCAAGTGGGTATTCCAAGGCTCCACGGAACAGCTAGCACCCTGAGGGACAATAGAGAGGCTGTTTGTGGCTTCCTCCAAAAGAAGAACGAGGAGAAAGTGGCTAGAGCCAAGAACAGCAGGAAAGAGACCTGTAGAGTGCTAGGGAGGCCAAAGCCAGTTTCTTCAGGCCACAGAGGCATGTAGAGATGACCATGCACTGATGGGGCCATCTCCCTCCCCCAGAATGGTGTCCACACAGCGAGGAAGCCACGCTTGAACCTCTCATCCAGGACATTCTCCACACTCTGCCAGTCCTAACTCAGGCAGCAGCCATAACTGGTGACTCGGCTGAGGCCATGCCAGCCCCCATGCACTGTGGCAGGACCAAGGTGTTCATGACTGACTCCATGGTGAGCTGGTTTGGGGATGAGGAGGTTACAGAGGCAAGCTGTGTGCTCTCCTCAGCAGGAGGGGGCAGGGGGAGAAGAGGCTGCCCTCAATGGATGCCTTTTCTCCCAGCTGGAGCTTCTGGAATGCGGGCGTGCCCGGGTGCTGGAGCAGTGTGCCCGCTGCATCCAGGGTGGCTGGAGGCGACACCGGCACCGAGAGCAGGAGCGGCAGCGGCGGGCCGTCATGCTCATCCAGGCAGGTAGGTGGGCAGGTCACCTGTCAGCACTGCTCACAGACCCCACAGGATGTTGGTTTCCTTTGAAACATAGCTCGTCGAGTCCCCATCTCCTGAAGCTGTGTCCCAGCCTGAAGAGATGTCCCTGTGGTGTGCTGGGATTCAAATTCCCTGTCCCCCTCACTCATAACGTCTCTCCAGTTCAATGGAAACCAAGTCACTCCACAAACAAAGGTTCTCTGTAAGAAGTGGAGGCTAAGCGTTGTCTTTAATTCCTCTTTCTCAGACCCTGACAGCTGTTTAGGCCAACTTTTTTTCCCTTTATGACAACTCAAACCATTACCTGCTGGGCTCTAGGGCTGGAATGAATTTAAGGAGAAGGTAAAAACCAAAAGGAGTTCATCAAATGAAAAGATGTATTAACCAACATGTTCATAGTGGCCTTATTTTGAAAAGGAAAAGTGTTGGAAAGAACCCAAATATCTAACAGTGGTGACATCATGGCCAAATGATGGACTGGACCATCCCTATGATGCAGCTAAGTGTTTTTGAAGAATATTATAAATTTAATGGAGAACCACTTCCAAAATGATATTCATACCTAGATGTCAAACTACATATTAAGGGCGATGCCCTCCTTTTAAGGTGTGTTTGTGTGTGTATAGGCATTAGAAAAATTGTATAAGGAAGCTGGGCACAGTAGTTCGCTCCTGTAATCCCAGCATTTTGGGAGGCTGAGGTGGGAGGATCACTTGAGCCCAGGAATTTCATACCAGCCGGGCAACATGGCAAAACCCTTTCTACTAAAAATACAAAAATTAGCCAAGTGTGGTATTATGCACCTATAATCCTAGCTACTCAGGAGGCTGAGGCAGGAGAATCACCTCAACCCAGGAGGCAGAGGTTGCAGTGAGCTGAGATTGCACTATTGCACTCCAGCCTGGGTGACAGAGCAAGACTCTGTCTCAAAAACAAAAACAAAAAAAACTTAATTAACCGTGCCTGGTGGCGCATGCCAGTCCCAGTTACTCCAGAGGCTGAGGCAAGAGGATTGCTTGAGCCTGGGAGATTGAAGCTACAGCCTTACGGAGGCTACAATAAGCTGTTCGTGCCACTGCACTCCAGCCTGGGCAAGACCCTGTCTCAAAAAAAAAAAAAAAAAAAAAAACACGAAAGAAAAAGAATATGCTGAAATTGTAGAGAAGGGAATAAAAATTACCATCATCTATTAATTGTATCAGTGTTTGGGTATATGGTGATGTGAGATCAGGGATGCATAAAGCGAACAAATTCAACTGAGGATTAAAAACAAAACAAAACAAAAAAAAAAGTTTTTAAAGGCACAGACAATCCAGACCCCTCCCATTCCCTGGGTGCTGACCTGGACCCAGCCTGAGACGGGAAGTGACTGCTGGGCCCTCAGCCAGTCCTTCTCCCCAGTGCCCCTTCACTGTGTTGTGTAGGTGTATTCAAGTGTGTGGGCAGTGTAAGGAATGTTTAAAAGCCAATTTTGCCTTATGTATTGATTTTAGAACCTTATTTGTAGCAATTTATTGAAAAAAAAAACGTATTTGAAACTTTGACAGCAACTGTCGTGCTGCTGCAGCCAGGTCACTGACAGCTCTAATGGCCCCTTTATTATCTCTTTCCTGTTTCTGGGCAAACCTCTTAGCCATTCGTTCCTGGTTAACTCGGAAACACATCCAGAGGCTGCATGCAGCTGCCACAGTCATCAAGCGTGCATGGCAGAAGTGGAGAGTAAGTAAGACCCAAGAAGTCGGGGTGGGCAGTGGATCAATTTTGGGGACCAGATGGACCCAAGTGGGAATGCTGGCTCTGCCACTGCAATGCAGGTGGCCTTGGGCAGGTTGTTCAGCCTCTGTGAGCCTCATATTCCTCGTGTATGCAGTGGGCACAGTAACACCTACCCTGCAGGGTGGTTATGTAGGTGAAGAGTGGTATAAGCAACTCTGGGAATATACCAAACTCTGGGATGTACACTTTAGAAGACTGGGTTTTATGGCATATCAGTTATATCTTGATGGACTCTTACCTTGTTTTCAAGTAGCATATGTAAGGCCTAAGCACAGTTGCCTGGGGTGTATAGACTTGTGCCATATGGAACCAGTTTGGTTCAGGGCAGCCAGCTGTTTGCAACCAGGTGCCTTCGGTTCACCTTGTTAAGATGATTTGTTAAAGATAGTTTTGATTTCCATTTTCTGCTAAGAGGGCTAGATAAATCTAAAGCTATAAAGGGATATTTGCTTTTTAAGATCAGAATGGCCTGCCTTGCTGCTAAAGAGCTGGATGGTGTGGAAGAAAAACACTTCTCTCAAGTTCCCTGTTCCCTGAGCACCTCGCCGCTGCAGACCAGGCTCCTGGAGGCAATAATCCGCCTCTGGCCCCTGGGACTGGTCCTGGCCAATACGGCTATGGGTGTAGGCAGCTTTCAGAGGAAATTAGTGGTCTGGGCTTGCCTCCAGCTCCCCAGGGGCAGCCCCAGTAGCTACACTGTCCAGACAGCACAAGACCAGGCTGGTGTCACGTCCATCCGAGCGCTGCCTCAGGTACGTTGTGTGTGATGGCCATGACAGCTTTGTTCCTGAGAACAGTAGGAGCAAAGCCTACAAGTTCACAGCGGGAATGAGACTGAGGCTGGGACAAGATCCATCCCTAACCCTACTGGGTAAACCAGAGGGCTGCATGTCCCAATCAGCTGCAGGTTTGGATTATTTATTTTGTTATAACTGGGAATCTTCCAGAGCCCTTTATCTTTTTAAAAACTGCTTCTAATTATTTCAGCATCTCTAAATCTTCTAGTCCCATTTCCAAATGCAATGCTGCGTTTCTAGCAAGCTCCCAGCTGATTCTGATGCTCCATGAACCACACTGTGAGAACCAAGGCTTTAGATGAGTCCGGAGCAGGAGGTGATGAAAGTTTAGCTTAAGGCCTGGAGCGGTGGCTCACGCCTATAATCCCAGCACTTTGGGAAGTCGAGGCGGGTGTATCACCTGAGGTCAGGAGTTCAAGACCAGCCTGGCCAACATGGCGAAACCCCATCTCTACTAAAAATACAAAAATTGGTTGGGCGTAGTGGCAGGTGCCTGTAGTCCCAGCTGCTCGGGAGGCTGAGGCACGAGAATTGCTTGAATCTGGGAGGGAGAGGTTGCAGTGAGCCGAGATTGCGCCGCTGCACTCCAGCCTGGGTGACAGGACAAGAGTCCATCTAAAAAAAAAAAAAAGTTTGGTTTAGGGTAATAAAAGGTCAATTACAGAAAAGAGGAAAAATTCACGAGACATAGCAAAAAAGAAACTACCCAAGACTTGAGAGCAAATAATCTAATTAGTCCCACATCACAACTTGGGTTGTGAGGAGTTTGTTACCTCAAATGGCACTGGATTTGGCACCATGTTTTCCCCAAATTGTATTGCTTGGTTTTTTCCTTTTCTGGCTGACGAAATGACAAGCAGGGTCAGTGGTCCAAGTTCTCTGTGGGTTTTTTTTTTTTTTTTTTTTTCATGTTATTTAATTTTTTGAGACGGAGTCTCACTCTGTCGCCCAGGATGGAATGCAGTGGGTTTAAGCGATTCTCCTGCCTCGGCCTCCCGAATAGCTGGGACTACAGGGCATGTGCCACCATGCCTGGCTATATTTTTTTTTCGTATTTTTAATAGAGACGGGGTTTCGCCATATTGGCCAGGCTGGTCTCAAACTCCTGACCTCAAGTGGTCTGCCTGC
This sequence comes from Pan troglodytes, assembly GCF_028858775.2. Classification (NCBI taxonomy): domain Eukaryota; kingdom Metazoa; phylum Chordata; class Mammalia; order Primates; family Hominidae; genus Pan; species Pan troglodytes. Next base: position 31,391,151 of record NC_072417.2, read on the forward strand.
CTTGCCCTCCCAAAGTGCTGGGATTACAGGTGTGAGCCACCGTGCCCAGCTCTTTTTATATAAGCATCCAGGGAAAAGTCAGCCAGCACACTCAGGAAGTCAGTGTCACTCAGGGCTTTGTGAGTCACCCCAGTAAGCCAGGCCTCATAGAAATAAAGTGGCCAAGGAAAGGTGAAAGTGTGTTGCACTGGGAGGTAGAACCCCAGGGTCTGGGTCCTGGTTCTGCCCCATTCACTGGATGATCTTGGCTAAGACACATTTTCTCGGAGCCTGTCTATAAAATGGGCTAATACTCAACCTACTGCATGGAGTCACAGCAAGGAGTAAGTGAAATGACAAGGCAAAAGGAAACACCAAATTTCCATTCAGAGGAATAACTATAGGCCTTAATCTGGATGAAATCTCCCATGAAAACCCACAGGCCTGCTAAACAGAAGGGTAAATGTTTTGCCCTTCTGGCTTTAAGCAGTCATAGGAATGTGACAGACATTCCTCTTAGGGAGTGCCTCCTCCTAGGGTTTCCTCATCTGTCTCACACTGAGTGGATGTAATGCTATTTTAATCCTGCTGTGGCCCCCAATACTAGTACTTGTCCATACCTTCTTGCATTTTTAGCGTCTGCTCTGTGGGGTTCTGTTTAGCCCTGGCACTCCCAGGAACTAGTGCTAAAGCTGCATCTCTCTCTCTCCCCTCTAGGGATCGATAAAGTTTCACTGCAGAAAGTCTCCACTGCGGTATGCTGACATCTGCCCTGAACCTTCGCCCTACAGCATTACAGGCTTTAATCAGATTCTGCTGGAAAGACACAGGCTGATCCACGTGACCTCTTCTGCCTTCACTGGGCTGGGGTGATCCTTGGTGCCTTTGTTTCCACAAGGCCTTTTCCTGCCCCCTGCCTTGCCAAAGACATTTAATCAGCACACAGCTGCCAGACTATTCCCACAGTGCTCCAAATGCACATGAACAACAGTGACGGCTCCAGCCCTCGACCCAGAGCCCCGTGCCCAGTGCGTCAGTGGGCCTGGGGTTCCAGGCTACATCAAGCACGGATGGTGTCAGGGCTGGTAGTTACCAAACCAGGGTTAAGAAACATCAGGGCCACATTTCATTACCTTCACAGATCAAACTCAGCAGCAGTCATGACTGTCTGTCACTACATTGGGGATCCCAATTCCACATAAGCACTTTTGGAAGAAAACAGCCAAAGTTGGCCTAAAATTGGCGCTGGAATTTGGGCTGGGAAAAATCTTGTGGTTACTTTCTTTAAAAAGGAACAAAACTTTAGTATTTAATTAGTTGATCTATTTAATGTAATTTCAAACAATTAAATTATGAATAATGCAATGTACAGTAGAATCACGTTTTGATTTTATTAACACTGACCAAGTTTAACTCCATATGAAGTGTAAGCTTGGTATCGTTTATGATGTCTATCAACTGTACCAAAAGTAAAACATTTAAAAACAATCACCTGAATGTCAAGTTTTCTCTCCATAAAGGACTTGCCACCTTAAGGACCCCACGTCTGCCTGAAACATGAGCCACATCAATGCCGGTAAAGGCCTGCATGACCTAATCTGCATCCTGGAAACCTCTTTTGCCTGAGCTCCCCCGCCCCCCACTAGCTGGTCTCCTGGGAGAGGGAGCAGGCAGGTTCCGGGAGTCAAGCACACGCTTGAGCAAGTAGCACAATAATCTATCTTAAGACTCCTCATTCTGGGATGGCTCCACAATTCCTAAACAGCAGTCTGCAAACTCCACAAACAAAGGCTCTTGCATGTAAGCTCTCATGAGCTTTGCTTTGTCTTCTCCCTGATCGAGGTTGACCATCAACTGCCTGAGGTGTGGATTGAGTAATAAGCTTCTTAATGTTGCAGATTCCCCTAAAAATTAACAAGAAAAAAAGCCAGTCTGAGTTCAAGTGGAAACACATGGAGATGGCTGAAAAGTGAAGAACTATTTCAAGTGTAATAAAACTATCAGCAAGGTGTGGTGGCTCATGCCTGTAATACCAGCAACTGGGGAGGTCAAGGTGGGCAGATTGCTTGAGCTCAGGAGTTCAAGACCAGCCTAGGCAACATGGCGAGACCCCACCTCTATAAAATGAAAGGTAAGACCAGCATATCAAACTATTTCCACATTAAATGCAGTAACAGATACCAGTTCTCGGTATCTTTGTAAATATTGTAACTTCGTGCCACTTCAGCTAAGAAAAAAATGCTTTATCAGCACAATCACAAAGCAAATAGTAGCATTAAGCTGCTGGCATGTTTTCTTTCTTTCTAGCCATAAAACTTGCCAGTGGTGAAGACGGCTATACGAAATACTCTGAATGATGTCTAAGCATGCGATTTGGCATGCAGCAGCACCAGTAGCAGGGAACCAATAATACCTGCATGGTACTTTACAGTCTGTAAAATTTTTCACACCTATTACCAGCTCATCTCCAAACTCAGTCTAACTAATCATTACCATGAGACTTAAGTGCAAAGCATAACCTTTTAACATGATTCTGTGAAATGGGAAGAATGAAATTAACAGACCCCATGCACATGTAACAGAATGTTGTAAGGACTGAATAAGCAGTGCTACAAAAATGGCAACACCTGTTTCCCCCTAAATCAAATCATGTGATAACCAGTTTGCCTTAAGGGCTGGACTGTGAGCTGAGCACTGGGGATCTGGGAATACAGGTCCCTGCTGTACAAATCGGTATGTGAGAGACAAATTACCATGAAATGTAACAGTGAGTTATTACTAGTAAGTCCAAGTTGCTATGGGAAACCAAAAAAGTGCCTAATTCTGAAAGAGACACAAAAGGTCAAGAAAAGCTTAGCTGAGTGAAGAAAACTTGAACCAAGGCTTGAAGGAGGAGCAGAATTTTGCCAACCCACAAGACCAGCAGGATTCCAGGCAGAAGGAATGGTGTGGGCAGGCTGGGAGGTGTGAAACCCTGTATGTTTACAGATTATGTGGCTAGATAGTAAGAGCCCTACATGCCATACTTATTCAAGAATTTAATAACTTTTTTAAAAATCACAATCCTTACAACACAGTAAATGTATCTCAACGATTGACAAGCATAGCACAGACTTACCTAAATTCTTTAAATTCTGCAAAGAAACTCTGTCTTCTTCCTCATCGCTATTGAGAAAATCAGCTATAGAGTCATCATCATCTAAGGAATACAAAACAGTCAATGGCTCATGGCTAAAAAGGAGGCCTGGGCACCAGATTTTAACCACTACTTCAACAGGATAAAAATGTGTGCATGCACATGTGATAGTGATAGGGGTATTCAAGCAGGTACAGACAAAAATCCTCTTCTCCGGAGTTTGTGACTATACTAACACTCCTTTTTTAGAAGAGAGAGGCTAAGTGATTTTAACAAATGCACTCTAGTGTTCACATCCTTACTGTATATGTGGTCCTGTGGTCTTTAGGCTTAGACCCCGGTTGTCTAATAACTTAATACCCATCCCCACCTCAACATGGCTCCAACCCTGTGATGGGCCAATTAACTGGATGCTCTGTAAAAACCAGCCAAGTAGAATCTCCTGTGCTTTCAGCATGGGCAGAAACTGCTGGCATTGCCTGAACCCAACCTGGAAATTTCTCAAAGGGCAAAAATGGGCCATGCCTTTGGAGTGAATGTTCAGTACCTCTTTGGTGGCACCAGAGGGCCTGCTTTCAGAGCCCGGCATGGTGCTTGACACCCAGGAGGTATTAAAGAACGTTTAGATGGCTGGACGGATAGGTTGACGGCCCACTACTGCTGTGAGCTCTGAACCCCCAGCAGCAGCGAGATGATCTAGGACAAAGAAAGCCTCCTGCCTGGGCTGAGTTCAGGTGAACTGACAGTCCCAGCCAGATTCATGGAGGGAGACCAGCAGCTGTGGGCTAGAGAAGGCTCCTGTCAGCAGGGCCCACCGCAAACCCCCAAACCACAGCCATGGCCTTTCTCATCTCTGTCTTCTGCCCATTTTTCTTCTCCTGAATACTGCTTTCAGGCTGTTGCCTCAATATCACCCATGATGACATGGCCCCACTCCTGATGCTCAGGGCTAAGGAAGCTGTTCCTTCCCAATGAAGCTGTTGTTCTGGATTCCCTCACCAGCCCCACTCTCCCCTTTTCCTTCCTTTCGACTTATTCTATGTGAAGTCCCTTGTAGATTTGTTTGAAGTCAACCAACCCACCTTTGTTTTCCACAGGCTTTACGGTTTTGGTAGGAAGAGCTGATCTTATTTTTTTCTCAACAGGACGAGTTTCAGGGTTGCACTGTTCTGAAAAAGACACAAATCCCAGGCCCACATTACCTCCATTTCAGCGACAAGGCTGCACCTCCCTACCAAGGTAGCATCTAGGTAGGAAGCAAGTGTCTGGGGTAAGGGATGTGGGTGGGTGCCCAGGAATGTGGAAGAAGTGAGAGATCAAAGCAAGAGGGAGGTTAAGGAAAACTGCCAGCAGGCTGAGAAAGCAGGACTCATTCACGTACCCCAAGAACCTGTCCCCATCCTCCCTACCCTGCCGAATCTTACAAAATTCTCACCACAATTAACTGGGGTGTTTGAAATAGCTGCTGTAAACCAGATACCAGATGGGATAAAACTAGGGGCAAAACCACCAAAGAACTTACAGAGTCAACAGAAGGCCGGCTGTGCTGACTCACGCCTGTAATCCTAACATTCGGAGGCCAAGGTGGGAGGATCACTTGAGCCCAGGAGTTTGAGACCAGCCTGGGCAACCTAGCAAGACTATGTCTCTACAGAAAATAAAAAAAATCATCCAGGCATGGTGGTACACACATGTGGTCTCAGCTACTTGGGAGGCTGAGGCAGGAGGATCCCTTAAGCCCAGTGTGTCAAGGCTGCAGTGAGCTGTGATTGTGCCACTGCACTCCAGCCTGGGTGACAGTATCAACAGAGCATGAAGTCACAGGAAAGGGTTCTGAGGACATAAAGGCAGGACCAGATTGTAGAGACTTAAGATGTAGATTTGACAATATGCTACGGAAAGGTTCTAGTCAGGTAGGTGGCAGTTACAACAGCTGCCAGTGACTAAGTGCCAAGCACTGTGCCAGGTACACAGTGAGATACATAGTGGCTCAATGAACCTTTACAAAGCCCCCATGACATGGAGACTGTTAATTCCACTTACAGATGAAAGGATTAAATTTTCTTTAATAAACTTGTCCATTGGGGTCCACAGCTAGTAAGTAGCAGAGGCAGATTTGGAATCCAGGTCTAACTTTACGGCTATGCTATATGTGTAAGGAACACAGCAGGAGGGACTGAAGGAGAGGTGAATTTTCTGGGTTGTACCTGACCCCAAAATACATTTGTGTCTAAGGGGCTCAAAAAGAGGCTGGAGCTAAAGAGTTGGATGTCAGCAAGAAGAAAAAAAAAGTTTAAAGTGAAAGAGAGATCACCTACCTAGGAATAAAAGTCAAGGACCACATTTCAAGAGAGAGATCTAGCAAAAGGAAGGAGAAGCTGGGCACAGTGGCTCCTGCCTGTAATCCCAGCAATTTGGGAGGTCGAGGCAGGAGGACTGCTTAAGCCCAGGAGTCCAAGACCAGCCTAGGCAATACAGTGAGACCCTGTCTCTACGAAAAAGAGATAAAGTTTGTCTCTGTTACTCAGGAGGCTAAGGTGGGAGGATCACTTGGGCCCAGGAGGCCAAGGGTGCAATGAGCTGTGATCACACCACTGCACTCCATCCTGGGCAAAAGAGCAAGACCCTGTCTCGAAAAAAGGAAAAAAAAGAAAACGAGAATCTACAGCAATGCCACCCTGAATGCACCCTATCTCATCTGACCTCAGAAGCTATAACAGGGTCAGGCCTGGTTAGGACTTCGAAGGGAGAAAGGGAGGAGAGAATACCACAGAGCGGTATCTTCCCAGCCTCCAAAGAATATCAAGAAAGAAGCAGCCAAACACAGCAGATATTCATGGGAATCAAGAAAGATGACAGGCTGGGCACGGGTAGCTCACGTCTGTAATCCCAACGCTTTGGGAGGCCAAGGTGGAAGGATCACTTGAGCCCAGGAATTCAAGACCAGCCCAGGCAATACAGTGAGACTTCATCTCCACAAAAATTAAAATTAAAAATAAATAAGCCAGGCATGGTGGCACACGCCTGCAGTCCCAACTGCTTGGGAGGCTGAGGTTGGACTGCCTGAGCCCAGGAAGTCAAGGCTATAGTGAGCACCACTGCACTCCAGCCTGGGTGACAGAGCAAGACTTTGTTGCAAAAAAAATAAAAAAGACAAATGAAAAGTGTACAACAGATGTGGCTATTAGAAATTTCTGATAAAAATTATTATTTATTAAATACCACTTTAACACTGCCTATAGCAGCAACAAAGGCAAAATTAATGTAAATATCCACCAATAAGAAAAATAAATATTAAAATGACCATACTACCCAAAGTAATCTAGAGTCAATGCAATCCCTATCAAAATACCAATGATACTGTTCACAGAAATGTCAAAAAAAATTCTAAAATTAATATGGAACCACAAAAGACCCCCAATAGCCAAAGCAATCCTGAGCAAACAGAACAAAGCTGGAGGCATCACCACTACTTGGCCTCGAAATATACTACAAAGCTATAATATCTAAACAGCATGGTACTAGCATAAAAATAGACACATAGATCAATGGAACAGAATAGAGAACCCAGATATAAATTCACACATTTACAGCCAACTGACTTTTCACAAAGGCACCAAAAGCATATACTGGGAAAAAAAGCACTCTTCAATAAATGGTACTGGAAAAATAGGATAACTGTAAGAATAACCATATGCAGAAGAATGAAACTAGATCCTTATCTGTCACCATATATAAACATCAAAATGGATTAAAGACCTAAATGTAAGACCTGAAACTACTACAAGAAAACACAGGGGAAATGCTTCAGGACATTGGTCTAGGCAAAGATTTTATGAATAAAATCTCAAAAACACAGGTAAGAAAAGCAAAAATAGGCAAATGGAATTCTATTACACAAAAAAGCTTCTGTACAACAAAGGAAACAATAGAATGAAGAGACAACCCACAGGATGGGAGAAAATATTTGCAAAATATTCACTTGACAAAGGGTTAATATCTAGAATACACAAGGAGCTCAACAGCCAAAAAAAAAAAATTAAGTGGACAAATGGGCCGGGCATGGTGGCTCACACCTGTAATCCCAGCCCTTTGGGAGGCCGAGGCAGGTGGATCACCTGAGGTCAAGAGCTCAAGACCAGCCTGGCCAACATGGTGAAACCTTGTCTCTACTAAAAATACAAAAATCAGCCAGCAGGCACCTGTAATCCCAGCTACTCTGGAGGCTGAGGCAGGAGAATCACCTGAACCCCAGAAGCGGAGGTTGCAGTAAGCAGAGACTGCGCCACTGTACTCCAGCCTGGGCAACAAGAGCAAGACTCCGTCTCAAAAAAAAAAAAAAAAAAAAAAAAAAAAAAAAAAATGGGCAAATGACCCAAACAGACACTTCTCAAAAGAAGACATACAAATGGCCAAGGAGTACATGAAAAAATGTTCAACATCACTAATCATTAGGGACATGCAAGTCAAGACCACAATGAGGTATCATCTCACCACAGTAAGAATGGCTATTATCAAAAAGAAAAAAACATGTTGGCAAGGATGTGGAGAAAAGGGAACTCTTATACACTGCACTGTTATTGGGAATGTAAATTAGTATAGTCATTATGGAAAACAGCATAGAGGTTCCTAAAAAAAAAACTACGAATAGAACTACCATATGATCCAGCAATCCCACTATTGTGTATATATCCAAAGGAAATGAAATCAGTCTGCCGAAGAGATACCTGCACTCCTGCGTTTACTGCTAGTCACAACAGCCAAGATAAGGAATGAACCTAAGGATCCACCAACAGATGGATAAAGAAATGTGGTACATATATACACTGGATATTAGCCATAAAAAACCATGAAATCCTGTCACTTGCAGGAACATGGATGAGCCCAAAGAACATAACGTTAAGTGAAACAAGCCAGGCACCATAAGATGTTCTTGTTAACATGTGGATGCTAAGCAAGTTGATTTCACAGAAGTAGAGAGCAGAATAGTGGTAACTGGAGGCTAGGAAGAGTAGAGTGTAGGGGGCTAGGGAGAAGTCGCTTAATGGATACAAAATTACAGCCAGATGGGAGGAATAAGTTCTAGTGTTACACAGTACCTTAGTGTGACCATGTTGGCAGCAATTTATACTTTCAAATAGCTACAAGAGAGGATTGCGAGTGTTCCCAACATGAAGAAATGATTATTTGGGGCGAATATGCTAATTACCCTAATTTGATCCTTAAACATTGTATACAGGTATCGAAGTATCACACTGTAACTCAAATTGTATGCAATTATGTGTCAATTAAAAACAAATATTAAAAAGAAAAATCAACCAATAGGAGGCTTTATATAAATAACGGTCGTACCAACTATATAATGAAATAACATATAGTCCTTTAAGTCAGTGAGCTAGAACTTGTATGCACTAGTCTTTATTTTTAATTTTTTTAATTTTAATTTTCTTTTAGATGGAGTCTCACTCTGTTGCCCAGGCTGGAGTGCAGTGGTGCAGTCTTGGCTCACCGCAACCTGCGTCTCCATGGTTCAAGCAATTCTCCTGCCTCAGCCTCCTAAGTAGCTGGGATTACAGGCGGGCGCCTCCACACCCAGCTTATTTTTGTATTTTTAGTAGAGATGTGGTTTCATAATGTTGGCCAGGCTGGTCTCGAACTCCTGACCTCAGGTGATCCACCCACTTTGGCATCCCAAAGTGCTGGGATTACAGGCATGAGCCACTGTGCCCAGCCTGTATGCACTAGGTTTTAAAAAGTGCCCAACATATAAACTCAAATGAGGATGTTGCGTACAGTCTCATTGCTGAGATTCTAAAAGCTAAAAAAAAAAGTTCTATATATTGGTACAAGAGTGGAAATAAGCTGAAAGAATCTACATCAAGCTTTTTTTTTTTTTTTTTTTTTTTTTGAGACAGCCTCGCTGTCTCCCAGGCTGGAGTGCAGTGGTACGATCCTGGCTCACTGCAACCTCCTCCTCCCAGGCTGCTCAAGCGATCTTCCCACCTCTGCCTCCTGAGTAGCTGGGACCACTGGCACAGGCCGCCACGCCTAGCTTTGTTTATAGAGACGGGGTTTCGCCATGTTGCCCAGGCTGGTCTCAAACTCCTGAGCTCAAATGATCCGCCCGCCTCGGCCTCCCAAAGTGCTGGGATTACAGGCGTGACCCACCGCGCCCCACCTACATCAAACTTTTTTTTTTCTTTTTTTTTCCAGACTGATTCTGGCTCTGTAGCCCAGGCTGGAGTGCAGTGGTGCGATCTCGGCTCACTGCAAACTCCGCCTCCCGGGTTCAAGCGATTCTCCTGCCTCAGCCTCCTGAGTAGCTGGGATTACAGGCGCGCACCTCGCCCGGCTAATTTTTGTATTTTTAGTTGAGACGGAGTTTCACCATGTTGGCCAGGCTGGTCTCGAACTCCTGGGCTCAGGTAATCCACCCGCCTTGGCCTCTCAAAGTGCCGGGACCACAGGCGTGAGCCAACTCGCCCGGCCAGGTCACTTCTTTTTAACTGTACAAAAGTGTGTTCACATCATACACAGAACTTACTTGGTTCTTTTTTTCTCTTAACAAATCAAGGACGTCTCCTTGTATTGTACATGGACTTACCTCTTTGTTTCTAACAAGACATTATTTACACGAGTGAAAATACTGTTAAAGTTAGCGCAGTTTCAGCCAAATGGTGAGGGGCTACATCAGAATACTGAGGAAGAAACTGCTAGGGTAGACCTCGGTGGGAAAAGCAATCGGAAACTATTTCTAAGCAAAAAAGAGTAGAACGCAGAAGGAGGAGCGGGGTAGAAGAAAGGCTACTGACCAAAACTCTGAGAGCGATTACAAGCAGGGACAACAGAGGGAACTGTCCGACACACAGGGACACCAGGGACCAAGTCAGAGGAAGCAAGGTTCCTGCAGAACCCGCGGAGACCCGAGGCGGGAAAGGAAGGGCAGCCCAAGGGTCCACGCCCCCAAGACGGAGGCTGGACGTGGGGGCTGCCCCGTGCGCAGAGTGGTACGAGGGCTGGCGGGGACGGGGCTCACCTTTGTGCTTCCGGAAGCAGGCTACCGAGCAGCTGTAACAACAGAGGCCACAGGCCGCGTCAGCCCCGAGGGTCCCCGGCCCCTCCAGCAGCCCGCCGGCTCCCGCCCGGCCTCCCGGCCTCCCGCCCTCCCGCCGTGGCCGGACACCCGCGCCCCCGGACCCCGCGACCTCCCCGCTCACTAGGGCACGCGGCAGGCTGGACAGCGGTATTTGGGCTTCTCCAAGCAGATCACGCAGACGACGGTGCTACATTTGAGCGACGCCATGGTCTTGTGGAAGGAGACTGTTAACCGCGCCGCCGCGCGCCTCTCACGCCGCCGCGCCCGCGTGCACGCCCCTTTTTCCGTTTCCTTAACAGGGACCAATCAGCGCTCAGCAGGTAGGCAAAAGCAATGGACTGATCCTGCTCACTGTTCCAGTCCTCGTAAGTAGAGCGTCGATACACTCGATGCGCATCTAGTAGCTGCGTCCCAGGTTTTCCTTGATTAGATCACAGCGTCGAAGAACTTGTTATGTAGCCCGGTCCCTGTCCCTATGCGGCCGTGTGGCTTGGAGCAAGCCATCGACACTGTCCAGGTGTGTTGCCCCGCATGTAAAAAAGAAAACAATACATGGAACTAAACGTCCTTTACTTTCTGGCTGGGACTTCCTGAATCTTGCAGGGACATTGGGGTTCATCCGCCCATCTCATCTGCTTATTCTTGGCAAAGGACAAGTCCAGACATTGGGCGAACCAGAATCGGTTGGATCACGCAGTAGACAGGAACCTGCCCTTCCCAACCTAGGCCATTTTTCACTGGGGAAAGAAAGATGAGCCTGAACAGTGGCAAATGTTTGAGCTCCAACTGTGAGCCCTTCCGGGCTGGGGACCCCCCCGGGGTCTTCTAATGAAGAAGTCGTCTCTGTCCCCTGGGAACTAAATGCTTAGAGTGAAAGTAGGACGGGGAAACGGGGAGGAAAGAGACTCACTCTTAGAGTCCTGCCGTCGCTACCCTGCACCTGCACGCCCCTGAGACTGAGTGCTTCTTAAATTTTGCACTCTAGGCTCCTCACACCTCCCCCTAGTCCTGGAAGCTAATTGACCAGGAAGCAGGCCAGTGACCACTAGTCCCAAGACGGGGATCCCAGGCAGATGAGTCTGGATAGATGGGCTATGATGGGACTTGAATGCCACCACAAACTTAAGGTTTAGACAAAGTAATGTTTTTTGTTTTTTGTTTTTTAAGTAAATTTGCTTGCAGCTAGGCATGGCCCAGCCTTACCTTAGCTCCCATCCTACCTGCACTGGGCCCTCCCAGGGCCATAAATCACCCTTACTCCCAAGTGCCTCCTCTTCTGTGTTGGCCGTTCAGCCTTCAGGGTCCCTCTTCAATAAAGGTGTCTGCAGGGATGTATCTGCAACAACCGAGGCAGTGGTTTGAACCTTGGCTCAACCCCCTCCCTGGCTGTGTGACCTGGAGGGGTTGGTTACCCCCTCTGAGCTCCCTCATCTATTAAAGTGGATGTTTGGGCCTACTTTCCTGAGCTGTTGTAAAGCAGAGAGGAGACCATGTGCAAAAGTTTTGTAATCAGAAGTGCTACCTGATATCTAGAAAGAGTCTTAACTCTCATGGATCTCCGTCTGGACCGCATGAACATAGGTCCCAGGCCCCAAGCCATGCTCTCCAAAACAGTTCTGCCGCCTGCTTCTTGAGTGGGAGGTGAGTAATTATCCTTCCTTTGGGCGTGGCGACCCAGTCCAGTCCTCAGTGCTGAAGCTGCTGGGCCCTCTGGCCACCTGCCTGTCCTGCTTGCAGCTGCCCCAGCCTCCAACTTCTGCCCAGGACCCAGCTTAGAATCCAAAACGGGTCCACACAGGCCCAGTAACCTGCAGCGTTCCTCATATTGTTCAACAGTTGTACCACTGATGATTTGAACTTGAAGCATCCCAGAAAGTCCAAGCTTACCTGGGAAGGCCAGAGAAGGCCAGTGACTTGTCCGGGGCCATATTTAAATCCTGTGCCAAGTTGGGCATGGTCGCATCAGCCTGTAGTCCCAGCTACTTAGAAAGTTGAGGCTGGAGGCTCACTTGAGCCCAGGAGTTCAAGGCTGCAGTGAGCTATGATTGTGCCACTGCATTCCAGCCTGGGTGACAGAGAGAGAGAGACCCCGTCTTAAAGACGAAAAATTTAGGCCAGGCGCAGTGGCTCACGCCTGTGATCCCAGCACTTTGGGAGGCCAAAGCAGGCAGATCACTTGAGGCCAGGAGTTCAAGACCAGCCTGGCTAACATAGCAAAACCCTATCTGTACTAAAAATAGAAAAAATTAACTGGGTGTGGTGGTGCACGCCTGTAATCCCAACTACTAGAGAGGCTGAGGCACAAGAATCGCCAGAACTCTAGAGGCAGAGATTGTAGTGAGCCAAGATCATGCCACTGCACTGCACTCCAGCCTGGGCGACAGAGCAAGACTCTGTCTCTAAAAATTAAAAAAAAAAATTAATTTAATTTAAAATCCTGTACCCCACCAGGTAAGGTGGCTCACGCCAGTAATCCTAGCACTTTGGGAGGCCAAGGCGGGCACATGGCTTGAGCCCAGGAGTTCAAGACCAGCCTGGGCAACATGGCGAAAACCCATCTCTACCCAAAAAGATACAAAAATTAGCGGGGGGCAGTGGCTTGAGCCTGTAATCCCAGCTACTGGGGAGGCTGAGGTGGGAAAATCGCTTGAGCCCAGGAGGCGGAGGTTGCAGTGAGTGGAGATCACGCCACTGCACTCCGGCCTGGGTGACAGAGCAGGACCTTGTCTCAAAAGGAAGAGAGAGAGAGAAAAAAAACAAAAGATCCTGTGCACTGTCTGGCACGGGTAGAAATTTGCCCACTGTGGCGGACTCACCACTGTCTGCTTGATTTGTCCTGTGATGTGTGTACCAAGGCTGAGGCCAGAGACAATCCTAACCATTTTCAGGGGCTCAATCCCTCCCACCTGCATACAAACCACGCTGACTCCCTATCTGCGAGTGGAGAGATGATGACTCCAGAAAAAAAAAAGAAAAAAGAAAATTCGGCCAGGCGCGGTGGCTCACGCCTGTAATCCCAGCACTTTGGGAGGCCAAGGCGGGCAGATCACGAGGTCAGGAGATCGAGACCATCCTGGCCAACATGGTGAAACCCTGTCTCTACTAAAATACAAAAAATTAGCCAGGTGTGGTGGCACGCGCCTGCAGTCCCAGCTACTAGGGAGGCTGAAGCAGGGGAATCCCTTGAACCCGGGAGGCGGAGGTTGCAGTGAGCCCAGATCGCGCCACTGCACTCCAGCTTGGTGACAGAGCGAGACTCCATCTCAAAAGAAAAGAAAATTAAATTCCTGGAATCCCTCCCATGCACATCCACGCAGGGAAGAGGCCCCTCCTCTACTCTGGATATCTGGATGCCCCCAGCTTTCCCCGACCTTCGCACCCCTCGTCCTCTAATGTCCGGGAAAGGAGGTGGGCTCAGCCGCGATGGCGGTTAGGTGATGGCACACCAAGGCGCACAGCGCAGCTCCTCCGGGCAGTGGCCAGTTCAGACAAGAAAGGGGGCTGTGACCCCAGGCCCAGCAACTAGATGTCCACACTGATGTCCCCTCCAGACCCGTCCTAATGGCCACCCAGGGCTGTCTTGGGCCTCCTTGGCGTCAGCCTGGGACGCAGTGCGGGCACTGAAGAGAGAGGCGTCGTTGTCGAGGTTTTCAGAGCTCTGCCTCCTGGCAGCGCTGTCCGGTGCGTTGAAGGCGAGTCCGGGCCAATCCCTAGGCTGGAGACGCGCAACGCCGCGCCCCGTCCCGCCAGAGGGCGCTCCAGGCCCGCACTGCCCGGGTGGAGCGCGCTCGCCCGGATTCCCGCGCAGCTGGCGCCCCGCCTGCGCTCCACCACGTGCGGGGAGGCTCAGCGGTCTGGCAGCGCCGGGAAGACCAAGTCCAGGCTCTGATATGCACTTCGGACATCGCCAGGCGGCAGGAAAGTGCGTCTAGAGCGCGGGGGCGAAGTGGGCCACCCGATGCCCACGAGTGTTCCTACGGGAAAGCAGGGCCTGCGCTCTCCGAGGGCTCCGCGTGCCACTGGCTGTCCGGGGGCTGTTCCCCGCGGTGCCCACCGCCCCGCGCTTGCGGACAGCTCCTGGGGACGGAGTGCCCGCTGACAGCCGGCCGGCCGCCCGCAGTAGCCTGGTGAAAGTTGAACCACACTTCCAGAGCATATGGGTTGCTCGCTAGGGCGCGATCCACTGCCTTCCACCCTCCTGGCCTCCCGCGATGAGGCAGGCAGATCGGCCTAATCTCCCCTACGTGCTGTGTGGCCCTTGTTAGAGGCGGAGGTTGATAGGGGCGAGCCCTGCTAGATCTCAGCTCCTTTCCGCAGCTCTGACACTTGCATTCCTCCCCCAGGGCACGGATGAGCCAGGGCCAGCACCAGAAGTGACTTTTAGGGACTGCTGCCACATTCTCACCTGCATGCCTCCGTTTCCCCTCTGGTATCTAAGAGAGAGTAATTCAGGTGTTAAAGTGAGTGACGTTGCCGGTGGGAGTCAAATGAAGGAGACCTGAGTTCTGGTGGAGTGGGTGGGCCCAGTAATTGGTGTCCAACAACTCTGCATATTATTTCATACTCATGAAATTATATCCATCCTCCAACTCTAGACTAAATGACAATATGACCTGCAGTTAGACTTCACGGAGAACTTCCAAAATACAAAAGGGATACAGAACAATTGCATTCCCCACAGTCCCAGAACTGTTGGGAAAGCACAGAAAACAGAGGTCACCATTGCCCCCTGAACACACCCTACCAGCCACAACCCCACATTTTTCTTTTCTCACACTCACTCCCATTTGCAAATGCACATCGATCTTCCACCTGACATTCCCAAGGACACACAGAGATGCAAGGAGTCAGAGCTACCCAACCAGCTTCCCCAAGAAGCCTCTAAAGGTGCCCTGTGGAGTGGGCGTGCAGTGCCAAGCTTTTCACAAACCTCTGAACCCATCTCCACCTCCCACATGGCAGCAGTGCATAAGAACTCTGCTCAGTGAGGGGCGGGGAAGAGGAACTGAGACCCCAGGTTTATTTCCTTATCATTTAAAAATGAGGACAAGAAACAGATTTTTTTAGACAAAACCCAACAGGATTCTTCACTAGCAGATCTACGCTACAAGAAATGTTAGTTATTCGGGCAAAAGGAAAATGACATGAGATGGAAATTTGGATCTGCACAAAGGAGTACCAAAAATTGTAAACATATAGGTAAATTCAAAAAATTTTTTTACTTTTTTGGGGTTTTTTTTGTTTTGTTTGAGACAATGTGTCATTCTGTCACCCAGGCTGGAGTGCAATGGCGCGATCCCAGCTCACTGCAACCTCCGCCTCCCAGGTTCAAGTGATTCTCCTGCCTCAGCCTCCCAAGTAGCTACGACTACAGGTGCCCGCCACCACGCCCGGCTAATTTTTGTATTTTTAGTAGAGACGGGGTTTCACCATGTTGGCCAGGCTGGTCTCGAACTCCTGACCTCAGGTGATCCACCCGCCTTGGCCTTCCAAAGTGCTGGGGATTACAGGTGTGAGCCACCATGCCCGGCCCATTTTTACCTTTTTAATCTCTTTAAATGATAACTGGTTCAAGCAAATATAACAGTACATTGTGGAGTTCTTAGCACATGCAGAATTAAATATATGAAAGTAATAACATTTTCATAAAACATAAAAATGATGGAGGGAAATAGAAGTTACTAGGTAACTTAGACCTAGTGTAAGGTAGACTCTTACACTATATGTGACATGGTCTAATATTATTATCTCCACTGTGGAGGTAAAATGGCATCGGGTACTCAGTCTAAAAGAAGGCAGCATTGTGGAGTAGTACTTCAATAAAAAAGAGAGAAGCTAGCAAAAAAGAAAAAAAGAGCAAGCAAATGGGATAAATAAGAAGAAATAGCAAGATGATAAACTTAAACCTTTCTGTATCAACATATTAAATGTAAATGGTTGCCCGGCGCTGTGGCTCATGCCTGTAATCCCAGCACTTTGGGAGGCCAAGGCAGGCAGATCACTTGAGGTCAGGAGTTCAAGATGAGCCTGGGCAACATGGTGAAACCCCGTCTCTACTAAAAATATAAAAATTAGCCAGACGTGGTGGCGGGTGCCTGTAATCCCAGCTCCTCAGGAGACTGAGACAGGAGAATCACTTGAACCCGGGAAGCAGAGGTTTCAGTGAGCGGAGATTGCCCACTGCACTCCAGCCTGGGCAACAGAGTGAGACTCTGTTTCAAAAAAAAAAAAAAAAAAAAGGAAATGGTTTCTAAACACTTACTTAAAAGACAGATATTGCCATATTGGATTAATCCTGGCTAATTTTGTTTTTTTAGTACAGACAGGGTTTCACCATGTTGGTCAGGCTGGTCTTGAACCCCTGACCTCAAGTAATCCATCCGCCTCGGCCTCCCAAAGTGTTAGGATTACAGGCATGACCCACCACGCCCAACCAGAATATAAAAACCTTGAACAACACTATCAACCCACTTGACCCAATTGACATTTATAGACAACTCTATCCAAGAATACGTTATTTTCACGTGCACGCTGAACATTCCCCAAAATAGATCACATGCAGGACCATAAGATACATTTCAACAAATTCAAAAGAATTGAAGCCATTCAAGTATGTTCTCTGACCACAAAAGAACTAAATTAGCAATCAGTAACAGGAATATTTCCGGAAAATCCTCAAATATTTGGAACTAAAAAATACACTTACAAATAATGTATGGGTCAGCCAGGTGCGGTGGCAAACACCAGTAGCCCCAGCTACTCAGGGAGGCTGAGGTGGGAGCATCAATTCAGCCTGGGAGTTCAAAGATAGCTTGGGTAACATAGAAAGATCCTGTCTCTAAAAAAATAAAAGTTTAAAAAAATATAGTATTGCATGTGCCAAGGAGGAAATCGCAAAGGAAACTAAGAAAAAATTTTCAACTAAATGAAAAAAATGTCAAAATTTGTGATACACAACTGAGGTTTCTATCATAAAATGCCTACTATAGCAGTCATTCTCAGCCAGGAGCAATTCTCCCATGCCCAAGACATTTGGCAATATATGAAGACACTTTTGGTTGTCACAACTGGAGAGGGGTGCGCTGATATCTAGTGATTATAGGCCAGGGATGCTGCTAAACGTCCTATCGTGCATAGGTCAGCCCCCCCCCCAACAATTATAAAGCCCCAAATGTCAACAGCGCTGATGCTGAAAATACTGCTAAATTAGAAAAGCCTCAAATAAATGATTTAAGCTTCCTCGCTAAGAGACTAAAAAAAGAATACCAAAGTCAGCAGAAGAAACAAATAAACGAAAAGCAGAAATCAATAAAACAGAAACTATAGAAAAGTAATAAAACAAAAAATGGTTCTTAGAAAAAATTCAGTAAGATTGAGAAATCTCTAGCCAGACTGATGAAGAAGAAAGGGGTGAGGAGGGAGGGATATGACATACATGGATCAGATGATTCTATATGGCTAAGATGTCAGTTCTCCCCAAATTGATCTGTAGAACAATGCAATCCTTATCAAAATCCTAGAAGGCTCTTCTGTTGAAACTGGCAAGATGACTGTAAAATTTAAAGGAAGTTCGGGCACAGTGGCTCACGCCTGTAATCCCAGCACTTTGGAAGGCTGAGGCAGGCTGATCACAAGGTCAGGAGATTGAGACCATCCTGACTAACAAGATGTAAACCCCGTCTCTACCAAAAATACAAAAAAATCCCGGCGTAGTGGCACGCGCCTGTAATCCCAGCTATTCGGGAGCCTGAGACAGGAGAATCGCCTGAACGCGGGAGGCAGAGGTTGCAGTGAGCCAAGATTGCGCCACTGCATTCCAGCCTAAGCGACAGAGTGAGACTCTATCTCAAAATAAATAAATAAATAAATAAATAATAAAAATAAAAATAAAAAAAATTAAAGGAAATGCAAAGGATATAGATTAGCCAAATCTATTTTATAAAAGAAAGAAAAAGTTTGAGAATGTATATTACCTGATTTCAATACTCTGAAAAGAATACAGTGAAGAAGACAGTATTAAGGTTTTTTGTTTTTTGTTTTTTGTTTTAATTGTTGTTGTTGTTCTAAGACAGAGGGTCCCAGCCAGGTGCAGTGGCTCTCGTCTATAATCCCAGCACTTTGGGAGGCCAAGGCAGGAGATCACCTAAGGTCAGGAGTTGAAGACCAGGCTGGCCAACATGGTGAAACCCCATCTCTACAAAAACACAAAAATTAGCTGGGCATGATGGTGGGTGCCTGTAATCCCTGCTACTCCAGAGGTTGAGGTGGGAGAATCACTTGAACCCAGGAGGCAGAGGTTGCAGTGAGCCAAGATCACACCATTGCACTCCAGCCTAGGCGACAAAACGAGACTCCATCTAAAAAATAATAATAATAATAATAATAATAATAATAATAATAATAATAAGAGAGAGGGTCTGTGTTGCCCAGGCTAGATTTGAATTCCTGGGATCAAGTTTTCCTCAGGCCTCAGTCTCCAGAGTAGCTAGACTACAGGCATGGACAGCATGGTATTGATGTGTGAATAGACATAAAGGGACAGAGAGGAGTCCAGAAGTAGAGCCACACCAGTATGGTCAATTGTTTTCAACAAAGAAGCCAAGGTGATTCAATAGTTACTTCAACAAAAAATGACTGAAAAATTGGACTTCATAGCCAGGCATGGTGGTGCACATCTATAGTCCCAGATACCTGGGAGGCTGAGGCAGGAGGATTGCTTGATCTCAGGAGTTTAAATTTACAATGAGCTGTAATCGCACCACTGTACTCCAGCTTGGGCAACAGAGCAAGACCCAGTCCCCACTCCCCCCAAAAAAAGGACTTCCATATGCAAATAATAATAACTTGAAATGGCTCATAGACCTAAATATAAAAACTAAAACTAAAATTTCTAGAAAAAAATGAGAGAACATCTTTGTGACCTTGAGTCAGGCAAACATTTCTTAGGTTAGACATAAAATCCACAAATCACAAAAAACTAGTAAGTTGAACTTCATCTAAAAAACCCACAAACGCCAAACTTCTATTCTCCAAAGACACTGTTAAGAAAAGGAAAAAAGCCACAGACAAGAAAAAATATTTGCAAAAGACATCTTAGATAAATAACTTTTGTCTTTTACCACCAAAGAATATATACAGATGGCAAATAAACACATCAGTAGATACTCAGCATAAACAGCCATTAGGGAAATGCAAGTTAAACTCACAATACAGCACCACCACACATCTACTAGAATGACGAAAATTAAAAAAACTGACAATACCAAGTGCTGACAAAGAGGCAGAGCAACTGGATATCTCATATATTGCTGCTGGAAATGCAAAATGATTCAATCACTTTGGAAAACAGCTTGGCCATTTTTTTAAATAAAGTTAAACATGTACTTATCATCCAACCCAGCAAACACAGTCCTAGATTTTTAGCTAAGAGGAATGGAAATGTATGTTCACACAAAGTCTTCTCTGCAAAAGGTTATATCAGCTTTATTCATAAAAGCAAAAAATTAGAAACAACCCGTTTGTCCATCAACTGATAAGTGGATAAACAATTTATGGCAGATTTATAGAATGAAATACCTCTTAGCAACCTAAAGAAACAAATCACTGATATAAGCAAAATCGTGGATTATTATGTTAAGTGAGAGAAGCTAGACACAAAAGACTACATACTGTCTAATACTTATATGAAGGTGTAGCAGCCAGGCACGGTGGCTCACACCTGTAATCCCAGCACTTTGGGAGGCCAAGGTGGGCAGATCATGAGATCAAGAGATCGAGATCATCCTGGTCAACATGGTGAAACCCCGTCTCTACTAAAAATACGAAAATTAGCTGAGCATGGTGGTGTGCACCTGTAGTCCCAGCTGCTCAGGAGGCTGAGGCAGGAGAATCACTTGAACTCAGGAGACGGAGGTTGCAGTGAGCCAAGATTGTGCCACTGCACTCCAGCCTGGTGACAGAGCAAGACTCTGTCTCAAACAAACAAACAAAAAGGTGTAGCAAAGGCAAAACTATGGTGACAGAGGCCGGGGTGGGGGCAGGGTGGGGGTTGATGGCCAAGTGGTATGAGGAAATTTTTCAGGATGCTGGAACTGTTCTATATCATGACTTCAAAGCTGGATAAAGGTCAACCGATGCCTTAAACACAGCCCAACAATGATACCCCCTTGGCCCTTTCACTGCCTAAAATAAAGAACTTAGGGGTCCCTCACGCAAAGCATCTGATGAGTTAACACTAGCCAGATCCAGGCATCTATGTTTGCATTGAATGGAAGCAAAACTTTCCTGCCTTGAGACAGAAACAAAGGTGATATCTGATGACACCTTCAAATCAAAGTTTTTAACTAGTCACTTACCAGCCAAAGACAATTGTTTTTATTCTTTTGCAGATTACAGTTGAACATGGCAAATGAAGACAATTACCAAACAAACAGATGAAAAAAAATCTGACTAAAGTTGAGTGTAGCTATGAAAAGTTAAGGGCATGATACCTAGGGTAGGGGTGGAGGGGATGGACAGTCTGTAGTGTCCCCTTCCCTTGGTCCCCTAAGCAAATTCCTTTTTAACTTAATGATTATCCAAGGCTGCATGGCTTTTATCTTTTTATGCCGCCTCTCAGGTCCATAGCTCTAGTCCTAGTGAGAGTGACAAGAGGCAGAGAAATTCTAGGCAGAGAGGGGTGGATCCCTGGTGAAGCCCCACCCTCAAGCCAAAAAGCCTGAGACCACAGCCCAAAGTGAGAACTTATATCCCCATTTTCCTGCTTGAATGTTGCCTTTTCCTAAACTACCATGGTCCTGCCCTGCCCCATCCTGTGCCTATAAAGACCCCAGACTCAGCCAGTAGAGAGGAGAAGCAGCTGCATGTTGGGGACTACGGCCAAAGTCAGAGAGAACCAGCTTGACTTCAGAGGGACAGCTTGACAGTGTAACTTCAAAGAAGAATCCGGCCAGAGACTGCTGGACCTCAGGGGAAGATTACCTACATTCCCTGGCCCCTTTTCAACCTCCCTTCCCTCTGAGAGCCACTTTCATCAGCAATAAAATCCTCCACATTCACCATCCTTCAATTCATTTGTGTGACCTCATTTTTTCTGGATGCTGGACAAGAGCTTGGGGGCCACAAGTGTGGATACGAAAGGCTGTCACACTGGCCCTTTGCCCTCACTAGTGGAAGGCAGCATCCCACATGAAAAGGCAGAGGGCCCACTGAGCTGTTAACACTTAAGCTGTCTGCGGATGGCAGAGCTAAGTGAGCAATGTAACACGCCCTCTGGGGCTTCAGGGGTCACAGGCACGCCCACCCTAGATGCTGCCTGGGACCTGCACAGCATTCGCTACTGCCAGTGCCTAAAAGTGCTCATGCTGGCTCCTGCACCTGCTCACCTGCACGCTCCCTCCTGTGAGTGGTGCAATACAGCCGGTCTGAGTGAGTGGAGTTTGCTCCTGCCAGTGCCAAGGTGGCCAGCTGGTTCCAGCACTCATGCACTCCAGTTCCTGTCTCATTCACTCCCACACTCCCTCCTGTGAGGAGTTGAGAGCTGCAGGCTGAGTAAATGAGGCACCCTTGTTGCAAGTCCCTTGAAGGGGTCAGGGAAATAGCCTGCTTCCACGGGGCCTATCCAGGATTTCTCAGAAGGGCAAATAAATGCAGATCTGCCATATCTGTCTCTTCACTTTTTTCCTAAGACTTCTTGTCCTCAGACTTTCCTCTGAGCTATGCCATTTGCAGAGGACAGGATGCAATCCTGCCACCTATCTCTTTGTTTCAGGTGAAAGGAATGTTGGCTCTGTTTCCCTTCAAAGAGGTCTAGCCATCGGGTGGGACCAGAATAAAGTCCTGGGGCAACTGAAGGCATCTGGAGGAGGCCACTCCTTGGTGTTGCCAGAAGGCCCCTAAACTGGATCCCATCCCCGATAGCACTTAAGGCGTTGACCAACACCCCTGGACCTTTCTATGGTATCTTTCCCTTTCTTCTTTCATGGTTAAAAATGGCTCCTCTCTCTCCCTTTATAATGATAAGGGTTTTGCTGCAAACTGCAGAAATGTTACTAGGTAGAATGAGCATTTGGCTCAGCCACCAGATACGCAATTCAGAACAATGTGACTTCCATTTGTTCTTAGAGGTGCGACCCCCACGCCCAACCCCAACAGCCACAAAGGTGTGCAGCACGTGGCTGTTCCCCTCCTCACCCTCCCCTCCCAGCTACGGCACCTGGGCGTATCCACAGCATGCACATGAAGTGCCCAAGGGCGGGGTGGGAGAGAACTGTGGCTGCTGCCCAGGCCCCAGGGCAGTCTTGGGGGCCAGGGGCCCAATGCAGCCAGTTGGCCAGCATTTCCCACTCACCATCCCCTCCTCCCACATGCCCACAGAGTCTTTCCTCCCCCAGACAGCCGAGGGGTCCAGCTGCGTCCAAACCAGAGGAAGGATATAGTGATTAAAGGAACCCATTTACAGAGAGCAAGAGGTTCTTCCCCCTCTTAAGCTGTTTTGTTTTTTCCCTCTTTCCTTTTCTATGCGAGGAGGTTCTTTTCCTACCTCAGCACTCTGCTTATGATAGAAAAGCAGTGGAGGAGTGAGCCCACTGGCTAATAACTGCAAATTTGGCAAGGCCTGCCTGGGACTTAATCTAAATGAATCCATGCACCCCCGAGACACCTTTTCATCCCAAACTCATTTTTTTTTTTTTTTTTTTTTTTCTTGAGATGGAGTCTTGCTCTGTTTCCCAGCCTGGAGAGCAGTGGCACAATCTTGGCTCATTGCAACTTCTGCCTCCTAGTTCAAGCAATTCTCCTGCCTCAGCCTCCGGAGTAGCTACGACTACAGGCGCCCGCCACCACGCCCAGCTAATTTTTGTATTTTTAGTAGAGATGGGGTTTCGCTATGTTGGCCAGGCTGGTATCGAACTCCTGACCTCTTGATCTGCTCTCCTCGGCCTCCCAAAGTGTTGGGATTATAGGTGTGAGCCACTGTGCCTGGCCCAATCCCAAACTCAATTCTAAACTTCAGGTTGAAGCCCTAGAAAGGAAAATCAGATCTGAGGGATTCAAAGCCAAGCAACAGGCACAGTATCAATGGGCAGGACTAATTCCTGCCAATTAAGCCCCTGCTTCATGGAAGGAGGCCACACTCCATGGCATAGATAAGGCCCAAGGAACCCAAAGGTTGCCGACAGTAGGGGGCATGGAGGCGTAAGTGAGTGCAGATAATTCCTATTCTCTAGGCCCTCCCTGCTTCGCGGGTGCAGGCCACAATGGCACCTATGGGTGGTGTCCATCTAAGGTCGCCAGAACTCGGGGATAAACATATAGAAGAGAAAAGGAGGACACCTGTTTTGGGGAAAGAGGGAAAGAAAATGAGCGATGCCTATTTCCCTGTCTTTCAGAATGGGCACCAACTACTTTCACCATCCTCAGTCTATACTCCTCTGGAGTGTATCCTGAATCACTGGGACTGCTTTGACCCTCAGACTCTAGAGGGAAAACACCTCATAGCCCTTTGCACAAAGGTTTGGCCAAATTATGATCTGTAGGAAGGACTGGCGTGGCCTCAGGAAGGAACCATTCATTTCGATAACCATCCTGCAGGTGGACCTTTTCTGTAAATGTGAGGGCAAATTGTCTGAGGCTCCATATGTGCAGGCCTTCTTTACCTTGCAGGGCAATCCAGACCTTTGCTGACAGTGTAGGATTGCTCCAGACCTCTTGTTTGCCATCTCAGAGAACAATACCAGAGAACTAAAGAAATGAACTCCAGAGGCACCTCCAGCAAGGGAGCCAGCTCCCACTGGCCCTGATCCTCTGGGTCCACCCCATCCTCCCTACCCAGTTTTTCTCTCTCACTTGGCCCCTCCTAGAAATCCTCACCCTAGACAAGCCCCAGTCTCATTCCTGCCCTCCATCAGATGCTTGGTGAATTTGGCCCCCTGGTCCAGGTCCCCCTTCTCTCTACAGGACTTAAGTCAAATTAAGGGGGATCTTGGCAAGTTTTCAGATGACCCTGACAGATATATAAAGGCTTTCCAGAATTTAACCCAAGTATTTGAACTCTCCTGGAAAGACATTATGTTACTTTTGAATCAAACCTGACTAACACTGAGAAGCAGTCTGCTCTGCAAGTGACAGAGAGATCTGGGGATGAGGTTTGTGTCACATATAGTGTCAGGGAGGGGGTCAAACTTTACCCAACTGGAGGAGAAGCAGTACCAATGAATGACCCTAAATGGGATCCCAGTGACAAGACAGGAGAATGTAAGAGGAGACAGTTTCAGGTGTGCATAATAGAGGGCTTATGTAGGACTAGAACTAAGCCTCTCAACTATACCAAGCTATCCAGGATGGACCAGGGATTCAATGAGCATCCTACTGCCTTCCTGGAGAGGCTAATAGAGTCTTGGTAAAGCACACCTCTCTAGCTCCTGATTCCATCAAGGGACAAGTAATCCTAAAGGATAAATTTATTACTCAGGCAGCCCCTGATATCAGGAGAAAGCTGCAGAAACAGGCCCTGGGACCAGATGGTACCTTAGAGAATCTCCTGAAAGTGGCCACCTCAGTCTTTTGTAATAAGATAGGGAGGCCCAGAAGAGAGAGAGAGGAGACACAGGCAAGAGGCAGAGGCTTTAATGGCCACCATGCAAACCCACAAACTCCAGAATCCCCAAGCTACACCTGTTAACTGCTACAGATGTGGTAAGCCAGGGCATTTTAGGAAGGATTGCCCAGGCAACATGAGGAAGCCACCCCAACCCTGTCCAATGTACAATGGGGACCACTAGAAAGTGGACTGTTCCCAGGGGCACTGGTAGCCAGGCCCAGAGCCAATCTCCCAAATGGTCCAGCAAGACTGACAAGTCCTGGGGCTCCTCTCCCTGGCTCCGGTGGTCCAGACCACCATTACCATCCAGGAGCCCCAGAATTTACAACTCTGGATATGGAAGGGAGGAAAGTGGACCTCCTTCTGGACGCTGGGGCTGGTCTCTTGGTTTTCATCTCCAATTCAGGCCCCCTGTCCTCTCTTAGCATGACTGTGAGGGGCATCCCAGGAAGGCCTTAAACCCAATATTTTTTCCAACCCCTTAGTTGTAGTTGGGGAGACCTCTTGTTCACCTGTGCCTTTCTAATTGTGCCTGAAAGGCCAACTACTCTGTTGGGTAGAGGTATTGTGGCCCATGTGGGAACCACCATCCTGATGGCCCCAGGACAAACTCTTTGTCTCCCCTTAGTGGAGACTGATTTTAACCCAGAAGTTTGGGTAACTCAAGGGAAAATTGGCAGAGCCACAACCGCCATACCAGTCTGAACCAGACACAATAGCCCCTGAAACCAGAAGTTAAGAAAAGACCAGAAGCCATCATTGATAACTTAAGGTTGCAGTACCTCCTTAAACTCTGCAACAGCCCTTGTAATACCCCAATATTGGGGGTACAAAAACCCAAAGGGGAATGGAGACTAGTTCAGGACCTTCATCTTGTTAATGAGGCTGTGGTTCCAATTCACCCAGTGGCTCCCAATCTGTATACCTTGCTAGCTCACATACCTGAGGGAACTAAAAGGTTCACAGTCCTGGACCTAAAGATATAATGGTATGCTTCTTCTGCATACTGTTATATAAACCCCCAGTATTTGTTTGCATTTGAGGATCCCTCTAACCAGACCACCCAGTTAATCTGGATAGTGTTACTTCAGGCATTCTGAAACAGCCCCCACTTTTTTGGGCAGGCACTGTCAAGAGACTTCTCCAAGTTCCTTTATCCTCAGGTGAAAGTTTTACAATATGTAGATGACATTCTCCTCTGCACTCTAACTAAAAAAATCTCTCAGGAGGGCAGTAAGGCTCTTCTTAATTTTCTGGCTAACAGAGGATGTAAGGTTTACTAATTAATGAGATAATTCCTCGCTTTGGACTCCCTAAGTACCTCCAGAGTGATAATGGCCCCTTGTTCAATGTGGCTGTCACCCAGGGGATCTCAAAGGCACTAGGCATACAGTACAATGAAGATGGTTCTTCATTGTGCTTGGAGACCACAATTCTTAGGAAAGGTAGAAAAGACAAATGATATTATCAAAAGACACCTCAGGAGACTCACCTCCCCTGGACTACCCTTCTGCCCATATCTCTACTATGTATTAGAAACACCCCTTCAAGGCTAGGTTTGAATCCCTTTGAAATGATGTATGGATGGCCTTTTCTCACCAATGATTTCTTGCTAGACCAAGAAACCTTTGATTTGGTTAAACATATCACTTCTTTGGCCCATTTCCAACAGGAACTGAAATAACTGTCAGAGAGGCACAATCCCATGAACCAGGACCACCTCTATTCAACCCTGGGGACCTAGTACTGGTAAAGGTACTTCCTTCCCTTTGTCCCTCTATAAGCCCAGATTGGGAGGGACCTTACACTGTACTTCTTTCTACTCCTATGGCAGTGAAGGTCACTGGAATAGATTCTTGGATTCATTATACCCTAGTAAGGGCCTAGGAAGCTAACGGAGTTACCTCCATTAACCCAGAAGAGCACTCAAAGTACCAATGTGAAGAGATCAGGGACCTCAAGCTAAAAATCACAAAAGATAAGTGTTAATAATTAACCTTCCATGGATATCTTCCTTAAAAGTCTTGGCTATGCTTGCTGTTCTTACCTTTGTTCTGTTCTATACGACAGGATATAATGTTGTTTTCAGAATAATTTGTATATTTTACTTCTTATTTCTGTAAACTTTGCCACTAGATTCTTTCCTTTTAACCCCTTTTTGTATAATACACATATTTGATTCATGCATACTTAACCTTGTAGAACTTGTTTCTTCTCACCTAGAGACCACCAAACTCCAAATGGTCAAGGCAAGCAGAGCCCTGGATGATGGCTCCCTTTTGCTGGGGACCCTTAGGTAGACCTCTGGGAAGAATCTGACTGCTCTTCTCCCCAAAACAATGCCCCCTCTCTGCAGGAAGCAGCTTAGATCGGTCATTGTCTGTATCCTAACAGCAGTTAGATGTGCATCTTCAGAGGGGGGAAATGATAGCTACAGGAGGCCGAGAAATTCTAGGCAGACACGGGGTTGGGGGGGGTCCCCAGTGAAGCCCCCCCGACTCAAGCCAAAAAGCCTGAGACCCAAAGTGAGAACTTCTATCAATGTTTTCCTGCTCAAATGTTGCCTTTTCCTAAACTACACATGGCCCTGCTCCACCCCATCCTGTCCCTATAAAGACCCCAGACTCAGCCGTCAGAAAGAAGGAGCTGGACATCAGGCACTCTGGCTGAATGTCAGAGAGAAATGGCTTGACTTCAGAGGGACAGTTTGACAGCGTAACTTTGGAGAAGAATCAGCTGGAGATGGCCGGACTTCAGGGGAAGATCACCTACACCCCCCTGACCCCTTTTCAGCTCCCATTCCCACTGAGAGCCACTGAGGGCCACTTTAATCAGCAGTAAAATCCCCGCATTTACCATCCTTCAATTCATTCATGCAACTTCATTTTTCCTGGATGCTGGACTAGAGCCTGGGAGCTACGAGTGCAGATACAAAAGGCTGTCACACTGGCCCTTTGCCCTCGCTGGTGGAAGGCAGCCGCCTCATGTGAAAAGGCAGAGGGTCCACTGAGCTGTTAATGCTTAAGCCATCCATGGACAGAAGAGCTAAAAGAACACTGTAACACGCCCTCTGGGGCTTCAGGGGCCACAGGAACCCTCCTGCCTAGATGCTGCTGTGGAGCCCACACAGAGTTTGCTCCAGCTGGCGCCCAAAAGCACTCTCCCCAGATCCTGCACCCACTCACCTGTGTGCTCCCTCCTGCAAGGGGTGGTCCAAGTGACTGAAGATCGCTCCTGCCAGCACCGAAGTGGCCAGCTGGTTCCAGCACTTGTGCACTCCAGTTCCTGCCTCATTCACTCATGCATTCCCTCCCACCGGATGTTGAGAGCTGCCGGCTGAGTAAATGAGGCACTCCTGTTGCAAATCCCGCGAAGCGGTCAGGGAAATACCCTGCTTCGCTAGAACCATCTGTCCACATTTGGGGTTCGCTCTCCTCTCTATTCTCCTCATCCTCCCTACTTCCTAGTGTGTAACACAGCCTTAGAGTTAGACCTGGGTTCACAGTCTGTCTCTGACACTTTCTAGCTGTGGAGCTTCGACAAGTTTCTTTATTCCCTGAAGCCTTTGTTTCCTCATCAGTAAGTGGAAATAATACCACTGTCACAGGCTTTTTTGCAAGAATTAAACGAGACACTATGAATAAGTGCCTGGCTCTTAGTAAATTTTCAGTTATTGGTAGCTGTCCTCACCAACTCCCTGGTTAGACCCCTTTCCTTCACTTCTCACATCTGATTGCTTCCCAAGTTTTTTCAAGCCCGTCTTTCTTCAATCTGACCCTTCTCGGCTCTCAGAGACCCTTTCTAGGCCCTCAACCTATTGCATTTTGCTCATTCTCCTTGGATTTTTTGCCTTTGGTCTTATCCACTCCAATCTCTTTTTTTTTTTTTAATTTGTTTTGTTTTGTTTTGTTTTTAGAGACAGAGCCTTGCTCTGTTGCCCAGGGTGGAGTGCAGTGGCATGAACATAGTTCATTGCAGCCTGGAACTCCTGGGTCAAGCAATGCTCCTGCCTTTGCCTGCCAGGTAACTGGGACTACAGGTGTGTGACACCCATCTGGCTACTTAAAAATTTTTTTTGTACAGATGGGGTCTTGCTTTGCTGCCGAGGCTGGACTTGAATTCCTGGGCTCAAACGATCCTCCTGCCTCAGCTTCTCAAAGTGCTGGAATTACAAAAGAGTGAGCCCCCACACCTGGCCCCAATCTTTGTTTTTGCAGCAGTAGTTTTCAATCTTTTTAAAATTAATATCTCTAGATAAATTTTTAAACAGAAGAAAGCACTCTTCTGTAATCAGGGATAGGATATGGAGTCCCAAACACCTCCCTGGATCCCTCATTCACTGCAGCCCTGCGAAGCTCCACCCGGATCCCTTAGGGCGTTGAGAAAGTCATTTTTGCCACCCTATTGCTGCCAGCGGTGATGTTTCTGAACATGTGGATCTGACAAGTTCACTCCTCTGGTGAATTTCTCCAGGGTTCACTAGCACTTCATGTAGAGGTTCCTAACCTGGTATTGCCCTCTCTAGTCAACCTCCACCTTCACATGATGTTGTAGATATATATATTTTAAACATGGCTCTGATTGTGTCACCCATGGCTCAGCATGGCGGTAAAGGCCCTTCACAGTGTGGCTCCAGCCTCTCTTTCTGCAAGGCACCTCTACTTCACCCATGCCAGGCCTGGCACTGCTTCCCCACTGCCTTTTTTTTTTTGCCCTTGCACCTCTTTTTGCTGCATGCTAAGTCACCGCTTGCCTCCTCCTGCCTGAATTCCTCTTTTTCCCAGGAGACTCAGGCTAGGGTGGGGAGAGGCTTGCTAAAGCCCTAAGCAAGGAAGATTGATTTCCAGGAGTGTAGACAGGCTAACATGGGCAATTCAGGCCTTCACCTTTATCTGTGTAGATAATGTTTCAGACACATGGAATAGTCCAGGTGTCAAATTCCTTGTGGAAAGAAAACTTGACATTGATCTACTGTCAAATGGTTGCTTTGGTTTTTTGAATAGTTAAGATAGACATAATCAAAGATCACATCATTCGGCAAACTTTTATTTATTAAATACCAAAATTTGGTTCCCTTTTAACTACATGCCTAATCCTACTTCCTTTCTCAGCCAGAATTGTAAACCTTATTTTATTCTGGCTTTGCCTGGGTAGTCCCACCATTGTCTTCCAACATTCTCAGGGGAATCTGTAAGATTGCTATCCGAAAACTTTGTGGGGGAAGTTATACAACAATTTGAAAAACTTTAAAGAGTACATAAATGATGGAATGTTAGTCCTATGTACTAAAAATGCCAATTATCTTGTAATTCATTTAAACAGTCAAAGAGATTCTAGTCTAGGTGCAGTGGCTCATGACTGTAATCCTAGAAGTTTGGAAGGCCGAAGCAGGAGGATCACTTGGGCCCAGGAGTTGGAGACCAGCCTGGGCAACATGGCAAAACCCCGTCTTTACAAAAAATATATAAAAATTAGCTGAGTGTGGTGGTGTGTACCTGCAGTCCCAACTACTTGGGAGGCTGAGGTGGGAGGATCATTTGACCCTGGGAGGCAGAGGAGGATCACGTGCAGTGAGCCATGATTGTGCCACTGCACTCCAGCCTGGGCGACAGAATGAAACCCTGTTTCAAAAACAAACAAACAAACAAACAAAAAAGAAATAAATTCTAATTTAAATGTCCCCATAAAAAGTCTTTAGCCAGAATGGATCGCCATTGAATGGGCCTATATTTTCCAAGCAGGATTTGATTAAATCTGGTCACACTTTAGGCCTCAAATTCAGAGATGATGTAGGCAACGCTCAATGGAGACATCCCATAATGGAAGTGGACAGAAGTCCAGGAAGAATGACCTGACTCTGCAGTGCCACCAGAGTTGCTATAAAGTTCTGAAATATATTATGTTTCTTCATAAAAGTTAAGTTCTACAGTCAGCATGAAAGTCAGAAACTATATTGTGGTTTTTTTGTTTTGTTGTTTTTTTGAAACAGAGTCTCACTCTGTCACCCAGACTAGGCTCACTGCAGCCTCCACCCTCTGGGCTCAAGCCATCCTCCCACCTCAGCCTTCTGAGTAGCTGGGACTACAGGCATGCACCACCACACCTGGCTAATTTTTTATATTTTTTGTAGAGACGGGATTTCACCTTGTTGCCCAAGCTGGTCTCCAACTCCTGGGCTCAAGTGATCTGCCTGCCTCAGCCTCCCAGAATGCTGGTATTACAGGCCTGAGCCACCATGCCCAGCCAGAAACTATGTTTTAAACCAACCCTCAACCAACCCATACTTTGGAGAAATACCTACAGAAACTAAGATTGGTGGGAGGCCCAGCAGCGTCTCACCTCCCATCTCAGACTCAGTCCAGGACACAGGCTCAGGGGGCAGAAGGAGGGCTGATTCGCCTGCATCTTTTGAAATTCTTTCTTTCTGTCTCTGCCTCTGCCTCTCTCTGTCTTCCTCCCTTCCTCTCTCTCTCTCTCTCTCTCTTTATTTATTTCACCTGAGTTTCAGAGTCCTTGGCTGAATTTGTCCACAACTTCCTGCAGCTCTAGCTGGGAGCCGAGAAGCATCACTGAGGACTACAGCCCCTTGCTTCCCAGAGCCCGGTCCCCTGCACTGAGACTGCTGTTTTGGCGCCTGTGGTGGTCCTCTTCATCCTCCACTCTGCTTCCCGACTCACTTACCACATATGGTCACCACCTCCTGGGTCATGTCACAGGGTACCAGAGCTGGAGTGGTTTCACCAGGTCAACAGGCATGGCTGCTGCCCTAGTTAGAGAATGTCCTAGAAGACAGGTCAAACCATCATGACATCCTTGGGACCAGGGGATAGGAGACAGAGGCCCCCAGTGCACAGTTGTGTGCATTGGTGCCCATATCCCCTCGCTCAACTTCTAGGAACTGGCTCTGGCCCCCTGCACACTCCACGGGCCCCTCCTGCCAATCTGCCTCTAACAATTTTCCTGCCTTCCCCTTTGGAGGGGCAAAGACCAGAGGTGGCCCCTTGTTTTGTTGAGAAGCTCAGGGATCTGATTCTTCCCAGGGAGTCTTGGAATCAATCCCTCCTTGTCACTGTGCCCTAGAGTGTCTTGTAGCCTCCATTCCCATGGGTCTTCTTGGGCAGGTGGCAAATAGAGCTGACTGAGCAGTAGGGTGACTCCTTCCAACCTAGAATCCCAAGCTGCACAGTAAGGACGTAAGAGGACCGCCAGGCCCAGCACTCCCACTCTCCCCATGTGAGGGTAAAAGTTGATGATACCTCCCAGCCCTGCGAAAGTCCCGCATCCCACTACCTGCCCTCCCGCAGCTGGAAGGGCTGACTCCTGGAGAGGGAGGATTTACCTGAGGGCTCTGACCACCTTAACTGCCCAATGCCTTTCTGGAGACAGTGGCTGCCAAAGGAGACACGGACCTGTTGCCCATCTGGACAGTGTTTGTCAGGGAAGAAAGGGCGGCTTATGCAGCAGCCAGGCAGCACCGGGAAGGAGCTGGGTTGCTCCCGCCTTCCCGTTTGCATCACGCGACTCCGCGGGTCCCAGCGCGGCCCTGGCTAACCCGGATCGGCGCCACTGCCGGGTCACTGAGCCTCTCCAGGACGGAGCCTCGCTTCGCGCAGGAGCCCAGGCCATCCTCGCTGCGGAAAGAAGGCGGGATTCCTCTCCTGCCCCATAGTAAACGAGCTGCGCTGGGGCGCGGGGAGCAGACTGCTTTTCTGGGGAAGCCGTGGGGCTCTCCACTTTTCGGGGTGGGGAGGGGAAGCTGAGCAGGGCGCAGACCAGGGGCCTGCCACATGGCCTCTGCGCCAAAAGAGTAGAGCCCAGGATGAGGGGCCCCTAGCCAGGCAGACCCACCCAGGAGGTTTTGGGTCTTGGGGCCTTGGGTGTGGACTGGTCCTAGATGAGTCCCCCAGGTTGGGTGCCACCGGCCTTGACGGGTTCAGGAGATGAGACGTTATGTCTAGACGCCGCCACGCTTTATCACAAGCCCGGGCCTCATCTAGACCCTAAGGGGCACCCCAACCTGTTCAGGGTTCCCGGGACTCGTGCGCTTGCCCGCCTAAGGCGGTAAATTGCCATCGTCTCCAAAGGCCGCCCCCACTTCGTCCGCTCCCCACCCGCCCCCAACCCCAGGCTCAGAACCCGCCAGGGCAATCCAGGCCCGTTCTCTAGGTGAGAAATGCCGGCCCTGGGGTCATTTGTCCCTGTAGGGAGAGCGCCACCCGCCTGCCCCGGGGCGCTGTCCAAGCCGCGGTGCTGAAGCGCTCCGGGCCCTGACTCAGCGAACACACAGTCGTCACCGCGTGCAGCCGCCACTCCCCAGCCCGGGCCCGCTCCAGGCCGCGCCCACACTGGCTAATCATCCGCCCGGATGCACGTCTGCCTCATCAGGCTTAAACTGGAATCGCCTCGGAGGTTGGAGATTCCTGAGGAGGCCCAGAAAGGGCCAATGCTTGTCCCGGGCCAGGCAGCTGGGAGAGTGCGGAGCTCCATTCCTGAGCTCCATCCCGGATCCCGCAAGCACCGGCTCACTCTGCCTGCTCCAGACCCGTCCCCTCCAGTGAGCCCAGAGGAGGGTCCACTCACTCTCGAAGAACGCATTCTTCCCACTGGCATCCAAGCCCAGCAGACCCTGCTACCTAGGGGGTGGGGGGGGGGAGCGCAGTCAGACAATCCCTGGAATTGGTCCCGCACACCGCCAGCAGTGAAGATGCCTCTCTCCCTTATTTCTGGATGCCCCCCACAGCTTCCATGGATGCCCACAACCCCTTCCTCCCTCCACCCTCAATGTCCAAGCAGGCAAAGAAGACCGGGTGTCCCCAGTGAAGGGCTCTGCAGTGAGGGGTCTAGAATCTTGCCCTTGAAGGAGTAAATGATATCCCTCGAGTTGAGCGTGATCATGATGGCATGATATTGGGCCAGGCACTAGTCCAGCAAAGAGAGGCCAGAAGGAGCAGCCAGATGGCAGTGCTGGTGCCCAGAACCATGACCTGTCTTGCCCCAGGCCCCCACGGGTGACTCCTTAGAGTCAGCCAAGGATCAGTGCAGGCCAGGAGAGAGATGAGGTAATAGTCAAGGCAAAAGGGTTTTGACAGGATGTTCCAGGGGAGCAGAGCTAGCGGCCAGCACTCATTTGGTAGATACAAATGTCGTGTCGTTGTCTCTGGTCTCGGCAGATGTGTTCAAGAACTCACGTCTGGCATCTCCAATTGCTAGGCCGCTCCAATTCGAGCTGTGGAGAGCATTCTGGCTAGACCCCGTGAGCAGGGCCCCAGGGGACTGGGCTCTGTGTCAGGGATGAGTTCACACTATGGCAAAGAGCAGGTGGTGGCCTCAGGGCTGTTGAGCTGTCCCAGAACAGGATTCTTTTCTTTCTTTCTTTCTTTCCTTCTTTCTTTCTTTCTTTCTTTCTTTCTTTCTTTCTTTTTCTTTCTTTCTTTTGTTTTGAGATGGAGTCTCACTCTGTCGCCCAGGCTGGAGTGCAGTGGCATGATCTTGGCCCACTGCAACCTCCATCCCACGGATTCAAGTGATTCTCCTGCCTCAGCCTCCCAAGTAGCTGGGATTACAGGTGCCCACCACCATGCCCAGCTAATTTTTGTGTTTTTAGGTAGAGATGGGGTTTCGCCATATTGGCCAAGCTGGTCTGCAACTCCTGACGTCAAGTGATCCACCTGCCTCAGCCTCCCAAAATGCTGGGATTACAGGCGTGAGCCACCTCGCCCAGCCCAGAATCAGGATTCTTAAAATGATTGTGCTGCATACTGAATCATGTTGCTTTTGACTCTTGTAGCTGGCCCCCTTCCTTCTCTAGGGTGCCTGCTGGTACACCCTGGATGATGTCTGAGACAGATGGTGCTGCTCAGCCCCTTGAGGGGCTGCTCTGCCCCATGGTTGAGGTGGACTGTCAACCATGGGGCAGGAAGATCTAACTCCCCTCCCTCATGGTCCTCACATTGTGGGTCCCCTGGCAATAGATAATAACAAGTGTCACCGTGGACATTAGAGTGACCCCAAGAGACAGAAAAGGTGGGCATTAGTGAACACATTAGGGGAGACAGAAGGGCAGAGAGGGCACGGGACAGTCACCAAGACTCCTAATGACTAACTTCTTCAAATTTCTCAGCAACATCCTCTTCCTTGTCCCCTGCTCTCCACCTCATCCATCAAGGAGCTGATGCTAATGGGGTTCCCTTGTTCAGAGCCAGACTGCTATGGTTACTATGGTAGTTAACAAACAGCCACTCCAGGCTCTTAACAAAGTAATCCTCCTGGAGGGACAGAAGAGGGCTTCTGTGGCCTGAGGACCAACATGTTACCTCTTGGCTGGCTTGGCAGCCATGGCAAGGACATGAACAGCATCCACTGAGGAAAGGAGACTGCTGGGCACACCGTGGGGAGGGGCAGGAGCCTGGAGGAAGTGCAGATGTCGGGATTTGGCTGCCAGCCACACCTGCTGGGCCCTCAGGTCGTGAGCCACAAAGTGTTGCTTTACCTTCTCATTGCTGTAGCCAATCCAGAGCTGTGACAGCAGTTGTTGGGGAAGAATGTGAATCCAAACACATTCAGCAAGCCTGCTAGAATGGGAAAAACCCAGGGGGCCCTGGGAGAGGGTCTCCCTGAAGCCCAGGGTGGCAAGGCTCCTGCCAAATAGAATAATTCGGCATCTGTATAAACCAGAATAGTTCTACCACCTGGATGACCTACAGTAAGGCTGAGGAACATCACACTGGGCAGTGCACAGAGCAAATGCAACCCTCCATACACCACCTGGAATGGTCCCCATTTCCCATTCTGCTCTCTCTGTGAGCCTAGAACAGATGCAAAGGCCCAGTGGAGGATGAGGGGCAGCCCCAGCGCACCAAGGCCTACTTTTGAGTCTGTATTTTCTGGTCCTGTGTCTCTTAAGAGTAGCCCCTTCTGCTGGAACTTCTGAGCAGCTTTTTAATGCCTCATCCCCAGACAGGAAGAGATAGTCAAAGATTGTTAGCCTTTTTGAGGCCAGATGTGGTGGCTCATGCCTATAATCCCAGCACTTTGGGAGGCCGAGGCGGAAGGATCACTTGAAGCTAAGAGTTCGAGACCAGCTTGGCCAACATGGTGAAACCCCATCTCTACCAAAAATACAAAAATTAGCCAGGCATGGTGGCAGTCCTGTAATCCCAGCTACTCGGGAGGCTGAGGCACAAGAATCACTTGAACCCAGGAGGTAGAGGTTGCAGTGAGCCAAGTTTGTGCCACTGCACTCCGGCCTGGGCGACAGAGCAAGACTGTCTCAAAAAGACAAAAACAGAAACAAAACCAATTTGATGGAAAGAAAGAACTAGTCTAAGAAAAAGAAAGAGCTTTTAGAATTTAAACTGTTTAGCCAGGTGCGGTGGCTCACACTTATAATCCCAGAGCTTCTGAAGGCTGAGGTAGGAGGATCTCTTGAGACCAGCCTGGGCAACAAGTGAGACCCCATCTCTTAAGAAAAATGTTTTAAATAATTTAAGCTGTTTAATAAAAATTCAGTAGGATTGGAGGATAAAGTTGAAAAAATCTCCCAGGAAGTTAGCTGGAGGCAGGGGAAGGAGAATTGGAGTAAAAGAAAAGGAAGGAAGGAGGAGACAAAAAGAGTTAGTTGATTAACTTCGTATTAGTAGAAGATCTAGGAAGAGAAAACAATAGGGAGGAAATTATTATAACGAATTTTTGTAAATCCCCAGAATGGGAAGAGCATATGTTTACCAGCTGAAGGAACTGATACCACATATCCACATAATGCGTGAAAAAAATACCATAGAAGGCACAGCACTGGCAATTTTGAAAAATGCCTACAGGATAAACAAAAGATCCTAAAACTTCTGGGGGAAAAGAAGTCCACCCCCTAGGGACTAGAAATTGTCACAGCAACACCGGAAGAATACAGAAGTAAACTTCAAATGTTGGAGGGAAAATTATCTCCATATAGAAGTACATATCTAGTCAAAATATTGATCAAATGTAAGAGTGGAAAAAAGATATCTTTAGATGTTCAGGGTCTGAAAACTTTACCTTCCATGTACCTCTGCCAGGAAACTTCCAGAGAATGTACTTCACAAACGTAAAGAAGTGAACTAAAATGCAGAAGCTGTGAGACTCAGAAAGATGGGATGTCATGGGGTGGGAGTGGAGTGCCTGGGGACCCCATAAATGAAGGGGCAGAAACACTCATGCATGACAATTCATAGCAGGAACATGAGGCAGCCAGCCCAAACAGAAGCGGGAGGTCTGAGAGCTCCAGAAAGCCTGGGAGATGCACTGGTCATTTCCCTGTCCCACCCTCCTACCCCTGGTGCCTCACCCAGGGCTGGCAAAAGAAGGGAGCTCAACTCATATGTGGATGATGGCAGATCCAGTGCACAGGCACGAACGAGTTCATGATGAAAGTGAAGTGCCAGGGCATGAGAGTGAAGTGCCAGCCAGGCAGTTCCCTCTGAGCAGCTGTGCCACTGCCACTTGACACACACTACATGCTCCTGCAGCAGCCCTGTTGCTGCCACCAGAGGCCCACACCACCCCGGGAGCCTCTGTCCTCCCCCAGCCAGTCCTCAGCATTGTCCCTGCCTCCATGGGAACAGATATGAGAGGGATGCTGGTGAGCGGCAAGCAGGCTGCTCCAGCAAACCCTTTTTCATAAGTAACCCAGTTAACTTCTGAAGTGCCCTGAGCATCTGCCATGCTTGGCACCAAGTGCTTTACATGTGTACTTTTTAATCCACTGGGAGGCCATTTTATAGGGAGGGAGCTGAGGCTTGGGGTTCTGAGGTGGGGGCACCAGGCTCCATCTCCTTCCTCATGCCCTGTGCCGACCCTGGGTGATTACCCTCAACCTCAAGTCAGAAACCTGCCCCTTGTGGGCAGGGACCCAGCATGGCCGGAAAGGGGTCTTTGGTTGGGTTTGTGTGGTCTACATCATGAGTCCAGTCACATGGGATTCCCAGTACATGATAGGGTATTCTGGTACCTCCAAGGCCTGGGGTGGCAGGGCAGTGAGAGGGAGGGTATTTGTAGACCAGATAATGCCAGATTTGGGTTCAGTGCTACTGGACCCATTCTGTATGTGGAGCAGAAACAAGGGAGCCGGGGCCCTGTACTCCGATGTCTGTAGCTCAAGGAAGCGTCTGACGCATGCCCTAAACAGAAATCCACCATGGCTTAAGGCCAGGGGCACTGGGCAGAAGAGGACCAGGCAGAGGATTGCGGTGGGCTTTGGAGCAACCAACACTGTCCTGAGCTCACATGTCAAGTACAACACAGGAACGAATCCCTTCACCTTCCTCAGCCTCAGTGTCCCCAGCTAGAAAAAGGGGGTCAAGACAGCCCCTCCTTCAGGGTTGTGGTGAGGACTGTCCTGGGCCAATTGGCCTAAGACCATAAGAGACAGACCTGTACTTCAACTAAGTAAAGATTATTGACTCTCTTAGTAATAGCGGAGACCACACACCAGAGGACATGGAGATTGCCTCACCAAACAAAGGAAAATATAGTTATTATGCTATAGTATTGGAAAAAAAGTTAGAGTGTAGATGGAATTTTTATTGCACCAGCTTTTTGGCTGGGTGCAATAGCTCGCACCTGTAATCCCAGCAATTTTAGAGGCCAAGGCAAGAAGATCACTTGAAGGCAGAGTTCTAGACCAGCGTGGGCAATATAGCAAGACCCCATCTCTACTTTCTAATAACTAAAAAAAAAAACACCTTTTTTTTAAAGAGACAGGATCTTATTATATTGTCCAGGCTGGACTCAAACCCCTGGGCTCAAGTAATCCTCCCACCACAGCCTCCAGAGTAGCTGGGACTTCTTACAACAGGGAGCCACAGTGCTTGGCTAACGCACTTTTTTTTATAGACTCAAAGACAAGGCCTGGACTACGAAGGGCCCAGTATTCTATTTTCCTTGAAAACTACATAAACTTGGAATGTGGTGCCCAGAAAACTTTTTTTTTTTTTTTTTAGATGGAATCTCAGTCTGTTGCCCAGGCTGGAGTGCAGTGGTACAATCTCAGCTCACTGCAACCTCCTCCTCCCGAGTCCAAGTGATCCTCCTGCCTCAACCTCCTGAGCAGCTGGGATTACAGGTGCGTGCCACTATGCCCTGCTAAGTTTTGTATTTTTAGTAGAGACAGGATCTATGATCCCTCAGGGATCACAGGATGGAGAGACAGAGGATCCCTGGGGAGGTAGGGTGGGAGGGAGCTGATGAGCCGTGCCACTTCTGAAACGCAGGGTGTGTGGCTCGAGTGCAGGGAGAGGCAGGTGGATGCTGGGAGGTCAGAACTTGCAAGGGCCTTGGGGCTGTCATGGGGGATGGGCCCCTGGTGCACCCAGAGTACACCGGGCAGGTCTCAGGGCAGGCTCCCTTGACCCTGGCGGGGTGATGTGGTCACTCCCTGAGGTACTCCTGTCAGGGCCCGGTCGCCCACCCTGGGTGGCCCCCATCCCATCTCAGGGCTAACCTTTCTCAGCTCCAGCAGAAAGCACCACCTCGAGTCCAGGACGGGCAGCCCCATTGGGCACCCTGACCGCCCCCTACTCCAGGGCCCCAGTAACCCCGGCCAGGCTGTCGCTGCACTCCTTCTTCTCCCAGGTCCTGCCCCTCCTGGGAATCAGCCCCACAGGAAGG
Source organism: Pan troglodytes (assembly GCF_028858775.2). NCBI lineage: Eukaryota > Metazoa > Chordata > Mammalia > Primates > Hominidae > Pan > Pan troglodytes. The sequence goes on from NC_072417.2 coordinate 31,430,601, forward strand.
CCCTTGTCCTCCCTTCCCTGTGCCTTCTCCTGGGCTGAGCCCTGAGCTGGAAAGGGACAGAGCCAGTCCTTTCTGGGGATTGGCTCCCAGTCTGGGATGGCTCCAGGCCCTGTGCAGGTCCTCAGCTTTGCCTGGGTTGCCTTACAGTGAGACGGAGCTGCCTCCTGTGACTGCGCGGGAGGTGAAGGTAAGAACCTGATGCATGGAGGGGCTGGTCCAGGGATGTAGGGACTGGGCAGGTGGTCGGTGAGGCAGAGGAGGCAGCTGGCCTGGGCGGTGGTGGGTGAGGGCAACACGCTGTCACTGGGAGGGGCAACAGTCCCTGCTGGACCTGACCCCAGGTTGCTGTGACTTTGGCAGTTTGATAAAATTCCAAAGTGGGAACCACAGTCCTGGCTTGGGGGTGGCTGCCCGCTTGTGTCAGGACCCCAGCTAGAGGCTGGGACCTAAGACTATTTGTGGCCTGAGGATGGCATGTCCCCGGGTCCCAAAGCCAGCCCACTGATGCTCATTTCCTCAAAGGCTCTCAGCCCTTGAGGTCTGCCCTTCCCTGGCTCCTTCCAGCTGGCTCCCACCAGGGCTCCAGAGCCCAAGACCCAGCATCCACGGGTGGCTCTGGAAAGCCTGGCAGCTCCGCTAACTCCAACATACCTCATTTGACAGCAAATGTGGCGGGAGATGAGACGAACAAGCAAGTGGATGGAAATGCTGGGAGAATGGGAGACGTATAAGAACAGTACCAAAGTAATGTGTGGAGGGAGAGGCCCCTGGAACCACTCTCTGCAGAGACAGGGGACAGGCACCCATGGCTCTGGCCTGGCACCGTCAGCCTCTCAGAGGGCGGGTGGCACACTGTCCTCGCCCAGAGGACTGCAGGCCTGGTCGCCAGATTTCCTGCCTATTCGTGCAAGCGTCACCTTGCTGGGAGGGAATCTGAATCTAGGGCTGGGACTACCTGGAGCTCAATGCTAGGGATGCCCTGGTAACCTGAAGGAAGGAAAAAGTTCAGATCAGAGTTTTGACTCTGAGTGTCCATCCACTCTCAGTCCTGGGAAGGGAGGCCCTGTCCCAGCTTGATCTCACCTCTACTGAGGAATCATGGGGCCAAAACCGACAATTTCCAGAATCCTTGGGCTCTGGTCTTCACTGGGGTCACCCGGTGGCCTGTGACACCAGATTGTTTTTTGCACACAGCTGATAGATCGAGTGTACAAGGGCATTCCCATGAACATCCGGGGCCCGGTGTGGTCAGTCCTCCTAAACATTCAGGAAATCAAGTCGAAAAACCCCACAAAATACAAGGCACGCTCAGCCAGAGCATAACAAACAGGACAGGCCATGTCAGGGGCCCAGGTCTCCAGCTGGAAGGAACGTCAAGCACACCCTGGGGGGGGGTGGGGGCAAAGGTCAGATGAACACCCTGGGCACAGATGGTGACACAGTCACCACAGACAAACTCGGCTCTGGTGACCCTCCCCGGCTTCAGTAACAAGCCAAAAAGCAGCTTTCTGCACAAAGAAACCTTACTTCTGTCCTTCCTTCCCAAAGTGCTGACTGTGGGCTGACTGCCACTGGGGGCAGGGAGTCTTCCATCTGTTCTGAGGCTGCTTCCTCCTCTTGGCCCTGCCCTACAGATCATGAAGGAGAAGGGCAAGAGGTCATCTGAGCACATCCACCACATCGACCTGGACGTAAGCGGGACATTAAGGAAGCATATCTTCTTCAGGGATCGATATGGAGCCAAGTAAGCCTACGGGAGCCACAGGGTCCCAGCAGAGATGGGGTGAATGAGAGGGATGGGGGCTACCCTGGAGCAGAAGCCAGGGTCGCCCAGGAGGGATGACACAGGTGCCAAGAACTCTCCCTACCCAGGGAGCAGCCGGCACCATGAACCGAGCACCTCCTTGGTTCCAAGCCCTGGGCCAGACTGGAACATGTGGAGCCAGAACCCAGGAGGATCCTGAGGAGATAGAAGGCAGCAAACAAAATCATGCACAATGGTGAAAGGTGCTCTCCCTGACCCATGGGGACCCATGGTAGGACCCACGGGAGGGTGGCAGGATAGAGGGCCCATGAGCCCCCCCAGGCAACAGTGACAGCACCAAATGCTGGGAGAATTAGGGGTCCTGGAAACTCTCATCCAGGTCTGCTGGGAACATGACACGGCACAGCCACGTTGGCAGCCAGTTGGGCAGTGGCTCACAAAGCTCGATGGACTTGAACCACACATCCCCAAAGTGTCACAGATATTGAACCCACTGATTTGGAAACTGACATCCACATGAAACCTGCATGCCAGGTTCACTGCTTGACTCCTCGTCACTCACACACGGAGCCTTCGGGGACGGACTTCAACACGGGGATGGGGAGAGCAAGGCTGGTCCTCCCTTCAAACGGAAGACCCAGTGACAAAAGGGAACGAGCCGGTGATGCCCGCACGAACGTGGGTGGATCCTAGATGCATTTTGCTGAGGGAAAGAAGCCAGACCCAATAAGCTACCACAGTAGGATTCCCATTCCTAGGCCATTCTGGAAAAGGCCAAACCACAGGGACTGAGAAGCAGTCTGGGTGGCCAGGGGCTGATGGATCGGGGAGAGGTTGGGTGCATAGGGGCCACCCTGGAGACTTGGAGGATGAAGGAGTCGCCCCAGGAGGGGCTGGAGCGGTGGCCGGGAGACTCTGCACATTGGTTTGGAACCGTGGAGGAACTGTACACCCACAGACTGAACTGGCGTGTGTGCAAACTGAAAAAAAAAATCATTCAGAGTGAAAAGGATCAGGCAAGTCACTGTACAACAGGACTATTTGCATGTCACAGATGTGGATTTTACTGAAACTTTTCTTCAAGAGTCTCAGGCCCTGAAGAGCTCACTGCTTATCTGGTGAATCATCTGAACCTGAAATGGGATTTGCTGTTAGGCTTTGTAGACAAAGTGAAATTAACAACATCTGCACAAAACAAACCAAAGCCCCCTTTCTCTGTTTCCTAGGCAGCGGGAACTATTCTACATCCTCCTGGCATATTCGGAGTATAACCCGGTGAGTATTCCCGGCAGTGAGGTTCCCGGGCCGTATTTCCATATTGACAGGAGTGGGTGTCTGGTGGGGGTGTCGTTGCTTCTTTTAGTTAGTATTTGTGACCCACCAGGATATAGGAGGTAGGATGTCAGCTCACCGCTGGCATAAACCTCCAAGGAAGGGGGTGGTCTCAAGGGGTCAAGCTGAGACCCAAAGGAGTCAGGGCCTGGACTCCTGGTGTCACCTGGGCCTGACCACCACTTCTCAGAACAAGAAATGATGCCCTCCTCCTGGGGCTGCCCCAAAGCCCAGGAGCTTGGCAGCATCGCACACAGGATGGTGCTATCAGCAGACATTTTGGACAAGGTGCTGAAGTGCCTGATGGACTTGGCTCTTGTCATGAAATGAATGTACATCCTGAGGAAGCCTCCTTTTCAGAGGAAGCCTCTCCTTCAGAGGAAGCCTCTCCAGTCACCTCTGCTCTCTCCAATGACATGAGTCCTCCCAGGTGACCTCAGCCCTCCCAGGTGATGTCCTTCCATGGTGACTCTGGCTCTTGCAGGAGGTGGGCTACTGCAGGGACCTGAGCTACATCACCGCCTTGTTCCTCCTTTATCTTCCTGAGGAGGATGCATTCTGGGCACTGGTGCAGCTGCTGGCCAGTGAGAGGCACTCCCTGCAGTGTAAGTGAACAGCTGCCCCGGGGACCTCCTGCAGCCAGACCTGGGGATGGCCACCCTGGCCAGGTGATCACAGCTTTCAGCCAAGGCACCCTCCTTGTGTCGCCAGCTTGTTGGGAGACTTTAGGATGTCTCTGCTGAGGGTCCCACAGGAGTCCACGGCTGACCCCCAAAGCCCAAATCAGACGCCTCTCATCCCCATCAGCAGAGGGCATCTCATCCTCCCCGTGGCCACCCTCTGTGTCCTGGAGCCATGCCCTCCGGCTCTGATTCTGTGCAGCTGACTCTCCCCTCCCTGAGAGTCCTCCTGCCCTCCAGCTGCCCGGGCTCCTGCTGCCATCGGTGCCCACGAATGGGCCGACCAAGCCCAGGTGGCAGCATCTCCCCATCCCCTGTTCCCTGGCCTGACCCCACTTCCAGGAGATGACCAGGATGCCCAGCACCCACCCAGTTCAGGCTGCCCTGTCATGGCCTGAAAGTCAGGCTTGCCCTTTTTGCACCCTGGCCCAGGAGGCCTCTAGGAGAACCTCCAGCCAGGCTCCAGGGAATGTTCCCGCCCCACCTCTCCAGGGTAAAGGCCGCATGTTGGGGTCACCAGATGGGAGGGTGGGAGGCCTTGGGGTTTGGGGGCCTCTCCAGCTGCCCAGCTCTTGTAGCTGATGGCTCCACATCTTGGGGGAAGGCTCTGATTTCATGATGGGCTGGGGGCTTCTCAGGATTTCACAGCCCAAATGGCAGGACCGTCCAGGGGCTTCAAGACCAACAGGAGCATGTGGTAGCCACGTCACAACCCAAGACCATGTGGCATCAGGTGAGTTTATGGTCCCCTCAGCTCTTCCCAGAGGCCCTGCCTCCCGTGGGGCTGTAGGAGCAGGGGGGCTGGAGCCCCTCGTGGGGCTGTTGACTGGCTGAGTCCCAGCCAGGGCCTGACCTGGGACGTCGGGTTCTCCATGGGCTGGGAGTTGGTTTCCTTTCCTGCCCTGGAGGAGACAGAGGCACAGGGATGGGGGCCCAGCTCCCGCAGAGCAGGGCAAAGGGCAGTGTGTCCACCGGGAGTGTGGGAAGGTGACAGTGTTGTGGGGAGCTCTGGACACCGCCCAGTGTTCTGCACTAGGGGAAGGGTCTTCAGAGGCCCTGGAAGAGGGAGGTTTTTAGGGCAGCCCAGCGGCCTGAGCACCTCTGTTGCTTCCATCAGGATAAGGAAGGTCTATGTGGGCAGTATTCCTCGTTAGGCTGCCTCATCCGGATATTGATTGACGGGGTAAGGAGGCATAGGGAGACCCTGGCTCAGGGACCCTCCTTGCCCTGCAGTGCCCTGCTTCCCCAGCCCGGGGGTCTGGCTCACTCCCAGCCCACAGGAGGCTCAGGCGGGTCCCTAAAGGACACACAAGCAAAACCCTCTGCCCAAGAGGGGTCATCCCAGGGCAATGGCTGGAGCTCAGGCCCAGCCTCATGGGCAGACTGGGCCAGGACCCGACTTGAGAGGGCTCAGGGAAGCCTCAAGCCCTGGGCAAGCCCCTCTCTCCAGGAGCCACATCCCCACTCAAATGAGTGCCCCCCATGAGGAGCTTCAAGACCTTGTCTGACCCAGCGTCCTGGAGGGCTCAGGCGACCCTCATGGGGAAGGTCACTGACTCTGGAGACTGAAGCCCCAGTGTGCGCAGCTCGAGCCACCAGCCCCAGCCTGGAAGGACCAGGTTCTTTCACACCTGCTGTCCCCACAGATCTCTCTCGGGCTCACCCTGCGCCTGTGGGACGTGTATCTGGTAGAAGGCGAACAGGCGTTGATGCCGATAACAAGAATCGCCTTTAAGGTTCAGCAGAGTAAGTCTACGTGTGCCCAGCGGGGCCTGGGGAGCCCTGGGGTCAGAGCCCGACTGGCCCGAGGGCAGCTTCCTCACACTGTCCTCATGATCCTCTGTTCTGGCCCAGAGGGAGGTCTGGCCAGGTGGGCTGGGCAGGACACTGTGACACCGAGCCCATCCCCCACATGACCCAGATGAAAGTCAAGAGTGTGCTGAGCACTTCCCTGTCCAGATCGCCCCCCAGCCACAGTCTCTTGTGTATATCTGGACGCCTGGGGTGGCCACAAAAGGATCCAGCACCGCCCAGTGGGAGACTGAAGTGGCCACGGGGTATGAGCTGTGACCATTCCCAGGTAACTCTCCTGGCCTGATGTCCACCCTGTCCCTAGAGCGCCTCATGAAGACATCCAGGTGTGGCCCGTGGGCACGTTTTTGGAACCGGTTCGTTGATACCTGGGCCAGGGATGATGACACTGTGCTCAAGCATCTTAGGGCCTCTATGAAGAAACTAACAAGAAAGCAGGAGGACCTGCCACCCCCAGGTGGGCTCCAGTGCCATGTCCCCTCCCATGTCACCCTCTGGGGTAGTCAATAGTAGGGGAGTGCCCGGGACCCGCAACCCTACTACCTGGGCCTTCCTCTTCACCTTTTCTTCCTCCTCTTCGTCCTGGACTCTAAGAAAGTACAGGAGGCCCACCGGTCCTCAGGGCAGGCGCTCAGTGCGTGTATACCGGACATGCTGTGCACGCAGGAGGGGCATGTGGGCAAGACCCTCCAACAAGCCCCCTCCCACTTTCCACGGTGTCTCCCTCTTCCCCTCGCAGGGCCCTCCAAGTTACTAGACGAGCCCAGACCCATTTGTGGGAGACCCCGCCCCTCCCTGCAAGCACCCACAGCCTCAGAGAGCAGCAGAGGCCCCTCACTCCTGCACGCTCCTCCAAGGTTGCCAGGACAACAAGCCTTGAGCCAGGGAGACAAGGGAATCGGTGTCCCTGACCCACAGAGCATTCAGGGAGAGGGCACAGGCGGGACCCCGGGCCCAGAGCCAGAGCCAAGAGTTCAGCCAGAAGTGGGAACGTTGAGTCCTGGCATGGCCTGGGCAGCCCAGGAGGGCAGAGGGTGACCCACGTCCGGGCCCAATCACCCACTGCGGAGACGGGTCCCCACGTGAGGTGACAAGGGGCTGGGTGACATCCAAGGCCCCTCCCACCTGAGTTCTGACTGGGGGCCGTATCCCAGGCCCAACAGCCCTGGGACGAAGGTGTGTGGCAGGAAGCCCCCAGCCAGTCTGAACCCTGGGGGCAGTCCCAGGAGCCACCCGCCATGCCACGACAGCTTCCCCACGCCAGGCAGCACGCACCCCTCCCTCTGGGATCAGCAGACTACAGGCGTGTCCTCAGTGTCAGGCCACGAGGGCCACACAGAGACCCCGAGGACTCCAGAGACTCAGGCAGGTGGGGCCCAGCCCGGAAAGGCCTGCGTGGGCTCACTGGAGATGCTGACCACGTCTGTTTTCCTTTCAGCCAAACCCGAGCAAGGGTCGTCGGCATCCAGGCCTGTGCCGGCTTCACGTGGCGGGAAGACCCTCTGCAAGGGGGACAGGCAGGCCCCTCCAGGCCCACCAGCCCGGTTCCCGCGGCCCATTTGGTCAGCTTCCCCGCCACGGGCACCTCGTTCTTCCACACCCTGTCCTGGTGGGGCTGTCCGGGAAGACACCTACCCTGTGGGCACTCAGGGTGTGCCCAGCCCGGCCCTGGCTCAGGGAGGACCCCAGGGTTCCTGGAGATTCCTGCAGTGGAACTCCATGCCCCGCCTCCCAACGGACCTGGACGTAGAGGGCCCTTGGTTCCGCCATTATGATTTCAGACAGAGCTGCTGGGTCCGTGCCATATCCCAGGAGGACCAGCTGGCCCCCTGCTGGCAGGCTGAACACCCTGCGGAGCGGGTGAGATCGGCTTTCGCTGCACTGAGCCACAACGTGGGCATGGACTTCCCGGCCCTGCAGTGCACCCAGCACTGATTCCGACCAGGGCACCCCCTTCAGAGCTAGGGACGAACAGCAGTGTGCTCCCACCTCGGGGCCTTGCCTCTGCGACCTCCACTTGGAAAGTCCTCAGTTCCCTCCAGGCTTCTAGAAGCATCTGGGCCAGGGCTCATGGCTGGATAATTTCCCTAGGCTTAACAACCCAAGCAAGCTTCGCATCCTCGTTTTATTTTTGGTTAAACTTATGAGAATGTATTAAGAAAGAGTGCAGCTCGAGAGACATTCAGAGATGGAACACACCAGACCCCAGATCACAAAGCCAACCATGCCCAGCCCCTCCCAGCACCCCCAGCCCCACGACCATCGTTCTGAATTCTGACGACACCGTGAGCCTGCCTTTGTACTTTAAACTCATGGAAGGATAACCACCTTCACGTTTTGAAATAAATGTTTCCTGTTGAAATGATTTTAGATTTTAGACAGAAATATTGAAAAGGCACTATAGTGTCCTCCTATACCTTCCATCCAGCTGCCCCTAATAATGATGTTTTGCAGTCCCATGGCACATAAGAAATTTAGGCCGGGTGTGGTGGCTCACACCTGTAATACCAGCAATTTGAGAGGTCGAGGCGGGAGGTTCAGGTTCACTCGAGTCTAGAAGTCTGAGACCAGCCTGGGAAACCTAGGTGGACCCTGTCTCTAGAGAAAAGTCAAAGAAATTAGCCAGGCATGGTGGCGTGTGCCTATAGTCCCACCTAGTCAGGAGGCTGAGGGAGGAGGATTGCTGGAGCCCACGAGTTCCAGGAAGCAGTGAGCCATGATTGCACCACTGCACTCCAGCCTGGGTGACAGAGTGAGACTTTATCTCTTAAAAAATTTTAAGAAATTTAATGTGGGTACAATTCTATTAAGTAAATAATAATGTGAACTATTATCTAAGGTTATGAAGGCTAGAATTATCCCATTTTTGCCTAACTTCTCGTACCTGTCCCAAGATCCCACCTTGGACTCACCCTCTGCCTTCAGCTCACGTCTCTTCAGCTTCCTCCACATGGTCCAGCAAACACACACCTGGGCTGAATGGTAGAGCTGATTGCTCATACACAAAGGTAGACCGGTTGGCAGGGATTTTCAAACTTATACAGTCAATGAGTTTTCCTTGGTGTTCTGGAGAGCACCGTTTGCGAAACACTTTGACAGTGAATCTAGGCCTCAAGATCCATCAGCTGCTCTAGCTTGAATTTTGCTCAAGCTCAGTGAACACCTGCTCTGCCGGGTGCATGTGAAAGGGGCAAGGATGAGTAAGCTGTAGATAAAGAAGACAGGATGCAGGGGGTCTGTCTAAGCTCTATCCCCTGCCTTCAGCACTGAGGGATGAAATCCAACTCTTAGGGAACGGTGGCCACGTGCTGGGCCAGCCCCAGGCTCTCAGGATCTGACAGTGAGTGACGCAGAGCCAGGCCTTGCCCCTGGGGAGCTCTCCAGCATACACCTCCCTCTCCCCTCCCAGCATCCTGCAAAGCAGGCGTCAACGCCATTGTTAATGCACGGAGGAGGAACCTGACTGTTAGACCTGGGTTTTCCAGGGTTGCACGGCTTCTGGGAGACGGATGTGACCCTGAGGACAGGGCACAGGCCAGTGTAATGCCAGGATGGAATGAGCTGTGATCTGTGCTGCATAGAGGCCTAGGCCAAGGTGGGACTGACGGATGACCAGGTCAGCCGGGTCACTGAAAACACTCTTGGGTCCTCACCTGCCGGTTCCCAGGAGTCCGGAACTGCCAGGAGAGTGGTGGCAGGTCCCCCATCCTCAGCTGGGTGGGCCTGGGTAGAACAGCAAGGCGAGGGCACATTTCCCTGGCCATTCCCTCCAGGCACAGCTGTGACCTGTTCATTCCAAATTTGGGGAAGTATTTCCACACACACAGAACTGCAAATAGCAGTGGACATGGTGAGAGGCATTTGCACATGGGATAGGCAGGATTTTGGAGGTAGAACCTCCAGGGCTTGCCGATGGGTTAGCTGCAGGGCTTGAGAGGGAACGGAGAATCCAGGATGATGTGTTCAAATCGGTCCATTCACCTCTTCCGTTCCACGCCTGTGCTGGGCACTGGGAGAGACAGATGCGCACAGGAGCCCCGGCCGAGGGGAGGTGTGGGGGGAAGCCCAGAGTGTCTGGGCAGGGTAGGAAGCCCAGAGTGTCTACTGGGAGCTGAAGGCTTAGGTCCAGCTGGGTGCCGTCCAGGTTCTCTGCATGTAGAAGTATAGGCTGAGCTTCCTGGAGGAGGAGCAGCTGCTGTTGCTGGTGACCAGCACATTCAGGAACGGAGACTACTCTGTCAACAGACAGGGGGATGACCTGAGGTCTGGATGGTCTAGGGGGTGGTAGGGCCCAGGAGGACCCAGGAAAGGGTCTCGGGGATGCAGAACATCCTATGGAGGGCATTTGGGAGTCAGTGCTCAGGTCACTCCGGGTCACTCAGGTCATTTGCCGGCCCCTATCATAATTATTGCCATATGAGAGTGCCACCCATCCTATGACATATTTTATATATTTCTGTGAATGGCCTACTTGTTTGTATTTATGAATTTATGTTTAAAGGATGGGCAGGGGTGCTCGAGAGGTCCCCAGGAGTTTCCCTCTGGGGAGAGAGGGTCCCACCCCTTCCCAGCAGCCCTCTGAGCCCCCCGATCGCTTGGCCACAGCCTCTGCCTGGAGAAAGCATCCCCCTTGGAGATATATGGGCATCAGGAGAAACCTTTCTCTGTCACCAGGACAAATCCTGTTCTTATTTGAACCAAGGCCAGTTTTCCTAATGAATGCAGGGAGGACAGCACAGATCAATGAAACCAGCAGATAATCCACAAGACTGTTCCCAGAGCTGGGAAATTTCCTTCCCTGCCAACACTTTTCCTGAAAGTTCTTAAGAATGAGGCAAACAGTTTAAGTCTCTCTCGCACTGTTCTTTTAGTGAAAGAGTTCAATGAGGAAGGAGAGGAAGTGGAGCATATGCTTAGTTTCCAAGCTGGAAAAGTGGCCCATGGTTAACCAAGCCTAGTTGTAAAAGCACAGGTGGCCGCGGGTCCAGGTGAGCCGGTCCTACGATGGCATGGCTGCTAATGCCAGCAGATGCTCCTGTCCTCTCCTTTCAAAGACTGACTTCTTCTGGTCTTTCATTCGTTAAAATAAAATTGACAGGGCATCATCCGAGAAGCTCTACACTTTCCCTTACTTGGATTTCAGACTCTAGATTCTGCTGAGATTTGAGCTTCATGGTGAACACATTCTTGGTGTGCTTGCTGCTGAGGGGTGTGGAGGACAGAGAGATGGTGAAATGGCAAAGTGGCTCTTGAGCATGGGTGGGGGAAGCCCCCACATGTCTGAGTCAGTGCCACCTGGACACTACCCTTGGAGCATCCTGCTGAGGTGGCCATTCGGGTTTTCTTTCCTTTCCTTGTATTCCACTGTTTCTGAATCACAAATAAAGATCCAAGGCAAACAGCACATTCAGATCCCCAAGCTCTCCACCTCCAATGTGACCAGGGACGTGCACCACTTCAGGCTCATGCAGGACACACAGCCTTTGGACCTCAGCTAAGGGACCTGCTTCTCTTCAGCACATGGGGCTTGTTTGTGTTGGGGTCTGAGCCCTGAGCGCATGGTCAAGGAGACCCCCAGGTCTTTCTGAACAGAGACAGCTGGCCTGGCGGCCTCCCTCTCACTGCATGCAAGAGTCTGTTAGGGCGGCTGTCTTGCTTCTGTGTGTTGGGAAATTCAATTTAGGTACCTAAAAATGAAAAGTCCCAGGACATCTCCATGGCTTGGGATCCACAGGAGAGCATCATTGATGCTGGGGACAATTTAAACATATAGAAACCCACAGGGCTACCTTAGACAGGGCACAGGGCACAGCACCCGGGGATGCAGAGTGGAAAGTTCACCACTACAGCCTGGAATTGCTTCTGTGGTGCCTTCTTCATGACACTTGGCTGCCTTCGTGGCTGGAAGGCTGAGGCCCAGATCCCAACATGGCCACAGGCTAGCAGCTTGCTTCACCTTCCTGAACTGCAATTTCTCCATCTGAGCCTTTCTCCTAAGAGGAGTGTGCAGGGTCACTTAGCCCATATGGGCCGGAAATCCCGCACGGTGCCAGGCACACAGTAGGCCCTCGGCAGATGCTGCCCCCTTCTGTCTCCACCACCCTCCTGGGGCTCCCTCCTGAAACAGCCTCCCTCAGCGCCTTGAGTCTTGCACCCTAACAGCCTCTTGCACGCAGTGAGAGGGAGGCCCCCAGGCCAGCTGTCTCTGTTCAGAAAGACCTGGGGGTCTCCTTGACCATGGGCTCAGGGCTCAGACCCCAACACAAACAAGCCCCGTGTGCTGAAGAGAAGCAAGTCCTTTAGCTGAGGTCCAAAGGCTGTGAGTCCTGCATGAGCCTGAAGTGGTGCAGGTGCCCGGTCACACTGCAGGTGTAGAGCTTGGGGATCTGAATGTGCTGTTTGCCTCGGACATCAAACATCTCACAGACTGCCTGGAAGAAGGTGGAGCAGACTGGGGTTAATGGTCAGCAGCAGCAGCATCCCCACCACTGGGGCTATCCCTTTTTAGGCCCTTACCATGGGCCAAACACTGAGCCGTGTGCTTCCTGTAACTTCTAAGCACGCTTACCTGATAGGGTGCCAGCAAAGACTCGAAGAGGTGCCTGGGCTTGGCACATAGTAGCTGTTGCTACTATTATGAATGTTGTTTTGTCTTTGTTTTTGTTTTGAGACAGGGCCTCACTCTGTTGCCCAGGTTGGAGTACAGCAGTGCCATCATAGCTCACTGAAGCCTCAACCTCCCTGGGTTTGAGCAATCCTCCCACCTCAGCCTCCCAAGTAGCTGAGACTACAGGTGTGCGCCACCAAGCCCAGCCAATTTTTTGTATTTTCAGTAGAGACTGGTTTTGCCAAGTCGCCCAGGCTGGTTTCGAACTCTGGGGTTCAAGCAATCTGCCCACCTCAGCCTCCCAAAGTGCTGGGATTACAGGCGTGTGCCACTGCGCCCAGGCATTATGAATGTCAATATTGACATGATCTTGTATCCTTATGCCCACACTGGGAGAGGTCTGATTGTCCCCATGTTCCTGGTGTGGAACCACATGGAAGAGGCCTATGTTATCCCAACAGCGCAGAAGCACAGCCTGAGTCTCTTCTTTGGCTGAGCCAAGGGCGTGCTGGAGAGGCCTGACAGAAGAAGGAGCGGCCCTTGTGACCAGTGCCCTTTTGGTTCACAAGGAACGTCTCCTCTTGTTGAAGTGACTTGGCTGAGCTTGCTACTTCTGCTTTGAGAGTCAAATATCAGGATCAAGACTTTAATTATCCCCAATTTACAGATGATGAAACCATACTGGGCAGGAAAGAAAGTCACCCCAGGAGAGCAAGTTGGACCTGAGCACTGGCTGAGGACAAAGGGGAATGATAATTTGGGATGTAGCTTGTTAAGGGGTCTCACAAGTGTTCCTGTGATCCAGGTGTCGAGAGGATACAGCAGAAAGGTTGCCAGGGAGATGAGGGTAGGGTACACCGCAAGAGTGGGAGAAATTAAAGAGAACACGCAACAAAGCCTTGGGACACTGGGAGGGGGATGGACCACCCTGTTTTGTGCTATGGGAGAAGAGAGCAAGAAAAGGAATCTGTGTTAAATCCCCCGAGCCTGCAGGAGAAGCAAATGCCCTTCATTTTCTTCATCGGCGGCGAGACTGGCATCCCTGCAGCTTTGGGAAACCATGCTAGTGTAGATGCCAGCTCACGCCAGCGGGCCTGACTGGGAGACCTTGGCCTAGGGTTCTGGTCTGGGGCTCCTAGGCCTGATGGGAGAGAGTTCAGCCCCAGGTTTCCTGTACTTCAGCTCATATCCACACAATGGTAATTACTGAAATGAGAGACTCAAAAGAAGATGGAACGTGAACTTTTTTGTTGTCCCATGTGGACACCTGTGTTCGGTTTCCAGTTCTACCGCTTGCTGTCTGTGTGTTCTTAAGTAACTCACTTAAACCTTTCTGAGTCTCATTTTCTTCATTTATAAAATAAAAGACATAACATTTATGTCAGATATTGTCCTGAGGATTAAATGGGAGAATGAACAAGCCTCTTCTGCATTCCCCTGGCATCCAGGCGGTGGAGGCCAGAGAAGCTGCTAAACATCCTGCCAGGTGCAGGACAGCCCCCATCACAAAGAATTGACTGGATCCTGATGTCAGTAAGGCAGAATTGAGGATCCTTGGTGTGGGGGAAAAAGAATAAACTCAGAAGCTTGGCAGATCTCAGTTCAAACCCTGGTTGTATCACCTCTAGCTGAGTGACCTTAGGCAGGTCTGTGAACTCTCTGAGACTCGGCCTCCTCATCGGTAGAATGAGGTAGATAAAAATGCCAAGCTCACCCAGAAATAACCCCGTGCATATATGGTCAACAAATCTTTGACAAGGCCATCAAGGATACACAATATAGATTCTTTTATTCCTTTACTTTCTTAATAGACTTGCTTTCACTGTACTGTAAAAAAAAAAAGCACAATGTAGAAAGGAAACTCTCTTCAATGAATAGTGTTGGGGAAAGTGCATGAAAAAGAATGAAATTGCACACTTATTTTACATCATATACAGAAAATTAGCTCAAAACGGATTAAAGATTTAAATGTAATATCTGAAACCATGTAAATCCTGGAAGTAAACATAGGGAAAAATCTCCTCGACATTGGTCATAATTGGCAATTTTCTTTTGATATAACACCAAAGCACAGGCAACAAAAGTGAAAATAAATAAATGGGACTACATCAATCTTAAAAGGTTTTACACAGCAAAGGAAACCATGACAAAATGAAAAGACAACCTACGCAATGGAAGAAAATATTTGCAACCCATATATTTGATAAGGGGTTATTTGAAAAAATATAAGGAATTCACACAACTCAATAGTAAAAATTAATAAATACATGAATAACCCAATTAAAAATAGGCAAAGGACCCCAATGGACTTTTTTCCCCAAGGAAGGTATACAAATGGCCAGCCAGCCTATGAAAAGGTGCTCAACACCACTAATCATCAGAGAAATGCAAATCAAAACCACAATGAGATATTGCCTCATAGGATAGGATGGCTCTTATAAAAAAACGACAAGAGATAACAAGTGTTGGCGAAAGCATAGAGGAAAGAGAACCCTTGTACACTGTTGGTTGGAATGTAAAGTGGTATAACCTTTACAGAAAACAGTATGGAGGTTCCTCAAAAAATTAGAAGCAGAACTACCATACGATTCAGCAATCAGGTTAGAACCTTGAAGAGAGATCTGTGCCCCATGTTTATTACAACACTATTCACAATACCCAAGATATGGAAACAGCCTAAGTGTCCAGCAACAGATGAATGGATAAATAAAATACATATAAACAATGGACTATTAGCCATTAAAAGGAAGTAACTCCTGTCCTGGATAAACCTGGAGGACATTACGCTAAGTGAAATAAGCCAGACACAGAAAGACAAGTTTTGTATGATCTCACTTACATGTGGGATCTAAGAGAGTCAAACTCATAAAAACAGATAGTAGAATGGTGGTTGCCAAGGGCTGGGGGTGGGGAAAATGGGAAGCTATTAATCAAAGGGTGTAACTTTCAGTTATAAGATGAACAAATTCTGGAGATTTAATGTACAGCATAGGTGGTAATGGATGTAATAAATTTGATTGTGATAATTAGTACACAATGTATAAATATATGAAATCATCACATTGTATGCATTAAATATATACAATCCTTGTCAACTATTTAAAAAAATTTTTTTAAATGCCTAGGTCATAAGAATTCTGAGAATGAAATACAACAACATACATGAATGGACCTGCTACACAGAAGGTGCTAAATAGGTTTGTTTTGTTTTATTTTATTTCAACTCTGGCAGATGTAGACTTATTGGGAAAGAATATAGAATGCACTTGTGCACAAGGATTATCTATACGATGGTTAAATATCCTGCATACATGCCTTGTCATTTCTACTCCTCAGTCAATGGATAATAAAAGCAGAACCAGCCTTCTGGTGGTCACAAAACATTTTGACATGAGCAAGGCTGATCATGAGCAATCTGGCAATGTACATCCCAGAGCGTGCATGCCCTTTGACCCACAGCTACCATGATGTCATGTCCAGCAATTAGTCCTAAGGAGATGATCAGAGATGTGTAAAGAGATTTCATTCTAACAGCATCCTCTGTAGTGGTATATGTCAGGGGCTGGCAAACCATGTCCAGAGGGGCAGGCTGCATTTAGTCCACCACCTGTTTTTGTAAAGTTTATCAGAACACAGTCATGCCCATTCATTTACAAATTGTGTATGGCTTCTTTCCCTGCAACAGCAGAGTTAAGTGTTGCAACAGAAATCTATGGCCTGCAGAGTTTAAAATATCTACCCTTTGGCCTTTTATAAAAAAAGTTTACTGATTCCTGGTGAGTATATTAAGAAAAAGTTAGAAAAACCTAAATCTTCAAGAGTGGAGAATTAGAAAGTAAGACGTGTTGTATATAAGACAGACAGTTTGTGTGTGCGTTTATTTATAAATATATTATTTTGAAATAATGTTGTCGACATATGTTGCAGGTCTTAAAAATTGTTCAATATATAGTGTTAATCAAAAAATGGCAAATTGTAAAATGTAGACAGAATGTGATTGTGTATTTTGTGCATACACCAACAGAAAAGGGTGCTAGGAAACCTGTGGACCAACATACTAAGTGTGGCTCTTTTGATGGTGGTATCATGGATTTTTAAAAATCTTCTTGGTTTTCTGTAGATTCTGACTTTCCTGTAATGAGTATGAATAAATATGTATTTCTTGAGAAATGTGAAAATAACTTTATCTTCCCAGATTTCTCATAATTGAAAATGTTGGAATAAATGGTCCTGGGACAGATCTTTCCATTGAGAAGGGCAGAAGGGAAACCCTGGGGATTCAGCTGGGTTTCTGTTGCATTTCTAGTAACACACAGTTGTGAAAGGCCAGTGTTGGCCATTCCCCAGGACAGTCTTGGGTAGAGGAAGTCAGGATTTAACTACCTGAGGGTCCGGGGAACAGATGTGGCCACAGTACTTCCTGACTCACTGTTTTCCCTTCCACAGTCCCTGTCTTCTCTTCACTGATGCACACAGATGCCTGACCAGAGGAGAGATTTAGTTTTCATCCGAGGATTATCTGTTATGTTGCAGTTCTGAAATTCCCATAATGTTTAAGCTAGAACACAATTGATTTCATTATCTCCAATGTGTATGGTTTGATAGAAATATATTCCATTATGTAGCACCTTAAATCCAGATAAAACGAAAAGAATTTCTATTCCATGTTTGTATGATCAATGTTAATAATATAAGAAATCTAAAAAGTAGCTATTTCCTATATTAAAGTATGAAATAAATATGCTGAATGATTTGTTTTGGGGGGTGGAAAGGTGTAAAACTGAGGAGGGTGCCTGTGGGGAACACTGATAGGAGTCCTTTCTTAAGGGTTGAGTTTTATATATGTCTTTTAAAATAGATGATATCATTAATAAATTATCTGTGGGCAACATGAAAAAAGTTTATAATGTACAACTTTATGAGCTTGACAGTTGGTGAAACACTTTTCTGTTTAAAATTTTATTTGACCCTCCCCAAAAGAAATGTTTATTTATGAGTATTAAGATAGTTCCAGCAGTAATGCCTCAAAAGAACCAGGAGGTATAGTGTTGTCTAAAATGTGAACTCAGGAGCCAGACTGCCTGGCTGTGCAACTAGCCTTGTCACTTCCTAGATATGTGGTAAGTTAATTAACTTCTCAGTGTTCTTATCTGTAGAATGGGGATAATCCTAATACACATCTCAGGGTTATATTAAAAATTAAAAAAGTTAATTTTGTAAAGGACTTAGAATGATATCTGGCAAATAAAAGTGTTCATAAAAGTAAACCCTATAAAAGTGTTTACTCATTAAATACAATAATCTGAAACCATTAGTAATTTAAACATTTGTGGCTGACTTGGTAATATTTATGAAAATAAATACTGTATTTATAATCTTTGACCTTATTTGACTCCTAGGAATTTATTGTCCAGCAAACATTTTCACAGGCAAAAATATTACTATAAATTCATGTTTATTACATCAATCTGTGCAAAATGAATAAACAGACAATTAAAATAGCCATCAAAAGGAGTATTGATTAAATGAATGATAGTAAATCCATTCATTAGTAATCATATTATCGAAAAAGAATGAGGCATATTTATGTGACGTGGGAAGATCCATAACTAATGTTAAATGGTAAAACATATAAAATGTTATGCCCAATAAAATACTTTCTGTGAGAGAATATGTTAATTTATGCAAGTGGAGCCAATGTGGAGGGTTGATGGTAATTTCATTATACCTCACAGACAGACCTGGGCTCTCCCACTCATTATCTATGTGGCCTGGGGTAAGTCATTTAACTGCTGTAAGCCTCGGCTTCTTCATCTGTCAGGCAGTGATACCCTGACTACTCTGCAGGGTAACTCTGAGATTTAAACGTGATCATCTCAGAATATGCCTGGCAAACAGTAGGAGCTCAGAACTTGATTTTTTTTCCTACAGCAACTGCTATAGGGGATAGCAGCTAATGCATGAGGTTGGTAAATCCTTATATATATCAAATATTGTAGAAACATAACTACATGCTACTATTTTTTCAAACCCTCCCCTCACCCTTTTTTTTTCCCCTGAGACAGAGTCTCACTCTGTTGCCCAGGCTGGAGTGCAGTGGCGCCATCTCGGCTTGGCTCAGTGCAACCTCTGACTCCCAGGTTCAAGTGATTCTTGTGCCTCAGTCTCCCAAGTAGCTGGGATTACAGGCATGTGCCACCATGCCCAGGTAATTTTTTTGGTATTTTTAATAGAGATGGGGTTTCACCATGTTGGCCAGGCGGGTCTCCAGCTCCTGGCCTCAAGTGATCCGCCTGTCTCGGCCCCCCAAAATGCTGGGTCAATCCTCTTATATCCAGTAAAACAGCCTCACTGGGTCAATGGATATCATGTGGCTGCCTAACATTTTTACTTTATAAAAGGTCTTCCTGAGGCCACTTGAAAGTATGAATAAAAACACCTTAAGATGAACAGGGCCACAGGTTTGCATGAGGCTTGTCAGTAGACCTCCAGGATGAAGACCAAAGTAATTGTGCAATTTCTAGTGGAATAATTTACACTTAAGATCTTATTTATTTCTCAAAAGACCACTGTGAGGTAGGAATTCTTAACCCCAATTTGCAGAAACTGAGACTTTGCCTGACACCACAGGGCTAGGAAAAGGTGGGCATACAATCCTCACCAAGTCTGACTTCCAAAGGAAGATTTGAAAAGAAACGTCCTTGCTACCTGCCAAATCTCTGTAGAGCCAGCAGCCATGTTCACACATGAAACAGGACAATGACAATAGCACCAGGAATAGCTACTCCTGGTCAGATGCCCTCATGACCTCAACTCTGCAGGATGGGGACACCGGGCCCTGCTTAGGGGAAAGGAAGGGGATTTGTAGAGGAAGCCCAGCCAGCCAAGCAACCAGAGATGGGAAAAACCCATTGGGAAGAACTTGCTTGCTCTAGCTGGGCTTTGCAAAGAACAGGAAAAGATGAGTCTGCACGGACAGAAACGGTCCCGAGTGGGGAGCTTGGCCATGAGCATGACTCAGGGCGTGGTCAGCAGCTGCCATACCAGGACACACGATATGCAAAGATGCTGGGTGGGTGGTTCTTAAAGGTTTTGTGCCTTGAGAAAACTAAAGGATGCAGACGTGGGCAGAAGGTGGCTCTTTAAAAGTGCTTCAGGCAAGGAGGCATTTATGGCATGGTGGAAAGTGTTCTGGATTTGAGTTGAAGAGACCAGCCTTGCCGTTTATTTTGTAACAGATCACTTCACCTTCTGGGCCGTAATTTCCATGTCTGTGCAATGAGAATAACATTATAACTAAGATGTAACAGGAAATGAAAGCACAAGTATAAGATGTCCCCATACTTTCACCTCATCCACTCTAACCAGGGCTGACATGTATGATTTTCCAGGTTGTGCACTGAACAACTATGTCTGGTGGCCAGGATGAGTGGGACCATCATCCATCTCCAGTGTCATTTCTGAAGTGCTCCACCCTGGCACTGCCTGCATCTAGAGGGAGGGACACTTTTCCTAAATAGGATAAAGGTGCTGTCTGTTTACCCATGGGACTCTGTCTACTGGAAGGGGGCCTTTTTCTAATTCTCACACAAGCGTCATTTGAACTAGTGGTGGTCTTCATGCAGCCTGCCATGACTTTCTGCATTCGAATGCAGGCTGTTTATACACACATTTCTCACCCTCTATGGAGCTGAGGCTATGGTTTTCCTGTCTGGAACCAACTACTCTTTAGTACAAACTGGGGACAATTGTAGGCATGAAAACCTAACGGGACTCTGTTTATTCTGGGAATAGGGTAGAGATGAATCCTGCCTGGGATGTGGGAAAGGAAGAAAGCCTTTGACTCATCCCTTTAAGAGAAGGGGCTTTTGGCAATCTGGGGTCTTTATCTTTTCTGAGTTCCTGGCTGACACTGATGTTTTAAAGGCTAACACAATGTGGAAGTTCCAACTCCCAGGCTGACCATTAACTCCATCCCATGCCACAAGCACCCCAGGAAGCCAGGGTTGGAACCCAGAGCCAGGGAGACGGGTGGCAGCCCAGGCTCACAGGAGCCAGTTTCCTAAGCCTGGAGCATGTCAGGCAGAATCAGGCATAACCTGTCCTGAGTGTGCTGGAGATGGGCTGTCCTGGAGCTGGAGAATCATGCACAGAAAGGAGGACCCAAGAAATGCCCTCAGGCTAGGAGGAGAAACCCACATGACTATTGTGGAAAGTGTGGGTTTTGGTGTAGAATTTTTACTCTTTGATGATTTGAGCACTTTTCATCACCATGGTGGGCCGAGGACCTGCCCCAGCCCCCAGATGTTGCTCCAGACAATGAGTTTTGCAGCCTGCAGTGACTGTTTTCCCTCTTCAGCTGCTCTACTTGGGAGGCTGGCTCTGTTAGGAAGGTGCGGGCAACCCTGCTCCCCCGCCCCAGGATTGAACCAGGACAAAGACATATCCAGGAAAGCCGCTGTGGCCAGCCTGAGCGTAAGAGAGACTGCGACTCCCTGCCCAGTGGAAATACACTATACTGCAAGATGCCAAAATGAGCCACTCGAATCCTCTTTTTCGGGAAGTCAAAAGTACGGTGAGGCATGAGAAGAAGGCTCTCCAGCTCCAATTTGTTCTCCCTCTTGCGGCTGAACACACTGTTACCAGATGCTTATGAAACCATTTGCATATGGTACAAGCCCATGTGGGAGAAATGAGAGCTCTGTCAACTTCTACCCGTCTTCTATCCTCTCCTGACAATGCATCTCCATCACTAATGGTGGCCTCTGGGTTTTACTTTCTTCTGTGCAGAAGGAAAACAACTGGTGGCACCTGTACATAGAGAATTCCAGAGGCAGGAAACTCTCCCTACTTTTGGACAGTGCACAGCAAAGAGAATGTAGTTGGAAGTTCAGCCAACCTGGATTGCAAGCCACCTGGAGCAACATGGCCTTAGACGAGTCACATGACTGCTGGGAGCAACAGTCTAAAAGAGTGGTGAAGATACCTAGGTCATCAGAAGGTTAAATAGAATAATGTGTGTGACTGGGCAGAGCACACAGAATGCACCAAATATGTGTTTTTTAGATTCTTTCCCAAATCTAGGAGATGCAACTTAGCAATGAAATGCCTTAAAACCTAAAACAAAAAGTTATAAAAATACATTCATGGTCATGGAAAAATATACATTAGGTAAAAAAATAAAGGGAGATTATTAATGTATGTAAAATGTAATGTAGTAGCTAGTTTGCATACACACTTACAAAATAAAAGTTCTGTAAGGATATGCACCAGCCGATTTACTATGGCTAACTCTTCTAGGTTCTAGCAGCCCTGACAGGTTTCTGTTGCATTTCCCAGCGACCATGACCCCTAATCCCCTAAGCCCCTAAGCCTCCCTCTTTTCTGCTCTCACAGAACTGATGAGAGGAGAGACTCAGCTCAAAAGTGTTGAGTGAATGAAATCGTTTCTTAAAATATTGGGTTTATAGTTTCCTTTTAAAAAAATGAAACAAATGATTTAATTTTTAAGATTTTTTCTGGAAAAATAAAAAATCTTATTTTAAAACATATAATGTTAATGTTAATGAGATATTTTCCCCCTTAAAATCTCATTTGATACTCCCATCAAATAAGATTTATTCTTTAGGATTTGAGTAATTCTGGGAATAAAGCCTTAATAAATCAGGAAGGACAACATAGTCATCAAGTGCCTGGGTGCTGCAGACCCTGGTTTCCAAACCAGCTAGTTTCTGTCTAACTTCTGCCAAGTTACTTTGTCTCTCTGAGCCACAGTCTTCTTATGTATAAAACAGAATCATTAAAGTTCTCACCTCAGGATGTCATGAGGAGTCAAGCTCTGGGAGCAGTACCTAGCACAGCACAAGCATGACATAAGTATTTGCTAAGTGAATGAATAAAAATTTGATGATCTTTTATTATGCTGCCTGATTTGGTAATATGTGTTAGTAAATGTTTGTAACTAATTTTATCATCTCACTCTTAGGAATTTTAAAAAATCACTTCTAGAGGTGTACAAAAATACTTGCATATGATCCAGTTCATTTCAGCATTATATGCAAGGACAAAAAATTGCAAACAATTAAAATGTTCACTAAAGGAATGTTGGTTAAATAGATTATAGTAAATTCATTTAATGGAGTATGACATAGTCCTTTAAAAGGATAAAGTAGGTAGATTTGTAGGTTGATAGAAGTATCTATTCACAATTATTGTTAAATGAAAAAATATGTTATAAAAGGTTAGGTATAATATACTTTATATAGCATTAACCTAGTATCTGTGAATATTTTCAAATATAGTCCACGGTGGATATTTCTCTCATGCTACGCAGACAGATCAGGGTCAGGATCTTGGCTCTGCCCCTTATTTTCTGTAGAACTCTGGGAAATTCATTGAGCCCCTCGGAGCCTGTTTCCACGTGTATAAAGTGGTGATAATATCAATTATTCTGCAGAGTTGTTTTAGGTTTTCTTTTCTTGTCTTTTCTTGTTTTGCTTTGCTTTGTTTTGAGATGGAGTGTAGCTCTGTTGCCCAGGCTGGAGTGCAGTGGTGTGATCTCAGCTCACTGCAACCTCTGCCTCCTGAGTTGAAGCGATTATCATTCCTCAGCCTCCCGGGTAGCTGGGATTACAGGCATATGCCACCACACCCAGCTAATTTTTGTATTTTTGGTAGAGATAGAGTTTCACCATGTTGGCCAGCCTGGGCTTGAACTCCTGGGCTCAACTGGTCCACCCACCTTAGCCTCCCAAAATGCTGGGATTACAGGCATGAGCCACCATGCCTGGCCCTGTTTCAGGTTTAAATGCCATAACCTCCATGAAAATCCCTAGCAAGCAGCAGGTACTCAGGGTGGTGTTTGTTCCCACAGTGACTGTATGTATCTGGGGGACAACACGGGTAATGCATGAGATTCACAAGTCCATATGTAACCCACACATTGTCTGTAAAATTAATAAGTGATGTTTTACTCTTTTCAAATATAAGTAGAGACTGCTGTAAATAACACAAACTCCTATTTAGTGGCATTACTGAATCCATTAGGCATGTATGCAGATACTTTATTACTACAAATTTAGCTATCCTA
Source organism: Pan troglodytes (assembly GCF_028858775.2). Lineage (NCBI taxonomy): Eukaryota > Metazoa > Chordata > Mammalia > Primates > Hominidae > Pan > Pan troglodytes. Next base: position 31,453,886 of record NC_072417.2, read on the forward strand.
TGAGTAATTTAACATTTCTGATGTTTTAAAAGGGCCCTCATGAGGCAATTTGAAAATATGTATCTAAAGCCTTAATATTAGGCAGGGCCCTGGGCTTTGAATAAAGACTCGTTTTGAGGTCCACAGAGAGGAGACACAAGGCCACAAGATGGTCCCATGGCTAGCAAGTGGCAGAGTCCAGATCCAAAGGATGTCTGTCTGACTCCAGACCTCAGGATCTTAACCCCACACGATGCTAAAAAATGTTCCTTACTGACCAAGGGAGGTTCAGAGAAGGTACATACCTAGTGCCAACTTCACACTACCATTTATCGAGCACTTGCTATGTACTCAATAAATAAGCACTAAGAGCTAGGTGATTGTACAACCTTATTCAAGTCTCAGAACAACCCTACAAGTAGAAACTATTGTCTCCATTTTAGAATGAAAGAGGCTCTGGGAGTTTGATTCACTTGCACAAAGCCACAGAACTAGGAAAAGGAGGGTGCAGGGTTTGAATCGAGTCTATCTGACTTCAGCCCCCCTCACAATGCTATACTGCTGCCAGTCTCGGTGGGGCTTGGACTATGATGACGGCCCCAGAAATGGCTGTCGCTGTCGGATGCCCCCATGATCTCATGTCTCCCCCAGCTCCTGCTTAGAAGGCGAGAGAGTGGTTGTGGAGGAAGTCCAGCCAGCCAGCCAAAGATGGGAAACCCCACTGGGACAGAATTTGTTTTCTCCAGTTCGGACTTGGCAGAGAGCAGGAACGCATGGGTCTGAGGTGGAAGAAACGGTCCTGTGGATGAGTCAGCAGCTGCCACAGCAGAAAGCATTTGTGGCCGCTCTGTGCAAAGACGCTGGGTATTTCTTTTGCTGTTATCTTATAGTTTGAGTGGTTTGGAGGAAAAGGCAGAAGCATGTGGACAGCAGCTCCTCATGATTACTTCATTCGGGGAGGCAGCATGCTGTGCTGAAAAGTGTTCTGGCTTTGGTGGCAAAGAGATCAGCTTTGCCATTTACCAACTGCTTGATGTGGGACACATTTCATCTCTCAAAGACCCAGTTTCCATGCATTTGAAATAAGGATACAATATTTACTTCAGAAAGGTGTTATGAAGAGTAAATGCAGATGTGAAATTTACAGATATTTCCACCTCATCTGCTCCAGCCGGTACTGCAGTGGGAAGGTCATGCACTGCACAGTGATTGCCAGTAGATGGCGCAAGGGGCCTGCCGCCATCCCAGGCTTTGTTTCTGAACCCAGCAGGAGAGGGAGATGACACAAATCTTTATTGCAAACTGGGGGACACCATTAGCTACAGTGGCCTCCTGGGGTCACCATTTGCAATATAAGCCCAGTGACTTAAAGGAGAGAGTGGAGAGGAATCATGGTAAGGTAAGCAAAAGAAAAAGACATTTTGTTTATTCCTCAGTTTCCTCATCTGTAAAATGTGGGTGCTATAAATCCACACATCATAAAAAGCTCTCAAGATTTAAAAAAATGTATTTGAAAAGATCTGAAACAAAGCGGGTGCTAAATATGTGTTTCATTCATCCTTTTCCCACTCTGGGGGATTCCAACTTATTACAAAAGATTGCTGAAACATTCCTCCAAACAAGTAAATATTTCACAAACGTAACTGAGGTTTTTTTTTTTTTAATGTATGTGACTTAAAATTGTAAACTCAGATGAAATTACACCTACTGTCAAATAGTGAAAAATTAAACTATAGCCAGTATTTTGAGGTTGATCAAAACTTTTTGGCATAAAAAAATGTACCCTCATAACAGCAATTTGGCAATGTATTTTTGGAGTTTAAAAAGCGTGCATGCTGGCCAGGCACAGTGGCATGTGTCTGCAATCCCAGCTACTTAGGAGGCTGAGGTGGGAGGATAGCTTCAGCCCAGGAATTTGAGACCAGCCTAGGCAACAGGGATTCCTAATTTTTTAGGGATCTCTAAAAAATTAAATAAAATTAAAATGTAAAAAATGCATGCATTTTCACCTAGAAACACTTCAAAGAATATTTCCTGATGAAACAATCAACTGTGCATGGGAAGATTTCATTCTAAGGAATCTTTTGAAGTCTAAATATCTATTGGTCAAGAATTAGTAAATAAAATATGGTATATCTACATGGTGAGAATGATGTGAAACCTTGGGGGGAAAATGAAATTGTAGAAATACATCCACTGACAGGGAAAGCTGTTTACTGTATATTGGTGAGTGAAAAAAAAGAGAAGAGGTCCAAAATTATGTAGAGTGTGATGCCTTGATTATTTTGCACACACACCCCATGGATCAAAGTATGAAAGGACGTGACAAAACATGTAACTATGTTTATCTGCTGGTAATGAGATTATGAGCAAGTTTTACCGTCTCTTTGTTCTATATATCTGACTTCACTATAATGAATATCTATTCCTTGGGAAATATAAAATGATTTTTCTTTTCAGGATTCTCATACTTGAAAATGTGGGGGTAATGGGTCTTAGGATCAGCCCTTCCCTCAGGAAGGGTGAGAGCAGAAGGAGCCCTCAGGCCTTTGGGGACATTTCTGTCACATTTGTGGGTGACCGCACTACTGTGAAAATCCAGGTAGCACCAAATCTTTAATCAGTCTCGGACAGGCCAGGTGGGGAGAGTCAGGACTCACCTGCTTGGGGATGAGGTTTTGGGGAGGGAGAACAAAGATGTGCCAGCAGCCCTTCCTGATGCAACATTTTCCTTCCTTGTAGTCCCCGTCTTTTCTGCATTGGTGCACACAGATGCCTGACCAGAGGAGAGACCCAATTAACAGCTTTCAAGTATTACATATAGAAAATAACATTTTCAAATGCCCTTTAAGATGTCGTCAAAACCATCAATTACCTAGAGATAAATCTAACAAATCTTGTGCAGAAAATTACACGATATTACAAACAAAAATTTGTAGGTACCTTAATAAATGGAGGGATGTGCTGTGTTTGTGGATTAGAAGATTCATTATCATAAAGCTGTCAGTTTTCCCCAAATTCAACAATAAATTTAATACAATCTCAGTCAAAATCTTAGAAGGATTTTTCATGAAAATTGATAAACTGATTCTAAAACTTATATGAAAATTCCAAAAGGCAAGAATAATCAAGACAGTCTTAAACAAAGTTGAGGGACTTAAGCTACCATTTATCAGGATTTATTATAATGTGGCAGTAAATGGAACAGCAGTGCAAAATACCAAATAGATCAGTGTAACAAAAACACACCATCTCATAATTTATGACAAAGGAGCCGCTGTAGTTCAAAGAGGGAAAGAATGCTTTTTCAGTAAAGGTAGCTGGCTTAATTGGCTTATTCATGTAAACAAAAAGGAACCTTGACTCCTACCTCACACCACACACAGAAATCTCTTCCAAATGGATCATGGACTTAATGTGAAAGAAGAAACAATAAAGCTTTTAGAAGATATTGTAGAAATAGTTTCATGATCTTGGGATAGCCAAAGATTTCTTCTTCTTTTTTTTTTTTTTTTTTTTTGAGACAGAGTTTTGCCCTTGTCACCTAGGCTGGAGAAAATGAGCTGGGTTGGCCTTATTCTCCTTTTTTCGTATGAATGTATGGGGTACAAGTGTAATTTAGTTACATGCATAGATTGTGTAGTGGTGAAGTCAGGGTACCTGGATAATGTACATTGTACCCATTAAGTAATTCCTCATCATCTACCTTGTCTTACCCTACCCTCCACCACTGTCCCAAGTCTCTACTGTCTATCATTCCACATGCTATGTCCATTGCATGTTTGTGTTCCCCCAAAATTCATATGTTGAAACCAAATCACCAATGTGATTGTATTAGGAGATGATGGAGGGGTTGTGGAGGTGAATAGATCATGATAATGCAGCCCTTATGAATGGAATTAGTGTCCTTATAAAATAGGCCCAAGGGACTTAGTTCACCCATTCTACCATGTGAGGATGCAGCAACAAGTTGGGATTCTGCAACTCAGAGGAGGGCCTTCACCAGAACCTGGCCATGCTGACACCCTGATCTTGGACTTTCCATTCTCCAGAATGGTGAGAAATAAATTCCTGTTATTTATAAGCTATGGTATTTTGTTATAAAAGCCAGAATGAACTAAGACAGAAATAAATGAGTTAGAGAAAGGTGGCTCCATTTTCAAGCAGAAATTAGATTATAGAAAAGCTGGGGATTTCTAAGTGGGAAAATTAAATTATTTCTCACCTGTAGTCTCTCAAGCCATTAAAGGAAACTCAAAGTAATATATAGTCTCAGTGGTAAAAGTCTAATAAAAGGTATGGCTGTAGGACACTCTGTTAAGAGCTCTGTAAGATTGAAAGTCGTGCTTAGTAGATACTTTGAGCTAGACAAAATGGCTCCTAAAAATTTTAGGGTTCTTGTCCAACAGACGCCTGCAACTCTCAAGGAAGAGAAAGACCTGTTCACAAAAGAATTGTGGTAGAGACTTTTGGGTCATGGAGATCTGAACCAGTTTCACAGGAAACCTTTGAGGTTTTTAAAAGAATTGTATTGTTAAAAGCACTACCGCTTACACTATGAGGGACTAAGACAAAATCATTAGAAAACTGTTGGCCCTCAAATTTCTGCAGACAGGCAGCAGGATGAAATACCTACTGTGTTAAAGGTTCCCAAGACATTTTTAGGCTCAAAGTTTTGCTAGGAGGACTCACAGGACTCAGCATATAGTCATATTCATGGTTCTGATTTATTACAGTGAAGGATACAAAACAAAATCAACAAAGGGAAAAGGTATATGGGCAAAGTCTGGAGGAAACTAGGTGTAAGCTTCCAAAAGTCCCCTCCCAGTACAGTCACACAGTAATAACTTAATTTCTTATGCATCGAGTTGTGACAGCCCATGTGAAATATTGTTCACCAGGAAAGTTTGCCTGAGCCTAGGAGTTGAAGATTTTTACTGGAGGCCTGTCATATAGGCACTCCTTCTACCCAGCATGTGCCAAAATTCCAGACTCCCAGAAGTAAAACATGTATTCAGCATAAAGCATACTGTTTGCACAAAAAGTTTAGGCACAGTGAGGCACTCTTGTCATTTAGGGAAAATTTTGTATCAGTGTAGAGAACTGTTTAACATTCAAGCTCCCAGATGTCAGCCAAGGGCCAACTTTGCAAGTAGGCCTTTCTAAGGACTATATTCTCAGGCCGGCCATGTTATCTCTTCTGCACAGCTAATCAGATGCAAGCGCAAACTTGATGGTAACAGAAATGTCAGTGATTTCCCGGGATTGGTTACTATGAGGTGAATGTTTGTGTCCTTCCCAAATCCATAAGATGAAATCCTAACCCCCAGGATAGCGGTGTTGCAAGCTGGGCCCTTTGGGAGGTGATTAGGAATTAGGGGCAGAGACCTCATGAATGGGATTAGTGCCTTTATAAAAGAAACCCTAGGGAGGTTGTTTGATCCTTTCACCACATGAAGACACAGCAAGAAACTGCCATCTATGAATGAGGAATCAGGCCCTCACCAGATACTGAATCTGCTGCCACCTTGATCTTGGACTTCCCAGCCTCCAGAACTGTGAGAAATAAATTTCTGTTGTTTATAAATGACCCAGTTTATGGTATTTTATTACAGCAGCCTAAATAGATTAAGACAGCAGCATTACTTTTAAATTACTGTTTAAATTACTATTAAATACTATTAAATTACTTTTAAATTACTCTTTTGGTCATAGTGGTGGGATAGTTCCAAGGGGGTTCCTCTTGACGTGTTCTATCATAATAGCCCTCACCCCATCCATCAGGGAGCAAATGTGAAGTTTTTCCCAGTGTTTAAGATAACAATTACAACTAAGCACTGAGAAAGTGACCACAGGAAGAGTTTGTGGAACCACTGGGCACTGTGAAATGGGCAGAAGCCAAAACTCATTCAACACCTGACTTCGAAAAGCCTGCACTCTGATCAATGCAGGGATATTTTAGTTCCCAAATATCAGTGTCAGATCAGAGCACTGTCCAGTCATTGCCTCAGAGCCTGGGTAGTTCCCTCTCTCCAATGCTACGTCACCAGTGAATGATTGCAAGTCCCATTAGATAAGCATAGAAGGAAACTTTACAGTACTCACTTGTGGCAATGTCCCATGGTCCTCTCTTAGTGGGAGCTGACTTCCTCCTAACTCAAAGGGTTCTGGTCTGTAAACTGGTTGGTTTTGGTTTTGGGATGAGAAGCCATTCCTTTCCAGTATGGTGTTCATAACATATGTCTGTTCCCTAGGCCAAGAAGTTGTGTGCACTCTCTTGCTCTCTCGCTTTCTCTCTTTCTCTCTCTCTCTCTCTCCCCTCCTTCCCCTCCTCATCTCTTTCTTCCTCTGTCTCTCCTTCTCTCGTATAGATCCACAAAGGCCTCAGTAGTTTGCCCATATCTTCCATCCTAAGAACACCATGCCTAGTTAGCCATTGCCAAAAACATACACATATTCCTTAGATTAGTGCTGATATAACTTGGCAAAATATTTTAGTATTTGAGCATGTATTCTATCTCCTCCCAGGTCAGATTTTGGACTTCACCTTTGGAGTGCAGCTGGATTATGACTCTTGTCCTCCCAGTATTCTGAGGCAATGAGAGGCAATGGACTATAGCTCTCCAAGACATTCAGTAGAAATTATTATAGAAACTTCAGGCAAGGGGGTGGCAGCTTCCTCAGGGGAGCTGGGGCTGTGACTGCTGGTAGAGAGAGTCAGCGCAGCTCTGGGAAGTTAAGGTGCTCATATTTGTCAGAATCATTGCAATCTCTAAGGCCCTACTTTCCCCTCTTCATGCCTTAGTTTAAATATGAGAGACCTGGCAAAGCTGAGATTCAACTTGCTTTGTAATTCATAGTCAGCCTGTCAAATTTGGTTCTCATCTCAGATAAAATGGAAACAGACTTCCTTAGGGCAGAATACATGTTAGCTGTTTCTCTGACCTTGTCTTCAACTAAGAATTGAAAGCCCTGAGCTTATGTTTTCTGTAAACTCTCCAGTGCAGTTAGAAGGTGGCATCCCACTCCATATAATCACCATAATGTTCTATTTTAAGAGCTCCTTGGGTTTCTAAAGACTTCCCTTTAAAAGGCATTTCATCGAAGCAACTATAGGTGATAATTTCAGTATCTATCTTGCCAATCTGTGACCTGGACTCCTGGGATCCTACTTTCCACCAGCAATGTGGCCGTTACTGCCTTTAAACACAACCTGCAGAGATAACCAATCCCAGATTTCCATCTTTAAGGTGTGGTTTCCTGGAATCTTGTTCTCTGTCTACAGCACCTGCACTGGTCCAGAGCCAGGTCTCTGTATTGTCAGTGAATTGGTGCTGGTTGGGAGGATGCTGATTTTTAAGAATTGCAGGCCAGGCGCAGTGGCTCACGCCTGTAATCCCAGCACTTTGGGAGGCCAAGGCGGGCGGATCATGAGGTCAGAAGATCAAGACTATCCTGGCTAACATGGTGAAATCCAGTCTGTACTAAAAATACAAAAAAAAAAATTAGCCGGGCTGGGTGGCGGGTGCCTGTAGTCCCAGCTACTCAGGAGGCTGAAGCAGGAGAATGGCGTGAACCCGGGAGGCAGAGCTTGCAGTGAGCCGAGATCGTGCCACTGCACTCCAGTCTGGGCAACAGAGCAAGACTATGGCTCCAAAAAAAAAAAAAGAATTGCAGCACGCACATTTAATAGTAAGAAGGACCCAGACTGTGTAAAGATACATCAAGGGCTCATTCAGGAAAAATATTCTAGAAATCAGCCACTCTAGTATTCCCCTTGAAATCTTCAGAAATCAGACTTTAGCCTAGACCCATTGTGGAACTTTTCCTTCTAGTGTTGTAGTTCCAGGGTGCAGAGAACAGCCAGGAAACCCTGTGGAAAGCCTTGTATTATCAGGATGCTAGAGGCCCATCCTTGGACTTGGCACTGGACAAAGGAAATAACTCTACACACTTTATGACAATACCACAGTATCTTGAGTAGTGTAGCTTTATAGTAGATCTTGAAATTAGATAATGTGAATCCTCTAAGTTTGTTCTTCCTTTTTTAAGATTGTTTTAGCTAGTCTAGATCATTTTCATTTCCATATACATTTTAGAATAAGTCTCAATCTTTAAAAGAAGATTACTATAATTTTGGTAGAGATAAGTTGAATCTATAGATTAATTTGGGGAAAATGAACATTTAATACTATTGAATCTTTCTGTCTGTCATTGTGGTATAAATCTCCATTTATTTAGGTTTTATTTATGTGTTTACAAACAAGTCCACTCAAGTCCTTCTCATATGGCCTCTCTGCAAAGCCACTTGAGCCCAGAGACCCATCACTGCCCCCACTTCACCTTTGCCAGTGCCCTCATAGGAATGCCGCCCTGTGCAGCAGGACACTCTCTCCAGCCCAAAGCTGAGAGTCTAAGTGACAGGATGGTGCTGTGTTCCCACTAGCATTTACTCCATTGGTCACATCATGTTCTGGAAAGCAATGGGGAGACTGCTTCTCTCCTCACAGGGCTCAGAAGTCCTGTGAGATATTGGCTGGAGAAGACAGGTAGAAAGCCACTTCCTCCATTCCTCCTGCCTCTGTCTCTGACATGGGTACCCCAGACTTCCTGGAAGGTTATCCTCACCCAATTCATGTTACTAACTCATAGGAGGGACATTTTTAAACTTGAAAATTCATATTTCATAATTACTTTTGGTTCTTTACAGTCTTTTTCAGCCACCTCTTATGTAAGGACTTTTTTTTCCTTTTGCACAGGTGTTGATGGGAGCATTCATATCTTGTGAGGCTGACTTTGCGGAATGTATGACCTCAACTTTGACCATGGCTGGGAGATGGGAGGTTGGGTGTGGGGTGACCTCCTAACCATCGTTCCATCAGCCATGTGGGTTTTGTAAAATGAATGTGATCCCTACTCCTCCAGGCCACCCTCTTCCTTTCCAGCCCTCACGTCTTTCATTCCAAGAGCAAAGGGGCCATTTCTGTGAGATGTCTAATTTTTGAAGGTGCTGTGATTTCTCTTGATCATCAGTATAGAAGGGGCTGTTGCACCTTGTTCAGTTATCTCTGAACAAGGTGGCAAAGCTGAGATTCATCTTGAATCTCGGTTGAGATTTAATTGATTTAATTGATGTTTACATGCCATTTTAGATCTCTGCACAACATGGAATACAAATACAACAACTATTCTGTCTGGTTTAAAAGTACCATGCACAATCTGTCTTGATAATGACCTTCCTGATGTAAGTGGATTTGGACCTCTATAGATTCTATTTGTGATTTTAAAAAATGAAAATGTATGTGAAGGGGTGGGTTGCCCCTCCACACCTGTGGGTGTTTCTCGTGAGGTGGAACGAGAGACTTGGAAAAGAAAAAGACACAGAGACAAAGTATAGAGAAAGAAATAAGGGGACCCGGGGAACCAGCGTTCAGCATATGGAGGATCCCGCCAGCCTCTGAGTTCCCTTAGTATTTGTTGATCATTCGTGGGTGTTTCTCCGAGAGGGGGATGTGTCATGGTCACAGGACAATAGTGGGGAGAGGGTCAGCAGACAAACACGTGAACAAAGGTCTTTGCATCATAGACAAGGTAAAGGATTAAGTGCTGTGCTTTTAGATATGCATACGCATAAACATCTCAATGCTTTACAAAGCAGTATTGCTGCCCGCATGTCCCACCTCCAGCCCTAAGGCAGTTTTTCCCTATCTCAGTAGATGGAACGTATAATTGGGTTTTATACCGAGACATTCCATTGCCCAGGGACGGGCAGGAGACAGATGCCTTCCTCTTGTCTCAACTGCAAGAGGCATGCCTTCCTCTTATACTAATCCTCCTCAGCACAGACCCTTTACGGGTGTCGGGCTGGGGGATGGTCAGGTCTTTCCCTTCCCACGAGGCCATATTTCAGACTATCACATGGGGAGAAACCTTGGACAATACCTGGCTTTCCTAGGCAGAGGTCCCTGCGGCCTTCCGCAGTGTTTGTGTCCCTGGGTACTTGAGATTAGGGAGTGGTGATGACTCTTAAGGAGCATGCTGCCTTCAAGCATCTGTTTAACAAAGCACATCTTGCACCGCCCTTAATCCATTTAACTCTTGAGTTGACACAGCACATGTTTCAGAGAGCACGGGGTTGGGGGTAAGGTAATAGATTAACAGCATCTCAAGGCAGAAGAATTTTTCTTCGTACAGAACAAAATGGAGTCTCCTATGTCTACTTCTTTCTACACAGACACAGTAACAATCTGATCTCTCTTGCTTTTCCCCACAGTATGAATTTAAATATAAATAAAAATTTACAATGAAAAGTAATAATTTTCTGGCTGGGTGCAGTGGCTCACATCTGTAATCCCAGCATTTTGGGAGGCCAAGGTGGGCAGATTGCTTGAGTACAGGAGTTCAAGACCAGCCTCGGCAACATGGTGAAACTCCATCTCTACTAAAAATACAAAAAATTAGCTGGGCTTGGTAGTGCATGCCTATTGTCCCAGCTACTGAGGAGGCTGAGGTGGGAGAATCACTTGAGCCCGGGAGATGGAGGCAGCAGTGAGCCAAGATCGTGCCATTGCACTCCAGCCTGGGCAAACAGGGTGATACCTGGTCTCAAAACAAAAAAAAGAAAGAAAGAAAAGAAAAGAAATTTTCCTCCCCATTTTGACTTCCAATACCTCCCACCCCATTATCTTTCCAGGAAGAACCACTATTATAATTTCTTGGGTTCTCTTCTAGAGATATTGTATATCTATCTTTCTATCTATCTATCTAGCTATCTATCTATCTAATCATCTGATCAATAGTGATATGCATTTTTGTATATGTGTGTTTGTCCTGATAATATTCTGAAAATATTTCAATTTGATGCTTGGGTTAAGGTCAAGATCATTTGGAATGTATATTTGGGCTGAGACATATTTGAATTAAAGTCAGGATACATATTTGGGCTGTTTTCTGATCTCTGACTGACTTTTTGTTTGTTTTGTTTCCAGAGTGACTTTTTATATTTTTTAATTATAAATTTTTTTGTGGGAGGAAGGGAAGGATTAAAAAATGCTACTGGAGATAGAAAACCTATTTATCCATTTGTGTTATATCATACAATGTAGTTTTCTGAAATTATATCTTTTTTTCATTTTCTGGATCTAGACTAGGGGTCAGCAAACTTTTTCTGTGAAGGGCAGGAAGTAGATATGGCTTTGCAGGCCATTCAGTCTTTGTTGTGACCCCTTAACTCTGACATTGTGACTTGAAAGCAGCCATGGACGATATGGAAACTAATGAGTGTAGTTATGTTCAAATGAAACTTTATGAGCACTAAAATTTGAATTCCATATTATCTTACATATCACTAAATATTATCAGTATATGTGTCTCTTTGTATTTTAAACATTTTAAAATGCAAAGATCAGTTTAACTCATGGGATGTGCAGAACCAGGAGGTGGCTTGGATTTGGCCTGTGGGCTGTAGCTTGCTGATCCCCGGGCTATCTGAAAACTAATAAAAATCAGTGTTCAGGCTGAGTGCAGTGGCAGCCTGTTACCCAGGCTGGCGTACAGTGGTGCAATCTTGGCTCACTGCAACCTACTGCTCCTGGGTTCAAGCAATTCTCCTGCCTCAGCCTCCTGAGTAGCTGGGACTACAGGCATGCACAATCATGCCCGGCTAATTTTTGTATTTTTAGTAGAGATGTGGTTTCACCATGTTGGCCAGGCTGGTCTGGAACTCCTGACCTCAAGTGATCTGCTTGCCTCAGCCTCCCAAAGTGCTGGGATTACAGGCGTGAGCCACTGCACCCAGCCGACTTCTTCATTCCTTCTCTATGACCCAGCTCTGACCCCCACTTTTTGGTGCTCCCTCAGTCTGCCCTACAGCCTACCCTACATCTTTGATATGGTTTGGCTGTGTCCCCACCCAAAGCTCATCTTGAATTGTAGCTCCCATAATTCCCACATGTTGTAAGAGGGACCCAGTGGGAGATAATTGAATCATGGAGGTGGTTTCCCCCATACTGTTAGTGAATATATCTCATGAGATCTGATGGTTTTATAAGGGGAAACCCCTTTCACTTGGCTCTCATTCTCTCTTGCCTCCCACCATGTAAGATGTGCCTTTGCTCCTCTTTCGCCTTCTGCCATAATTGTGAGGCCTCCCCAGCCATGTGGAACTGAGTCCATTAATCCTTTTTAAAATAATTTACCCAGTCTCAGGTATGTCTTTATTAGCAGTGTGAAAACACAAATACAATCTTTCTCTTCCCATGGAGGCTAAGCAGAGGGTAAGCCCCACTCACCCTTAGACAGAGGGCAATAATTCAGAGGCCGCTAAGGATGTAGGAAGAGACTTGAGGGACTTTGTCTTCTTAGAATCCCCAGAATTGCTTCTACATGCATGGGCCTTATTATTTTTATGCTATTTATGATGCCGCTAGTCCAGAAAGGGCCCCTTAGAGACCTTACATAGTATAAAGACTCAGATTGGATAATGCCAGAACAGTTTATTCTGGATAAGAGTTTTTAGGATCAAGATCTTCTGGTTAAAAGTTAGCCTGTGGAAATTTCCAAAATTGAATAATTAAAATAAGGCTATTTCTTCCAGGCTTGTAACTCCAAGGATGAAGAACAACCAGGGCTTGGGGATGGGTGAAGAATCTTCTGAAGAAGTGACCTGGCTACTCTTATAAAGGTCTGTGCTTCCGCCTGCACGGTCATCACTGCTGTTGACATAAAATACAGAATTTATCATGAGCCATTCCCTGCTTAAACACCTACCGTGGTGCCCCATTCGAATCCAAGCAGGGTGTTTAAGGTGCTTCAGACTCTGTCTTGATCCTCCTCTTGCAGATTACTCCCTGCCACTACCCTATGGGGAGTCTCTTGCCACATCCTCCATGCTCTAAATCTCTATGGCTTTGGCTCATCCAGGGTGATGTGACTGTTGCTTCCTCTGCCTGGCTTGTCCTCTTCTCTCTGTTAACTCCTGCTCTTTGTCAAGATCTAGCTCAGATTATTATTTCCTCTCTGAAGACTCTTTTTGGTAAAGTTGCTGGCTCTGCACTGCTTCCTCAGATCTTTGTGCCCTTGTTACATGCTTTTTAATTTGTTTTATGGCTCTATCTCCCTAACTAGACTGAAAGCACTTGAGGATGGTGACCTTTTCATAGTCTTCTTGTTATTTAGGCACTTAACACATAGCAGCTGCCCCATGATTGCTGGTCCCTTTTCTTTCTCTCCTCGCCAACCACCCACCCTGTTGTCGACTGAAATAAGCCCAAAAGTCCAAGGAAGTTGGACAGCTGTATTGACAACTGAGCTATGTCCAGGATCAAGCTATCTCTTCTTAACTGCTTAGCATGCTTCTAAGCATGGTTCAGGGAAGCCAGGACAACAGAAGAGTTCAGATAAGGTGGCCAAAAGTCCTGGAATAGTCAAAACAATTCCTGCTTCCCTGTGGTTATCCTAAGGAAGACCAATGTGTCATTTTCCCCTGGGAGCATCTCAGGGGCTGGCTTTTACCTGTTTCAGGAACAACTTTGCACACATGACCACAGCCATTGCTTTGGCATCTCTTTCCCCTAGACAGGATTTGTTTCCTGGGCACATGTTGACACAAATACCATAGGTTCCTGTTGGCAGGTCCAGGAAGGCACCTATTTCAAAAGGTTGTTTTAGGAATGAAATTGGATACTGTTCAAGTTCCAACCACATTGTGACCTCATCCACTACTACCCACCTACCAGGTCCTCACATGTGAACTCTCCCTGCACTCATGATTGCCCTGCCACACGAGTGTTGGTTGGAGTATTGTTTAGAAGCAAATCAGCCTTCGATGTGTACCATGGGCAGCTATTAGGCATGAAAATCTGCCAGCTGCCCTATAATTTCTATGAACAAAGGGATCCCTACAACAAGGGAAAGATGGATTCCCACAGAAAGAGACTAGGCAAAGGCATTTGGACCATTTGTATTGTAAGGCCTAAAACTTCAAGAGCTGCCTTAAAGTGCTTTCAAGTGCTCACAGAGTCCAAAGGTCTAACCCTGAGTTCTCCTGCTCTTTGAATGTGCTCCCCCCACCACCACCCAGTGGGAGAGGCTCCCCACCTGGCTAGTTCCTCTATTATCAGATCAGCTGCACCCACCTAGTTCTTAACCTATGAGTCTCAAGTCCCTGTCAGCCCACAGAAAAAGCTAATCACATCTTCCTGCAGGAGTACTTTTAATGGCAAAAACCACGATTACCCTTGCACCATCCTAATGCAAAGCCTGCCTTCCACAGCCTCTGCTGGTTCACCCTGCTCCCAAGTGGAACCTCTGTGGGTCACTGCATGGCATGCAGTATCCTCCTCCCTCAGGCTGTGAGTATAGGTGACACTAATTCTATGTGCTATTCATCTCATCTCTTCAGTGTCAGGTGTCATGGGTTCAGCCATGTCATACTATTTAAAGTGGGGGACCCGTCCTTCACTGATGGAGTGGACAGGTGATCAGAGAACCATCCCACCAAGAGAAAGACCCTCTTGAGGCCCTCCATCTCTGCATGTCAGGTTCACAGTAAGTCTTAACGGTGCCAAACATAAGCCCTTATGCCACTCTTCTCTTCTCTTATCACCTTTGCACCCTTCTCCAACCCACACACATACATACACTGGGCCCCTGACTTCCCTCTTCTTAGCTTCTCTTTCTGCTATTAACTGGCAGTTGCTGCCTAAACTCGCCAATCACCTTGAGAGTTGTGAGAGGATAGCCCGGCAGCCTGTAGCTGTATGCTGGGGGTGGGGAGGGGAAAGGAAGAGGACGTCCACCCTCCCAATATCAAGTTGCTGAGTGAAGTCTCCTTTGATGACAATGCAGTAGGGCTAAAGTGGACTAAAATTTGCTTTCTCTCTCTCAGGCTGTGAGACAGAGCATAGAACCTGTGTCAGGTCACAGGAGAGTGATCCCCCAACACTTTGGGCCATGTTCCAACCCTGCCTGCCCCAATTCCCACTGTGTAAAATCCATCTGCAACCTACGCCAGGTGGGTGGAGAATCTTCCCTCCAGGTTAATTCAACTTCCTGGGATGTAGAGGCTGTGAGATTAAATAGGAGCCCCTAGTGAATGGGGACTGAATTGTACTCACCTTTTCCTTGGGCAGGCAGTTGGGGCTGCAGACACAACACTCACACAGCAATGTACTGGGAAGATCTTCTGAAGACACAGATTCAAGACAAATATGTATCTCTCTGACCATGAAGAGGGATGTTAGAACCCCAGAACAGAGATAATATGTTTTGCAAGGACACAAATACTATGGGGCCTGTTGTGGAGGTGTAATAATTCTTTTTCAAACATTCAAATAATTCTTTCTTCAAACATTCTTTTTCCTCTGTGACAGGGCTCCATTCAGGCTATAAGATATGTGGCTACCATATGTTCCCTGGTGGAGGTGGATATGGTTAGGATGGGACCGAAGAATAAGGTTGGCAAATGTGTAGCTCCTAAAATTTCAAAAAAAAAAAAAATAAAGTTTTTTTTTTTTTTTTTTTTGAGATGCAATCTCACTCTGTCACCCAGGCTGGAGTGCAGTGGTACAATCTCAGCTCACTGCAACCTCTGCCTCCCGGGTTCAAGCGATTCTCCTGCCTCAGCCTCCCAGGTAGCTGGGATTACAGGCATGTACCACTATGCCCAGCTAATATTTTTGTATTGTTAGTAAAGACAGGGTTTCACTATGTTGGCCAGGCTAGTCTTGAGCTCCTGACCTCAGCTGATCCACCCACCCTGGCCTCCCGAAGTGCTGGGATTACAGGCATGAGCCACCTCGCCCGGTCTAAAAATCCAAATTTAAGATACAAATATTTTGGAAGAAGATGCAATCGGGAGCAAGAGAGTGAGAAGTAATTGTAAGAGTGCTGTCTCCTGACTCTTGCCCCACTGGCCAGAGTCCTGGGATGGGGTATAACTAGACCCTGCCTTCATGTTTGGGGGTCTTGGAGTAGAAGATTCCAGGTTTTTTTTTTTATTTATTTAGGCAGGGCCCTCAATGATAGAAAGTCTTATAGATAAGTTCCACAGTGTAACCATGGAAAGGAGGCATCCCTATATCAAAACTGGAGGTGCAGTATGCCTAAACATGAGCAGGGCAGAGGCAGCTCTCTGATTTTCCATGAGCGCAGAGTATCATGGGAGGATCATCTTAATCATCTGATTCCCCTGAGAGGAAGACCGAAGTTAATTGAAAAATAGCTGATGGACTTGCAAAAGGTAGCCATGACCAGGACGAAAGAGCAGTCTTTGCTTACGATTTCACCAGAGCATGCCTAAAGCCTGGAAAATTGCCAGCAGTCTAAAAAGTGGTTGTTCTGTTGACTTAGCAGCTATTCCCAGCTATAAAAGGAAATAGCACTACTGCTGTACAATGTAGACAATGTGGAAAAAACAGTATGAATGGAACTCAGATTATTCCTGGGGTCTCTCCTTGCTTTACTGTGTCAGTGTGTATAAGCTCATGAAAGATGTCTATAACTCTGCACAGGTTGGGTCATCAAGGGCTCAGATCTCCTCCAGAATAAAAATCTGAGTCATTCCACCAGAAAAAATAGCACCAATCAATCGAGGGGGTGGCTGAAGGCAAAGGGAACATGGATTGGATAAGCGGAGGCAGGAATTTGTTACAATAAGCTACAGCCTCACAACCAGTTTCAGAAATACTCTCCATCTACCCATATTTTATTTTTTATTGTTGGGTATATGTTTCTGTATTTAATCTTCTTTTCTCTTTCTTCTCCCATTTTCTCACTATTATAACTAGGTGAGTTAGTGGTGGTTGACTTTTAGTATATTTCATAGGATATGAAATATCAGTACAGGATCACAAAAGAACAAGAGATGAAGTGGGCACTATCAGGAGATCCTGAACTTGGAGCTGAATGAAAATAGCAAGTATTGGGCTGTCTTTGGGGACAAGATGAGTGGATTTTCAGTAGTACATGGGCATATGCAGCAGTACCTGCATTATATTAGGTAGGGTTTGAATCCAAGGGAATGTACGAATATGCAGGTAGAGTTTGGGAATAGTCCCAGCAGTGCTGATGCAGCCAGGAGTCCAGCAGTGGTGGTGAGTATGCAGGGTATTAATACAGCATTGGCACATGTCAGAGTCTTCTTGCTGTATGGACATAGCTATATTCTGTATTGCCTGACGCCTTTGTTTGCTGCCTATCACACCTTCCTATCAATTTTCCAAGCTACTCTTAACATTCCAATAAGTAGGGTCAGTTTCAGTTATTTGCATAAAAACCTTTTGCCTGGTTAGCTCCCAGAACTGTGAACTCCTACAAATGCTCAAAGGGTGCTATGTTCTCACAGTCCTCCCTGCCCCAGAATCAACTAATACTGGGAGTAATTGGAGAGAGTTCTCCTCTCACCACAGGACTTAGTATGGGTTGAGGAAGAGATAACATTGAGGCAGGAGTAAATACACACAGACTGTGAGCAACCTATTCACACAGATCATTTCTGCCTTGGGGTCTGCTCAGGCCCAGTCACACTTTTAGCTTTTCCATTTGACGGGGTGTTGCTGGACATGCCCTACTTGATGGCTAAGTGGATCAGATAACACCCAGCTCACATGGGTGGTAATGTCACACATGAATGGTTGGGCATTCAGTCTTTTCAGAGTTTTAGCTAGTTCTACAAAAAAGAGTAGATACTTTCCACAGAGAACAGGAACTTGCTCTAAAACCCTAGGGGTTTTCACTGTGATTCTTCTGTCAGGGTTTTCCGGTTCTATACAGCATTCCTGAGCAACTCCAGACATTTTGTGTATCAAAGACCTATTGGTTTATGAGGGCCAAGAGTCAGAGCTACACAAATTTCAGTTTGAGTCAACCAGAGAGACATTGGTTTTTCTTGACATAACTCAAAGCTAATATTTTGTTAAGTTTAGATCACAGGGATACTTCATCTCCCATGGGGAACCTCCATGAGATAGTAATTTCCTGAATTTTTATAAAATTTATGTTTCATCCCAAGAAATTAATGTGACCTGCCAAAACATCTAGGGTATCTGCCTCATCTGTCTCCAGGCCCTGTCAGCACAATGCCATAAATGTACTAGATCAGATGGATATTCAATGGGATGGTGAAGTGGTTAACATCACTGTAATCTAGATTCCGTCATTGAGCCACAGAGGTAACTGACCATGAAGCAAGATAGCGAAAGTATACTGATAGCCCTGCAAGGTGAAAACACTTAACTTTTTGCTTCTGATATTTAGGCTTAGAATTGCAAATATCCAGATGTATAGCTGGCAACATTCCAGATACCAGGAGATCAATTTATTGGCTCTAGTAAAGAGAACCCACCTTAAAGGGCAGCCGTCATTAAAATTACAAACCAATTAACATCACTGTTTCAGTTTTTGAGAGGGCCCAATAATAACACCGTTTTATCACTGCCTGAGTTTTGAACCAAATGAGAAGCCTACAAAGGAGTCAGCAGAGGAGGGACAAAATATTACTTTTATCATTGATACAAAATCTCACTTGAAGGACATAGCTAATACCTTTAGAAAATTTAGATTACAAATATTAAGAATCAGAATTAAACAGACAATCTCATTCAGCAGTGTTAGACTAAGGCAGGATCCTGTTCATTGAGAAAGAGAAGGGAATAATGTGTGCTCTTGTGGTCAGCCAGCCACCAAGTGGCAGGGGAAGGAAAGGGGCTTATGTAATTTACAATTATGTATGTTATAGGAAGAGTACGTAGGGAGGGAAGTTATCCAACTACAGCCATATCTTGGAGACATTGCAGATTCAGTTCCATACCACTGCAACAAAGCAAATATCACAATAAATTCAGTCACACGTTTTTTTTTAGTTTCCCTTTACATATAAAAGTTATGTTCACACTACATTATAGACTATTAAGTGTGCAATAGTATTATATCTAAAAAATACTTTAGTGCTAAAACTGCTAACAATTATCTGAGCCTTCAGCAATTCTTTTTTTTTTTTTTTTTTTTTGCTGGTGGGGGGTCTTGCCTCCATGTTGATGGTTGCTGACTGATCAGGGTGGTGGTTGCTAAAGGTTGGGGTGGCTGTGGTGATTTCTTTTTTTCTTTCTTTCTTTCTTTTCTTTTTTTTTGATGAAGTCTCACTCTGTCACCCAGGCTAGAGTGCAGTGGCTTAATCTCAGCTCACTGCAACCTCCCCCTCCCAGATTCAAGCGATTCTCCCGCCTCACCCTCCTGAGTAGCTGGGATTAGAGGCACGTGCCACCACGTCTGGCTAATTTTTGTATTTTTGGTAGAGACAAGGTTTTACCATGTTAGCCAGGCTGGTCTTGAACTCCTGGCCTCAAGTGATTGGCCCACCTTGGCCCCCTCAAATACTGGGATTCCAGGCATGAGCCACCAGGCCCCACCGATGATTTCTTAAAGTGGGACAACAATAAAGTTTGCCACATTGATTGACCCTTCCTTTAATGAAAGATTTATCTGTAGCATACACTGCTGCTTGATAGCATTTTGCCTCCAGCAGAACTTCTTTCAAAACTGGAGTCAATCCTCTCACAGACCCTGCTGCTGCTTTATCAACTAAGCTTATGTAATATTCTCAGTCTTTTGTTGTCATTCCAATAATGTTGCAGCGTCTGTAACAGGAGTAGATTCCATCTCAAAAAAAAAAAAAAAACTTTCTTTGCTCATCCATAAGAAGCAACTTCTCATTCATTCAAGTTTTATCAGGAGATTGCAACAATTCAGTCACATCTCCAGGCTCCACTTCTAATTCTAGTTCTCTTTCTATTTTTACCACATATGCAGTGACTTCCTCCACTGAAGTCATCCACTAGGGCTGGAATAAACTTCCAAACTCCTCTTAAAGTTGATATTTTGACCTCATCCCGTGAATCACAAATGTTCTTCATGGCACCTAGAATGGTGAATCCTTCCCAGAAGGTTTTCAATTTACTTTGCCCAGACCCATCAGAGGAATCACTATCTATGGCAGTTCTGGCCTTACAAAGTGGATTTCTTAAATAATAAGACTAGGAAGTCAAAATTACTCCTTGATCCATGGACTACAGAATGGATGTTGTGTTAGCAGGCATGAAAAGAGCATTCATCTCCTTGTACATCTCTATCAGAGCTTTTGGGTGACCAGGTGCATTGTCAATGAGCAGTAATATTTTGAAAGGAATCTTTCTTTCTGAGTAGTGGGTTTCAATAGTGGGCTTAAAATATTCAGTGAATCATGATGTCAACAGATGTGATGTAGTTTAGGCTTTATTTTTCCATTTTTAGAGCATGGGCAGAGTAGATTTAGGATAATTCTTAAGGCTCCTAGGATTTGTGAAATGGTAAATGAGCACTGGCTTTAACTTAAAGTCACCAGCTGCATTAGCTCTTAGTAAGAGTCAGCCTATTCTTTGAAGTTTTGAGGCCAGGCATTGAGTTCTTTCTAGCAATAAAATATTCCTAGATTGCATCTTCTTCCAACAGAAGGCTCTTTTGTCTTCACTGAAAATCTGTTCTTTAGTATAGCCACCTTCATCAATGATCTTAGCCAGATGTTCTGAATAACTTGCTGCAGCTTCTCCATCAGCACTTACTGTTTCACCTTGCACTTTTATGTTATGGAGACGACTTGTACATCTCTATCTTCTTTCCTTAAACCTCATGAGCCAATCTCTGCTGGCTTCAAACTTATCTTCTGCAGCCTCCTTACTTCTCTCAGCCTTGACAGAGTTGAAGACAGGTAGGGCTTTGATTAGGTTTTGGCTTAAGGGAACGTTGTGGCTGGTTTGATCTTCTATCCAGGACACTCGAACTTTCTCCATATCAGCAGTTAAGACTGCTTTGCTTTAGTATCATTTGTATGTTCACTGGAGTAGCACTTTTAATTTCCTTCAAGAACTTTTCCTTTGCATTCACAACTTGACTCTCAGGTGCAAGAGGCTTAGCTTTCAGCCTGTCTCAGCTTTCAACATGCCTTCTTCAGTAAGCTTATGCATTTCTAACTTTTGATTTAAAGTAAGAGATGTGAGACTCTTCCTTTCACTTGAACACTTAGAGGTCATTGTAGGGTTATTCATTGGCCTCATTTCAATATTTTTGTGTTTAAGGGAATAAGGAGGTCTGAGGAGAAGGGGAGAGATGGGAGAACAGCTGGTGTGTGGAGCAGTCAGAACACACACAGCATTTATGGGTTAAGTACACTGTCTTACATGAGCATGGTTTGTGATACCCCAAAACAAATACAATAATAACATCAAAGATCACTAACCCCAGACCACCATAACACATAATAGTAATGAAAAATTTGAAATATTGAGAGAATTACTGGAGACACAGAGTAAACACATGCTGTTGGGAAAAAATAGTACCGATGGACTTGCTCAATGCAAGGTTGCCACAAACCTTCAATTTGTAAAAAAGTGCAGTATCTGTGAAGTGCAACAAAGTGAGGTAGCAATAAAATGAGGTGTGCCTGTGTTTATTCTCTCAGCCGTTAAAGCTAGAGTCAACTGCAAGTGTAACCGTTCCTCCTGGAGAAGGAGGTCAGCAGTTAGCAAGGCCACTCTACTTCCATCGTCATGAGGTTACTCATAGCTTCTTTGGATATTCCCTGGAACCCTGAACAGTGGCTATAAAGATTGTGAGCAATCCTGGGGAGAAATCCTGGCATGTTTATTTTGGCATAGGAAGGGGCACTAAAGCCTGGAGCAGGAAAGCCTCAGGGTACCACAGACAGAGGCTGGGCTGTTCTGTGGTATGCCCCATCCCCCATCAAAATTGCCAGGAAGGGCTCAAGTAAGGACTTCACTTGTTTTAGCCTTTCCCCTAAATTACATTTGAGTAGCCACAGAAGCTGCTATCTCCAGGGGAGCATGAGCTCCTGGGGGCTTCCAAGACATCTGAGGATCATAACTGATGTCAAAGAAAGATACAAACTTCACAAGATAGTCTGGATGAATCAGATTTAATGAACCAAATAGAGCAAGACGTAGGACATTGGGTTATAAGATGGAAAGCTTTTTGGTTGTGCTCTGTTCCTTCCTCACTAAGTCCGAGGAAGACTTCGGCTGTAAGGAAGACAGCAGCTGTGCCTGTCCTGCAGAGTCAGAATGATGCGATAACGTCATGGTGGGCTGGAGAGACCAGCAATACCAGCATGCTGATCTGCTGGCCAATGAGGAGCCCTCACTGTCAGCAGGAGTCCCATTTCTTCCTTCATGCTTCTGTGTTCTTCCCTCAGCTTCTTCAATTCCACTCTCACTCTAAGTTCCCCATTTTCACAGTCTGGCCCTTGGGGGAATATTCTCTCTGCTCTGAAGTCTGTAGAGTCTTGGCAGGAATGAAATTTGCATTGTCATAACCCCCTTCTTTCCATCTCATAAGAAGATATTATAAAATCTCTGCTCAGAGCAAGCCATCTCCCCACCCTGCACATACCTTGTATTCACCTCAGAGCTGCTCCCTCTTGGATTCCCACATGGAGGGCACATCCCCCACCTAGAGGAGTGACCCTGCTCTCCACATCCAACTTTGGTCAGACCCAACCCAATCTGAGAAGGATGGAAAATGCAGGGTGATCCCTCTTGTAGGTCAAAGGAAGTGGGTCTGATGAATGCAGTGGGGACACAGCCTGCCTCTGTGTCAGATGATCCCCAGGCCTACGGCTGGGCCTGGAAACTTCTCTGCTCCCCTCGATCCTGAAAGGAGGACTGTGAGCACAGGTCACCTCATCCTCATGGTGATAAAAGCCACCAAAATGAAGACTGTGCCTTCTTCCAGTTAGGCTTTGATGTGCTGCACACACCTGGAACAATTTGTACCCTCAATGTCACCAGAAAGGAAGGCAGAGCAGAAACAGTAGGGCAGGAAGTATACACAAATATGAGGTCTCCAGGGAGTGCCCCCAGGTGAGCCAGTTCCTGTTCTATCTCACAGCTGGTTTCTCTCTAATTACAGTAGTGGTTTCTTGGAGATGTAATTGCCAAACATGAGACATTTAAGAAAACTTTTTAGCACTTTGCTAATCCCAACAAGGCATGGATGTTCCTGGTACCTTTAGGAAAAGTGGCCAAAGAAATGAATCGTCTCTGTGTCATTTAGAAAATCAGAGTGAATGCGTAAGCTATGAAGCCAGGTGTAGTGTGCTGGGGGCCATCTGGGGCCTCCTGGAGGTTCAGTGACAAGAGGATTTGAAGAGCTTCTGGGAGAGATGTTGAAAGTGTGCTTGGAAGCCGCTGACCAACCCCCCAGCTGAGATCCCTATGCAGGTATGAAATTCGGGCCGCCGCTTAACTGCAGGGGCAGTAACAGGTGGGTAGTGAAGTCACTCCCTGAGAAGATGGGTGTTCAAAGGTTGCAAGCTGGCTGAGGGCCTAGAAGGTTGAGAGACAGAGTCTACCCTGATGCCTGGTGGTCTCTGACCTCTGCTTTGTACTCAGAGGTTCCTAGAGGAAATGCTGCTTCAGTGAGGTAAAGAGTGAACAAAATAACAAGAGAAGAACACTAAATGTTCCACACAAGCCTGAGTAGGATGCCTGCCCTCTCTCCTACCCAAATTACAGAATCTCAGTGAAAGAGATGTGGAGGTAAAACCCCAATGACAGTCAAGGAGGTGAGGCCAGGCACGGTGGCTCATGCCTGTAATCCCAGCACTTTGGGAGGCCAAGGCAGGTGAATCATGAGGTCAGGATTTCGAGACCAGCCTGGCCAACATAGAGAAACCCTGTCTGTACTAAAAATACAAAAATTAACTGGGCATGGTGGCACATGCCTGTAGTCCCAGCTACTTGGGAGGCTGAGGCAGGAGAATTGCTTGAACCCGGGAGGCAGAGGTTGTGGTGAGCCAAGATCACACCATTGCACTCCAGCCTGGGCAACAGAGCAAGACTCTGTCTCAGAAAAAGAAAAAAAAGAAGAAGAAGGAGACGAATACAAAGCCTGCTTTGTCATTGGTGGTTGGAGCTGTGGCAAGCACTCATGACCATCTATGGGGGGCCTGGACAAGACAATATACCCTAGCAGCAAAGAAATACTAGGCCAGCCAAGAGAAGGGCTCAGACTGAACACCCCTGGTAGTTAGTTCACATTGGCATCTCAGAATCTTTGGAGATGCTAAATTTGCAAGCACCCAGGAAGGATGACTCAGTCTGAAGAAGGGACCAGGGCACCTGGAGATGGAGCAGTGATAGCTACAGGAGGCAGACAAATCCCTAGGCAGACAGGGGTGGGTCCCCAGTGAAACCCCATCTTCAAACCAGAGACTGTTTAAAGCCTGAAAGCCAAGCTACAAGTCTTAGATAAATCCATAGACCAGATTGGGAACCTCTCTTCCCATTTGGCACACTTTCCTCTAATTGATCCCCACCCTTCACCTATTTTACATATACCTACACTTCCCTAATTGATTTTTTACACTGCTGTGCCCACCTTTGAGTGGTGCCTTTGTTTTAGCCTTTCTTGCATACTCACAAACCAATCAGCACACACTACCCCATTCTGAGCCCATAAAAGCCTTGGACTCAGCCACACTGGGGGACTGCCCACCTTCAGTCAGGAAGAGACCATCCAACTTTGGAGAGGGGGCTGCCCTCTTAGGTCCTCTCTTTGCTGAGAGCTGTCACTCAATAAAACTCTCCTCATCCTTTGGTTGTCAGCATAACCTCATTCTTCTTGTATGTGGGACAAGAACTTGGGACCTGCCAAATGCAAGTACAACAAAGGCTATAACACTGTGGTTCTCTGCCCTCTGCTGGTGGAAGGCAACCGCCCCATGTGACAGGAAGCAGTGCTGGAGCCAGGCCAGCCCTGGAGCCATGGATTGGAGTGGGACAATGGGACTAAAAGAGCTGTTAGCATGCTGTAACACTCCCTCTGGGGCTTTAGGGTTGCTCGCATCCCCATTCATGCACCATTGCATTCCTCTCAGCCAGACATTGGTGCCCAAGGTGGAAGCAGGTTGTGGCAAGCCGAGCCCACCTGCAGGCTTAGTGTGGATCCTGCGGTGAGCACAGGATCCAAGCAGGAGCACAAGCCAAGCACAGCCTGCTGGGCCGAGTGGGTGAGGTAGCTCCTGTGGTGAGCCCAGGGCCAAGTGAGGCCCAGGCGGGGGTATCACCAGCCATGGAGGTCTCCAGCTGGCTACACAGCTCTGAAAAATCCTGTGTCAGCAACGCAGTACAGGACGGAGGGCAATGTCCCCAGATAGCACAGAGGACAGCAAAGGGCAAGCCCAAATCCAACTGCAAAGTGGCTGCCTGGATTCTAGGCTGATGAGTAGCCTGGCCTTGGTGAGGGAGTGGGGCCAGGCAGAACAGCCCCAAAGAGCCTGCAGGAGGACCCTCTGGAGCACTGTCAGCCAGGGGAGGGCTCCCATGCCCCTCTCTAAAAGTGACCTAAATATGACCATGTTAACTTAGGTAACATAATCTTTAAAAGTTAATTTTTATACAAGAAACACATCAATGAACTCGTGTGATGAACAATTCAAACAATATAGACATGCAGAATGACCTACTGGGAGGTCATTAATATTATCAGTATTAGCAGTTTGCTGTGTGTTTTTCTAAGGCCTTTTCCTATGCTTTTACATGCACACATGTGTGTATATAAATATTTACTTTTTTTGCATAAATGAAGTTATATGTATTATTTTGCTTTATTTACTTAATGTTATATCTTGGAGAACTTTCCAGGGTAGTGTCTTTTTTTTCCTTTTTAAAAAAATAAGTGCCAGCTCAGTGTGGTGACTCATGCCTATCATCCCAGCATTTTGGGAAGATGAAGCAGGAGGACTGCCTGAGCCCAGGAGTTCAAAAGCAGCCATGAGGGCAACATAGTGAGACACCATCTCTACAAAAAATTTAAAAATTAGCTGGGCATGGTGGCATGCCTGTCCCAGCTACTTGAGAGGCTGAAATGGGAAGATCATTTGAGCCTGGGAGGTCGAGGCTATGTGAGCCATGATCATGCGACTGCACTCCAGTCTGAGCAACAACAGAGCAAGACCCCATCTCAAAAAAACCCTGTTATCTAAAAATTCCATCATATGAATGGCTCATATTTTATTTATCCAAGCTCCAATTCTTGCACATTTAGGTGGCTTCTAGTCTTTCTGCTATCACAAACAATACTATACTGATGATTTCATACATGCTTCTTTGTCTATATACATCAGTATTTCCCCAGAATGCCTATATGTGAAAATAGAAAGGATGTACCTACTGTACAGTGGGAAGATATTGCCAAGTTGTTCTCCAGAAAGACTACATCAACTTACACTTCCACCCACAGTGAAGGAGACACCGATTTCTCACACATTAGCCCAATATATTTATTACCTTGCTTTCCCAAGTTAAATTTTTAGTGGACTATTTCTTGCTTTGTATTCTTGAAGCTACTTCCCTTTTCCCCCTGGAAAAGGGAGTAGGCTTAAGACCTACCCCAATTGCGAATATCGAGCAAATAACTCTCACAATTAGATAAAGAAATTAATTAGCAGAAACTGTGTAAGACAATAGCACCTGGCGTTTGCTTCTCCAGCATTTGCAGTTTCCAATATGCAGCATAGGGTATTCATGGCCTGTGATAGTTTTGCTGAGGCATGCATTTCAATCACTTAGTTGCAGTATTGCTAAGGAGGGAATGATAATGACAATAGTTGACTTTTGTTAAGTATGCGCTTGTAGGTTAGGCCCCCGGCTTGCATTTTATACCTGTCATCTCCCTGAAGCCCTGCTAGCCTGTGGGGTCATTTCCACTGGAATCCCCATGTCACAAATGAAGAAACTGAAGCTCAAAGGAAGTCCACACCTTACAAATGCTTCAAACCCACCTCAGGCCCACTGATGTGGAATCTCCAAGGCTGGGGTTTGGGTAAAGCTCCCAGATGCTGTTCCTGCATGCGGGAATGAGCAGACGCTCTACCGACTTCATAAAAGCTCTATTTCTTTGTGAAAAACAAAACAATGTTCCCATTAAAAGATTTCCAGAGCTCTGCTGACAATCACAAATTTGGGCATTTGGCAAGGTCTTATAACATATCATTTGAAAGGGCTAGGTATCCACAGCAGCCGTCACACATGTATAAAAAATTAAGAGAAGACTGAGCAGACGTTGGGAATCCCTGGATGTCCTCAGTCCACAAACCTCATCCTTCATATCTGGAGCTATCAAAGTTTCATTGCTTTTTTTTCAGGCTGGCTTGTGGGACCTTAGGCATGAAATGGCTTCTGTGTTTAGACTCCTGAATATGCTGGAATTCTATTTTTCCTGGAATTTTATATTGCAGATAATCACTTCCTATTCCTGTCAAATCCTTCCAACGCCTAACTGCACACCAGCCCCAGATGTTGATCAGATTACATCTTTGTCCTGTTTCATGAGAAAGTGAGGATGGGCACCAAGATGTAGTGTCACCCAGCATGAGACTTTGAAAGGTCAGAGACAGTGAAATTTAAAAATTCAGATGGCAAAGATCTGCCCAAGGAAGTCCTTTAACACAGGTGGGGCTGTTTGCCTTTCTGTGTTACTTAAAGCATGTGCCAGGTAATATTTCTCTCACTCTCCTACTTTTTTTTTTTTTTAGTTGAACTAACAGCGTATTTTATTTCTCAGTAACTCCATGTGCACTAATTAAACATGAGATGAATAGAGACATTATTAATTGGAAAGCAAGACAGAATTCATATCATCCCCAAGACTGGGACACAAAAGGAGGCTGGAAAAGGATTTAGAGAAAATTTTATAGAGCTGCATTCGTACTCTTTGTGACGGTTAATACTGAGGGTCAACTTGATTGGATTGAAGGATACAAAGTATCGATCCTGGGTGTGTCTGGGAGGGTGTTGCCAAAGGAGATAAAGATTTGAGTCAGTAGGCTGGGAAAGGCAGACCCACCCTTAACCTGGGTGGGCACAATCTAATCAGCTGCCAGCATGGCTAGAATATGAGCAGGCAGAAAATGTGAAAATACTAGACTGGCTTAGCCTCCCAGCCTACATCTTTCTCCCATGCTGGATGCTTCCTGCCCTTGAACATCAGACTCCAAGTTCTTCAGTTTCAGAACTCAGACTGTCTCTCCTTGCTTCTCAGCCTGCAGATGGACGATTGTGGGACCTTGTGATCATTTGAGTTAATATTGAATATACTCTTCTTTATATATATAGCTATTCCATTAGTTCTGTCCCTCTAGAGAACCCTGACTAATACACTCTTCTTCAGTTGCCTTTTCTGAGTGGAAACATTAAATCCTAGTGACTGGGTAAAGAGATATCACAGGGAGAACACTGAAATTGGAGATCGCCACATGCGTGCAAACAGGGCCTGCTCTCAGTGGTCACAGGGCACAGGGAGGTGGCACAGCCTGCTGTGAATCCCGCTGCTACGGCTCACCAACTGGATGCTCCATAACTTCTCTGGGCTCCATTTCCTCTCTGAAGCCCAGAGAGGCCCCTGCATCTCAAACTGCGTGGATCCTTCCACTTTTCCTGTAGAGAGCCTCATTGGAAGAAAGTCATTAGTGCAAACTTGCCAGTCATTCACAAGTGGTAAGAGC
Source organism: Pan troglodytes (assembly GCF_028858775.2). Classification (NCBI taxonomy): domain Eukaryota; kingdom Metazoa; phylum Chordata; class Mammalia; order Primates; family Hominidae; genus Pan; species Pan troglodytes. Next base: position 31,482,417 of record NC_072417.2, read on the forward strand.
CTATTTACTGTAAATCTTCGAAACCAACTCAAGTCAAACCAAATGCCATTGTTTTCATTGGGAACTATGATTAAATAGTCATTTTCTTTTTTTTTAATTATTATTTTACTTTAAGTTCTGGGATACATGTGCAGAATGTCCAGGTTTGTTACACAAGTATACATGTGCCATGGTGGTTTGCTGCATCTATCAACCCATCCACTAGGTTTTAAGCCTGGCATGCATTAGATACTTGTCCTAATGCTCTCTCTCCCCTTGCCTCCCACCGACTAACAGGCCCTGGTGTGTGATGTTCCCCTCCCTGTGTCCATGTGTTCTCACTGTTCAACTCCCACGTATAAGTGAGAACATGAGATGTTTGGTTTTCTGTTCCTGTGTTAGTTTGCTGAGGATGATGGTTTCCAGCTTCATCCATGTCCCTGTAAAGGACATGAACTCATTTTTTATGGCTGCATAGTATTCCAGGGTGTTTATATGCCACATTTTCTTTATCCCTTCTATCGTTGATGGCAATTTGGGTTGGTTCCATGTCTTTGCTATTGTACATAGTGCTGCAACAAACATATGTGTGCATGTGTCTTTATAGTAGAATGATTTATAATCCTTTGGGCATATGCCCAGTAATGGAATTGCTGGGTCAAATGGTATTTCTGGTTCTAGACCCTTGAGGAATTGCCACACTGTCTTCCACAATGGATGAACTGATTTACACTCCCATCAGCAGTGTAAAAGTGTTCCTATTTCTCCACAGCCTCGCCAGCATCTATTGTTTCTTGACTTTTTAATGATCGCCATTCTAACTGGTGTGAGGTGGTATCTCATTATGGTTTTGATTTGCATTTCTCTAATGAGCACTGATGATGAGCTTTTTTCATATGTTTGTTGGCTTCATAAACGTCTTCTTTTGAGAAGTGTTTGTTCATATCCTTCACCCACTTTTTGATGGGGTTTTTTGTTTTTTTCTTGTAAATTTGTTTGAGTTCTTTGTAGATTCTGAATATTAGAACTTTGTCAGAGAGATAGATTGCAAAAATTTTCTCCCATTCTGTAGGTTGCCTTTTCACTCTAATGATAGTTTCTTTTGCTGTGCAGAAGCTCTTTAGTTTAATTAGATCCCATTTGTCATTTTTGGTTTTTGTTGCAACTGCTTTTGGTGTTTTAGTCATGAAGTCTTTGCCCATGTCGTAAATAGTCATTTTCAAAATTAACATCAACCTTTGATGTTTAAATCAGTTTTGTGAGTCATTTACCACAAGCTAAATGTGTAAACCATGGCAAAAACAATCATTGTATTCCTCTTGCCTTTCTAAACATTCCCGATTTGTAACACTGTATAAATCCATCAATAGAAATTAACTTTCTTTTATTCTATTAGTAAAGTAGGCGTAGATCTCTCCACAACAAATCCATCTCACAATGCTCTGCCTCCCTCACTGTGTTCTGTGGCAAGCATTCCCATTTTTGGCCCATTTTTATCAAAAGCCTAATACACTCATGGCTTTTCTTGGCAATATGTACTTAATAGAGCATATTTTGCTTTGCCCACACATAGGAAGCAAAATATGTATAGATCAGAAATCTTCAAATTACAAATAACTTAATATTGCACTATTATACTAAATAACTTAATAGTACACTAAAATGACAGGGTTATTATACACGTAGACTTTTAAAAAAATCTTGCACAAACAGCTTTGTATTTAGACTTGTTTAAAACTCTTGCTAATAATGTCTGTGTTAACAGTGCTCTGTAATTCACAATTGCTAACATGTAGAACCAACCTAAGTGCCCATCGACCAATGAGTGGATAAAGAAAATGTGGTATATATACACCATGGAATACTACTCAGCCATAAAAAAGAACAAAATAATGTCTTTTGCAGCAAGTTGGGTGTAGCTGAAGGCCATTATTCTAAATGAATTAACACAGGAGCAGAAAGCCAAAAACCATATGTTCTCACTTATAAGTGAGAGCTAAGCTATGAGTATGCAAAGGCAAACAGAGTGATATAATGCACTTTAGAGACTCAGAAGGTGAAGGATGAGAGGGGGGCTAGGGAAAAAAAAACTACACATTAGGTATAAGATACACTGCTCAGGTGACAGGCGCACTAAAATCTCAGATTTTGCCACTTTATAATTCATCCATGTAACAAAAACCACTGGTATCCCAAAAGCTACTGAAATAAAATAAAAAAATAGTCAGTGCTCTTGGCCAATGGTTCCAACCTTTTTGGCACTAGGGACAGGGTTCATGGAAGACAATTTATCCACTGATTAAGGGGTGGGGGATTGTGTCAGGATGATTCAAGTGCATTACATTTATTGTGCACTTTACTTCTATTATTGTTACATTGTAATATATAATGAAATAATTATACAACTCACCATAATGTAGAATCAGTAGGAGCCCTGAGCTTGTTTTCCTGCAACTTGATGGTCCCATATGTGAGTGATGGGAGACAGTGACAGATCATCAGGCATTAGGTTCTAATAAGGAGCGTGCAACCTGGATCCCTGGCATGCGCAGTTCACAATAGGGTTTGCACTTGTATGAGAATCTAATGCTGTGGCTGACCTGATAGGAGGCGGAGCTCAGGCGGTAATGTCAGCAATGGGGAGTGGCTGTAAATACAGATGAAGCTTCTCACTCGCCCACCACTCACCTTCTGCTGTGTGGCTCGGTTCGTAACAGGTCATGGACCAGTACCAATCTGTGGCCTGGGGGCTGGGGACTGCTGTTCTAGACCATTGATTGTCAGAATCGGGAGTGCACAGTACATAGTCATTCAGTGGGTACCAGTGAGAATAGGAATAACGGGCTGGAAACAGCGCTCTGCCCCATGTGTGGAGAAGAGGAGAACTCCAGAGGGAACCCAGACAGAGTTCTCTACCTGCAACCAGCCTCTCCTTCACAGTGGAAGAGGGACTCTTCCTACAGGCTGCTTTTTTTCACACAAAATTATACTCAAGGATAAACAAGCACCACTGTCACCTTACTTGAAAGAGAGCTTGTGTTCTATTTTTGGCTTGGAGCTGCTGACTCTGGTCTTTTTTTCCACTCAGGTGTCTGGAAGCTACAGCTTCATTTCCCTTTTTGGTGACCTCTTCTGTGGGCTCCTCACATAGCTCCTTTGCCTCCTTCGTTCAGTCAATGCACTGGGTCAGATGCATCGCTCTCCAAGTTGGCGCGGCCCTTCTGAAACTGGAGGCCATCCTGCTGCAGCTTGCTGTAATTCCTATGTAGTCTTTAGCTGGTCTTGCAGGATGCCTATGAGCCTCTCACCCAGGTGATGTTCTTCACAAAACCCCCTTTTAATCCTGGGACAGCTTGTCAATGCTCTCCAGCTAAAAGCTGTGGCTGGACTGGATTTGGCTGAGCTGATCTCATTGCTTTTCCTGCCCTCCTTGGAGCTTATTCCTTTTCAGCTGCACCACACCCCTCTCCACGGCCACCCTGCAGACCCTGCCTTCCAGCTCCTGATCCACCCCTGGGGGTGGGTGCGGGGGTGGGGGCAGTTCACAATCTAGCAGTTGAAGCCCACGACAATGACACAGGCCACCAGGGAGGCCTGCACAAGGGGTAGCAACTTCATGCAGTGATGCCTATTTCCCAATGCCATCATCTGAAAATCAGCGCTGAGAATCTCTCTGACATAGATTGAGAATTAATCATTTCTGTAAAAGCAGTAACAAATATTCAGTGCTTTCATATCACATTAGAAAGAACATGGCTCTCATTATTCCCCAGAAAGGGTTTCTTGATTTGATTCTTAGCACGGGAAGTTTCCCCGCCTCCCCACCACCTTTGACAAAATTACTAATGACACCCAATAAAACCTTTCTCAGCAAAGCCAGAAACCCATTCTGGAGGTGAATGGGAATTCACCACAAGCAGCATCATTGCTCAGAGAACACCCTGGCAACACAAGTGTCCCCAGTCCCTGGCTTTCTAACCTTCACTATCACTCCCCTGTTTTGCCAGCAGTCATCATCATTCATGTTCACTGCCTGCAGGGGAGGGTGAATAGAGTTTAAACAAACAAGTCAGTTGAGTTCCTCAGTACTCTTTTTTTTTTTTTTTTTTTTTAAACTCATAACAGGCATAATCATTCTGAAAGTGCATTTCAGGATCTGGACTTTTTGAGAGGAAAGGATCTGAGTGTGGGAGGGAGAAGGTGCTGCTAAGGTTAAACCGCCAAAGACAATGGGGATAAGGATGATACCATTAGTAATATATGCATTTTTTGAATTAATGATAATTTTAAGAACTAGCTTCCCACATACTGAGAGAAAATCAGATAGACATTCATGGGAGAATAAAGTGAAAGATGTGAGCCAGAAAGCTAGACATCTGAGAATGACCCCAATAGGGCGTCCATCCTGCCTGGGAAGAGGGAGGACTGTAGGTGCAGGGGAGCAGGAGGGAGGTGTGCCTGGGAACACCACCAGTCTTTCCAAGAAGCCCCTGGCCTGGAAGGCTCAGAGAAGCTTAGGGTGGGACAAAGGGGACAGAGTCACAGCCCTGACCCAGGAGGACATGGCAGGACAAGTGACCCGGCAGTGACCAGAAAGGTTGAAATGCACCTCATCAGTGGCTAGCAGGGGTCAGGGTCAATCATGAGTGAGAATCCTGCATCTCCTGACTGCTCAATCACTCTCTAGCCTTCCAGAATGCAGAGGGGCCCTGGGAAGAGCTGGAGGAGAGAAGAGGAAGAAGGATGGGAGACGGAAGAGTCTCAGTTGGAAAAAAAAACAGCAGCAAGAAGCTTTGTTTACCTTGTTGGTCAGATCAAATTTCTGCCACCAAAAGAAATCGAGATTGAAAAGCTAAGTTTAATTATGGAGAAAATAAAGTTACATTTTTTTTTTGCACAACAAAGTCATTGACTATGAAATTTATAAGCATCATATGAAACAGACAGTCTTATGAAACTTACCAAGGATGTTTCCAGCAACCCCTTGTTTAGGGAACAGAGTAAAGGGGAGAAAAGGTAGCATTTTCAAATCTCAAGAAAGTGTTTTATGTCAGAATTCAATTTGTCCCAGAGCACAGCTGTCAAGAGCTTTGTAAATCTAGGCCTCTAGGAGGAGAGGGCTAAAGCACTTTCAGGATAAAGGCTAGAAGCCTAAGGCCCTGATCATTTGGGCAGTCCTTGTTATTGCATTTGTTGTTCCATTCTCTGACACTTCTAAAAGGCTGTGGAATCTCCAGATGTGTTCATAAAATAGTAGTAGCAATTATTCATTGCTTCTAGGAAAGGGAAATGGATATGTTACCAACAAAGCCGGTCCCCACACAAATGGAGTCTTTCCCTGTTTAGTGCTGTGAAGCCAATATACAAAACCAAAAGTGAGTGTCAAGTAGTGCAGGCTTTATTCCATGGCCACTGTATTAGTCAGGGTTCTCTTAGAGGGACAGAACTAATAGGATAGATGATAGATAGATGATAGATAGAGAGATAGATAGAGAGATAGAGAGATAGACAGATATAAAGGGAATTTATTAAGTATCAACTTACATGATCACGAGGACCCACAATAGGCTGTCTGCAAGCTGAGGAGCAAGAAGGGCCAGTCCAAGTCCCCAAACTGAAGAACTTGGAGTCCGATGTTCAAAGGCAGGAAGCATCCAGCATGGGAGAAAGATGTAGGCTGTGAGGCTAGGTCCACCTCTCCTTTTCACATTTTTCTGCCTACTTTATATTCACTGGCAGCTGATTAGATTGTACCCACCAGATTAAGGGTGGATCTGCCTTCCCCAGTGCACTGACTCAAGTGTTAATTTCTTTTGGCAACACCCACAGGCACACCCAGGATTAATACTTTGTAACCCTCAATCCAATCAAGTTGACACTCAGTATTAACCATCACAAGTCCACCCCTTGTCAACCTGAACCCATACACATCTCCTGAGATCATACATAATCTTCAAATAAAGACAATAATGAGGTCATAATTACATGTAACATTAATACAACTATCCGTTGTACAACTGGAAAGGCACCAATACCAACCCAAATACTATTACATAAAGTGAACAATACTTAAATGCTGATATGAAACCAATAAATATTATGTCACATAATAAAGGAAAAGGAAATAAAATTAAGATATTTTCTTCGTACAAGTCTATACATGCACAAACATGTTTTTAACAAAAGAAGGAGGAAATGCTCATGACAGTTACAGTGCTCATTTCTGCAGCTGGTCTTGTGATCATAGCTGGTATTGATGACTACCTTCTTCTACTACCCATTCTGCATTCCCTTTGCCTTCAGCAAGCACCTCAGTAGGTCGTGTTTTTGTTTTTGTTTTTTTTCCAGTGGAGTGACCCAAACCTTCCTTCCTGAAGGGTCTGAGTCATTTGTAGTCCTGCCTGGATTGGCTGTTGCCCCAACCCTGCAAACTATTGTCACTTATTTGGCATTGTAATTGTGACTCCAAAAGGCCATTCCACCATTCTATCAATCCAGCTGCTTCAGGATGATGGGGAACATGGTAAGACCAGTGAATTCCATGAGCATGAGCCCACTGCCCCACTTCCTTAACCGCAAAGTGAGTGCCTTGGTCAGAGACAATGCTGTTTGGAATGCCATGACGGTGGGTAATGCATTTTGTGAGTCCGTGGATGGTAGTCTTGGCAGAAGCATTGCATACAGGATAGGCAAACCCATATCAGGAGTAAGTGCCTATTCTAGTGAGAACAAACCTCTGCCCTTTCCATGATGGAAAAGGTCCAATATAATCAACTTGCCACCAGGTGGCTGGCTGATCACCCTGAGGAATGGTGCCATATCTAGGGCTCAGTGTTGGTCTCTTCTGTTGGCAAATTGGGCACTCAGCAGTGGCCATAGCCGGGTCAGTCTTGGTGAGTGGAAGTCCATCTTGCTGAGCCCATGTATAACCTCCATCCCTGCCACCATGGCCACTTTGTTCATGGGTCTATTGGGCGATGACAGGGGTGGCTGGGGAAAGAGGCTGAGTAGTGTCCACAGAATGGGTCATCCTATCCACTTGATTATTAAACTCCTCCTCCACTGAGGTCACCTGTTGGTGAGCACTCACAGGGGATACAAATATCTTCACAGTTTTTGACCACTTGGAGAGGTCCATCTACATACTTCTTCCTCAAATTTCTTTGTCACCAATTTTCCAATCATTCTTCTTCCAAGTCCCTGACCATCCAGCCAAGCCATTGGCTACAGCCCATGAATCAGTATATAATCGCACACCTGACCATTTCTCATTTCATGTAAAGTGCACTGCTCGAAGTTCTGCCCACTGGGAACATTTCTCTTCACCGCTCTCCTTCAGGGATGTCCTAGAAAGGGGCTGTAGTGCTGCAGCTGTCCACTTTCTGGTGGCGCCTGCATATCGTGTGGAACCATCTGTGAACCTGGCCCTAGTCTTCTCTTACTCTGTCAACTGATCATAGGCCCATCGGTGCAGGCTGGGGGAGAGAAGGCAGGGTGGCAGGAGTGGAGACCATGGGCATTTGAGCCATGTCCTCATGTAACTTACTTGGCCCTCAGGACCTGCTCAAGCCCGATCACATATATACCACTTCCATTTGATGATGGAATGCTGCTGTGCATGACCCACTTTGTGGCTAGATGGGTTGGAAAACACCCAGTTCATGACAGGCAGTTCAGGTCACATGGTGACTTGATGACCCATAGTCAAACGTTCAGTTTCCACCAAAGCCCAGTAACAGGCCAAGAGCTGTGTCTCAAAAGGAGAGTAGTTATCTGAACAAGATGGCAGGGACTTGCTCCAAAATCCTGGAGGCCTCTGCTGTGATTCACCTATGGGAGCCTGCCAAAGGCTCCAAACAGCATCCTTATCTACCACTGACACCTCAAGCACCATTGGATTTGCTGTGTCATATGGTCCAAGTGGCAGAGCAGCTTGCACAGCAGCCTGGACCTATTGCAGAGCCTTCTCCTGTTCTGGATCCCACTCAGAACTGGCAGCCTTTCGGGTCACTCAATAAATGGGCCAGAGTAACACTCCCAAATGTGTTGCCTCCAAAATCCAAACAGGCCCACTAGGCTTTGTGCCTCTTTCTCGGTTGTAGGAGGGGCCAAATGCAGCAACTTATCCTTTACCTTAGAAGGAATATCTCGACAGGCCCCACACCACAGGACCCCTAGAAATTTTACTGAGGTAGAAGTTCCCTGAATTTTAGTCAGATTTATTTCCCATCCTCTGGCATGCAAATGTCTCACCAATAAGTCCAGTGTGTTTGCTACTTCTTGTTCACTGGATCTAGTCATCATAATGTCATCATTGTAATGGACCAGTGTGATATCTTTCAGAAGCAAAAAGTGTTCAAGGTCTCTCTGAATAAGATTATGACACAAAACCGGAGAGTTGATATACCCCTGAGGTAGGACAGTAAAGGTATATTGCTGGCCTTGCCAGTTGAAAGCAAATTGCTTCTGGTGGGCCTTATGGACAGGAATGGAGAAAAAGCATTTGCCAAGTCAATTGGTGCATACCAGGCACCAGGAGACATGTTAATTTCTGGACCCTTCCCACTGGGATGATTAGGTCTAAAGTGACTAATCCACTCCACCATCCCAATCTCCCTAAGCCTTTGGATCCCTTCCTCTACATTAAACCAGGAGAGATCAGGCATTTCCAGCTGGCTCACAGTGGGCCATCTTTTATTCCATATTTCAGCTAACCAAGCAAATAAACTATTAGAATCTTTTGTAACTCCCCAATCTGCAACATTAAATGCAGAATCCCTACTTAGTGGGCCCAAATCAATAAATTCAGCCTGATCCAACTCTATGTTCCTTCCACCATTACCCCATACCCTTAATATCCATTCCCATGCCTGTTCTCCAGATTGCTGTTTTTATAAATTAGAGAACTCAAACAGTTCTTTTGAAGTGCCATGCACCTCCTCATGGGTCACACTCTCAATCTCACCTCCAGGGGCCCACTGGGACTTTAGTTACAGGTCTAGACTGTCATCAGTGTAATGGACCAGAATTTAGTCTAGTTACATGTCTAGACTGTCATCAATGTAGTGGACCAGCAAACAGGGGTGTTGGGTGTGGCTCCTGAGGGGAATCAACATTACTTTGCCTGGCAACTGCCTCAGGGGAGGCCATCACTGTTGCCTCAGGCAGCACAGGGTTTATCTGTGGACAAAGGTGGAAAGGCTGATGGCAGCATGGGTCGGGGAGTGGATTTTGCCACTAATGGGGATTGGGAAGCTGTTCCTTCTGGCAAAAAAGGTTCATCAGAGTTTACAAACTCAGTGTCCCCAGCTTCATCTGGGTGCTCCCACATTTCCCCATTCCAAGTTGCAGGGTCCTATTCTTTTCCAATCAATGCCCCCACTTTAACAATAGACACCTGGTGAGGCTGTGCATGCCCCTTTTGTTGCAGGTCAGCCACTTGCATGATAAAAGCTTGTGTCTGTTTTTCTACAATTTCAGCTCTTTCTGTACAGGAGATAAGGTTCTCACTCAGGGCAATCTTAGCAGATTTGAAGCTTAGTATCTATTTCTGAAGCCGGGAGACAATCCCTGAGTTCATCATTTTCTTTCAACACTTTGTCTACTGAACTTAAGAGCAACCAACCAGCTTCATTATGTTCCTTGGTTCTCCACATATGGTCAAAGGTATTATGTATAGAGTCACTAAACTCCTTGCCTCTCATGAGCAGTGAAATCAGGAGTGTCAAATGCATTTATTTTGCTTAACTATCTAAACGGTTCACACCAAGGACTATCAGTCTTCTCCATACTATTAGACATACAGTCCTTATTATTTTGGGGTCTAACCATATTAAGCAGCCAATTCCAGAAACCCCAAAACCAATGAAAGAACTCAATCCTTAATATTCTGTTTCTCTAGAACCACTCCTGGTACCAAAATCTGTATTAGTCAGGGTTCTCTTAGAGGGACAGAACTCATAGGATATATATATAGAGAGAGAGGGGAGATTTATTAAGTGTTAACTTACACGATCACAAGGAAACATCCAGCATGGGAGAAAGATGTAGGCTGGGAGGCTAGGCCCAGCTCTCCTTTTCATGTTTTTCTGGCTGCTTCATATTAGCTGGAAGCTGATTAGATTGTGTCCACCAGATTAAGAGCGGATCTGCCTTCCCCAGCCCACTGACTCAAATGTTAATCTCTTTTGACAACACCCACACAGACACAACCAGGATTAATACTTTGTATCCCTCAATCCAATCAAGTTGACATTGATTAACATCACAGCCAGGGAACTGAGAAGCAGGAGCCTGGCTCACAAATCAACTTCTTAGCTCAGAGAGCCGGGAAATCACAGATAATAGGATATATTTAATGAAGGGGTTGGGCATTAAAAGCAGGGGGAGGAATATTCATGTATTTTCTGAGAATGGGTGGAGAGCTTCTTGGAATTGGAGTTCCTGCCTTTCTTTTGGTCCTTTTATGGTTTCTTCAGTTGTTGTCATGGAGATTGTCAATTGTCATGGTGCTGGTGGGAGTGTCATTTAGCATGGACATTAGATTATAATGAAGTTACAAGTTCATCGGAGGTCAAGCGAGCTGCCATCTTAGACCCCAGCAGTCTTAGTCTGTTGGTCCCGAGGGGGAACTTTGGACCTCAGGCATCCTGTTTTCTGAAGATAAGCAGAGTTAAAGTGGCGTAGAAATTTACCTAGGTCACATAGACATTACCCTGGGTAACAGATATTTTGGTGACAGAGCTAGGAGGGAGATTTACTTTCTGGTTGGGTATCTTTTTATGCCTTTTGAATTGTATATAATGTCTACTGTTATCTATTCAAAAATTATTAATTTAAAAACCATTAAGTGCATGATATCAAACTCCTTGGTGGGCGCTCATCTGTCAGAAGTTCTAATGGGTGGGTAGGGCCTTGAATCTGCAGACTTCATCTGGAGTCATAGATATAATAACTTCCTCTACAGACAGCTTGAAAGATTCAGGGATTCACTCTTTTCAAGAAATGAAGGGGGAGAACAAGACAAGCCCTTCCAGCCTTCCAAATCAAGGAGATATAGAAAGGTAGGATGGAAGGCAAAGAGGTTTACTATGCCAAGGTAGACCTGTTTAGGCAGGTTACAGAAAAGAAGAGCTAATATAAATCAAATAGGTCTGCAAAGATTACACATACCAGTGTCCTCACACTGTGGATCTACCTCTAGACCTCTCAGAGCCTTGGTTTTCTCATCTTTAAAATGGGAATAATAATATCTACCTTAGGTTTTTTGTCATTGTAGTTGTTGTTGTTTTTGTTTTTTGTTTTTTGTTTTCCCCAGAGACAGGGTCTCACTATGTTTCCCAGGTGGAAATGCGGTGGCTATTCACAGGCACGATCCCACTACTAATCAGCATGCGAGTTTTGACCTCCTCCATTTCTGACCTGGGCCGGATCACCCCCCTTTAGGCAACCTGGTAGTCCCCTGCTACCAGGAGATCACAATGTTAATGCCGAGCTTAGTGTGGACACCAATTGGCATAGTGCACTGTAGCCCAGAACTCCTGGGCTCAAGCAATCTTCCTGCCTCAGCCTCCCATGTAGCTGGGACTACAGGCACATGCCACCATACCTGAGATTTTGCAAGGATTAAAAAAGACTGTATATGAAACTCAGCAATATAGCACCTGGCGCTTTAAGGAGCTTGGTAAATGCTGGCACTTTTCCCCTTCAAGTCCCTAGCTGAAGGAAGAGAGGACCCCCTAAGGAAATGAATCAGGAGTCACTGTAAATAACAAACATCTCCCTGAGGAGCCCAGGGACATAGGGTCCCGAGATTTAGAAGCTGCTAACACTGCCTGAAGAAATTATTTCCCTGCAGCTGTGCTGGTCTCCTAGTAGGGAATGTTTCCGTAGAAGGGGATAGTCTCCCAGACCATCCTCCATCAAGTCCCATCAAGCCCATCTTCCCTGAGAGACATTAATTTTGATTTTCTGATTCCTTCTGAATATATATATTTTACACACTTATCGTATAGAGCCATCTCTTGATATCCACAGGGGATTGTTTCTAGGAATTCCCATGGCTTCCAAAATCTACAGATGCACAAATCTCTGATATAAAATAGCATATTATTTGCCCATAACCTATGCACATCCTCCTGTATACTTTAATCTCCAGATTACTTAGAATACCTAAACAATGTAAGTGCTGTTAATAAATGTAAATGTAAATCATTGTTATACTGCATTGTTTTTTATTTGTATTTTGTTATTATTATTATTTAGTTTTTGAGACAGGATTTTGCTCTAGCGCCCAGGCTGGAGTGCAGTCACGTCATCTCAGCTGTCTGTAACTTCTGCCTCCGGGGCTCAAGCAATCCTCCTGCCTCAGCCTCCCAAGTAGCTGGGACTACAGGCATGTGCCACCTCACCCAGCTAATATTTTTTGTAGGGTCAGGGTCTTGTTATGTTTGCCCAGACTGGTCTCGAATTCCTGAGCTCAAATGATCCACTTTAGCCTCCCAAAGTGCTGGCATTACAGGTGTGAGCCATCACACCTGGCCTGTTGTGCTTTCTTTCCCAAATATTTTCCATCCATTGTTGACTGAATCCACAGATGTGGAACCCACATATATGAGGCATTGGCTGTATCCAAAAATGAAACTTATTAAAAGATAGAAAAATGTGCCATGATTTTGTCTCTCAATTCTTTTCTTCCATTTTCCTGTATGCTAGACTCAGTGGGAACCCAAGAGAGAAGTTTAGAAGGGAGAACAGGTAGAGATAAGTGGGAAAGAGAGGGCGCTAAGACCCTCAAGTCTATAAAGGGTGAATGCAGACTGCAGCACAGGACTGCCAGCTGGTCGCTTGTCTCAGCCTCGAGGAAGAGCTGTGGCTATGTCACCATCCTCAGCTCATCTTGCTCCCTTGATACCTGCCTCGGCTTGCTCAGCTCCTGGCCTCCTTGGAGGAAAATGCCTGTGTCAATGGGAGCATGATGGAGAGTTCCAGGTTGAGGTGGGATAGGGGGATGAGGACATGTTTGCATGAACATGTCCTAAAGGAACATGTACATAAGGAAATGGACTCCCATCTGGAGAGTGAGCTGGCGGTGATGGGCACTGCAAGGAGTAGGAAAACAGGCCGGATGCCTAGAAGTTGCTCCATAATCCATAGTTCCTTTCGAGTGTCCTGCTTCATCTGTTCTGGCTTCTGTCCCCACCCGGAAACCTGGAGAAACCTCAAATGGAACGTCAAGTAAGCAGATTCCAGCTCTCTGGGCCCAGGGTGAGAAAAGGAAGTTGTATGAAAAGAGGAGAAAGGAAAAAAACAGTCTCATATTGTGCAACAGGTGAAGTCCCACATTGCCCCACTTCGAGGATTCCATTCTGCCGTTTGTAATTCCTGGTAAGCATTTCTTCATGAGGCTGCCCTGGTCTCCTGCAGCCTTCCCTGGTGGCCTTGCCTCTGTGGAGCTGAGCTCCTCCCTTTCCATTAGCTGAGGGGCAGGGAGGATTGGGAAAGGGACTCCATCGTGAGGGAGAAGACCCAGATTCTGGCCCTGACCTTGCCTGCTCAACAATGAACCAGAGACAGGTCATGGCTCTGCTCTGGGCTGCATCTGACAGATGAGAGGATGGATTCTTTCCCAGACAGGAATCCAGGACCCCTCAGAGCACCCTAGATGTCTCAAGAAGAGGCATGCTTCCTAAGGGTCTTGGACCCTGGATCAAGCCTCAGCCCCAGAACTCAGTTGCTGAAGCAGATCTCCTCTTGGGATGCCTCTCCTCATTATAGTTCATCTCCTTGAGGTGTGTCCCTCTCACCCTGGGTTCCTCCTGCAGGGAGGTTTGGCTCACCCTCTAGAATGCTCCCTTTCCTGCCACACTGAGCTATTGGGGGTCGCTATCGGTGACGCGTCAGTTGGTGGTTGTATTTGTTCCTATTGCTGCTGTAAAAAATTACCACACACTTAACATCTTATAACCACATATTTATTCTCTTAAAGTTCTGGAGGTGAGAAGTCTGAAATTAGTTTCACTAAGCCACACTCCCTTTGGAGGCTCTAGGGGAGGAAAAATTTCCTTGCCATTTGCAGCTTCTAGAGCTGCATCCTAACACTTCTTGGCTCCTGGCCTCTTCCTCCATCTTCCAAGCCAGCAGCATAGCATCTTGCTTCTGTTGTCACATTGCTATCTTCTCCTCTATTACCAAATTCTTCTCTTCCTCCCCCTTATAAGGACACTTACAACTACATTTAGGGCCTGACCCAATAATTCAAGGTAATCACTCATCTCAAGATTCTTAACTTGATCATATCTCCAAAGTCCATTTTGCTATAAAAGTGACATTCACAGGTTCTGAGGAATAGGATGTGTACACCTTGGGGGCCATTATTCAGCTACCGTAGTGATCTATACCTTGTCTCTGGCCTGGAGTCATCCATTCTCTCTCCCATCCCGTCGCCTCAGAATAGAATTGCGTATCTTTCTCAAAATCCACACTCTAATCTTACAGGCCATCCCAACTCCCCTTCCCTTCACTTTCTTTAGGCTCTGAGAACATTCTAGGAGACTGCTCTCCAACAGAACTTTCTGCAATGATGGACAGAAAGCCCATAATCCATGCTGTCTAACATGGGAGCTAGCCACATGGAGCTACTGAGCACTTGAAATGTGACTAGTGTGACTCAGGAACTGAATTTTAAATTTTATTTCATTTTAATTAAATGTAATGAAAATGTAAATAGCCACTTTGGCCAGTGGCTAACATATTAGACAGCTCAGATCTAGGCAAATGAAAGCAGAAACTATGGCCAGGCACATTCTTTGCTGCTAGCCTCTTCCTACACCTGTTTTGGATCAGCTCTGCCCCCTAACCTCCTTCTCTCAGTCCCCGCAGAATCTGAAAGAAGTTTCCACTGGGGCTCTGGAATGATGAGGGTGACTAAGGGCAGGACAAGGAAGGGAATTGTGTCTGTTGACCCCAGAGAAGTGCAGGGCCCCAATTCTGCTTTTGCATAGGACTAAGAACACTCAAATGATTTTCAAGATAGTCTCCGCCTTGTTCTTACTCAACTGGTCTCCCTTTTGAGGACCACAGAGGTGCGTCACTAGGGAAGGTGTGCAGGAAAGGGCCCGAGCCTGGGAGCTGGCACTGGCCAGGCTCCTGCTCTGCTATGCACTCGCTGAGTGGCACGTGGCAAGTTACTTCCCAGGCCTTGGCCCTCAGTTTCCATAAAATGAGAGGGTTGGACCAGATGGTCTAAACTTTCCTTTTAGCTTTAGTAGACTACGAGTCTGTGTCCCATGGATCAGGCTTTATTGTGCATGTAATTCTACTTCAGAGTTGTGTTGTGTCTGACCCATGGAATAGGCAGTTCTGATTGAAGGATAATTAAGTAGAAGTGGCTTTAGGTTACTCCTGCAACACTTCCAAACAAAACCTCCATCCTGCTGTCCTCATGACAACACTTCACAGTAGATTGGGATTTAGAGTGCTGATCTGTCAACTAACTAATCTAATCCTCATGATGATCCTGATAATTGTTAGGTCCATTTTAAGTGAAAAGGCTGAAGCTCAGAGAGGGAAGGAGAGAAACTTCCAGGTGCCTGGTCCTATGATGGGTGCTTTATACATCACCTTGTAACAGCCCTTCGAAGTGGTTAATATTATCCCCATTTCACAGGTGTGAACACCGAGGTCTAATAAGGCAAGATGACTTTCCCAATGTTATAATGATAATAAGATGATGAAGTCACTCTTCTCACTCTTCTTCCCCCTTTGCTGTGCTGCTTCCCCTCTTTACAACTTCCCCTCAAGATGTTGAAATGATAACCTCCTTTTCTGGGGCATTCTTTCATGACACTCCCCAAGCAGGCCTACAAGCTTCAGCAAGTCACTTCACCTCTCTGTGCCTCTGTTTCCTTAACTGTGAAACTCGGTGCAACAGTCCCTACTTCATAAGGGTGTTAAAACCCTTGTTGAAAGTACGCAGTGAGATCATGTATTAAGAGTGTTCAGCCCAGAGCTCATATTAAGGACTCAGCAGTTGCTCATTCTTACTGTTTTGGGAAACTGTAGTTTGTCCCTCCCAATGGTACCAGGCAATTCCTTTTACCCCCAAATCAAATTAAAATCACAAAGAAACTGTCTGCATTTTATTTTAAAGTTTTATTATGAAAACACACGGAATCAAATGTGTTATCCATGTATTTGCAACAGCAGAGAAACAGTGACAGTGGACCATCCCCATAGGGGACACTTATCCTTTGGCTAAACTAATATAAATAATGGAAATGACACCTAATACAATAACACGGCACATAAAAAAGATTAAATTAAGAGAAGGGACAGGAACTGCGGAGAGGAGTCCTGAGTGTGGAGGAGATGTGTCTCATGGAGAAGCATCCAGGCTCAGGTGACCTTCCCTGAAGACTTCCTGTCTCTGAGCAGCTCAGTTCAGTTCCAGGTCATACACGTACTCCTGGACCCAGGTCTCACTGGGATCAGCACAGACTTGCTTGCTTCTTTTGGTTTGGAATCTGTAGAACAAGGAGCGGACAGATTAGAATCTCATGAGACCTTTGAGGTCATCTGGCTTTATCCCTTGCCTGTGGTAGGCATCTTCCTCTGCCTGACCATGGTCCATGTGGGGCAGCTCTGGTGGATGGGATCCTTCCTGGAGCAGCACTGGAAGCAGACTCCCTGTAACTTCCACTCACTGGATTTAGCTGTGGGCCCCAGGGGTTGCCCAGATTAGGAACCAATGGGCATTGCAATCAGTATGAATAGATTGCCCCATTCCCTGCCAGCCTGGCAGTGACTTTTCCACATGTCTTTCTAGCACGGTTTAAGGAATTGGTCCATATCTCACGGGACCTGTCTGCCTTCCCCTGCTTCCCTGTCCTCTGAATAACTTCCTCCCCAGGAACCCCCTTCTCTCTCGGCTCCCACTCTGCCGCCTTCAGCACTTGAAAAGTGAGTTCATGACCTGTGACCTCACTGCTCTCAGGGAAGGCTTCAGCCCTGGGAGCTGCCTCCCCAACGCTCAATCACCCCCTCCCCAAAACAGGCCCCCTTTAAAAATCCAGCCCTCACCCTTGCCTCCCAGGGCAGCCCAGGGGTTGATACTCACACCACAGCTGGCTGGGAGCAGAGGCTGCTGGTCTCATAGTAATCTACCACAAAGTTGCGAGGAAGCTTCTTCGCGGTGTAAGAAAAGCAGCAGGCGGTGGGAGGGTCTGAGCCCACTGAAAGGAAAGGCCAGGGTGAGATCAACACTGCCCGTGGGAGCTGTTTATTTTGACTTCTAATTTTGCATCTTCATTGAGCATCCCTGTGGAGCTACCAGAACCCCAAATATCCATTCCCACCTAACATGAGCAGGAGTCTTATTCTGAATAGTGGATCTTCAGAGAAGAACGAGAAAGAAATCTAGAAGATTGGAACTGGATTCAGTCTCAGAACACATCGCACTCCCTTCATATGACAGATGGGGAAACCAAGGCACAGAGAGGGACAGGGGCTTGCTTGAACAAATAATTAAAGGCAGAGCCAACTCAACAGTCTGACTTCCAGCCCATCGTTTTCCTCTGCTGGTTGCTAATTCTTAAGAAAATAGGAACTTGAATGTTATTGAATATCTACTAGACTCTACATTTAGCAGCAGACTACATGGCAATCTTCCTAGCTGCCTTTTGTCCCATCCCCAGATCCCACTGTTTGCCAGCCATGACTAGAAAAAAGGACTCTGCCTACACCTTGACTCGAAATAGCAGCTGCAAAAGTAGACTTACTTGGTGCTGAGAGCGCTGGAGAGCAGAAGGCAGCTACTAGCATGAGGAGAGACAGGACAGTCATGCAGAGCTTCATGGTATTGGTGGAAAAGAGGTTTTCTCAGAGGTGAGGCTGCAGAACTCAGAAGCTTCAGAACCCAGCTGTGTCCTGTGCTGATACTGACTTGGGAATCTCTCTTTATAGGGACTCTGAGGCCTAGGACAAATGTGGGGGCACAGGAGAGTGAGTGGAATTTCCATGGTAGAGATGATGTCATGCTCCTGAAGCTAGCTGAGTGAGGAGTTCCTCTCAGCTTCTCTTCCCCAGGGCGATGTCATCATAGAGGAAAGATGAGGGAGGTGCAGGCGAGAAGAAAAGGGAAGTGGTACAGCCAAAGGCAGTGACTGAGACTGGGGAGAGAGTTGCAAACCCCAGAGGAAAAGATGAAATGTTCACACCTGCTACAAGTGGCTTGTTGACAAGAACTGTGCTGCTCTTGGTGGTTGGCACCCTCAGATGCTGGAGGGTTCATGTCAGTCTTTCCAGGCTGGCCAAAAGCCTGGCCCCAAGAACAAAGTGGGAGCCAGGACTCCCCCATCCCCTTCCTGTGCCTTCTTCTGCTGAGCTGAGTGCCACTGACTTTTGTGCCTTATATGTTTCCTTGGGCATGAAGAGTCCAGCATTGGATGTGAGGAGGGACCCAGTAGGGTGGCTCAGGAACATTTGTAACTTCTTATTGGACACTTACCTTGTACCAGGCACTGGAAAAGCTGTGTTACACACATTATATATAATCTTACCATAATCTTGAGCAGGGGTGTCTAATCTCATTTTACAGACAAGGCAATTGGGGATCAGAGAGTGGTCCACTGATGGCGCTCAATGCCACAGAGCTGATGAATGGCACTGCCAAGATTTGAATCAAGATTCACCTGACTCCAAAGTCCATTTTCTTTCCATGCTGTAGTCTCCTGAATAAACATAGAATGTGACCACAAAGAGAACCCGTTGACTGATAGACTGCTAGGAGCTATTCCACACTCAAAGACTGATTATATTCGGACTTAATTCAGGAAAGGGATAGGGCTAGTCTGTCCTAGGACAAGGAGGAAATGGAGAAGAAATAAAGATTTCAGGATATTTTCTTGGACCAGCAAAAGAACAGGACAAATTAACCAGTAAGAATCAAGTCTGGAAGACCCAGATAGAGAATGTTCTTCTAGTATAAAAGCAGGATTGAGCTGGGTACAGGGCCTCACACCTGTAATCCCAGCACTTTGGGAGGTCAAGGCAGGCAGATAGCTTGAGCCCAGAAGTTCGAGACCAGACTGGGCAACATGGTGAAACACTGTCTCTATAAAAAAAAATTTTGGCTGGGAGTGGTGATACACACCTGTAGTCCCAGCTGCTCAGTAGGCTGAGGTGGGAAGATCACCTGAGCCCAGAAAAGTCCAGGCTGCAGTGAGTGGTGATTGTGCCACTGCACTCCCGCTTGTTTGACAGAATGAGACCCTGTCTCAAAAACAAAGCAAAGCAAAACAAAACGAAACAGAATTACATACCTAGTAATGAGTTTATCTATGTTACAGGCAAAATGTGTAATCTAAGGATGTGGGTGTGTCCCAGCCAGTCCATAGGGAATGCCCATGCTCATGTTAAGCCCTGGCTGGTTTGACAGTTGCTGGGCACCTGTACAGAAGGTGAAGCTTACAAAGGCCCTGCATACAGGAATGTGCAAGGTTGGACAAATGAAGGGAATGAAGATAATTGGATCAAGATCTCTATCTGCCTTTAGCTCCACTACTCTAACCCACCTGCTCACCTTTAACCCCACATTGTTACCTGCTCTTCTCTGAGAAAGAAAAAAGAAGAGTAAAAAGAGGGAGCCATGACTTCAAACTATACTACAGGGCTACAGTAACCAAAACAGCATGGTATTGGTACAAAAGCAGACACATAGACCAATAGAACAAAATAGAGAGCTCAGAAATAATGCTGCATGCCTGCAACCATCTGATCTTTGACAAAGTTAACAAAAACAAGCAACAGGGAAAGGACTTCCCATTCAATAAATGGTACTGGGATAACAGGCTAGCCATATGCAAAAGATTGAAACTGGACCCCTTCCTTACACCATGTGTAAAAATCAACTCACAATGGATTAAAGACTTAAATGTAAAACCTAAAATGTAAAACTATAAAAATATGATACCTGTAAGATAACCTAGACAATATGATTCTGGGCATAGGATCTGGCAGATATTTCATGATGAAGATGCCAAAAACAAATCACAACAAAACCAAAAACTGACAAATGGGATCTAATTAAACTAAAGAGCTTCTGCATAGCAAAAGAAATTATCAGCAGAGTAAAGAGATAACCTACAGAATGGGATAAAATATTTACAAACTATGTATCTGACAAAGGTCTAATATCCAGAATCTATAGGGAATTTAAACACATGTACAAGCAAAAAACAAACAACTCCATTAAAAAGCGGGCATTGAACATAAACAGACACATTTCAAAAGAAGACATACACGCGGCCAAGAAACATACAAAAAATGCTCAGCACCACTAATCATTAGAGAAATGCAAATTAAAACCACAATGAGATACCATCTCAAACCAGTCAGGATGGCTATTTTTAAAAAGTCAAAAAATAACAGATGTTGGTGAGGCTGTGGAGAAAAGGAACACTTATACACTGCTGGTGGGAATGTAAATTAGTTCAGCCATTGTGGGAAGCAGTTTGGCGATTTCTCAAAGAACTTAAAACAGAATTACTATTCAACCCAGCAATCCCATTATTGGATATATACCCAAAGGAATATAAATCATTCTACCATAGAGACATGTGCACATGTATGTTCATCGCAACAGTATTCACAATAGCAAAGACATGGAATCAACCTAAATGCCCACTGATGGTAGACTGGATAAAAAAAATTTGGGATATATATATATATATATATATATATATATATGTCATGGAATACTTCTCAGTCATAAAAAAAAAAAGAACAAGATCATGCCCTTTGCAGCAACATGGATGGAGCTGGAGGCCCTTATCTTAAGCGAACTAACACAGGAACAGAAAACCAAATACTGCATGTTCTCACTTATAAGTGGAAGCTAAACATTGAGTACACATGGACACAAAGAAGGGAACAGCAGGCACCAGGGCCTACTTAAGGGTGAAGGGTGGGAGGAGGGTGAGGATAAAAAAAACTACCTATTGGGTACTATGCTTATTACCTGGGTGATGAAATAATCTGTACACCAAACCCCCGCAACACACAACTTACCTATATAACAAACCTGCACATGTAGCCCTGAACCTAAAATACAAGTTAAGAAAAAAAGGGACCCACAGCATCTGGGAGCCACAGGAGAGGCTGGAGCAGCATCCTGGGGTACTTCAGGGTCATGAAATAAAGTACAAGGTCATCCTACCTCAGCACTCTCCCTCACTCCCCACCCTCACACACAAGCTGCACTTCTCTCATCTGTTCTCTCCCCCTTTTCTTTGTACAGCTCTTTTTTCAAATGTTCTGATCTTCTCCAAGACCCTCGCCCCCAGCTGTAATGTTCCGAGTTCCCCGATAGCAGATGTGTTAGTACCTCTCCTGGCCTTTCCTAGTTGGTGCAGTTTCATCTTCATGCATCGAGGACCTCACTTTAAGGGAAGCAGAATGTGTCTCATGTCCTCTGGATTAACACAGACTTCATTATCTATGACATTTTTATTCAACCCAATGTACTAACCATCTGCTGTTTGCCAGGGCAGACAGAGCTGAACAAAGCCCCATCCCTGCCCTCGAAGAGTTCCATGTCTAGTGATGGCATTGACAGTGACAGAAATAACTATCCCATGAGGAGGAATAAGCTAAGTGTCATGTCAGAGGAAGAAACAAAGTGTCAGGAAGGCTGAAGGATGGAGAAGGCTGTCTATTAGCTGTAGATGAGTAGTTTCAAGTTAAGTCTCAATCCCCACTAGAGCAGCTGTCTGAATGAGCAGGGTGGAGGGGTTAGGAGGAAGCCTGTTCTGGGGCTTCAGGAGAATAATGATTGATAAAATGGGTGATTAGTCATCACTGAGCCATACAATGAGTTTGTCTGTTGACTTTTGTTTCCTCGCCTTGATCTGATCTTTGGCTCATGGGGGTAAAAGGTTTTGCGAGATCTTCATGAAGATCCTAACAACAATACTATGTCTGCCCCAGTGGAAGTCCACACTGAGAGTAAAAAGGACTTGTATCATTTTGTTTAGCCATATTAACTTCCCCCACCCCAAGATTTAGGCACTGGTGCCATTTAGAACTCCTGGAGGGCAAATGTGGAGACTGGAAAGCCAAGGAGAGCCAATAATCAATGATAACAAATGACTCTCAGATACATGACAAAAAAGATTCTCATCTTCCCTAGAGAAACTTTCCTGACCTCTTTCCCAAGTAAACTCTGTATCCTTCACTGTGCTCCTACAGTCTCCTGAACTATTTCTTCTTACCACCTATGACATATTTATCTATTCCTGTGGTTGCCTCCCCAACTAGAAAGTGAGCTCCTTGATGCAGAAACTGTTTATGCTTATCTCCATGGAGGGGATGTGATGAGTAACATGGACTCAAGATGTGGACCCCTATATAGCCAAATGAGTAAACCAAGTATGAATAAACTGGGTGTTCTGACATTCCACCCAAAAGGTGATTCCTCAGCCCTGATAGTGTGGTACTTCCCCTTCTCCCCCACCCTCAACCCACGCATCCAGTAGTTTTATCACAATGGATACTATTCTTGGACTCAACTGTTTTTAGCTCAGGGTTGCAAGAAGTGACAGCAAGGGTCATCCTTGGTTCCAGGGAGCTCCATTCAGAGGGCCACCCCCTCACCCCTGAGCAGGGAAGCCCTTCTTTCCCCCTCACTTGTGGTCATTTAGAGGTTCCCCCTCCACATCCTTGACCACCACTATATTCATAACTCCATTCTGGGCATTTTTACATTTGTCTTGTCATGTTGTCCTCAACCTCCCAGGCTGCAGACAGGCCCAGCAGCCACAGCAGTAACATGACCTTGAAAATGTCCTGGTATTTTTTCATTTTCCTCAGTATATCCATGGCCTGTGGTTTTACCTGATCCCAATCTGTTTTGCCATGGTACAGAATAGGAAAGCAAAACCTAGAGAAGTGAAAAGACCTGATCAAGGTCACACAGGATGCATGTCAAGACCCAGGGTCTTCAACTCCCAGTTCAGTGATGACCAGAGTCCCTCTACAGGTATGACCCTCTGAGATTACACATAGAGGCAATCTCTGATCATAACACACTCAGTCAATCTGGACATCCTGGCTTCTCCTAGAGTGTTGAGGAGACCACTGGGTGTTGGGGCCAAGAGGTAGCCTCTAGGAGGTGGGATGCATAGAACTAGAGAACTCCTGGAGGGCAAATGTGGAGACTGGAAACCCAAGGGGAGCTGGAACATAGGGTCATTTTGCCAAGATAATAAACCAAGAAGAGGCAAATCCTGTAGTTTTGCCAATATGGTGTCTAAGTCACTTTGGAGGAAATGGGAGCAGAAGCTGGATTGTGAATTGAAGAAACAAATACACAATTATCCAGAGTGCAGAATTCTTCAGGATGAAATCTGTAGGACAATGAGCTGGTTGGAGCAGCTCATCAGTGACTGTCACACTCTGACTACGGAGCTGGCCAGCCCCACGCTTCTTACCATGGAAATGGACCTTCGTCGCCTGCCACAACCTGCTCTTGCTTGTGAAAGGCAGAGGTCAGGAACTTCAGGCAATGCTAAATTCCTGAGAGAGGGATAAAGCCTCACCAGCATTCATGAGGTCAAGAAAACTTTCAGTATTCCTTGTGAAGCATCTTCCTTCAAATTGTTTCTGGCCTCTTTCCATGCAGGTCATAGGGAATACTCCAGCAAGAGATGAACATAATTCAGTAAAGCTTTATTGAGTACCTACTGTGTGACAGGCATTGTGTCTGAGGGTGAGGGTATGCACTTTAGATGGTGGTAGTGTAGTGTTAAGGAAGGCCTCCAAAAAATGTGAGACCTGAATTTTTTTTTTTGAAAAAAATTTATAGGCCAGGCATGGTGGCTCATGCCTATAATCTCAGCACTTTGGGAGGCCGAGGTGGGTAGATCATCTGAGGTCAGGAGTTTGAGAACAGCCTGGCCAACATAGTGAAACCCCATCTCTACTAAAAATACAAAAACTTAGTTTGGCATGGTGGCACATGCCTGTAGTCCCAGCTACTCAGGAGGCTGAAGCAAGAGAATCTCTTGAATCTGGGAGGTGGAGATTCCAGTGAGCCGAGATCGCGCCACTGCACTCCAGCCTGGGTGACAGAGTGAGACACTGTCTCAAAAAAAAAAAATTATATTAGTTTGGTTTTCTTTTATAGAAAATATACATGGTCATTGTACAAAATTGAGAAAATATAGGGAGGCATAAATAAGAAAATTAAAATTGCCCTATCATTCTGTACCTAGTTTTATATTTTATTATTGGTACTTAATAGTCTTTTATGAACTAGTGTATCTTATTATTGTTACTTAATCTTCTTCTGTGTCATTACAAACTTAAATATTACTCAAAAATGGCATGAATATATGCATGGTATTTTATTGCATAGATATACCAAAAGTTGTATTTAATCACTCTGCTATTCACATCAGTCCATTTATGTTGCTCTAACTTTTCTCTATTATAGGTTGAACTGAGATTAGCCAGGCAAAGACAGGCACAGGGGTATCCAGGCAAAGAACAAGAGACCTGCACTTGTTTTTGATGTAAAATGGATATATTGAAATATTGCAATAATAATAAAATAGTAATAGTAATAATAGTAGATAGCACTTAACACAGCACTTTTTATGAACCAGTAATGTTCTCTGCCTTTCATAGATATTAATGCATTTAATCCTCACAGTGGCCCTCTGAGGTAAGTGCTGTAACTATCCCCTTTCACACACGAAGAAACTGAAGCACAGAGAGGTACGTAACCTATGGAAAAACACACAGCTGACATACAACAGATTTGAAGCTGAAGCCAAGAAGTCTGGCTCTAGAGCACGAATAAATCACAAAAGGGAAGTGTGCTGTATTATAAATTTATGTTAAAAGCATAACAGCCAAAGTTTCTGTTATTCTAATGTAAAATGTCTTTTCTGTTTTGCATTTTGCATGTCTTTGAACAGCAAGATCCATGGGTTTCCTCTTTTCCTTAGAAAATGTGGGGAATTACAGGCCAGGCTTGGTGGCTCACACCTATAATCCCAGCACTTTGGGAGGCCAAGGCAGGCGGATCACTTGAGGTCATGAGTTCAAGACCAGCCTGGCCAACATGGTGAAACCCTGTCTCTACAAAAAATATAAAAATTAGCCAGGCGTGGTGGTGCACGCCTGTAATCCCAGCTACTTAGGAGACTGAGGTGGGAGAATCACTTGAACCCGGGGAGAGGGGTAGGTGGGATCGGAGGTTGCAGTGAACCGAGATTGCGCCACTGCACTGCAGCCTGGGCGACACAGTGAGACTCCATCCAAAAAAAAGAAAAAGAAAAAGTAAAGAAAATTTGGGGAATGATGTAGTGTTTTTCTTTAATTGTTCTAAATATTAATCCCTGCAGCTGTCATGGGATGTGCCCACTTTTGTAGTATTACACTCTGCCTTGTGGCTTACAAGAAGGGGAAACTGTGCTCTACCAAGTCAACACCTCCTTCATTAAAAGCAGGGAAGAGAGCTGCACATTTAAGGAACCACAGGTAGTGCAAATAGGCTGTCTTGGTTTTCAGGAAGTCTCAACTTGGCAAGCCACAAGGCCAAAGAGGTAGACAGGGGTCAGGTTACAGAGAAGCTTCCATTTCATGCCAGAAGCAATGTAGAATGTTTGCAAGATTTTAAAAGGAGAGAAACAGAGACTGATTTGAGCTTTAGCAAAATTATGTTGGATGCTCTGTGGTGGGATAGATTAAAAAGAGACAAAACTAGGCCAGGCGTGGTGACTCACTCCTGTAATCAATCCCAGCACTTTGGGAGGCCGAAGCAGACAGATCACTTGAGGCCAGGAGTTCAAGACCAGCCTGGCCAACATGGTGAAACCCCATCTCCACGAAAAATACAAAAAAATTAGCAGGGCATGGTGGCACATGCCTGTAATCACAGCTGCTAGGAAGGCTGAGGCACAAGAATTGCTTGAGCCTGGGAGGCCAAGGTTGCAGTGAGCCAAGATCGAGTCACTGCACTCCAGCCTGGGCCACAGAATGAGACCTTGTCTTGGAAGAAAGAAAGAAAGAGAGAAAGAGAGAAAGAAAGGAAAGAAAGAAAGAAAGAAAGAAAGAGAAAGGAAGGAGGGAGGGAGGGAGGGAAGGAGGGAGGGAAAGGAGTTGCTAAGACCATCTTCTAGTTGTCATGGTGAGAAACCATAAGAACCTGACCTAAGACAGAGGCAGTGGGAATGGTGAGAGACAGATGCACGTAAAATTGAATGTAGACTAGAGTTGGTGATTGAATAGGTATAGGAAATGATAGAGAAAGAGGAGACAAGGGTGACTCTCAACATTCCGGCTTGGAATATTGATAGGAAGAGGCACTTTTTATTGCATAGAGAATATGGAAGAAGGGGCAAGGGACCGGGAGAGGGATCAGATCCAGTACCAAGACATACGCCCTGACCTACTGCACACATGCAAGAAATGGCTAGAGAAAATAACAAGGACTCAGGACAGGAAACAAAGGGCTGGCTGCAGAAAGAAGGGGCTGTGTCAATGAGACATTGTCTGTCTAAGATACTA
The DNA here is from genome assembly GCF_028858775.2 of Pan troglodytes. Lineage (NCBI taxonomy): Eukaryota > Metazoa > Chordata > Mammalia > Primates > Hominidae > Pan > Pan troglodytes. The sequence goes on from NC_072417.2 coordinate 31,508,967, forward strand.
GACAGGGGACTCCAGGCTGCTGCTTCGGCCTGCATGAAAGGTGGGGCCCACACCTGCTGCAACCTGATCACGCAGACCACATATGAGGAAAGGAGGCCAAAGCTGGGCCAAAGAGGGTGTCATCATCAGTGAACGCATCCCTGGGGTGCCTGCTGCCAAAGGAGATAGCAGAGGGTGACACTTGGGGAAGTGGAGCCTCGGGGCCAGAATCTGAAGGAAAGCAATGCTCCGCACTGGAGAGCACGGGCAGCAGCACGCAGTGGGGAGGCAAGCTGAGCAGTGCAAGGCAAAGACGCCGCAGAGGACAAACTGCCCAGCCAGGATTCCCCGCACTGCGGACTGGGACGCTCTGCTGGACTGAGGTGGGGCCTCGCAGAGGCTGAAATGAGCCAGAACGCTGGGACACAAATCAAATCCCTCCATGCTGAAGGGTCCATGGTGTTGACTGCTGGCTACTTTCTGTCACCACCACCTAAGGAACCTTGGGTGGTCAGTTTCCCAAAGATCAAGACTGTGACGCCATGGCCTTTCTTTCTCTCTTTCTTTTTTCTTTTTCTCTCTCTTTCTTTCTTTTGCTTTCTTTCTTTTTTCTTCCTTTCTCTCTTTCTTCTTTCTTTCTCTTTCTTTCTTCTTTCTTTCTCTTTCTCCTTTCTTTCTCTTTCTTTCTTTCCTTCCTTCCTTTCTTTTTAAAGCAAATCATAACCTTTTAGATCAAGTTACTGAAAACTTCTTTATATAAGTTTACATTTCTCTTTCTAATTGCATCTTTATCAGGACACTCAATTCTATTTTTTTTTTTTTTTTTTTTTTGAGACAGAGTCTTGCTCTATCGCCCAGGCTAGTCGCAGTGGTGTGATCTTGGCTCACTACAACCTCCCAGGTTCCGGTGATTCTCCTGCCTCAGCCTCCCCAGTACCTGGGACTACAAGCATGTGCCAACACACCTGGCTAATTTTTTGTATTTTTAGTAGAGATGGGTTTCACCACGTTGGCCAGGCTGGTCTCAAACTCCTGGCCTCAGGTGATCCACCCACCTCGGCCTCCAAAAGTGCTGGGATTGCAGGCGTGAACCACCATGCCCCACTTCAATTCTCATTTTATTTAAAGATTCTTCCTTGGCTCTGGAGACCCATCACACTTCTGACTCTCTCTCCTGATTCTGTGTGTGTGTGTGTGTATGTGTGTGTTTGTTTTATTTTAAGTTCAGGGATGCATGTGCAGGTTTGTTACATACATAAACTTGTGTCATGGGGGTTTGGTGTACAAGTGATTTCATCACCCAGGTATTAAGCCTAGTACCCATTAGTTATTTTTCCTGATTCTCTCCCTGTTTCCACTCACCATGGCCTTTCTTATCCTACCTTTCCCATTAGTATTTCAACTCCATAGTGAGAGTTCAGGCATAACACATATTGTTAGTCAAATCAGTGATTTATTTATTCATCAAATAGCTATTATGCTTCACTATATGTCAAGCATTGTGGTTATCACTGGAGATACACTGGTAGCTAACACAGATAGTGGAATATAAAACTGACCAATTCCATCCACATGACCGTGGGTACGTCATTTCAACTGGGAACATCAATTTACCACCTAGGAAATGTCTAAGACCCTCCCAACTCAACCCCATCCTACATCTCCCTTATATTATTCATTCAATGTATATAAATTAAGCACATGCTGTGCATGTAACTATATTTCAATCCAAGCAAAACACATGGCAAAGGGATAGTTCCTGGTTTGGGGATTGATCAAGAAAGTCTTACAAATATATAAACACTGAGATAGAATTATGTATTCAATAAATCATCTTTATTATAAAGAACACAATAATAAGAGATAGAGACTAGGTCAGGAGGCTCATCATGTTATAATCATCATGTGCTAGGATTTGGTTTAAATCAACCAACGAGACATGGTCTGGAGTTGGTTTACAATCTGAGAAGACACTCTAAAAAATCTACCATTATAGGAGTGTTGTGAGGATCAAATATAATAAGTTGTGGTACAGGACGTGTAGCGTGTGGTACCTAGAGTCAGACTACCTGGATGTGAATCCCTGCTCTGCTAGTCAGCAGCTTTACGGCCTTCGGAAAATTGCTTAACCTCTATTTACTTTGGTTTCTTCACCTGTTCAACTAAGAAAGTATACTGGTAACTAAATCATAGGGTTGTTTTGAAGACAGTTCAAACATGTAAATCCCTATTATGGAAATCAGCACATGGTGATCACTCAATAAAAATTACATATTGTGAACTAAAATTTGTGTAGTTGCTAATCTATCATTAGCACGAAATAAAAATTTGTTTCCAAACTCCCACATTGCCTTTATTAAACTATAAATTTCTTGAGAAAAAGAAACTAAAATAAAATCAACAGAGCATGGTCTAGATTTTTGAAGAGCAAATTACATAGATAACTAATTATAACACACGGTGCTGTAATCACAGAGATAGAAGATGTCCCTTATCAGAACACTGACTGATTCAGCAGTTTCCATTTCCTTTTCTCACTCTCCGCAACTCACAGAAGCCAGCTCTCAGAAATGGAATCACGAGTATGGAGGGGGTTCCCCTAAGAAGTGAGTGAGGGAATGCAATTCTGGGTATCACTGAGAGCTGGGAGGCAGAGGGTGGGGTGAGAAGGAGGCATTGCCTGTGGTGTAGGTTTCTAATGAGACAAGTGGCAGAGATACCTTTATTTGGAATTGGTAGCAATAGGGGAAGATACATGGATGCCAAAGCTCTGGTGAAACCTACCACGGCCCCTGATCTTGCTTCTGCTTCTCCTCCCTCAAGACTGGCACTAGCCATCATTGGGGTGGGAAGGAAACAGAGCTCATGTGTATTAAAAGACCTAAGTCTACAGACACTTAGAAAGGACAGAATTCCAAAGGCATGGTCGCACTTGGCTTCTGTCCTCCGTTATTCTCCAGCATCAAATGTATCAACTCTAACCCCTTTGGGGGGAATACAAGGCCTGTCCTGGTTTGGTCCCAATTTAGCTTTATCATCCATATTCACGCCCACTGCTCTGCAGCTCCACTGAAGCACCCCCTCTTTCCTCTGAACCCACAATGTCACACTTAGGACTCTGCCTCAGCTGGGCACTCATCTATAGATGCCTAAATCCCGGGCAGTTATCCAGACACAACTAAAGTTCCATCCCTTCCATGAAGCCTTCCCCAACCCTCTGGTGGAAGGTCACTTCTTCCCCTCGTGGGATTCTGAGCTTTCATTTCTTTTTCTACTAGGAGTCCTAGCACTTTCGGCTAAATGCTACAATTACCTGTTCATACACTCTACCTGCCCCCACGAGATCAGGGGCATCTCAGAAACAAAGATCATTAAAACCAACTAAATCTATTTCTCATTATAAAATGAGGTATGCTGATTGATTGTGAAAGAATAAAATAACAAAATACGGAAAAGAAAAAAAAGCATATAATCTGGCTGAGAAGGTAGAGACCCTTCCACACCACTGAAATTATGTATTGAAAAGAATAAGTAAAAAACTGCTTCGGTTTGGCATGGTTTATGTAAGTATAGTATAGGATCCTTAAAATGGTTCAAAGAAATGGGAAATCAAGACTTCATTTTGGCCAAAACCATTGAACAGAAACTTTAGCATATTTATCAATAATTTCTTTCAGATTAAACAACTGACAACAACCTATTTTTCAACCAGTGATGTTGGAAATGTTTTTTTAAAAATTAGTTTATAAATTTGTGGGCTGACCAAGAAGGTAATAAAGTGTAACTAAGTAAAATGAGAAAAATTCAGAAAAAGAAAAAAATAAGAAAATAAATCACCCAGGGACCTATCACACAAATATAAGAACTATTCATTCTTTAAGGCATGTATTTACAAGCCTTTGTATTTTTTTCCATGCTTAGGGTTGGCAAGGAATATATATATATTTGTACAAATATATATGTGTATATGTACAAATATATGTATATATAGTACAAATATATATATTTGTACAATTCTTCAGACTTTGTAGAATTTGTATAATGTCGTATCTTGCTTTTTTTAACCACTGATGTTATAAGCATATTTATGCCACTTCATTCATTTTAAAGACTTAATAATAAATGATCTAGTGGATAATTTATCATTCCCTGATGGAGAAAAATTTAGCTTTGCTTATTTTAGAGTTATAAACGATGCTGGGTCAGGTATCTTTATGTTTGAAGATGGCTCCATATTTGGGTTGTTTCCACAGAACTCTTTCCTAGAAATGCTTTTTCTAGGTTAATGGCTACAAATATTTCTAGGCACCTGACATATTGACACCCACCTCTAAAGTATTTTTATGATCCACAACTAGCGTTTAACACAGCGCCCTAGTCACTACATGACTAATAAATAGACAAATGACTGAAACATGACCTCATGCTTTCTATTCCTCCAGCTTTCATTCAGTTCTTTGCCTCTGGGAGGAGGAAGGGTTGTGCAGCCCTCCACAGCATCAGCCCATCAACCCTATCCCTGTGGTTATAGCAGCTGAGGAAGCAGAATTGCAGCTCTGTGGGAAGGAATGGGGCTGGAGAGTTCATGCATAGACCAGTTCTTATGAGAAGGGACTGGCTAAGAATAGCCTTGGGTTGACATATACCCCTCTTCACACTCACAGGAGAAACCATTTCCCTATGAAACTATAACAAGTCATGAGTTGAGAGCTGAGAGTTAGAGAATAGCTCAGAGATGCTATTCTTGGATATCCTGAGCCCCTGTGGTCACCAGGGACCCTGAGTTGTGCAACTTAGCGTGACACCATCACTACGCTTAAAAATTTCCCTCCTCACCCCCAGATTCCATTTCCCCATCCGCCAGGGCTGCCTATAAAGAGGAGAGCTGGTTTCAGACTTCAGAAGGACACGGGCAGCAGACAGTGGTCAGTCCTTTCTTGGCTCTGCTGACACTCGAGCCCACATTCCGTCACCTGCTCAGAATCATGCAGGTCTCCACTGCTGCCCTTGCTGTCCTCCTCTGCACCATGGCTCTCTGCAACCAGTTCTCTGCATCACGTGAGTCTGAGTTTCGTTGTGGGTATCACCACTCTCTGGCCATGGTTAGACCACATCAATCTTTTCTTGTGGCCTAAAAGCCCCCAAGAGAAAAGAGAACTTCTTAAAGCGCTGCCAAACATCTTGGTCTTTCTCTTCAAGACTTTTATTTTTATCTCTAGAAGGGGTCTTAGCCCCCTAGTCTCCAGATATGAGAATCTAGGCAGGGGCAGGGGAGTTACAGTCCCTTTTACAGATAGAAAAACAGGGTTCGAAACGAATCAGTTAGCAAGAGGCAGAATCCAGGGCTGCTTACTTCCCAGTGGGGTATGTTGTTCACTCTCCAGCTCACTCTAGGTCTCCCAGGAGCTCTGTCCCTTGGATGTCTTATGAGAGATGTCCAAGGCTTCTCTTGGGCTGGGGTATGACTTCTTGAACCAGACAAAATTCCCTGAAGAGAACTGAGATGAGAGAACAGTCCGTTCAGGTATCTGGATCACACAGAGAAACAGAGAACCCACTATGAAGAGTCAAGGAGAAAGAAGGATACAGACAGGAACAAAGAGACATTTCTCAGCAAAAACGCCCAAATGCCTTCCAGTCACTTGGTCTGAGCAAGCCTGCCTTCCTCAACTGCTCGGGGATCAGAAGCTGCCTGGCCTTTTCTTCTGAGCTGTGACTCGGGCTCATTCTCTTCCTTTCTCCGCAGTTGCTGCTGACACGCCGACCGCCTGCTGCTTCAGCTACATCTCCCGGCAGATTCCACAGAATTTCATAGCGGACTACTTTGAGACGAGCAGCCAGTGCTCCAAGCCCAGTGTCATGTAAGTGCCAGTCTTCCTGCTCACCTCTATGGAGGTAGGGAGGGTCAGGGTTGGGGCAGACACAGGCCAAAAGGCCATCCTGGAAAGGCCCAGCCTTCAGGAGCCTATCGGGGATACAGGACGCAGGGCTCCGAGGTGTGACCTGACTTGGGGCTGGAGTGAGGCACGTGTTACAGAGTCAGGAAGGGCTGCCCCAGCCCAGAGGAAAGGGACAGGAAGAAGGAGGCAGCGGGACACTCTGAGGGCCACCTCTACTGAGTCCCTGAGAGAAGCTCTCTAGACGGAGATAGGCAGGGGGCCCCTGAACGAGGAGCAAGCCCTGAGCTGCCCAGGACAGAGAGCAGAATGGTGGGGCCATGGTGGGCCCAGGATTCCCCTGCTGGATTCCCCAGTGCTTAACTCTTCGTCCCTTCTCCACAGCTTCCTAACCAAGAGAGGCCGGCAGGTCTGTGCTGACCCCAGTGAGGAGTGGGTCCAGAAATATGTCAGCGACCTGGAGCTGAGTGCCTGAGGGGTCCGGAAGCTTCGAAGCCCAGCGACCTCGGTGGGCCCAGTGGGGAGGAGCAGGAGCCTGAGCCTTGGGAACATCCCTGTGACCTCCACAGCTACCTCTTCTATGGACTGGTTGTTGCCAAACAGCCACACTGTGGGACTCTTCTTAACTTAAATTTTAATTTATTTATACTATTTAGTTTTTGTAATTTATTTTCGATTTCACAGTGTGTTTGTGATTGTTTGCTCTGAGAGTTCCCCTGTCCCCTCCCCCTTCCCTCACACCGTGTCTGGTGACAACCGAGTGGCTGTCATCGGCCTGTGTAGGCAGTCATGGCACCAAAGCCACCAGACTGACAAATGTGTATCGGATGCTTTTGTTCAGGGCTGTGATCGGCCTGGGGAAATAATAAAGATGCTCTTTTAAAAGGTAAACCAGTATTGAGTTTGGTTTTGTTTTTCTGGCAAATCAAAATCACTGGTTAAGAGGAATCATAGGCAAAGATTAGGAAGAGGTGAAATGGAGGGAAATTGGGAGAGATGGGGAGCGCTACCACAGAGTCATCCACTTTACAAAGTTCTGGAACATTGAAACTACGAATATGTTATAACTCAAATCATAATATGCATGCTCTAGGAGAATTCACTACTCGAATGGACACCATTAAGCAGAGTATTCTGTAGGGCATATTCATGATGAATCAAGCTCTTAATAGCAATTACTTACATTGTTGAGGCTTACTCCTACTGAGTGCTTTTTATACATTGTTCATTTAATCTTACCAATGCAATAGTACAGCTTAGGTACTATTAATACCTCCACTTGACAGAAAAGTAACCCAGGGCTCAGAAAGGTTAGACAACTTGGCTGAGGTTACACAGCACGTAAACGGTCAATTGTGTTCCAAAACTGGACTTTTATTGAACTACAGACTATGCTGTTAACCATTGACCAAGTTATTTCCCAAAGTATGACCCACCTATACTCAAATCTTACCCTATTCTTTAGTGAATGATATTTTATCCATTGCAACCACTTTCTGGTCAGGATTCTGAGTTGACATAGAGTGTTTGAGCAGTGATTGTTGAAGCCACTTAAACAGGATCTTTAGGTGTAGACCTGGGAACTGATATTTTTATCAAGCTCATGAGGTGTTCCATAGCATGTTAATGACTGAGAGCCACTGTCAATAGAATTCACCACTGTTTTCTAAATGTGGTAAGTATCTGCATATGGCAACAGGTGTATTATACATTATTTCTCTAGAATCTACACTCTACAAAATAAATAGCTAATGTTAGAGAAGGAAAAGACAATCAGCTTCTGTGTGGAGCAGGATGCTGTCTATAGATTTACTGTGAAAGGTAAGTTATTTAATAGATGGATTGCTTGCATTATCTGTACAAGAAATCCATACGAAGCTAGGGTCCTTTTTGCAGAAGAAAGAGAAATTCAAAATATTTGTGTGAAAACCAAACGTGTTAATTTTTATGAGCTATGCTTATTTCATTTTGTTTCAAATAATCTCTTTTTTGTGTCCAAACATGTTTAGAATTGTAGTGTTCCAACTCTTTAAAGCATAAACACTACTACTTAGCAAATATTAAAATGCATATACTATGTGAACTACATCCCATTTGACCTGATCCCATTTCTAGGAATCTGCTTCATAGAAACACTGCCAAAAGATAAGATATGTAGACATGAGGATATTCTTTGCAGTGTGGTTGGCAAACAGCAAAGAAATACAAACAGTCATCAGTAGGGGATTAATCAGTAGAGGATTAAGATGTCCATCAGTGGAATATTCTGAAGTCAGTAAAAAAAAAGTAGCACACATCTATAACTGTGGAAAGTGTTCATAATATTATATGTAAAAGGCAGACCTAATTACCTTCAGTATATGCATATATATTCTCTACATATGCTATGGAACTATCTGTAAAGTATATTATTTTGTTTTATTTTTAAATGCCATATATACATATACATTTACATAGGCAAATATTTGGAAAGATACACATCAAATAGCTAACTGATTTCTTTGAGGAAATGAGGCTTTTTTTTTTTTTTAGGAATGAGGGTTTTTCCTTTTTATATTCTGCACTTTTAAAACTTTGAGTTATTTTCTGATTAGCTTGCATAGCTTACCTCTCTGGTCTCATCTTACCCTGTTCTTTGATGGGTGATATTCCATCCATCACAACTACTTTCTGGTAGGGATTCTGAGTTGATGCAGAGAGGATGGAGCTCAACCTGGCTTATACTGTTTTGATGCCATGATGGCTTTCATATAATGAGGGTACAGCAACAAACACGTCTTTTTGACAAGGCTGTTTCTCTCTCTCTCTCTCTCTCTCTCTCACACACACACACACACACACGCACACACACACACACACACACAAGCAGCTTTTGTCCCCATAGATGCAGTGAAGGTGTCATCATTCCTTCTTTATTGGCTTTCAGGAAAAAATATAGGGGCATACAATATTTGCCTGCACTGAATTGTTTCTCAAGGTCTAGAAACCCAAAGCTAAATGAAGTTTAATCATGCCCAACATTCCCTAAATACAAGTGTTATGAACAAACAGAGTAAGTTGAACAAAGACCCCCGATAGGGAACTGGAGAATGGGAATTGCATTTTTAAGCAGTTCAGCTGATCTGGCAGTCCCTAGCTCTCCTCCCTGGGGTAATGTCCTCCACGGACAATCTGAGATGTGCAATGTGGAGGATCTGCTTTCTGGAGGCTGCTGACTTCCTGTCTGTGTGAGTTAGCCTGAGGTTGCCTTAGGTATTGTGCAATCAGCAACTTTTTGGAACCAGTCTTGTGGTTTCTTTGGCAATGTGACTCCCTTCTAATGTCTGTAGGCTACTATTTGCTTCTGATCAATTCCATGGGCCAGGTAGCCAGAAGCAGACAGGTTGTCAGTTACATAGTTTGCATTTGCATTTTAACTGGGGTTGGGGATGTGCATTTTCTTTTCTCTTTTTTTTTTTTTTTTTGAGATGGAGTCTCCCACTATCACCCAGGCTGGAGTGCAGTGGCGTGATCACGGCTCACTGTAACCTCTGCCTTCCGGGTTCAAGCGATTCTCCTGCCTCAGCCTCCCAAGTAGCTGAATTACAGGTGCCCGCCACCACACCCAGCTAAGTTTTTATATTTTTAGTAGAGATAGGGTTTCACCATGTTGGCCAGGCTGGTCTCTAACTCCTGACCTCATGATCCGCCAGCATTGGCCTCCCAAAGTGCTGAGCTTACAGGCGTGAGCCACCGCGCCCAGCTGGGGATGTGCACTTTCTAGCACAGACTGTACTACCATTGTCACCCCGACCTCCCAGCCCCTGGTGAGAGACCTCTGCCTGTATCTTGGCCCATGTGGATGTGATGAATATTTGACGCTTGGCCTCATTATGTCTCTCATCTTCCTGTCTCTGCTCATGTTAACTTTATCTTAGAGTAGAAAATTCTGCATTTACAGCCCTTTAAGTCTCCGGATTACTGGATTATCAGTCAACAGGCTGGAAGGGCCTTTTTAGCAAGTTGCATTTCTTCTTTTTCAATTTCAGATGAGCCCATTTCAAAGTAGCCTAAACTCTTTCTTAAAGGACCTTACTGATGTAATACACAGCTACTAAATTCCAATATTCAGAATCTTTTCTAACAAATTCCTTAATGCTGCAGCGTTGGTATTTGGCACAGGCTTTTAACACCAAAATAAGACAGACCATAGTTCAACCAGCACGTGCAATACCTTGTAATGGGTATGGCAAAAGGTAGTGCCCAGACAGGACAGCATGGTGAACATCACCTGGGAACTTGGGAGAAATGCATATTCTGAGCCCCACTTCCTTTCTTAATAGACTAGGGCCCAGCAACCTGTGTTTTCACAAGGCTCCAGGTAATTCTGATGCATGTAAGGTTTAAAACTCACTTCCATTTCACAAGGTCCTCACCAAATTACCTCCTACTTTCTCATTTCAGCCAGTTCCACACTTCAGTCAGGGCCTGTGACTTTTAACAAACCCTGTGTCTCTGCACAGATACAGATCTCGTATCTCTCAGGATGCTGGCAGTTTACAGGCAGAAAGCAAACAAGCAACCAAACTCAAAGAGGCTTTGAGTAAATGCACCTTGTGGCTCCAAGACTATAGGGCATCGAGGTGGCCCTAGCTCCAGGCAAGGCTGGACGCAGCGGCCCTGTGGTATCTCATGAGTCCTCTTTGCTTCTCTTTCTGATCTCCCTTTCCTGTGAGAGGCCCTGGGTGGCTGCCAGTACCTGCCAGTGTACATGAATCCTTGTTCATTTTCTGCAGGGAAGAGTGAGTCTGTGTTCCCATTGGAAAAAACATCACTAGGCCCTTTCGGATTTGACTGACTTAGGAACCGAATTTCCTAACCAGTCGCTGTGGTTATGGGGATGGGTTTCATTGATTTGCTTAAGTTAATCAAGGCACATAACTTGAATCTTTGGGTTTACTGAATTTTACATAAACTTAAAGCCTGAGAATGGTGGGGAAGGGGGTTTGCCCTGAAGAAATGTGAGTTTCTGGCATCAGGAAACATGCAGAATAGATGCTGGTCAGGAAAAACAAGTTTTCACTATAATGTGTTTGTCTTTTTCCTGTTATTTTTGTCTTGATGATATAAAAGGCACTAATACTTTGTGTGTGGTAAACGTTTCTTCTCCTATGCTCTCTAGATTAGAAACTACTAGTCGTCCACTTTCCTGAATGACTTTATTTTTAATAAGATGCTGACTCGTGTATTTCCTGTTGCACAGTGAATGACTATTGCCCAAACCTAGGGCAAAAGAGACATAAACTCTTCATGATGTCAAGGTAACCACTAGAAAATGGGGCTACATACCCACGCCAGAACATACTAAGAAAGGTAGAACTGGACCTGCCATAAGCACTACCCACCTTCCTTCATAGAAGCCAAAGATCGGGCACTGAGGATGCAGGAGGAGATGAGACAATTCTTAGAACAATGAGTCCTCAATAGAAATTGTCCATATTGAGGAACAGAAGGGAGTCCTTTCATAGTGGATGGACAAAGGGGTAGACAAGGAGACTGCAAGCGAAGGAGACACTTCATACTTGCCGTTTTTATTCCTTCTCTTTCCTGGGAACTGCACCCACAAAAATACATTATGTGGGATTGACCACATCCCAAATGCTAGGTGGCTCCTGATTAAAATAAGCTGATTTGCATCTTGAGTTTTTTAAGCTTACCATAACATAAGCATTTCTCATGTCATTGCATTGTTTGTAAAGGCTGCCTAATAGCCAATCAAGGGAAGATCCCATAATTTTCTTAGCCATTTCCATATCATAGGCAATTTAAATTGGGTCCAATTTTAAGTTGCTATAAATATGCTGGGGACCAAATACACTTATGCATTGTTCATTTTTTCCATATTTGAATTTATTTCTACGGAGAATAGATTCCTAGACATGGACCCTCTTGGCCAAAGGCTAAGAACATTTATTTCAAGGTTCCTTATGCATATTAGCACCCATATTAAACACATCTTTAGGTCCTTTGCTTAGCGCATATCTCTCTTGAATGAACAGATGTCTGAAAGCCTGGCTGTACTCTCATCGCTCAGTAGCTCAGGCTTCGCTAATACAGCTCTGTCCATCTGTGTGTGATTGAAGTTGGGCTGTGCTGCTCAGGACTCCTGGCATCATTGCATAAGTCAAGTCTACACCGTTAGAACAGCTGTGGGATAACATAGAAGTTTCTGCTCTGCCAGGGGAAAATATGACTACAGAGCTTTAGTGAGAAGGAACTAGTTAAGTGTGGTCTGGGGTAACACCAATATCTCACCTCCTGTCGCTGTGGAAACCACTTCCCCATAAACAGCCCCAAGACAAGTGAGCACTTGAACTGTTCCTGCAAATACCCTGAGCCCTGTGGTTACCCAAGACCCCCTTGCATGTGCAAGTCAACAAGACACCACGGTGCTTAAAAAACATCCTGTCTCATGAGCCCCGGTTTCCATCTTCCCATGACTCAGGGCTTACCTCTTTAGAGAAGGGGACACAGCTCAGACCCCACAGCTGGTGACTGAGTGCCCAAGTCCTATCCTCTTCTGCTCACACTCTTGGGCCCTCACGTCCTCCTCATTCACAATGGCCCCCCTGTTCCTGGGCCTCCTCTCACGAGTCAGTCTTTGTCCTGCCTTTTGCTGTTGTTCCCTGCACTCTCTGGCTGGGGTCAAACCACATCACCAAAGTCCAAGGACAAAGGTACCCAAGTGAAACAGAGAACTTCCTAAGGGATTTTCAAAATGCCCTGGGCTATCTGTTCAGGAAGATTTTCTTCCCCAAAGTGTTTTCACTTTCTATTCTATAAACCTTAAAGGCAGGGTACGGTCTTGTCCTACTTAGGGAAGGAGAACATTGAGTAGGTTTCAACAAGCGGCAGAACCCAGCTACAATCACTTCCTGGTGTCCAGCTGAGTCATAAAATTGCCACAGGTCTGCCTCACAGGTGATTTGCAGAGATGGCCTCTTGCTGGAAAAATTTCTTCTTAGACCATATTATGTTCCCCCAGTAGAGCTGGAATAAGAGGCAGACTATCTAATTAGCTGCAATTTCTACAGACGGAGATGGAGGCCAAACCTAAGGCTCAAACAGAAATGGAAGGGAAAAGTGGGGAAAAAAGAAATCCCCAACTTCCTGCTGGTTCTTCTCACCCCCAAATCCCCAACTTCCTGCCAGTTCTTCTCATCCCCAAATCATCCCCTGAACAGTGCTGTCTCCATCTACTTCCTTCTGATTTTATCACTGGGTAGAAGGAGTTGGCTCACTTGTCCCCAGTGAAAAATGACTCAGGGTCACGCTGCTCCTTCCCTCAGAATGCCCAGGTCCCCAAGCACCCAGGCATCTGCTGCTTTTCCTAGGACCCCCAGAAGCCCCCCTAGCAAAATGGTAAATGGCAATTATGAGACTCACTGCTGGTGCCAGGCAAGGGCTGGTGCTTCTGCCCATCTCTGGAGAGAAGCAGGACTTGGAGGGTGGCAGCCTGCATGGGCACCAGTCGGTTTGAGGGCCATCCTGGGAACCCCAGGCCTTTGAGGTCCTATCTGGTGGTGGGACACAGGGAAGGGCCATAGAGGTGTTTTCTGGCCTGACCTGGGGTCTGCAGGGAACCAGGGAAGAGCTGCCCCTGGCAGAGGGAAGACAGGAGGAAGTGTTAGCAGGAGGAGGCTGCCTGAGGAGAACGCCTGAGCCACTGAGGTAAAGTCTAGGGAGCTGAGGTTGGGCAAAGAATCTTGAACAAGTGGACAGGCCCTATGCTTGCCAAGACAGAGATGGGAAGGCAGCATGGGACCAGGAATTCCCTTGCTGATTCCTCAATTTTTATAACTGTCTCTTTTAACAGCTTCCAGAATGAAAGTGGCTGAGGCTGGCATGTCTGTGCCAACCCCACCAAGTTCTGGTACCAAGTGCATCATTGACCTCAGAGTCAAATCCCTGAGTGACCTGGAAGCAACAAGACACTGTTACGCTTGTGGCAGATTAGGAAGCAGGGACCCAGGCCCTAGGGACGTCCCTTCAATTCCTGAACGTACCCCTACCCAAGCAACCACACTCTGGGGCTCTTCTTAACATGCATTTCAACTTATCTAGACTATTTAATTTTTGTAATGTATTTCTATGCATTCTTGACTGCTTGTCGGAAGGGACCTCACAACACCCTCTACGCCCCTTCCTCAGCCCCTCCAGTCACACAGCGGCTGACACATATTCAGGCACGTGGCTATTCTTTGCGGCTCTCGTACAAGGTGGGTGGCTACGTTCAGCTTTTTCTAGAGGACATTGTGCCAAAGCTGTCAACCAACAAATATTTATAGAACATTATTTATCATTTCTGTGTTCAGCTACGTAAAACAATGAATTCGTTTTGAGTAAACCAGTCTTAAACTGTTGGTGATCCTATTGGCTTTGTTTTGTGACAAAGCAAGGTGGTGGGATGGGAGGGGAAGAGCAGAAAACTCTGAAGAGGGGAAGTCAGCAGAAAGGAAATGACAGTAATGCCTCTCCCCAAATAATGAAACTCTATTTTATAAAACAATGATTATTTTATAAAATATTATGCACCCAGTGTATAATGCATATGCACTAGGTAAATTCATGCTTGATATATATATTCATGCATTTAAGTTTATTTTTCTCATGAGTCAAGCTCTCTTAAAAATTATTCATTGTCCTTCAAATTCTAACAATGTCTCCAAGGGCTAAGTATTATTAATATTCCCATTTGGTAGAAGAGGAAATGTTGGCTCAGAGAGTTAAAACAACTTGTCCATGGCCATGCAGCGAATAAATAGTGTAACTAATATGCAAACCTATGAGCATTCCAGAACCACCTGGGATGGTCGTTTAAAATGCTCACAAGAGAATTGGGTTTGGATGTGGGAATCTAGACTTTTTCCAAAGCCCTAAGTGATATACATACAGACCAAAGACCAAAAACTACTGAATTTCTCAATAAAACTGGTTTTTGTTTTTTCGTTTGTTTGTTTGTTTGTATTTTTGAGATGGAGTCTCACTTGGTCACCCAGACTGGAGTGCAGTGGTGTGATGTTGGCTCACTGCAACCTCCACCTCCCAGGTTCCAGTGACCCTCCCGCCTCAGCCTCCCAAGTAGCTGGGATTACAGGTGCATGGCACTACACCTGGCTAATTTTTGTATTTTTAATAGAGACAGGTCTTCACCATGTTGGCCAGGCAGGTCTTGAACTCCTGACCGGAGAGATCCGCCTGCCTCAGCCTCCCAAAGTGCTGGGATTACAGGCATAAGCCACTGTGCCCGGCCTCAATAAGAATTTAACCACTCTTTTAAAGATAAGACACACATGGTAATAGACATCTTACCTGGGTATTATTTCCCTAGAATCCATGCTCCACAAAATCAGTGGTTAACATTAGAGAAAGGAAAGACAGTCAGCCAATATATACAACAAGACTTCTATTGTGAATGCAGAATTATTTGACGGATTGCCTAGATTGAGGTTAAGAAACTATGGTCCTCAGAACAAATCTAGCATGACCCTGTTTTGTAAATAAAGTTTGGTTGAAACACAGCCACTCCCGCCCTTTTACATATTATCTATTGCAGCTTTCCCAAGACAAAGGTGGAGTCACATTGTTCTAACAGAAATGATATAACCCACAAAGACACCAGTATTTACTATCTGGCCTTCTATAGAAAACGTGTGCTAACTTCTTGCCTGTCATGTTTTTAAGTATAAGAAAGTTAGACTGAGTCAGGATTCCTGCTGTAAAATGCAAGTGGGAGAAATTCAACATACTTGTGAGAAATGCAAAATATATTAACTTTTTGATAAGCCCTACTTACTTTGTGTGTTTAAAACAATCTATTTTTTAGTATCAAAAAGTGACATTTTGATAATCGGCATTTTTGAAGAGAAATTACACAGTCTGTAGAAAAATTTAAAATTTACATACTCTTCAATCTTATTTCTAGGCATCTATTTCAAGAAACACTATCTAAAGAAACAAAGGAGGGCCAGGTGCAGTGGCTCACTCCTATAATCCCTGCTCTTTGGGAGGCCAAGGCAGGTGGATAGCTTGAGGTCAGGAGTTGGAGACCAGACTGGCCAACACGATGAAACCTCATCTCTACTAAAATACAAAAATTAGCCGGGCATGGTGGAAGGCGCCTGTAATCTCAGCTACTTGGGAGGCTGAGGCAGAAGAACTGCTTGAACCCAGGAGGCAGAGGTTTCAGTGAGCCGAGATGGCACCACCGCACTCCAGCCTGGGTGGCAGAGTGAGACTCTGTCTCAAAAAAAAAGACACAAAGTGTTGGCACATTGCTGTTGTTTGCAGCTCTGTTTGTAAAACAACCAATAGAAATAAATTCTTTAAAAGATGAATAGTTTAAACCATCATGGTATAACCACATAATAAACACAAAATTACTGAAAAGAATGAAGTGGATATACATACTGAAATGAAAGGTATCTAAGATAGTAATGTAAAACTATGTATATAGAATATACATTCCATATGTGTATCTCTATACCAATATCTATATTACCACATATTTATTATATAACTGTACATATAATAATATTTTGCTTTGGTAAAAGCTATATATATTTACATAAACATAAGAAGGACATTTGATGTGTGTGATATATCCCAATCTATTAAATGTGATTTCCCTGGCAACCATAATTTTTAAGAAATGAGGATCTCCACTTTTCATTTTCCATTCTTTGTACTTTGATTTTCATAAGTATGAGTATGTGATTTTTAACTCAAAAACCAAGATTTGAGAAGCTGGGGCCTTGCACTAAAAACTGGTTCTGTCTTAGTTCTCTTGAACCACTTGCTCTGGGTCCCTCACTGAGGGGACAAGCTTTGCAGATTTCAGTCTAGTTCAGAGAACTTCAGGAATGCTCGCTGCTGTTATGTTACCCATTGTATGAAGAGATCAAGGCAACTAACATGTCCTGTCTAGACCCAAAGAGTACATTTTGACTCTCTCTCTCTCTCTCTACACACACACACACACACACACACACACACACACACACACCTGCATAAATAGCTTCTCTCATGCAACATTTTATATTCCCTTCCAATTTTGAGATATTCCTCCTCTAGCCCATCATAGCAAACCAGCTAGGGCAAGTGTGGGGGCATTATCCGGAATCATGATAGTAGCAATCTCTGACTTGATTAAGCCATAGAGTCTCATTCTTTCTTCCCCTAAGGGCTCTCAACATCTGATGACTGGCACCATTGGCCCATGAACTTTAAAATATTTCAAATAGATCTAGGATTTATTTCACATCTCAACAACATGAATATTGCATAAATCCTTCATATATTAGATGAATACTAAACTGACAGCCTATTATAATCGGGGGAAAGGAAAAGCAAAAGATTCTAATAGACTGCAAGTTCACATTGGCTGGGTCTCTTTCCTTGGTTAACCTCTTTTTAAAGAGTAAGTGGCAGACAAAGTAGGGTTCACTAAATAGTCCACATGTTCCCCTTCATGGCATTTGCATTGGGCTCTTGTGGCTAATTTTGGTCAATGAATTGTAAGATTAAGTGAAGCATGTCACTTCTGGACCAGGACAGTTAAAAGCAGTATGCCTTTTCTGTCTTCTTTCTCATTCCAGAATCTACAGCTACAGGATGGAAGCAGCCTGAATTCCTGAGTCACCACTTGGAGGAGAGCTGCTCTAGGATCAATAATGCTCAGAGTGTAGTTCATGGGTCAGCAGCATCAGGACCACCTGAAACCTCATTAGAAAGGCAGAATCTTGAGTCTTACCAAGACCTGTAGAATCAGAGTCTCAGGTGGAACCCAGGAATCTGTGTTTAGACAAGCCCACCAGTGGATTCTGATGCAACTAAATTGTGAGATCCAGTGATCTAGCCCACATCAGATTTTGTATGAGTGGAAAACTTTTACCTTGTTAGACCACTGGGAGTTTGTTTGTTATCTAGGTACAACCTATTCTATCCTTACTTATATATAAACATAAAATGCTTAACTGTTCTCCAATCATCAGCTCCACCTTAACATCTTGGGGAGATCCCATCACGTTTTGGTCACATCCAGTTATTAAAATTCCTTCAGTTTAGAACTCTAATCTTAAATTTGACTTAACTAACATTTCTACTTCTTCCTTTCTCCTTGCCCTTCACCAGAGCAAAACAGGCTCTGGTAGTTGGAGTGTGATGAAGCTTTAGTTTGGTTCTGAGATACCCTCTCTCCTTCTCTTTTTAACTCCTCTGGCATGTTGGAAAGAGGGGTTGTCTGTGTGGGGTAATATAAAGAGAAAATTTTGCTGGTTGTGGTGGTTTGTACCTATAATCCCAGTGCTTTGGGAGGCCAGGGCCAGAGGAACACTTGAGGCCAGGAGTTGGTGACCAGCCTGGGCAACACAGTGAGACCCTGTCTCTACAAAAAAAAAAAAAAATTTAATTAGCAGGCATTGTAGTGTGCAGCTATAGTCCTAGCTACTCAGGAGGCTGAGGCAGGAGGATCGCTTGAGCCCAGAAGTTCTAGTCTGCAGTGAGCTGTGATCACACCACTGTACTCCAGCCTGGGTGACAGAGCAAGACCCTGTCTCTAAAAGAATTTTTTTTAATTTAAATGTTTAAAAGAGAGAGGGGAAAGAATTCTTTTAACTGCCTACAGATGTAGTCCCTGCCCCCACTGCTAGGTTATCCCTGCATCTTTTAAAAAAATATTGAAGTTATGGGCAATGCATGTATATTTTCCTCGGATAGATGGGCATTCCTGAGGGTCCTCTCTCTGCATAGTTTCTTAGGTGAGAGATCCCACCCTTGCCCAACATCTTTCACCTCTCTCTTCTGCTCACACCACTGGCAGCATACCCTGGGCCTTTGCTAGCCTGGAAGACACCATTGAGCATGTTACAAAAAAGCACCATGGAGCACACCTAGCCCTGTGCGAGTGCAAGACCTTACAGGTGATGGGCAGACTGGCTTTCAGCACCCTCTTGCCCACACATCCAGGGGCCTTTGTAGACAGCAGCCCTGAGACCACCCCATCAGCTACTGCTGTTAAGATCCTTGTAAGCTAAGCAGTGGATCTCCTATTGGTAGGATGAGCACTTTAAGACTCAAAGGGGTTACTATTAATAACTATGCTGGCACAACTGGCATAAACTGGGTCATTTCCCAGACAAAATGGGACACGTGATTCCCCCAACCTGTGTGGAGTGTCACTGGGAGGATGGCTCGAGCCCAGCTCCCTTCCACAGGATCACTCGGCCAATGGAAAGCTCATTCCATGTGGTGGGAGAGCAGCCTCCAGCAATCCTTTTCCCTGCTTTGGTTCCTGTCTCCTGTTTTCTTCTCCCCTGCTCATTTTGGCTCAGGCAAATCATGAGGTTCACCATGTAAGCTGACATCCAACTGGAAAATGAGTTGCCTTGTTTGCAGGTACTTCCAGTTTGTACAAGTTACCCTCTGGAGACCCCTTCACTGGGCTTCAAGAGCAGTTAGAAGTAAAGACCTCTCCTTCACAAAGGTGGAACCCACTAGGCTGGCCACTTTCTTTCCTCTTCCTATGTCTACAATGCCCTGGAAGGATTGTCTGGCCCCAGTTGTTAGTGACTTAGTTTAGAATATAAAGTCTATAATGAAAACTTAGTCTCAGATTTGGGAACTAGCCAACATTTGTGGGGCAACAGGGTATATCCCGATCAAAATCTTTTTACAAAACCAGTAAAATAATTCAGGAAAGACCAGGCACAGTGGCTCACGCCTGTAATCCCAGCACTTTGGGAGGCCAAGGCGGGCAGATCACCTGAGATCAGGAGTTCGAGACCAGCCTGGCCAACATGGTGAAACCCCATCTCTACTAAAAATACAAAAATTAGCTGGGCGTGGTGGTGCGTGCCTGTAATCCCAGCTACTCAGGAGGCTGAGGCACAAGAATCACTTGAACCCAGGAGGCAGAGGTGGCAGTGAGCTGCGATCATGCCATTGCACTCCAGCCTGGGCGACAAGAACAAAAACTGTCTCAAAAAATAATAATAATAACAATAATTATTATTATTATATAGGAAAATACAGAATGGCAAACGGGTATATTATTACTGCATTATTAATGTAAAAATTGAGTATAGTGTTGAATAAAGTGAGAAAATCCCTAAGACAACTGGCATATAACAGGAGAGTCTGGATTGAACCCCCAATTTGGGAAGAACATGCTTGATGTGATGTAATCACAGGCAGGGGATTGGTCATCTTCACATATAAAGACAGAATTAATATGAGAAAGTTACATACATTTGGTAGATACTAGTTGGGTTCCAAGGTCTTTCTCTCTTTCTTTCTCTTTTATCCTTACATGATTCTTCGGAAAAGCAACCCCTCTGGTAGTTTGTGTGGTTTT
Source organism: Pan troglodytes (assembly GCF_028858775.2). Taxonomy (NCBI): domain Eukaryota; kingdom Metazoa; phylum Chordata; class Mammalia; order Primates; family Hominidae; genus Pan; species Pan troglodytes. Next base: position 31,529,235 of record NC_072417.2, read on the forward strand.
CAGCCCATCAACATTGCTTATTATAGACATTGATCAGCTGAAACAAATCAGTAAATCCACTTCTCTGGCCACAAAGATGAATTAAGATACAGGTTGGCAAACTTGCTCTGTAAAGGACCAAATGGAAACTACTTCAGGTTTTGTGGGTCATACAGTGTCTTTCACAACTACTCAGCTCTGCTTTGTCGTATGAAAATATGATTCATTCCAGGTAAGGAGTCCTTGCTAGACTGTGGGCTGTAAACAATACAGAAACAAATAAGCCCAACTGCATTCCAAAAAAAACTTTTTTATAGACACTAAAACTCAAATTTCATACAATTTTCATATTTCTCAAAATATTCTTCTTTTGGATGTTTTCAATGACTTAAAATGTAAAAACATCTTAGCTCGCAGGCCATACAAAAACAGGTAGTAGGTCAAATTGGGCCCAATGGCCATAGTTTGCTGGCCCCTGGGTTAAGAGACGGGCTCTTAATCCAAGCCAGCCAGACCAATAAAAGTGGAACTCAGGCTCTTGGCTCAAAATACGAGGATACAGACATTGTCTTCCCAATTTGCTCTGGAAGTTTCTGGAAGCTATTCTGCCAATAGAGTAACTAGGATGAATATAGTAACTTCTTTCTAGGATGAAGCTCTCAAATGCAGGGAGATCAGAAATTCAGAAAGACATGTATAGTCCATAGCGAAACAAGGACCACTGAATCAAGTTTTGCCTGAAACTAATTCTATTTCTTGAAGCTTCAGTTATGTGAACTAATAAGTTCCCTTTATCATTTAAGCCAGATTGAGTTATTTTTCTGACACTGTGACTTAAACCATCCCTAACTAACATAGACTGCAATGTTGTAAGTATGGGTCCCCAAACGTGGAACTGGCTGAAGGCAGTAGCTAAGGTCAAAGTCAGTGGGGATACCTCTAGTTACCAAAATTGCCGGTTACCCCCATGGCCTGTTATATATTCTAAGTCCATCTTCGAGCCAAAGTTTTATCAAAAAGGAAAATTCAGGGTATTGGAGACTATTTCTTGCATCAGTCTTAGTAAGGCCCACTAAGAAAGAAATTAACTTACTTTGAAACTGATTCATCTGATAGCAGAGAAGGGGAAAAAAAAGTAGTTTTTTAAAGAAATGTACTTTCTGCTTGCTGCCTGAAAACCAAGCTAATTAAGAATCCTGTGATCTGGAGCTTGCAGGACTAGAAGAGCAGAATTTTCCACTCCAAGCTAATGTTAATATAAGCAAAAATGAGGAGGTGAGAGATTAGGCAGGACAAGAAAGCAGGCCCCGAAGCAGCCAAATCCACCTCCTTCTCAGATCCCACATTGTAAATATTTATCTTGATGATAAAATGAATGTATTAGTCAGTTATCCAGAAAAACAGAAACAGTAAGCTATTTCTCTCTATAGATACAGATTGGATACCAATGTTGATATAGATATAAATACCGAGATATTTATTAGGGGAATTGGCTCCCACAATTACGGAAGCCAAGAAGTCCTGCCATCTGCAAGCTGGAGAACCAGGAAAGCCAGTGGTGTGATTTGGTCCGAAGGCCTGAGAACCAGCGCAGCCAAAGTTGTCAGTCCTGGTCCAAGTTCACAGACCTGAGAAGGGGTCAAGAAGGGTAGGTGATGGTACAAGTCCCTGTCTGAGTCTGAAGGCTCAAGAATCGGAAGCGTGGATGTCAGAGGGCAGGAGAAGATGGATGTCCCAGCTCAAACGCAGACAGCAAAGTCACCCTTCCTCAGCCTTTTTGTTCTATTTGGGACCTCAGTGAATTGGATGATGCCTGCCTGCATTGGTGAGGGCAGATCTTCTTTAGTCTTCTGATGCTAATCTCTTCTGGAACACCACACAGACACACTCAGAAATGATGTTTATCAGCTCTCTGGGTATCCCTTAGCTTAGTCCAGTTGACGCGTAACATTAACCATCACAATGAACAGCTGTGCTCTTTGTGAAGGTGCAGCTGTATTCATCAGAGGCCGGGAGCTAAAGACGCTGACCTTCGCACTTGTTTCACCAGCAGGGGGCAATGTGGAGTCAATACAATGGGGGAGCCGGTGGGCGGCGGAAGGGATGACCACAGGGCTCCCAGTGCTGTGCTGGAAGAGACGTGTTAAAAACCCAGTTCTAGAAATAACTGTATCTGATAGATTTTCTGCTTATGATTAACCATCCAATGGAATGAACCAAAAATAACTAGATCAGATGCCTTCAAAAATTAGAACGGAGTTGCAGTGCCTCTGAAACCTTAATGCTGGTTAAAAACAGCCTGTGACCCCACACCAACAGTGGTTCTCAAACTTGGCTGTGCATTAACATCCCCTGGGGAGTTTTTAAATTACTGATGCCAGGCCCCCACATCAATCCAATTAAATTCATAACTTTGGAGGTGAGGACCTGGCATTAGAATTTTTAAAAGCTCTCCTAAGTGATTCTAATGTGAATTCAAGGTTGAGAAGCCCTGTTCCACACTTAAGCCAAAGCCCTGTTCTACACTTAAGCCAAAGCCCTGTTCTACACTTAAGCCAAAATCAACAGACATCTCCAACAGGAAACAGACACCTCTATAAGCAGTATTCCTTCTTCAGAGGGTTGCCAGATACAATTTAGGATACCCTGTTAAATTCGAGTTTCAGAAAAAGAACAAATCATTTTTGGTACAAGTAGGTCCCGAATATTGCATGGGATATACTTACACTAAAAGAGTATCCATTCTGTATTTTTATTTGCTAACTCTGGCCACCCAGCCCCAAGCCTCATCTCGTATAGTCATGGAAAACATCCTCCCCAAAAGCAGAGTGGAGAACAAAGATAACATTACCAAGGCTTTCAGCAACTTCCAGGTAAGGAGTCCTTGCTAAACTATGGGCAGTATTTGCTAGACTTTTACTAATATAAGTACTTAGCCCAAAACCCAGCACTTGGTAAGACCTCAACAGATGTTAGCCATCATTCTGAGGAAAGCTTCATTTATGAAAATGAGCTTGTGTGCATAAATATGCATTGCAGTGTCATCTTGATATTCATTTAAGTAGAAAATTTTTCTATCACATTTCAGTTACAATATGGTTTATAAAATAATGGTGTCTGTTTCAACTTTTCAGGAAAGTATCTCCAGGGAAATGTCTGGTATGACTGTAGAAGTACTTGGTCCCTATCTTGCTGTTTCTGCCCCTTTTCGTATTTCCCTACTCCTCCCCCAGAATTCCTCTCAGTCTGTGATTCCGATTAGTGAAACAAAATCAACAGAGTCGTCACAGTGAGAATGCTGGTTTACCTTTTATATAATAAGTACTGCCAATATATTAAAAGGTGGTGCTGAGCAAAACCATTCAATAAAGATTTGTCATTTGATACATATGGCACAATGTCTGCTGAGAAAGCTAATCACACTGATTGATCCATGCATTGAATGTGCGAAGAGTTGAAGGGAAAGGGGAAAGGATGATAAAGACAATGTCATGAGATGTCAGAGAAAATACTAATTTCATAATGCAGCTCAACAATAGAAATCAATTTCAAAATGAAATATGATGCATAAACTAAGATTAAAGTTAGTTAATGTGGCTGGGCATAGCAGATGGGACTCTTAGAAGAGGTGGCCTCCAGGGTGGCAGGGTCATTGCACTGGCTCAGGCTCCTGTTCCCTCCTGGGCCCACCAAGGTCACTGGGTCCTCGCAGCTTCCAGGCCCCTCAGGCATTCAGCTTCAGGTCGCTGATGTATTTCTGGACCCACTTCTTATTGGGGTCAGCACAGATCTGCCGGCCTCTCTTGGTTAGGAGGCTGTGGAGAAGGGAGGAAGAGTTAAGAACTGACGAATTCATCAGGGGAATCCTGTGGCCCCTGCGTCCTTCTCTGTCCCAGGCATCTCAGGGCCTGTCCTCGTGCCCGTAAAATTTCCCCTTAACTTCGGGGTTCACAGGCCTTCCCCAAATGTCTCAGAGGGGGTTCCTCAGGAAGCAAACTTCCTGTTGTCATGTCTGCTCTCTTCCCTCTGCACAGGGGCAGGCCCTTCAGCACTCTGCAGGCCCCAGGCCAGGTCAGAAAACACTGCAGGGGCCTCCCCTGGAGTCCTTTACCTTGATGGGCCTTAGAGAGCTGAGTACTCTGAGGGGACCTCACCCCAAACCTCCCATCCTCCCTCCCGAGGGGTGGGCAGGAGCACTGGCACTTACATGACACCTGGCTTGGGGCACTGGGGGCTGGTTTCAGAATAGTCAACTATGAACTTTTGTGGAATCTGCCGGGAGGTATAGATGAGGCAGCAGAGCTCTTTGTTGGTACCAACTGCAAGAGACAGGACAGAAAGATCCCAAGTCATTGTTCACAAGGCAAGCCAGCTGCTCCTGGTCCCTTTCCTTGAGAGTCAGGAAGAACTGGGAGATATCACCGCTTGGGGTGGGGATATAGGGACAAAGAGATCCAGAAGGAAGCTGGCATTTCTTCTTTTCCCTAACATTTTAATTTCTGCATCTTTCTCTTGGTATTTCTCATTCTCTGTCTGTCTTGGTTCTGGGTCTCTATGTCTCTTTACTGGAAATTTAGTTTTCTGAGCAAACTATTTCCCATCCCATCTCTCCTTGGGGAGTTCCATCTGAATTCATAAGGACAGCCAAGGCCACACCACTGAGAACCAATTGGACCCAGATCCTACCTCTTGTCAAAATCCCCGTGGGCCTCCATTTTCTCATCCATAGAATGGGACTCACTCTCCCTCTGTCTCCCAGAGGTGGAGAACAGAGTTGCTGAAACCTCTTAGGAAGAAAAATCCTCCTCGGGAAATAGTCCCTGAAATCCCTCTGATGTTCTGTATTTGGAGGTCTTAGGGATAGACTTGGGCAGTGGGGTCCAAGCCATGGCCAGACAGTAGGGGCACAAGAGCAAAAGACAAATTCACACAAGGGACAGCGGGCCTGGGGGCAGAGGGCCTCAGTGAAGAAAAGGACAGCAAGGGCAACTGCAGGGGTCCCCAGGATGCTGGGCAGAGTGTGAGCTCCCATGGCTGCCGGGAAGAGCTGAACTCAGGACTTGTAGCCGCTGCCTCCTTCTGGGGTCTCAGCCATCTCTTCTCTTTACAGGCAGCCTTGGGGTATTAGAAGATATAAACTTGGGGAGACTGAGGAGGAATTTTGTTTCTTTTTTCATTTTTTAAACTTTTAAGTTCGGGGTACATGTGCAGACTTGTTACATAGGTAAACTCATGTCATGGGAGTTTGTTATACAGATTATTTCATCACCCAGATATTAAGCCTAGTACCCATTAGTTTTTCCTGATCCTCTCTGAAGGGGAAAATTTTTTAATCATGATATTGGTGTCATGCTGTGCATTGCACAAACCAGGAGAGCTTCAGCTCACCACAAAGATTCAGGCTATTTGCAAGAATGCTTCAGTTGATCCCTTGGTGGGGAAATGGTTTCCACAGTGAGAGGAGGTGAGATGCTGGTGTCACCCTGAGACTGGGTTAGCTGGTGCCTTCTCACAAGGGCAGGTCTTTAGATAAAGCCTTTCTCCCATTGAGCAGAACCTTCTGATAGCCTCCCCAGCTGTTCCAACAGCATAGATGTACCATGGACATCAGCGCCAGGCATGGTGGCTCATGCCTGTAATCCCAGCATTTGGAGAGGACAAGGTGGGAGGATTGCTTGAAGCCAAGAGTGTGAGACCAACCTGAGCAACATAGTGAGACCCTGTCTCTATAATTTTTTTTTTTTTTTAAGTAGCTGGGCATGCCTGTAGTTTCAGCTCCTTCGGAGGCTGAGGCAGGAGGATTGCTTCAGCCCGGAAAGTCAAGCCTACAGTGAGCTCTGATCATGCCACTGCACTCCAGCCTGGGCAACAGAGTAAGACTTTGTCTCAAATAAATAATTAGGTAAATAAATAAATTTAAACAGGTGGTCCTCCCTGAGTTTGTTTAACAGCTCAGTTGTGTCATCAAGAACTCAGGCTTCTTAAAACATCTCCCCTTCCCCCACCATTTTGTTGGCTTTTCTTATTTGAGCTTGTCACCTCGTGGTCCCAAAATGGCCGCTGCTTTCTCAGTCATCACATCCTCATAATGTCTCATCCACAAGCATACGAGGGAGTCTCATAGGAGTACAGGAAGAGCAATGTTACTAGTGTTTTTAGTTCAAATAGCTTTTTATATGATTTGTTATGTGAACTATAGATTACACCAAAAAGCAGTAAAGCTAATTTTGAAAACACATAAAATACAGAAAAGAATAAAAACTCATTTAGAATCTCAAAGCTGGGTAGGCAGCAGGCAAACGGAGGCAGGAATGTGAGAGTTTTTTTCTACATTCCCTATTGTGGCATATGTGCATTCTGATGCAAAACCTGAAAAAAAAATTTCATTGAAGGTAGGAAAAATTCTAGTACCCAAACCTAGCCACTTTTTTTTTTTTTTAAAACAGTTTGGTATATTTCTTTCCAGTGCAGTTTTTTTCTAGGCTTATGATAGTACTGTTTGCTCATTTGCTTTTTTCCTTCTTCTTACTGTGTCTGGTGGGGGAAGACATTACTGTTGTCATGATACAGGTTTTAATTTTGTATTTTTTTATTTATACAGCCATGCATCACTTAATGACAAAAATACATCTGAGGAACTTGTCATTAGTCTGTTTTGTTATTGTGGGAATATCATAGACTTACACAAACCTAGATGGTGTAGTCTACCATACACCTTCACTGTATGGTACAGCCTGTAGCTCCTAGGCTACAAAGTTGTACAGCATGCCACTGTACTGAATACTGTAGGCAACTGCAATGCAATGTTAAGTATTTGCATATCTAAACATATCTAAACATAGAAAAGGTATAGTACAAATACAGAATTATAATCTTATGGGACCACCGCTGTATAATATATGCAGCTTGTCATTGACCAAAGCATTGTTATGCAGCATATGACTGTGCTTAATATTAAAAGACTTTTCCAAATCATTCCAGTATTTTTAAGAACTGCCTAATTTACTCAAGCCTAGTGCATTAATATTGTCATGCACTACTGTAACATATGTGGGTTGGTTTCAATTTTTCCTTTTTTTTTAGATGGAGTCTCACTCTGTTGCCCAGGATGGAGTACAGTGGTGTGATCCCAGCTCAATGCAACCCCCACTTCCCAGGTTCAAGCGATTCTCCTACCTCAGCCTCCTGAGTAGCTGGAACTACAGGCGTGCACCACTACGCCCAGCTCATTTTTGTATTTTTAGTAAAGATGAGGTTTCACCATGTTGGCCGGGCTGGTCTCGAACTCCTGACCTCAGGTGATCTGCTTGCCTCGGCCTCCCAAAGTGCTAGGATTACAGGTGTAAGCCACTGCACCTGGCCAATTTTTCATTGTTATAAGTTGTGCCAAACATCTGTATGCAAAAACTTTCTCCATAAGTGAGGTTATTTCTGTAGGATATTTTCCTAGCTGTGGGCTTCCTGGGTGAAAAAATAAGGGCATCTAAGGCTCCTGATCTATATAGACACCCCATATGTCATGCATATTCATGTCTATTACCCAGTGTCAAACCCAATGATGGCATATTGTAGGGAGCTATGAATGTTCAATGAATCCAACAGCAGTTAAAAGCCTGGCCCCATCATTCTTGCCATTCCCATAGTCCAGACTTTCCCTATTCCATTCTGTCCATTTGGGTCTGGATCAAACACAACTCGAACTACTTAAGATTCTGGGGTATCATCTTACATGTCACTTCTGTGCAATGGAAACACAACACTAGAAATATCTGTTCCATAGGAGGAAATGACCATGGTGCCATTCACAAATAGATCTGTTCTTGATAGAAGGTACCAGCTAAGCTTGGCTTCTTGGTAACACCAATTCTTGACGTCCTCCTCATGAGTTAAGCATTTCTTAGAAGCACTCCGATTAACACGATGTAATGGTCCTTTTCACCCAGGGTGTGGTTTAAATGTGACTTGTGCTGCCCAGAACGCTGTGGCATGACCATTTACATCACACCATGTGGTCAGAGGAGCTACAGCACAGCATTAGAGAGCTGCTCTGTGGAGGAAGTGTTAATCTGAAGATCTCTCCTTGTACGTATGACTTCAACACTAACATCTCACCCTCTCTCACTGTCAAAAACATTTCTGCACTTTCAGCCCCAACAAGTGAGCAGTTGAGTTGCTCTTGTACATCCTGAACCCCTGGGGGACCCAAGGTACCCCAACATGTACAACTCAGAGCAAGACACCATGCACTTAACATCTTCCCCTCTGGTCATCCCCAGTCTCCAGCTCCTCATGGTTTAGAGTTGCCTGTAAAGGGTTGAGGACATGGCTTGGACCCCAGAACGATGTAGGTGGCAGTGAGTGCCCAGTCCTGTTTTGGCATTGCCTACACTCCTCTGCCTGCCCAACACTGAACAGGTCTTCTTTGGTGCCCTCCATCTCCTCTCCATGGCCCTCAGCTCACAAGTCTCATCTGTCCCGTGAGACTCTCTTGACCCTTGTCCTTTCTTCATTTTAGAGTTGTTTCCCTATGCTCTGGACAGACATTTAAGCCATATCACTTAATTCTTGTGGATTAAGATTCTCTAAGTAAAATCAAAGAACTTCACAAAAGGTTTCAAAATGTTCTGGGCTATTTTCCGAGGACTTAGATATCTAACCTAGATCTGAAAGGCAGGAGAGGGCTAGGACCCATTGTTAGTTGGGAAAACTGGGGCCTAACTCAGTCATTCACAAGATGCAAACTCTGGGTCTAGTTGGTTCCTAGGGTGAGGAAGTGGCAGAGTTCTTTCAGTTCTCCTGAGAAGCTCTACTCCTACAGCGATTTAGAGACGATGGTCTCTTGCTGGGAAAAGTCTCTGTAGACTGAATGAAGTTCCTACCCAAAAGAGATGGAACAAAGGCCAGCCATTCCAAGAGCTATACTCCCTGAAGAGGGAGCAAGGGAGTGAGAGTAAGACAGAGGCAGAGATTTAAAAGAAACACTCAAAGTCAAGGATGAATGCCTGACTTCCTTAGTTCCTTTTGTGCCCTACTTCACAGTCCTGAGCAGTGAGGTCTTCATCGACTTCTTGCTGGTCCCTTTTCAAGAGTGGAAGAAGTTTACTTGGTTTTTCTCAGGTTCTGGATGCTGGTTCCCTCACGGTTAAGGCACCCCATTGTCTCCTGCCTCTCTTATGTTTCTCCATATCCACTGCAAATTTGCTGACTCCAGCAGCTGGTGCTCTTACCCTGGCGTAATGTCAGCACCAGTCCTTCTGTCTACAAATAGGGCATATGGAGGAGACAACCCATGGGACAAGGGACAAGAAGCACGTAAGCACAAGTAGGAGGTGGGAGCTACTACGGACTTTCATATCCAGTGTGAAGGTAAAATGAAGACATTTCCAAGCAAGCAAAAAATGGAGACTTCACTATCAGAAGACCCACAGTAATGCAAATACTAAGAGGATTCCTTTAGGCAGAAGAAAAGTGATTGCAGATGGAGCTCAGAGATGCAGAAGAATTTAAGAGGACAGGAGGAGCAAATATGTGATGAAAACTAAATGAATATTGACTGTATAAAGTAATTAAAATATATCATAGGATTTTAATTTTAAGACCGCTCACCACTGGTTTTATAATAGGCAACCAAAAATTTGCAGTGCATCTACTGGGAGGTGTAGGAGAAGCAGCAGATGCATGGGGTGTGAATCTTATCTGAGGGAACAAGGACAACAGGAGTTGCTCAGGAGAAGAAGCCCAGGCGGGTCACAAAGGAGCAAAGGGAGACAGCATAGCTCAGAGTTGAGGGCTGCAGGAAAAGAAAGCTGGAAATAATCTGGCTTTCTGTTTGTTTCTCCTTAATTTCCCTAGTCTTGTCTCTCCATTTTAGTCTTTATTTTACGCTACAGGGAATCAAGCTCCCTGAATAGTCTATGCCCTTCTCCTAACTCTCCTTGGGGAATTTTTTTTCTAATAGATTAAATCACAAGATAGCTGAGAAAAGTATAGATATCTTTTATGTTACCCAAGTTGTTGAACTCTAGGAGACTGCTGAGGTCATTGTAAAACTTACCAGCACCAGTGAGAACTAAATAGACCTAGATTCTACCTCACGCTAATAACCCAATGAATTAGACTTCAACCATCTCATTTATCTCAGTAGGATAAAACTTCTCTGACTCCCATCCTGCTGCCCAGATCAATAGACTGCTTTTCAACCTTCTTGAAGAAAACAATGATGTCACTTTGAAACCCCATTTGAGGATCCCTAATTTCACACGAAGGTTTTCAGGCCACAGCACTTGGAAGATGTCGCCTGACTTCTGCCCAGGGAGCCATCAAAGCACATGGATGACAGACTCACCTTGTGCACAGGAGCAGAGGGCCATGGTGCAGACGAGGACAAGGAGGGCAGCTGCAAGGCCCTTCATGATGCTGGGCAGGCAGAGAAGTGGTCAGAGTGAGCTGGGGCTTGGAAACTCACAACTCCTGGCCTCCTTCTGGGGTATGAGCTGTCGTCTCTCCTTTTTATAGGCAGACTGGACCATGGGAACATTGGAGGTGCTGATGCAACACATTCTAACTATGGTGGTGTCATGTGAGTTCTCAGCCCAGGGTTGCCTATGGTTACTTGAAAGGTTTAGGGTACACAAACGAGTGGTTCACTTGTTGATTGAGGGGCTTATGGAGAAGTTGTATCTCCAGATGGGTGACCAGGAGTTGGAAGCACCCAGGGATTATGCTTAGGATTATGCATAATCATGTGATTATGTTTTCACATGACAGATATTTCTCAGAAATGAGTGGTCACAGCCTCCTTTGATAGAGCAGAATGCTTTAATGGATTTTCACAATTGTTATTCCTTTTAAGAGAGTCACATGCTTCAATCTTTTATATACAGTTAGGCCTTTCGTGATCTAATGAGAAATCTTCCCCTATCCTAAGGCAATAAAGATATCCTCCTATGTTAACTTGTAGAAGCTTTATTGTTTTAGCATTAATATTTAAATTACAATCCATCTGGAGTTGATTTTTATGTTTGGTGTGAAGAAGGATTCAAGATTTATTTTTTGCCACATGAATACCCAATGGACCTTGGCAACTCATTGGTAAGACCATTGTATAAGTCAGGATTCCCCAGAGACACAGAACCAATGGTGTGTGTATAAAAAATAAGAAATTAGAGAATTGGCTCATTTAATTATGAAGGCTGACAAGTTCCAAGATCTGCAGGGTGAGCTGGCAAGCTGGAGACCCAGGAGAGCTGCTAGTGTAGTCCCAGTTTGAGTTCAAAGACCTGAGAATGGGCAGGCTTAAGGCCCAGGAAGAGATGATGTTTCCGTTTAAGTTCAAAGGCAGGAGAAAAACCTATGTCCCAGTGTGAAGGCAATCAGGCAAGAGGAATTCCCTCTTACAGGCAGGAGGGTCAGGCTTTTTGTTGTATTCAGAACTTCAACTAATTGAATGAAGCCCACCACATTAGAGAGGGCAATCTGCTTTACTCAGTTTATTGATTTCAATGATTGTGTGGTCTGCTTTTGGAATTTCTGTTCTGTTCCAATGGTTTATTTTCCTATCCTTGTCCTAATACATTATGTTAATTTGTTTTTCACTTTGAAGGAGATATCCCTGTATGCCCCTGACAACTGGACTCATAAAACCTTTCCTGAAATGACAAGTCCATAAATAGTTACAAGATTTATCTCCCACCTCATGGAATACATACGTTTTTTCTTTGTCTTTTTCTTTCTTTCTTTCTTTTTGTTTTTTAGATGGAGTTTCGCTCTTGTCATCTAGGTTGGAGTGCAATGGCGCAATCTCGGCTCACGGCAACCTCCACCTCCTGGGTTCAAGCGATTCTCCTGCCTCAGCCTCCTGTGTAGCTGGGATTACAGGCATGTGCCACCATGCCCGGCTAATTTTGTATTTTTAGTAGAGATGGGGTTTCTCCATGTTGGTTAGGCTGGTCTTGAACTCCCGACCTCAGGTGATCCACCCGCCTCAGCCTCCCAAAGTGCTGGAATTACAGGCATGAGCCACCGCACCCAGCTGGAATACATATGTCTTACAGAGTGTCCAACATAGGGCCACTTCTTGTCTATCATGCCCTATCAACATGATGTCACCAATGTAATGGATCAATGTGTTGTTTTGAGAGATACATGAAAATTCAGATCTCTTCAGACTATAGTATGCAGAAGATGAGAGTTAATAGTCCACGGGAAAACTGTAAATGAATATTTTCCATTCTTATGAATGGGAACTTTTTCTTATCCTCTTTCCTACTTGTTATGGGACAGAATGCATTTGCCAAATCAATAGGTACATAACATGTACTTAATACCTGGCATGTGTCAGTACCTGGTTATAGAAGCTGCAATCAGGTTACTACCTGGTTGAGCTCACAGTGTTCTACAGTCATTCTCTAGGATCCATCCAGTTTCTGCAGAAGCCAGACTTGCAAATTAAATAGATATGATAATAACCATTTTCCTTGCATTTTTTATATCCTTAAGGGTGGCATTAGTCTCCACCATCCCCTCCACTAGATTGCAATATTGTTTCTAATCTACTCTTTTTTCCTGGGAGAAGGGGGCAGTTTCAGAGATTTCCACTTCACCTTCCCTCTAGAGATGCTTGTTCTATTAACCATTGCCACAACTCTCCATGGGTCAAGACCCCTTGATTGTCACTCCAACCTTGCTGGCTATAATGATATTTAGAACCCCTTGGCTTCTGTTTGTTAAATGCTGCTACCTAGCCTCCACTGCTTCAAGGCAAGAAAGCTCCACTGCTTCAAGGAGAGAGGGCCCCACTGCTTCAAGGAGGAAGAGCTATCAATGGGCCAAGTTTTGTGACAGCCACTCTTACCATCAGCCCTAGCCTATAAAGAAGGCGGGACCACTAACTTCTTAGAAATGCTGGTGCTCCTCTCACCAGGGAGTCCTGGTGGCTTTGGTGAATAGTGCATTCCCATGGAACATAATCTGGTGAGTCTTCTGGCCTCATGTAATGTATCCACTCCAGCATGACCACTTCCATGACTCTTTTAATCCCTTCCTTCTCCATCTGTCATGGCAATTCGGGTATTTTAACTTCACTCGGCATGAGCCATTGCTTTCTCAGGCTTCTGGAGCCTTTCTGACAACAAATCTGTACCAACCCCTGGGGTCCTTCTCAGGAAGTTACAGCCTATATCCGGAAAGAATACTCCCAAGTCAGTAAGTTGTCTCTTATCGAGGCTTATATTCCAACTCCTTTTATCAAGCACCCTCAAAATCCAAACCCAAGTCTACTTCCCCTGCTCAGGCTGACACATGCTTGCTAAATTCTGCTAGTGCTTTAGAGTATAGTCCCTTTTCTCCCTTATTAGGAATATAATTTATTGACACAAGAATGTGTTACCAGAAGATATGGAAAATATGAATGGTTTCATTTCCACTAAGGAATTAAATCAATAATTAAAAACCATTGTTAGAAAACATCTTCATACCTAGCTGGTTTCATAAGCAAGTTCTACCAAACATTTATGGAAAAAATAATGGAAAGACAGCCTTTTTAACAAATAGTACCTGAACAATTGGACATCAAAGACCAAAAAACAAATCTCAACGTAAACTTCACACCTTCCACAAAAATTACTCAAAATGGATCATAGACTTCATGATCAGGGTGATTCAAACTCCCATTAAAGTTGGGGAAGTCAAATAAACTGGGACATGTGTGTTATGTAGGACATGACATTTAGAAAAAAATAAGAATTGAGCCCAGGAGGTGGAGGTTGCTATGAGCTAAGATTGCGCCAGGGCACTCCAGCCTGGGTGAGAGAACCAGACTCTGTCTTAAAAAATAAAGTAAAATAACAATAAAATAAATAGAAAAAATAATTTTAGGACCTAGGACTAGGTAAAAAAAAATTCACATTTGATACCAAAAGCATGCATAATCCATAAAAGAAAAAAGCAACAAATTAGATTTCATCAAAATTTTAAAATCTTGCTCTTCAAAAAGCCCTTGTCAAGAGAATGAAAAGACAAACTGCAGACTGGGAAAAAGTAATTGCAAACCACTTAATTGACAAAGGACTTGTATTCAGAATATATAAATAATTCTCAAAACTCGAAAGTAAGCAAATGTACCATCCAGTTAGAAAATGGACAAAAAACATGAACAGACTGAGGAGAATACACAGATGGCAAATAAGTAATGGTATTTTGATTATGTCGGGTTTTAAAATCCTTATTTTAAAGATACATACTGAAATATTGTGGTAGTCAGAATAACATTTCCCCCAAAAGAATATCCACATCCTAATCCCTGAGACCTGTACACAGCCAGAAGGAATTAAGGTTGCTAATCCTGACTTTGAGATAGGGAGAATATCCTGGAGTATCTGAGTAAGCCCAGCATAATCACAAGGATCCTTATAAGGGAGTGTCAGTATCAGACTGATACAATGTGAGAAGAACTGGACCATCCATTGCCCACTATAGCCAATCCATGTGGTCAGCCTCTAGAAGCCAATAAAGGCAAGAAATTGGAATCTCTCCTACAGCCTCCAAAAACAATTGCCACCCCACTAACAGCTTGGTTTTAGCCTAGTGAGGCCCATTTCAGACTTTTGACCTCCAGAACTGTAAGAGAATAATTCAAGTGGTTTTAAGCCTCTACATTTGTGGTAATTTGTTACAGAAGCAATAGAAACTAAAATAAATATTTACAGATAAAATAATGTTGTAGTGGTTTTTAAAGACGGCCATATTTCTGTGACACTCCTCTCATTGATAGATGAGATCTAGGTTCTCTCTCCTTGAATCTGGACAGGCTTGTGGCTGTTTTCACCGACAGACTGTAGTGGAAGAGATATGCTGTGACTTCTGTGGCTAGGTCATAAAAGGCCATAAGTATGATCCTAGTTTACTAGGAACACTCATCTTTGAGTCTCAAGGCTGCCATCTTGAAAGGGCATGTTGACGGCTCTAGTTGACAGTTCCAGCAGAGCTTGTCCTTCAAACATCCCAGTCCAGGCGCCAGACGTGTGAATGAGGATATCGTCTTAGAAGAGGATCTTACAATCCAGATAGTGAAGGTTACTTATGACAGGCTATTGTGACATCATCAGTTATATCACATCCGTACAGTTAGAGCAGTTGTGAAAGAGCATCAGCACCTTCCACTCTACAGGAGAGAAATAGGCAGCCCATGATTCACAGATACATCCATTTTTGTGAGGGAGCCTGTGGCCATACCAAGTCCTGATCACCCACTCACTGAGGATATTATTTCTTCAGAACAACTTGAATGGACTGAGCAAGCAATTTTCTCAGAAGTGTCCCCATTCGATGGAGAAGCTGAGCTATTCTCTCTTTTTTTTTTTTTTTTTTTTTTTTGAGACAGAGTCTTGCTCTGTCACCAGGCTGGAGTACAGTGGCGAGATCTCAGCTCACTGCAACCTCCATCTTCTGGATTCAAGAGATTCTCCTGCCTTAGCCTCCTGAGTAGCTGGGACTACAGGCATGCACCACCACACCCGGCTAATTTTTGTGTTTTTAGTAGAGACGGGATTTCATCATGTTGGCCAGGCTGGTCTAAATCTCCTGACCTCGTGATCTGCCTGCCTTGGTCTCCCAAAGTGCTGGGATTACAGGCGTGAGCCACCGCGCCCGGCTGAAGGTGAGCTATTCTTGCATATACTTGGAACCTCTGTGTTGACCAAAGGGTGTTGGCAACCCCTGAATTATGTAACTCCCAACATGACACTAACATTCTGATTAAAATATTTTCCTCCAATCATCCCCAGTTTCTATCTTCCCACAAAATGGAACTCTCTATAAAGAGAAGGGGCAATGGCTTGAACCCAAGAAGGAGGTGCCAGCTTCAAATACGCAAGCTTGCTTGTCTTAACTATGCTGACACTCAAGCCCAGAATCCCTTGCCTGCCCAGCATCACACAGGCATTTTCAACTGTCTCCACCATTCTCCTCCCCCTATTGTGGTCCTCTGCTCCCAGACCTCCTTGGTACTGTGGGAGAGTGTCATCCCTTCTGCCTTATTCAGATGTTACCCTTTTTGGCCCCAGGTGAGACCACACCAAACATGCCCTGAAAATAAAGATCACGAGAGTTGAAAATGGAGCACTCAAAACAGGAATTCAAATCGCCCAGGCCATTCTCTTCAAAAAGTCTTTTTTTCAAAAGGGTCCAGGCTATCACATTCCACCAAGTGGTTCAGAGAGTGGGAGCAGGAGATGCTAATTTCCACTTTCCTGATAAGATAATTGAGGCCCAATTCACAGAGTAACTGGCAGCTCTATTTATTTCCCACTGGTGCATGTAAGCCTAAATTCATGTCAGCTATCCCGTAGAGGCCTGTCCTATTGGTGACATGTGACATATCCCAGCTTCATCTCTTTAGTATTGCGATATCACAGGACAGACAAATTTCCCTCCCAAAAGAGATGAACTGGAAGATGAGACATTTTAGTGAGCTAAATCCCTAAAAGAGTAAAAATAAAAATCAAAATGGAGTGATATAGACAGAGGCAAAGTAATTTGTAGGAAAGACATGTGTGTCCCAGTTCATCTGAATTCCCCAACTTAAGAAATGCTGTGTCCTTCTAGTTCCTTCTGATCTTTTTTGGGTTAAAGGGAGAGCAGGGGGCATGGAGAGGGGGAAGTTGGTTTTCTTTGGCTTCTCAATAACTCAGTCTCTTGCTGTGCCTTCTCCTACAGCTGGTGTTGACTCCACAGCCTCCTGCTGCTTCCCTTATACCCCCTAGAAGATCCCTCAAGATTTTGCAGCAGACTGTTATAAAACCTGCAGCCTGTGCTCTAAGCCCAGTGTTGTATAAGGGTCATTCCTCCTTCCCATTCCTGGGGGAGACACTGGAGCAGCCCCCATGGGTGTAGGGAGGTGGATTGGACACCATCCTGGGAATACCCAGCTCTCTGGGCCCATCACAGGCACAGAAGAGTCTCTGAGGTATTTTCTGAACAGTCCAGGGTCATCAGGGAGACAGGAGAGGCTGGCCAGTGGCAGAGGAAGAGAGAGGGAGGACATGATGGCAGGAGGGTGCTGACTGAAGAGATTCTCATGAGATACTCTGGGAAACTGGAACCCTAAGGCATGGGAGCTGATTGCTGAGAAAGAGAGAGACTCTGAGAGGACAAGTTAGAAAGAGGGATGGAGGGGCCACAATGGGTCCAGAAATTTCCCAGCTGGCTAGATTCTTCTTAATCTTCTGCCTTTCCCCATAGCTTTCAGACTAAAAGAGGTCAGCTGGTCTGTGTCAACCCCAGAGATGCTGAGTCCAGGAATACATCAAAACCCAGAGCTAAATCTGAATAGCCCAGAAAAAAAAATTAAATCCATCAGTAGATTGCGGAACAGGGAGCTGAGCCAGAAGAATAGCACTTACAACCCCAGAAGCTATCTCCTTTATGGTCTAGTCCCCCCATAACCAAACCAAACTTAAATTTTAATTTATTTCACTTTTATTGTGTATTTCCAATTTTAAATTGTTTTTATTGAATGTTTTCTCTAAGAAACCACATAGTACACAGTGATTCTAGATGGTGCTGAATGTTTGTGCTAAATCCTCTCTCTAGATATTGGACCAAATTCATCAACCACAGAATTTCTGGATATGCATTTTTCAATGAATATTTGATCTTTGCACTATGTTGTAATGTTTCTAATATAATAAAAATACTTTCCTTTATTTAAAAGTAAACCATGGAATTCTAGCTATTATGTTGATTGCTGTCTTGAACATTAGGAATATTGGTTTGGTGGGATGAGGGGGGAAGTTGAGGAAAACTGGAAATGTAAGAAACAACAGAAAAAAGAGAAGACATGCTACCTGGTAATGTTGTCAGGCCTTACAATGGAGACAGCAGCCTAGAAAGCCAAAACTGAAGTAATGATGTTATAAATTAAACTATAATTTATATTCCCTAAAATAAAATCAGCACTTTATATGAACCAAAAAGGAAGATCTTCCTTCATATGCATCTTTACTTTTTTAAAAAATAAGTCAAACTTTCTTGAGAAAAACGAAGCTGGGCGCAGTGTCTCAGGCCTATAATCCCAGCCCTTTGGGAGACTGAGATAGTAGGATCACTTGAGCCCAGGACATCAAGACCAGCCCGGGAACATAGTGGGATCCCATTTCAATAAAAGAATTTAAAAATTAGCTTGGCATGGTGGCGGACACCTGTAGTCCCAGCTACTTGAGAGACTGAGATGGGAGGATCACTTGAGCCCAGGTGGTCAAGACTGCAGTAAGCTGTGATCATGTTACTGCACTCTAGCTTCGGTGACAGAGTAGAAAAAAAAAAAAAAAACAAGAAAAAAAATTAAAAATGACTTAAATTTATAGAGAAGTTAATATGAGTTAAGAACTTTCATGTATTGGCTCATTTTTTTCCTGAAAATATCACTATGACGCATATACCATTGTTACCCAATTGGCAGATGGGGAAACAGGAGTCTGGAGAGTTTACAGAATTTCCCATAACTCTATAATTAGCAGTGGTGGGATTTAAACCTGGGTCCATACCCTATGCTCTTAACCATCAGATCTCTGCCTCTCAACGTGTTATTACACCTAGAACAGATTTAACCTGACATTTCCTGTTCCATGATGTGAGCATTCTGGTTCCAATTAGCCAGGTCATCCTCTTGGGTGGGCAAAGTAAAATGACTCAAATCCCTCTATCTATTACCACATCTTCACTTTTCTCCTGCTTATCAAGCCAAAGGTCAGAGTGCAGGCCAAGACTCTCTGCTTGCCATCTCTCTCCCTTCTTCTTCCCCCTACCCAGGTACTATTGGGGCACATCAACAAATAAGTAGCCTACGTAAAATGTAACCAGATGATGAGAACACTCCTTCTTTCTTTGATGGCACCTCCAATCTCTACAGACTTTTCCCTTGGACTTCTCTCATTTGCCTTTATGGGAGCAGCACAGATCACAGCTCTGCTGTGATCCAATACCATTACCATTTTATGATCATGGCTCTCACTGCAGCCCCAATCACCCAGGCTCAAGCAATCCTCCCAACTCACTCTCCCAAGTAGCTGGGACTACTATAGCACTATAGTACTCCCTGCCCTTGGCTATGATTCTCTCCTCTCCCTCCCTTTTCTCTCTCTTTTTTTTTTTCTTTACGTCTATAGATAGGAAGGATGGGGAGAAACTTAGGGCTAGTCCTGCCATCTCCAGAGAATATTATCCCTGGAGGTAGTATGTTATGGTCTTTTTAGAATAAGAAAATAGCTTTTTGCAGCAAGATAAATCCCATTCAGCATCTTGTTAAATTACACAGAAAATTCTGGGAAGAGAGAGAGGGCAGTGAAACTGCCTAATGCTGAAAAATGAAAGAAAATAATTACTCATCAAATTACTCCAGAACTTTGCAACTTTGATAGAAAATCCACATCTACTTCCCCCAATTTTTAAAGATATACACAACTTATGTCAGAGTTAATATTCTTCATATACTAAGAACAAATTCATAAGAATATAACAAAACATATTACATACTTAAGTTATTGAACACTGTAACTTTGCTTCTAAATGAAATTAACGTTTTCCCTTTCCCATTATTCCCTCCTCACTATAGAGTTGAAAATGGCCATCCAGAGGAGGTGTTGGTGGCACTGAATCCAAGAGGAAGCCAGGGGTCTTGGGGTACAAATGAAGAGCGAGCTCAATGCCACGTCCTCCTCTATGCAGACATGGTCCAGGCTCCACCCACATTGGGACCTTTAAGTGTGCTTCCTCTGCCTTTCCAACACAAATGTTTATAAAGCTTTATTCAAAATAGCCCCAAACTTTATTCAAGATATTACCCAGATGTCTGTCAAGTGGTTGATAGGTGAACCAATTGTGGTACAGTCAGTTCTATAACATGACACATGCATTCCTTTTTTTTTGCTTTGTTTTGTTTTGTTTTTGTTTTTGTTTGTTGAGACAGAGTCTCGCTCTGTTGCCCAGGCTGGAATGCAGTGGTGCGATCTCAGCTCACTGCAAGCTCTGCCTCCTGGGTTCACACCATTCTCCTGCCTCAGCCTCCCGAGTAGCTGGGACTACAGGCGCCCGCCACTACACCTGGCTAATTTGTGTGTGGGTGTGTGGTTTTGGTAGAGATGGGGTTTCACCGTGTTAGCCAGGAGGGTCTTGATCTCCTGACCTTGTGATCCGCCCGCCTCGGCCTCCCAAACTGCTGGGATTACAGGCATGAGCCACCATGCTCGGCCTACACATGCATTCCTCAAAATCACTACATTATGCAAAACCATGCAGTAAAACCTATAGAGCTTATGGGGAAAATAAGGTTGAGTATTTGAACACTCAAATACTTTATCAGTGACATATTTTAAAAATAGAAATAGAACCCTAGTAAAAATGGAAGCACAGTTTTATACATGTTAAGTATTTAACATAAATACTACAATAAATGTGGCACTTTACCATGAAAAAAAAACCCTGAAATTTGCTTTTAAAGTGGAAGTCAGAAGGGTTACAGTTTGTCAATTATTGTGAAGTGTAAAAGGAAGGTTGCCTGGCTGGGTGTGGTGGCTCACACTTATAATCCCAGCACTTTGAGAGGCCAAGGCTGGAGGATCACTTGAGGTCAGGAGTTTGAGACCAGACTGGGCAGACCTTTCGTGAGACCCCATCTCTACAGAAAATTCTTTAAAAATTAGCTGGGCATGATGGCACGCACCTGTAGTCTTAGCTACTTTGGAGGCTGAGATGGGAGGATCACCTGAATCCAAGAGTTAGAGCCTGCAGTGGGCTATAATGGCACCACTGAACTCCAGCCTAGGCAACAGAGTGAGATCCTGTCTCAAAAAAAAAAAAAGATTGAAAAAAAAGGAAGACTCTTAGATCAGAAAGGAAGTTTAACTCCAGTTGTGGATAGGTGTAGCTCATAACATGGGGTGAACTAAGATAGCTGGTAGGTATTTGAGACTGGTGTATGCAAACACATTTTGTGTATTCTATTTTTTTTTTTTTTTTTTGAGATGGAGTCTCGCTCTGTCACCCAGGCTGGAGTGCAGTGGTACGATCTCGGCTCACTGCAACCTCCGCCTCCCGGGTTCAAGCGATTCTTCTGCCTCAGCCTCCTGAGTAGCTGGGACTACAGGTGCATGCCACAATGCCCAGCTAATTTTTCTATTTTTAGTAGAGACGGGGTTTTACCATGTTGGCCAGGCTGGTCTCAAACTCATGATCTTATGATCCACCCGCCTCAGCCTCCCAAAGTTCTGGGATTACAGGCATGAGCCACTGTGCCCAGCCCATTTTGTGTATTCTTATATGGCTTATTCACTTAGTGTTTTTCATGGATAAAATCACTTGTAAGCAAATGGAAAAATTTGTGTTATGCTCAATTTTTTTCTAACATCTCAGTCATGTTGTAACAAATTCACATTTCCTTTTTTTGTTATTTTATTTTATTTTAGATGCAGGAAGGGTACATGTGCAGGTTTGTTACATGGATATATTGCATAATGGTGAGGTTTGGGCTTCTAGTGAACCCATCACCCAAATAGTGCACACTTTACCCAAAAGGTAATTTGTCAGCCCTCACCCCCTCCCACACTCCCTGCTTTTGGAGTCCTCACTCTCTATTATTTCAATCTTTATATCCACATGTATCCATGGTTCATCTCCCACTTAAAAGTGAGAACATGTGGTATTTGATTTTCTGTTTCTGAGTTATTTCACTTAGGATAATGGTCTTTCTCTCTATCCATGTTGCTGCGAAGGACATGATTTCATTCTGTTTACAGCTGCATAGTTTCCCATGGTGTGTATATATACCACATTTTCTTTATCCAATCAACCATTGATGGACACTTAGGTTGATTCCATGACTTTGCTATTGTGAATAGTGCTGCAATAACATATGAGTGCAGGTGTCTTTTTGATAAAATGATTCTTCTGGATAGATGCCCAGTAGTGGGATTGCTGGGCAAATGGTAGTTCTATTTTCAGTTCCTTGAGAAATCTCCATACTATTTACCACAGAAGCTGAACTAATTTATCTTCCCACTAACAGTGTCTAAGTGTTCTTTTTGTCTGCATCCTCACCAACATCAGTTATTTTCTTACTTTTTAATAATAGCCATTCTGACAGTGTGAGGTGGTATCCTATGGTGGTTCTAATTTGCATTTCTCTGATGATTAGCAATGTGAGCATTTTTCGTATATTTGTTGGCCACTTGTATGTCTTCTTTTGAGTAGTGTCTGTTCATGTCCTTTCTCCACTCTTTAGTAGGGCTACCTGAGGGATTTTGTTGATTTGTTTGAGTTCCTTATAGATTATGGATATTAGTACTTTGTTGGATGCATAGCTTGCAATTATATCTCTTATTTGGTAGGTTATCTGTTTATTCTGTTAATCATTTCTTTTGCTATGCAGAAGCTTTTTAGTTTAATTAAGTCCCATTTGTCTATTTTTGTTTTTGTTGCATTTGCTTTTGAGGTCTTAGTCATGAATTCTTTGCCTAGGTCAATGTTCAGAAGAATTTTTCCTAGGTTTTCTTCCAGGATTTTAATAGTTTCATGTCTTACATTCAAGTTTTTAGTCCATCTTTAATATTATTATAATTTTTGTATATGGTGAAAGATAGGGGTCCAGTTTCATTCTTCTGCATGAGGCTGGCCAGTTTTCCAAGCACCATTTATTGATTAAGGTGTTCTTTCCCTATTTTCTATTTTTGTTGACTTTGTTGAAAATCAGTTATTGTTTAAGTCTGTGGCTTTACCTTTGGGTTCTCTGTTCTGTTCCATAGATCTATGTGTCCACTTTTGTACCATTATGCTATTTTGGTTACTACAGACTTGTAGTATAGTTTGCGGTCAGGCAATGTGATGCCTCTGATTTTGTTCTTTTTGCTTTAGGATTGCTTTGGCTATTTGAACCCTTTTTGGCTCCATATAAATTTGGCTCCATAGGAAAAAAACTGTTTTTTCTAGTTCTGTGAAAAATGACATTGGCAATTTGATACGAATTGTGTTGAATTTGTAGACTGCTTTGGGTAATATAGTTAGTTTAATAATATTGATTCTTCCTATTCATGAGCATGGGATGCTTTTCCATTTGTTTGTGTCATCTACAGTTTCTTTCATCAGTGTTTTGTTGTTTTCCTTATGGAGGTTTTTCACCTTCTTGGTTAAATGTATTCCTAGGTATAGGAATACATTTTTATTTTGTGGCTATTATAAATGGGATTGAGTTCTTTATTTGGTTCTCCGATTAAGCACTGTTGGTGTATAGAAATGCAACTATTTCTGTACATTAATTTTATATCTGAAACTACTGAAGTCATTTATCAAGTCTAGGAGTATTTTGGCAGAGTCTTTAGGGTTTTCTAGGTATAAGATCATGTCATCACTGAACAGAAATAATTTGCCTTCCTCTTTTTTAATTCAGATGACTTTTATTTCCTTTTCTTACCTGATTACTTTGGCTAGGACTTCCAGTACTATGTTGAATAGAAGTGGTGAGAGTGGACATCCTTGTCTTGTTCCAGTTCTTAAGAGGAATGCTTTCAATTTTTCCCCATTTAGTATAATGTTGGCCGTGGGTTTGTCATGTATGGTGCTTATTATTTGGAAATATGTTCTTTTAATGCCTATTTTGTTTAGGGATTTTATCATGAAGAGATGTTGGATTTTATCTAATGCTTTTTTAAATCTATTGAGATGATCATATGGTTTTTATTTTTAATTCTATTTATGTGGTGAATCACATTTATTGATTTGCATATGTTGAACTATCCTTGCATCCCTGGAATAAAATCCACTAGACTATGGTGAATTATCTTTTCAATGTGCTGTTAGATTTGGTTTGCTAGTATTTTGTTGAGAATTTTTGCATCTATGTTCATCAGGGATGTTGGCCTATAGTTTTCTTTTTTTGTTATTTCTTTGCCAGATTTTGATATCAGGATGATGGTGATCTCATAGAATGAATTAAGGAGGAATCTCTCCTCCTCAATTTTTTGGAATAGTTTCCATAAGATTCATACCAGCTCTCCTTTGTACAATTGGTAACATTCAGCTATGAATCCATCTGGTTCTGAACTTTGTTTTTCTTGGTAGATTTTTTTTAATTATTACTGATTCAATTTCATTACTCCTTATTGGTCTATTCAGGATTCTATTTCTTCCTGGTTCAACCTGGGAAGTTTCTATGTTTCCAGGAATTTATCCATTTCCTCTAAGTTCTCTAGGAACACAGAGGTGTTCCTAGTAGTCTCTGGTGATCTTTTGTATTTCTGTGGTATCAATTGTAATGTCACCTTTATCATTTCTGATTGTGTTTGTTTGAATCTTTTCTTTTCTTGGTTAATCTAGCTAGAGTTCTATCAATTTTTGTTTATACTTTCAAAGAACCAACTTTTCCTTTCATTGATCCTTTGTATGATTATTTTGGAACTAATTTCATTTAGTTCATCTATGATCTTTGTTAATTTTTTTCTTCTTCTAGCTTTGGGTTTGGCTTGTTCTTTTTTTCCTAGTTCCTTGAAGTATGACGTTAAGTTGTTAATCTGAGATTTTTTTTCTATCTTTTTGATGTGGGCATGTAATGATATAATTTTTCCTCTTAACACTACTTTTGCTGTATCCCAGAGGTTTTGGTATGTTCAGTCTCTATTTCCATTAGCTTCAATTTTTTAATTTCTGCCTTAATTTCATTGCTTACCCAAAAGTCATTCAGGAGCAAGTTGTTTAGCTTCCATGTACTTATGTGGTTTTGTTTTTTGTTTGTTTGTGTTTGTTTGTTTGTTTGTTTTTAAGACTGAGTTTCACTCTGTCACCCAGGCTAGAGTGCAGTGGTGCGATCTCAGCTCACCGCAAGCTCTGCCTCCCCAGTTCACGCCATTCTCCTGCCTCAGCCTCCCGAGTAGCAGGGACTACAGGCGCCCGCCAACCACGCCCAGCTAATTTTTTTTTTTTTTTTTTTTTTTGGTATTTTTAGTAGAGACAGGGTTTCACCATGCTCGCCAGGATGGTCTCCATCTCCCGACCTCGTGATCCACCCGCCTCGGCCTCCCAAAGTGCTGGGATTACAGGCGTGAGCCACCGCGCCCGGCCCCATGTACTTACGTGGTTTTGAGAGTTCCTCTTGGTATTGATTTCTAATTTTATTCACTGTGGTCCAACAAAATACTGGATATGATTTCACTTTGTTAATATATTGAGATTTGCTTTATAGCCAAGTATATGGTCAATTTTAGAGAATGTTCCATGCACAGATGAAAAAAATTATATTCTGCAGTTGTTGGGTGGAATGTTCTTTCAATGTCTAATAGGTCCATTTGGTCAAGTGTTCAGTTTAAGTCCAGAGTTTCTTTGTTAGTTTTTTTGCCTTGATGATCTGTCTAGTGCTGTCAGTGGTGTGTTGAATTCCCCGTCAGTATTGTATGACAGTCTATCTCTTTTCTTCGGTCTAGTAGTATTTGTTTTATACCTCTGGGAGCCCAGTGTTGGGTATGTGTTTATCTAGGATAATTAAATCTTCTTGTTGAATTGAACCCTTTATCATTATATAATGCCCTTCTTTGTCTTTTTTATTGTTGTTGATTTAAAGTCTGTTTTATCTGATATAAGAATAGCAACCTCTGCTCTTTTTTGTTTTCCATTTGCATGATGTTTCTTTTTCCTCTCCTTTACTTTGAGCCTATTGGTGTATTTACATGTTCAATGAGTCTCTTGTAGGGTACAATTTGCCAATCTATATCTTTTAGGTGGACCATTAAGGCCTTTTACATTCAAGATTAATATTGACATGTGAGGTTTTGTTCCTGTAATAGTATTGTTAACTAGTTGTTTTGTAATCACTTTATAAGATCTGTGAATTTTGTACTTATGTGTCCTTTTACTGTAGCAAGTATCATCCTTTTGTCTCCATGTTTAGAACTCCTCTGAGTATTTCTTGCACAGTTGGTCTAGTGGTGACAAATTCCCTTAGTGTTTGTTTGTCTGGAAAAAACTTTATTTCTCCTTTGTTTATGAAATTTAATTTGGCAGAATATAATATACTTGGCTGACTTTTTTTTCTTTAGGGAAAAGACTTTATTTCTCCCCTGTTTATGAAATTTAGTTTTGCAGGATATGATATACTTGGTTGGCTTTTCTTCTTAAGAAGGATAAAAGGCTGGGCGCGGTGGCTCACACCTGTAATCCCAGCACTTTGGGAGGCCAAGGCAGGTGGATCACAAGGTCAGGAGATTGAGACCATCCTGGCTAGCGCAGTGAAACCCTGTCTCTACTAAAAATAAAAAAAAAAAATTAAAAAAAATTAGCTGGGCATGGTGGTGGGCGCCTGTAGTCCCAGCTGCTTGGGAGGCTGAGGCAGGAGAATGGTGTGAACCCAGAAGGCAGAGCTTGCAGTGAGCTGAGATCATGCCACTGCACTCCAGCCTGGACAACAGAAGGCTAAAAATAAGATCCCAATCTCTTCTGGTTTATAAGGTTCTGCTGAGAAGTCTGCTGTTAGTCTGATTGGACTTCCTTTATAGGTGACTTGATCCTTCTTTCTAGCTACCTTCAAGCGTTTTTCTTTAGCACTGTATTTGGATAGTCTCATGACTATGTGCCTTGTTGATGTTCATCTTGTATAGAATCTCACAGTTTTTCTCTGAATTTCTTGTATCTTGATGTCTAACTTTCTAGCAATAAGAAAAATGTTCCTGAATTATTCCCTTGAGTATGTTTTCCAAATTGCTTACTTTTTCTCTTTCTCATTCAGGAATGCCTATAAGTTGTAGGTGTGGTTGCTCTACCTAATCCCATATTTCTTGAAGGCTTTGTTCATTTTTTTAAATTATCTTTTATATTTTTCTGACTGGATTAACTCAAAAGATCAGTCTTCAAGCTCCAAAATTCTTTCTTCTTCTTGGTCTAGTCTATTGCTAAAGCTTTCCACTATATTTTGAAATTCCTTTACTAAATTTTTTCATTTCCAGAAGTTCTGTTTGTTTGTTTTAATATAGCTGTCTTTCATATCCTGAATGGTTTTCCTGGTTTCTTTCTGTTGAGTTTCAACTTTCTCTTGGATATCATTGAGCTTCCTTACAATCCATATTTTGCATTCTTTATCTGTTATTTCAGAATCCTCATTTTGGTTGGGAGCCATTGTTAGAAAGCTAGTGAGAGCCTTTGGGGCTGTCAAAACATTCTGTCTGTACCACCAGAGTTCTTGAACTGATTCCCCCTCATCTGAAAGAACTGTTGCTTTTTATTTTTGAATTTGCTATTATTTGGATGGGAATTTTATCTTTTTTTTCCCTTGAGGGTATGACTGTCATGTATGCTGTGATTATTTGCTTCATTTCTTGGTGCTTTCAGGGGGCCAAGGCTCTGTATAGGTTCCTTGGTTATAGACAGCTTTTGTGCAGTGTTTTTCTAAAATGTTGCTTGTTTTAGCAATGTATTGGGAGTATGAGCCGACTCACTATCTTCTGTGGGGCTGAGTGTGGAAGTCTCAGGAAGCTTATCTCATACACTAGCACTATGCCCTTCTGATAGCAGGTTTTTATTTGGTGGAGCAGTTCAGTCTCCAGTCCAGTAAGTGGCACTTAATAAGAGCCAACTCACCCTCAGTAGCCAAGTGATAAGGAGAGGCACCTGCCAGATGGAGGGTGGTTGGGGAGTTCGTGTTGGGATATGCTGAAGTCTTGGGGTAGGGACAGGTGAGGTTGAGAGGGTCACGGCACCAACTCATCACCCTGGGCAGGCAGGAACACAATCTGCTTCCCTATCATGCCCCTGTCACAGGGCCTGCAATGTTCAGTTCATACAGACATTGTCCTTTGGCTCCTGGCTGCAGTGTGACTGAGGTCTGCAGAAACACCCCTTTGGTGGCTACCACTGAAAGGAGCTCAGGGCAAAGCCTCTTCCCCCGGTCCAGCTCTGTGACTTGTCTGCCCTCCATTGCCTGCTTCTCAGTGTAGGAAGAGGGAGATGGGCCCTGACTTTTGTGCATGTCCAGGTAGCACAGGCTTATTTTCAGTGGGGGTGCAGCTTCTGCAAGTTGGCACCTGGAAAGGCTGTCTCCACATGTGCTTGCACCAGCCTCCAGTGGGGAAAGCCTCTGCTGTGTCTGCAACAGTGGATGAGGGAGAAGGAAATGATCCCTCTCCACACCTATTCTCGGCCACCAGTGCCACCCCCTTCAGTGATCAACACCATTTCCACATTTCCTTTGTCCCAAGGGAGGCTTTGACAGGCTGCACTGCATCCTCCCCTAGGGATGCCCACACTGAGGGCTAGATCTCAGGGGAACTCACAGCTCTCCAGGGACCCACTGATCCCCTGTGGGTGCCAAATTCAGAGTGAGTTCTGGAGTATGTTTGCAGGGGATCTGGTAATGCAACATAAGGGCCGAGGTTCTCTGGCAGGGCAGTGGCCCATAATGGGTGAACAACCAGTATGGCATCTGCTGTTTCAGGTAGGACCTGAGTTGAGTGCAGATCCACCAGCACAAGCTGGCCAGCCAATTCTCTCACCCTGGAAAGTTACCAAATAGCCACCAACAGAATTGTCTGTGGTTGTGAGGGCAGAGGGGCTCCCCAACAGCTTAGCGGTCAGCAGTTTATTGCAGGGAAGAAGGGAACAGAGAAGCATTCCCACTGACCTTTTCCATGGGACCCCAAGTTCCTCATAGGTCAATGTCTGCCAGACTCTTGCTGCTTTCCTTTCCTGTGCCCCAGCTTCTTCCCATGGGTTCTCTGACAGGTCCTGGCTGTCTTCCCTCAGTTTTCCATTTGGATCATGACCATTAACTGGTAACTTCGATCTTCTTTCTGAAAAGAACTCGCATCCAACATTCCTAGTCAGCCATTTTTTTTAATTAAATTGAAAATAATTTGCATTTTATAAATATGCATTATAGCAGAACTGACTATACATCTATACAATGGAGTACTACTCAGCAAGAAAAAGGACCCAACTACTAATACATACAATGATATAGTTTGAATATGTGTCTTCACCCAAATCTCATATTGAAATGTGATCCCCAGTGTTGGACCTGGGGCCTGGTGGGAGGTGGTTGGATCATGGGTGCAGATTTCTCATGAATGATTTAGCATTATTCTCTTTGATACTTTCCTCACAATAGTGAGTTAATTATCATGAGATCTAGTCATTTAAAACTGTGTAGCACTTCCCCCCTCTCTCTCTTGCTCCTGCTCTGGCCCTGTGATATGCCTGCTCTCCTCTCACCTTCCACAATGATTGTAAGTTTCCTGAAGCCTCCCCAGAAGCCAAGTAGGTACCAGCTTCATGCTACCTGTATAGCCTGCAGAACCATGAGCCAATTAAACCTCTTTTCCTTATAAATTACCTAGTGTCTGATATTTCTTGATAACAACGTGAGAATGAACTAATACATACAAAAGTATGGATAAATCTCAAAAGCAGAATGATAAACAAATGAGTCCAGACTGGGAAAAAGCTACAAACAGTATTATTCCATTTATGTAATATAATGTATAAGGCAAAACTATAGAGACAAAAGTCAGATCTGGTTTCCAAGGACTGGGATAGGAGAAAGTGACTACAAAAGGAACACAAAGGGACTTTATGGAGTGATGGGAATGTTATCAATTTTGATGGTAGTGGTGGTTACACGACTGTCCATCTGTCAAAACTCATCAAGTTGTATAATAAAAATGATTAACTGTATCTGTATTTAAATTATATGTCAATAAACCTGACTCCCTGCCACTCCCCCAACACACACACACACACACACAATCAGAGGACTGCAGATATGGGCCGGGGGGTGGGTAAAGCAAATTGAACTAAACTCCAAAAAGTGATGCACTGAACTTTAACTTTCAATAGCTATGTCTGAGTTAACATGACAGATTAGAATTCCAAGGAGCCCCAAATGCAGAGCAAGACTGTACCCATCTGCCAACTCTTTCCTACAAGTCCCCACCAAGAGCATCATTAGCATACTAAGGGCTGGGGGCAATAGAGCTGAGAGAGAACCCCTTGAGTTGTGTTGGGCCTCCACTAAGTTCAAAACAACTACATTCCAGAGGCAGGGAACAGAAAATAGAAAGGAGTTTTGTCTATTCAAGGTTCACCAAATTTTCAGCTACTGAAGGTAGAGGGCATGGCAGGAAATCTGAGATAAATCCATCCAAGGCACTCTAGGCTACTGAAAATAGGGGACAGGAAAGCTAAGAGGAATCATTCTGGAACACTTGGGCCTTCAGCTACTGAAGTCAGGTGCAGGAGAGTTTAAAGAAATCCCTCTGGGGGCATTCCAGCCCTTTGAAAAATTTAAAGTAGCTGCCTTCCAAAATCCGTGGTAAAAGCAAAGCAAAATCTCTTGAGGTGCAGAAAGCTAGGAACAGGACTATAAAGAGAAATTACCAGTGACCCTGATGGGCAAATAGACTGTAAATTTTTTTTAATTTCTTATGGTTCAGAAAGCTGGCAACATAAAGAGATCTTAAGAATCTTGCTAATACTCAGGTCCCAAGCCCTGCTGAAGGGAAAGTCTTGAGCCTGTCCTCAAAACGTTTAAAGCCCAGTGCAAATTGAGTCAAGCTAAAGCCCAGATTTAGCTCAACTACAGATTAGACTGAATCAGTCCCTTACTCTAGCAGCCTAAAAGAAGAGGTATGCCTATTTTGGGTGTATTGTTTGCTTCAGTCCTAATTGTTTTTATATATAAAATGGCCAACACAATAAATTATGAGACATGCAAAGAAATAAGAAAATGTAACCTGTGATCAAGAGAAGAAATAGCTAACAGAAGCAGAGACAGAGATGTCCTAGATGTTAAAATGATCGAATGGGGACTTTAAAAAACATATATATATGGTAAAAATGATAAAAGATTTGGTAGAACAGGTGGCCAATGTGAACGAAGGGATGAGAATTTCACCACAGACACTGAAATCTTTCAAAAGAACCCAAAAAATGAAAGCTGGAAATGCAAAATAATATCTGATAAATGGTTGCATTAGCTAGGATAACAGCAGACGAGACCAGGCAGAGAAAAAAATTGGTAAACTTGAAGATGGTTCAATAGAAAGACTCTAAAGTGAAACACACACAAAAACATGCTGAAAATAAAAAAGAGCACATCCAAGACACATAGGAAAATATAAAATAAAGTACCATACATGTACTTAGAATACTAGGCAGAGAGGAGTGAGAGAATGGAAAGAAAAAAATATTTGAAATCATAATTGACAAAAGACATACATCAGACTACAGATCCCAAAACCTTGGAAACCTCGAGCAAGATAAATCAAATAAAATGACAGTTAGGCACAACATAAGCAATGGCTGAAAAGGAAAGAAAAAGAGCAAACCTTAAAAGTAGCCAGAGAGAAAAGATACATTACATATAGGGAAACAATAATACAAATGATGTCTGACATTTCACCACAAATGATGGGAGCAGAGACAAGAGAAGAACATCTTTAAAGCCAAGTTAGAATTTCTATGTCCAACAAAAATAGCCTTCAAAAATGAAGGTAGGGGCTGGGCACAGTGGCTTACTCCTGTAATCCCAATACTTCAAGAGTTTGAGGTGAGTGGATTGCTTGAGTTTAAGACCAGCCTGGGCAACCTAGGGAGACTACGTCTCTACAAAAAAATTAAAATTAGCTGGGCATGGTGGCGCATGCCTGTGGTCCCAGCTATTTGGGAGGCTGAGGTGGAGAGATGACTAGAAGCCCAGGAGTTCAAGGCTGCAATAAGTCTTGAACATGCCACTGCACTTTAGCCTGGGTGACAGAAGGAGACCCTGTCTCAAAAAAAAAAAAAAAAAATGAAGACAGAATAAAGACATTTTTAGACCACAAATACTAATAAAAGAAGGTCTTAAGTCCGAAGGGAAATAATATCAGATAGAATGTAAGACATGCAAAAGTAATAAAGAGAACTAGAAAAAGGAAATATCTAGGTAAATATTAAAGATTCTATTTTAGCATCTTTACATAAAATAATAATATTATATAATAATATCAACCATTTCAGCAAAAATAGCATTAGTGTTATTTTGGTTTATAAGACAAAAGTGCAAATCATGGGATGGGGAAAATTGTTGAATACTGTGGTAAGAGCCTCTTATTATTTATAAGGTAGTATAAAATCAAGAAAAAAATAAAAAGAGATACAAAAAGATATTTGAGTCACAAAAAAATAAGAAAAGAAAAGGAACAAATAAAGTAAAATTTTAAAGGCAAAAATATAGAAAAATCTCAAAATAATCATGCTAAGTACAACAAGCCAGATCAAAACAAATATGTACTGTGTGATCCCATTTATATAAATTTCTGGGAAATGCAAAATAATCTACAGTGACAGAAAGTAGATCAGTTGTTTACTCAGGAGGAGTTGGTAGAAGACAGGAATTATAAATGGGCATGAGGAAACTCTCTAGGGTCATGGCCATGTTCATTATTTTGATTGCAGAGATGGTCTCACAGGTATACACATATGGTAAAGCTTATCAAATTATACTCTCTAAATTTAGGCAGTTTATTTTGTGTCAATTATATACCTCAATAAAGATATATACACACATATACATACATCTTATATGCCAAAATGTTAGAGTTAAACCCAACTGTATCAATAATTACATTAAACATGACTGGATTAATCTCACCAGACTAGTTTTCAAAAAAAGCAAGACCCAACTATATTTTGTTCATTAAAAAACGAATTTTAAATCTAAAGACACACAAAGGTTGAAAAGAAAAGGATTGGAAAATGTACACCAGGCCAGGCATGGCGGCTCATGCCTGTAATCCCAGCATTTTGGGAGGCAGAGGCAAGTGGATCATGAGGTCAGGAGATCGAGACCATCCTGGCTAACACGGTGAAACCCCGTCTCTACTAAAAATATAAAAAATTAGCCAGGCGTGGTGGCGGGCACCTGTAGTCCCAGCTACTTGGGAGGCTGAGGCAGGAGAATGGCGTGAACCCGGGTGATGGAGCTTGCAGTGAGCGGAGATGGCGCCACTACACTCCAGCCTGGGGGACAGAGAGAGACTCTGTCTCAAAAAAAAAAAAAAAAAAAAAAAAAAGAAAGAAAGACAGAAAAAGGTACACCATGCAAATGGTAAGCATCAGAAAATTGTATTAATATCAGACGAAGTATACCTCAAGAAAAAGAATATTACTAAAGAAGAAGAGAGAGATTTCCTAATAAAAGGATCAACTCATCGAGAAGATATCATAGTCTTAAATGAGTATAAGAACTTCAAAATACATGAAGCAAATATTGAAAGAACTAAAGGGAGAAACAAAAACTTCCCAATCATATCTGGAGATTTTAGTACCCAACTCTTAGTAACTGCTAAATAAATAGAAATCAATAAGGATATGTAAATCTTAACACAATGAACCAAATGGACCTAACCGACATTTATAGGTTATTACACCCAACAAGTGAAAAATACATATTTTTCATATACACATGGAAAATTCACCAAGACACACTGTATGCTGGCCCAAGAAACAAGTCTCAATAAATGTTCAAGAATCAAAATAATACCGAGTATATTCTCTGACTATAATGGAATTTGATTAGAAATCAATAACAAGAAGATATTTAACCCCCCCAAATATTTGCAAATAAAGAATGTAATTCTAAATAATCTGTGGGACAAAGATGAAATCACAAGGGAAATTAGAAAATAACTGAATGATGAAAACCTGTCACATGAAAAACTACGGCATTATGAAGCTAAAGCAGCATTTAGAAGAGAATCTGTAGTGTTCAATGCTTCTATTCAAAAAGAAGAAAGGTGTAAAATAAAAGAATGAAGCTTCCACCTTAAGAAGCTAGGAAGAGTTGAGGAAACTGAACCCAAAGGAAACAGAAGAAAGAAAATAATAAGATTGTTATTCACTGAAACAGAAAACAGACTAAGAAAAAAGAAAATCATCAAAGTCAAAATGAGTCATTGGAAAGATTGATAAAATTAATAAACTCTTGCTGCTTCTCAAACATTTTCCAGTAGGTTATTCACAAATTTGCATTAGAGACCAGCAGTGGATGCTCTCAGCATGTAGGTGTAGCCCTCTTGCCACTCGTGGGGGAGAGACACGGAGGGACGCACAGCCCCCAAGACTCAAGAGATGGAGGGGGAACCTGGGAGACCCAAACCTCTAGGAACCCATTAGACATGCAGGACATAGGGATAGGTCCCTGGGGTGTTTTCTGCATGGACCCACAGCCTGTAGGGAGCCAAGGAAGAGCCACCTTCATGCAGAGAAGAGGAAAGGAAAGGATAGCAGAGGGAAGTCAACCTGAGAAGAAACTCATGAACAATTTTTTTAAAAATCTAGGTCTTGGGTCTGGGCGCTGTGGCTCACGCCTGTAATCCCAGCACTTTGGGAGGCCGAGGCGGGCGGATCACGAGGTCAGGAGATCGAGACCATCCTGGCTAACACGGTGAAACCCCGTCTCTACTAAAAAAATACAAAAAATTAGCCGGACATGGTGGCGGGCGCCTGTAGTCCCAGCTACTCCGGAGGCTGAGGCAGAATGGCGTGAACCCGGGAGGCAGAGCTTGCAGTGAGCCGAGATAGCGCCACTGCACTCCAGCCTGGGCGACAGAGCAAGACTCCTTCTCAAAAATAATAATATCATCATCATCATCATCATCATCATCATCATTGTCTAGGTCTTGGGATTTGCGGGATGCTCCTGGCTCTGAAAATAAACTGTCTCTGAGATCCCCAGGGTAGAGAAACATGGGGAGGTTACAGGCATTCTGCTGCAGGATTGTCTCTTCTTTATTCACTTCTCTCTCTTACCATTGCTTCCTCCACAGAGGAGACTGGAAAGGTCTATGCCAACTCCAGCAAGGTGTGGGTCCAGGAATACATCAGCAACTGGAATTAAACCCCGGCAAGGTCTGGACCCAGCAAGAAAAGTGCTAGAGATGTGAACAGATTGGGCACAGGGACCCAAAACACGCAAACGTCTCTGCAACCACAGAAACTGGTTCCAGATCTGGGGGTCTAACTTCATTTTAAATGTACGTATGCTATTTTACTTATAATCCCTTTTTGATTGTGAATTGTGTTGTTTACTAAATGTTCTGGGAAGTCAGATGGCCTTCTCTTGTCTCCCTCCACCTTTCCCCTTCAGTCACAAAGGGACTGACTCCATTTCATGGCTGCAATGAGCTATCTAGCAGACATTGTAAGAAATTCATCAAACCAGCACATGTTTATTGACTATGAGTAGCCAGTGCTGGGTTCAGGCTTTGAAAGAATAAAATATTCCTTTCTTACTTTCTTCCTTGCTTCCTCACTTCCTCCCTTCCTAACTTCCTCCCTCCCTGTCTCCTTGTCTCCCTGTCTCTCTAGCTCCAAATTTAATAAACACTAGTTTGAAAAGTATTCATATTAGTGAAGATGTGGAGCAACTGACATGCACACACTGCTGCAGGGAGTGTGAATTTGCCCTCCCACCTTGGAAAATACCATTGTCATCTTGTTGTAGCAAAGGTGTGCATGGCCGATGACCTAGCAGTCACACTCCTAGAGAGAGCCACAGTTACCCTTGCACATTCACAGCAGGAAACATACACAAGAATACTCCAATCAGTGCTGTTGGCACTAGCAAAAATAAAAGGGGCAAATGGAAAACAAATCACGGTATGTTCATAAACCAAAATATTACCAGGAACGAAAGCAAGCACATTACAGCTACATATAGTAAATAGTGTGAATCTCAGGAGCATAATGTTGAGAGGGAAAAAAAGCTATGGAATAAAACATATAATAATTCCATTTATGTAAGTTTGAAAACAGCCCAGAGCAGTGGATCACACCTGCAGTTCGAACACGTTGGGAGGCCGAGGTGGGCGAATCGCTTGAGCCCAGGAGTTCAAGACCAGCCTGGACAACATGGTGAAAACCCATCTCTACAAAAATAATACAAAAACCAGCCAGGCATGGTGGCACATACTTGTAGTCCCAGCTACTTGCGAGGATGAGGTGGGAGGATCTCTTATTTCAGGGAGGTCGAGGCTGCAGTGAGCCATGATCGCGCCACTGCACTCGGCCTGGGTGACAGAGTGAGATCCTGTCTCAAAAAAATGAAATGAAGTCTAAAAACGTACAAAGTTAAATATATTAATATTCAAATCTATATAGTGAAATGATCAGAAAGGCAAGAGTATATTATAAACATTATTCAGGAGAGAGATCACTCTGTGGAAATGACCACTCAGGGACCACCCCAGGCATCGGGTACAGGGATGCTTGTTGTATTGCTACTCTTTATTCTCAGTCCATATTTTATGCCTAGTTAATATCAAAATATATTATATATAATTTAAAATATATATATTTATATATATATACAAATAAATATTATATATATAATATTTATATTATTATATATTATATTATATATTATATTATTATATATTATATATTATATATATTATATAATTATATATTATATAATTATATAATATATTATTATATATAAATATATATTATAGATATTTATATAATATATAAATAAAAATATATATTTATATATAAATAAATATATATAAATATATACACAAATATATAAATAATATTTATATATAAACAAATATATAAATATTATTTATATATATAAACAAATATATAAATAATATTTATATATATATAAACAAATATATAAATAAAACTATGGGCGAGGCATGGTGGCTCAGACCTATAATCTCAGCACTTTGGGAGGCCGAGGTGGGCAGATCACCTGAGGTCAGGGATTCGAGAGCAGCCTGGCCAACATGGTGAAACTGTATCTCTTCTAAAAATATAAAAATTAGCGGGTGTGGTGTGAGATGCCTGTAATCCCAGCTCCTCGGGAGGCTGAGGCAGGGGAATCACTTGAACCCAGGAGGCAGAGGTTGCAGTGAGCCGAGATCGTGCCATTGCACTCCAGCCTGGGCAACAAGAGCGAAACTCCATCTCAAAAAAAATAATTAAAAAAAAAAGCTAGCCAGACGTAGTGGCTCACACCTGTAATCCCAGCACTTTGGGAGGCCGAGGCGGGCGGGTGACCTGAGGTCGAGAGTTCGAGACCAGCCTGACCAACATGAAGAAACCCCGTCTCTACTAAAAATACAAAATTAGCCAGGCGTGGTGATGCATGCCTGTAATCCCAGCTACTCAGGAAGCTGAGGCAGGAGAATCACTTGAACCCGGGAGGCGGAGGTTGTGGTGAGCCAAGATTGCGCCATTGCACTCCAGCCTGGGCAACAAGAGTGAAACTCCGTCTCAAAAAAAAAAAAACCTGTAAAAATCAGGCTGTAGAAAAGAACAGTTATTATTACCTCATTTTTGTTTAACTGTATATCTGTATTATACATAATGACTACATACAAAAACATGACTTGAAACTTACACATCAAAATATTGATAGTAAAGAGATTTTTTTCATTTATTTGATTTTCTTAAAAATTCTGTTAAAAAGCAGGCATCTTTTTTGTTAAAAATTATTTTAAATTGCATATAAGAATTTTACAATGAAATTGAAATTGTACACAACTTGTGAAAACATGGAATATGACCTTTTTTGGTATGATCCCACGTAGGGAGAAAGCAAACAGGGAAAAAAGATGAAGACACATCTAAGAATGTTATTGTGGGATCACAGGGGATTTTTGCTGACTTCTTTTTGCTTAAATATTTTCAAAATTTCTCCATAGTGTTGCTTTTTTAATAGTGAATGATGGTAAAAGTGTTTGCTTTGTTTTGCTTTAGGAAGAAGGTGCCAGAGGCTTACCGTTTGCTTAAACTCACAGAAGGCCCTATGCATCTTGTTTGCAGCTGAATCTCCAGTGCTCTGCTCATGGTATGTATTCAATACATATTTACAGAATAAATGAATGAGTAAATGAGTGAATTAAAAAAATGAATAAAGAGTGTTAACTGAACAGATGGAAGGGATAAAGCAGAACATGTGGTCTCCAATTTTTATTCGTTCATTCTCTGTCCATTATAGGCTAGAATGGGGATAATTCCCAAAGATACGAAGAAATAGAAGCCCAAGATGGGTGGCTTCTCAGTCCCTTGACTTGGATGAAGTCCTCTCTATCAGCTGAGAAAACACATGGTAGAGATTGATGATCTTTGCAGATTCTTGGGAGGCAGACAGGTTGTGGAATATTGAAGATGAGAAAATAGCAACCAGCTTTCCAAAAAAGGAGGGGGAAAGAAAATAGACCATAGACTCCATCAACTTCAGAGTGGTCAGCTGCCTCTAGACTAGTCAAGATTCTACATATACCTATACAATTCTTTTTTTTTTTTTTTTTTTTTTGAAACGGAGTCTCACTCTGTCGCCCAGGCTGGAGTGCAGTGGCGCGATCTCGGCTCACTGCAAGCTCCGCCTCCCGGGTTCACGCCATTCTCCTGCCTCAGCCTCCCCAGTAGCTGGGACTATAGGCGCCCGCCACCATGCTTGGCTAATTTTTTTGTATTTTTAATAGAGACGGGGTTTCACTCTGTTAGCCAGGATGGTCTTGATTTCCTGACCTCGTGATCCGCCTGCCTCGGCCTCCCAAAGTGCTGGGATTACAGGCGTGAGCCACCATGCCCGGCCTATAATTCTTATTTTAAAAAACCTCTTGTTGGCACTTCAGAAAGGAAGTAGTCACTGCAAGTCAGCATGGTGCAGTTAGGCCGAATCAAGCTGGACCAACCCCATTTCCTTCTCTGGAAGCAATGAACATCTGGGGAAGGGTGTAGACAGAGGGCCTCATAGTCAATGGTCAATAGAACATACTCTGGAATCAGCCGGGGAAACAATTAAATTCAGGAAACAGATACAGTCGTATGTTGCTTAACGATGGGCATAGGTTTTGAGAAATGCTTCATTAGACAATTTCATTGTACAGACATCACATACTTACACAAACCTAGATGGTGGAGCCTGCCACACACCTATGTGGTACAGCAATTGCTCCTAGGCTACAAACCTGTGCAGCATGCTACTGTACAGAATACTGTAGGCAGTTGTAACACAATGGTGAGTATTTGTGTACCTAAACATACCTAAACATAGAAAAGGTACAGTAAAAATAAGGTAGCATAATTTTTGTTTAATGTATTGCTGCTGAACAAATTATGGTATTATAATCTTATAATAAGATGTGTAGTAGGCTACACCATCTAGGTTTGTGTAAGTACATGATGTCTGTATAATGATGAAATTGCCTAACAAAGCATTTCTCAGAACATATGCCTGTTGTTAAGTGTCATATATGCAGTCTGTCATTGATAAAAACATCATTATGTGGCACATAACTATATACACTGCTGCATGGGCCAGTGTGCAAAAACAACTTTACTAAAATAAGAATAGTCTAATAAAAAATAAAGCCATAATTCTCCCCATGCCTCCTTCTGCAACTCCAGCCTTTCTCCTTTGAATAGGGGAAGTGGGGCCAGTCAAGCAAGACCGCAGCTCTGGGAGGAGGGTGAATGTTGTTTACCGAAACGTGGGAGGCAGATGATTCAGTAACTTAGATGTGGGAGGCCAGAAGTTGGCATAGACACCCAAGGGATCATATGATTCAACTATACACCAACGAAAAATGACTGCATGTAAAAATTGGTAAAATTTTAATAAGATCTGTTTTGTTGATAATATTGTAGAGGCCAGGCACGATGGCTGGTTGGGCGCGGTGGCTCATTGCCTGTAATCCCAGCACTTTGGGAGGCTGAGGCAGGCGGATCACTTGAGGTCAGGGGTTCAAGACCAGCCTGGTCAACATGGAGAAACCCCATATCTACTAAAAATACAAAAATTAGCCAAGCATGGCGGTGAGCACCTGTAATCCCAGCTACTCAGGAGGCTGAGGCAGAAGAATCACTTGAACCCAGGAGACAGAGGTTGCAGTGAGCCAAGTTGGTGCCACTGCACTCCAGCCTGGGTGACAGAGCAAGACTCTGTCTCAAAAAATAATAATGATAATGATATTGTAGAACTGTCAATTTTCTAGTTTTGATGATCATAATGCATTTTTTTATACGGTTGTATATGAAGTTTTATAAGCTTCCCATTGGGGGAAGCTGAGTCAAGATTGCACAGAAACTTTATGTACTATTTCTGCAATTTCTATGACAGTGTAAAGTTATTTTAAAATAAAAAGTTACCATAAAAACAAAAGATTCTTTATGACCTGAAA
Source organism: Pan troglodytes (assembly GCF_028858775.2). Taxonomy (NCBI): domain Eukaryota; kingdom Metazoa; phylum Chordata; class Mammalia; order Primates; family Hominidae; genus Pan; species Pan troglodytes. The sequence continues at coordinate 31,569,413 of NC_072417.2, forward strand.
AAATTATTTCCTCATCATTATTGTAACTTAAACAGTTTTATTATCTTCAAAATCAATATTTGGAGTCATAAAGTTGTAATTCAATATCGGGTAATTTCTAAACATTAACTCTATGTGAGATTCATGAGGGTGCCCTGAGACTGGGCTAGAAACAGAATAATCAAGGTGGAACAGGTCTGGGCGTGGTGGCTTATGCCTGTAATCCCAGCACTTTGGGAGGCCGAGGCAGGAGGATCACTCGAGCCTAGGAGTTCACAACCAGCCTGGGAAACATAGTAACACCTCATCTCTACTACAAAATTTTAAAAATTAGCCAGACATACTGGTGCACTCCTGTAGTCTCAGCTACTCAGGAGGCTGAGGTGGGAGGATTGCTTGAGCCCAGGTGGTCTAGGCTGGAGTGAGCCATAATTGTGCCACTGCACTCCAGCCTGAATGACAGAACAAGGCCCTACCTAAAAGAAAAAAAAAAAAAAAAAAAAAGCAAAGTAAAACCTCCCATGAAAAAAGCAAGAGCCAGAATGGGCTAGTTCTTGGGCTGCTCCTTCCCTGGAAGCTTAAATTAAGGAGAGAGGCTCTCAAGGAAGGACAAAGAAAGGGCTTGATGCATGGGAAATCACAATTTTGAAAATAATAGCTATCACTTATTCTCCCATGTGGCTTTCACAGGTTACCTAATTTCTCTATGCCTTGGTTTGCTTCTCTATAAAATGGAGATGATAATAACATCTACAATGCAAGTTTGTTGTGATGGTTAAATTAATTAATACATACATTTAAGCTCATAGAACACCACCTGGCACAGAATAAATGCTTAATAAAAATGGTAGTCATGCCAGGTTTGTGCTTTACATACATCATTTCTAATCTCACAACTACCCTGCCAGAGAGAAAGCATCAATCTCCTCTTCACAGGTGTGGAAACTCATTCAGAGGGTAAATGACACTTGCAGCCAAATGAGTTAGTAATGTTGGTGAAGAAGTTAAGTCTTGGGACTTGGAATTGACATCCCGGTTTCAGGTCTCAGCCACTTAACAATGGGTTAACGCCAACAAGTTCCTTAACCTTACCAAGGCTTGCCAAGTTTATGTTCCTAATGGAACAAGAATATCAACCTCTTAGAGTTTAAGGGAGAATTAAATAACACATTATATAGAAAGCACCTACCAAACTTAGGAGAGGCAAAAATCCATCTCCATTTTCTTAAGATCCCACCTGGACTCAAGAATTAAATTGACATATGATAGATTAATAGGAGAAAAGTACACAAATTTAGTTAATACAAGTTTTACATGACACAAGATCCCTCATAAGGAACAGAAACTCAAAGAAGCAGTTAGGGTCGGTTACTTATACACTGAATTGGACAAAAAATAGGAAGTTGTGAAATGTGATAAGGCAAAGGGGCTGCGCTGGGTGATTAATTGGGTACAGAAATGACTAAGGTGATAAGGTTTGTTTGTATAGACTTCTCTCGGCTTCAGCTTCCCATCCTTAATAAGAATATTATTTTTCTTTCGGTATAAGGAGGACATCTTTCACATGGGCATTTCATTTCCTGCCTTTGATAAAGACAATAAAGGTCAAAATAAAGAAGGATCTTCTTGCACCTGCTGGGTTCTTTTTTTACATGCCTTTAATTTAAAATATGCAAGAACAGTGAATTTTGGGTGGCATATTCTTAACTCCTTCACAAATAAAGATCCTTATTTTTTCTCCTACACACAAAAAAGGATAGTGGATTTGGTCAAGCGAGAGTGAGGTTCCTGGTAGGGATAAAGTGTGAGTGGGTTTATTATTCAATGATGATGAACAACTTACACAAGAGAAATGGCAGATTCCAGTGGCTGTAGGTAATTTAGTATTTTGGCTTTAGGTGTGTTTCTTGTCTGAGTGAAAGGCATTGCCTCCCATTCTTGGTGCACAGAGTAGCATGTCTGAGTCTCCTAGAGCATGGCTTAGCCCTACTTCCACCTGCTTCTTTCCAGATATGAATGACAACATCAGTAAGTGCTGCTACATCACCTGGAGGATCCCATGCAAGTATGTGATACATTATTATCTGTCTAATTCATGAAGTGTGTCCCAAACCCACCACCCTGTGAGTTTCACTCCATTAATCAGACTCAGTGGGATGGAGACTGTTGAGAGAAGCACCAACCATCAGAGCACCTGCCAGGTGTTGCAGACACAGGGAGAGGCAGTGGAGGGCCAGCCTGGGGGCTTTCTGCCTGGGCTGGAGTCTTCTAGGTGGAAGCAGTTCCCAGTAAATGGAGCAGCATGGTGGGGAAGGGAAGCAGAAGGCTGAAAGGAGGCTGCTAGAAGTGGGGTGGGGTGGACTTGGGAGTCCAAGTGAATGGAATCAGTGCTGCATTGCCCAATAGGCAACCGGCAGGTGCTTAGGAAATCAACAAATAATGCTTTTGAAAGAATACAATATTTGCAACTTCATACATGTACACAGTGATCAAAGTGGCTATTATTTAAAAAAATCAAAAGTCCCTTATACAGTCTTATCATTATTTTTCAGTTAGTATTGGGTATTTGAAATTACATGCTGAAACACAGAATAACCTTTTTAGAGCCTAGGACCACTCAGGTCTTGCTCTGACCCTGGTTGGAGCTCACCTTCGGGAAGGAGACAAAAGCCCCCAAATTGACCAGAGAATGGAAGAAAGATGGGATGATCCCTCCTCAGCTTTTGCATTCCTCCATTTTTGATCCTTCTACCCCTTGACTCATAATTTAGACACAAGTAAATGTCTCGCCTGCTTGGGTTTGAGGTAAACGTTAGTTCAGGGTTAATTGGATGAGCTGAAACACTCTGAGCATGGAGAGAAAGGATCTAGTCATGGCCAACCGCTAATCCCACAGCCCCAGCCACTGCATGGTAGCTGTCCTGCCCTGAGATTAATCCCCAATGACAGTTTTTTCCTGATCTCCTCCACTGTGCTGAATTCCATTCTATTCTGAAGCTTGGCTCTGACACCCTCTTTGGGGTATGTGGAGGCTCAGGGACCCAGTGAGCTGTTGGTAGCAATATTAGACATTGACTTGTGAACATGTTACTTGAGCTTTGGAGAAAGTAAAGAAGGATATTGGAAGAAAGCTGTATTGGACCCAGCTAGATCACTGGACTCCAGCAAGTCAGGCTGGAGAGGAGGGAGTTGGCACGTGAAGCAAAAAGCTTAGAAGGACCCATGAGGTGGGGACTAGGGCCCCTATATATGGACTTTGGGTGGCCTTGAAATAATATGCAGCATATTAGATATAGATCTGCTCCTTGAAAGTTAGACTGTATGGCCAAACCCCAAACCCAAATATGGATTTCTTACTTCTAGGCATTTGTCTCTCATGGTTCTTTCTATCCATGGAGTTTGCAAACTCCACTTTCTCTTCTGCTTTCTCTCTCCTGCTTTCTCTGTCTGCTTTTCAAGATTTCTGTCAAATGCTACATCTTCTCTGATCCTCCCAGACCAAAGTGGCCCATCTCCACCTCCTCTGACACACCACAGCCTGTGACACCCTCATTCCACATTTATTGGGCACTGCTCCCAGTGCCAGATACTGGGGTAACCTAGACATGTACCATCCCAGCCCTCAGGAGCTTACATTCTAGGGGGTGGAATGGGAAATGGGGAAATGATCCTCAAGCGAACGAGTATACAAAGTAATTTCCAATGGTAACCAATGCTTTGAAAGACCTAAAACAGGCTATGGTGTGTGGGTCCTTTAGGAAAGGTCAGAGGAGGCCTCTCTAAGAAGGTGACAATTAATCTGAGCCCTACAAGATGAGGAAGATTCAGCCATAAAACAAGCCAGAGGTAGGAAAGCATCCAGGCAGAGAAACCAGAAAAGGCAAAGGCCCTGGGGTGGTTGTGTTTGCCTAATGAAAAGAAGGCCAGTGGGACTGGAAGGTCAGAGAGAACAGTAGACCTGTCAGAGCCTTGTAAGCCAAAGGTTGTCAGTAGATGGGCATGGCCTGATTTGGGTTTTAGAAAGAGTACTCTGGCTTCAGGACAGAGAACAGGTTTGAGGGGAGCAAGAAGGGAAGCAGGTGGACCAATTAGGAGACCATTGCAATAGTCCAGGTAAAAGACTGAACTAAGGCAGGGGCACTGAGAATGGAGAGGAGGCAACAGATTGCAGATATTCTTTAGAAAGAACCAACTTATTGATGGACGCATGAGTGCAGGGGGCAGAGGGGTGCTGCTCACTTGTCCTCTGTCTCTCATTGCCTGGTATGGCGGACACTCAGGGCTATTTTGTAAATTTCAGTCCCAACTACAGTTAACCCAGTGGCAGAGCCTGTGCAGTATTCCTTTCCATGTGTCCAGGCAGTCACCATATTCTTTCCAGCTCCCTGGGTTGCCTCATCTCTAACAGGGTCCTTCTCCCTCAAATCCTGCCTGGCCGCCAAGAGAGAAGTATAGATCATAAAATTCAACCTCATCCCTCCTCTCCAGATCCTGAGGCTTGGCTTTTACTCTATGGCTTTGTGAAAAGCAGAAGCAATAATCCAACCACGTGTCTTCTTAACAAGGAAATATTTTACTTTTAAATGGAAGGGCGCAGTTATTAAAGGGTCAAAGACCAACTCAAGGCAGGGATGGGCTGGGTAAGTTAGGGACTCTATTCTTTGAATCTTTAGAGGCCCAAATACAGGAAATGTCAGGGCAAAGAAAAGAACAGGAAAGAAAAGGTTGGTAGGAATTTGACAGGTCTGTCTGTGACTGCTTAAGATGATGCTAAGGCCTTTTTGGGAATAATATTTAAAATTCTAAGGAAATTGAACACTTAAACAAAGGATTTTTAGCAAAGCAATTTTACTTTTGCGCAGAGGGGTGTTTCTCCTTGGCCAGTCGCCATGAGAGCACACTTGAATAAAGGGGCATGAAAGCCTTTATTTCTGACGCAAGTCTTGCTTTTGTATTTTTTTTTTCATTGGCCAGGATTGGGTTGTACGCTTTAAACTAATTCTGTTTGGCTAAATATTTGAACTTTTTTGTTTCAGATAAGGTGGGCATGTAAGGGAGAGAGGGGAAAGGGGAAGGGGTGTCTGTAATGAGCTAGAGAGTTAGTCTTTTTTTTTTAATAAGGAAAGGAATGTGAGCTGGTACTTCTAACACCTGGTATTGCGGCATGTCTGGGCATGTAACAAAGGCAGAAAGGAAGAAAAAAAGACAAAAAGGAAAAAGGGGTGGGGAGGAACTATTAAAGAATAAAGGATTGATTAGGCTATTTGAAGAGAAAGTTCATCATATCTTACAGCCTGAAGCTGACCTGGCCATGCTTTAAAGGAAATGAACCCAAAGAAGGGCTTTAGATTTAAAGGAAATGAACCCAGAGAAGCCTCGAAGGGGGCTTCTCTTTCCAGTGCATTCCCAGGAGCAGCCCTAGATGAGGCCACACTGCAGACCACCGCTAAGCTTTTGGCATGAGTCTCACACTCCCAGGAAGAGAGGCAGATGCCTCATGATAGGCATAAATCAACAGCCCCTGCGTGTGTGTCACTGATAGCTTGAACGAGGACAACTTTGGGGGGAAACTATATAGCAGTTTCATTTTGGTCTCCCGTTGTGTCTTTAATTTTGAGGGCTGGTTCTTCCTCTGCCCCTGTATAAAACTCAAGGCAGGACCCATGATTTTTCTAGTTGCTCTCAACTAATACCAACCAGTCCCTGATATGTGCTAGTTCCTCCTGCCTCAAGACTTTTGCACAAACTGCTTCCCTTCCCTTTGTCTCCCTTTTCCTCACCTGTCAACTTAGCAAACATTGCTCATTTTATAATTCTCAGCTTAAATGCTACTTTCTCAGAGAGGCATTCTCTGGGCCCCCAATATATTCTTTTCCATGGTGTGGCTTATCACAGTGTGTAAGTACATGTTTATTTGTGTGATTATTTAATTTTGTCTCCAGGAGGAAAGGAACATAATCTTTTTGGCTCTTTGTGTGATACTCTTGGTGCTGAGCAGAATGCCCAGCACGTGGTAGATGTTCAGTAAATTTATATTAAATGGATGGACGGATGGATGGATGGACAGATGGATGGATGAGAGGTGGATGGGTGGATGAACAGATGGATGGAGGGACAGATGGATGGATGGACAGATGGATGGATGGATGGATGGGAGATGGATGGATGGATGGACAGATGGATGGATGAGAGGTGGATGGGTGGATGAACAGATGGATGGAGGGACAGATGGATGGATGGATGGATGGATGGATGGGAGATGGATGGATGGATGGACAGATGTATGGATAGATGGATGGACATATTGATGAATGGACAGATGGATGGATGGGAGATGGATGGATGGATGGACAGATGGATGGATAGATGGATGGACATATTGATGAATGGACAGATGGATGGATGGGAGATGGATGGATGGATGGACAGATGGATGGATAGATGGATGGACATATTGATGAATGGACAGATGGATGGATGGGAGATGGATGGATGGATGGACAGATGTATGGATAGATGGATGGACATATTGATGAATGGACAGATGGATGGATGGGAGATGGATGGATGGATGGACAGATGGATGGATAGATGGATGGACATATTGATGAATGGACAGATGGATGGGTGGATATTCTAACAGGAAGCTCCCATTGATTTTACCTTTTTCCTCAAGTTCCAATATGGCTCGGCACAGCACTGTTACCAATCCTGTCTTTATTTAAGTGTTTTTGTGTTTTGTTCATTGTGATTTTTTCAGTAGTAATTTTGATTTTTTAAATAGTTCACTAAAATATTACTTATTTTTACTACTGAACTTTTTGGTGTCCCCTTGGGTTTTCAACACAAGCGCAAGGCTAGTGCCTCATTTACCACCATCTGGTCCTGACCTGCCCATAGTAAGCACTTAATAAATGATAATGATTGTTAAAATAATCACTGTCGTAACAAGAAGAGCAAGATATAATAAGACAATCACAGGCTTTAGAGTCAGGCAAACTTGGGCTCCAACCACTGACCTTGGGGAACTTGGGTTCCAACTGCTGACCTCAGGGGTGAAAAAAGCTAGCAGGGCCTGAAAAGAGGAGGAAGGCTGGGTACTTCCCAAGGGAGAGGAAGACTTCTGGACACCTATCAGGTGTGCAGACACAGAGAGAAGCTGAGCACCTTTTGGCCTGGGCTGAGCCTTCAAAGAGATGGAGGAGGTGGTCCCAGTGGGTAGAGAGGGGCCAAGTCTGGGACAAAGAAGAAGAAGGAGGGAACTGCCTGAAAGGATCGCATGAATCACCGTGGAGGACACTGGCTCAGGTGTGTATAGGGTCCTGGGGAATAGGGAGCAACCCCTCGGAAAGGAGACTTGCCCAAAGCCAGAAGTCTCCAGGATTCCATGGGGAAGGTAGGAACTTGTACAGAGTCTCAACTCCTCAGCCTCTTGTGCCTCATCTTCATCATCCAAAGGGTGCAGTACATTAGTGACAACTCCACAGTGCCTGAAGTCATGACTACACAAGACCCAGTGAAAAATGAAAGTGTGAGGCCCCTTGTTAAAAAACTACTAACTCCTAAACAACAACGGCAGCAGAGCCTCAAACCAAGAGCAAGGACCTGTGTAATTGCACAGGTCACACGCCCATGATGCCAGCCGTGATCTAGAGCTCACAGCACAGTCTCCACACTGCAGTTGAGGTATCCCAGTTCAGGATGCAGCAGGAGCAGAGCCCAAGGCTCCTACCCCATCCCCTCACCTCTGCCAGCCCTTGGGAATTTCTCTGCCCAGGATTTAATCCCAGGCCCACTTTCTCTCAGCTCTCACTCATTGTGCCAAATTATGACTCCCAGCCCTCTGGGGGCCCAAGGAAGCCATAGGCTCCAGGTCTCAGTGTAGATTTGGTATCAGAGCCTTGGAGAAAACACCAAGGGCTGTTCCATGAAAATTGTGCTGGACACGGCAAGAACTTGAGCGGTTTCTTTGGGCCCTGACAGTTGGGACCTCAGAACTGAAGGAGTGGAGAGTCAGAACCATGAGCACGAAGCCAGAAAGAGCCCAGGAGTGGGGAATGAAAGATTCTTTATACTTTGAGTCTTATGTGACAGAAAGCTCTCTCAAAATTTCCTCGAGCAAAACCAGAAATAGTTTATTAGCTCATAAATTCAGAGTGGATGGCAGGCGTACAGCTCAGGGAAAACCAGCCCCAGGGCATGCAGTTCCACAGGATCCTGGTATCAATGGCATTGCTCTTCTGAAGGCAGACCACAGGACCTCCACTTCCTGAAGGAGCTGCTGCTTTTCTGTCATTAGAATCTGAAAAATCCCTGGGAAGGACCCCAATTGTCTGACTGGGGAGGTAGGTGCACATCTATTGCAAAGGAGGAGGCACAGTGATGGGCAAGAGCCTCACAGAACCTAATAGCTATATGGGCAGTTCCTCCAAGAAGAGGGCATCTTTCCAGAAGAAAGGAAGGTGCTGAAAAAAACAAACACATGCCCCCTACTTTACTTAAAAAGAAAATACTTGATCACAGAACTTGTCTTAAAGTATTGATAGCCGTGCTAAATGTTAATCGTACCCTTGAGCATTTATCCTGGAGAATGAAGACTTACAGTCACACAAACAAAGCAGTACATGAATGTTTATTGCAGCATTATTTATAATAGCCCAAAACTGGAAATACCCAGATGTCCTTCAGTGGATAAATGATTAAACAAACTGTGGTTCAACCGTATCATGGAATACTATTCAGCAATAAAAAGAATGAACTATTGGCACATGCAACAACCTGAATGAATCTCCAGAGAATTCAGCTGAGTGAATAAAGCCAATCCCAAGAGGTGACATACCATATGATTCCATTTACATAACATGCATAAAATGACACCATTATAAACATGGAGAACAGATTCGTGGTTGCCAAGAATTGAGGAAGGGGTGGGGTGGGTGGGAGGGAGATAAGTGTAGCTATACAAGGGTTACATGAGGGAGCCTTGTGGTGAAGGAACTGTTCTGTATATTGATGATACCAATGTCAATATCCTCTACTATATTGTACTATCGTTTTGCAACATGTCGCTTTTGGGAGAAACTGGTGTCAAAGTCAAACAAAATATAGAGATGAATCTCTAAATTTAAAATGTCTTATTTGGGATGCAAGAATTACAATTCAAGACATACACACTGTCTGGGTAGTCTTTAGTATGTCCAAAGACCAAAGAGTAAGCTAGAGGCTTTATTAAAAAGAGAAAAGTTACATATTGTTTTGCAAGAAAGTTCATTGGCACTAGTAAAGTTTTAGGAAACTGGCAAGTTGTGATTGGTGAGTGATAGCAGTGGGTAAGACTAGTCTTAGAACCACAGCAGGTTGTTTCAGTAACTATTAGATAAAATGGGTTTCAGGATAGCACAGGCTGAAACTTCAGCAGCCAGGCTTGCAGAGGACTACATTCTTGGAGCAATGTTATATGTCCCAGACAGGCTTGCATGCAGAGAATTACATTATTAGACCAGTGTTGGTTGTTTTTTTTTTTTTTTTTTTTTGAGACAGTCTCGCTCTGTCGCTCAGGCTGGAGTGCCGTGGCGTGATCTCGGCTCACTGTAACCTCCGCCTCCCAGATTCAAGCAGTTCTGCCTCAGCCTCCTGAGTAGCTGGGATTACAGGTACCCGCCACCATGCCCAGCTAATTTTTGTATTTTTAGTAGAGACGGGGTTTCACCATGTCTATTGGGCTGGTCTGAAATTCCTGACCTCGTGATCCACCCTCCTTGGCCTCCCAAAGTGCTGGGATTACAGGCGTGGGCCACTGTGCCCAGCCTAGACCAATGTTACATGTCCTCAGTGTTTTCTCCCCCTGGCATCTCAACTCTGTTTTAGTTGGGTATGACAAGAATGACCCAACTGTATGGTCAACTTTTACACTGTGTAAAGAGTACACTACCCAGGATCTCTCTATATTATTTCTTACAATTGCATGTGAATCTACAATTACCTCAAAATAAAAAAGTCCAATTTAAAAACATTAATGATCATGCTTATGTGTACATTATTTGTATACTATAGACACATCCAAAATGTGCCTCAATTTGATCATTTCCATGCCTTTGTCTTAAATAGTGAGGTCTAGTATTAGAGAGACCTTGGTTCAAATGCCAGCTTTGCCCTTTAATACCCATGTGGGTATATAGCAAATACTAGCAAATTACTTTATTGCTGTATGTCTCCATAGCCTCAACTGGAAAAAGAGCTAATGACTGTACCTATTTCACAAGATTGTAGTTAAGATTTAATTATATAATAATTGTAAAACATAAAACAGTAAGTAGCCCATATCTCATTGCAACTATTTACTATCCTTATTTGCAGTTACAGCTGACTAGGATCTTCTTCCTCCCTCCCCTGCCTTTTGAAGCAGTATACAGTCTCCGTCCTATTTCTGAGACCTGCATCAAATGCTATCCCTTTCAGAAATGTTTCTCTGCATCCCAGTCCAAAGGGATGCATCTGGACCTCCCTTGAAATCTCCAATGGGCACAAAGGCTCCACAGCTCTGGATGGCAGAAACTTCCTCAATCCTCTATCTCTACCCTAACTAGAATAAAGCATCTTTACTAAGATTTATGTAGTCCTTCTCTAACAAGTACCTAGTTTAATTAAAAGCAACAAGCCTCAGCCGGGCACAGTGGCTCACACCTGTTATCCTAGCACTTTGGGAGGTGGAGGTGGGAGGATCACTTCAGCCCAGGAGTTCGAAACCAGCCGGGGCAACATAGCAGGACCCCGTTTCTACAAAAAAAAATTTTTAAGTTAGCCAAGCATGGTGGTGCATGCCTGCAGTACGGGCTACTTGGGAGGCTAAGGTGGGAGGACCACTTGAGCCTGGGAGGTCAAGGCTGCAGTGAGCCATGATTGTGCCACTGCACTCCACCCTGGTGAACAAAGGAAGACCCTGTTTCAAAAAAATTTTAAAAATAAAGCAACAAGCCTCTTCTTGAATAAGGAACTATTACTTTTGCGTTCAGCAAATTTATAAAAAAGATAAATCTATCCTTATGGCCCAAAAGGAGGATTATCAGTTAGCTTTTGCTACATCATAAAACACCACAAAATGTAGTGGCTTAAAACAGCAAACAGCTATTCTCACAATTCTGTAGGTTGGATGGGTAGTTCTCCCGGTCTGAGCCAGCTCAGCCAGGGTTTGAAGGCCTAGGATAACCTCTCAGGTGGGACAGTTGGGATGTCTGGGGACCTTTCTCTCCTTGTGGTCTCTCCTCCTTTGGGAGGCTAGCATAGGCTGGCACACATGGTGGTATAAAAGTTCTCAGCAGTGAAATATTAATAATGCAAGTATCAATGCACCAGCACTTTTCCGGCCTCTGTTTTCATCACATTTTCTATTGTCTCATTGTCCAAAGACAGTCACATAGCAAAGACCAGATTCAGTAGGCGAAGGGACTTCCCAAGGTTATGCACACTGGGTGGTAGGAATTACTGCACCCATTTTTGCAAACAGTCTATCAAAGGAAGGAATTAGTTAAATATTTAAACCAAGATCTAATTTCAGATAACCAGTGTGAGTTAGGAGAAACGTTTGGCACAAAACTGAAACCAATTCATTTGACTTGGTATCACCAAATACACATACAGTGGCTGGTATACAGGAATGGTCAGAAGATATTTAAGGGACTCCATCTCTGTGCAACCCTAGAGCAGTTTCAATTGCATGGCATAGCGCAGACTTTAGCCACAGGCCTCTTTAAGGAGACATTGTTTGGATTGGTTTTGTTTCTCTAAAAAGGACCTGGGCCCAGTCTTACACAAGAAACAAGAAGATGAGTTGGCAGGCTCTGTTATTCCCCTTATCACTTAAGAAGAAAGTTTTTCTCGTGTAATAGGCCATTTAAGATCATGCACAAGGATTCCCAGGCAAGATGCCTGAATAGGAACAGCTCTGGTCTGCAGCTCCCAGTGAGACCAACCCAGAAGGCGGGTGATTTCTGCATTTCCAACTGAGGTACCCAGTTCAGCTCATTGGGACTGGTTAGACGGTGGGTGTAGCCCATGGAGGGTGAGCAGGAGCAGGGTGGGGCATTGCCTCACCCTGGAAGCACAATACAGTCTTACAAGCCTACTCTGGACCAAGCGGCTGACCCCTTCTTCCAACCCCCTTCTCACTATCTCTTTTGCCCTAATAAAGATGGAGGGCTATGTAAAGCTCAGGGCCTTTGTCCACTAGAGGCAAAGTGGCCCCTGACTAAATATATTCTTTTGTCTCTTGTCTTTTATTCCCACGTTCACCCCCTTTGTTCAGTCCCCCTAGGTCTGTATAAATTACACAAGGGGTCAGGGAACTCCCTCCCCTAGCCAAGGGAAGCCATGAGGGACTGTGCTGTGAGGGACAGTGCTATCCGGCCCAGATACTATGCTTTTCCCATGGTCTTCGCAACCCACAGACCAGGAGATTCTCACGGGTGCCTACACCACCAGGGCCCTGGGTTTCAAGCACAAAACTGGGCGGCCATTTGGGTAGACACTGAGCAAGCTGCAGGAGTTTTTTTGTACCCCAGTGGCACCTGGAACACCAGCAAGACAGAACAGTTCACTCCCCTAGAAAGGAGGCTGAAGCCAAAGAGCCAAGTGGTCTCGCTCAGCAAATCCCACCCCCACGGAGCCCAACAAGCTAAGATCCACTGGCTTGAAATTCTCGCTGCCAGCACAGCAGTCTGAAGTCTACCTGGGACGTGCAAGCTTGGTGGGGGGAGGGGTGCCCACCATTACTGAGGCTTGAGTAGGCAGTTTCCCCTCACAGTGTAAACAAAGCCACCTGGAAGTTCGAACTGGATGCAGAACCCACCTCAGTGCGGCAAAGCCGCTGCAGTCAGACTGCCTCTCTAGATTCCTACTCTCTGGGCAAGGCGTTTCTGAAAAAAAGGTAGCAGCCACAGTCAGGGACTTATAGACAAAAGTCCCATCTCCCTAGGACAGAGCACCTGGGGGAAGGGGTGGCTGTGGGCGCAGCTTCAGCAAACTTAAACATTCCTGCCTGCCAGCTCTGAAGAGAGCAGCAGATCTCCCAGCACAGCACTCAAGCTCTGCTAAGGGACAGACTGCCTCCTCAAGTGGGTCCCTGTCCCCCATGCCTCCTGACTGGAAGACACCTCCCAGCAGGGGTCAACAGACACCTCATACAGGAGAGCTCCGGCTGGCATCTGGCGGGTACCTCTCTTGGATGAAGCTTTCAGAGGAGGGAGCAGGCAGCAATCTTTGCTGTTCTGCAGCCTCCACCAGTGATACCCAGGCAAACAGGGTCTGGAGGGGACCTAAAGCAAACTCCAGCAGACCTGCAGAAGAATGGCCTGACTGTTAGAAGGAAAACTAACAAACAGAAAGCAATAGCATCAACATCAACAAAAAAGATGCCCACACAAAAACCCCATCTGAAGGTCACCAACGTCAAAGACCAAAGGTAGATAAATCCACGAAAATGAAGAAAAACCTTTGCAAAAAGGCTGAAAATTCCAAAAACCAGAATGCCTCTTCTCCTCCAAAGGATCACAACTCCTCGCCAGCAAGGGAACAAAACTGGATGGAGAATGAGTTTGATGAATTGACAGAAGTAGGCTTCAGAAGGTGGGTACTAACAAACTCCTCCAAGCTAAAGGAGCATGTTGTAATCCAATGCAAGGAAGCTAAGAACCTTGATAAAAGGTTATAGGAACTGCTAACTAGAATAGCCAGTTTAGAGAAGAGCATAAATGACCTGATAGAGCTGAAAAACACAGCACGAGAACTTCGTGAAGCATACACAAGTATCAATAGCCGAATTGATCAAGCAGAAGAAAGGATATCAGAGACTGAAGATCACCTTAATGAAATAAAGCGTGAAGACAAGATTAGAGAAAAAAGAATGAAAAGGAATGAACAAAGCCTCCAAGAAATATGGGACTATGTGAAAAGACCAAACCTACATTTGATTTGTGTACCTGAAAGTGACGGGGAGAATGGAACTAAGTTGGAAAACACACTTCAGGAAGCCAGGAGAACTTCCCCAACCTAGCAAGACAGGCCAACATTCAAATTCAGGAAATACAGAGAACACCACAAAGATATTCCTCGAGAAGAGCAACCCCAAGACACAAAATCAACAGATTCTCCAAGGTTGAAATGGAAGAAAAAATGTTAAGGGCAGCCAGAGAGAAAGGTCTGGTTACCCACAAAGGGAAGCCCATCAGACTAACAGTGGATCTCTCTGAAGAAACCCTACAAGCCAGAAGAGAGTGGGGGCCAATTCAACATTCTTAAAGAAAAGAATTTTCAACCCAGAATTTCATATCCAGCCAAACTAAGCTTCATAAGTGAAGGAGAAATAAAATCCTCTACAGACAAGAGAGCCTGCCTTACAAGAGGTCCCGAAGGAAGCACTAAATATGGAAAGGAAAAACCTGTACCAGTCACTGAAAAACATACCAAAATGTAAAGATGATTGACACTATGAAGAAACTGCATCAACGAATGGGCAAAATAACCAGCTAACAACATAATGACAGAATCAAATTCACACATAACAATATTAGCCTTAAATGTAAACAGGCTAAATGCCCCAATTAAAAGACACAGACTGGCCAATTGGATAAAAGAGTCAAGACCCATCAGTGTGCTGTATTCAGGAGATCCATCTCACGTGCAAAGACACACATAGGCTCAAAATAAAGGGATGGAGGAATACTTACCAAGCAAATAGAAAGCAAAGAAAAGCAGGGGTTGCAATCCTAGTCTCTGATAAATAGACTTTAAACCAACAAAGATAAAAAATGACAAAGAAAGACATTACATAATGGTAAAGGGATCACTGCAACAAGAAGAGCTAACTATCCTAAATATATATGCACCCAAAACAGGAGCACCCAGATTTATAAAGCAAGTTCTTAGAGACCTACAAAGAGACATAGACTCCCACACAATAATAGTGGAAGACTTAAACACCTCACTGTCAATATTAGACAGATCAACTTGACAGAAAATTAATAAGGATATTAAGGACTTGAACTCAGCTCTGGGCCAAGCGGACCTAATAAATATCTACAAAACTCTCCACCCTGACAGAATATACATTCTCAGCACCACATAGCACTTATTCTAAAATAGAACACATAATTGGAAGTAAAACACTCCTCAGCAAGTGCAAAAGAACAGAAATCATAACAGTCTCTCAGACCACAGTGCAATCAAATTAGAACTCAGGATTAAGAAACTCACTCAGAACTGCACAACTACATGGAAACTGAACAACCTGCTCCTGAATGACTACTGGGTAAATAACAAAGTTAAGGCAGAAATAAATAAGTTCTTTGAAACCAGTGGGAACAAAGACACAACATACCAGAATCTCTGGGACACAGCAAAAGTAGTGTTTAGAGGGAAATTTATAGCACTAAATGTCCACATCAGAAAGTGGGAAAGATCCAAAATTGACACCCTAACATCACAATTAAAAGAACTAGAGAAGCAAGAGCAAACAAATTCGAAAGCTAGCAGAAGACAAGAAATAACTAAGATCAGAGCAGAACTGAAGGAGGTAGAGACACAAAAAACCCTGCAAAAAATCAATGAATCCAGGTGCTGGTTTTTTGAAAAGATTAACAAAATAGATAGACTGCTAGCCAGACTAATAAAGAAGAAAAGAGAGAAGAATCAAATAGACACAATAAAAAATGATAAAGGGGATATCACCACTGATCCCACAGAAATACAAACTGCTATCAGAGAATACTATAAACACCTCTATGCAAATAAACCAGAAAATCTAGAAGAAATGGATAAATTCCTAGACACATACACCCTCCCAAGACTAAACCAGGAAGAAGTTGAATCCCTGAATAGACCAATAACAAGTTCTGAAATTGAGGCAGTAATTGATAGCCTACCAACCAAAAAAAGCGCAGGACCAGATGGATTCACAGCCGAATTCTACCAGAGGTACAAAGAGGAGCTGGTACCATTCCTTCTGAAACTATTCCAATCAACAGAAAAAGAGAGACTCCTCCCTAACTCATTTTATGAGGCCAGCATCATCCTGATACCAAAACCTGGCAAAGACAAAACAACAACAACAACAAAAAAGGAAATTTCTGGCCAATATCCCTGATGAACATCAATGCAAAAATCCTCAATAAAATACTGGCAAACCAAATCCAGCAGCACATTAAAAAGCTTATCCATGGCTTCATCCCTGGGATGCAAGGCTGATTCAACATATGCAAGTCAATAAATGTAATCCATCACATAAACAGAACCAAAGACAAAAACCACATGATATCTCAATAGATGCAGAAAAGGTCTTCGATAAAATTCAACAACACTTCATGCTAAAAACACTCAATAAACTAGCATTGATGGAACATATCTCAAAATAATAAGAGCTGTTTATGACAAATCCACAGCCAAAATCATACTGAATGGGCAAAAGCTGAAAGCATTCCCTGTCAAGAAATGACAATATGTTGTGTAATCAACATACTGATTGGTGAATATTGTGAAATCTATTCCTTATTTTCTTTCACTAAAAAAATATGCATCTAATACTGTGTCAGGCTCCTCTGTACACCACTTCCATTCTATCAGCTTTATCTCTGACTGTAGCCACCACTACAGCAGCCAGTTGCACACAGGCTCTGCCCAGCTCAAGACGGTATAATCTGACAGCACCTCACCTTGTCCATCATGCACACCCCTCTTTTCCTGCACCGGGGATTCTCTGATGCTGAGGTATAAGAAGGATCAGCTCAATACTCAGGCACATACAACCTGGAAGTCTGGACAAGTAGTTCCTACCACACCTGAGTTTATGTCAATGAAGTGACTTTTGGAAAGCCTTAGGGATGAGAACTGGTTGCCATGGGAGCCAACCATGAGAGGATTGGAAATTTCAGCCTCTACCCCCAAACTCCAGGGAGGGGAGAGAGGCTGGAGATTGATCTGATCACTAATGGTTAATGATTTAATCAATCATGCTTATGTAATAAATCTTCCATAAAAACCTAAGAGAATAGGGTTTAGAGAGTTTTCAGGTTGGTGAACTTGGAACAGTGTTCAGTGGAGGCACTGAGAGGATGGTACACCTGGAGAGGACACAGAAGCTCCAAACCCACTCCCCATGCCTTGCCCTATGCATCTCATTGACCTGGCTGTTCCTGAGTTGTATGCTTTATAAAATAACCCTGTAAGTAAACTGTTCTTCTGAGTTCTGAGAGCTACTTTAGTAATTATGGAATCTGAGGAGGGGGTCTTGGGAAATTCTGATGTGTAGCCAAGTCAAACAGAAGTTGTGCGTAACCTGGGGACCCACTATTTGAGATTGGCATCTGAAGTGTTGCCAGTCTCACGGGACCGAGCCCTTAACCTGTGTGGTCTATGCTAACACCAGGTAGTCTCAGAAGTGAAGCATTGAGAATAGTAGTAGAGAATAAATGGGAGTTTTCTTTTGAAGGAATAATAAGATTCTGGCTATATTTTTGGAAGTAGGGCCAAAAATACTTATTAATGAATTAGATATGGGGTATGAGATAAACAGAGGAGTCAAGGACATCTCCAGACACTGGACGAGGACTATTCCTTTCCCAGAGACTAAGCGCAGGGCTGAGAAGGAAGGCAGGCTACCCCCACAAGGGGACATTTTAGCTCCCATGTGCTCATCCTTGCCCTACACTCTCCCCATTATATTCTAGAGTAGCTCAGCTTACGCTAGACAATCATGCTGTGCGAGTACACATCATGGGCTGTACATCACGGGATGTCGTATGAGCTGTGTTTACCGGCAGAGATCACAGCTCTACAAGTTGAAGTGTTCTCTCTGGTGGTCCCCATGTGTACAGGCTATTTGAGCATCTGAAGGTGGTTAGCTCCTAAGGAAAAAAAACTCCACTGTTTAGAGGATGAATGAATCTCCCAGAGGGAAGGATCCATCATAAAGTATTTGCTCTCTCTGCCTGTACTTATTGGAACAACTCGGGAAGTCCACAAGGACAGTCCAAGTCATCTTTGTCGTCTACTTCCTGTTGCATTCTCAGCCTTGTTTCCTTTTTAGAAAGAGCCTGTTAACTATCATAAGTCAAAAAACAGCATTCTGACCTCTGCCCTGTAACTTCCTCTTCTTCTTATAAATACAAGGGCAGAACTGGCATCCCGGGAAGCCAGGAAGCAGTGAGCCCAGGAGTCCTCGGCCAGCCCTGCCTGCCCACCAGGAGGATGAAGGTCTCCGTGGCTGCCCTCTCCTGCCTCATGCTTGTTACTGCCCTTGGATCCCAGGCCCGGGTCACAAATGGTGAGTCCAGTGAGCTTTCTCTCAGATGACCAGGTTCATGGTAACTCAAGCTCTGTGGCAGAGACACATTGCCCTCCTGTAACTACTCTCCATCCCAGACGTGGTCATGGTACTAATTTAAAAGCAGCACCAGAGTATAGACCTGGTTCTGTCTGCAGGCTTTGAACCCTGGGAGGGGAATATACACATATGGCTGGTCCAATGTGGGGCCAATTATTTCCCTTTTCACAGCAAAAATTATTTGATACCTTCCCTTAGCAGACATAGGACTATTAAGTGCTAGATTAAAAGAAGTGTAGTAAAATTACAAATTTGTAGAAAGAAGCATAGAATTGTATGATGCTAAAACTGTTACATACCATCTAGTAGTATCTATCATATCATTTTGGAGAAGAAATGGAACAAGCCACACAAATGACTCAACCAAGGTCACCTAACCATCGTATTTTTTTGTTTAACAAATGCACTTCTAGTACTTCCTGTGTACAGGGCAGGCACTGTTCTAAGTGTCTTACAGATATTAACACATCAGTTCCACCTAACAACCCTGTGGGATATGTATTAGATTTTTAAAAATGCAAATTTGTTACTTTTGTAGGGAAAAAACAAAACATCAATTTTTATATAGTTTTTCATATTATTATTATTGACATTTTACAAATGAGAAAACTGAGGCACAGAACCTTAGATAACTTGGTAGATCACACAACTATTAAGTGGTGGAATTAAAATATGAGCTAATTAGGAAGTAGTTATAGAACGACAAGGCCATTTAAGATCTTTTTTTACCTTACCCAAACCATATTGAGCATATTAAAATATACCCACATGTCTCATTACATATAATTCATTTAATGTAACCATATAAGAAATAAGTTGAAAACACTGGAAAGCAATTGGGGGACTAATTCGGCAGCTGAATCGTTATTGCCAAGTCTTTATGTTTCAAAATGTTAAGTAAATATCAACTTTAAAGCCAGCTTTAAAATTATTAATAGTATATTTAATATAATTGTTAAATTATATTAAATGCATATTTAATGTAGTCATTAAATTATATTAAAAGTATATTTAATATCCTTATTAAATTATATTAAAAGATATTTAATATAGTCATTAAATTATATTAAAAGTATATTTATTTTTTAAATATATGAAAAGTATACTTATATATTATATTAAAAGACACATGCACATGTATCTTTATTGCAGCACTAATCACAATAGCAAAGACTTGAAACCAACCCAAATGCCCATCAATGATAGACTGGATAAAGAAAATGTGGCACATATACACCATGGAATACTATGCAGCCATAAAAAGAAATGAATTCATGTCCTTTGCAGGGACATGGATAAAGCCGGAAACCATCATCCTCAGCAAACTAACACAGGAACAGAAAGCCAAACACCACATGTTCTCACTCGTAAGTGGGAGTTGAACACTGAGAATGCATGGACACAGGGAGGGGAACATCACACACTGGGGCCTATCGGGGAGTGGAGGGTAAAAGGAGGGAGAGCATTAGGACAAATACCTGGTGCATGCAGCAGCCCTAGATGATGGGTTGATAGGTACAGCAAACCACCATGGCACATGTATACCTATGTAACGAACCTGTGCGTTCAGCACAGGTATACCAGAACTTAAAGTCAAATAAAATTTAATTTAATTTAACTTTAAAAAAAGAAAAAGTCTATCTAATAGTTATTACATTATATTTAAAATATATTTAATATAGTTATTAAATTATATTAAAAGTAAATATTTATTATATTTTATTTTATTTTGAGATGGAGTCTCATTCTGTGGCCCAGGCTGGAGTACAGTGGCACCATCTTGGCTCACTGCAACCTCTACCTCCCGGGTTCAAACGATTCTCCTGCCTCAGCCTCCCTAGTAGCTGCGATTACAGGCACATGCCACCATGACTAGCTAATTTTTGTATTTTTTTTTTTTAGTAGAGACGGGATTTCAACATGTTGACCAGGCTGGTCTCAAACTCCTGACCTCAAGTGATCCGCCCGCCTTGGCCTCCCAAAGTGCTGGGATTACAGGCGTGAGCCACCGCACCCGGTCAAATTTTAAGGCTAGCTTTATTCTGTGAGACAGTCAATTGTGGAAATAAACTAACTTTAAGGATTAAAATTTAAAAGAAAGGAAAAATGTTTAAAGCTTAGTTTCATTTGCCTAACAAGCATAAGGCAGCTCCACAATCCCATTTCCAAAGCACTTGGCGCTAGATGAATTTTGGAATGCAGAATTTCTCAGGTTTTAAAAAGTTAATATGATATGATGCAGCAATTCTATTTCTGGGTATATATCCAAAATAATTCAAAGCAGGTACATGAAGAGATTTTTATACACCCATAATATTCATAGCAGCATTATTGATGACGGTAGCCAAAAAGTAGAAGCAAACTAAGTGCCCATCAAAAGGTTAGTAGATAAACAAAGTGTGGTTCATACATACAATGGAATCTATTTGGCCTCAAAAAGTAAGGAGATTCCCTTGAATGTTGAAGTAAGAAAAAATAAAAATTTAAGTAAGGAGATTCTGACACATGCTACAACATGGATAAACATCAAGGACATTATGCTAAGTGAAATAAACCAGTCACAAAAGGACAAATAGTGTATGATTCCACTCAGATGAGGTACTTAGTCAAATCCACAGAGACACGACACAAATAGTGATTGTCAGGGATTAAGGGGAGGAAGCATGAGGAGTTGTTGTTTAATGAATACAGAGTTTCAGTTTCACAAAATGAATGAACGGCCATGAAAACTGCATAGTTATTTGAGTGTATTTGATGCTATTGAGCTGTATACTTAAAATAGTTCAAATGGCAAATTTTATGTTATATATATATATAACCACGATTTAAAAATGATTTAGTAAAAAACTTAAACATATATTGATGGTACTTATCCCTGATGAGGCCTGGGAACAGTATTTTAATCAAACACAGCAACCTCCTGTAACAAACACATGAATATTTCTACTAACTGGGATAAATAATGACCATAATAGCTGCACTTCACTTAAAGGGATACTGTGCCACCATATGAGCTGATGAACACCTCTCTGTTTCCAGAGCCCTGTGGATTCCAGAAATGTGTAGAGAGACTTGTAGACTGTGTCACATCATGTAGACATTCCATTAACTGAACCATGTTAGATTTTGAGGTTTCTTTTAGTATTTCAGAGTCAACACAGTGTTTTCATGTCTACATTTTCAAAAGGTCCCTGAAAAATCTCAGGGCCCTAAAGGAATAAATGGGCCAGGAGTCAGGCCTAGAGCCCAGACAGGTGGTGGTGGTCCAGCTTCAGGGACCTTTCTGCCTCAGGAGGAGGATGAGCAATGGAGTGGGTGGAGATGCTGAAACAATGCTGCCGCCCAGTGATTTCCTTCCCTGTCCTGTCTGTTTCTTCCAGATGCAGAGACAGAGTTCATGATGTCAAAGCTTCCATTGGAAAATCCAGTACTTCTGGACAGTAAGTGATCAGATACGGCATATATTTAAAAGCAGCCAGCAGGTGCAGGTCTGCACTATGGGATCCATTGTCCCTGTTTACAGAATGGGAGGAGAATGAGAGGGTCCTGAGGGTGGTGAACATCTCCAAGGAAGATCAGGACGGGCTATGGGAACTCCCTCCATAGATGCCTTCTCTGTTCCCCTCTGGCTGCCCCAAGAGTCTGCTCCTTTGGGGCAGAAGGTGCTCTCTGATGCCTGCAGGTGTCTGCAGATGCCTTCCCCTTCTGGGGGAAATTTTCCTGGTCCTGCTGTGGCCCACCCTGAGTGCCCTCAGACACACAGCTCAACTCTGGTGAGGGTCTGAAGCAGGGAGATGCCAGCAAGTGCTGGCCACGGAGGAGGAAACATCTCTTCTGAGCCATGTGCCTTCTCACCCTCCACAGTGCTCTGGAGGAGAAAGATTGGTCCTCAGATGACCCTTTCTCTTGCTGCAGGATTCCATGCTACTAGTGCTGACTGCTGCATCTCCTACACCCCACGAAGCATCCCGTGTTCACTCCTGGAGAGTTACTTTGAAACGAACAGCGAGTGCTCCAAGCCGGGTGTCATGTAGGTGCCAAGCTCACCAAACATGTGTTGAGGGAGAAGGACTCTGTAGCATCTTGCAGGGAGGACCTGATAGACGGGTGTCCATCAGGGCCCACCCTCTGGATCCTGCCAGGTATGGGGCAGCTGTGTCCTTAGGAAGATCCTGCAGGGCATCAGGGATGAGACACTCCCAGGGGGAAAAGGGTGGGGAAGGAAGAAGAAAGCAGGCACAAGTCTGCCCAAGGATGCTCCCATGAGTCACTAGGGAGTCCCACAGGCTGAGGGGGTCTCAAGAGCACAATGGCCCTGAGCTGCCATCAGCAGAGAATGAAAAAAAAAGAAAAAAAAACTGGCTATGTTGACTGGGAAATCTGAGGGGCAGGGAGAATGGGGCCCCCTATCCCCATGTGCTGGACACACCTCAGTTTGTAACTTTTCTCCCCCTTGTTCCCTAGCTTCCTCACCAAGAAGGGGCGACGTTTCTGTGCCAACCCCAGTGATAAGCAAGTTCAGGTTTGCATGAGAATGCTGAAGCTGGACACACGGATCAAGACCAGGAAGAATTGAACTTGTCAAGGTGAAGGGACACAAGTTGCCAGCCACCAACTTTTTTGCCTCAACTACCTTCCTGAATTATTTTTTTAAGAAGCATTTATTCTTGTGTTCTGGATTTAGAGCAATTCATCTAATAAAGAGTTTCTCACTTTTTTTGTGTGATAGGGTCTCTGTCACCCAGGCTGGAGTGCACTGGTACATCTTGGCTCACTGCAGCCTAACCTCCTGGGCTCAAGTAACCCACCTACCTCAGCCCCACAAGTAGCTGTGAAACAGGGTGTTAGGACAGAGAAAAGAGACATACAAGGTGGGGAAGCTCGACAGCAACATAGGTTTATTGGACAGAGAAACCTGTGGAAGGGGAACACCAGCGAGTGCTGGAGCCCCCGTCCTGCATACAGACTGGGGCAATTATAGGTCTGGACAGGGGAGGTGGGGCAGTGTGGCTAGCTGCCTGGCAGGATGTAATAAGGGAGCCATTTCCTGCAGTCAGGCAGTGTGGCCTGGGATCTGCTTGGCAAAATGCTTTTCATGGCCTGAGCCCCTATGGAAGTTTCCTCCCTGATCAGGGTGTACAAAATGGCAGGGGTTTACTTGATGGCACCACTTGGGCTAACAGAGGAGAGTTTCCTGACTTCCTCACAGGACTTGTGACAGGGGTGTGGCTCATTTGCAAGGCTGCTGCACATTCAAATCCCCTGTGGGAGGGGGAACATGCAGACAGGCAGGTGCAGGAGCCAGGGCGAGCACTTTTGGGCTCCATCCCCATGGTAGCATCTAGGGGTGTGTTACAATTAATGCTCTTTAGCAGTTGCTTTTTGTGGATGGCTATTCCACTCAGTGGAGAGTCAGGGTGACAGCCTTTTATATTCTGCTGTCTTGGTATCCGTCTTTGTCTGGCATCTAGGAAGAATCAGGTCACATCAACCTGAAGGATAGTGAAGGTGGGGATTTTACTGAGTGATGGAGTTGGCTCTCAGAGGAATGGATGTGGAGCTGGAAAGGGGATGGAGTGGGAAGATGATCTTCCCCTGGAGTTCAGCCTTCCCCGGCTTATCTACTTTCCAACCGTCCTCAGCCGAACTCCTCCTGACGTTCAGATGCTCCTTCTCTTCTCTCCTCTGCCATGCCATTTTGCTACTCTGCTGCTCTTCTGTTCCTCTGCTTGTAGAGCTTGGGGTTTATATGGGCACAGGATAGGGGTGTGGCAGGCCAGAGTGGTCTTGGAAAAGGCAACATTTGGGCATGAAAATGGGAATGCTTGCTCCCACTTAGGACCATGGATTTCCAGGCTTCAGGGTGGGCCTTTGTTGGGGAACTGCCCTCTTCTACCCAGTATTTCCTTGCCTGTATCTGTATCATTTCCCCCCTCTAAGAGGCCCATCTAATTGCCATTAGAATATGGACAATGACCAATCTTAGCTACTTCCTGCTGACAGAGGACATTGTTTTGGGGAAAACAGAAGTCAGATTCCTCCCAGAGGTCTATCTAAGGATCCCTGGGGAAAGGGAGTCATCATCCAAGGCTCCGGTTGCCTGACCATTTGGAGTTTCATGACCTCAAACTTGAGAGAAAAAAACAAGTTTTATAAGGTGTTAAGTATGTATGGGTTAAACATGTGTATTATACAAAGAAATAATCTAGTGCCAAAGATTACAGAAATAGGAAATGTAACATACTCACAACATTGTACCCTGAGCTGTTTCACCCTGGTGAAAGAAATTAAGACTTGTATGGGTGTGGTTAAATTTTAGAAGAGAGATAACTGTTCTTGCCACCAAAGATTACTGAAATAGGAAGTGTAATATACTAACAACATTGTACCCTGAGCTGTTTCACCTTAGTGAAAGAAATTAAGACTTGCATGGGTGTGGTTAAATTTTAGAAGAGAGATAACTGTTCTTGCCACATCTGTAGGAGTTAACAGATGCACCTTAGGAATTCTGGGGTTTGTGGGTTTGCATGGTGACCCTTAAAGCTTCTGCCTCTTTCTTGTGTCTCCCTATCTGTACTGTAAAAGACCAAGTTGGCCTCTTTCAGGAGGTCTCCTAAAGTACTCCCCGATGCCAGGGCCCATTTCTGCAACTTCCCTCTGATATCAGGGGCTGCCTGAGTAATACATTTATCATTTAGGATTAGTTGTCCCTTGATGGAATCGGGACACAGAGGCCTATGCTTTACAAAGGTCCCTCTTAGCCTCCCCAAGAAGGCAGTGGGATTTTCATTAAATCCCTGGTCTCTCATGGATATCTTGATATAGTAGAGAGGCTTAGTTCTAATCCTACATAAGCCCTCTATTATGCACACCTGAAACTCTCCTCTTGCATTCTCCCATCTTGTCATTGGGATCCCATTTAGGGACATTCATTGATACTCCTTCTCTTCCAGTTGGATAATATTCACCCCCTTTCCTGGGTGCTACATATGATACAAACCTCATCCCCAGATCTCTCTGTCACTTGCAGAGTGGCCTGCTTCTCAGTGTTAGTCAGGGTTTGGTTCAAAGCAACATGACATCTTCCTAGGAGAGCTCAAATACTTGGGCTAAGTTCTGAAAAGCCTCTATATATCTCTCAGGGTCATCTGAAAACTTGCCAAGATCCCCCTCAATTTGCTTCAAGTTCTGTAGAGAGAAGAGTACCTGGACCTTATGGGGCAAATTCACCAGGCATCTGTTGGAGGGGAAAGAATGAGACTGGGGCTTGTCTAGGGTGAGAATTTCTAGGAGGGGGCAAGTGAGAGACTGAAGCTGGATAGGGAGGATGGGGTGGACCTGGAGGAGCAGGGCTGGAGGGAGCTGGCTCCTCTGCTGGGGATGCCTCTGGGATTTGTTTTTTTACTTCCCTGGGATTGCCCCTTGCAGCCTCTCCCGAGATGGCAAACCAGTCTGGATTAATTCTACATTGTCAGCTAAGGTCTGGATTGCCCTGCAAAGTATAGAAAGCCTGCACATATGGGGCCTCAGAGCATTTGCCCTCACGTTTACAGAAAAGCTCCAACTGCTGGATGATATCGAAATGAATGGTTTCTTCCTGAGGCCAAGCCAGTCCTTCATAATTTGCCCAAACCTTTGTGCAGAGGGCTATGAGCCATTTTCCTCCAGAGTCTGAGGGTCAAAGCAGTCCCAGTGGTTCAGGATACACTCTAGAGGAGTATAAGCTGGGGGTGGTGAAGACAGCTGATCGCCCATTCTGAAAGACAAGAAATAGAGGTGACCCTCATTTCCTTCCCTTCTTTTAGTGATAACTCAGGGTTTGATGGAGAGAAAGCAGGCATCCCCATTTTCTGTCTTTTTGTCCCCATGTACCAGTGACCTTGGCAGATGCCACCCATGGGTGCCGAAGCGGCTTTTACTCATGTTAACAGGGGGGCCTGGGGGGGTGAGAGTATCCACTCTTACACATTATGCCCTATTTCCCTTGCTGCCAACAACCTTTGAGTTCCCTGGGCCTCATCTATGTCATGGAGCATGGCCTCCTTTCATGAAGCAAGGTTTTAGTCAGCAGGAATTGGTCCTTCCCATTTACATTGTGCCTGTTGCCAGGCTTTGGATCCCTCAGATCTGGTTTTCCTTTCTAGGGCCTCAACCTGAAGGCTGGAATTGAGTTTCAGACAAAAAAGGTATTTCAGGGGCTGCATGAATCTGTTTAGATCAAGTCTCAAAGGGGCCCTGCCGAATTTGCAGCTATCGGCCAGCAGGGGTCGCTCCTCTGTTATTTTCCCTATTAAAAGCAGCGTGCTGGGGAAAGGAACCCTCTCACTTAGAAAAGAAAAAGGAAACCGCTTATACTACTAAAAAAGAGGGAAGGAACTTCTTGCTCTGTGCAAATGGGTTCCTTTATTGTATTCCGCCCCTGGTTCAGACCAGTAAGGACCCCTCAACCATGGGAGGAGAGGCTCTGCTGGTGCAGTGAGTGGGAGGCACCGGCCAGCCAGCTGCACTAGGGCCCCAGCGGCAGCCAAGGTTTTCTCCCGCCCCTCGTGGCCACTGGGTGCAGCTCATGTGCAGAGCTGGTAGGAGAGGGGAGAAGGCGGGGAGGGGAAAAGGAGGGGAAGGGAGAAGGAGGGGAGTCACTCATGCACTGCACACACCTGCGGCTGGGGATGGCACCTCTAAGAAGAAACAGAAACTACATTGTTGTGAATTGCACATCTGATGGCTGAACCAAGCATACCTTGTACTTAGTAACATCTCGGTAGTTGCAGCAAAGCCCTTAATACTATAAAAGAAGAGATAGGAGCCATTTCAAGCCATGAAAGAAAATACCACAGCAAAGTCTGGGGTTCTTGGCCTACAGAGTTCAGTCTTGGAGCTTTCCAGCAACAAAAGATGGCTTCTGTTGCCCCAGGACTTTATTCCATCCCGTGCAACAGCTAGACCTCCATGAAGAGAAGCAGAGCCAATATTCCTTTTACCCAAAGGAAAAAGAGAGGTGGCAGAATCTTGGAAAAGAGGCAGATCCGACAGTTCTAAATCTGTACTCATCCTTGTGCTGTATCCCAGACGAGCCCCCAGATGAAATGGGAGAGTTCCCTGACCCCCTCACGGGACTTGCGACAGGGGTGTGGCTCATTTGCTCCACTGTCACACACTTTACCCCTTATAGGAGGGGGAACACACAGATGGGAAGGTGCAGGAGCTGGGGCAAGCACTTTTGGGCTCTGGCCCCATGGTAGCATCCAAAGGTGTGTTACAATTAATACTCTTTTAGCAGTTGCTATCTGCAGACGGCTACTTCGTCTCTGTGGAGACTCAGGGTGATACCCTGCCCTCTTGGTACCCAGGTCCTTGTCTGACATCCTGGAAGAATCTGGTCATCGTTCAAGAAGACTTGAACGATGGTGAATGTGGAGGTTTTAATGAGTTATGGATGTGGCTCTTATGGGATGAATGGGGAGCTGGAGAATGGATGGAGTGGGAAGATGATCTTCCCTTGGAGTTCAGCCATCCCGCGGCTGATCTCCTCTTCAACTGTCCCCAGCCGAACTTCTCCTGACATTCAGACGCTCCTTCTCGTCTCTCCTTCTCTGCCACTGCCGTTTTGTTCCTCTGCTCATGGAGTTTGGGGTTTAAGAGGTAAAGAGGCAGAACTGTTGGATCTGCCTCTTTTCCAAGATCCTGCCGCCTCTCTCTTTCCTTTGGGTAAAAGTAATATGGGCTCTCTTTCCCTTCATGGAGGCCTAGCTGTCATATGGACACAGGATAGGGGCGTGGCAGGCCAGAGTAGTCTTGGAAAAGGCAACATTTGGGTGCAAAAACAGGAATGCCTGTTCCAATTTAGGGCCGTGGGTTCCCAGGCTTGAGGGTGGGGCATTTGCCAGGGAACTGCCCTCTTCTACCCAGTGTTTCTCTGCCTCCCGTCCATATCAACTGGGACTACAGGTACATGCCACCATACTCCACTAATTCTTATTTGTTGAAGAGACAGGATCTGATTATGTTGCCCAGGCTGGTCTTGATCTCTTAGGCTCAAGCGATCCTCCTGCCTCAGCCTCCCAAAGTGCTGGTATTACAGGTGTGAGCCACCATGCCCAGCCTTTACTTGAATTTTAAGAGGAAAAAGAAACTAAAGGAATTACTGAACTTTGGATAAGCATTATCTTCAAAACAAGGGACATCATAATACAACTTTTACAAAACTAAAAATATTACTCATCCAATTTAGATTGAATATGCATCAAAGATGTATTTAACTCATTAGTGAGAGAACTATTAAAATAATTCAAAGATCATTTGAGTAACAGAGATTTGTATAGTTTACTGGGGATGATGTTCTGAAGTAAGTTTGTTAAATTAGAGCACACATTAATATCCTGTGGATAGGGCAATAAAAAAACCTGTAACCTGTGGGATTATCTTTTTTAATAGACAGAAATCATTTGCATCTGGCTACACACAAGTTTAAAATTTAACAAGTACTTTCTCAGAATCTAGGGCCTGATCAATGGTAAACAGAAATCAATCAAAAGTTCATTCCCCTACAGATTTAAGGAATGCCAGGTTGGGCCTGTTAGTCAACATTGTAATATGACCTTGAAAACCATGCAGTCATCCCTTTACCTGGTTTTTTTTTTTTTTTTTTTTTTTGAGACAGAGTCTTGCTCTGTCACCCAGGCTGGAGTGCAGCGGTGCAGTCTCGGCTCACTACAACCTCCGCCTCCCGGGTTCAAGCAATTCTCCTGCCTCAGCCTCTCTAGTAGCTGGGATTACAGGCGCATGCCGCCATGCCCAGATAATTTTCGTATTTTTAGTAGAGACAGGGTTTCACCACGTTGGCCAGGCTGGTCTCAAACTCCTGACCTTGTGATCCACCTGCCTCGGCCTCCCAAAGTGCTAGGATTACAGGTGTGAGCCACTGCGCCTGGTCCCTTTTATCTATTTCTAAGTTTTTTATTAGATATAAATTTAGTTAGCAGAGGAAGTTATTCGAGTTACTGGTGGCAAATCTGTACAGGTCTGCAGCAACCTCAATTCTTCCCTCCTCAGGAAAAAGAATTCAAATGAGGGGCCTAAGTGAGAAGAGACTGAGGCAAGTGTTAGAGCAGGAGTGAAAGTTTATTAAGAAGCTTTACAGGCCAGGCGTTGTGGCTCATACCTGTAATCCCAGCACTTTGGGAGGCCTAGGTGGGAGAATCACTTGAAGTCAGGAGTTTGAGACCAGCCTGTTCAACATGGTGAAACACCATCTCTAATAAAAATTAGCTGGGTGTAGTGGCAGGTGCCTGTAACCCAAGCTACTCGGGAGGCTGAGACAGGAGAATTGCTTGAGCCCAGGAGGCAGAGGTTGCAGTGAGCTGAGACCACGCCACTACACTCCAGCCTGGGTGACAGAGTGAGACTCCATCTCAAAAAAAAAAGAGAGAGAGAGAAGATCTACAGCAGGAATAAAAAGAAAGTAAAGTACGTTTGGAAGCAGGCCAAGCAGACATTTTGGAGGTCAGGTGTGGGGTTTGACCTTTTGAATCAGGGTTTTACATGTTGGCATACTTCTGGGGTCTTGGGTCCCTTCTCCCCTGATTCTTCCCTTGGGGTAGGAAGCACTAGCGCAATGCCCTACTTGGGAGGGGAGCATATGCAGTGTGTTTACTGGAGCTGTATGCATGCTCACTTGAGGTGTTCTTCCCTTTACTGATGGAATGCCCCCAGAAGGTCCTAGATGAGTTAAACTCCACCATTTTGCCTCTTGACGCGCATGCATGAGCTCACTCGCCCAACTCCTGGGATCTTACCAGGAAGATGCTGATGACCATTTTCAGGTTTTTTCTATCTATAGGCACATTTCCTTTCCCTGGTGCTGGCTGCAACCAATTAATATTCTAGAGAGACAGTTAACAACCCCCTGACCATCACCTGATGGTCACGTGACATTCCTGGTTGGGAGGAGCCTCTCCTGCCCTGTTTATGTATGACTAGCTACCTACAGTAACAATTTCTAAGAGATTTCGCCTCTAAACTTAAAGAACATTAAGAAAAACATTTAAAGATGTAGTTAGTATTAATTTTATATACAACTCTATTAAAGTATATAAATTTATATGTATAATTAGTACACCTTGGAAAACTGTCTCATAAAATTCAAAAGACAGCACTGAATTCTAAACAATTCCAAACAACAACAAAACATTTTTTATTTAAAAAAAAGTTTAAGCTCTATGCTTACTTTTAGTGTGATTTGTCTAAGAAATCAACAGGAGAAAACTGATCAATAACCAAATAACTTTTATAACACTAAATCACAACTGTGTTAGAAAAATGCCCTGAGAAGGTGATAAAAGCTTGAAATTATTATAACCCTTAAGAAAGTAAACACAAATTCATATTACATCTTATCTCCTCCCTACTAAAAGAGCTAGTCTTGAAGTTTTAACTACAGTTTAGGAAACGGTGTTTTGGCTGGGTGTGGTGGCTCACATCTGTAATCCCAGTACTTTGGGAGGCTGAGGTGGGAGGATCACTTCAGCCCAGGAGCTGGAGGTTACAGTGAGCTATGATCAAGCCACTGCATCCCAGTCTGGGTGACAGAGCAAGACCTAGCTCAAGAAAAAAATTAAAAAACAAAAATAAAAACTGTCTTTTATCATTTGCCCAGATGACACAACATTGTCATTTACTTAATATTTAACCCATGATAACCTCATGTAGATTCTTATTTTCCAGCAATTTTTAATTGACCTTGTTAAATCAACTTTAGCCTAAAGCTGCCTTCTCACTTATTTTAAGTTCAGCCTAATCTGTACATAGTGAACTGTAACCTGAATCGAGGTGTAAACAGGCTGTAACCTACTCTCGTGCCAATCACTGAGTTTTGTCCAGTCAAAGGGGGCCACCTATTCACACCATGTCTGAATAAGGTAAACACCCAGCTGTAATAAATTCAGC
The DNA here is from genome assembly GCF_028858775.2 of Pan troglodytes. Classification (NCBI taxonomy): domain Eukaryota; kingdom Metazoa; phylum Chordata; class Mammalia; order Primates; family Hominidae; genus Pan; species Pan troglodytes. The sequence continues at coordinate 31,600,707 of NC_072417.2, forward strand.
TGTTTCTGTACCTCACTTCCATTTCCTGTGATCACTTTTCTTTTTCTGTCTATAAATCTTCTACCACGTGGCTGTGCTGGAGTCTCTATGAACCTACTCTGGCTCAAGAGGCTGCCTTATTCGCAAATTGTTCTTTGCTCAGTTAAACTCTGTTAAATTTATTTTGGCTAAGGTTTTTAGCAACCTTTTTTCTTACTAACCAAGAGAGTAATACTCGTCTTCCTTTCATTATCATCATTCTGCATTTGTACTTGCAGACTCACACCATTTGTTTTATGGTAATGAAACCAACTTTGCAAAAATTATAACAGTGAGAAAACCATGACAATGGGAAGATCTGATCTAGCCCACTCCCTTCTTGCCTTTAGCTTTCAAGCTGCCAGACATTTAGTTTATAGTTTAGATGATTAGCCCTTCCCCAAAACTCAACCACTTTTGTAAAGCTAATGAGAGACTACCAGGCTAGGAGGATAGAGGAGCCTGAATTTTGCTAAGGTGAAAGTGCAGACATAAATGATTGCCAGCCACTATTGTGGAGGTCACAAGATATGCAACTTCCCAATTTCTCCTGCAGATAACATCACTACTGTAGAACCTAAGTTTGGCCTTCTGAGATACCTTTTCGGTTTTTTTTTGCATTGAGATACTGATGATGGTTCCACCTGGACCCACCAACAGCTCCTGCGGCACCACCCAGAAGCCATTCAGCCTACAGGAGGTGAATTTCCCACACCTCTATGATTGCACCCCCCAAGCAGTCAGCAGCAAGCTCCCTTTGCCTAGCCACATTCATCTCCTCCCCCAAAATACCTTTCAAAAACCTTTAACCTGTGAACCTTCGATGAGATTGATCTGAGTAATAACTCTTTACTGCAATGCGATGGTTTTTGTGCAGCAGATACAGTATCTATCTCACCATTGGAGACATTCTTCAAGGACCTTGTAACTGCACACTTGGAAGTTTGTTAAGGGGGTAAATCTCATGTTATGTGGCTGATTTGTTTTGTTTTGACACAGGGTCTCACTCTGTCACCCAGGCTGGAGTACAGTGGCGTGATCATAGGACACTGCAGCCTGCAGCACGCCCAAGCACAAGAAATCCTCCTGCCTCAGCCTCTCAAGTAACTGGGACTGCAGGCCCGTGCCACCAAGCCTGGCTTTTTTTTTTTTTTTTTTTTTTTTTGTAGAAACGAGGTCTCGCTATGTTGCTTAGGATAGTCTGGAACTCCTGAGCTCAAGCTTAAGTGCTGGGATTACAGGCATGAGCCACTGTACCTGGCCATGTTTTTTTTTAATGTCTCACACACACACACACACACACACACACGCACACACACACACAGCCTGTTGTATGGGGGCGGGGGAATGAGGAGAGCCATTAAATAAATAAGCACTTAAAATAGAATGTGACTGGTGCTATCGTAGATTTCAGTACCAGATAGATGCTGTACCAGAAACACTGAAAAGGGACACCTGGTCCAGCCTCGTGGGGGCGACAGCCAAGAAGTCTTTCTGGCAGAGCTGACTGCTGAGTAGAATTAATGGGTTGCTAGGAATTAGTATTGCACAGGGCCAATTTACCCATTAGGCATTTAGTATTGGGGTCCTGAAAAAAAACTTCACTCCAAAAGAAAAAAGTATAAAATCTAAATTAATAGGTGCATCACTATTTAAACTTAATATGCATTTAAATGCCATTACATTAGAAACTAGAGGAGTTGTGCATATAAGGAGAACCCTATTCTGAAGGACTTTCTACACTCATACACAAACCTTGGAGTTGACTCAAGTCCATGAGAAGCCACTGGCAGATTCTGTTTGAAAAATCACAGCCAAGTTCGCAGATTAGAGAATTCCCTCTGGTGGCCACCCTTTATCATAGGCTTTGGAGGCACTTGAACGTCCAAGATGGGGTGGTTAGAACTTGACGTGGCATCATCAGTGCCTGGGAAAGTCTTCTAGCCTCTAATCTTGAGATTTTCCAGTTCTCCATTTTGGTGGCCAGCTTGACTCATTCTTACCTTTGAAGTCCCTTTGTTTGGGAGGCCGAGGCAGGTGGATCACCTGAGGTCAGGAGTTCGAGACCAACCTGACTAATATGGTGAACACCCCCGTCTCTACTAAAAATACAAAATTAGCTGAGTGTGGTGGCACATGCCTGTAATCCCATCTACTCAGGAGGCTGAGGCAGGAGAATCGCTTGAACCCGGAAGGTGGAGTTTGCAGTGAGTGAGATTGCACCACTGCACTCCAGCCTGGGCAACAAGAGCAAAACTCCATCTCAAAAAAAAAAAATCCCTGTTTCATAGTAGGTAGTTATTCAGACATGAGCAGGGCAGGAGAGCCCCCTGCCCCACCAGGAATGTCAGACAACCATCAGATGATGGTCAGGCAGTTGTTACACTGTCTCTCTAAAACAGTAATTGGTCAAAGCCAGCACCAGCAAAGACAGTCTCCCAATAGATAGAAATATCTCAAACTGGTGATCAACAGTTTCCCATTAAGATCTCAGGAGTCAGGTAAGTAGGCTCAAGTATGTGCACTAAGAGGCAAAATGGCAGAGTTCAACTGGTATGTGACCTAGGAACACTTGACTGGTCAAGAAGGAATGCCTCAAGTGAGCATGCGTACAACTCCAGTAAGCACACTGTGCATGCAGCCCCTCCCTAATGCTGGCAGACCACTGCGCATGCGGAATGCCAGCATATAAAACCCCAATCCAAAGGTCAAACCAGGCACTTGAATCTCTCCAGTCACCTGCTTGGCACTTTTCCAAGTGTTCTTTACTTTCATTCCTGCTCTAAATCTTGTCTCGGTCTCTCATTCTGCCTTATACCCCTCAGTTGAATTCTTTCTTCTGAGGAGGCAAGAACTGAGGCTGCTGCAGACTGATATGGATTCACCACTGCTAACACCTCCTGGTTGGAACTACAGGAATAGAACTGGAAAGGGAAAAAAGGCAGCATTCACCACGTCCCAATCCTGAATCCAAGAGTCTAAGATAGTCCCCCACTCCTATCTCAGGCTTAGAGGATTAGATTAATCTCCTGGAGGGAAGACTCTTCCTTGAAACATTTTTTTTTATCTGCCTGTAGCTATTGGGATAATTCGGGAAATCCACAGGGACAGTTCAAGTCATCTTTGTCCCCTACTTTCTGTTGCACTCTCAGCCTTGTTCTCTTTTTAGAAACTGCATGGTAACTATTATATAGCTAAAGAAGAGCATTCTGACCTCTGCCCTGGGACTTCCTGGATCCTCCTCTTCTTATAAATACAAGGGCAGAGCTGGTATCCCGGGGAGCCAGGAAGCAGTGAGCCCAGGAGTCCTCGGCCAGCCCTGCCTGCCCACCAGGAGGATGAAGGTCTCCGTGGCTGCCCTCTCCTGCCTCATGCTTGTTGCTGTCCTTGGATCCCAGGCCCGGGTCACAAATGGTGAGTCCAGTGAGCTTTCTCCCAGGTGACCAGGTCCATGGTAACTCAAGCTCTGGGACGGAGACACATTGTGACTACTCTCCAGCCCAGACATGGTTATGGAACTTATTTAAAAAGCACCAGCAGGGTATAGACCTGGCTCTGTCTGCAGCCTTTGGACCCTGGCGGGGAAATGTACACAGATGACTGGTCCCATTTGGGGCCAATTATTTCCCTTTTCACAGCAAAAATTATCTGATTTTTTCCCTTAGCTGATATTTTAGCTGGAACAAAAGAACTGTAATTAAATTGTAAATTTGTAAAAAGAATCATACAATTTTATGGTGCTAGAACTGCTATCTACCATCTGGTGTAAAATAATGATTTGTGAGAGGAAAAGGAACCAGCCAGGTAAGTGACTCACCCAAGATCACTGTCTCACTTGTTCCTGTGGAATCTTAATTTGTGGAGGTGAATGTCAATGCAAAGAGGTCAATGACATTGAAAAAAGAATGTATTATTTACATTTCCCAAGAGAAGGAGGTACACCGTGCCACACGGGGCCCCAAGGGAAGCATCCAGGGCAGGAGTCACGGGCAGGAGTCACAAACAGGAGGGAAGGGACAACCTATGCCAGAACCTTTATTGGGGTTTCTCGGGGGAAAGCAAGGCAGCACAGAGCATACACTTTAGGGCTGGGTAGTCTGAATAAGCCTTTCAGGCTTTGGGATATAGGGATAGTCTCTAGCTGTCTAGTACTCATCCTTAGGATGATTTAGAGCAGTGGAAATACTGGCTTGGTGTGTGTGCGTTAGCAAAGGAGGTGGCTGGGCATATGGGCTCAGGATTTTTTGATTTGTATATGAAAGGTCTAAACCCTTAGCTATCTCTATGAATTGGTTAGCCCTGCAATGGGCAGTCTCTCCCGAGCTGTCAAGATTTTTTTTTTTTTTTTTTTTTTTTTTGAGATGGAGTTTCACTCTGTCTCCCAGGCTGGAGTGCAGTGGTGCGATCTCGGATCACTGAAAGCTCTGCCTCCCAGGTTCGATGAATTATCCTTCCTCAGCCTCCAGAGTAGTTGGGATTAAGGCATGCGCCACCAAGCCCAGCTGATTTTTGTGTCTTTTTAGTAGAGGCGGGGTTTCACCATGTTGGCCAGACTAGTCTCCAACTCCTGGCCTCAGGTGATCCGCCCACCTCGGCCTCCCAAAGTGCTGGGATTACAGGTGTGAGCCACCGCGCCTGGCCACTGTAAAGATTTTTTTTTTTTTTTTTGAGATGGAGTCTCGCTCTGTCGCCCAGGCTGGAGTGCAGTGGCACGATCTCAGCTCACTGCAAGCTCCGCCTCCCGGGTTCACACCATTCTCCTGCCTCAGCCTCCCGAGTAGCTGGGACTACAGGCGCCTGCCACCACGCCCGGCTAATTTTTTGTATTTTTAGTAGAGATGGGGTTTCACCATGTTAGCCAGGATGGTCTCAATCTCCTGATCTCGTTATCTGCCCACCTCGGCCTCCCAAAGTGCTGGGATTACAGGCCTGAGCCACCACGCCTGGCTGCATTTTTCTATTTAGCATAATACAGGTATGCAATCCCTTATCAAAATCCTATCAGGCTAGATGTATTTTGGAATACAGAATTTCTCTGGTTTTTAAAAGGTAATACACGCTAGGCATGGTGGCTCACCTATAATCCCAGCACTTTGGGAGGCTGAGCTAGGAGAATTGCTTGACCACAGGAGTTCAAGACCAGCCTGGGCATCATAGCAAGACCTCATCACTACAAAAAGGTAAACTATTAGCTAGGCATTGTGGCTCGCACCTGTAGTTCCAGCTTCTCAGGAGGCTGAGGCAGGAGGATCACTTGAGCCCAGGACCTCGAGGCTGCAGTGAGTTATGATCATACCACTGCGCCCCAGCCTGGGTGACAGAAAAAGACCCTGTCTCAATTAAAAAAAAAAAAAAGTAATACATACCTAGATGGTACTTATCCTTGGTGGGGCCAAGGAAGACTATTTCAATCAAACACAGCAATTTTTCTGTAGCAAACACATGAATATTTCTGCTAACTGGGATGAATAAAGACCATAATAGACTCACTTCACTTAAGGGGATACTGTGCCACCATAAGCGCTGATAAAACCTCTCTGTTTCCAGAGCCCTATAATAAAAAATTATTCCAGAAATGTGTAGAAAAACTTGTAGACTGTGTCACATCATGTAGACATTCCATTAACTGAACCGTGTTAGGTTCAGTTGCTTTTAGTATTTCAGAGTCAATACAAAGTTTTCATGTCTACATTTTCAAAAAGTCTCTGAAAAGTCTCAGGGCCGTAATGGAATAAATGGGCCAGGAGGCAGGCCTAGAACCCAGACAGGTGGTGGTGGTCCAGCTTCAGAGCCTCTCTGCCTCAGGAGGAGGATGAGCAATGGGGTGGGTGGAGATGTTGAAACATACTGCTGCCACCCAGTGATTTCCTTCCCTGTACTGTTTCTTTCAGATGCAGAGACAGAGTTAATGATGTCGAAGCTTCCACTGGAAAATCCAGTAGTTCTGAACAGTAAGTGATCAGATACGGCATACATTTAAAAGCAGCCAGCAGGTGCAGGTCTGCACTATGGGATCCATTGTCCCTGTTTACAGAATGGGAGGAGAATGAGAGGGTCCTGAGGGTGGTGAATATCTCCAAGGAAGATCAGGACAGGGTAGGGGGACCCCCTCCATAGATGCCTTCTCTGTTCCCCTCTGGCTGCCCCAAGAGCCTGCTCCTTTGGAGAAGAAGGTGCTCTCTGATGCCTGCAGGTGTCTGCAGATGCCTTCCCCTTCTGGGGGAAATTTTCCTGGTCCTGCTGTGGCCCACACTGAGTGCCCTCAGACACATGGCAAAACCCTGGGGAGGGTCTGAAGCAGGGAGAGGCCAGCAAGTGCTGGCCGAGGAGGAGAAACATGTCTTCAGAGGCTTGTGCCTTCTCACCCTCCACTGTGCTTTCGAGGAGAAAGATTTGCCCTCAGATGACGCTTTCTCTTGCTGCAGGCTTTCACTTTGCTGCTGACTGCTGCACCTCCTACATCTCACAAAGCATCCCATGTTCACTCATGAAAAGTTATTTTGAAACAAGCAGCGAGTGCTCCAAGCCAGGTGTCATGTAAGTGCCAAGCTCACCAACCATGTGTTGGGGAAGAAGCAGCCCACAGCATCTTGCAGGGAGGACACGACGGATGGGCGTCCATCGGGTTCCACCCTCTGGATCCTGCCAGATACAGGGCAGCTGTGTCCTTACGAGGATTCTGCAGGGCATCAGGGATGAGACACTCCCAGTGGAGAGGAGATAGGGAAGGAAGAAGAAAGCAAGCACAAGGCTTCCCAAGGACACTTCCATGAGTCATTAAGGAGTCCCACAGGCTGAGAGGGTCTCAAAAGGACACTGTCCCTGAGCTGCCATCAGCAGAGAAAGGAAAAAACAGGCTGTGTTGACTGGGAAATCTGAGGAGCAGGGAGGATGGGGCCCCCTGTCTCCATCTGCCCACACCTCAGTTTGTAATCTTTCTCTCCCTTGTTCCCCAGATTCCTCACCAAGAAGGGGCGGCAAGTCTGTGCCAAACCCAGTGGTCCGGGAGTTCAGGATTGCATGAAAAAGCTGAAGCCCTACTCAATATAATAATAAAGAGACAAAAGAGGCCAGCCACCCACCTCCAACACCTCCTGTGAGTTTCTTGGCCTGAAATACTTTAAAAATATATATATTGTTGTGTCTGGTAATGAAAGTAATGCATCTAATAAAGAGTATTCAATTTTTAAACTTTGCTTGAGTTTTAAGAGGAAATAAACTAATATAAAACTGAAGCAACTGCTGAGCCCCAACATGATTAAATACAAATTCACCTTATATCTCATCTTCTCCCTTCTACTGAAATAGCTAATCTTCAAAGGGTTGGCTACAATTTCAAGAAAGTTTCTTTTACTCCATCATTTACCCAGTTCACACCATTTTCTACTTTACTTAACATTTGATCCATTATAATCCCATAACAATTCTTATTTTTCTCATAATTTCCTTTTGATATTTTTCTATTAACCCAAAGAGAAATACTTTTTGTTTCCTTATCATTCCACATTTGCACTTGCATATTTACACCATCGATTTCATGGTAACTACTTCATTCTTCGAGACAGTCTTCAAGGACCTTCTAACTTCCTATTCCAACTTGCAGAAATGCCTTCTGGACCTGCCAAAATAATAATAATAATAATAAGTCATACTGGGATTTCTTCTCATCACACACCTGAGTTCATTCCACCATGACACGTAGCCCAAAACTTCCTCTTCCTCTTCCTTCCTTCCTAAAAGGGTTTATTTTTCATTTTGCTAGAATATCTTTGAACTGCCTTCTGCTTTAAAAGATGACAAAAGCAAACACTCTCTTTTGCTCCATAGGTGCCAGGGCAGGCATCCCCAACTCAGGCTTGGCCAACCTATGCTCCCTTTCAGAGATCTGAGCCTGGAACAAGTGTTGCAGAGAAGCAGAAAAAGAGAGGACTCACACCAGTTGACTCTTGTGGCATGATTTTGGATGTGGCATTGGAGCTGGTCTCTCTAGGATTCTACCTCGGCCTCCCAGGTTCAAGCAATTCTCCTGCCTCAGCCTCCCTACTAGCTGGGATTACGTGCCTGCCACCAGACCTGACTAATTTCTGTATTTTTAGTAGAGACAGGGTTTCGCCTTGTTGGTCAGGCTGGTCTCAAACTCCTAACCTCAGATGATCCACCCACCTCGGCCTCCCAAAGTACTGGAATTACCGGCATGAGCCACTGCACTCAGCCTCCACCTACTTTTCAAGCCTTCCTGATACTACCTAAAATCTTTGCAGTAAAGTCCTTTTTGCTTAATCAACCAGAGTCAGTTTGTATAGCTTTCCAACAAAAAACTCCAACTGATATGAACAATAAACTTTCTGGGACTTTGAAGGTCTAAAAACTTTGGTCTTTAAGTGTGAAAATGGTTCAACTGAATATGAAAGTTCATGTTGAAAATAATTTTCTCTCAGAATAATGTAGACATTCTTCAATTGTCTTCTAGCATCTCAGACAGGGCCAAAATTCCAAAGCCAATTGATTTCTTATTCCTTAGTAAGAAAAAAAATTTTTAGACCCTCTGGGAATTTTTAGAATTTTTTTCTTTTTCTATTGTCTTTATTTTTATAATTTCAACTTTTATTTTGGATTCAGGGGTTACATGTGCAGGTTTGTTGCCTGGGCATATTGCATGAAGTTTGGGGTACAACTGATCCCATCACCCAGGTACTGAGCATAGTACCCAATAGTTTTTCAACCCTTGCCCCCTTCCCTCCCTCCCTCCTGTAGTAGTCCCCAGTGCCTATTGTTGCCATCTTTATGTCCATGTGTAACCAATGTTTAGCTCCCACTTATAAGTGAAAACATGTGGTATTTGGTTTTCTGTTCCTGCATTAATTCAGTTAAGATAATGGCCTCCAACTTTATCCATGTTGCTCCAAAGGACATGATTTCATTCTTTTTATGGCTACATAAGAAGTAGCTCATGGTGTATCTGTACCACATTTTCTTATCCAGTCGACACTGATGGGCGCCTAGGTTGATTCCATGTCTTTGCTATTGTGAATAGTGCTCTGATGAACATACGAGGGCTTGTGTCTTTTTCCGTACAATGATTTTTATTAATATATATCCAGTAATGGGATTGCTGAGTTGAATGGTAGTTCTGTTTTAAGTTATTTGAGAAATCACCAAACTGCTTTTCACAGTGGCTGAACTAATTTACATTCCCACCAACAGTGTATATCTGTTCCCTTTTTCTCTACAGCGTCACCAGCATGTTATTTTTTTGACTTTTTACTAATAGCCATTCTGACTGGTGTGAGACAGTAACTCATTTTGGGTTTGATTTGCATTTCTCTGATGATTAGTGATGTTGAGCATTTTTTCATGTGTTTGTTGGCTGCTTATATGTCTTCTTTTGAGGAACGTATGTTCATGTCTTTTGCCTGTTTTTTAATGGGGTTGTTTTTGGCTGTTGAACTGTTTAAGGCACTTACAGATTCTGGATATTAGACCTTTGCTGGATGCATAGTTTGCAAATATTTTTTCTCATTCTGTAGGTTTTCTGTTTACTCTGTTGATGAGTTTCTTTTGCTGTACAGAAGCTCTTGAGTCTACTTGAGCACTTGTCAATTTTTGTTTTTATTGCAATTGCTTTTGGGGATTTAGTCATAAATTATTTGCCAAGGCCAATGTCCAGAATGGTGTTTCCTAGGTTTTCTTCTAAGGTTCTTATAGTTTAAGGTCTTATATTTGAATTTTGAATCCATCTTGAGTTATTTTATGTATATGGTGAAAAATAGGGGTCCAGTTTCATTCTTATGCACATGGCTAGCCAGCTATCCCAGCACCATTTATTGAACAGGGAATCCTTACCCCTTTGCTTATTTTTGTTGACTCTGTCAAAGATCAGATGACTGTAGGTGTGCAGCTTTATTTCTGGATTTTCTATTCTGTTCTACTGGTCTATGTATCTGTTTTTGTACCAATACCATGCTGTTTTGTTTACTGTAGCCTTATAGTATACTTTGGAGTCTGGTAATATGATTCCTCTAGCTTTGCTTTTTGTTTAGGATTGATTTGACCATTTGGACTCTTTTTATTGGTTCCATATGAATTTTAGAATAGTTTTTCTAGTTCTATGAAAAATGACATTGGTAGTTTGATAGAAACAGCATTGAATCTGTAGATTGCCTGGACAATACAGCCATTATAATGATATTGATTCTTCCAGTCCATGAGCATGGAATGTTTTTCCATTTGTTCATGTCATCTATGATTTCTTTCAGCAGTGTTTTGTAATTTTCATTGTAGAGATCTTTCACCTCCTTGGTTACATGTATTACTACGTTTGTGTGTGTGTGTGTGGCTATTGTAAATGAGATTGCATTCTTGATTTGGCACTCAGCTTGAATGCTATTGGTGTATAAAAATGCTACTGGTTTTTGCACATTGATTTTGTGTCCTGAAACTTTACTGAAGTGGTTTATCAGTTCCAGGAGACTTTTGGCAGAGGCTTTAGGATTTTCATATCATTGGTGAGGTTGTCAGCTTAATGTCTGGCAGACAGAGTAAGGGGATAGGGATGGGAGTAGTTTTCTTGTCCTTGACCAGAAGTTATCCAGGGCACTGCCCAATTCTCTCTCTGGCCCACTGTCCCCTCCAAGAGGTTCCCACAGCAAATATCCTTTTTTATTTTGAAAACTGTGCTTGTAGCTTTATCCTGGGGCAAATGCCCTACCTGACTATCCTGAATGGGAACTAGCAAGGTTATAGCTTATTCACTCAATGCAAATGTCTTCTCCCAGTACCCACTGACTCTGATCTTCACATTATCCAGGGTTCTGCTGGGAAAATCCTCTTTTTCTATGATCTTCTCCTTCACCTATATGAGGATACATGTTTTTTCAGCCTTCTTGTGATCTGCCATCAAGCTGACCCATGTTCTTTTTTTGTTCTTTCTTTTTTTTGAGATGGAGTCTTGCTCTGTTGCCCAGGCTGAAGTGTAGTGGCGTGATCTTGGTTCACTGTAACCTCCACCTCCCGGGTTCAAGCAATTCTCCCGCCTCAGCCTCCTGAGTAGCTGGGATTACAGGTGCCTGCCACCATGCCCAGTTAATTTCTGTAGTTTTTATAGAGATGGGGTTTCACCATGTTGGCCAGTCTGGTCTCAAACTCCTGACCTCAAGTGATCTACCTGCCTCGGCCTCCCAAAGTTCTGGGATTACAGGCGTGAGTCACTGCACCCGGCCCCATGTTCTTTATATAAAACAGAAATGTCTCACCTTATGGTAGACCAATGTCATATTTTCTGACTCCTTACTGCTACTATGAGTTCTATTTATTTTTATATTTCTTCTGTCATTTCAACAAGATTTACAGAGATGAAAAAGACAAACACAGATGCTCAGAGTTCTGGCTTACTTTGTTTTGTTTATTGAGACAGGCTGTCACTCTGTCACCCAGTCTGGAGTGCAGTGGCACAATCTTGGCTCATTCACCTTGGCTCAACCTCCTGGGCTCAAGTGATTCTCCCACCTCAGCCCCTTGAGTAGCTGGGACTACAGGCGTGCACCACTCCACACCCAGCTAATTTTGTTTATTTTTTTAGAGACATGGTCTCACTTGTTGCCCAGGCTGGTCTTGAACTCCTGGGCTCAAGTAATCCTCCTGCCTCGGCTTCCCAAAGTGTTGAGATTACAGGTGTGAGCCACCACACCTGGCCTCTGGCATACATTTTGATCCAGTTATGACCTTTTATGTCTCTCTCACTGATCCACTGAATGCTGTTGAATTCAGAAGCTTTGAGTTGAAAGCAGCTCACTGGTACCTAAATATATGACTAGGGGATGGCAATCCAGAAGCTTCTGGATTCTCCATGGAGATTTTGTCTCAGAGCCTTAGAAAAAAATTTAAATGGTTATTCAATTAAAATTGTCCTAGACCTAAGTAGGATTCATGTGGTTTCACTGGGTTCTCTCTGACAGGTCAGGTTTTTAGCTTAGAAGGATGAAATGAGGAGGGAGAGCGTCTGGGCAGTGTGGATGCCAAAGGGCCACTTATGAAGGTGTTGGGTCATGGCAACTCAACAGAAATGAGGGATGAAAACCAAGACTTTCCTTTTTTTTTTTTTTTTTTTTTTTAGATGGAGTCTCACTCTGTCACCCAGGCTGGAGTGCAGGGGTGCCATCTTGGCTCACTACAACCTCCACCTCCTGGGTTCAAGTGATTCTCCTGCCTCAGCCTCCTGAGTAGCTGGGATTACAGGGACCCACCACCACGCCCAGCAGATTTTTGTATTTTTAGTAGAGACGGGGTTTTTCCATGTTGGCTGGGCTGGTCTCAAACTCCTGGCCTCAAATGATCTGCCTGCCTCAGCCTCCCAAAGTTCTGGGATTATAGGCGTGAGCCACCCACCAGACCTGGCCCAAGATTTTCCATTCTAACCAAGCATCTAGCCACTCACAGAAGGTCTTTGAGGTCTTGAAGGGGAAAAAAATATGTTATGTGCAGGTTAATTGCATAATACATACTCTGTTCTCGCAGTTCCTCAGAAACAGCATGTTCTTTTTTGCTTCCTTGCTTTGTGTGGTGCCCTCTGCCAGGCATGCCCTCCTCTCAACTCTGCCCAGCAAAACTCAACCCAACCTCAATGGCTTAGATTAAATGCTACCATAAAACCTTCCCCCTTCATCCCAGCCAGAAGGACCCACCTCCATTTCTCTGGAATCTTGAAACATATATTTATTGCCACTCAAAAAGATTTTTATTGAGTGGCTGCTTTAGGTTATGCATTGTGCTAGGCATTAGGAAAACCATGAAAACCAAACAAAGTAGACTATTGCCCTTCAAGAATATGTCAGTCCAGGGCCGGGCACGGTAGCTCACGCCTGTAATCCCAGCACTTTGGAAGGCCGAGGTGGGCAGATCACCTGAGGTCAGGAGTTCAAGACCAGCCTGGCCAACATGGTGAAACGCCGTCTGTACTAAAAACACAAAAATTAGCCAGACGTGGTGGTGTGCACCTGTAATCCCAGCTACTCGGGAGGCTGAGGCAGGAAACTTGCTTGAAACTGGAAGGCAGAGGTTGCAGTGAGCCGAGATCATGCCACTGCACTCCAGCCTGGGTGACAGAGTGAGACTCTGTCTCAAAAAAAATAAAAATACAAAAGAATATGTCAGTTTATAGAGAAGACTGAAAATAGGAATAAGAATGATGCTTGGGTGCAAAAAGTCATATCTAATTCATTGCTAAGTCTCCACATTTTTATGCAACATCGGAGCAAAAAGAGGAGGACATTTATACTAGAGGCAACCAACCTGGGACTCAAGTATCCCCAGGCCCTAGGTGGACTGGCCAGTGACTGAAGGGACCAACATAAGATTGAACCACAGCATTTAGAAAGCTGTGTGATAGATAGGGCTTCTGAAACTTTAGCATGCATAAAAGCCACCAGGAAGGCTTGTGAAAACACAGATTGTGGGCTCCCACCCCTAGAAATCTGGTTCAGTAGGACAGGGGTAGGGCCAAAGTATCAGCATGTTTAACAAGTTTCCAGGTAACGCTGATGCTGCAGAATGCAGTGGAAATTTGAAGAGGACTTTGTAACTTCACCATTGTTTGCAGTATTCTGAAAGGCACATTTTTCTTTAGTAATCAAAAAATGAAAGAGTTGAAAAATGCGTCTTAATTGTCTTTTCAAGGATGTGTAACAAAATGGGCCAGCTCTTCACTTGTGTTGATATTTGATTTTTTTATGATGAAGCTCATCAAAGCTGTTTAATTATAAAAGAAATATGGAGTTGGAAAAAGTTTTAAACATGGTTAAATAGTCTGACAATCAATTTGGAATTTGTAAAAGTAAAAATCTTGAGCTGGGTGCAGTGGCTCATGCCTATAATCCCAGCACTTTGGGAGGCCAAAGTGGGCAGATCCCTTGAGGCCAGGAGTTTGAGACCAGCCTGGCCAACATGGCAAAAACCTCCTCTCTACTAAAAATACAAAAATAAGCCAGGTGTGATGGTGCGCACTTGTAGTCCCAGTTACTTGGAAGGCTGAGGTGGAAGGATCACTTGAGCCCGAGAGGTCAAGGCTGCAGTGAGGCAAGATCGCACCACTGTACTCCAGCCTGAAGTGACAGTGACAGAGTGAGACCCTGTCTCAAAAAAAAAAAAAAAAAAAAAAAAATTGGAAATTGTACAAAATAGCTAGAAAAAAAAAGTGCATAAAAGTCATCTTAAAAATCTAAATAGAGGGCTGGGCACAGTGGCTCATGCCTGTAATCCCAGCAGTTTGGGAAGCCAGGAGTTCAAGACCAGCCTGGCCAACAGGGTGAAACCCCGTCTCTACTAAAATACAAAAATTAGCCAGGTGTGGTGGCAGGCGCCTGTAATCCCAGCTACTCGGGAGGCTGAGGCAGAAGAATCACTTGAACATGGAAGGCGGAGGTTGCGGTGAGCTGAGATCATACCACTGTACTCCAGTCTGGGCAACAAAGCAAAACTCCGTCTCAAAGAAAAAAAAAAATCTAAACAGAGCTTCACAGAAATCATCAAGACATAAAATAGGAAATAGAAACATTCATATTTTTATTCTTTTTAGAACCAGAGACAAGATTTAAAAGTAATATAACTCATCCCCTCAACTGAGGGCTCAACCAGGGCCAGGGCAGAGAAGATGATGCACATGGTTGAGGCCAGTGGGACCAGAGGCCAGAATACAGCCAGTGTGGCCAGGAGATTTGTTACATACAGGGAACTCAGCAAATAAGTACATACATTGAGGTTAATGGGAGCAGGAGTCCCCATTGTTAGAGGAGGGAGGGAAACATAGAAACAGGAAAGACTGAAATAACTCTGTGGTGTTTACTTGGAATTGGACATAGTGGTATAAACTTTTGTTTTTTCATATAGCTAGAAAGAGGACATAGAAATTGCTAATAATAGGACGAGCGCAGTGGCTCACGCCTGTAATCCCAGCACTTTGGGAGGCCAAGGCGGGTGGATCACCTGAGGTCAGAAGTTCAAGACCAGCCTGGCCAACACGGCGAAACCCCATCTCTAAAAATACAAAAATTACCTGGGCAAGGTGACCTGTACCTGCAGTCCCAGCTACTCCAGAGGGTGAGGCAGGAGGATCACTTGAACCCCGGAGGTAGAGGTTTCAGTGAGCTGAGAATGCACCACCTCACTCCTGGGTGACAGAGTGAGACTCCATCTCAAAAACAAAAACAAAAAGAAATTGCTAATAATATATGAAATAGATATACTTGAAATAGACATAAATTTAAATACATACTTATACACATATGCTTACATATATTTCCAAGTTCTAGCCACTAAAAGCTCAGATCTAAAAGTGATGCCATTCCCATAGCAATGAACACACCAAGCACTCAGATTTTGGTTTCTCAAAATCATTTTTCAGTAAAAGAAACTGAGACTCATGGAAGAAATGGCTAATTCCAGAGCTGGGCCAAGGAAAGTACAAGATGAGTCTGGAACATCTATTTGTGCCAAAAAGTAAGAAAACAAGATTAAAGAATAAACCCTAAAATTTTCTAGAGAGGGGAAACAGCAGATCACCACAAATGAGTTTCAGAAGAAACATATTCTTATATTCCATTGTAGAATTCTATACCCAACAAAAATATCAATCAAGTATGAAGGCTAAATAATGACTTCTTCAGGCAAGCGTGAACTCAGAAGGTTTATGTCCTACAGATCCTTCCTGTACTATTCAATTTTTTAAACCAATATATGTATGTGTTGCTTTGAAAAACATTTTAAATATTTTTAAAATAGGCTCTTCATACTCAACAGGGGGCAACAGGAGGACATTTAAGGTCTCTAATTATGTTGCCATCAAATTTCATTCATCTGGTTGTATTGCAATTCTCCTTTACTTTTTTTAGTCCCTCTTTGAGTTCTGAGACCTCTGGGATCAGGGTCATCTTCATTCCCTCCCTCCAAGCCTAGCCCAGTACTTGGCATATGATACTGTGTCAAAGAAGTGATATGGTCACAAAACCTATTCCTTTTTCTTCCTAAGCATACAGATGATGTATATTTTCCATCCCTTTGTCATTATGTTGGAGCCAGGTTACTTGATGCTGGCCATGGAATGTGGGTGAAAGTAATTTGTACCATTTTCAGAACTGATCCACAAAAATCTCCCAATCCGCCTCTGCCTCTCCCTTTTTGTATCAAGCTTGGAGGCCTTGTGCTGAAAATGGTGGCATCCAAGGTAGAAAAAGGCCTGGTTCCTGAATGAGTACATGGAGGATCCCAGCACACACACCATCATCCCACTACTGACCCACACTGGACTGTAACATGAGCAAGAAATAAACTTTTATTTAATTAGTCTGCTGGATTGTTTATGATAGCAGTTGGCACACACAGACTAATGTAGGTAGGAACTCAATACTTGCTGGAAAAGTACAGGAACTTCCTGTAAGTCTCCTAGAAACAACTTGGCAGGTTGGCTAGTTTCCACAAAAACAAGAAGTAAGCATCATTTCTTTCCAACTCACTTTTCCTATAAACAACTTGTTTCCTGAGATTGTTCCTGATAATAATTATTATCATTTAACTTGAAGGGTTTACATAATGTTGTTATTGATGATAAGAAATATAGAAAATTTTTAATTGATGACTGTCTCCACAACTAACCATGAGATTTCAGCCATTTCCTATAAGATACACATATGTAGACCTGGCTCAATTTGTTTATTCATCCTTCTTTTAAAATGTATATTCATAAAGCACCTGGTATACACTAGGTTCTGCGTGAATGGGCAAAGATAAATAATAGATGTTCTCCATCCTGATGATTCAGATGAGGAGAGGAGATTAAATAACCATCTAACCACATCAGCAAGCAGAATGGGGGATGTACCTCCAAGAACAGCATGGTGAGGGCACTAAGCTGAGAGCCTGCAGAGATGAGATCTGTCCTGCATCCAAATCACTGTGTGAACATGAGAAAGTCACTGGTCCTTTCTGATTCCCAGCTTCCATTCAGTAAATGGCCAGTTTAGACAAATCAAATGGCAAATACATAGCATGCAAGCTGCACTGCAACAGAAACTGCACGTTGGTCACAGCGTATCTTCCCAATGTGCCTGGATATGGCCTCAGAATCATTTCCAACACAGAGCACCAGTCCACCACTAATCAATGAAACCTACTAGCTATCCCTGAATTAGACATTTTCTAGGGTTCCCACCAAGCTTCTTTGCAGCAAAAGCCAGAGAAACCAGGAGAAGGTCCCAAAGAGATCCACTATCTGATTTCAGAAAGGACTAAGACTAAAGGCTTTATAGAAAACCCATAAGCTTTTACAGAGCTCCGTTGGGAGTCCCACGTTTCTTTATGGCATAATGGGTGAGAACACAGACTTGGAAGCCAAACCACCTGAATTTGAACCCCAGTTCCATTTACCAACTATCAAAAGCTTAGGCTTTGATTCTGAGCCTGTTTCCTCAACTGCTGTTCTAAAGATTAAATAGGCTAATATTCATAAGGCATCTGGGACAGTGGCTTGTGTGTATAGCAACCATTATATAAGTGAATTATCTACTGAGCACCACAGCACTTCTTCACTCCATGGTGTGGTGACCAGAATGGAGATGAGACTGAGAACTGCGGGTTCTGCTTCGAGTTTAAGTTAGGATTTCCCTTGACCAATGAGACCTGACTTGGGGGAGTCCTGGCCTCATTCCATTACCCCAAACACCCTCTAGTCTCCAGATGAACAGATCCTGAATGTCCAGGCCCCACGTGGCCTGTTCTAAGGCCTGAGATGGAATTGGATACAGGACACATCCAGCCTTGAGATCTTTTGCTAAGTGTGAGACAGTGCCCCCAGCCCTGTGCTCATGTTCATGCCTAGGGAAAGGCTTCTATCAAAAGAGTTGAACTTCTTCCCACTGGGGATGGAAGACCATTTCCTGCCTTAAACCTTGGCTCTCCCTGCTTCCTTCAGGCCACCAACAACACATGTGCAGGATATGACATTGCTGAGGCATCACTGCTTTCCTACTTCCCTTCCAAGTCTCAGCTCCCTTATTTTAAAAAATATTTGGCCTCAATGATCATTTCTCAACAATTCCTCACCGCAGGAGCCTCTGAAGCTCCCACCAGGCCAGCTCTCCTCCCGCAACAGCTTCCCACAGCATGAAGATCTCCGTGGCTGCCATTCCCTTCTTCCTCCTCATCACCATCGCCCTAGGGACCAAGACTGAATCCTCCTCGCGTGAGTGCAATGCCTTGTCTTCCTTCCAACCTAGTCCCTGCAGGGAAATAAGCAGGAGTGAGGTTGGGGCTCAGGGGAAGACCAGGAGCAGGGACTCAGAAAGGAGGGCTGGTATCTTCTTGAAACTGTGTGTATAGCAACATTATATAAATGAATTATCTACTGAGCACCACAGCACTTCACCCCATGGTGTGGTGAGCAGGATGGAGATGAGACTTAGGACTGCAGGTTCTGCTTAAGAGTTTAAGTTGGGATCTTCCAGCCTTGACCAATGAGACTTGACTTGGGAGACTCCAGGCTTCATTCCACTACCCCAAATGCCCTCTAGTCTCCAGATAAACAGATCCTGAATCTCCAGGCCTCACATGGCCTTGATCTCTTATCATTGCCCCCCAGGACCAGTCCCCCCTTGCCCTCAAGGACATGGAGTGAGACCAGCCTGCCTCTCTACTCCCTCAATTTCTCTCTCTTTGCCGCTAAGCAAAAGAGTGGCCCACCCCATTTGGGGTATATTTCCTCAGGGAGATTAGGAGCAGTGTCTTGAGCCCCTCAAGGGCATTTTTCTATTGGCCTCCTGAGGTTTGGGCCCAGCCTGCTTCCAGCGTCACCTGTGCCCAGTGAGTGCAGCATTGCTTGGGTATGGGCTGGGGGGAAACACGACAGTGTGGGGTCCATCCTAGGCCCCCTTTTCTCAGCTGATTTCTTAGAATAAGCTGCCTTTAGAGATAACCAAAACTATTTATCACTCTTCCATTTTACCTACTCTCCTTTTCAGAAACTGGGGGGAAACAGAAGGTTGTTAAAATACAGCTAAAGTTGGTGGGTATGTGCACAGTTTGACTTGCCCTCTCCGATGTCATTTGTCAGCTCAGAGGAACAAGGTGGGAGAGTATAGGAGCTCTGACTGGGTCTCAGGAAACAGGGGCCCCTTATGCCGTTCTTTGGTTCGTGAGGATGCTGCCTGGAATGGAGCTGGAAAACAGGATGAGACCCTTCCACCCAGACATCTGGCCACCCTCAGTGACCTCTGAGGCCATTGTGATGCACACCCATGATTCTATGAAGCAGGGTCACATAACATGCACACACCTGATTTCTCCACTCCATAACCACAACATGTGCCTGTTTGTACAGGGCTCTTGGCCTACAATGTCCTTCCTGCTACCTCTATAATTCAAGCTTGGGGTGACTGCTGTCACCTCCTTGCTTCTCCTATAAGAGCCATGAAACTTCTCAATCAGAAAATAGATGAAAAATCACCTAATCCAGTGATTTTTAAAACTTTTTAGGCCACAAAACCTTTTCTTCAAGCAATATCTTCCACAGAGGCCCAATATGTAAAACAGAAAAAATGGGTTGAGTAGGGTACAAGACACCACTCTCAAATGCAGCAGGGCCTCCACAATAGTCCCTGAGGCCCCCAGAGCTCCAGGGAGCTCAGTGTAAAAACCACTGATGCAGTCCAAGGGCCTCATTTACAGAGGAGGGAACAGGGGGAAAGTAAAATGGCCATAGTACACAGGAAGCACAGGCAAGGTTAGGTTAGGATTTGGGTGCCCTGACTCTGTGGCCTTTGTCCTTGGAGCTTGCTGTGGGCATCCTGCTCTCTCTGCAGGTTGTCGGTTCAATGGGGACATGGGCAGGGTGGAGCACTAGGAGGGGCTGGGTTTGCATTCCCAAATGGCATGTCTCCAAATCCCTATTGGGATTTCTTCCAAATATTCCTCCTATTTGGAGCACCTTTCCCGAATAAGGCATGAAGGCTGCATGATATTGGCCAAGTCCCTAGCCTTCTCTGCCAGTCGGCCCCCAGAGATGGTGTAAGAAGATCTGAGTGTGCTGCTCTTCAACCCTGGAGTTGAAAGTCATCCACCAGTCTTTCCAAGAGGGGTTGAAGAAAAGGAGGAAGGGTGATTGATGATGAGGGAGGAGAAAAAGAAGAGCCCAGGAGTACCATGGAGAAGGAGAAGAGAAGATGAGGAAAGCCTACTCTCCTCTCCAAGTTCTGTGGGGCTGTCTCCTCCTTCCTTCCCTCCTCCATGCCCTCAGCTTGCAGGAGCAGCCAACGGTATGGCCTTTAACAAGGGGCCCCTCCTCAGCATCTGATGCTCTCTCCTCAGGGGGACCTTACCACCCCTCAGAGTGCTGCTTCACCTACACTACCTACAAGATCCCGCGTCAGCGGATTATGGATTACTATGAGACCAACAGCCAGTGCTCCAAGCCCGGAATTGTGTAGGTGGTACACACACATCACACTGGGGGGAGAGGGAGCCAGCAGGGCCTCCTGGAGGGAGGCAGGGAGTGGTGGTGGAATGGGGACCCCCAGCGTACCTCCCAGGTGTGACTACATGGGGAGAGGCAGCTGAGGGGCAATCTGAGTGCTTTCTGGCTGGAGCCTGCAGGAGCCATGGGGAAACTGACCCCATGGATGAGGAGATGACAGAGAAGGGAGAAGAAGGCAAGAGGGCACTTCCTCAGGGGGACACAGAGACTAGATGGGTCTAGGGGTCCTAGGAACCGAAGAGTATGTCTCAGAGAGGAGACTGGCTCTAAGCTGCCTCTATGGAAGAAAGGAAAAGCAGTCTAGGTCAGGCGGGGAATTTAGGAGGGAGGGAAGATGGGCTGTCTCTTCCGGCCACTGGGCCCCTCGGTTTGTGATCCTTCTCCCTCTTGCTCCACAGCTTCATCACCAAAAGGGGCCATTCCATCTGTACCAACCCCAGTGACAAGTGGGTCCAGGACTATATCAAGGACATGGAGGAGAACTGAGTGACCCAGAAGGGGTGGCGAAGGCACAGCTCAGAGACATAAAGAGAAGATGCCGAGGCCCCCTCCTCCACCCACCCCTAACTCTCAGCCCCAGTCACCCTCTTGGAGCTTCCCTGCCTTGAATTAAAGACCACTCATGCTCTTCCCTGGCCTCATTCCTTTCTACTGGATTTACTCATTGGCCATGAACTGAGGACACCAGGGTGTGGCACCCTCGGCATCAAGCCTCGCTCTGCAGAAGTTTTGCTGGAGCCTGGTACAAAAAATAGGTCAGGCCTGCAATGCAGGTAGTGAGAAGCAGAAAGTGAGAAAGAAAAGCAGTGTAAAGACCGTCTCCTCCTCAGCAACAACAGTAGCAGACCCCGTTTTCTTAATGCTTTCTATACTCCAAGCACTCTGCTAGGCAGTCTGTATGCATTATCTTATTTAAGCTTCATGACAAGTGTAAAAGCTACAAATCATCATTTGATTTTTTAAGTAACACTTCATAAAGGTCTCTCTATAGCAGTCAAACTCCATAGTCCTTTTTTCTGTGCTGTTTTCAAGGCCTTTCTTCACTGCTGTCTGGAATAGGAATGATTCATGAAGACATTTTATCCAACCCCTCCCCTTCGCTTACATACATCAGATTATACCATATTGTTTTACTAACTTTTTTATCCCCTAGAAGGCTTAGCAGAAAGCCTAGCCCATACCAGGTGTTCAGGAAATGGATGGATGGATGGATGGATGAAGGAAAGGAAGAATGGGTGGATGGAAGGATGAAGGGAAGGAGGAATGGATGGAGGGATGGAGAGAGGGAGGGATGGAGGGAGGGAAGCAGGGAGGGATGAAGGGAGGGAGGAAGGGAGGGAGGGATGGATGGATGGAGAGAAAGAGGGAGGGAGGGATAGAGGGACAGATGGAATAAGACAGAAATCAAGAGGAGGACTATGCTCCAAGAATAAGCTCTCAAACCTATCTTCAGGGCCCAAGGAGGAGCTCTGAGTACTTGGAATAAGAGCTTGCCCAGAGTAGGGATTATGACCACCCTTTCCTGGTCTCCAGCCTTCCACAGATAAGGGCTTGTGGGCCACATTAAGGGCCATATGGGGGCCTGCATGCCAAAGTCACAACCAGGCTTCTCAGGCCTTGTCACCTCCATAAACAGAGGTCAAGAGGATGCCCCACATACGTACCCTCCATGCCCTCACAAAAAGCCACAGCTTCACCACCAGGTGAAGCCTTGAACCCACCAGGAGTAACTGCATTATATGGTTTACCTATCTATGAGCAGTCATGCCAAGCAGAAAGCCCCATAAGGATCTGCACAGTCCCTGTTTCTGCCCCTGCCTCCCACTGCCCTCAACACCTGAAACACATCACCTATGCCTCTAAAGCTTGCTGTCCATCAACAGCAAAATCCCTTATATCTTTGATCTCTTCTCTAAATGCAGCTTTCAACATGGAAAAGGGTCCTGAGGCACCTGAAGAGAGAGGAAGCTGTGGGACAGGTCCAGCCAGAGCCCAGGCCAGAGGGGCGGAAGCTGGAGTCCTGGAGCACAGACGCAGGTTGTCAGGTGCACAGAGTTGGAGGGTCCCCTGCTGGTCATGGTTGGCCATGGGGGCACCCAGGAGGGATCAGCGAGCTGGCTACACCTAAAAATCAGTCCAAAGTCCGAGGTCCAAAGAGATAAATAAAAACATTGACAAATAAGTCAAACGATCCAGCAACAAATGGGGACCCAAGGATCAGGCACCTTGTGTTTCTTTTTTGGAGTATTAGCATATGCTGTGACATGAAAGAGTTTGAGCTCAATCATGTGGCCTTGGACTGGGAGAGGGCATTTCCTTCTCAGAGGCAACTAAGCCCTACCTTTGCCTCAGTCTGGGCTCTGTAATCCTGCTTTGTGCTCATCTCCCCAAGACTGATCACCTGGGGGAAGCTGGGGTGGTTCAACCCTGCCTGCCCTTCCCCAACATACAGATGGTGGCAGGTAACATGGTGAAATCAAACAGATCTGGTTTTTCATCCGCCTATCCACCCAGGTGACCTTGGACAATTTATTTAGCCTCTAAGCCTCAGTAGTCCCAGGGAAGTAATAATCGCTACTTCACTATTTTAAGGATTATATAAGATAGGGCATGTAAGATAGCTGACACACATTCGCCCATTTCTTCACGTGAATTCAGATTCTACTGAATTCAGCTCTGCACCAAGTCCCATCCTCTGCTGCCCTGTTTCAGCAAACACTGAGGCCTGTTGTTTCTCCTCCTCTACCGGCTCTGATGCGGTCAAGGTCCAGAGAGCTGAGTAGTTGGCAAGCGGACCACCAGCAACAGACAACATCTTCATTCGGCTCTCCCTGAAGCTGTACTGCCCCGCTGAGAGGATGAAGGTCTCCGAGGCTGCCCTGTCTCTCCTTGTCCTCATCCTTATCATTACTTCGGCTTCTTGCAGCCAGCCAAGTGAGTCCACTTGTCTCTGTAGGGCAGGAACGAGAAAGGGGGATGGAGCAGCTGGCAGGGAGGTGGTGCCAAGGGCGCTGTCGGGTCTCTGGCCTCATAAGACCCTGTGGGCTCTCCCCACCTTCATGCATAGCTTCTGACCTCCAATTCTCCCCTTTGTAAGTAGAGCTGGGGTTGGTCCGGATCTTTCTGGGGTAAGTAGTTCCAGGAAACTGGGTCACCATTTCCTCAGGAGTCCCAAGCGTGGTGAGCAGGAATGATCATTCAGGAGGAGAGGCCAAGAAAGCAGCAGAAAATGCAACAAGAAGTGCATGCAATGAAAGGGAGGGGGAGGCACGCGGATGAGAAAGAAGAGTGGCAGGTGCCCTGGAAGAATGAGTGGCGAGAGGAAGGAAGGTTCAAACAATCATGTGGGTCTAAGCCCAGGAATTGGGAGTCTGAACCGAGACAGCCCTTCCTCAACATGGCTGGCACAGGTTGCTGGGACTATCAGACAACCAAAATGAGTCCCAGTGGAATGGCTGCTTGGGAATCTATGGTCCCCTTCTCCATCCCCCAGCCTATGACTAAATAAAATCTGCAGAAAAGAGGAAAGGGGTTGAAAGGTTTTGGAGCGTGGGGAAAGGGAGAATTGGGGCCTATGGAGGAGGGGGTTTGTTTTGCCCCTCCGTATCTCCTCCCTCTATCATCGTTTACGAGGACCTGGTGACGGGGGTGGGGAGGACAAGGACGTGTACCTGCCCTAGGCTGCCCCAGCCATTCTTTTCTCTTTTGTTTTTTTGTTTGTTTGCTTGTTGTTTTGTTTTGTTTTGTTTTGTTTTGTTTTGTTTTGTTTGTGATGGAGTTTCGCTCTTGTTGCCCAGGCTGGAGCGCAGTGTCGCGATCTCGGCTCACCACAACCTCTGCCTCCCGGGTTCAAGTGATTCTCCTGCCTCAGCCTCCTGAGTAGCTGGGATCACAGGCACACACCACCACGCCCAGCTAATTTTTGTATTTTTAGTAGAGACGGGGTTTCACCATGTTGGTCAGGCTGGTCTCGAACTCCTGACCTCGTGATCTGCCCACCTCGGCCTCCCAAAGTGCTAGGATTACAGGTATGAGCCACCATGCCTGGCCTCGCTTCTCTCTTAAGGTCACCCTGGCATGTAGTCTGGCCTGACTCTGCCTGTGTAAACACAAAGGAGCAAGGGTCAAGTGCACCATGTAATCTGCCCACATACTCTCAGGATGACCCTGGTCTTTGTAAACTTTGCTTTGAGAACCAGTGATACGAGCATCACTTACAGAGGGACTGTGTGGGAGGGGGGAACAGTGCTCTTTGGGAGAGTCAATCAGGCCAGTGCAGTGGGTTCAGGCTTCAAGAAAGAGAAAATGGCCCACCCAAAGCATGGATCAGCAAGATGGTGCTCTCAAGATGTCCCAAGCTTTGCCACTCACTGGAGGCAAAGGGGTCAAGCTACAAAAAGATTTGCACTCTGAAGGTTTGGGGGCTGGGAGAGATCTCTGGACTGACCTCTTGTGTAGTATCCCCAATTGATGGGTAGTCAGGACAGCTCAAAGGAAACACAGTGACAATAACCAATCAAGTCTAGTATCCTGCATACATCAAAGAGATGGGGGAAAGCGCCATTTCCAAGGCAAGAAGAGCAGTCATTACTACCATTGGCTCTTAATTATAATAAGCACTGATTGAGCCTTTCTGTGTGCCAGGCTGTCTGAGTTAAGGGCTTTCCAATCATTTTCTCACCGAATTCTAACCATGATCCTAGGATACAAGTAAGTATCATTTACCCCCACTTAATAGATGAGGAAACTGAAACCTAGGGAGATTAAGGAATTTGCCCATGATTCAAGTCGAAATTCAAATCAAGTCAAAATTCCAACCCAAAGCTGTCTGACCCCAAAGCCTAAATCATATACTTTTTCCTCCTGCTCTAACTTCTATCTCTAATGGCTCTACTCTCTCACCCTTCCCCCTAACCTCCGCCTCTCCAATACCTCTAAGATAGAGTCCAAATTCCTCAGTAGCTCAGCAGGTGTGTGACCAGACCCTCCTCCTCTCTCCAGTTTCATCTCTGCCCATTCATTTCTTCCTACCTTGCATGCCAGCCACCCAAACTGCCCAGCACTCCCAAGACACACTGAGCTTCCCCTACCTTCAGGCTTTCCTGCATTTCTTTCTTCCAGATTCTACAAGTCCTTTGTGTGTCTAAATCCTTTTTTTTTTCTTTTGAGATGGAGTCACTCTTTCGCCCAGGCTGGGGTGCAGTGGTGCAATCTTGGCTCACCGCAACCTCTGACTCCTGGGTTTAAGTGATTCTCCTGCCTCAGCCTCCCGAATAGCTGGGATTACAGGCATGTGCCACCATGCCTGGCTAATTTTTGTTAGTAGAGACGGGGTTTCACCATGTTGGCCAGGCTGGTCTCAAACTTCTGACCTCAGGTGATCCGCCCGCCTCGGCCTCCCAAAGTGCTGGGATTACAGGCATGAGCCACCACACCCAGCCGTGTGTCTAAATCCTACTCATCCTTTACGAATCAATGCAGGCCTCACTTGCTTTGAGACTTCTTCCTCAACCACCAAGGATGGGTTAGGGGCCCTTCATTCTGTTCCCATAGCACCTTATGCCAAAGTCTGTTCTATCCTGGACCACATTCTATGGTAGTGTTTGTTTAACTTTTCAATTTCTCTTTCAACCCTGACTAGTCTGTAAGTTACTTAAGGGTAGTGACTGTGTCTTCCTCATGTTTTTACCCCCATAGAGCCCAGCATATAATACTAGCTCAACACATGTTTGCCAGATCAAGTCACCAATAAACAAAAGAATGAGCCAGCTTCCTCCCGGTTCCTTGGCAAGTGTGAATAACCAAGTCATTTGTAGTTGACACTCAGCTCAGAGGCTGAAGGTTCTAAATGTATGTCCCCCAAAGGGATTCATCTTATGCACTTCATTACCAGTCAAGCTATCATTGGTCTCCTCTAACAGACGGCTTTGCTATCAGAGGAGTGAAACACAAATGGTGGGAGACAGAGGTGGGCAGCTGTGATCTCCCCTCTGCTTCCCTGGCTCAGCTTGCAATGTGATTCCTTCAGAAGTTCCTGAGTGGGTGAACACCCCATCCACCTGCTGCCTGAAGTACTATGAGAAAGTGTTGCCAAGGAGACTAGTGGTGGGATACAGAAAGGCCCTCAACTGTCACCTGCCAGCAATCATGTAAGCACGTCCTTGTAGATATTTCTGTGGAGAGGGACAGGGAGCCCAGGGGCAGGAATGAGATACATGGGATCAAGAGGTCTCCATGCTAGAAGCAGTGGAGCAGTGGTAAGGGTTTGGCCTTTGGCTCTCAGGGGCCTGGGATTAATTCCTAATTTTGCCACTTTTAGCTATGTGGTCCATTATGAAACCCAAGCTTGAGGGTCTAGGCTGAGTGGAGAAGGGACTGAGAGAAGGGATGGTAAGGTTCTGAGGCCAGAGAGAGAGGCTGTCTGAGGGAACCCAGCCAGGACAGGCCCAGGGAAGCTTTAAAGAACATAAGGTGAGCTCCATGTGAACCAGAGGTGGGGGTGGGCACCGGACTCCTGCCCGAGTCTGCAGCCCATGACGGTCTAATTCTGCCTCTGCAGCTTCGTCACCAAGAGGAACCGAGAAGTCTGCACCAACCCCAATGACGACTGGGTCCAAGAGTACATCAAAGATCCCAACCTACCTTTGCTGCCTACCAGGAACTTGTCCACGGTTAAAATTATTACAGCAAAGAATGGTCAACCCCAGCTCCTCAACTCCCAGTGATGACCAGGCTTTAGTGGAAGCCCTTGTTTACAGAAGAGAGGGGTAAACCTATGAAAACAGGGGAAGCCTTATTAGGCTGAAACTAGCCAGTCACATTGAGAGAAGCAGAACAATGATCAAAATAAAGGAGAAGTATTTCGAATATTTTCTCAATCTTAGGAGGAAATACCAAAGTTAAGGGACGTGGGCAGAGGTACGCTCTTTTATTTTTATATTTATATTTTTATTTTTTTTGAGATAGGGTCTTACTCTGTCACCCAGGCTGGAGTGCAGTGGTGTGATCTTGGCTCACTTGATCTTGGCTCACTGTAACCTCCACCTCCCAGGCTCAAGTGATCCTCCCACCCCAGCCTCCCGAGTAGCTGGGACTACAGGCTTGCGCCACCACACCTGGCTAATTTTTGTATTTTTGGTAGAGACGGGATTCTACCATGTTGCCCAGGCTGGTCTCAAACTCCTGTGCCCAAGCAATCCACCTGCCTCAGCCTTCCAAAAGTGCTGGGATTACAGGCGTGAGCCACCACATCCGCCCAGTGCACTCTTAATACACAGAAAAATATATTTCACATCCTTCTCCTGCTCTCTTTCAATTCCTCACTTCACACCAGTACACAAGCCATTCTAAGTATTTACTAAGTATTTACTAAGTAAATACTTAGCCAGTTTCCAGCCTTCCAGATGATCTTTGCCCTCTGGGTCTTGACCCATTAAGAGCCCCATAGAACTCTTGATTTTTCCTGTCCATCTTTATGGATTTTTCTGGATCTATATTTTCTTCAATTATTCTTTCATT
This sequence comes from Pan troglodytes, assembly GCF_028858775.2. Lineage (NCBI taxonomy): Eukaryota > Metazoa > Chordata > Mammalia > Primates > Hominidae > Pan > Pan troglodytes. Next base: position 31,628,755 of record NC_072417.2, read on the forward strand.
TTATAATACAACTTTTTCATAGGAAGTCCGGATGGGAATATTCACATTAATCATTTTTGCAGAGGCTTTGCTAGATCCTCTCATATTTTGTCTTCCTCAGGGTGGCAGGGGTACAGAGAGTGCCTGATTGGAAAAAAAAAAAAAAAAAGAGAGAGAGAGAGAGAAGAAGAAGAGACACAAATCTCTACCTCCCATGTTAAGCTTTGCAGGACAGGGAAAGAAAGGATATGAGACACGGCTAGGGGTAAACTCTTAGTCCAAAACCCAAGCATGCAATAAATAAAACTCCCTTATTTGACAGCTTGATTCCTAACCTCCTGCTTTTTTTTCTGCTAGGGTGAAAGAAGCTTAATCTCAGTTTTTTTCAGGGGCTTCTCCACATTTCTTGAGACTTTTGTCAAGGTTGGGGGCCATTTATATTCAATCTTCCCCTCTGTCTCCTGCTTAACAGCAGACAGCTGACTCAGCTCCCTTGCATTCAACATTCTCCCAAAACGCTGTTGTGAAGACAAAACAAAAGCCAGGTAATTAAGACCGGATGGTTAAGACAGGTAATTAAGACCGGATGGTTAAGACAGGTAATTAAGACCGGATGGTTAAGAGAAACAAATAAATGCAGTGAAGTGTCAAGCTGAAAACGGGCCAATGAATTGGATTCTGGTAAACTGACTCATAACTGCCCCCCAGTGGCCATGTTGTTAAAACCCGAGCCTCCTCCCTTGGCCGGCGCGGTGGCTCACGCCTGTAATCCCAGCACTTTGGGAGGCCGAGGGGGGCAGATCACGAGGTCAGGAGATCGAGCCCATCCTGGCTAACACGGTGAAACCCCGTCTCTACTAAAAATACAAAAAAATTAGCCGGGCGTGGTGGCGGGCGCCTGTAGTCCCAGCTACTCGGGAGGCTGAGGCAGGAGAATGGCATGAACCCAGGAGGCGGAGCTTGCAGTGAGCCGAGTTCGTGCCACTGCACTCCAGCCTGGGCGACAGAGAGAGACTCTGTCTCAAATAAAAAAAAAACAAAAAAAAAAAAAACGAGCTGCCTCCCCAGCCCAAGCTCATCTTCCCAGGATGGCCATCTCATCTAGCTGGCCAATCAGACTCTCAGAGAGATTTGAAATTTGGACCTGAGAAACTCAGTCTGGTTGCTGCTAGAGCAGAAGTGAGTTTCTGGCAGTGTCCCAAGGAAAGAGGTCTATGAACTTCTGTCCTGAGGTCCCTGGAACTGCCTCACTTCCTGCCCCAGCTCCAGGCTGGGAGCTTCAGCTGGTCTTTCAGTTCCATGAGATGTCCCAGCATCTTTCCTTTAAAAAAATTTCTAGGCCAGGCGCGATGGCTCACACTTACAATCCCAGTTCTTTGGGAGGCCAAGGCGGGCAGATCACTTGAGGCCAGAAGTCTTGAGACCAGCCTGGACAACATGGCCCATCTCTACTAAAAATACAAAAATGAGCTGAGCATGGTGGTGGTCGCCTGTAATCCCAACCACTCAGATGGCTGAGGCATGAGAATCGCTTGAACCCAGGAGGCAGAGGTTGCAGTGAGCTGAGATCATGCCACTACACTCCAGCCTGGGCAACAGAGCGAGACTCCATCTCAATTTTAAAAAAAAATTCCTAAAGGGCTATGGTGGCAATTTAGCACCTCAGGAATAACTTATTGGTTTAGGTCAGTTCTTGGTGGGGGATGATGGATGTATGTGTGTTAAAATAGACATAACAGGGGCTGGGCAAGGTGGCTAACGCCTGTAATCCCAGCACTTCCAGAGTCTGAGGTGGGCGGATCACTTGAGGCCAGGAGTTCGAGACCAGCCTGGGCAGCATGGCGAAACCCCACTTCTACCAAAAATACAAAAAAAAAAAAAAAAAAAATTAGCCGAGCATGGTGGCCTGCGCCTATGCCCCCAGCTGCTCAGGAGGCTGAGGCAGGAGGATCCCTTGAGCTGGGGAGTCAGCTGAGATCGTGCCACTGCACTCCAGCCTGGGTGACAGAATGAGATCCTGTCTCAAAAAACGTGTGTGTGTGTGTGTGTGTGTGTGTGTGTGTGTACACACATAACAAGGCCATGCACAGTGGCTTATGCCTGTAAACCCAGCACTTTGGGAGGCTGAAGCAGGAGGATCATTTGAGTCCAGGAATTTGAGATCAGCCTGGGCAGTATGGTGAGATCTTACATATTTTTTAATCTCTACAAAAAAACAAAACAATTAACTGGGCACGGTGGTGTGTGCCCGTGGTCACAGGTACTCAGAAGGCTGAGGTAGGAGGATTGCTTGAGCCCAGGAGGTTGAGAATGCACTGCAGTGAGCCATAATATCACCACTGCACTCCAGGCTGGATGACAGAGCAAGACTCTGCCTAAAAATACATATATATATGTGTGTGTGTGTGTGTGTATGTGTGTGTATGTGTGTATATATATATATATAGACAAAATTTACCATTCTAAACATTTTTATGTGTACAATCCTACATTCACTTTGTTAGGCAAACATCACCACTATCCATCTCCAGACTTTTCTCATCGTCCCAACCTGAGACTCTGTACCCATTAAATGCTAACTCACCATTCTCTCCTCCCCCAGCCTCTGGTAACCACTATTCTTCTTTCTGTCACTATGAATTTGACAGCTCTAGGTATTTCATGTAAGGGGAATCACATAGCATTTGTCCTTTTGTGACTGGCTTATTTCACCAGCATAGTGTCGTCAAGGTTCATCCAAGTTGTAGCATGCTTCAGAACGTTATTCCTGTTAGTCATTAGGCTAACATTCCATTGTATGTATCTGCCACATTTCGTTTATCCAACTAATCTGCTGATGGACGTGTGGGTATCTCTCTTTTCTTGCTAGCCAGAGTTTGCAGATCTTGGTTTCTGTTACTTGCACCAAAAGCACCTGAACTTGGGCAACAACCCATCAATCACCCGGGCATTGACTCAGAGGAGCCCCACGTGCTTGCTGCTCTTGCTCCTCCGCAGAGGCAGTGCTACCTGCTTTGGTCCCTCCCTGGACTGTGAGTCCCTGCTCCTTGATCCAGGAATTCCTCTCCACCCTCCTTGCTATCAGGGGTTACAGCTAAATATGATCAAGCTCCTTCCTCCAGGAGCTGCCAGCCTGGGGATGACAGAATCAATAACATACAACGTAGTCAGGCCCAGACCTTTGCTTGCAGAGGCCAAAGCAAACATGGGGGTGGGAGTGAGGCCGGCAGGGCCTAGGTTGACAGAAAAGTCAGGACAACATCAGATGCGGCAAGAAGTTTCAAAGTCCTTAGCCAGCACCAGGGTCAAAGCCAGGGAGTCAGAGTTCAAAGTCCTAAAAAACAGGACAAGGCTGAAAACAGGAAGCTCAGGACCGGGGTTCTGGCAAGCTGGAACAGAATGTCGTTGTCTTGTGTTTTGTTTTGTTTTGTTTTTAAATTCAGGAGCACTGAGGTGTCAGTCTGAAAACCTGAGTAATGGAGAGTCTATATACACAAAGTCAAATCCCCACCCTAGCACATAATAAAAAGCCTGCCAGAAACTTCTGATGGTTCAGAACTGGAAGAGCTTTTCTCACGTGCATTCAGTTGCTTTTCAAGAAGGATATTCCCAGTCTTTTCAAGGTAGGCAGATAGATGGCTGACCTTAAACACACACAAATACAGAAAGGACTTCGGTCATTCTGATATACAGAGTTTTCCAGCTGTGGTCATCCTAAAGCAAATAAACCTTTTCTTGAACAGCTTGTATGACTGACCATTTGCCTTGTAGAATACAGGTAGCTGGGTACATGGGGGAACCAACTGGAACAGGAAGGGAAGACAATGAGAGAACAACTCTGGATAGTACAAAGAGCATTTTACTGGGAGTCACAGAGGACGGCTCGCATGTCCTCTTTCTACACAGCCGTCTTAGACACCATGAGTCCTTGAAGCAGATGACCAGATGTCCTGCGGCTGGTTTCAGCAGGCCTGTTTGAAATATTATTAGTCTTTCTCGGATGGGCCGCATGAACACATATTTTCTTCCCATGAGAGCATACATGTGCTTGCACGTGTGAGAGCAACTATTGAGAGTCAGCAGCAGCCTGAGCTGGCACTTGGGGACACAGCTGATGCAATGGTTTAAAAGCACTGTCTCCAAGCCAGGTGCAGTGGTGCATGCCTATAGTCCCAGTAACTCAGGAGGCTGAGGCAGGAGGATCACTTGAGCCCAGGAGTTCGAGGCTGTCATGTGCCATGATTATGCCTGTGAATAGCCACTGCACTCCAGCCTGGGCGACATAGCAAGAAGACCCCATATCTTTTATTTAAAAACAAAAAGAGTATTATCTCCACACTCAGACTCTGACAGACCATCTATGTTTGAGTCCCAACTCTGTCACTCACTGTGAGGTCTTGGGTAACTACTAATCCTCCTAAGCCTTGGTTTCCTCATCTGTAAAATAGATCAATTATGATACCTACCCCCCAGTGTTGAAAGGATGAAAAGGCAATGTGAGAGAGTGCTTAGCAGATAAGTGCTCAATAGGCCTTATTGTTCCAGAATCTGACTTTTTTCTAGGACCACAGAACATAAGACAGAAAGGAGCTTTCTGTCATTATGAAGATAAGGGAATTAAAGGCCAGAGATGGAAAGCGATTTAGCAAAGGTCATGCTACAAATTACAGAAGATCTGGCACTAGAACTGGAGGCTATACTTTAAAAAGAAGAAACCTCTGATCTACACAAGCCTGAGGCTGGTATGAATATATGAAAGATTGGGGTCATCTGACTAAAGAAGCAATAGTTCAAAGCCTGAGACCTCATTTTGCATGACCTGGTCTCCCTGGAGAGCCTGGCCTCCATTCATGTATCTTTGATTCTCGCCAAGGAGACTTTGAAGAAGGAATGGGCAAATGCAGAAAGGGACCTCAAATCTCTCCAGAGCCTGGTATTTATGAGCAATAGCCTTAACCTTTCTGAGCCCACTTTCCTCTTCTGCAAAATGGCGCTGATACCTTACAGGGCTGCTGTGACAACTGCCAGCTTCTGGTACAGGACCTGGAACAAACATCATAATAAAATGGAAAACAGCATTAATCTCTTAGCAGCTGAAGCAGGAATTCCTATCATGGAGGAAATAACCTTTGTTAAGAAAATGAATTGGCAACCCTGGTTAAGGAAGGACACTCCCCCAGGACATGGAGCTGAGACTTCACAGGAAGGGCTGAAGTTGTTCCAAGCAAACCAGGAGAAAGAGTTTTGCCCCTGAGAGCCAGAGGGGAGGGAGACAGAGGGCTGGAGAAGGGGATAGAGGCTGTGCAATGAGCAGCAGGACTGCCCTCCTTCCTGGAGTCCTCAAAAGTGCCATCAATTATTTTGCTTCCTGGCCGGCGCAGTGGCTCTTGTTTGTAACCCCAGCACTTTGAGAGGCTGAGGTGGGAGGATCACCTGAGGTCAGGAGCTTGAGACCATCCTGGCCAACATGGTGAAACCCCATCTCTACTAAAAATACAAAAATTAGCTGGGCGTGGTGGTGCATGCCTGTAATTCCAGCTACTCAGGAGGCTGAGGCAGGAGAATCCCTTGAACCCAGGTGGTGGAGCTTGCAGCAAGCCGAGATCATGTCACTGCACTCCAGCCTGGGTGACAGACCGAGACTGCGTCTGGAAAAAAAAAAAAATGGAGATGGAAACGCCAACAATTACAGGTTATTGGGAGAATTACACTGGTTAACATAAGTAAAGTGCCTAGTATTGGACCTGGCTCACAGCAGAGATTGGGTGCTTATGGGTTCCCTTGCCAGAGAAACGCTGCTTCTGTCTTGCAAGTTCTTGCTGGAAGAGGCAAGACAGAGTCAGGTGACACTTATCGGTTCCCACAACTACAACACAAATGCTGATGGAAAAGGAATCATGTAATGAGCAAAAGAATCAAGAAATCACTTGAATCAAGAAACAGTTATTTCCACCCCTAGCACACACTCAGAACTTCCCCCTCGCTCCTCCCTTGCATTCTGATCAAAAAATGAGTCTTAGCTGGGCGCGGTGGTTCACACCTGTAATTCCAGAGCTTTGGGAGGCCGAGGCGGGCAGATCACCTGAGCAGGAGTTCACGACCAGCCTGACCAACATGGAGAAAACCTCTCTCTACTAAAAATACAAAATTAGCCAGGCATGGTGGCACATGCCTCTAATCCCAGCTACTCAGGAGGCTGAGGCAGGAGAATTGCTTGAACCCGTGAGGTGGAGGTTGCGGTGAGCCACGGTCGCACCATTGCACTCCAGCAGCCTGGGCAACAAGAGTGAAACTCTGTCTCAAAAAAAAAAAAAAAAAAAGTTCAAGGAGATAGTAAAAAACCATAGTAATTTTTTGCTTTACTGCAGTTTTCAAAGATACATTTTTTTTTCATAATGTGGCACCTCTTCAATGTTGGCAGAATTATCTTTTGCAGGGAATTCCAGGAGACTGCAGATAACTAATTACCATGAGAAGGTAGTCATAAATATGGTTAATGTCTAATTGGTCAGGACTCTTAACATCAGTTTCAGTCAACTTGCTACAGCAAATGTAATCTTCCTATGAAGTCTCTTAAGTTCTCCATCTCTATTTAGCCAGGAGGTGGAGGTTGCCGTGAGCCGAGATTGCACCACTGCACTTGAAACTCTGTCTCCAAAAAAAAAAAACAAGGAATCCTCCCTGTCCCCTCCAGATCATATGCGTGAGGTTTCTCATCCGAGCCACAGAACACAGACAACTTGTGACTGCTTTCTCAGTTCTCCTAGGATGATGCATAACCAACACCACTCTGGATGCACAGGAGGGAGGTTAACCCATTACGTCTACTGCTTATCTTAAGCCAGTTCTAAAAGCCTGTCTCAGGGCAGGGGCCACGTCTTCGAATTTACCCTGCTCCCATCCAGGGCCCTTTGCACCTGGGGGGCCTCACTAAATGTCTAATCATGAATTTCACACTTAGGCATGGGGGCAGGGATTGGAAGTCAATGTGATGAGGCCCCTTGGCTGTGAGTGAGGGGATCAGTGCAGGGATGTGTCTCCACCGAGATAGCAGTTTAAGCCGGGTCCTGGAGTGTGGATTTAGGTCTTGGAGTTCTGGATTGAGTTGCTGAAAAGCAATTGTTGTCTTGACGTGACTTTAGGAAAATTAGTGAGCAGCGCCACCCAGTGGTTAAAAGCCACAATGACTAATCTCTCTGTGTGCTCATTGGGCTGGCTCATACATAAGCCTAGTTGCTGAGATAGCCCCTTCCTGGTGTGCACACCTTCCACCTTCCCACCTCTCCTTGTATTCTCCCCTTTTGAAGAGAGCTGAGGTATTCAGTACACAGTGAGGGCACAGTGCTTTCAAGGAGCTTTCCTTCTCACTAAAAGTGGGAAAAGAGACCACGCACAAACATACACATCATCAGGTTCTATAATGAAGAATAGAGCAGAGTAAAAGTGATGGCGAGGAGTACACAAAACACCTTGTACTGTTTGATAGGACCCACCAAGAAGAACAATTTTCTTTGGGAGGCAGAGGTGGGTGGTTCATCTGAGGTCAGGAGTTTGAGACCAGCCTGACCAACATGTATACAACATGGTGAAACCCTGTCTCCACTAAAAATACAAAAATTAGCTGGGCATGGTGGTGGGTGCCTGTAATCCTAGCTACTTGGGAGGCTGAGGCAGGAGAATCGCTTGAGCCTGGGAGGCGGAGGTTGCAGTGAGCCGAGATCGTGCCATTGCACTCCATCCTGGGCAACAGAACAAGACTCCCTCTGGAAAAAAATAAATAATAACAATCTGATTAAAGTTCATATTAAACTTGTCACTTCCAGCATGGGAAACTGAGCCCCTCACACACTTAACAAACTGACCATTCTGCAAGTCAAAGCCATCAACTCTAGACAAAAATTTAAAATATAACTGAGAACTTGGGTGACTACACAAAAATGGACAGATGTCAGAGGCACACTGAAAACTGGAACCAGCAACAGGCATTTAGGGAGTTCCTATTTTTTGTGGCCTTGGCCTAAGGGTTGGCTAAACCTAACAGAAAGTTTGTGGGCTGGGCACAGTGGCTCATACCTGAAATCCCAACACTTTGAAAGACCGAGGTGGGAGGATCACCTGAGGTCAGGAGTTTGTGACCAGTCTGGCCAATATGGTAAAACCCCGTGTCTACTAAAAATACAAACATTAGGCCGGGCGCAGTGGCTCACGCCTGTAATCCCAGCACTTTGGAAGGCTGAGGCGGGCAGATCATGAGGTCAGGAGATAGAAACCATCCTGGCCAACATGTTGAAACCCCGTCTCTACTAAAAAAAAAACCACAAAAATTAGCTAGGCGTGGTGGCATATGCCTGTAATCCCAGCTACTCAGGAGGCTGAGGCAGGAGAATCACTTGAACCCAGGAGGCAGAGGTTGCAGTGAGTGGAGATCATGCCACTGTACTCCAGCCTGGCGACAGAGCGAGACTCCATCTCAAAAAAAAAAGAAAAAAGAAAAAATTAGCCAGATGTGATGTCTCTACTAAAAATACAGAAATTAATTGGGCCTAGTGGTGCATGCCTGCAATCCCAGCTACCCAGGAAGCTGAGAGATGAGAATCATTTGAACCTGGGAGGCAGAGGCTGCAGTGAGCCAAGATTGCACCATTGCACTCCAGCCTGGGTGATGGAGTGCAATGGAGGGAAACTCTGTCTTAGAAAAAAAAAGAAAGAAAGAGAGAAAGAAAAGAAAGAGAGAGAGAGAGAGAAAGAAAGACGGAAGGAAGGAAAGAAAGAAAAAAAGACAGAAATTACCATTACCCGGCTTTCCTCCACATACAGGAGTTAGTCCTGTGTAGCAAATAGTTGTAGTTTGCATTTTGATCTAGCCATAACTGTTTCATTTTTCAGAATTCTCAGTGAAAATTCTTTGAATTACGTAAGAATTCATTTGAAGGCCTGCTATCCCTCCAGGATTTGTAAGTTAGTTAGTTAATCATATTTACGAGTTTACAAGTTTTTAGTCATATTATTATTATTATTATTATTATTATCATTATTTTTTGAGACGGAGTCTCGCTCTGTCGCCCAGTCTGGAGTGCAGTGACGCGATCTCAGCTCACTACAAGCTCCGCCTCCCAGGTTCACGCCATTCTCCTGCCTCAACCTCCCGAGTAGCTGGGACTACAGGCGCCCGCCACCACGCCCGGCTAATTTTTTGTATTTTTAGTAGAGACGGGGTTTCACCATGTTAGTCAGCAGGGTCTCGATCTTCTGACCTCGTGATCCGCCTGCCTCAGCCTCCCAAAGTGCTGCGATTACAGGCGTGAGCCACGGCGCCTGGCCTTTAGTCATATGATCTGTAAAATTAATAAGGGATTTATATTAAATGATCTCTAAGATTTCTTCCAGCAATAAAATTCTGCAATTCTGTAAGTTTCTACAGGGTCTCCACCCATCTCTAGCATTAACTACCTCCTATGCATTTTCAATTTTTAAACTATATAGACAAAATACGGAGAAATATTTCACATGGTAATAAGATCTGAGCAGTGACTGACACCCATATGAACCTTGTTTTATAAAAAGTGTTCACGTACCGTCTTCTTATATTCACTCTACAACCAATAGAGCAAATCTAATTTATGGTCTATTTTTAAATAGCCCATTAAGAATGGTTTTTACATTTTTGAAGAACTGTGATAGAAAAAGCAAAGAAACAAAAAGAAATAAGCAACAGAGACCACATGTGGCCCACAAAGCCTAAAATATTTACTATCTGACCTTCCCAAAAAAAGATTTGAAAAAGTTGGTTTAGTAAAATGAAAGGAATTAAAGTTAACTCCGGATTGTTGCCTAAAGGAGAAGAAAATACAGACCACCCACATTAATTTCAACATCATTAATCCAGAATTTTTTGATAATTTAATCTGAATTAAATTAACATTTAAATATTAAATAGGCCAGTCCCAGTGGCTCATGCCTATAATCCCAGCACTTTTGGAGCCAAGGCAGGTGGATCAGAGGTCAAGAGTTTGAGACCAGCCTGGCCAACATGGTGAAACCCCATCTCTACTAAAAATACAAAAATTAGCCAGGTATGGTGGTGCGCGCCTATAATCCCAGCTACTCAGGAAGTTGAGGCAGGAGAATTGCTTGAATTTGGGAGGCGGAGGTTGTAGTGAGCTAAGATCGTGCCACCGCACTCCAGCCTGGACAACAGAGTGAGACTGTGTCGCAAAATATAATAATAATAAAATAAATAAATAAATATTGAAGATTAAGCAGCTGAAATACATAAATAATATTAATGCTACCAAGAGAATAGACTGGTATTGAGGATTTCATTTCAGGAATTGTTATATTAAAACAGATGTTTAAAATGATGGTTAAGTGGTAGAGCTAGAAATGTTTACACTAAGTAAGCACATATCAGAAATGCCCCAACGCTTCACTAATTACAAAATAACTCACTTGGTAACCAGCCCTGTTACCAAAGAAGGGATACCTGCATAGTATTTCTGTCTGTTTAGAGATAAAAAGATACTATGTTCATTGCTATCAAAGCTTGATTTTTATCCTCTGTCCATGGTCCAGGGGCATGTATGTCATTAATCCTTATTAAGCTTCTTAGTGATGCTCTTTTGCAAACAATATAAGCAGTACAGGTGCAAAGACAGTGAGTGAAGGCCTGCTTTCTGCCCGACTGCTTAACATGTTTAAGATCTTTTAAACCATCCGAGCTTTTAAAGTCTTTGCTTCTCTTAACAATACACCTACTAGATTTTTAAAAATACCATCCATGAACTTAAAGGAATTACTATTCTCATTGGTGTTTTTAAAGAAACAAACAAGCCTCTCTATACTGCTTTCTTCAGAACTGATTTTCAACTGATATATACGGGTATAGCCATATTGGTTGCTAAATACCGAAATATGTTCTTACTGGTTGGTAACGAGCCGCCGTTGTAAGCTCTCTGCATGCCCGCCACAGCCTCGCCTTTCCAACAGGCACTTCATTGCTGTACCTCCCCACAATCCAATAATTAAAAGGTTATCCCGAGGCATAGCAGGAGGCCTTTAGGACCCTTCTTCTTCACTAGGCTTGCATCCATACTGATTGCTGGTGCTTGGGTCATCCCTTCCATGTAACAATTTTGAATATCACCCTGACTTTCTGACTAATAGAGTAAATCGCTACTGTCTTATCAATGTTTGTGTTCTGCAGTCTAGAGTATCAAATAGCTCTAGCTCACCTGTGTTACTTATCTGTATAGAATCAACATTCAGAGTTGCATTATTTCTGAATAAGCCCAGGATGCCATCATACTATAACTCAGTCTCCTAAACCACACTGCATTTTTTTCTCTATTTCTCTCAATGTTGACAGTGTGACCTAAGTTCTGTATTCTCTTGTTCCTTTCAGTTCGCTTTGCACCTCATAGGCCTCCAGATATCTCCTTGAAGCCTCTTCTCTTTGAAGTACCAGCATCACTACAGAGTCAGTGTCTGTCGGCCAGGATTGGGTTTTCCACGAAATAGATGCTCAACTTCAACGTTCAAATGCCAGCGTGAACCACGGAGTAGTGATTGTGGGAAACGCTGGATTCTGCAAAACTGCCACCATCTCCAGACTGGTGGCCCTCAGCTGCCATGGTACAAAGATGAGGCAGATCACCTCAGACAGCCCACGTGCCTCCCCCAAATGTATATTTCCTTTTTAAATAACTCCCTGCTTCATTGGCACTGAAGTTTTTCTGACATATTTATATTAAGTCATACATCCTTTTATTTCCTGATCTGTAAAACCTGACTTCCACGTGAGGACCTTTTGTGGTTTTTTTTGTTTTTTTTTTTTGAAACGAAGTCTCGCTCTTTCGCCCAGGCTGGAGTGCAGTGGCGTGATCTCGGCTCACTGCAAGCTCCACCTCCTAGGTTCATGCCATTCTCCTGCCTCAGCCTCCCGAGTAGCTGGGACTACAGGCGCCCGCCACCATGTCTGGCTAATTTTTTTTTTTTGGTATTTTTAGTAGAGATGGGGTTTCACTGTTAGCCAGGATGGTCTCAATCTCCTGACCTCGCGATCTGCTGGCCTCGACCTCCCAAAGTGCTGGGATTACAGGCGTGAGACACCGCGCCCAGCCCATGTGAGGACTATTAATTCAGAGGTGAAGACAGTAATTACCCACAAAATCAAATACCAGATAAAGGGGAATACAGTAGGAGGAGGAAGGGAAGAGCAGAAATAATACATGACATACGATCACTGAACTTCACCTCAACTCAAAATGTCACACATTACTTTAGGCTTTTTTTCCTGCCATCTCCCATATCCACCCCCCTGCAGTTATCCAGAACTCTATTCAGTGACCATGGAATTTAATGTACCAGTTGAATGAAAGAAGTCTAAATTCACTCCTACTGGTAGGGAGTTAAACGAGACTACTTTTTCCTATTCCTCCTTCTTTTCAATAGCTATTGGCCATCAAATAACAACTTCTAATATTTACTTTGGTATCCATTTTTAAAGTATGATCTTATTCATAAATATAGTCTATAATTTCTACTAGTAAGAATACATTTTCTAAATAACAAGAACAAATTGAATTTTTTTCAAAAAAATCTTCAAGAGTTTTATTGAGCTATAATTCACATACCATGTAATTCACCCATTTAAAGTATTCAATTCAGCATTTTTAGTATAACTCACAGGGTTGTACAGCAATCACCGTAATCCAGCTTTAGACCATTTTCATCCCCCTAAAAGAAACTCATGCCTGTTAGCAGCCAATCCCCATTCTCCTCTTAACCCTCTATTTCTAGCCCTAGGTAACCACTAATTTACTTTCTGTCTCTACAGATTTTCCTATTCTGGACATTTCATATAAATAGAATCATACAAGATATGTTTTGTTACTAGCTTCTTTGACTTAGCATAACATTTTCAAGGGTTATCCCCGTTCTAGCATGTATTGGTATCTTATTTCTTTTTATTGCTGAGTAATAGTTATTGAGTGGGTATACTGTGTTTTATCTAGTCATCAGTTGGTGGGCATTTAGGTTGTTTCCACTTTTGGCTATTATGAATCATTCTTCTAAGAACATTTGTGTACACGTTTTTGGGTGGACACGTGTTTTTATTTCTCGTAGGTATAGTCTTAGGAGCAGTATTGCTGGATCATAGAACGAATGGAATTTAGTCATTTTTCCTTTAAAGTTTTATGATTATCTGATGCAACCATCTAAATCTTTTTGATCCAGATGTGGATGCCAACAGAGAGCTGCCACTCACACGGCCACCTTCAGCCCACTCATCTATCTCCAGCGGAAGCTGCCCAGGAACTCTGGAAATGCGCAGGAGGCTATGCGAAGACTAGCCTCACAAGTATGATGGGATTCCCATGTTGGGGACATGGTAGTTCCATTTTAACATTAAGGAAGCAAAGATAGGGAGACCTTTGCCAAAGTGAACAAAAATACATAAAGGTACACCATGAAAGCGTGGAGGAAAGTTTCTCTTTCTTTACTATTCCTAGAAAAATATTATGTTGGGATCAGAACCTTAGAGTTGGAAAGACCCTTAGAAATAAAATCTTCTGGTGAATAAATAAAGAAGTTGAGACCCAAAGAAGTGGGTTGGTTGGTTTTGAGACAGAGTCTTGCTCTATTGCCCAGGCTGGAGTGCAGTGGTGCAATCTCGGCTCACTGCAACCTCTGTTTCCCAGGTTCAAGTGATTTTCATTCCTCAGCTTCCCGAGTAGCTGTAGATGGAACTACAGGTGCGTGCTACCATGCCAGACTAATTTTTTTTTTTTTTTTTTTTTTTTTGAGATGGAGTCTCACTTTGTTGCCCAGGCTGGAGTGCAGTGGCGCTATCTCGGCTCACTGCAAGCTTCGCCTCCCGGGTTCCTGCCAGTCTCCTGCCTTAGCCTCCCGAGTAGCTGGGACTACAGGCGCCTGCCACCACAGCCGGCTAATTTTTTTTGTATTTTTTAGTAGAGACGGGGTTTCACCGTGTTAGCCAGGATGGTCTCGATCTCCTGACCTCGTGATCTATCCGCCTCGGCCTCCCAACATGCTGGGATTACAGGCGTGAGCCATAGCGCCCGGCCCCATCCCAGACTAATTTTTGTATTTTTAGTAGAGACGGGGTTTTGCCATATCGGCCAGGGTGGTCTCAAACCCCTTACCACAGGCGATCTGCCCGCCTCGGCCTCCCAGAGTGCTGGGATTACAGGCATGAGCCACCGCGCCTGGCCAAAAGGGATATGTTTTACCCAACATCAGGGTATAAGTAATCAACAGTTTTTAATTTTCATTCCTAACTTAAAACTCTTCCTGCTATACTACACTGTCCATAATATCTTTTATACATTTGGGTTTGAAATTCATATTTTTCTCAAAATAACATAAGCACATAGAAAACCAAATAATGCTCAAAACCAGCAATTCTCTTCCTCTACCCCACCCATCTTCTCCCCAAAGGCAGCCACTTTCAACTCTTAAGGAAGTTTCTCTGATTTTCACCTCGATATTTCTAAATTCTACTCGTATACTGCTAAAACTTTTATTAATTTACATATTAACTATTGCTTCTTATTATAGATGATGGGAATTACAGCTCTTTTACCTTCCTTCTTCCTACCACCATCCCAACACAATTATTTCATGATTTTTGGCTGAACCATATTATAGTATTTTCAGTATTAATACTATGCAAATATAGTTCTCCCTGGAGCCAAGGGTAACATTTCCTTCTTGAACGACTTTGTTTTTCCTAGGGGTTTATGAAATGCCTCGTTTTAAAATTTGCTTATTTTTCTTCACACCATTGGCTAAGTCATTTCATAACCCTAATGTAGTTTTGTAAAATGTCTCCCAATACAATTTTCCACATTACCAGTTAACGTTTTTTCTTTTTAACCTGGCAGGCATCCATCTTTTTTTTTCTTTTCTTTTTTTTTTTTTTTTTCTTTTTTTGACAAGGAGTCTGGCTTTGTCGCCAGGCTGGAATGCAGTAGTGCGATCACGGCTCACTGCAAACTCCACCTCCTGGGTTCAAGCGATGCTCCTGCCTCAGCCTCCCAAGTAGGTGGGACTATCACGCCCAGCTAATTTTTTTTTTTGTCTTTTTAGTAGAGATGGGGTTTCATGAGCCGTCCATCTTAGAGCCCTCCGTCGAGCTTAGTCTGGGCCTAGGACACTCTGAGGGCTTTCCACCTTGTTCTCCTGGAAGTTCCTGTCAGTTCTCTTCTTCTGTGTTTCATCTATGTCATATTGTTTCTCGATTTGATTCTTCATTTTGGTGGAACATAGCCTCCAGTAGCTTCCTAACAAAAAAATGCATAGGACGTAAGTTTTTTGCGACTTACTGTTTCTAAAAGCATCTTTTTTCTATGCTCATACTTGCTTATTTGTTTGACACAGTATATCATACTAGGGTAAAAATTATTTTTTCTCAATTTTGAAGGCATTGTTCCATTGTCTTGAGCTTCCAATATTGCTATTAAATACTCTGGTACTATTCTTATTCCCAATCTTTTATTTTGAGACGAAGTCTTGCTCCGTCACCCAGGCTGGAGTGCAGTGGCGCGATCTTGGCTCACTGCAAGCTCCGCCTCCCAGGTTCACACCATTCTCCTGCCTCAGCCTCCTAAGTAGCTGGGACTACAGGCGCCCGCCACCACGCCCGGCTAATTTTTTTGTATTTTTAGTAGAGACGGGGTTTCACCGTGTTAGCCAGGATGGTCTCGATCTCCTGACCTCGTGATCCGCCCCCACCCCCGGCCTCCCAAAGTGCTGCGATTACAGGCGTGAGCCACCGCGCCCGGCCTAGAATCTTATTTTTATCACCATTGTTCTTGGGTCTTTTTTCATTTATTCTGTTGGTACCTAGCAAGCCCTGAGGATATTCTTTAATTCTGAGTAATGCTTTTGTATTATTTATGATAATTTCCTCACCACCGTTTCCTCTATTCTCTCCTTCTACAACTCGTATTAGTCAAAAATTAGATTTCTGGCTGGGCACGGTGGCTCATGCTTGTAATCCCAGCAGTTTGAGAGGCCAAGGTTGGTGGATCATCTGAGGTCAGGAGTTTGAGAGCAGCCTGACCAACATGGCAAAACCCCATCTCCAAAAAAATACAAAAAATTAGCCAGGTGCAGTGGCAGGCGCCTGTAGTCCCAGCTACTCAGGAGGCTGAGGCAGGAGAATCGTTTGAACCTGGGAGGCGGAGGCTGCAGTGATCCGAGTGGTTTCTCTAGGTTTTGAATCTGTTGCTACCCTGTGGGAATACACACAGAATTCACAAGACAAGGAGAACTTGGCTTCTGTCTACGGAAGAATTAATGTGTATTGTGGCTCAGTGCTACTTACATTATATTTGTTATATCATTTCTTCGTTTTTACCTTAACCCTATGAGGTACATTATTATCTCATTTTACAGGGGAAGAAACAGTGGCTTCAGTGATTAATTTTTTCAAAGTCATACTGTTAATAAATGTCAAAGCTAGGATTCAGAGTCAGTATTCTCCCCTATAAGGTGAATATTATTGTTATCCCCATTTTACAAATGAGGAAACAGAGGCTCTGAGATTAAATAACTTGCTTGAGACCATAAACTAGTACATGACTGAGTCAAGATTTAAACTGAGGCAGGCAGCCTCCAAGTCTATACTTTTAACCACTACGTGATGCTGCCTCTCTAGTGTGGCAGGAAGGATTTTTGTTTAGTGCTATTCTGGAAAATCCATCCATCATTGATTGTGGCTTCAAAGCAAGAAAGTTATAATGAAGGTGTACCTTTCAGTCATTTTGCTGACCTAAAGTTCTTTTAAAAAGGTTTTTATGCAACTAGAAGTTCCCAACACATTAAACAAGTTGTCACTGATTTACTGCTTAGATTAAGAAGCTAATATATCGAAATGAGCTCATTCGAGAAAATAGCTAATTTTAAGAAGTGTCACAGAGATACAAAAAGCAAAGGTTTTTTTTTTTCCCCCCAAGGAAACCTATCTAAGAAAAAATTAAATGTCATCCTTGCCAAAAGACAAGTTCTGTACTATACTGAGGGGTGTCAAATGATCATGGTTCCCAAAATTGTTGCTGTCACTATTAAAGCTGTCAGCCAAAGAAGTAATCATTTCAGTAATCCTATAATATTAAGCATTTTGAACATAATGTGGAAAAGTAAGCCAGAAACACACACACATACATACACAGAAAATGAAGAACAATAATGAAGAACAAGATTTTATTTGTGTTGTGGCGATTTTTTTTTTAAATATTTACATTTAGGAGAAATAAGATCCAAACTAAACAACAAATACCCCATAGATGATGTTTTATAAAATTTGTCTAGGGCTTTTCTCTAAAAATTAATACTGAAGTTTTATTTTCAGACCCAGATTTCATCTACATTTGGGATACTGAATATGGGAAAACAGCCTTGTTGTTTATCGTTAATTTCCATATTATTTTTATTTTCTACCTCTTCCACTGGAATGGGTCAGTGATTAAATGTTCACCACTGTATCCCCAGCTCCTACACAATGCATGGCACATAAATATTTGAATGAAGAAACTCTAGTCAATTCTCTGTACTGAGTAATCTTTCTAAAACATTTGCTTTTGCTACTTAAAGCCAGCAAATAGCTCCTCCTTGCCCTTGAATGAAATCCAAACTCTCTTCTTAAAATATTATATGAATTGTAATGAAAGGACCTTTGCTTTTGCCAGGACCAGATATTTTAGACCACATAATTCTTTGTGTGTGGGGGCGGGGATGAGGGGGGGCAAGGGCAAGGCGGATGTTGTCCTGTCTACTGTAGGATATTTAGAAGAACTATCCTTGATCTCTGTCTACTACCAATAGCGCTCTCTCAACCCCTAGTTAAGACAACAAGAAATGTCTCCAGAAATTGCCAAATGTTTCCTGGGGAGCAAAACCAGTGCAGGTGGAAAACCCCTACCATGCCCTATCTTCCACCATTCCCCACTCACTTATACTCTAACTACACAGAAATTGATTTTAGTTCCTTGAAAGTAAAAAGCTATGTCTTGCCTTAGGGCCTTTGCACACACTGTTTTCCTCTGCCTGGAAAACTACCACACCTTGGTTCACTCCTTGTCCTCCTTCATGTCTCAGCTTAAATATTGCTTCTTCTAAGAAGCTTTTTCTGACTCTCCTAAATTACCTTAAGGTGCCCCAGCTGTGTGTTGCCCCAGCACACTATATTTCCTCTCTTCTAGTACTTATCACACTATTATTATTACTTGTTTAATTGCCTCTGTTTCCTGCTAAACTGTGGAGGGTAGACAAGGGTCATAACTATATTATTCATTATTATAGCTCCAGAACCTAGCACCATGCCTGGCATACAATGTTCAATTAATATTTGCAAATGAGTGAAAATGCCAGTATTTTCCATTAGGAAATCTTGCAGCATTCAGCTGGGTGCTTATACATAATAGTGGTTCTCAACCAATGTATAAGTAAAATCAGAATCAGATTCATGTGCCCCAGGAATGAATCTTGTTAGAGAATATGGAATTCCACCAATCCTCTGAGAGAGTTTCATAAACTGGGGATTGAATGTACGTAGACTGTTTATATTGTGCCAGATCTGTTTCTCTAGGAATGCCAGATGAACTAAATAAATCAGCCACTTTTCTTTAAAATTTGTATTTGGTATTGGTCCTAACCTCCTTTGGCTCAAGTAATCAGTAATCTATAATTGAATAGTAACAATCTACAAGATACAACTATTTAGATCTAGAATTATAACAAAGCTAAGCATTACCCTCAACTCTGCTATAGTTAATTAAACAACAGGGCTCTTACTACCACCCATTGAAGCTTACTATAAAGCCTAAATCAAAACAGTGTGTTACTAGTACACAAATAGACAATAAACAAGTGGAATAGAACAAAAAGTTCAGAATTAGACCCAAGGGTATGCAACACTTAGTGTATGACAAAGGTGGCATTCAGATCATTGGGATAAAGGTGGACTTTTTAATTAAATGAGCTGAGACAACTAAGTAACCATATAGATAACTCGTATCTCACACCATGCTCAAGAATACACAAATGGATTAAGGATCTAAAGGGTCTAAATATCTAAAGATAAAACCATGCAACTAATGGAAGAAAACTTAGTAACTTTTTATTTAACCTTGGTGAAGAGAAAGGCTTTCTAAGATCTAAATCTAGAGGAACAGAAGAAAAGATTGACAAATTTGGCCACATGAAAAAAATTTACCAGCCTGGACAACATAGTAAGACCCTGTTTCTACAAAAAAAAAACAACAAAAAACTAGCCAAGCGTAATGGTGCATGCCTATAGTCCCAGCTACTAGGGAGGCTGAGGTGGAAGGATTGTTTGAGCCCAAGAGGTCGGGGCTGCAATGAGCCAAGATCATGCCACTGCACTCCAGCCTGGGTGATAGAGTGAGACTCTGTCTCAAAAAATAAAAAATAAAACTTTTAATGTTGCATGACCAAAAAAATACCACAAAGTCAAAAGACAAAGACAACTGATAAACTGAGATAAAATATTGACAAAATACCTCAAAAGTACAGGCAACAAAAGGAAATACAGACAAATGGGATGACATCTAAACTAAAAATCTTCTGCACAGCAAAGGAAACAGTTAACAAAGTGAGGAGACAATCCACCGAATGGGAGAAAATATTTGCAAACCATACATCTAGTAAGGAGTTAATATCCAGAATGTAAAAGGAACTCAAACAATTCAACAGCAAGAAAACAACTTGATTAAAAAATGGGCAAATGACCTAAACAGACATTTCTCAAAAGAAGGCATACGAATGGCCAATAGGTACGTGAAAAAAATGCTTAGCATAACTAATCATTAGGGAAATGCAAATTAAACCACAACGAGATATAATCTCACACCAATTAGAATGACTTTTACCAAAAAGATGAAAGATAAGTGTTGGCAAGAATGTGGAGAAAAGGGAACTCTTTACTTTGTTGGTGGGAATGTAAATTAGTGCAGCCATTATCGAAAACAGCATGGACATTCCTCAAAAAACTGAAAAAAGAACTATCACATAATCCAGTAATCCTGCTTCTAAGTATATATCCAAAGAAACGGAAATCAATGTCAAAGGGATACCTGCACTCCCATGTTCATGACAGCATTATTCACAGTAGCCAAGCTATGGAACCAACTTGAACCAACCAAGCTGAATGGATTTTTTAAATGTATTATTTTTTAAAAAGCAGTTTGGAAATTTCTCAAAGAACTTAAAACAGAGCTACCATTCAACCCAGCAATCCCATTACTGGGTGTGTACCCAAAGGAATATAATTTGTTCTACCATAAATACATATGTGCACATGTTCATCACAGCACTTTTCACAATAGCAAAGCCATGGAATCAACCTAGATGCCCAACAGTGGTGGCCTGGATAAAGAAAATGTGGTACATATACACTATGGAATATTGTGCAGCCATAAAAAAGGAATGAAATCATTCATGTCCTTTGCAGCAACATGGATGCAGCTAGAGGCCATCATCCTTAGCAAATTAAAACAGGAACAGAAAACTAAATATTGCATGTTCTCACTAAGAAATGGGGGCTAAACACAGAGCACCCATGGACACAAAGAAGAGAACAACAGACACTGGGGCTCACTTAAGGGTGGAGAGTAGGAAGAGGGTGAGGATCAAGAAACTACCTATCAGGGGCCGGGCACCGTGGCTCATGCCTGTAATCCCAGCACTTTGGGAGGCCCAGGTGGGTGGATCATCTGAAGTCAGGAGTTTGAGACCAGCCTAGCCAGCATGATGAAACTCCATCTCTACTAAAAATACAAAAATTAGCTGGCCATGGCGGCAGGGGCCTGTAATCCCAGCTAGTCAGGAGGTTGAGGCAGGAGAATCTCTTGAACCTGGGAGGCAGAGGTTGCAGTGAGCCAAGATGGCGCCATTGCACTCCAGCCTGAGGGATGGGGCGAGACTCCATCTCAAAAAAAAAAAAAAAGAAATAAGGTAAAAAGAAACTACCTGTCAGGTACTATGCTCACTACATGGATGACAGTCATTGGTACACCAAACCCCACACAATGTATCCATGTGACAAACCTGCCCATGCACTCCCTGAACCTAAAATAAAAGTTGGAAGAAAAAATAAACAGAATTTTAAAATGTGATGTGTATGGATATGTTTTGTGTGTGTGTGTGTGTCTGTGTGTGTGTTAGTAATGAACAGACTCCACAATAAAGGACTCAAAGTGAGTAATCAGCATCTAACTTGGCACTGTTTCTTGGGTCTCCTTTGCAATCAGCCCCACTGAATTCAGAAATGCCAGCAGCCATTTCACAAACCCAGGTGGTCACACAGGCCCCACTGCCTCCATTCCCACCACTATGGCCAGTTGAAGTGACACACGCAACTCATCTTCCCTGGCTAGGGCCATTCGAGAGCAACAATAGATTTTCAGTGTAGACAAAACAGCCTTCTATGGGAAGATGGTGCCGTCTAGGACTTTTATAGCTAGAGAGAAGTCAATGTCTGCCTTCAAAGCTTCAAAAGACAGGCTGACTCTCTTGTTAGGGGCTAATGTAGCTGGTGACTTTCAGTTAAAGCCAGTGTTCATTTACCACTCCAAAAATTCTAGGGCCCTTAAGAATGATGCTGAATCTACTCTACCTGTGCTCTATAAATGAAACGACAAAGCCAGGGTAACAGCACATCCATTTACAGCATGGATTACTGAGTATTTTAAGCCCACTGTTGAGATCTATTCAGAAAAAAGATAACTTTCAGAATACTACTCCTCATGGACTGTACATCTAGTCACCTAAGAGCTCTGATGGTGGCGTGCAAGGAGATTATTGTTGTTGTCATGCCTGCTAACACAACATCCGTTCTTTAGCCCATGGATCAAGGAGTAACTTTACTTTCAAGTCTTGTAATTTAAGAAACACATTTCATAAGGCTAGAGCTGCCATAGATAGTGATTGTTTTGATGGATCTAGGCAAAGTAAATTGAAAAGGAGTTTCTTTCTTTTTTTTTTTTTTTTTTTTTTTTTTTGAGACTCGGTCTTGCTCTGTCGCCCAGGCTGGTGTGCAGTGGCACAATCTCAGCTCACTGCAACCTCCACCTCCCGGGTTCACGCCATTCTCTTGCCTCAGCCTCCCAAGTAGCTGGGACCACAGACACCCGCCACCACCTCTGGCTAATTTTTTTTTTTTTTTTTTTGTATTTTTAGTAGAGACGGGGGTTCACCATGTCAGCCAGGATGGTCTCGATCTCCTGACGTCGTGATCCGCCTGCCTCAGCCTCCCAAAGCGCTGAGATTACAGGCGTGAGCCACCGTGCCCGGCCTGAAAAGGATTTTCAAGATTTTCATCTGGAAAGGATTTACCATTCTAAATGCCATTAAGAAGATGTGATTCATATGAGGTCAATATCAACATTACTAGGAATTTGGAAGAAATTGATTTCAACCATCATGGAGGACCTTGAGAGGTTCAAGACTTCAGTGGAAGAAGTAACTGGAGATGTGGCAGAAATAGTAAGAGAACTAGAATTGCAAGTGGAGCCTGAAGATGTGACTGACTTGTTATAATCTCATGATAAAACTTGAATAGATGTGGAGTTGCTTCCTATGGAAGAGCAAAGGAAGTGGCTTCTTAAGATGGAGTCTATACTTAGTGAAGATGCGTGAGCATTGTAAAAATAACAATAAAGGCTTTAGAATATTACATATCCCCTGGAAAGGGGGCTGAAGCCAGGGAGCCAAGTGGTGTTGCTCAGCGGGTCCCACTCCCACGGAGCCCAACTAGATGAGAACCACTGGCTTGAAATTCTCACTGCCAGCACAGCAGTCAGAAGTCGACCTGGGACAATGGAGCTTGGTGAGGGGAGGGGCAGTTGCCATAACCAAGGCTTCAGTAGGCAGTTTTCACCTGACAGTGCTGAGACTGGGAGGTTTGGACTGGGTGGAATTCACCACAGTGCAGCAAAGCGGCTGTGGCCAGACTGCTTCTCTAGATTCCTCCTCACTAGGCAGGGCATCTCTGCAGGAAACGTGGCAGCTCCAGTCAGGGGCTTACAGATAAAACTCTCATCTCCCTGGGACAGAGTACCTGGGGGAGGGGGCGGCTGCAGTCACAGCTTCAGTGGACTGAATCTTTCCTGCCTGACGGCTCTAAAGAGAGTGGCTGATCCTCACAAGGAGGATTCTCCCAGCAAGCACACCAACTCTGCTAAGGGACAGACTGCCTCCTCAAGCGAGTCCCTGACCCCCGTGCCTCCAGACTGGGAGAGACCTCCCAACAGGGGTTGACAGACACCTCATACAGGAGTGCTCCGGCTGGTATCAGGCCGGTGCCCCTCTGGGATGAAGCTTCCAGAGGAAGGAACAGGCAGCAATCTTTGCTGTTCTGCAGCCTCCACTGGTGATACCCGGGTGAACAGGGTCTGGAGTGGACATCCAGCAAACTGCAGCAGACCTGCAGAAGAGGGATCTGACTGTTAGAAGAAAAACTAACAAAGAGAAAGCGGCAACAACAACAACATCAACAAAAACAACCCCCCAACAAAACCCCATCCAAAGGTCATCAGCCTCAAAGATCATAAATCCACAAAGATGAGGAAAAACCAATGCAAAAACGCTGAAAATTCCAAAAACCAGAATGCCTCTTCTCCAAATGATCGCAACACCGCTCCAGCAAGGGCACAAAACTGGATGGAGAATGAGATTGACGAATTGACAGAAGTAGGCTTCAGAAGGTGGGTAATAACAAACTCCTCTGAGCTAAAAGAGCATGTTCTAACCCAAGGCAAGGAAGCTAAGAACCTTGATAAACGGTTACAGGAACTGCCAACTAGAATAGCCAGTTTAGAAAGGAACATAAAACATAGCACGAGAACTTTGTGAAGCATACACAAGTATCAATAGCCAAAGTGATCAAGTGGAAGAAAGGATATCAGAGATTGAAGACCATCTTGCTGAAGTAAGGCAT
Organism: Pan troglodytes; assembly: GCF_028858775.2. Classification (NCBI taxonomy): domain Eukaryota; kingdom Metazoa; phylum Chordata; class Mammalia; order Primates; family Hominidae; genus Pan; species Pan troglodytes. The sequence continues at coordinate 31,652,717 of NC_072417.2, forward strand.
GCAGACAAGATTAGAGAAAAAAAGAGTGAAAAGGAATGAACAAAACTTCCAAGAAGTATGGGACTATGTGAAAAGACCAAACCTACAATTGATTGGTGTACCTGAAAGTGACAAGGAGAATGCAACCAAGTTGGAAAACACACTTCAGGATATTATCCAGGAGAACTTCCCCAACCTAGAAAGACAGGCCAACGTTCAAATTCAGGAAATACAGAGAACACTACAAAGATACTCCCTGAGAAGAGCAACCCCAAGACACATAATCGTCAGATTCTCCAACGTTGAAATGAAGGAAAAATGTTAAGGGCAGCCAGAGAAAAAGGTCAGGTCACCTACAAAGGGAAGCCCATCACACTGACAGCAGATCTCACAGCAGATCTCTCAGCAGAAACTCTACAAGCCAGAAGAGAGTGGGGGCCAATATTCAACATTCTTAAAGAGGCCAGGTATGGTGGCTCACACCTGTAATCCCAGCACTTTGGGATCACCTGAGGTCAGGAGTTCAAGACCAGCCTGGTCAACATGGTGAAACCCCGTCTCTACTAAAAATACAAAAACTAGCCAGGCATGGTGACTTGTGCCTGTAGTCCCAGCTACTTGGAGGCTGAAACATGAGAATTGCTTGAACCCAGGAGACAGACGTTGCAGTGAGCCAACATGGCACCACTGCACTCCAGCCTGGGTGACAGAGTAAGACTCCACCTCAAAAAAAAAAAAAAAAAAGAAATTCTTAAAGAAAAGAATTTCAACCCAGATTTTCATATCCATCCCAACTAAGCTTCAGAAGCAGAGGAGAAATAAAATCCTTTCCAGACAAGCAAATGCTAAGGGATTTCATCACCACCAGGCCTGCCTTGCAGGAGCTCCTGAATGAAGCACCAAATATGGAAAGGAAAAACCAGTACCAGCCACTGCAAAAATACACCAAAATATAAAGACTAGTGACACTATGAAGAAACTGCATCAACTAGTGTGTAAAATAATCAGCTAGCATCGTGATGACAGGATCAAATTCACACAACGTTCAGCCAAGAGCACAGATGGTTTTTTAAATGAAATCAGTAAAAGAATGCTTTGTCTAAATATCACAATTTTTTTTTTTTTTGAGATGGAGTCTTGCTCTGTCACCCAGGCTGGAGTGCAGTGGCATGATCTCAGCTCACTGCAAACTCCGCCTCCCGGGTTCACGCCATTCTCCTGGCTCAGCCTCCCTAGTAGCTGGGACTACAGGTGCCCGCCACTACGCCCGGCTAACTTTTTTTTTTTTTTTTGTATTTCTAGTAGAGACGATGGGGTTTCACCGTGTTAGCCAGGATGGTCTTGATCTCCTGACCTCGTGATCCGCCCGCCTCCGCCTCCCAAGTGCTGGGATTACAGGCATGAGCCACCGTGCCTGGCCTAAATATCACAATTTTTATCTTTAAAATGATATCTTCTTACTTTAGGATTTTACAGCTGATTTGCTCAGCTGTGCTTAGCCTCAACGTGTGGAATCAACTGAAGTGAAACATGATGAAAGTTTACATTGATTTAGAGGTTCACTGTTTGCTTATTAGCAAAGGAGATTTGTACCTAGGTAGACATACCCCGTGGCATTCACTGTTCATTGAAAGGACAGATCAATTGCTGACAAGTTTTCTCTTTAGGTTCCTTACGTTGTGTTTAAGATAGTTAAAATGAAATAGGTAAAATAATCACCAATCTATCTAAAGAAGAGAGTGGAGATTTTTAAAATGCAACCTCTGATTTCCAGTTTCCACATTGTGCTCAGACTTCATTGCTTCACTCACAAGCAATTCCTATCTTCATCTTTATATATGTAGTAACATTTCCTGTGGTGTTTTTTTTTCTCTTTAATGAGAAGGATTTCAGGTGTTTATGCATGATGTGGCTTATTCAAGAATAAAAGGAAAAAGAGAAAGAGGAAAGAGGAATCCATGGATTAAAAGATTTAAAAGACATCGACTAATCATAATGTGTGCATCTTATTTCAATCCTGATTTAATCAACTTTAGAAAAGGCTTTTTGACATAAAACAGTTGAAAATTTGAACACTGACTAAATATATAATGATATTAAAGAACAATTGTTTTAAGAAAGATAGAGATAATGTGTGACCAACGCTTGATAAAGAAGAACCCAACCCAAAATCTATTATTAGAGAAGGCTGCGGAGTAGGAGAGAAACAGACTGTGCTGGGAATCCTAACCCTGGCGTGGCCATCAGTGCGCTGTGGCCTTGGCTGAGTCCCTTTCCCTGCCCAGACCTTGGTTTTCCCATCTATGAAGTGAAGGAGGGGACCCAAGGGGCCTGTTTAACTCTGGCTTTCTTTTGCTTTGTCCTCCTGTCATGGGCGGCCATGGAGCCTTTAACTCAGGGCCTGTATCAACACCACCATGCATCCACGAGAGTGTAAAATGGGCAGAAGAGTGCTTGATGAGCACAAGCCCAGAGCTGTTGGCTTCTGCCGAACCCAGAACAGGAAGGGTCACCTCCCTGAGGCACCTGGCCTGGAGAATCAACTGCCTGATCCCAGGTATGCCAGGTCAAAGCCAAGGGGAAGGAGAGAAACTGCTGGAGGACTTTCTCTCCCAAACCGTGGGCATGTGTTATCTGCCCACCAGGATGCTTTGACCGTGTTCTGATGCTTGAGAACTTCTGGTGAGTTCCCTGGGCCTCCATCCTGGTCTGGTTACCTTCTCAGGACTCCAGGTGAGTTGGGCTGCATGTGACAGACCCATGTGTGTGCAAATGAACAATGTCACTGGATTGCTACATCACTGACCCTTCAATTCCTTGTTGCTGGCCTCTGCCCACCTGCCTTTCAGATACCGTCATTATGAAAGTATCATCCTTAACACAGAACCTCACACATTGTAAGTGCTCCATGTAAAGCAGTGAAGGGGCGGAGAGGGGAACCTCCCTCCAGGACCATCATAGATGCTTAACATTCTCTTGAAGCCTGACAAGCTTTCTCCAGAAGGCTGAACTATAATACTCACCATCTGCTACCAACACCAACCAGTTTAACACATGAACTAAATAACCAAGAAAGAAAAACACTTCCGTTTAAGTGGGTACTGCAGAGCAGTAGCTAGATCCATACGTTAGTGTCAAATCTGGATTCAAATCCTGCACTGCCTCCTATCAGCTCTGTGACTTTGGGCGTTTCTTAACTTCTCTGCAGCTTATTCAGTAAGAATGCCGTGAATATGAGATTATTTCCTTCATACAGTGTTTGGCATTGTGCCTCACCCACTGGGAGGGCTCAATGTGTGTCCACAACTGCTTTTCTTTTCTTTTTTTTTTTTTGAGACTGTGTTACTCTCACACCCAGGCTGTAGTGCAATCATAGCTCACTGCAGCCTCAAACTCCCAGGCTCAAGGGATCCTCTTCCCTCAACCTCAGGAGTAGCTGCGACTACAGGCCACCACACCTGGCTAATTTTTGTAATTTTTTGTAGAGATGGGGCCTCGCCATGTTGCGCAGGCTGGTCTTGAATTCCTGGGCTCAAGTGATCCACCCACCTTGGCCTCCCAAAGTGTTGGGATTACAGATGTGAGCTGCGCCTGGACCTTTAGGCATTTTTTAACCTCTCTGTGGTTTATTTTGTTTTGTTTTGTTTTGTTTTGTTTTTGAGACGAGTCTCGCTCTGTCTCCCAGGCTGGAGTGCAGTGGCGTGATCTTGGCTCACTGCAAGCTCCGTCTCCTGGGTTCACGCCATTCTCCTGCCTCAGCCTCAGGAGTAGCTGGGACTACAGGCGCCCGCTACCACGCCCAGCTAATTTTTTGTATTTTTAGTAGAGACGGGGTTTCACCGTGTTAGCCAGGATGGTCTCGATCTCCTGACCTCATGATCCACTCGCCTCGGCCTCCCAAAGTGCTGGGACTACAGGCGTGAGCCACTGCACCCCGCCACCTCTCTGCAGTTTATTTAGTAAGAGTGCTGTGAAGATGAGATGACTGCCTGCATAGAGTGTTTCGCATCACGCCTCACACACTGGGATGGCTCAATGTATGCTCACAATTTGCTTTTTTTTTCTTTTTCTTTCTTTCTTTTTTTTTTTTTTTCTTTGAGATGGAGTTTCTATCTGTCACCCAGGCTGGAGTGCAGTGGCATGATCTCGGCCCACTGCAACCTCTGCCTCCCAGGTTTAAGTGATTCTCCTGCCTCAGCCTCCCGAGTAGCTGGGATTACAGGCACACGCCAACACACCCAGCTGATTTTTGTATTTTCAGTAGGGACGGGGTTTTGCCATGTTGGTCAGGCTGGTCTCGAACTCCTGAGCTCAAGTGATCCATCCGCCTCAGCCTCCCAAAGTGCTGGATTACAGGACTGAGCCACAGCGCCCAGCCCACTATTGCTTTTTGGGGGGAAGCTTCTATTGCAGCACCGTAAGGGGGCTCCACCATCATATTTTCCTACCCCTCAATTGAACCTTCTCTCTTTTCCCTATTTCTTATAAAAATGACCTTTCAGTGTGTCGTTTTCTCAGGGACATGCTAACCTGTGATGTTGCAGCGTCTGATGATGCAACTTTGACGGGCTTTATAATCATGGATTTCAGGCAAGCTGGGAGGCCTTCCAAAGGCCCTTGAGAACCACAACTTTTTTTTTTTGAAACCAAGTCTCACTCTTGTTGCCCAGGCTGGAGTGCAGTGGTGCAATCTCAGCTCACTGCAACCTTCACCTCCTGGGCTCAAGCAAATCTCCTGCCTCAGCCTCCTGAGAAGCTGGGACTACGGGCGTGTGCCACCACGCCCAGCTAATTTTTTGTATTCTTAGGAGAGATGGGTTTTGCCATGTTGGCCAGGCTGATCTCGAACTCCTGACCTCATGTGATCCACCGGCCTGGGTCTCCCAAAGTGTTGGGATTACAGGCGTGAGCCACTGTGCCCAGCCTGAGAACCACAACTCTTTGGTGACATCTGCAATCCTCCATATCAGCCCTGCAGATAACAGACAGGGAACTATGGCTGCTGTCTCACTGGAGTCAGGATATCCTTTTAAAAAGAAATGGGAGTGCCAGGCGCCATGGCTCACGCCTGTAATCCCAGCACTTTGGGAGGCCGAGGTGGGTGGATCACCTGAGGTCGGGAGTTCGAGACCAGCCTGACCTACATGGAGAAACCCCGTCTCTACTAAAAATACAAAATTAGCCAGGCGTGGTGGTGCATGCCTGTAATCCCAGCTACTCAGGAGGCTGAGGCAGGAGAATCGCTTGAACCCGGGGGCGGAAGTTGCAGTGAGCCGAGATCGCGCCAATGCACTCCAGCCTAGGGAACAAGAGCGAAACTCCATCTCAAAAAAAAAAAAAAAAAAAAAAAAAAAAAATCTGGGAGCACAGAGAGCTCTCCTGGTGTTGGGGGACCAACAAGGTGGAATCAGGAGCCACAGACCAGGGCCCAAGTCCCAGCGGTAACTGAGTATTATGGGGGTATTAACGCCCACCGCCCACCGCCCAGGATAGGGAGCACAGAGCAGAAAATTCTAAGCATTCAAGCCCTGAAACGCCCACTTCCTCTACCTGAGTCGCTGCTGTCCTCTAGTGTCCACTGGATAAATTGCACAGCACGCTGGCCTGAAGAAGGGGAAGTGGGAGATGCTTTTCCCCCACTTCTGAATCTACCTGATGCTGTGGTTCTCAACCATGCCCACCCATAACTTCCTTTTCATAAAATATATTTTGTATAATTACAGTAATTTTTAAACATTTTAGGCAGATGTATTGAGGTATTGACATATAATAAACTGTGCATATATAGAGATTACAATTTGGTAACATCTGACCCTTGGTATACACCTGAAATCATTATCACAATCAAGATAGTGAAGATATCCGTTCCCACAAAAAGTTTCCTTGTTGCCCTTGATGATCCTGCTTCCTGCTCTTTCTACCTCCCCACCCCCAAGCAACTACTGATCTGCTCTCTTTTTTTCTTTTCTTTCGTTTTTTTTTTTTTTTTTTTTTTTAAGATGGAGTCTTGCTCTGTCTCCCAGGCTGGAGTGCAGTGGCATGATCTTGGCTCACTGCAACCTCCACCTCCTGGGTTCGAGTGATTTTTGTGCCTCAGCCTCCCGAGTAGCTGGGATTACAGGTGCGTGCCAACAGGCCTGGCTAATTTTTATATTTTTAGTAGAGACAGGGTTTCACTTTGTTGACCAGGCTGGTCTCGAACTCCTGACCTCAAGTGATTCGCCCACCTCAGCCTCCTAAAGTGCTGGGATTACAGGTGTGAGCCACCATATCCTGCCCTGATCTGCTTTCTATCATCATAGGTTAGTTTATATTTTCTAGTGCTTTCTAGAAATGGAATCATACAGTGTGTACTCTTTTTTGTCAAGCTTCTTTCACTCAGTATAATTATTTTGAGATTTATCCATGTTGTTTTGTGTGGCAATAGTTCATTACTTTTTAAAATTTTAGTTATAGTTTTTGTGGGTACGTAGTAAGTGTATATATTTATGGGGCACCTGAGATGTTTTGATACAGGCATACAATACATAATAAAGACATCATGGAGAATGGGGTATCCATCCCCTCAAGCATTTACCCTTTGTGTTAAATATTTCATGGCAAAGTTATCTTGGGGTAAACACTGCAGCTGCAGGTGCCATCAGTGAGTATTCTCTGGGCAAACAGAAAAAGGGTTAAACAAATCACATTACACATTACTCTAAAATTTGTATCTATGTCTAGCCCTCAGACAAACCATGATGCCTGTTCTTTACATTGGCAATGAGGTGGTCACTGAATGCTAGAATTATGAATTTAAAATTAATAAAAATTAATCGTTTTCAAAAATCAAAATAAAATGGATTTATTTCAATCATTTTGACATAAAAATTTGACTAATTCTAATTTGTATGTTGCCTTTTGGTTTAATGGATACTTTTCAATATTTGAAAAGAAAACTAACTTTCGGGAAAATATTCCTGATAAAATTAAATTTTTTACATAAACATAATTTTGATGAAAATATTAAGATATTTGTACTTTGAATATGATTGTTTTAATCCTTACATGTATTTTCAAATCTTGATAATAATAACATAATTACCGATTTTGCTGAAAGAAAGATAAGAAAAATACATTTCATGGAATAGTTTCAGTAATTTATAAATTTCACATATCTTTATTACTCATCCCAATATTGTCAGCCCATCAACAGAGCACCCAGACATGTGCAATAAACATGAAATTTCATGATCTTTGACATTTTGCTAACTTTCTGTCATATACAAATCATAGCTTCATATATATTTTAAAATTTTATCCTTTTAAAGGCATATTTGTCAGAGGATGAGGATAGGACATACTTTAACATACATAACATAACATAATCGGCCGGGCGTGGTGGCTCACGCCTGTAATCCTAGCACTTTGGGAGGCCGAGACAGGCAGATTGCCTGAGCTCAGGAGCTCAAGACCAGCCTGGGCAACAAGGTGAAACCCTGTCGCTACTAAAATACAAAAAAAAAATTAGCCAGGCATGGCGGCATGCACCTGTAGTCCCAGCTACTCGGGAGGCTGAGGCAGAATTGCTTGAACCCGGGAGGCAGAGGTTGCAGTGAGCCGAGATCACTCCAGAGTGAGACTCCATCTCTAAAAAAAAAAAAAAAAATACAAATCATAGCTTCATACACATTTTAAAATTTTATCCTTTTAAAGGAATATTTGTCAGAGGATGAGGGTAGGACATACTTTAACAGTCTGTTAGTTTAATTTATAACTTGCAAATATTGAGACAGATGGCCTATGGCATCCATCTGTCCTCTTGCCCTGAGCTGACTTGACTCATGGGTCCCAGCTTGGGTTTTCCAGTTGTTTAAATGGGTAGGAATCTACCCATGTTTGCCACAGCTAGGGGGCTGGAGGTGGAAGGTCCCTCTGGACCCCCTTTGAATGACCATAACTTCAGAGCCTATCAAAGAGACTAAATATTCTGCAGCCCAGCAGGAGGTCCCAACCCAGCCTCCAGAGGGAGTGGAAACTTCTGCAAACCAACAGGATTTAACTGAGGCTCATGTAACTTCCTTGGGAGACCATCCTCTCTCAGATCTTAAGTTTCAGAGATCAAATTTCCAAGCATGTGGTCCTCAGCTATGGAAACCTTTCCTCCTGCCCAGGACTCTCACTCTACAGAGATGAGTTCATTCAGGTCATCTGAAGCCCATGTAGATTTTTGGCCACAAATGGTTTCTCATAAAGTGGTGCCCCCAGCATGTTCAGCCTCCCCTCTGCCCCTGCAGGCCTTCTATCCCAGGGTGCCATGCACTGCTGCCCTGCTGGGAAGAGAAGTCTGGAGGGGCATGGGGCAGCACTGCCCACTTAGAAGCCCCTTGTCCTATTTTTCTGTCAGATCCTGCCTCCCTGTTTCAGAGGGAAGAGTGGGCCGTCAGTAACAAGATGTTTTCTCCCTTGCCTCTTTTTTGCTACAGTTGGTAGAAATTTCTCCCAGACTTCCTCGGTGACTAATGATGTTGGGATGTTGTGGCCTTCACAGGGAGGGGACAGGGTATCAGGTCACCATATCACAGATGGTTGACCCCATGCCGACTACAACTGGCTCTTTTGGCTGCAAGTGACAGAAACCCAACTCAAACTTGTTCTGAGTGGGGACATTTATTGAATCTCAGAATTGAAGGGAGGGGAAGGGTGTGTTTGGGTCCCAGAAAGGGTGGACCCTGGGGCTGGAATCTCGTCCAGACTCAGCTCCCTCTTCACGGAGGCTTAGCACCTTAGATGGGCTATGTCCTCTGGCCCTGCACACATGGGCTTCCTGTTGGAAGCTGAGCAGCTCCACCAGCTTCCATTTACAAATATAGTGACTGGCACACAAGCATTCCTATGCTTATGGGGGGTGGTGGGGGGCAGGACCCCAGGACTGGCAGCCCCCTCTAAAACCCCATGAGGGAAGGAGTCCCCCCAAAGGTGGTGCTGTTCCCAAAAATGAAGGAAACAGCCAGTGCTCTCCACCCTATCCCACCCGGCCATTTTCCTCACAGATGTCACCTGTCCTCCCAGGCCCAGCTGCTACTTCTGCCTGATGCTTGGCCAATTTGCCTGGTTAAAACCAGTGTATTTCCAGGAGATGGATGACGTCACAGAACTGGGGTTCCAGAAGCCTTCTTTAGAACATGGAGAGCTGTTAGTTGGGCAGGGCTGAAGCGTACGTGGTGAGGAAGAAGAGGCTCCTACTGTAGACAGCCTTGTTCTACAGATCCTCCCAGAAATCTCTGGGCCAGGTGGAACCCAGGGTCAGAGAGGGATGGGAGAGAGGTAAGCTGTGGAAGGGGTGGGAACATACCTTCTGGAGCCACTGTCTTCCTTGAGGGGACCCTGAGAGGGGGCTTAATGGGCAGGGATGGAGCTTCCTGCTTCCCGAGGCTCAGTGACATCTATCTCTGAGGGACCCTCCTGAGTCAGTGTGGAGTAGGTTGTTTGTCTGAAATTCTAATTTAACAGGGCATCTTGTAAATTTTATTTGCCAAATCTGTCAGCTCTGGGGGTAGAATGATGGGAGAAGCAAAAGAATGGCCCGAAGCTCAGGCTGGTGTGGAACGAGTCTCAGATAGAACAAGAGACAGAAGCAGCCTCATTGTCTGAAGTAAATACCAAGGTTCGTGGTCTCACGTTTAAGGAGATCGAGGTCGCAGACACACACGCACGCAGAGTGAGTTTGGAGCAGGAATTTAATAGGCAAAAGGAAAGAACAGCTCTCTGTCACAGACAGAGGTCCCAGGCAGGTTGCCGGGTGGTAGTAAAAACGTCAGGGTTTTATAAATGGGCTAGAGAGGGGGCATTCGTGAGGAGGGGATGTCTTATCCTCCTAGAGCCCGATGGTTCAGTTGGGACCAGGTGTGCTATCTGTATAGAGCAGAGTTTTTAATAGGCTCTCACCCCGTTCCCGACCACATCAACTTTTAGTCTGTGTCTCTTTGTCTTGCTTATCTGGGAGCGAGAGTTTCTGTGTCTATTCCCACACATCTTGCAGCTGTAGGCATACCCCTCGATTCTGCTTTTAGCTTCCCTATCTTAGTGCGCCTAAAGAGAAAGGAATGTAGTTATTAAGGCCCACTGTTTTACTGGGGCCCATTGTATAAGTGTGAAGTTTGGTGATTACCCAGGAGACTTCCCCCATCCTTCTGTGCCTGAGCTCTTATCTGTTTTACCCTTTGCTCTTTCAGGCTGGTTGTTGTTAGAAGAAAAGTGATTTCCTTGAACTGCGTGAGGTTAGAAAGGGAGCTATCTTTGAGCTGCTTTGTGTTAAAAGGAAAGTTTTCTGCTGGGGATTCACTTTACCCTAACTGTCTACCTAAGTAGTTTCTTTCTGCCTCCTATAACAAGACCAGAGAAGAAACAAGCCCACCAGGGTAGCCATCTTGTCCAAGCAGAAGCCACCTGACACTTGAAGGCGGTGGGTGGAAGAACTCAGGCTTCTGCCCCCTCAGCAACATATACCTAAGTTAAGGGGAAAAACACACCTTCCCTCAGTGACAGAAATAGTCCCAGGTTTTCAGATTTATTGGAAGTATTATTTCTTTTTAGTGTAGAGATGAGGTCTTGCTGTTTCCCAGGTTGGTCTCAAACTCCTAGCCTAAGCAATTCTCTCACCTCAGCCTCCCAAAGTGCTCGGATTACAGGCATGAGCCACCATGCCTGGCCAGTTTTTCAGTTTTCATGGCATTGGCCATTTTGAAAAATACAGGCCAGTTATCTTACAGATTTTCAGTGAGTTTCGCTTTGATGTTTCCTCAGGATTAGACACAGGCTATGCATCCCTGGACGGAATACTGCATAAGCGATGTGTCCTCCTTGGGAATCACATCTGGAGGCACACAATGTCCCTCTGTCCGTCTTTGGAGATGTTAATTTTGATTGCAAGGTCAAAATACTGTCTGGTTATCCACTGTATACTGTTTTGTTTTTTCTTTCTGTGCAACTAATAAGCAATCTGTGGGGAGACCCTATAAGATCACGATATATCCAGTTCTTCAGCATTCTTCCCACCACCTCAGGTTTAGCATGCAATGATGATTTGTTCTCAAACCAATCTATGATAGTTGCAAAACGGTGATTATTTTTCAACTCCATGACTTCCTCCACGCTTATCGGTTGGCCTTTTATTGTCAGGAAGAGGTCTCTGCTTCAGCTCCACACAATGTATCTTTTTGTCAATTTATTATTATTATGGGCTCATGGATTCCTATTGCATTTAATGTATAATCTGTTACTGTCACTTATTTTGATGGTCTAATTGTTCCAGATTGGGTTGGAAACCATTATGCAATGGTTTCTTAGATATGACACCAAAAGCACACGCAACAAAAGGACAAATAGATAACTTGCACATCATCAAAATTAAAAACTTTGCGGCTTCAAAGAACACCACCAAGAAAGTGAAAGGCAACCCACAGAATGGGAAAAAAATATCTGCCATATATCTGATGCTGGTCTAGTATACAGAATATATAAAGAACTCTTCCCACTCAGTAATAAAAAGACAACTCAATTTGAAACTGGCCAAAGGTTCTGAATAGACATTTTCCCAAAGATATACAGTGGCCAATAAGCACATAAAAAGATGATCAACATCCGTAGCCATCTGGGAAACGCAAATTAAAACAACAGGGCGATACCAGTTCATACCCACTAGGATACCTTTTGTCAAGAAGACAGATAATAACAAGTGTTGGTGAGGATGTAGAGAAATTGGAACCTTCATACACTGCTGATGGGAATGCAAAATGGTGCAGCCACTTTGGAAATCTGGTAGGCCTCATAAGCTTAAGCCTAGGGTTACCCCATGACCCAGCAACTCTACTCCAAAGAAATAAAAACATATATCCACACAAAAACTAGTATGTTAATGTTCATAGTAGGATTATTCATGATAGCCAAAAATAGAAACAACCCAAATGTCCATCAACTAATGAATGGATAGACGAAGTATGGTCTATTCATACAATGAAATATTATTCAACCATAGAAAGGAATGAAGTATCATTACATGCTCCAACCTGAATGAACCTTGAAAACATTATGCTAAGTGAAAGAAGCCAGATACAAAATGCCATATTTTATGTAACTCCGTGTGTATGAAATGTCCAGAAGAGGCAAATCCATAGAGACAGAAAGTAGATTAGTGGTTGCCAGGGGTTGGGAGGAGGGGAATGGGCAGTGACTGCTAAATGGGTGCAGGGTTTTGTTTTGGATTGATGAAAATATTCTAAAATCAAGTGAGGTAGTAGTTGTACAACTCTGCAAACATACTGAAAACCATTGAATTGTACACTTTAACTGAATTAATTGTATGATACATGAATTATATCTCAATAATGCTGTTACCAAAAAACATTGTTTCAGATCTGGCCAGTCAGTGCCCCTTTGAGCTAGCTCTTGTGTCCATTTGACATGCCCCAATCCATATTTTGAGCACTTTTAAAATTTCTTGTACAGCAAGATAATCCAGACATAACCCTTTCCTGCTCCAGCCTGGGAATCAGCCATATTTCCTAGAGTCCTGGTTCCCTTTTGTGTGGAACGTGAACCAAGATCTGGGCATTATTTCATTTAATCATCAAAGCAACCCTTTTAGGTAGGTATCAGCATATCTTCATTTTACAAATGAGGCCCAGAAAGGTTGAGTATGTTGCCCAAAGTCACATAGCACCCCAGGATTTGAAAGCAGGCAGTGTGAATCTAGGGCCCTTGCTGTTCAACACACACACACGCGCACATACACATACACAATGTGAAAGTGAAGGTTACGTCTACAGCCAGCCCACCAAGAATTGTACCAGGCAGGGTATGCCCTTGGGAAAAATCATGTGTCATGTGTCTGGGGGAGTGGGGTTGTGGGGAGATTAGCATCCAGTGTCCTGGCCCTCTTTCTAAAAGCACATGCTCAGATACACACACATATATGCTGGTGAAGATAGTCTTCAGTAATCTCCTTTGCCAACCTCACTCCCCATCCCAATACCCAAATACTACCCATAGCTGGGTGCCCATATAAGAGGACCTATGGATGAAATGAGATTGGCCAGGTATGGTGGCTCACACCTGTAATCCCAGCACTTTGGGAGGCTGAGATGGGAGGATCACTTGAGGCCAGGAGTTCAAGACCAGCCTGGTCAACAGAGTGAGACCCCCATCTCTAAAAAATAAAAAAATAAAAAGAAAACAACAACAAAGAAAGATTGGCCTTGGTTTTTAAATGTTGAAGCTCAGAAGTGGGTACATGGAGGTTCATGATACTATTCTCTTTCCTTTTTTAAAGGTTTAATTTTCCATGATAAATAAAAATCTATAAAATAATAAACAAGAGAAAAGAGATTGGAAACAGCCAGGTTGGAGTAGTGAGTGAGTAAGGAAACCTGGCTGCCCTCTCCAGATTCCCCAGGCTCTCAGAGAAGATCAGCAGAAAGTCTGCAAGACCCTAAGAACCGTCAGCCCTCAGCTGCACCTCCTCCCCTCCAAGGATGACAAAGGCGCTACTCATCTATTTGGTCAGCAGCTTTCTTGCCCTAAATCAGGCCAGCCTCATCAGTCGCTGTGACTTGGCCCAGGTGCTGCAGCTGGAGGACTTGGATGGGTTTGAGGGTTACTCCCTGAGTGACTGTGAGTACCATCCGCCCCTCCCCAGCCATTTCTCCTCCTCTGCTAGTCATGTCCTGTATGGCCAGCTTCTTTCTCTCCTGTTCATCTTTCAAAGCCAAGTTCAAAAAGCAGCCCCCTTCAAAAAAGCCTTTCCCAACACGCTGTATTCACTCAAGTTATTGTCTGAGCACTTATTATGTACCAACAACTGTTTTAGACGCTGGGGCTGTAGAGATAAACAAATTCCCTTCCCTTATAATGTTCACATCCTAGGGGAAGAGAGCAGCAACAAACACACTCATAACGTACTGCCTGGTGGTGACCAATGCTATGAAGAAGAATAAAGCAGGGGGAGCAATGGTGAATTCTTTAGATGGGGAAGTCAGGGAAGGCCTCTCTGAGGAGGTGACATTAAGCAGCACTGAATTAAATGAAGGACCTGGTCACCCAAATGTCTGGGGGAAGAACACTCTAGGCAGAGGGGACAGCTAGTACAAAGGCTTTCTCCTCCTGCATGGAAGGGATATCTCCCTTTTGCCCAGGAGTTGTGTGCACCTGTCTTGCAATACTTTTGTCCTTTAATCTTGCTTTGTGGGTTTTTTAGGTACCTTTTTTTTTTTTTAGACAGAGTCTCGCTCTGTCACCCAGGCTGGAGTGTAGTGGCGTGATCTTGGCTCACTGCAAGCTCTGCCTCCTGGATTCACACCATTCTCCTGCCTCAGCCTCCCCAGTAGCTGGAACTATAGGCACCCACCACCATGCCCAGCTAATTTTTGTATTTTTAGTAGAGACAGGGTTTCACCGTGTTAGCCAGGATGGTCTCGATCTCCTGACCTCGTGATCCACCCGCCTCAGCCTCCCAAAGTGCTAGGATTACAGGCGTAAGCCACCGCGCCCGGCATACATATTTTTAAGCTTGTACATATTTTTAAGCTTGTACATACAAGCTTATTACAAGGCCTGTATTACAAGCTTAGGTGCATATTTTTAAGCTTGTAATACAGGCCCCTTGAAGGCAGCATCTGTGTTTGACCCAACTGAAATGTCCCTCACTAGGCTTTGCACAGTTCCTGGCACACAGTAGATGCTCAGTAAGTGCAAAACACATGAATAGATGGACAGATGAGTAATTGTACTTATGAGTGGGTGGATGGACCACAGGATAAGAGGGCAAGTCAATGGAGATTTCAAGCCCTCTAGTCCTATCTTGCCTCCCAGGCCTTGTTCCTTTTGTCTGATACCTTGCCTCCCTTTCTCCTCCATCTCCCTTCTCACTCAGCTTGGTCCCCTCTAAATCCTGACCTTCTGCTCCCTACTCTAAGGGCTGTGCCTGGCTTTTGTGGAAAGCAAGTTCAACATATCAAAGATAAATGAAAATGCAGATGGAAGCTTTGACTATGGCCTCTTCCAGATCAACAGCCACTACTGGTGCAACGATTATAAGAGTTACTCGGAAAACCTTTGCCACGTAGACTGTCAAGGTCTGGCCAGGGCCCCAGGGTGGGAGAGATGAGAGCGGCAACCAGGCTCTGCTCACAGAACTTCTCTTCCCACCCACAGCCTGGGAATGGCCCCAGAAATATGGTTCAAAAAATCAGGGAATCCCTTTACTGAGCAGAGGGCTGGAGTAGTGTCCCTAATGCCCATCCAGTTAGGAGATTCTATAGAGTCCCTGAGTAGGATCCAGGAAGGCTCCGTATACAGCTGGTAGTAGTAGAACAGTTGCAGCAGCCAATGTTTATTGAGAGAATATTATACACTAAGCGCTTTACATACTTGGCTTATTTCATCCAACTTTCATGCAGTAGAAACCATTTATGATCCCTACTTTACAAAACAGCAAACTGAGGCTCAAAAAGAGAACCAGCATTGAATGTCAGACTAGTGGCCTCACAGGCTCTTAACCATTCCGGAGTACCCTCTTCAGCTAATGATCTGACCAAAGACCAAGTGCAAACTCCCTACCTCAGAGCTGATCCAGGAGGCTCGACAGGGCCCATGACTCTGCCCCTCACCTCTGCCTTCGCACACTGACCGATGTCCCTCGGCTCCTCACCTGAAGACCCCCGCTCACTAGGCGGGACATACCTCTGTGGTGTTTTGGCATTTCCTCTCCCTAGAAACCTCCCACAAACTTTAAGTGAACCACTATCTACCCTGGTTAGGAAGAATAGTAGTGAACAGGCCCAAATCTCAGGCCTCTTGCCCCTTCTGCCCACACCCCCTTTCACCTCGAACCTCTAGCAGCCATTGTAGGGATGTCTAAATGGGCCCCCTGGGAGACAGCCTTTGCCTCAACTGGAAGCCTCTAGGTGGCATAGGGCTGTCCAGGGAGGGCTGGTGTCTGCCTCCATCTTTGGGACTGTCTTCTGTGCCCTCACAGGTTTTCTCTTCCTCCCTTTCAGATCTGCTGAATCCCAACCTTCTTGCAGGCATCCACTGCGCAAAAAGGATTGTGTCCGGAGCACGGGGGATGAACAACTGGTGAGGAGGACACGGTGGGACTCAGCAGGCAGAGCCCCACGAAGGAGGACGTGACAGAGAAAAGGGCAGTAGGCAAGGACTCACGGGCACGCCCTTGCAGTGTCTAGAAAGATGTGGGATAGCGGACGGGCTCGGAACTCTGAGATCTGGTTCTTCTATGATATTGTATTAAACAAAACTCTTCTGGTTGCAGTAACAGAAAACAACTTGAGCTAGCTGGGGGAAATTTATTCTGAGAGGCCCAGATGTCTCACTGAGCCCACTCAAGGGCTGCAGCTGGGCCTCAGGAAGAGCATGGAACCAGGGCTGGAAATTGTCAGCACACTGTCCATGGCAGGTTTCAGCTTCTCTTGGTGCATTTGCTTCACTTCTCTCTCCACAGATTTTCTCTGCTCCACAGTCTAAAGGACAAAGGGTGCTGCAAAGTTAATAAGCTAAAGTCCTAAGCAACCATAGGGACTGGCTAGGCTCAGTCCCAGTCCAAGTTCCTGGGATAGAGAATCTGATTGGTTCCACTTGGACCATGTGTGCCCCCTTGGTCCAATCAACTGTAGGGATGGGAGGAGTTAAGCAATACAATTATGGCTGCCGCTCGGGCCCTGTGGCCATAATTGACAATATTTTTTTATTTAAAAATGTGGACCGGGCATGGTGGCTCACGCCTGTAATCCCAGCACCTTGGGAGGCTGAGGCAGGTGGATCACTTGAGGTCAGGAGTTCGAGACCAGCCTGGTCAACATGGTGAAGCCCAGTCTCTGTTAAAAATACAAAAAATTAGCTGGTCATGGTGGCGCCTGCCTGTAGTCCCAGCTACTCAGGAGGCTGAGGCAGAAGAATCGCTTGAACCTGGGAGGTGGAGGCTGCAGTGAGCCGAGATCACGCCACTGCACTCCAGCCTGGGCGGCAGAATGAGACTCTGTTTAAAAAAAAAAAAAAAAATGTGGCGGCTGGGCGCAGTGGCTCACTCCTGTAATCCCAGCCCTTTGGGAGGCTGAGGTGGGTGGGTCACAAAGTCAGGAGTTCGAGACCAGCCTGGCCAATATGGTGAAACTTTGTCTCTACTAAAAAATACAAAAATTAGCCAGGCGTTGTGGTGGGTGCCTGTCCCAGGCTGCTTTTTGTGTTATGTGGGGATGAGGCACTGACCCTGTGGGCCGGGATCTCTCTGGGGACCCTTCCCTTGCTTTCTGTCCTTGCTCCTTAAGGCAAGCTGCATGGGAGGCTGAGGCAGGAGAATCGCTTGAACCCGGGAGCCAGAGGTTGCAGTGAGCTGAGATCGCGCCACTGCACTCCAGCCTGGGTGACAGAGAAAGAATCCGTCTCAAAAAAAGAAACAAAAAACGACAACAAAAAAAATGTGGCATTCATCAGCTGGGCAGACACCCACATAGCTGTGAGCTCACCAACGGTGGACATTCAGATAGTCACCTTTTCTGAGCTTCAAACTAGATATATAAGTAACACAAATGGCTGCCTCTACAGGCAACTGTGGAAGGAGTCAAATCCCTTGCATACTCAAAACACCACAGAAAAGAATTGACAGCGATGATTATGCTGATCCTTTCTGGAGGGAGAATCAATGGTTGTACCTGGGACTTTTTTTTTTTTTAATAAGTAACTCTCAGCCCTGTAAAACAGTGCTCACCCCTTCAGGGAGATATGAGGATTTTAAAATGTGGAAACGTTGATCCAGGGAAGCAGGCAAACACCAGAGATGAGAGAGTTTTACAGGATTCGTCAGAGGGGACAGTGGAGGACAGACCAGAGGGCTAGCAATGACGGGGATTCTGGGCGTTTATCCACATGCGAGACTCACCAAGAACTGGGTCATGTGTGTGGAAGAGTTACTGAGTGTGAGGCAAGAACCATGTCTTTTTTCTTCGCAGGGTAGAATGGAGGTTGCACTGTTCAGGCCAGCCACTCTCCTACTGGCTGACAGGATGCCGCCTGAGATGAAACAGGGTGCGGGTGCACCGTGGAGTCATTCCAAGACTCCTGTCCTCACTCAGGGATTCTTCATTTCTTCTTCCTACTGCCTCAACTTCATGTTATTTTCTTCCCTTCCCATTTACAACTAAAACTGACCAGAGCCCCAAGCATAAATGATTTTCTTGGCTTCCTCCTTACTCCCATCTGGACCCAGTCCCCTGGTTCCTGTCTGTTATTTGTAAACTGAGGACCACAATAAAGAAATCTTTATATTTATCGAAATATTAAAGCACTCGCTCTGCAAAGACTGTGTCCATTTATTCATTAGTCTACATATATTTGAGTACCTAAGACAGTGGGAGTGTACTAGGTAGTAGAAGGAAGACAAAACACAGCTATTGTTGTTTAGGTGTTCATAATCTAGGTGGAGAAGCAGAGACATCCACAAACATTACAATAGGTAATTAAATGTATAGTAAAATCCATTATTATTGCTTTGAAACAGTATCAGCATCCAAGTAATTCTTCCAAAGAACAATTTTTGAAGTAAAAGAGAAAACTCAGAAGTAGGCAATGGGTGGGGTCTGGTATTGATGTGGAGAAAGTAGTGATGGGATGGAGAAATAGTGGCAGATACCAATAATTTGGGGGTGCTTTAGGAGAATAAGCTAGGATCTAGATGATTTTAAAAAGGTGCTCTGGACAGGATCTGGTTTGCCTGGAGGGTGCTGAGGTGGAGTAGAACATGCTTAAAGAAAAGGCAAAATCAGAAAAGTGACAGTTGAAGGAATGTCCTACACATAGCCACCGTCAGTAGTGTCTGACCAAACTGGGGTTTTATCTTGGACCACTTATTTCTCTACCACTGAGCCTTAACTGTTTCTACTATAGAAGGAGGGATTTGACTATTCAGTAGTTGCCAGACTTTTGTATTTCACAGATGATAAAATGTAAAAAATAATTAAACCTGAGATTTCTTTCTTTTTTCTTTTCTTTTTTTTTTTTTTGAGACAGAGTCTCACTGCGTAGCCCAGGCTGGAATGCAATGGCAGGATCTTGGCTCACTGCAACCTCCAACTCCCAAGCTCAAGCAATTCTCCTACCTCAGCCTCCCAAGTAGGTGGGACTACAAGTGTGTGCTACTACACCCAGCTAATCTTTTTTTTTTTTTTTTGAAATGGAGTCTCACTCTGTCACCCAGGCTGGAGTGCAGTGGCATGATCTCCACTCACTGCAACCTCCGCCTCCTGGGTTCAAGCAATTATCCTGCCTCAGCCTCCCCAGTAGCTGGGATTACAGGCGCCCCCGACCACACCCGGCTAATTTTTGTATTTTTAGTAGAGAGGGGGTTTCACGGTGTTGGCTAGGCTGGTCTCGAACTCTTGACCTCAGGTGATCCACCCACCTCAGCCTCCCAAAGTGCTGGAATTACAGGCATGAGCCACCATGCCCAGCTATTTTGTATTTTTAGTAGAGACAGGGTTTCACCACGTTGGCCAGCCTGGTCTCAAACTCCTGACCTCAAGTAATCCATCTGCCTCAGCCTCCCAAGTGCTGGGATTACGGATGTCAGGCACCAGGCCTGGCCGAGGTTTCTAATTTTTAATTTTAATGTCCAAGTAAGAGCATTAAAGCAACTATCCTCTATTAGCATCTTTTCATAGAAAAATTTTTAGTATCAACATTATAGGGAGGTCATACTTGTAGAAGAATGGAGTGGAATCTATTTTATTTTATGAAATTATAAAAAACCTGATTATATTTTCCATATGGTCCTCATTTTGTAGAGTAGGGGTGAAAACTTTATCACAGCATGAGTCTGAGGATCATTATTCAGAAACCACAAGAGACTTGTCCTGTAGGGTCTCTTCTGGCTCTGACATTCTAGGATTAAAATAAACAGTAGTAGGACTCACTTTACTTCTTGTGTTACTGAAACTGCCTTTATAAAAATTATGACAAATCTGACCTAACTGATTCCATTTTGCTTCTAACCTCCAAGCTGCCCTTGCTCATTCCTGGGCACAGGCCAAGCTAACTATGAGAGGAATTTTTGCTGCTTAACTTTGAAACAAAGATAATAGTCCCTTCCTGAAACAAACCACCTCCCTGCTTGGGAATCAGATCTCCTCTGTAAAACTAACAAATTAGCCACAAGATTAGAAATTATGGCTCAGAAATTATGTAGACAGAGGCCACAAGATTCCTAACCTCTCCAGTTGCTCCTATACAAAACACTGTTGTAGTCTCAGCAATGCACCAAGATATAACACTCTGTAGTTGTCTGATATAACCCCCGGAGTTCTTTGTCCTACCTCCAAGATGATTAAGGAGCGTGGACACAAAGGTGGGGTTACAGCGAACGTTTAATAAGCAAAAGAAGAAAGCTCTCTGCCAGCAGAGCGTGGGGGCCAGAACGGGTGTCCCCTGTGAAGCTGGGGTCTTTATGGACTGGGAAGGGGAAGCAATGTGCTTAGTCCGCCAGCTGTCTTGGAGAACTCAGCTTGGCAAGGAGCCTTGGCCCAAGACCAATCAGGAGCTGAAATGATTCTTAGATGCTGCTTAGCTTGGCCCAAGACCTATCAGGGGCTGAAGTGATGATTCATAGAGGCTGGACTTACAGGTCCAAAAAGGAAAGTAGAGTGCCCACTGGAACTCACCGGAGCCCACTATGCCCATGCCCACAAAAGTAGAAGCAACTTCATCCTGGGAGCCCACTGACTATACAAAGGACAAAGGCATTTCTATGCCAGGCCTTGTTCTTTTGTCTGAGTGAGCTGAAGTTTTGTGCAAGCTTTTATCCAAATGGGCCAGAGGTTTTTCCATCTGTGCAGACGTGGGCATGTCTCCAGGCACAACACCCTATGCTAGTTCTCTTATGGGTGCTGGTAGCTTGAATTTTTTCCCAGGCTGCTTTTTATGTTATGTGGGGGTAAGGCATTGACCCTGTGAGCCGGGATCTCTCCGGGGAACCTTCCCTTGCTTTGTGTCCAAGCTAACTAACTGCTTTCAACATTACTATTGTAAAACCTAATATTGGCGTTCTAGGTATTTTTCAGACCCTTTATTCTGATGGACCAGCTGGCACCACTCACATGGGCAAACTGGCTCATCTGGTCTTGCGGCCCCCAACCAGGAATTCACTCAGCACAAGAACACAAGCTCTGACTCTCTATGATTTCATCCTTGACCCAACCAGTCAGCATTTCCTATTCCCTGGCCCCCTGACTGCCAAATTATCCTTTAAAAAACACCAGCTTCCAAATTTTCAGGGAGGCTAAGTTGAGTAATAGTAAAACTCCGGTCTTCTATTTAGCTGGTTCTGTGCTTATGAAACTCTTTGCCTATTTCAATAACACTGTCTCAGTAAATCAGCTTTTCTGGGCAGTGGGTATGATGAAGCCACCAGTTGATTACGCTCCTCCACCACGTAGCTGATTATGACACCTACCCTTCTCAGACACCATCAGCTCCAATGTTGGTGCCTTATTTGGACTTATTCTTTGTGGGTTTTGTTTGTTTGTTTGTTTGTTTTTCTTTTTTCAAAATTAATCTCTCCTTCTCACTCGTACCTCCAACCTGTCACATCATCTGACCCCCACAAGTACACATACACGATTCACCAGAATGACGTAGGACAGTCAGGGAATTCTTTTTAAGGATTTCATGCCAGACTGTTAATGGTTTAGTGAGTTATACTTTTATTTGCAATTTAAAACTCTTAAAAAAAACCTCTTAAGTCAAAAGATTGCATCTTTCGTGGTTATTTCCCACAAGCTCAGTAGATAGTGCTAATACTTAGTACGCTAATCTCCTTCAGGAGTGAAGATGAAGCTGGCTGCTATAAACACGTCCCTACCCTTCCATCCTGTCAGCCTATTTTGGGACTTTACCCTAAACATGCATTGAACGGAAGCTCTAAACTCAGGGATCTTGTGACTGTGACTGGAGGAGGGGAACAGACTCGGAGGCCGGCCCTAGGTAGGAGGGGCAAGGGAGCGATCCGAGCCCCGGCCCCGCCCCTCGCATGCGCCTCTTTTTAAAAAAGCGCGGGCGTGCCTTGCGCAGGCGCAATGCTGGGGCGACGGTTAGCTGCGCACGCGCGGTGAAGGGAGGATGGCGGAGTTGGTACCTTTTGCGGTTCCCATCGAGAGTGACAAAACCTTGCTAGTGTGGGAGCTGAGCTCCGGACCCACGGCCGAGGCTTTGCATGTGAGCCGGGGCCAGGATGGAGGGAGGGATGGAGAAAGCTGCCCACCCGCTGACTGGGAGTTCCGGAGTCCTGCCTCAGACCCTCACCTGCCTGAGCCTCCGCTGAAGGACTCTTAATTATAAAGGGGATCCCAACTGACAACTGACGACCCCCAACAGATTTTTAGAGTCCCAGAGAGGTATCTCTCCACCGTCAGAACGTTTTACCTTCCAGTGCTTCTTAAAGTTTAGGATTTTAAGAGGAAAACCTGTTGATTAAGTGGGAAGTGTTTTGAATCGCATCCTTCGCGAAGAGAGGTTTGGGGAATATGAGGGCATGTGCGGTTTTGTTTTCTGGGCGTGAGATTTCATGCATTTACTTGTCCCACCCCCACAGCATTCTCTGTTCACAGCATTTTCCCAGTTTGGCCTTCTGTATTCAGTCCGGGTCTTCCCAAATGCTGCAGTGGCCCATCCTGGTTTCTATGCCGTCATTAAGTTTTATTCTGCAAGGGCTGCCCACAGAGCCCAAAAGGCATGCGACCGGAAGCAGCTTTTTCAGAAATCTCCAGTCAAGGTGGGTCCAAATATGGAATTCCTAGCTCCACTGAAATGAAGTGCTGAATTCAATAATAGGTTAGCATTTGTCTAGCACTCTGGTTTACAGAATATTTTCAGATGCATTGCCACACTAATCTTCCAGTTCTCTGGGTTTTTTAGATGAAGAAACTCAAACTCAAGGTGGTTGAGTGACTTGTTTAAGGTTCCTGACAAGAATTATGGAAACTCGAGATTGAACTAAAACCTACTGATGCTAAACCTCATGTCATTTTATGCTGTCCCTTTTTAAGAAATCTCAGCTTGGGCAACAAAATGAGACCCCATCTCTAAAAACATTGTAAAGATAAGGCTGGGCACCGTGGCTCATGCCTGTAATCCCAGCACTTTGGGAGATCGAGGCGGGCTGATCACTTGAGGCCAGCAGTTTGAGACCAGCCTGGGCAACATAGCAAAACTCCATCTGTACTAAAAATACAAAAACTAGCCGGGCATGGTGGCATGCGCCTGTAGTCCCAGCTACTCGGGAGGCTGAAGCACGGGAATTACTTGAACCCAGGAGGTGGAGGCTGCAGTGACCCGAGATTGTGCCACTGCACTCTAGCCTGGGTGACAGAGTGAGACTCCATCTCAAAAAAAGAAAGAAAGAAAAATAAAAAATTAAATATCAGCCAGATGTGGCATGCACCTGTAGTCCCAGCTACTTGGGAGACTGAGGTGGGAGGATCGCTTGAGGCCAGGAGTTTGAGGATGCAGTGAGCAATAATTGCATCACTGCACTCCTGCCTGGGCCACAGAGTGGAACCCTATCTCTAAAAAATGACTGAATGAATGAAGTCTTCGCCAGAAGACTTCTGCTTATATTTACTTTTTAATTTTTTTAGAGACAGAGTATCCCTGTGTTGCCCAGGCTGGTCTCTAAATCCTGGCCTCAAGCAGTCCTCCTGCCTCGGCCTCTTAAGTAGCTAGGTACAGGCCACCATGCCCAGCTATATTTACTTTTTATTTTTATTTTTTGAGATGGAGTCTCATTTTGTCACCCAGGCTGGAGAGCAGTGGCATGATCTTGGCTCACTGCAACCTCTGCCTTCCGGGTTCAAGTGATTCTCCTGCCTCAACCTCCTGAGTAGCTGGGACTACAGGCACCTGCCACCACACCTGGCTAATTTTTGTATTTTAGTAGAGATGGGGTTTTGCCATGTTGGCCAGTCTGGTCTCAAATTCCTGACCTCAAGTGATCCACTCACCTCAGCCTCCCAAAGTGCTGGGACTACAGGTGTGAGCCACTGCGCCCAGCCATATATTATATATTTACTTTTTTTTTTTAAAGACGGAGTTTCGCTCTTGTTGCCCAGGCTGGAGTGCAATGGTGTGATCTCAGCTCACCACAACCTCCGCCTCCCAGGTTCAAGCGATTCCCCTGCCTCAGCCTCCCAAGTAGCAGGGATTACAGGCATGCACCACCACGCCTGGCTGATTTTGCATTTTTGGTAGAGATGGGGTTTCTCCATGTTGGTCAGGCTGGTCTCGAACTCCTGAACTCAGGTGATCCACCCGCCTCAGCCTCCCAAAGTGCTGAGATTACAAGCGTGAGCCACCACGCCCAGCCTATATATTTAGTTTTATGTGAATTTAAAATGTGTGGGTGTGACCAGGTCTTCTGCCAGCTGTTACATAAAGGAGACTGTATCATCATCATCACATCATCATCATCACGCTCACCATGGCTCACAAACTGCCTGTTTGAAACTCCCTTCAGTTCTGAGAGGATGGGAACATTCTTTAAGCGGTATTGTAGAAACCCTATTCCATATTAACATGCCAACCAATTATACTTTCCCAGAGCCACAGAATGATATCTCATTGTATGCCTCAATTCAGTCATCTTTCCCTTTTCAAGGACCATTTCAATTCCTGATTGGCTACTTGATCTGACAGCTTCCTACTAATCTTGCTGCCTATTCTTCTCTATATTCCATTCCTCATTGAATTAACCTTGATCAAATCTGAGAACTCTGCTTAGTAATGACTCTAGGTATACTACTCCCACTTCAGTAGCCTGTTCAATGCCCTCTTAGCCTGTTCAACACCCTCTTCAATCCTGGTTCCACTTTCTGTGACTGAAATGATTACCTGTGAGATATTATTTAACTTTTGAACTATGGTCTGTTTCTAACCTGTGACCATTTCACATAGCCACTCAAATATTATAAAGGTACAACTAAGATTATGAAACATTTACTTGGTATCATTTTGCAAGTAATGAGTTTTTAGTGCTCTTTGGACATTGAGACCATTTCATAAGCTTTAGGTTTTGAGAATTTCACAGCATAAAGCCTATCACTGAGACAGTAATGAAGGAAATGTTCTACAACTCAATAGATAGGTGAGATGAGAGGGCATTCATACTAGATTTATTACTAAACTCAAAGCTTTCAGTTACTACTCACCCCCCACTGTAATCTAGTTTAAGTGTTCTTTTCTACTTTAGCACGTACACTTAGTTCCTGTCTTTTTTGCCTTTCTAAATACAGAAAAGAGAATAATGTTTTAAAGTAAAATCAAGGAAAGGCCTAAGGCACCTGAGAGGGTTTTGTTTTTGCTTTTTGGGTTTTTGTTTTTTTGTTTGGTTTTCTCGTTTTGTTTTTTTGAGATGGAGTCTTGCTCTGTCACCCAGGCTGGAGTGCAATGGCATGATCTCAGCTCACTGCAGCCTCTGCCTCCCGGGTTTAATTGATTCTCCTGCCTCAGCCTCCAGAGCAGCTGGGATTACAGGCATGCACCACCACGCCCAGCTAATTTTTGTATTTTTGGTAGAAGCAAGAGTTCTCCATGTTGGCCAGGCTGGTCTTGAACTCCTGACCTCAAGTGATCTGCCGCCTCGGCCTCCCAAAGTGCCGGGATTACAGGTGTGAGCCACCGTGCCCGGCCAAGAGGGTTTTTTGGTTCTTTTTTTTTTTTTTTTGGTGAAATGAAGGAAAATGGTTGCTGCAAAGTTATCCAAGCTGACAGCTGTCTGTGCCACCCAGAGGCTCAGAGTTTTTCTGAAGCTTCCTGGTTGTCTGGAAAGGCTCCACTGTGACTCACGATACAGGCCGGTCTCGCCAGTGGCACTCAACGTTTAAAAACTGGTCTTCATTTCTTTCCCAACAGGCATTTCTCCTTCTTTTCAGTTGGAGAAAGTAATTTCATTTTTTACTTGCTCATTGTTTTATTCATTCAATCGATAGATCATCTGTGCTCTATTATATGCCAAGAACTATGCTTAGTTCTGGAAATGAAAAAAGAATAAGCTATGGTTTCATCTGGGACTTAAGGAACTTATAAACCAGTGATAGAGGAAGGTGCATAAACAAATCAATAAAGAATTAACTTTACGGCCAGGCGCAGTGGCTCACACCTGTATCCCAGCACTTTGGGAGGCCGAGGCGGGCAGATCACAAGGTCAGGAGATCGAGACCATGCTGGCTAACACGGTGAAACCCCATCTCTACTAAAAAATACAAAAAATTAGCCGGGCGTGGTGGCAGGTGACTGTAGTCCCAACTACTCGGGAGGCTGAGGCAGGAGAATGGCGTGAACCTGGCAGGCGGAGCTTGCAGTGAGCCAAGATCGCGCCACTGCACTCCAGCCTGGGTGACAGAGCGAGACTCCGTCTCAGAAAAAAAAAAAGAACTTTACTGTTAATTCTTATTAATTTCTAATACAAATAAATTTGACTTTATTTGTATCATTTGAATTTCATGAATATAATATACTACACTTAAAAAATGAAATATATAGGAAAACTTGTGATGTAAGAAATCCACAAAAATGGATAAAATGTTTTAAGAATTAACACTCAGTAGATATTTGCGTTCTCAAAGAAGCACGTAAATGCAGATATACCTCTCGTTGTTTCAGTTGCGTGTAAAATTTATAGAAGTATTTGTATTTCCTTTTTTTTTTTTTTGAGACAGTCTCACTCTGTCACCTAGGGTGGAGTGCAGTGGCACCATCTCGGCTCACTGCAACCTCTGCCTCCCAGGTTCAAGCGATTCCCCTGCCTCAGCCTCCTGAGTAGCTGGGACTGCAGGCACGTGCCACCATGCCTGGCTAATTTTTAGTATTTTTCGTAGAGACGGGGTTTCACTATGTTAGCCAGGATGGTCTCGATATCCTGACTTTGTGATCCACCTGCCTCAGCCTCCCAAAGTGCTGGGATTACAAGGGTGAGCCACTGCACCTGGTGTTATTTCATCTTTTAACGGGTTAGTAACTTGGGGAGGGGGATGGGTGGTGGGTTCATCTTATCTATATTCAGGTCATATTCTCAAGCAGGAACTACTGAATGGGAAGACAGTAACAATTTTTCATTGCACACTTGGTATTGACAAATCTCAGATCTATCCAAAATAAAATCTCTAGCGGTTGTGATATTTATGGGTCTATCTCTTATGATTTTAGGTTCGTCTTGGCACCAGACATAAGGCAGTTCAACATCAAGCCCTTGCCCTGAACAGTTCCAAATGCCAAGAACTGGCGAATTACTACTTTGGTTTCAATGGGTGGTCCAAAAGGATCATCAAGGTAAACCTTGTAGATTTTTTTTCACTTACCACACTCTCCTTTCAACATTGAAATCCTAGATTTTAGACAGAAGTATTGAACTGGATTGTAGGGAGGTGATGTGAGAGGCCTCTACCATTGAGGATAAATTGACATGTCTGAATTGGCCTGCTACCTAGAATTAATAATCTCAGTCAATTGGATGGTGGTATCCGTAATTTTCTCCACTGTTTTTGTGGCATATAATAAAAAATGGTTGTCTCTATCTAGCAATTCATTTGCAAATCTAACTTGATTTTGAAGCCATAGGACACCTCATCTGTTAGCTTGAATGACTGGAGTGTAGTTGTTTTTTGGGTTTTCTTTTTTTTATTGGGTTTTTGTTTTATTGTGTTTTGTTTTTGAGACAGAGGCTCGCTGTGTCATCAGGCTGGAGTGCAGTGGCGCTATCTCAGCTCACTGCAAAATCTGCCTCCTGGGTACAAGCAATTCTCCTGCCTCAGCCTCCCAAGTAGCTGGGACTACAGGCGCCCACCACCACGCCCAGCTAATTTGTGTATTTTTAGTAGAGACGGGGTTTCACCATGTTGGCCAGGATGGTCTCAATCTCTTGACCTCGTGATCCACTTGCCACCTCGGCCTCCCAAAGTACTGGGATTACAGGCGTGAACCACCACGCCCAGCCAAGTTTTTACTTTTAATAACAAAACATTTTGAAGCCTACATTAAGACCCCAGGAAGGACCTTACATTAAATATCCTTACAGCTTCAGGAGCTTTCTGACCTTGAAGAAAGGGAAAATGAAGATAGCATGGTGCCACTTCCGAAGCAAAGCCTGAAGTTTTTCTGTGCTTTAGAAGTGGTGTTGCCATCCTATGATTGCAGGAGTCCTGGCATTGGCTTGGTGGAGGAGCCTATGGATAAGGTGGAGGAAGGTCTGTTTTCACTGGGAGTGGAGGAGGGTAGGGATTTGGAGTGGAAAGGATCTTTCTTTTTTTCTTACTTTCCAAAACTCATCTTTTCAGATACATATCAAGCCCCTCCCTCTCTGAGTTACTGAAGTCCTGGGCAGAGTTTTTCTGTCTTACAATATAGGGTTTTACTGTAGGCAATACCTGATTGAACCTTTAAATTTAAAATCGTACAGCTGACTTCCTGCCGAGAAGCTTAGGAGGAAGAAGGAAGTAATGTTTTTACAGTTTTTGGTTAAGAACTTGCTTCGAACTAAAATAGTCCTTCAAATATGTGTCTCTTGTAGCTCTCGGTTATCCCAGAAAAACCATCTAAAGATTTTTTTTTTATCTATTTATTATTTTTTAGAGATAGGATCTTGCTCTGTTGCCCAGGCTAGAATGCAGTAGCATGATCATAGCTCACTGTAACCTCCAACTTCTGGGCTCAAGGGATCCTCCTGCCTCAGCCTCTTGAGTAGCGAGGACTACAGGCGTGCACCACCACACCTGGCTAATTATTATTATTATTATTATTTTTAGAGATGGGGTCTTTCTGTGTTGTCCCACCTGGTCTCCAACTCCTGGCCTCAAGTGATCCTCTTGCCTCAGGATCCCAAGTTGCTGGGGTTATAGGCATGAGCCCCCATGCCAGGTCATCATCTAAAGATTTACATAAACTTTTGTGTAAACATTCAGTTCCTTTTTTTACTCATAAAAGGGTTTCAGCAGAAAAAGTGTCTAATATAGATACCTAGAAAGGGTACTCAGTTGATACTGATGTTGAGTATTTTTTTAGTATTCATGGCCATCATGCTTAGGGTTTGAAGTCAGAGGCAGGGCTGTAGGCTAATGGAGTGGAGTAGGCTCCCGGGGGTGATGCCCAGGGAGGAGCCAGATTATCTGTACCAAAGTTTTTTCTTTTTTGAGATGGAGCCTCACTCAGTCGCCCAGGCTGAAGTGCACTGGCGTGATCTTGGCTCACAGCAACCTCCATCTCCCAGGTTCAAGTGATTCTCCTGCCTCAGCGTCCCAAGTAGCTGGGGTTACAGGTGCCTACCACCACACCTGGCTATTTTCTTGTGGTTGTATTTTTATTAGAGACAGGGTTTCACCATGTTGCCCAGGCTACTCTCAAACTCCTGACCTCAAGTGATCTGCCCACCTTGGCCTCCCAAAGTGCTGGGATTACAGGCATGAGCCACTGTGCCTAGCCTCTTTTTTTTTTTTTTTTTTTTTTTTTTTTTTGAGACAGAATCTCACTCTGTCGCCCAGGCTGGAGTGCAGTGGCATGATCTCGGCTCACTGCAACCTCCGCCTCCCAGTTCAAGCTATTCTTGTGCCTCAGACTCCCAGGTAGCTGGGATTACACGTGTGCCACCACACCCGGCTAATTTTTGCACTTTTAGTAGAGACAGGGTTTCACCATGTCCGCCAGGCTGTTTTTGAACTCCTGGCCTCAAGTTTCACCACATTGACCAGGCTGTTCTTGAACCCCTGGCCTCCACCTGCCTCAGCCTCCCCAGGTGCTGGGATTACAGGCATGGGCCACCAGGTCCAGCCAACCAAACCTTTTTCGATGAGTGATTCCAGCCCTTGATGCATAGGAGGGTAGGGTCTGTAGGAGTGTAGCCTTAACTGATCAATTTGAAATCTCTGGGTGATGTGAGACATGTGCCAGGTTCTTGGCTCTTATCTCCCTTCTAATACTTCAGGAACTTCCCTACTAGATGGAGGTAGTAAAAATGGGCCCTGCCAGGATGTACCTATAACAGAGCCATTCAACCATACGCTTGTGCCGTCTGCCCTTAGTCATGAAGGTTTTGAGCTAAGAATCGTG
This sequence comes from Pan troglodytes, assembly GCF_028858775.2. Lineage (NCBI taxonomy): Eukaryota > Metazoa > Chordata > Mammalia > Primates > Hominidae > Pan > Pan troglodytes. The sequence goes on from NC_072417.2 coordinate 31,682,825, forward strand.
GATGCTTTTTTATTTTTTAAACATATAGCAATTATCATTCAAATAGGCACCTTAAATCCATTTGTTTTGGTTGGATTTAGGACCGTTATCATTCCTTATGAAAAGGAAGACAGCCCAGAAGCTTGCTATTCAGAAGGCTTTGTCAGATGCATTCCAGAAACTGTTGATTGTTGTTCTAGGTAAGACTGTCTTGATCATCCTTGAAGTACTTCAGTTTCAGTAAGCAAATAAACTCATTTTGAAAAGTTAATTGAATAAAAATATTGATATCTAAAGCACTCTATAGTATGCTTTCATTTGCTAAATTATTTCACACCAACAGGCTCAAATTTGTTCTGTGTGACATTTGTGAAAAAAAATGACAGCAAATATTGTCCCCAGTTTACAGATGTGAAAAGACTTGCCTCAGTTCCCACAGAAAATGTTTAAGCCAGGTCTTCTTTAATTGCTTGCCTATCATACAGAATAGTGATTATAAGTTTTGGATGCATGGATTTGAGTCCTAACTCTGTCTCTTAGATTTTTAATGCAATTAGGCCGGGTGCGGTGGCTCACGCCTGTAATCCCAGCACTTTGGGAGGCCGAGATGGGCGGATCACGAGGTCAGGAGATGGAGACCATCCTGGCTAACACGATGAAACCCCGTCTCTACTAAAAATACAAAAAATTTAGCTGGGCGTAGTGGCGGGCTCCTGTAGTCCCAGCTACTTGGGAGGCTGAGGCAGGAGAATGGCGTGAACCTGGGAGGTGGAGCTTACAGTGAGCCAAGATTGTGCCACTGCACTCCAGCCTGGGTGACAGAGCGAGACTCCATCTCAAAAAAAAAAAAAAAAAAAAAAAGATTTTTTAATGCAATTTTAGGTCTTATAGCCAGAGAGATTTGAAAATACTTAATATCTCTAAGCTGCAGTCTCTTCATCTATAAACTGGGGTTAGTAATTCAGTCAGCCTTATGGAGGACATTGTAAGAGTAAATGAGATGACAAATGTAAAAACTCAGAGCTACACTTACAAGATAAGCAGACATATTAACTATTATTGTCATTGTTGATTTATCTCTGAATAAATAAGCTCTCTGCTGAAGAGTTTATTAGATTATGTTTCCTGAATCAAGAATTCAGTTTCAGCTTTCATTTCTGGCACTGACACATTGGGCAAGTATGATTCTTATACAACAATCAGCTGCTTTGCTGTGAGCCTTGGAATTGGTCATGCTATTGAATGTATTCCCTATTGCTTGTATTCCCTATTGAGTTCTACAGTGGCACGAATCTTATAGGCTGTGCCCAAAGGAAGCCTGACGATTAGCAAAGAGTCCCTGAACAGAGTTGCTCTTCTGCTTCACAGCCCTAAAGGCTTAGAGACTGAGAGATCCTAATTAAGTTACCACAGACCTTTATTTGCTTGTAGGAGGTGGCCCTGACTGCTCTCAGCTTTCCAACCTGGGCAACAGCCCTTCTAGTGAAAGTCTTACTTCCTTGGTCATCAACTGTCAAGTCTGAGTAACAACATTTAAGAACCAAACGAAGTGTGTGTGTTGTTTACCTCTCCCTAATACACAAAGGTATCTTGCACACACTGAAAACTTCTTAGACCAAAAGCCTGATGGCTCTAGTTTGCCTTGAAGGTAGTTCTATTGTCTATAAGGGTATGTGAGCCTGTGTCTGCCAATAAAATGTTCAAATGTTCTCTCTCTCAGAAGCTTTGTTCATTGTATCTGGTGGAATGAATTTTGGTTCAAAAGGAGTAGACACCTGGCCATTGCTTCTAATGTGAAGTGTCTACTAGCCCAGTGGTCTCTATTCCAAATTTGAACTTGCTTTGACCCCCATCTGATGCCTTACCATTTAGTCATATTATGATTGAACATTTTGGTTTCCACATTTTTTATTTCTTATGTTATTCCTTAGTTCCTATCTGTAAGATCATAAAGTCCTTTGTACCGAATATGGTTGATATTTCATACATATGTTAAAAACTGAGGTGTGAGGCCAGACATGGTGACTCACACCTGTAATCTCAGCATTTTGGGAGGCCAAGGCAGGAAGACCACTTAAAGCCAGGAGTTCAAGACCAGCCTGGGCAAGAAAGCAAGACCACGTCTCTAAAAAAAAAAATTAGGCAGGCACAGTGGTGTGTACCTGTAGTCCCTGCTACTCTGGAGGGTGAGCCAGGGGGATCACTTGATCCCAGGAATTCCAGGCTGCAGTGAGCTGTGACAGTGCCATTGTACTCCAGCCTGGGTGACAGAGTGAGAGACCCTGTCTTCTAAAAAAAAAATAGAAAGAAAGAAAGAAAAAACTGAAGTGTGAGATGAGGAGATAAGGAAACTTCCAGGAAAATGCTCTTATTTTCTGCTTTTAGAAACCAAAACAATGTTTCATCATGGGGTGCTACCATTACATGCAGGAAGTTTTAGAATGAAAAAGATTCTGAATTGATTGTCGCTAACTTTATTTCAGAAAGTGGTAAAATAGCTGTGGAGTACAGACCCAGTGAAGACATCGTAGATGTCAGATGCGAAGAAGAACTACACGGTTTAATTCAAGTATGTGAAGATAAAAACTCAGGGGTAACATAGCCAGTGTAACCATAATTCAAAAAAAGCAGCATAATTTGGAGGATAATTTGTTTCATTCTTAGGAAAATGTAAAACTGATACTACTATTGAGTGCAGAGTATTTCTGGGGCTTTTCCTGAAGTCTTGACCTTTGGCTCTGACCGCTTATTTGAAGTTTGGAGAGGAGAACTGAGGACTATCAGAGTATTACTACAGTTGTGGACACAGGAGAGGGATTAGTCTTCCTCCAGGAGTTAGGGATTCCAGGCTGCTTGAACACAGGCCTTTTTAGAACTTTCTTCAAACAGGATCCCAGAGATATGGGGAGAAAGTAACTGGCCTTAAGAATGATCGCGCTACAGCTTTTGAAAACTATAATGCCTTTCAAATACAGTTTATTAACTGGATCTCAATATCTCCCGTATATCTTGGGTAGAATATTTTGCTGAGATCTTTCTGTAAATCAGTTACAATCATGTGCTACAAAATGATGTTTCGGTCAACAATAGACCACATATATGATGGTGGTTCCATAAGAGTATAATGGAGCTATCCCTATACAGCTATACCATTTTTTATCTTTTAAACAGTATTTTTACTGTACATTTTCCATTTTACATACACAAATACCTTCCGTTATGTTACAATTGCCTTCAGTATTCAGTATAGTAACATACAGTACAGGTTTATAGCTTAGGAGCCATAGGCCATACCATATAGCCTAGGTGTGCTGTAGGCTATACCACCTAGGTTTGTGGAAGTATATGCTATGATGTTAGCACAAGGGTGAAATCACCTAATGACATATTTCTCAAGCTTCCCCTCACATGGCAAGCAACGCATGACTGTATATGAAAGCTCTTAAATAGGGATTAAGTTTCTAAATTAATCTCTGAAAGAAAACAGTCATTATTTACTACATATGGAATGTTTTTTTAAAAAGTAGCAAAAGTATTTTTTTTTCAGTAGGAACTTAATTTGGGGCTAGAGTGTTTTATTTAACTTTCACCCCAAAGTTGCAAAGCGTTTTGTTTTGAAGTTTTTCCCTGTAAAATAGTTATTTTAATTCAATTTAAATAAAACCCATCAAGGAAACTTCAAGCTTTAAGAAGTCTAGCTTCCTGTGAAATGTGAGAGAAAGTCAGCACTGATTTCAGAAATCTGATTATAACAATAGATCCATCCCTAAATGAGGCAAGTCTTGGAATCCCTTCCATTGTAAAACCATTAATCTGCACCATATACCTATGCTAGGCACTGGCATAAGATGAAGCACGTTCTTAGAGTTCACATGCTGGTGATTGTGCCAGACAATGAGTAATAAAATAGGTAACAATGGCTGTGGAGGAAGTCAGCTGGGTTCCAGTTATAGTCGCATTTCAGGAAATTACTTAACAGCTGACTTTAACAACCTAAGCCTCTTCTCCATGTGTGCACACAGGGTAGACCTCTGAAGAGTGGCGCTGTAATTTCTAGGGTAATGGCTGTGTTAAGTCAAGGCAGGATGACAGTTCAAACTTCTCTCCCAGACTGAATTGCCCACCTCCCAAAACCCCTCCTACAGAAAATTTGGAGTCTTCACTTATTCCCTGGCAGCCCCTACCTAATAGAGTGGTGAATTATCAAACATGCAACAAAGGATATGGAAAGTTTAGCAAAAACGGCAACATTTTGGAATGAATGACCGTAATGTGCGTTCTGCCTGACACCCTAACTAGCGCACATTTTGCAGGTCCCTTGCTCTCCCTGGAAGCAGTATGGCCAAGAGGAGGAAGAGTATCTCTCGGATTTCAGCTTGGAGGAGGAAGAGTTCAGGCTGCCAGAACTTGACTAGCATTTCTGAATATCCCAAGGCGAGGTCATGTAACTTCCTTGGGAAGCTCTGCCGTGCCCCTACCCCACCCCGCCCCACCACTATAGGCTGCTGGAGTCCTGGAACCACCTGGGTCGGCCGCCCAAATCTTTCCTGGCGAAGGGGAGGGAAGGGGTGTTCTGGTGGAGTGGGAAGGGAGGCTTGGGTAGGATTGTGGGATAAGATCGCCCTGGTGACGAGGAGCGGATCTCGAACGGAACTTAATAAAGGTTGCCTAGATAAAGATATGGTAAATAACGGACGAGGCGGGGCCGCGGTTGCTAAGGGCGCGGGCATCTGGTGGCTGCCATAATGGCTTCTGCTCAGTGCAGGATGCCAACTTCTGTCAAGTACCGGCTGCGTCTCTGGTCCCTATGGCCCCTCCTCACGTGACAACTACTGTGACTACTAGTCCAGGAGGCTCAGCCTCTGGAGTGGGTCCAGGGCCCACTCCAGCTGACCTCCGACCCCCTGAGGCCAACTGAGCCCTGGGCTTGGCGTTCCTCCGATCCCCCCCCCGGAACCTCCCTATGCGTTTATCCACCCCCACCCCCATACAGACCCGGGAGCTTTGATAACCTGAGGTCCTCTACTGCCACCCAGATGTCAGCCTCGCCTCAGGAACCGACTGAGACTTTGGTTCCATTTCTGGACACAGATTCAGCTGGAGAGCTGCCCCTGGGGCCAGAGAAGTTCGCTGTTGCACACCAGGATCTAAATGATAAGCTGACTCACAAGAAAGGCTCCCAGAGTTGGTTCCAATGCTAGACTGGGATCAGAACCAGACGGTAGCTCGGCCTCTTTGCCTCAAAAGTAAGGTTCAAACTGTAAGTCTAGATCAGGCTGCAGATCATCAGGCATATGAAATACTTGTTCCACCTCTAGATAGTCAGAATTCAAAAGCAATGAAGATTAGTGTTTCACCCAAAAACCTGAAGAAGAAAGATCTACCTAAGCATCGGAGGCTTGCTAAGGTTGTTGTTGGAACTCCACACCGATTTGTATCAAAACCTCAGTGTCAGAAACAAACTTTACAAGCATTTAGTATTTAGATTCAGGTATGGATATACTGTATCTGGGCAGCCTTCCTCCAGAAGTCCAGGTGAAAGATGAGCCTCCAGGGCCCCATGAGCAAGTTGGACTTTTGCCAATTCTATCTAGAGCCCGAAACTCAAAATCCACAGACCCTCCAAGAGATCCAGTCATCTTCACTCCAGCAAGAAGCCCCAGCACAGCTTCCACAGGTCCCTGAATACGTAGAAACTTCTTCAACCCAGTAGGAGGCCCCAGCTCTTCCTTCTCAGTCCCTTAAGGGGGTCCATTCTTCAACAGAGCAGGAGGCCCCAACACAGCTGCTACCTGCCCTGAAGAGATTGTAGCTCAGTTATGAATACATCATCAGGTAAATGTTGCATTAAAAAGTTGGAGTGAGGCCAGGTGCAGTGGCTTACACCTGTAGTCCTAGCACTTTGGGAGGCCAAAGAGGGTGGATAACCTGAGATCAGGAGTTCGAGACTATCCTGACCAACATGGTGAAACCCTGTCTCTACTAAAAATACAAAAGTTTGCTGGGTGTAGTGGTGAGCACCTGTAATCCTAGCTACTCAGGAGGCTGAGGAAGGAGAATCGCTTGAACCTGGGAGGTGGAGGTTGCAATGAGCTGAGATTGCACCATTGCACTCCAGCCTGGGCGAAAGAGTGAGACTCCATCTCAAACAAACAAAAAAAGTTGGAGTGAAGCTCATCACTCACACTTGCCCAATGTAACAGTCAAACATGTGGATTTGGAGCTTACAATAAGTCCAAAGCCAGATAAGAAACTTACATCAAGCCGGGAACAGGCCACAACTCAGCCTCCAGAGCACCCTGAGAAGATGGACCCTTCCTCAACCCAGTTAGAGGACCCAGCTTAGACACCAGAGTGCCCTGAGGAGATGAAATCTACAACCCAGCACAGGACCCCAGCTGAGCCTCCAGTTCCTCCTGTGGAGGCCAGACCTTCTCCAAGTGAGCAGGAACAGCCAGCTCAGCCTTCTGAGTTTCCTGGGGAGGTTGAACCTTCCCAGACCCAGCAGGAGGCCACCGCCCAGCCTCCAAAGTCCTCTATGGAGAGTGCATATCAAACTGCACTGAATTATGAGGTGACAGTTCAAACTCAGGGTGAGGATCAAGCTCATTATACAAATGACTGTTAAACCTGTGGATGTAGAGATTACCATAACTTCAGAGCCTATCAAAGAGACTAAATATTCTGCAGCCCAGCAGGAGGTCCCAACCCAGCCTCCAGAGGGAGTGGAAACTTCTGCAAACCAACAGGATTTAACTGAGGCTCCAAGTCCTGTGGAGGATGAATCTCCCCCGAGTGAGCAAGAACAGACAGCTCAGACTTCTGAGTCTTCAGGGGAGGTTGAATCGTCTCCAGCCCAGCACGAGACCCCAGCTCAGCCTCCAGAACATCATGAAGTAAAAGTTTCACCTCCAGGTCACCATAAAGCTCGGCATTCAGATTTGCCCATTGTCACTGTTAAGCCTCCAGTTATGCAGCTCACCATAGCAACAGAGCCTACTGCAGAGGTGGGAACTTCTCCAATCCACCAGGAGGCTACAGCTTAGCTCTCAGGGGCAGTTAATGATGTGGAACCTTCCATGACCCAGCACGGGGGCCCAACTCTGCCTCCATAGTCATCAGAAGATGACTTTACCAGTTAAACAGGAGACTTCAGTTCAATCTCCAGCTATTAAAGATGAGAACCTCTCTCCAGCCCAGCAGAAGGCTGCTGCTGAGTATCCACAGATGCCTGAGGAGGTTGAGTCTTCTCCAACACAGCAATAGACCCCAGCTCAGCCTTCAGAGATCCCTATTGAAGTTATAGCTAATCTCCAGTGCATCATGAGGTAACAGTTTCTCTAAGTCATGATCAAGTTCAGCCTCCAACATTGCACAGTGACACTGTGAAACCTGTGGATCACATGGTAACCATGACTCCAGAGTTCACCTAACAGGTTGAAATTTTAACCAAACACAGGGCCCCAGCTCAGTCCTCAATGTCCCCTTAGCAGTTTCAGCATTTGAAAGACCAGCAAGAAATGATTATTCAGCAGCTAAATACCCCTGAAAATGATGAACTTCCTCCAGTCCCTCAAGAGCCCACAACTCAGTCACCAGCTCAGACTTTGTAAGGTCATTGAATGATGAGATGGTATTTTCACCTCTAGATCTATCTTTAATATTCAGAAATAATTCAACTTTCCCTAATACCACATTTAAAAATATGGATATGGACCTCACCATACCTACAGAAGTCACTATGGAGGTTGAACCTTCCCCAGTCCAGCAGGACAATCCTCCTATTCCCACTGAGTAGGCTGATTTTTCTCCAACCCAGCATGATACCCCTTCCCCACCTCTGGATTCTCCAGAAAAGATTGAATCTCCATCACAGCAAGAGGCCACAGCTCAGACCCCAGATTCCCCTAAAGGGGTGGATTTTCTCCAGTCCAGCAAGAGTCCCCAGCTGAGGCACCAGAGCTCCCTAAGGAGGTTGAACCACTGCAACCCAGCAGGAAGCCTCAGGTCATCCTCCAAAGTCCACTGCAGAGGTCAGTCCACCATAGCTGGAGATACCAGCTCAGTCATCAGCCACCTGAGAAGGTCAAACCATCTTCAGTCCTACAGCAGGCCTCAACTCAGCTTTTAGAGCCACCTGAAGAGGTAGAATGCTCTCCAGTCCAGTAGACAGTGCCTGCTCAGTCTTCAGAGCCCCCTATGGTGGTAGAATCCTCTTCGACAGAGCAGATGGCCCCATCTTTGCCTCCAAATCTCCCGCAGGAGGTGGAACCATCTCTGACTCATCAGGAGGTTCCAACTCAGACTCCAGAGCCCCCTATGGAGACAGAACCTTCTCCAGCTCAGCAGGAGGCCACAGTTCAGGCTCCAGAGCCTCCTAAGGAGGCAGAACCTTCAAGTCAGCAGATGGTCCCAGCTCAGCTTCCAGAGCCCCCTAAGGGGGTTGCAGCTCAACCTCTAATGCATTATGAGATGACAATTGTAACAGCAAGCCAGGACCAAGCTTAGTATCCAGCATTATGAGATGACAATTCTAACAGCAGGCCAAAACCAAGCTCAGTATCCGGTATCACCCAGTGTCAGATTTCAACATTTACACCTGGAGCTTACCATAACTCCAGAACCCACTATGGAGGCTGAGCATTCTATAATGCTGAGGATGACTACAGCTCCTCCAAAACACCCTGAGGTGACCCTTCCACCTTCAGACCATGTGCAGGCTCAGCACACAAACCTGAGGCCACAGTGCAACCTTTGGATCTGAAATTTACCACGAATCAACAACCTACTACAGAGAGTATATTTTCTCCAACCATGGAGAATTCAACTCAGCTTCCAGAGCCACCTATGGAGGTTGTAACTCAACCTCCAGCTCATTATGAGGTGACAGTTCCAATACAAGGTCAGGATCAAGCTCCGCATTCAATACTGGCCAGTGTCACACTTCAACCTTTGGACCTGGGGCTTACCATCGCTCCAGAATCCACTACAAAGGTTGAACTTTCTCCAGCCATGCAGGAGGCCGCAACTCAGCATCCTCAGGAAGTTACACCTTAACCTCCAGTATTTCAAGAGGTAACAATTTCAACACCAGGTCAGGATCAAGCTCAGCATTGAATATCACCCATCATTACAGTTAAACCTCTGGACCTGGGACTTACCATAACTCCAGAACCCACTACAGAGGTTGAACATTCTACACCCCTGAAGAAGACTATAGTTCCTCCAAAGCACCCTGAGGTGACACTTCCACATCCACACCAGGTTCAGACTTAGCATTCAAACCTGACTCAAGTCACATTTCAACCTTTGGATCTGAAACTTACCTTAACTCCAGAATCCTCTATGGAGGTTGAGCCTTCTTCAACCATGCATAAGACCCCAACTCAGCCTCCAGAGCTACCTAAGGAGGTTGTAGTTCACCCTCCTGGGTATTATTATGAGATGTCTCTTCCAACAGAAGGCCAGGATCAAGCTAATCATCCAACCTCACCCAGTGTCACAGTTCAACCTTTGGATCTGGGGCTTACCGTTACTCCACAATTCACTACAAAGGTTGAACCTTCTAGAGCCATGATGACTACAGCTCCTCTGCCAAAGCACCCTAAGGTGACACTTCCACCACGAGACAAAGGTCAATGCTCAGTATTCAAACCAGACCCAAGTCACAGTTCAACTTTTGGACTTGGAACTTACTATAAATACAGAACCTACTACAGGGGTGAAACTTTTCCAACCACAGAGGAGACCTCAACTCAGCCTCCAGACCTGGGGCTTGCCATAACTCTAGACCCCATACAGACATTGAACATTCTACAGCCCTGGACAAGACTACAGCTTCACGTCCAGACCAGGTTCAGACTCAGCTTCAAAACCTGACTGAAGTCAGAGGTCCACCTTTCAACTAGAACCTACTCAGGATTCATTGGTTCAGTCTGAAAGTTACACCCAAAATAAGGCTTTAACTGCACAAGAGGAACAGAAGGCCTCCACAAGCACCAACATATGTGATCTCTGTACCTGCGGAGATGAGACGCTGTCATGTATTGACATCAGCCCAAAGCAGAGGCTCCGCCAAGTGCCTGTGCCAGAGCCTAGCACCTACAATGGCATCTTCACCATCTTGTAAGAATCACCTTTCCTCAATTGTTCTCTGTGTCCTGTCTGATATAGCAGCTTTTTCCTGGAGGCCTTCCTGGGCCTTCTTTATCTCACCAAACCACATGGACAACTGACTTTCTGCTTCTGCCTTTGCCTGTCATTTCTTCCTTCTCCTCATTCTCCTTTACTATTAGGCCCCTTCCCTGGTCTTTTACTTGTGATTGCTCTTAATCCTTTTCTTATCCATTTTTCTTTAGCCCCATCACATCATTTGCTTCACTGCTGCTGTCCTCCTATTTGCACTTCACCCTCTTTACAGCAGTCTGTCTCTCCATCTCAGTGATAGTGCTCTAGGTGGTTAAGAGTTGATTCTGAAGCCAGGTTACTGGGTTTGAACCCAGGTCTGTCATTTGTTAGCTTGGTTACCCTGAACAAGTTATTTTTCTCTGTGACTCAATTTCCTCATCTTTAAACTGGGGATTATTCTAGTTACCATTTCATAGGATTGTTGTGAAATTTAGGTGAGTGAATACCTGTAATACTTGCATCAGTGCCTAGTGTATGTAAGAGTGGTGGCTGTTAACATGATTACTTAGCTCTTTAGTTATGTTCAGAACTCATCTTTGTCCCTGACTTTCTATATGTAGCACCCGTTTTGTGTCCAACCCAGGGACAAGTATGACACTGTCTCTGGAACATGAAAATGATAGAAGAAAAAGAATAAGCATAAAAATGGAGGTGTAAATAATAAAGTATTAAAACATAATGCAGACCATCAGTGCTAGAATTCACCAAATCTGTGATCCTTGAATTATGGAGGTCAGGGGAAGCTGCATCAGTAAACTAACACTTTACCTGGGGCTTAAAAATTAGCTATAATTTGTTAAATAAGAAAAAATAGGAGTACGGTCTAGGCAAAGGCATGGTTACAGGTATGGTCGAAATTGAGTAGAACGACCCACAGCTCAGCCTCCAGAGAAACCCAAGGAGGTGGACTCTTCCTCAACCCAATTAGAGGCCCCAGCTCAGATACCAGAGCACCCTGAGGAGATTAAATCTTCAGCAACCCACCAAGGGACTCCGGCTGAGCCTCCAGGTCCTCCTGTGGCAGCTGAACCTTCCTCCAGTAAGCAGCAGCAGCCAGCTCAGCCTTCTGAGTTTCCTGGGGAGGTTGAACCTTCTCAGACCCAGCAGAAGACCCCAGTTCAGCCTCCAGAGTCTTCTATGGAGAGTGCAGCTCAAACTCCACCGAATCATGGGTGACAATTTAACGTCAGGGTGAGGATGGAGCTCATTATACCTTGCCAAGCATTACAGTTAAGCCTGTGGATATAGAGATTAGCATAACTTGAGAGCCAAGGATAATGAATCTTCTCCAGTCCAGCAGGAGGCCCCAGCCTAGCCTCCAGAGAAGGTGGAAACTTCCACAACCCAAGAGAAGGCCCCAACTGAGCCTCCATGTTCTCCTGTGGAGACTGATCCTTTTCCCGGTGAGCATGAGCAGCCAGCTTAGCCTTCTGAGTCTCCTGGGAGGTTGAATTTTCTCCAGCCCAGCAGGAGATTCCAGCTCAGCCTTGAAAACATTATGAGGTAACAGTTTCACCTCCAGCTCACCATCAAGCTCAGTCCTTAATGTCCCCTGAGAAGTTTAACCATTTGAAAGATGCGCAAGAGATTATCATTCAGCAGTTAACTACCCCTGAAAATGATGAACTTTCTCCACTTGCTCAAAAGCCCACAACTTGGTCTCCAGCTCAGCTCTCCTCAGACATTGTAAGTCCATTGAATGATGAGATGGAATTTTTCACCTGAAGATCTGTCTTCAATATTCAGAAATAATTCAACTTTGCCTAAAATCACAGTTAAAAATGTGGATATAGAGTTTACCATACCTACAGCAGTCACTATAGAGGTTGAACCTTCTCCAGTCCAGCAGGACAACCCTCCTATTTCCAGTGAGCAGACTGACTTTTCTCTAGCCCAGCCTGATTCCCCTTCCCTACCTCTGGAGTCTCCTGAAGAGAGTGAATCTTCAGCCCAGCAAGAGGCTACAGCTCAGACTCCAAATCCCCCTAAGGAGGTAGAACCTTCTCCAGTCCAGCAAGAGTTTCCAGCTGAGCCAACAGAGCCTGCTAAGGAGGTTGAACCATCTGCAACCCAGCAGGAAGCCTCAGGTCATCCTCTGAAGTCCACAAAAGAGGTCAATCCTCCACCAAAGCAGGAGATACCAGCTCAGCCATCAGAGCCACCTGAGAAGGTTGAACTATCTCCAGTCCTACAGCAGGCCCCAACTCAGCTTTTAGAGCCACTTAAAAAGGTAGAATGCTCTCCAGTCCAGCAGGCAGTCCCTGCTCAGTCTTCAGAGCCCTCTATTGTGGTAGAACCCTCTCCAGTCCAGCAGATAGCCCATCTTTGCCTCCAGAGCTCCCTCAGGAAGTGGAACCCTCTCTAACTCAGCAAAACTTTCCAGCTCAGACTCCATACCCCCTATGGAGGCAGAGCCTTCTCCAAACCAGTAGGAGGCCACAGTTCAGGCTTCAGAGCCCCCCAGGAATATAGAACTTTCAAGCCAGCAGATGGTCCCAGGTCAGCTTCCAGAGCCACCTAAGCGGGTTGCAGCTCAACATCCAATGCATTATGAGATGATAATTTCAACAGCAAGGCAGGACCAGGCTCAGTATCCAGTGTCACCCAGTGTCACATTTCAACCTTTAGACCTAGGGCTTACTATAACTCCAGTATCCACAAAGGAGGCTGAGCATTCGACAACCCTGAGAAAAACTGCAGTTCCTCCAAAACACCCTGAAGTGACTCTTCCAACTCCAGACCATGTGCAGGCTCAGCACACAAACCTAACTGAGGTCACAGTTTAAACTTTGGATCTGAAACTTACCACAACTCCACAACCTACTACAGAGAATATATTTCCTCCAACCATGGAGAACTCAAATCAACTTCCAGAACCACCTACGGAGGTTGTAGCTCAACTTCCACCTCATTATGAGGTGACAATTCCAACACAAGGTCAGGATCAAGCTCAGCTTTCAACACTGGCCAGTGTCACACTTCAACCTTTGGACCTGGGGTTTATCATCACTCCAGAATCCACTACAGAAATTGAACTTTCTCCAACCATGCAGGAGACCCCAACTCAGCCTCCTAAGGAATTTGTACCCCAACCTCCAGTATATCAAGAGGTGAGTGTTCCAACACCGGGTCAGGATCAAGCTCAGCATCCAATGTCACCTAGCGTTACAGTTCAACCTCTGGACCTGGTGGACTTACCATAACTCCAGAACCCACTACAGAGGTTGAACATTCTACACCCCTGAAAAAGACTACAGTTCCTCCAAAGCACCCTGAGGTGACACTTCCACATCCACACCAGGTTCAGACTCTACATTCAAACCTGATTCAAGTCACAGTTCAACCTTTGGGTCTGAAACTTACCTTAACTCTATGGAGGTTGAATCCTCTATGGAGATTGAACCTTCTCCAACCATGCAGAAGACCCCAACTCGGCCTCCAGAGCTACCTAAGGAGTTTGTAGCTCAACCGCCTGTGTATTATTATCAGATACCCATTCCAACACCAAGCCAAGGTCAAGCTCTGCCCTTCTACAGCCCCGATGACTACAGCTCCTCCTCCAAAGCATCCTGAAGTGACACATCCACCTCCAGACAAGAACCAGGCTCAGCATCCAAACCTGACTCAATTCACAGTTCAATCTTTGGACCTGGAGCTTACCATAACTACAGAACCTACTACAGAGGTTAAAACTTCTCCAACCATGGAGGAGACCTCGACTCAGCCTTCAGACCTGGGATTTGCCATAGTTCCAGAACTCACCATAGAGACAACATTCTACAGGCCTGGACAAGACTACAGCTCCACATCCAGACCAAGTTCAGACTCAGCATTGAAACCTGACTGAAGTCACACATTTCACCTTCTGAACTAGAACCTACTCAGAATTCACTGGTGCAGTCTGAAAGTTATGCCCAAAATAAGGCTTTAACTGCACAGGAGGAACAGAAGGCCTCTACAAGCACCAACATATGTGATCTCTGTACCTGCAGAGATGAAACACTCTCATGTATTGATCTCAGCCCAAAGCAGAGGCTCCACCAAGTGCCTGTACCAGAGCCCAGCACCTGCAATGACACCTTCACCATCTTGTGAGAATCGTCTTTCCTCAATTGTTCTGTGTCCTGCCTGACATGACAGCCTTTTCGTGGAGGCCTTCCTGGGCCTCCTTTATCTCACCAAACCGAACTGACAGCGGACTTTCTGCTTTCACCTTTCTTGTCAATTCTTCCTTCTCCTGGTTCTCCTTTACTGTTAGGCCCCTTCTCTGGTCTTTTACTTGTGATTGCTCTTAACCCTTTTCTTATCCACTTTCCTTTAGCCCCATCACATCATTGCTTAACAGCGGCTCTCCTCCCATTTTCACTTCACCCTCTTTACAGCAGCCTGTCCCTCTTCCCATCTCAGTGATGATGCTCTAAGTGGTTAAGAGTTGATTCTGTAGCCAGGCTGCCTGGGTTTGAACCCAGGTCTGTCATTTATTAGCTTGGTTACCCTGAGCAAGTTATTCTTCTCTGTGACTCAGTTTCCTCATCTTTAAACTGGGGATTATGCTAGTTACCATGCCATAGGATTGTTGTGAGATTTAAGTGAGTGCATACATGTATTGCTTACATTGGTGCCTAGCATATGTGGGAGTGTTGGCTGCTAACATGATTACTCAGTCCTTTAGTTATGTCCAGAACGCATCTTTGTCCCTGACTTTCTATATGTAGCAGTCGTTTTCTGTCAACCTTTGGCCAAGTATGATACTGTCTTCAGAAATGAAAATGATAGGAGGGAAGAAAGAGACTAGGCATGAAAAGGAGGTATATATAATGAAATACTACAAGATAATGCAGACCATCGGTGCTAGGATTCACCAGAATCTGTGATCCTTGAGGTGTGGAGATCAGGGAAAGCTACATCAATAAGCTAAAACTTACTTGGGACTTAAAGTGTAGCTATAATTTGTTAAATAGAAGACAAATGGGAGTACAGTCTAGGCAAAGTCATGATTACAGGTATGGTCGAAATTTGGTAGACAAGGCTGCAGCTCAGCCTCCAGAGAACCCCAGGGAGGTGGACTCTTCCTCAACCCAATTAGAGGGCCCAGCTCAGACACCAGAGTGCACTGAGGAGATGAAATATTTTGCCCCCAGCAAGGGACCCCAGCTGAGCCTCCAGGTCCTCCTGTGGAGGCTGAACCTTCCCCCAGTCAGCAGGAGCAGCCAGCTCAGCCTTCTGAGTTTTCTGGGGAGGTGGAATTTTCTCAGACCCAGGAGACCCCCAACTCTGCCTCCAGAGTCTTCTATGGAGAGTGTAGCTCAAACTCCACTGAATCATGAAGTGACAGTTCAAACTCAGGGTGAGGATCAAGCTCATTATACCTTGCCGAGCATTACAGTTAAACCTGCAGATGTAGAGATTAGCATAACTTCAGAGCCTACCAAGGACACTGACTCTTCTCCAGCCCAGCAGGAGGCCCCAAACCAGCATCCAGAGCAGGTGTAACATTCTGCAACCCAACAGGAGGCCACAACTGAGCCTCCAGGTCCTCATGTGAATGCTGAACGTTCCCCAGTGAGCAGGAGCAGCCAGGTCTGCCTTCTGGGTTTTCTGGGGAAGTTGAGTCCTCTCTAGCCTGCAGGAGACCCCAGCCCAGCCTCCAGAACATCAAGTAACAGTTCCACCTCCTGGTCACCATCAAGTTCAACACTGAGATTTTCCCAGTGTCACTGTTAAGCCTCCAGATACGCAGCTCACCATAGCAACACAGCCTACTGCAGAGGTGGGAACTTCTCCAATCCATCAGGAGGCTACAGCTCAGCTCTCAGGGCCAGTTAATGATGTGGAACATTCTGACATCCAGCATGGGGCCCCGCCTCTGCCTACAGAGTCATCGGAAGAGACTGGACCTTTACCAGTTCAACAGGAGACTTCAGTTGAATCTCCAGAACCTACTAAAGATGAGAACCCCTCTCCAATACAGTAGGAGGCTTCAGGTGAGCATCCACAGACCCCTGAGTAGGTCGAGTCTTCTCCAACCCAGCAAGATGCCCCAGCTCAGCCTTCAGAGCTCCCTAATGAAGTTGTAGCTCAACCTCCAGAGCATCACAGAGTAATAGTTTCTCCTATAAGTCATGAGGAAGTTCAGCCTCCAACATTTCACCATGTCGTTGTTAAGCCTGTGGATCACATGGTTACCATGACTCCAGAGTTCACCTATCAGGTTGAAGTTTTAACCCAACACAGGGCCCCAGCTCAGCCTTTAATATCCCCTGAGCAGTTTAAACATTTGAAAGACCAGCAAAAGATTATCATTCAGCAGCTAAATACCCCTGGAAATGATGAACTTCCGCCAAATCTATCAAGAGCCCATGACTCCATCTCCAACTCAGCTCTCCTCAGACATTGTAAGTTCGTTTAATTGTAAGATGGTATTTTCATCTCTAGATGTGTCTTCCGTATTCAGAAGTAGTTCAACTTTGCCTAATACCACAGTTAAATATGTGAATATGGGCCGGGCATGGCGGCTCACGCCTGTAATCCCAGCACTTTGGGAGGCCAAGGCAGGCAGATCACGAGGTCAGGAGATCCAGACCATCCTGGCTAACATGGTGAAACCCCGTCTCTACTAAAAATACAAAAAATTAGCCAAGTGTTGTCGCAGGCGCCTGTAGTCCCAGCTACTCAGGAGGCTGAGGCAGGAGAATGGTGTGAACCCGGGAGGCAGAGCTTGCAGTGAG
Organism: Pan troglodytes; assembly: GCF_028858775.2. Classification (NCBI taxonomy): domain Eukaryota; kingdom Metazoa; phylum Chordata; class Mammalia; order Primates; family Hominidae; genus Pan; species Pan troglodytes. The sequence goes on from NC_072417.2 coordinate 31,699,720, forward strand.
CCGAGATCGCGCCACTGCACTCCAGCCTGGGCGACAGAGGGAGACTCCATCTCAAAAAAAAAAAAAAAAAGGATCTAGCATAAGTATGGACTAATTTTTTTATCTTGCCTGAATTCCTATCTAAGGGGTCTGAGGAGTCATGCCCTACAAATCGTAAATTCTCATCAGATGGGTCTTATTTAACCCTATATATCATGATTTACTTTCCAGCCTGACCGTGTCATAACATTACAAGACAAAGAAGAAAATCAAAATATTTTACCCCAAAACATGTTATTTTTCCATATTTTTAAATGGCCCTGCAAAGCTTTTCTTTGTGGGAGAAATTTTGTATCTGTAAAGCATCTCTATTAACATAGCTAGATCTTTTTCTTCTAGAACCTCCCAATCCTAAAGAGATTCACTAAGATCTGAATCGGAAACATTTGTCACCTATTTCTCTAAGGGCAGCCACTATAAGACTTCAAAAGAACTTTGGTCTCCACAATCTTTATCGTAACCTGAACATTCCCTTTCTATCTATCCCAGGTCTTGAGACAAACTCAACCTTAATTGTCAACCAGAAAATGTTTAAATTCACCTATAGCCTGAAAGCCCCCAACTCCACCTTGAGTTGTTCCACCTTTCTGAACCAAACCAATGTATTTCTTAAATGTATGTGATTGATGTCTCATGCCTCTCTAAAATGTGTAAAACGAAGCTACGCCCTGACTACCCTGGACACATGTTCTCAGGACTTCCTGAGGGCTGTGTCATAGGCCATGGTCACTCATATTTGGCTCAGAATAAATATCTTCAAATATTTTACAGTTCAACTCTTTTCATCGACATACGGACACTTGAAGTGAAGAAGCAGAGGAAAGAGAATGAAGTGGGAAAAATATAAAGAAATAATTACAGAAAACTTCCCAAATTTTCTGAAAGGCTTGAATTTACAAATTCAAGGTCAGCAAACCCCATATAGGATTGATCCAGAGAAACCTATACTTAGGCATATCAAAGTCAAACTGCTGAAAGCAAAAAAAGAGAAAATTTTGAAAGCAGGAGAGAAAAGTGGCACAATACATATGGGAAAACAACTATTTGAATAACTGAAGACTTTTTTTTTTTTTTTTTTTTTGATGGAGGGCCAGATAGGTGGATTCAAAGATTTTCTGATTGGCAATTGGTTGAGTTATTACCTAAAAACCTGGAATCATTAGAAAGGAATGTCTAGGTTACCATAAGGGGTTGTGGAGACCAAGCTGTTATCATGCAGATGAAGCCTCCAGGTATCAGGCTTCAGAGAGAGTAGATTTTAAATATTTCTTATCAGACTTCAAGAGTCTGTTCTATCAGTCTTAAGATCTTTTTGACGTTAATGGTAACAAGGTGTGTCTGACTCCCCCCTTCCGATCATGACCTGAACTAGTTTTTCAGGTTAACTTTAGAATGCCCTTGGCCGAGAGGAGGTGCCCATTCAGATGGCTGAAGGGCTTCAAATTTTATTTTTGGTTTACAGCCCATTCTTCATCAAACCTAAGCATAAAAAAACAGCAGTTTTCCCCTGGGTATTTGTGTCATTTCTGAAGGTTCCAGTGTCATGCAAGACTTTGATTTTTAAAATTAAATAAATTTGTTATGCTTTATTCTTGTTAATCTGTCTTTTGTTATAAGGGTGTCTGTCATCCATGAAACAATGGGTGAGGAAAAGATAACTACTTTTTCTCCTCTACAATACCACACTCTCTTCAAAGCTCATGCTTTTTTGGTCCCCTCTATCGTTTCACAATGAAGTCGCAGGCTGGGATGGCTGGGGTTTGGGTTGAAAAGTAGTCTGGGGCCAAATTGTCAACACTTGAATGCCATACAAAGGAGTCTGCATTTTAGTTTTTATGAAATAAGAAGTTATTGGCCAGGTGTGGTGGCTCACACCTGTAATCCCAGTACTTTGGGAGGCTGAGGTGGGCAGACAGCTTGAGCCCAGGAGTTTGAGACCAGTCTGGGCAACATGACGAAACCCTGTGTCTATAAAAAATACAAAAATTAGCTGGGTATGGTGTCGCATGCCTGTAGTCCCAACTACTCAGGAAGTTGAGGTGGGAAGACCACTCGGGCCCAGGAGGTTGAGGCTACAGTGAGCTGCGATTGCACCACTGTACTCCAGCCGGGGGTACAAGCAAGGCCCTGCCACAAAACATAAAAATAATAAATAAATAAATAAATAAATAAATAAGGAGTTATTGAAGGAGATCTCTGCAGTCAGAAAAATCTGGGCACAAATTGTAGGGGAGGAAATATAATATCTTTTTCTCACCCATCGCGAGTTTCATGGCTGAGGCCCCTATAACAAGACAGATTAACAAGAGAAAGCATACAAATTTATTTATGGTAAGTTTTACATAAAACAAGAGACTTCAGAAATGAAAATCCAAATACTAAAGAAAAACTACTTTTATGTACAGTCATGCAGAAGTATGATTAGAAGACAAAAGGGTATATTCTAATGGTAATAAACTGAGGGAGGGGAAGACTTATCAAGGCCTGTTTGCTCAGATTCTTCTTGGCCTCCAGGGTTGGGGAGGACCTCTCTGGAATGAGGATCTTATGACCTATTTTCAGAGGAGGTAGATCAGAATTCTTTTACAGCCTGCTTCAAGGGAGAAAGGTGGGAGGAGGTCAGAGAGTGACCTCCCTGTTTCTGTAGTTTTCTCAGTTTCTTTCAGCTTAAAATAATCAGTAGGCCAAGGTGCCACATTTTGGGGTAGCATGCTCCATACCCCATCAAGATCATGTTCCAGTAATCAACTTCTGTACAGAAAAATCACCCCAGAACTTTAAGCTTAAAACAATAACCATTTCTTATCTCTTACAATTTTTGTGGATTAGGAATGCAGGAAAGGGTTGGCTGGGAGGTTCTGGTGTGGGGTCTCTCAGGTAGTTACAGTCAGACATTAATTCTCTCTCTCTCTCTCTGTCTCTCTCCACATGGTCTCTCCAGCATGGCAGTCTCAGGGTAGCTACACTTCAAAGGCTTCCTGAGCCAATATTTCAAAAAGAATAGCAAGCATCTGGGCAACATTTTCTAATCTAGCGTTGAGAATCATTTTGATCCATTTATTGAGAATGTTGCAAAGATCCAAGAACAGAGGACCTACTTTCCACCACTTGGTGGTACAAATATCATAGAATTGTGGTAAAACCACCACTTAATTCATCTATAGAATATAAAGAATAATAACAATATCCAGAGAGGGTTGATCTGAGGCTAAAATAAGATAAGGTATACTTCATTTCCCTATTTCCCTTCTGGAGCTTCCTGAGATCACCTCTCAGTAAACTACTTACACTCAGCCGGGCACAGTGGCTCACGCCTGTAATCCCAGCACTTTGGGAGGCTGAGGCAGGTGGATAACCTGAGGCTGGGAGTTCGAGACCAGCCTGGCCAACATGGTGAAATCCCGTCTCTACTAAACATACAAAAATTAGCCGGGCATGGTTGTGCATGCCTGTAATCCCAGCTACTCAGAAGGCTGAGGCACGAGAATTGCTTGAACCCAGGAGACAGAGGTTACAGTGAGCTGAGATCACACCACTGCACTCCAGCCTAGGTAACAGTGAGACTCTGTCTCAAGAAAGAGAAAAAAAATACTTAGCACTCAAATCCTCTCTCAGGTTCAGCTTCTGGAGGAGACAACCTAAGAAAGGTGGGAAAGAAAGAAAAGTCAACTCCTAGATTGTTAGCCTGACCCATTGAGCTTCATCATTTTAGCTTAAACAGCCACATTTATGGAGTATCTGCCAAGTACCATGTTACATATTTTAGGCCAATTCCTAATCATAGCCACATTGTGTAGTGTATAGCATCATCCTCATATCTCCGATAAGAAAACAGCCTTGGAAACGTCAATCAGCTGCCCAGAATTAGGCAGCTAGTAAGTGGTGGAGCTGATTTGTAAAGAACAGGAGATGAAGGAGGCAGAAAGTCCACACTGCTTTTTGGCATGGCTGCCCAAAATGTGGGGTTATGACAACTCCTATTTCCATGTGCCCCGCCTCCCAACTGGAAAGTTCCTATTTCCTCATAGGGGGACTTTTTTTTTTTTTTTTTTTTTTGAGACGGCGTCTCGCTTTGTCTCCCAGGCTGGAGTGCAGTGGCATGATCTCGGCTCACTGCAACCTCCGCCTCCCAGGTTCAAGCGATTCTTCTGTCTCAGCCTCCCAAGTAGCTGGGATTACAGGTGCCCACCACCATGCCCAGCTAACTTTTATATTTTTAGTAGAGAAGTGATCTCACCATGTTGGCCAGGTTGGTCTCAAACTCCTGACCTCAGGAAATCCACCCGCCTCGGCCTCCCAAAGTGCTGGGATTACAGGCGTGAGCCACCACACCCGGCCACAGCGGGGATTTTTAATGGTACTATCATTCAACTTGTCACTGATGGAGAAAGTGGAAGAGATGGAGAAAGAAAAAGAAAGAGCAGAAGTATAGACGATGAGAGAGAAAGTTTACAATGTGCCAAACACCGTTCAATTCTTTAATCTTCCCAACAAGGCTCGAGGGACACATTAGCTAATATTATCTTTTACTTTTCAGAACGGGAAAGGCCACGTTCTATGGAACAGTAAAGAGAAAATCCAGCCACCCTGATACCCAGTATGTCTAGGTCACGCCCTGCCTCACTGTGACTCAGACTGTCTCTATGTTTTCCATTTCTTTTCTTTTTTCTACTTTTTTTTTTTTTTTTTTTAACAAAACAATTCCATGTCCTACTTTCTGAGCATATCCTGGCTGGTCCCTGCAGGGAAATTAAGCCTTCTTAAGGGGTTGGAGCAATCAAAAAGCAGCTGCAGGACAGAAAAGTGAGGGTGTGAGCTGTCAGTGGTTCTCTCCTGTTTTCAGAAGCACTGAAAGGATTTTGACGAGACAAACGGGTGGTTAGAGCGTCTGCAGCGATGGGGCTAGAAAGCAGCCTGTGTGTCTGCAACATGAGAGGGAAGTTTTATGGCTGGAGGACTGTGTGTTTATGTGACCCTGGGGGTAGTTCTTCATCATTAATCATGTAGCAGTGTCAAAAATGTACATGTTACAACTTGGACGTGCAGAAAAGAGTTGCTGTCTATTTTTCAGTAACTGAGCTCACACTGGAGCACCCACTCTCACCAATGGTGGAAGAAACATTTAAACAAGGGTAATTAAGGAAAATGGGCTCCTCTGAAATGAAGCAGTTTCACTTCAGGTAAATATTCATGGCCAATGTGAAGTTCAAACTCCTTGTCAGGACTGTTTCTTACCTCCCAAGGTGGCTTCAGGATGCAGGGCATCATGGTCCTGGTTGGGGGTGGGGCATGGTTCTCATTCTGCTGACTGCAGCTGACGTGTTGACATATGGCTCATCTCACCTTGCCCCGGGACCCTCTTGATGCTCCAGTGCCACAGCTGGCGGACCCTGTGGTCTGTTCTCTTGCTGAGGCCAGAACCCACAGCCACTTGCTGCCTGGGCCCCACCCAATTCTCACTGATCTGAGCCTCAGCATGTCCTCTATCCTTTTTAAACTGCCCATTTGGCAGCCTCTGCTATGTGGGCATCCGGAACCTCACCAGAATATCCAAAAAGTCATTCCCATTCTCCATCTCAGATACTGCAAGTAGTCAAGACTCACCCCATCTACATCCCCAAGAACTGAAGGCTCCTGTTACATCATGGCACCTCTTCCTCTGATTCCCAGCTTCCACGGAATTCTCCATTTCTTCACATGCTGCTTCACCCCACGAGGGTCAGGGCCCTCATTTCTTCATTCCCCCAAAACAACCACGATGCAAGGCTATTGGTTGTAACATGTTTACTGGAGATTTGCACACAAGATAGGTATTGAATGTAGCACAGAATAATTCAGGTGAGAACTTGAATTTGGATACCAGCCATAAAAATCCCTGCCTTAAAAAACCACTGGCCATTCCCTGACAGAATAAATTAATCTCTCCCTGGCCTGATTTTATTCCCAGGATCTGGCCCACTGTGTTCTAGATCCCTGCACATCTCCCCTCTTCTCCCTCACCACCGCATATCCTTACCCCATCTCACACTGACCATGAATGACTTCCAATCCTGTTTCTTACACAGAGTTAGCCCTCTCTAGGCAATATGAGGTAGGGGCGGGATGGAATGGAGGGATTTCCCTTTTTATAATCACACATGCCCATTAAGGTATTTTTCCCCCTAATCCTAAGAGTAATTCCCTCCCTAAGAAGAATTTTGCCCTCGTTTTAGATCAGCCAGCTCAATGTTAGGCAGCTTTGCTAAAATAGTTGTGTAATGCCTACAAACATTTTTGTAATGGGGTATTTTTTTGAATCCTCACATGAAGCAGTAGGTAATATTATTATACCCATTTCACAAAGAAACTGAGGCTTAGCAAAGTTAGGGAGCGTGGCCACTGAGTGAATCAACAGCCAAGCAAGAACCCAGACCCAGGTCTGCTTCCTCTAAATGCCCATGCTCTCCGCCACTGCCCATCAGGGGAGAAAAGAGATATGTGTCTGCAGCTGACAGGCAAACCCCATCTTCAAAATCAATTCCCAAGTGGCAGGAAAGGCCATTGTACTGCAGGGGCCTCTGTGGAGGGGACAAGCCAGGAGACAGGAGCCCTCGACGCTGGGGAAGCTTGTTCCTAAGGTCCCTACTGGTCCAACACACCATCTTCACGAAGCAACCTCCAGGATTCTCACTCCCAACTCAGCCTGTTCCCTGACAAGAGAGTCCCCACTGCAAACACCAATGCTGAGTCTGCCCTGGAAACAGCCCCCTTTGGGCTGACCACACTGTCTCTAGACCTCAGAACTATAGAGAGGCAGCTGCAAACTTGAGGCTCTCCCGGACTGTTCTGATCAACGTGCATCCCTGGCAAGGAGGCACTGTGCCTTTCTACCTCTACTGGGCAAGGGGCCAAGCCCAGAGAGGGCATCAGTGTTTGCTGAACTGAGTCCAATTCCAACCACTACTGTTTCCTCCTTCCTTTGTGATAAAGGGCTCCAGTAGGCTGAGCTGATCTCAGTGACTGTGAGCACAACTACTTCCATTTACTGAGCACCTAGTATGTGCCAGGCATCATATGCAATGACCTTATCTGGTCTTTACCAGTCACGTGGGCTCAGTAGAAAGTCAGCCCATTTTATAGATGAGGAAACAGTCCAGCAAGAGCACAGCAGTTTATTGAGCTTTTACAGCATAAGCAGCAGAGGCTGGAATTTGAACCAAAGTTTGTACAACTCCAAAGACTATCCTGTTTCCACTATGAAATACCCTCCATCAGAGGAGATAATGTCTACCACTCCTTCCCCGGAGATGATGAAATATCACTCTTCTTCTTTTGGGGGAGGGCACGTATGGTTGTTTTTGGTGTCAAAATATGATTCTAAAAGCCCACTTCCCTGATGCGGTAAAGGGTGGGGTGATGGGTTGGGTGAGGGGGCTGGGGCAGGAATGAGCCACTGGGTGAGTCATGCACCTCAACCTCTGCTGAGAGAGCCTGAATCTCTTACTGGCCTGAAGGGGTAAAAGAAGCTCTAAGACGGACTGAAGCTCCATGGGAATTCTCCCTCCAATACCTGGGTAACCCCCTACCACATGACTTATTAGAAATAGATCAAATATGCACATGATACAAAATTCTAAAGATACAAAGTGGTATACAAGGAAAAGAAGGTCTCCCTCCTACCGCTGTCCTCCAGGCCTCTCTCCCATTACCCTTCCTAACAGGAAGGGAATTGTTGCCAATTTCTTATGCAGCCTCCAAAAGCATTTACAAACATAGATGAGTCTCTCTCTTCTTTTTAAACACACATACATTGTAGCATACTATGTAAGCCATTCTATCCTCCTTGTTTCTTTCATCTAGTGTGTCTTAGGGATTATTCATTTCTGCAAGTATGAAGACTGCCCTTTTTTTTTTTTTTTTTTTTTTGAGACTGAGTCTCACTCTGTCACCCAGGCTGGAGTGCATGGAGTGCAGTGGCGCGATATCGCCTCACTGCAACCTCCACCTCCTGGGTTCAAGCGATTCTCCTGCCTCAGCCTCCTGAGTAGCTGGGATTACAGGCACGCGCCACCATGCCCAACTAATTTTTGTATTTTTAGTAGAGACAGGGTTTCACCATTGTTGGCCAGGATGGATCTCTTGACCTCGTGATCTGCCCACCTCGGCCTCCCAAAGTGCTGGGATTACAGGCGTGAGCCACCACGCCCGGCCTCCTCATTCTTTTTAGTAGCAGCCTGGCATTCTGTTATATGGAAGTGCCAGAATTATTTCATTAGTCCTTTGTTGATAAACTTCAATCTTCACTATTACAAACCATGAATATTTTGTATAGATCAAGTTGTACATATGTGGCTACATCTGTAAGATAAATTCCTAGAAGTAGGAATACTAGTGCTTATTAAATACAGTATGTACTTTTAAATTTTTTCAAACTTTATAGAGGATGTAGCAATGTATAGCCCATCAATAATAAAAGGCACAGCCGGGCGCAGTAGCTCATGCCTGTACTCTCAACACTTTGGGAGGCAGAGGTGGGCAAATCACCTCAGGTCAAGAGTTCAAGACCAGCCTGGCCAACATGGCGAAACCCTGTCTCTACTAAAAATAGAAAAAATTAGCCGGGTGTGGTGGCACATGGCCTGTAATCCCAGCTAGTTGGGAGGCTGAGGCAGGAGAATGGCTTGAACCCAGGAGGTGGAGGCTGCAGTGAGCCGAGATCGAGTCATTGCACTCCAGACTGGGAAACAAGAGTGAAATTCTGTCTCAAAATAGTAATAATAATAATAATAATATAAAATAATAGTGATAATAATAAAAGGCAGTCAAGGGAGTGCTTTTTTTTTTTTGAGGTGGAGTCTTGCTCTGTTGCCCAGGCTGAAGTGCAGTGGCACCATCTTGGCTCACTGCAACCTCCGCTTCCTGGGTTCAAGTGATTCTCCTGCCTCAGCCTCCCAAGTAGTTGGGATTACAGGCACGCACCACCATGCGCAGCTAATTTTTTGTATTTTTAGTAGAGACGGGATTTCGCCATGTTGGCCAGGCTGGTCTGGAACTCCTGGCCTCAAGTGATCCACCCGCCTTGACCTCCCAAAGTGCTGGGATTACAGGGGTGAGCCACCGTGCCCTGCCGGGAGTGCTTTTTAGATGAGGAAAAAGCTGGAAGAGACTAGCTGAGAAGTAAACAGGCAGGCCCATGCCTGGCCCAGAAATTCATCCTAGGACCAGTGAAGAAGATGAGCCAGCACCACCAACAACCTGTTTCCTACAGGCAAGCCACCCGTTTCACAGATGAGAAAACTGGGGCTCAGAGAGCCGACTTGCCTCACTCAGGGTTGTGGCCTGGAACGCTGTAGGTTCAGGGCTAATTCCTCTAGACAGTATATGCTTCACCCTCTGACCTCAAGCTGTGGTCTCCTGTGTTGGCTTGGCTACAAGTTGGAGCTCCTTCCTATTGTGGGCTGAAAGTAGTTGAGCCTACCACATGGTTCAGAACTTCCCCTGGTTATTTCATTCCCACATACAAGAAACCAGCCCCAGTCCCACACATACACACTCACACAGCTACTATTTCCAGCTTCCTTGGGGCCCACAGGACCTTAAGCGTCCACTTCTCTGAGGCAGGTAGCAGTGATGACCCTGGACATTCATCGACCAGCCTAAGGAACTGAAACACAACAGACCCCTGCACAGTTACCACCAGATAGTGGGCAGCGAGGGCGTGAAAGAAGTCAAAGCACATTAGCCACAGAGCTACCAGCCACTCAGGAAACAGAAGTCACCGTGGTGAAATAATTATCTTTCTTCGTATCGGAAAATGCCTTCACATCCATTAACTCATTTCACCTCCACAGTTCTCTGAATTAGACAAAACACGGATTCTTATATTCATTCTTCTTGTTGAGCAGATAAGGAAAAGGAAATATGCCTTTTCTAGAGAAGCAGAGACCAGAGGCCGACCCAGGTTTTCTGGTGCTTAATCCTGGTCCCATTTCTGCCCCATGTTAAGCAGTCTCCTGGCAGTATGAGATGTTCATAAAAACCAGCTCTTATCTGCCCACATCCAGAATTAGTCACCATGTCCCTAGCAATGTTGTTTTGAACCCTCCAGTACATGGACGTATATGCATTCCTTTCTCTGTATCTTTCAGCTTCATAGCTGCGTCCTTTGTGAGGATACTCTTGGGATGTTTCTGAGTGGTGTCCTTTTACTGTATCTAAGTGCTGGCATGGCCTCTGGAACACGATGGGTACTCAATAAAATTGTGTTGCTTGATTGGCTGAGAGAATGGATGATATATGGATGACAGGATGAATGAATAGGTGAACAGATGAATGGATGGATGAGTGGGTGGGTGGGTGACTGGTGAGTTGAACATTGGTTCACTTGTTTACTTGTTTTGCTTTTATTTTTCTACTAGCATCCATTACCCCTTCAAAATCACCTTGACATCTTTTTATGCAATTACTTCTTCCTTCCAGGGTATACAGTCTCAGCAGTATGACATATCAGGGACGCTAACTTCTCCCAGCCAAGAAGCAAGCAAATGACACAAGATTAGCTGGTCATACTCCCTCTCCTAGGACTGTGAATCCTTAGTAGAGTGAGACGAGGATAGGAAAATTAACTGGAATACATCTATATCAACAGTGGCACCCTGATGGCACTGCCAAGTAGTTCCTGCTGCCCACACACGCAGAGTGTTTCTGGTTTCTCACTTGTCATTTTTCCAAGCCAAGTTCTCCAATATCCTACCCATTCTATGAGCTACTCAACATTACCCCCAATACATTACTTTCCTGATTAAGTTAGTGTGATATAATTGTCTGTGTGTATATATATATATAATTACGTGTATATAAGTTTTCATCCACAGTTCCTGGCTTATAACTCCCATAGCCCTTTTACAGTCATCTGTTATAATGTTGGGACACTTTAGGCCTTAGAAACAGGCCTCAGGAAGCAGAATTTCTCTCTCTCTGACCTCTCCTGCCCTCCTTTTGCCTGCCCAAGGCAGGGTTCTAATCTAATTGTAGGTCATAAGACCCTCATTCCAGAGAGGGCCCTGCCCCATACCCTGGAGGAAGGAATGCTGCACAGAAAGGCCGAAAAGAATCTGAGCAGACAGGCCCTGATGGAGTCCACCCTCGGTCTGTTAGTATTAAATCATACCCTTTTTGCCCAATCACATTTCGACATGGTTGTCCATGCTTTAGTCATGCTTATCCAACGAGTGTATAAAAGGCCCAAGAAGACAAGGTTCAGAGAGCTTCCGGATAGCTGAATGCATGGAGGCTGACAGGACAGTGAAGGAGAACTCATCCACGCGCTGGGCGAGTGGTGCACCCCAACTCCACAGGAACGGAAGCTCCTCCAGATCTTGCCTTGTGTGTCTTTCCATCTGCCTATTTATTTGCATCCTTTTTAAATGTAAGTAAGTGCTTCCATGAGTTCTGTGAGCTCCTCCAGCAAATTAATCAACCCCGAAGAGGGTGGGTCATGGTAACCCCAACTTGAAGCCAGCTGGTCAGACATTCTGGAAGCCCAGACTCGTGACTGGTGGGAAGGAGGGAGCAGTTCTGTGGAACTGATTCCTCAACCTGTGGTTTCTGAGGCTATTTCCAGGTAGATGGTGTCACAGTTGAATTAACTGGTGGACACCCGGCTGTGTCCACTGCAGAACTAATTGCTTTCTTGGTGTGTGGGAAGAAACCCCTAGATATTTTGTCACAGAAGTCTTCTGTATTATTATGGTGTAAGAGAACAGGAGAAATGCATGTTGACTGTTTTTTCCACACTCCCAGTCCACAAAAGTTTTCTCCACTTATGAACAAATAATGTGTGTGTGTGTGTTTTTGTTTTTTTTTTTTTTTTTTTTTCCTGAGACAGGGTCTCACTCTGTCATCCAGGCTGGGGTGCAGTGGTGTGATCATGGCTCACTGCAGCTTCAATCTCCCAGGTCCAAGTGATCCTTCTACCTCAGCCTCCCAAGTAGCTGGGACCACAGGTGTGTGCCACCATACCCAGTTAATTTTTAAATTTTTTGTAGAGACAGGGTCTCCCTATGTTGCCCAGGCCGGTTTTGAACTTCTGAAGCGATCCTCTCACCTCAGCCTCCAAAAGTCCTGGGATAACAGGCATGAGCCACTGTGCCTGGCCATGAATACAAAGAATTTTAACAGACACAAGATGCAGATATGAAGGAATAGGTGAATGAATAGACGTGTGCTGGACAGGATGGAGTGAAAGGATGTGTGAAAAGGTAGGAATGAGTGGGTAAGCGGAGGAGGACAGTGCTGCTCACAGAAGTTCATGAGCTAAATGGTAAAGTGAGTCCTAGGCCTTTGATGGGTAAGAGGGAAAGAAGGTATGTTACTCCCTCAGCCTTACCCATAGGAGAAGTAATGTGAACTGATTTTAGGAGCAAACAGGACACTTACCCCCAAATCTCACTCTAGTATACTAGAAATCCTTTACTTTTGTATCTTTTAACTAAGAGGGAAATAAATAACATTGTCAGACCCTCATTTCACAGATGAGGAAACTTAGGCCTACAAAGGGCAAGTGGTTTGCCAAAATGTAACAAGTGGGTTTGGAGCTGCAATGGGACTAGAGCTTAGGTCTCTTAATTCCCATTCCTTGCTCTTTTCACCACCCAAAGCTGACACTAGAAGGAATGACTACGGTGCAGAATTTCCAAACCCTAATTTGAGGAAATTCCCCAAGGGGACTTTTTCATGCAAGCTGGAGAGCCTCAAAAATGCAATGAATGCCTAGGAAGTTTCTAAGGGCCCTAATATTCTAACCTGAACACTAGAAAGCAGGGCAAGCAGCATAGTGGGGAAGCAGGGGACTGGGACCCCCGTCCCTGAGAACGGAAGTAATAGGCAAGAAGCCAAGGGGCTTCCCAGGACAAGCTAAAAAAGAGCAGATCCAGACTACAACTACAGAATCCTGTAAGATTCTGAAACTTTGTCACTTCCTTTCTAAGGCTTCCTTCCTAAGCCTCTCTGTGAAACTCTTTGAAAAGGGGTATGTGGGCTAGCCTGCAAGGACAGCCAGAAGGGAGAAGGATCACATCCCCCTCCGTGGCCAGGCTCTGAGAGACAGAAATCCAGTGAAGGACAGAGCACGGGGCTGAGTGTCTGTAGCCCACTGCATTGAGGGCAGGAGAGCTCAGGGCAGGTCTGAGTCATCACCATTTTCTATGTGTTTCTTCCTAATAAGTGAAATAATGTGTAGTGTCTAGCACAGTGCCTGACAGCTCACAGAAAATCCCCAACTTCCCCTCCCCCACCGCCATGCCTCCTAACTCTCGGTGAGATGAACATCTCTACTGGGAGGGAAGCCATTGAGGGAAGAAATGCTGGCACCTTGACATTTGGGGAAAGAAAGGGAAGGAATTGTTTTCCAAGTATCTACTTTGTGCCAGAAATGGTGTTGGGCAATTTACTGATTGCCTCATTTAATCCTTTGACGTATCCTAGGAGTTAGGTATTCTCAGCCCCATTTCCAGAAAGCAAACCAAGGTGAAAAATAGTTAATAATTTGTTCAAAGACATACGGAAAAGTGCCAGGCATGGTGGCTCACGCCTGTCATCCTAGCACTTTGGGAGGCCAAGGCGGGCGGATCACTTGAGGTCAGGAGTTCAAGACCAGCCTGGCCAACAAGGTGAAATGCCGTCTCGACTAAAAATACAAAAATTAGCCAGAAATCACTTGAATCTGGGAGGTGGAGGTTGCAGTAAGCCAAGATCGTGCCACTGCACTCCAGCCTGGGCAACAGAGTGAGACTCCATCTCAAAAAAAAAAAAAAGTCATACAGAAAGGGTTGGATGTGGTGGCTCACACCTGTAATCCCACCACCTTGGGAGGCCAAAGTGAGAGGATCACTTGAGGCTAGGAGTTTGAGACCAGCCTAGGCAACATAGTGAGATCCCCTCTTTAGGGGAAAAAAAAAATTCTGCCACAAAAGCCACATTCAATAGAAAACATTTTTTAAAAAAAATAGCTAGGCATGGTGGCATGCACCTGTAGTCCCAGCTACACAGCAGGCCAAGGCAGGAGGATTGCTTGAGCACAAGAGTTTGAGGTTACAGTAAGCAATGATCAGCTACTGCATTCCCACCTGGGCAACATCTCTAAAGAAAAATCAAACAAAAAACGACATACAGAAAGTATGCGCTATCTGATTTCAACCCCAAGTTTGTCCTGCTTTACCAGGCTTTCTCCTGGGGCCTGGAGGCAGTGGGGCCAAGGGCAGGGGTGGGGTGTGCAGGGGACAGCAGTGCTCCAGCAATAAGAGTTCTTGAAGAGTACTTCATGAGGGGGTATACACCAATAGAGGGGAAGCCACCAGCCACCAACATGCAGAGGAAAACAACAACAACAAAAACAGACCCCAAGGTATCAGGAGAAGGACAGTCTGAAGTCATCTGGCACCCAGCCATTTTGGAAGAACTGATGCTTCTCCATGGGCCTTGTTCCCATGGTCACCCCACCCCCAAGATATCTTGTGACAGGCTCCTCCAGTAACCAGAGGCAGGTGAGCGCTGCTCTGATCAGCAAACACACCGCATGTGGTCTCCAGCTGCAATAAACAAGTGGCTGTGCACAGCCAATGTCCTGTGTGGTGAAGGTGAGAAGAGTGAGGGGGAGCCAAGCTGCAACCCTCAGCCTGAATGTGGTTGGAATTATGAGAGCAGTTGTCAAAGTTAGTACCCTGACATAGTGCAATGTGCATTAAAGTGCACAGTGCAAGGTGACAGAAGAGGGGAGGGGGGGGTGGGGGACGGGGTGGGGAGAGGAGGGGGAGGGGAGGGGAGAGGAATTGAGGAGCAGAACAGAATAACACAGAAAGAACCAACCAGAGCTGGACCAAAAATCGAGGCCAGGATGTTGTAGAGTCTTGGGTTCAAATTCTGCCTCCTCCTGGGAAATCCCCTGAGCCTGCTACGAGGTCTTGGCTTGCACCCTATTGCCTCTGGCAGATCCTCCAACCAGCACCAATGAAGCACCTACCCCATGCAGGGTCCTTTAGAAACAAAGAGTGAGATAGCTTCCAGTCTCAGGTGGGGAATATTTAGACTTGTGAACAGGGGCAAAGAAGGAGAGAAACAACCAGGAAGTAACCTCCAATTTGCAGATGGGGAAAATTAAGTTTCATCAGGAGGAAATGACTTTGCCTCAGGCTTCTCTTGGGATCCCAGATTTCTAGAGGATGGGGGGAATGTCCCTGCTTTGGGCATGTTTTTAAGAGCACTGGAACAGCCAGAGCTGCTGCCCACAGTCTGAAGTCAGGAGAGGAACTCCATGTCAGATAAAAGCTTTGGAATCCAGATGGAGTAAGGTTTCATTTTCTCTGCCTGCATTTGGTTTCCTAACATCACAATGTGAGCCTTGGCTAGCAGCCAGCTTAGCTTTGGAAAAGAGTGAATGATGGGGGAAAAAAAAAAAAGACTGTGCCAGGAAGGGAGGGGAGGAGAGGGGCTACACTAGGCTGGAGGGGATATGGGCCTGGCTTTAGAGGATTATGCTAGGAAAAGGGGTGCCAGAGGCGTGAAAACTGATAGGAACAAGCCCTGTGGATCAAGAGGCCCATCAGTGAGCCTGCAGGGTCTATGAACTCCTTACATGCAAAATTACATGTGTCTGTCTGTGTAGGTCTCTACAGATTGGTGGAAGTGTTCACAGCTTTCATGAGATTATTATTATTATTATTTTTAAGAAAGGCACACTGCTGCATGCAACACCTCATTTGGATGTGTCTGGAGTCTTGGAAGTTTGACTACGCTACATTCTCCTACAAATGGACCTTGAGAGCTTGTTTGGAGGTTCTAGCAGGGGAGCGCAGCTACTCGTATACCCTTGACCAAAGAACAGTCCTCCTGTATTGGGGAAGGTTGTCCTCTTCTGAAACTACCTTTGCAAAAATTATAGCAGTGAGAAAATTATGACAGTGAAAGAAATCTGACCTAATTGACTCCATCTTGCTTCTAACCTCCCAGCTGCCCTTGTTCATTCCTGGGCATAGGGAGCACTAACTTTGGGAGGAATTTAGTTTGTAGTTTAACTTTGAAACAAAGATGATAACAGCCCCTCCCTGAGACCAACCCACTCCTTGCCTGGGGACCAGAAAGCCTTTGTAAAACTAACACATTGGCCACAAGATTAGAAATGACGGCTCAGGAGTCATGCAGCCAAAGGTCTCGAGATCATGAACCTCCCCAATTGCTCCTGTAGATAATATTATTATTGTAAAACCTAAGAAGGGTGTTTGAGGTATTTTTCAGACCCTGCCTTCCGATGGATCAGCTGGCACCACCCAGACCAGTAAACTGGCTCATCTGGTCTTCTGGCCCCCACCCAGGAACCAACTCAGTGCAAGAGGATAGCTTCAACTCCTTATGATTTCATCCCCGACCCAACCAATCAGCATTCCCGCTTCCCGAGCCCCCTGCCCGCCAAACTACCTTTAAAAAACCCTAGCCTCCAAATTTTCAGGGAGGCTGATTTGAGTAATAATAAAACCCCTGTCTCCTGTTTAGCTGACTCTATTTGTATCGAACTCTTTCTCTATTGCAATTCCTGTGTCTTGATAAACTTGCTGTATCTGGGCAGCGGGCAAGAAGAACCCATTGGGTGGTTAAACCAAGTGCGCAGCTTTAGGAGGGACGCACATGGAACGGTAAAGAGAGAAGGGGACACGGGCCTAGCCAGCTAGATCAGCCAAATTGAGACAGACTGGGAGTGGGGCTTGGCTGCAGCTCACCAGCACTGAACTTTCTTTCATGAATTCCCACTGATCACAAACCCCACACCACCATCTCACTGACACCATGTTCAACCATGTCTTTTACTTAACAAATTCCAGGAACTGGCCTTAGGAAATCCAAGTATCAAACCAAGGTTGTGGAGTATTCCACCTCAGGAAGGAATGCTGAACAACTGATTTACAGACTTGTTGCCCCAGCTAGACCACCAGGTAGCCCATTACTCAAGGTAACCATTACAACCAAATAGTGCTAACCTGCATACCCTACCCCTCACATGCTTTGCCCAGCCCAGCCTGCATACCCCACCCCTGATGTCAATTCTCATGCTTTGCCTAATTAAAAAGCCCTACTGGCTCTTTGCACAGAGTCAGTCAGGGAATTCTCTCTTGTGCTGCCTCCCTTATGTCCAGGCAAAAGCTCCAATGAAGTCTTGTCTGGGAAAAGTCTTTTAGCCTCATGTCAATTTCTATTGCATGGAGAACGCAAGAAACTATGGTCGGTAACAGAACCAACCCTGGTGATCAATAGGGTGACAGATGTTGCAGCCAGATCACCCTCACATCCTCATCAGGTTTTTTTTTTTTTTCTTGAGACAGAGTGTCGCTCTGTGGCCCAGGCTGGAGTGCAATGGCGTGACCTCTGCTCACCGCAACCTCTACCTCCCAGGATCAAGCCATTCGCCTGCCTCAGCCTCCCAAGTAGCTGGGACTACAGGCATGTGCCACCACGCCTGGCTAAATTTTTGTACTTTCAGTAGAGACGGGGTTTCACCATGTTGGCCAGGCTGGTCTCAAACTCCTGACCTCAAGTGATCCTCCTGCCTCGGCTTTCCAAAGTGCTGGGATTACAGGTGTGAGCCACAGCACTGGCTTTTTTTTTTTTTTTTTTTTTTTTGGAGACAGAGTCTTGCTCTGTCGCCCAGGCTGGAGTGCAGTGGCATGATCTCGGCTCACTGCAACCTCCGTCTCCTGGGTTCCAGCAATTATCCTACCTCAGCCTCCCGAGTAGCTGGGATTACAGCCACCCGCCACCACGCCCAGCTAATTTTTGCATTTTTAGTAGAGACAGGGTTTCACCACATTGGCCAGACTGGTCTCGAACTCCTGACCTCGGGTGATCCGCCCGCTTTGGCTTCCCAAAGTGCTGGGATTACAGGCATGAGCCACCGCGCCCGGCCCTTTCTTTTCTTTTCTTTTCTTTTTTTGAGACAGGGTCTCACTCTGTCACCCAGGCTAGAGTGCAGTGGCTCGATCTTGGCTCACTGCAACCTTTGCCTCCTGGGCTCAAGCGATCCTCCTGCCTCCCCACTGAGTAGCTGGGACTACAGGCATGCCACCATGCCCAGCTAATTTTTGTATTTTTAGTAGAGATGGGGTTCGCCATGTTGTCCAGGCTGCTCTTCAACTCCTGAGCTCAAGCAATCCACCCACCTCCACCTCCCAAAGTGCTGGGATTACAGGCATAAGCCACAGTGCCCAGCCCTCATCAGATTCTTTAATGGTTCAATTGCCCCAAACAGGTTAGGTCCAATATCTTACTTTACAGATGAAGAAATTTAGGCCCAGAGAAAGTAAGCAACTTGTTGAAAGTCATCATTAATAACAGCAAGGCAGACATAGAAAGGAAAATACTACATGATCTCACTTACATGTGGAATCTAAAAAAGTCAAATACATGGAGGCAAAGAGTAGAACTTTGGCTACCAGTGGCGGGGCTGTAAGAGAAATTGGGAGATTCTGGTCAAAGGGCAAAAAGTTGCAGTTATGTAGAATCGAATGTGTAGCATGAGGACTACAGCAGTTCCCATTTATCTGTGGTGGATGTCCCAAGACCCCCAGTGGATGCCTGAAACCATGGATAGTACCTGTTATATACTATTTTATTATGTGTTTTTTCCTATACTACCTATGATAAACTTTAGTTTATAAATTAGGCACAGTAAGAGATTAACAACAATAATAACAAAATAGAACAATTATAACAATATACTGTAATAAAAGTTATGTAAATGTTTATGTCTGGAATTTTCCATGTAATATTTTCTGACCATGGTTGACCGAGAGTAACTGAGACCTCAGTAAGCAAAACCAGAATAACCAAAATACAGATAAGGGAGGGCTACTGTAGAGTTAATAATATTATATTGGATACCGGAAATTTTCTTTTTTTTTTTTTTGGAGACAGAGTCTTTCTCTGTCGGCCAGGCTGGAGTACAGTGGCACAATCTCGGCTCACTGCAACCTCCGTCTCCCTGGCTCAAGCAATTCTGCCTCAGCCTCCCGAGTAGCTGGGATTACAGGCGTGTGCCACTAACCATGCCCGGCCAATTTTTGTATTTTTTGTAGAGACCGGGTTTCACCACGTTGGCCAGGCTGGTCTCGAACTCCTGACCTCAGGTGATCCACCCGCCTCAGCCTCCCAAAGTGCTGGGATTACAGGTGTGTGCCACCGCGCCCAGCCGAATACTGGAAATTTTCTAAGAGAAGAGATTTCAAGTGCTCTCACCACATACACAAAAATAGCGGCAACTGTATGAGGAGATGGATATATTAATTTGTTTAACTGGAATAATCATTTCACTATGTATATGTATATCAAAACGTCATGTTGTAAATATGTTTCTTAAAAATAGTTTTTATTAAAAATAAATAAATAATAAGTCATGAAGCTGGATTTTGAACCTAGAAGTCTGACTCCAGAGAGCCCATTTAATTAAGATGCTACAAGAAGTTAGTATGACTTAATCTGCATTGATATAGCAGCTTATCTAAGACATTTATTGGAAAGCAGGTGGAGAATACAAATAAATAGAAAACACATAGGACACTGTCGCTGTGTTCATGGAGTTAAGACAAGACCAGTGAAAGGATGATTCACAATAAAAGAGTGTAAATTTACTTGTTTATTGTTTATCTCCCTTCTCCCCATCCCCCTACCCTATATCCAAACAAGCTCCAGATGGCAGGTCTTTGCCTGTCTTACTAGCCATGGTGTCTGCAGAGCGTAGAAGGGTGCCCAGCTCACAGCAATTCTTAGTAAAATCTGTAGAGTGGGTAAGGAATGACTGAGTGGTATGGACCATGCACACTGAAGGGACAGGGAGAGCAGAGACAGCTCCATGATGGTGTACCTCACCTTACGTCTCCTAAGCACATCCATGATCATTATTTCCCTTGATCCTCTCCACCACTGCAGTGGGTCAGACAGGAAGCAGTTCCTGGTTTTCAGGAACATAATGTGCTGGGTGAATAATAATGATAGTTGCCATTCATTGAACACCCACCCTGTACCAGGCACCATACTGTTTACATGGGCTCTCGAATTTGCTTATGGAATCAGTACATTAGCACCAGAGAAAAAATTGAAGATAGCCCATCAAGTCCAAACCTTGATTTTGCACAGGAGAAAATGAATGGTAGACATGAAATAAAAATTAGATTCTCCTCCCTCCTGTGCTCCTCACAATCCATTAGAATCACTGAAAGGGAAGAAAAATACTCCCATGGCTGGGTGTGGTGGTTCATGCCTACAACCCCAGCACTTTGGGAGGCCAAGGTGGGAGGATCGCTTGAAGCCAGGAGTTCGAGACCAGCCTGGGCAACATAGCAAGATCCCATCTATACAACAAATTTAAAAATTAGCCCAGCATGGTGCAGTGGCTCACGCCTGTAATCCCAGCACTTTGGGAGGCCGAGGTGGGCAGATCACGAGGTCAGGAGATCGAGACCGTCCTGGCTAACACAGTGAAACCCCATCTCTACTACAAATACAAAAAATTAGCCGGGCATGGTGGTGGGAGACTGTAGTCCCAGCTATTTGGGAAGCTGAGACAGGAGAATGGCGTGAACCCGGGAGGCGAAGCTTGCAGTGAGCCGAGATCGCGCCACTGCACTCCAGGCTGGGTGACAGAGCCAGACTCCATCTCAAAAAAAAAAAAAAAATTAGCCCAGCATGGTGGTGCACACCTGTAGTCCTTAGCTGCTCAGGAGGCTGAAGTAGGAGGATCGCTTGAACCCTGGAGTTCAAGCCTGCAGGTGATCAGTAACTGCATTCCAGCCTGGGGAACAGAGTGAGATCCTGTTTCAAACAACAACAACAAAAATACTTTTGACATTCCCACTGCCTATTCCCACTCAGCAATCCCAACATCCCACCATCCTACTCACCCACCCTCTGTCCCACCACCACTTATACACAGATATACGCACACACACACACAGTGGAAAGGTTCGCTGGGACTCAAAGATGAGGAGCATGTCGCTGTTGTCTGCAGGTTTCCTCACCTCTGTCCTTAGCTCCTGTCCCAACTCAGCATATCTAGTATCCAGGAAAACACTTTCCTTTCTTCCTTAAAGAGGGAAACTGAAATCAAGGAAAGAAAACAGAAATTGAGCTCACAGAAGAAAACTGAGCCTTGGCAATCGTTTTATGATTTTCTCTAGAAACAATGAAGTGTGGTAGAAAGCCCATGAACCCAGACTATAAGTCACTTAACCTCTCTAAGCCTCAACTACCCATCTGTTTTAAAAAAGACCTTTTGTGGCCGGGCACGGTGGCTCACGCCTGTAATCCCAGCACTTTGGGAGGCCAGGGCGGGCAGATTACGAGGTCAGGAGATCGAGAACATCCTGGCTAACATGGTGAAACCCTGTCTCTACTAAAAACAGAAAAATCTAGCTGGGCGAGGTGGCGGGCGCCTGTAGTTCCAGCTACTCGGGCGGCTGAGGCAGGAGAATGGCGTGAACCCGGGAGGCGGAGCTTGCAGTGAGCCGAGATTGTGCCACTGCACTCCAGCCTGGGCGAAAGTGAGAGACTCCGTCTTTAAAAAAAAAAAAAAAAAAAAAAAGGCTTTTTGTAATAAATAAATTTTTTTTGTAACAAATACGAATACATATTGACTGGGGGTTTAGTTTAGACTGCTGAAAAGCATAAATTACAGAATATCCTTAAAGGCACTGACATCTTACTCTTAATGATAACATGATAATAATAGGCAATGTTATTAAGTACTTAACATGCGTCAGACGTTGCACTAAGAGCTTTGCAAGCATGAGAACATTTATAGGGACTTAATTGTCTCGATAGTTGTGTGAGGAACTATTATTATTATTATCACTGATTTATAGGTAAGGAAACTGAGACCAGAGAGATTATTAATAATTTACCTGAGGCCACCTGGACAATAAACAGGAGAAACTGCCGAGTCCCTGCTCTTAACCCACCGCCTTTTCCAGAACCTCTCACATGTTTGGTAACTTACCTTAGACCTAACGGGGCTTTGTGAAGGAAACAATTGGTAGAACATTTTTGTGTGGTTGGATGAATGTTTCTAAAGTGCTTGCAATTTGTTTCTTTAAATGAGATGGCCATACTTTCCAAAATTACGTTTCCATTGTTAATTGATTGAGCTGTAAGGAGGGTATGAGAGGATTGTTGTAAAGAGCTTGGAACAAGGCCAGGAGCAGTGGCTCGCATCTGTAATCCCAGCACTTTGGGAGGCCGAGCGAGGTGGGCGGATCGCCTGAGGTCAGGAGTTCGAGACCAGCCTGGCCAACATGGCAAAATCCTGTCTCTACTAAAAATACAAAAATTAGCCAGGCATGGTGGCGGACGCTTGTAATCCCAGCTACTCAGGAGGCAGAAGAATTGCTTGAACCTGGGAGGTGGAGGGTGCAGTGAGCCGAGATCGTGCCACTGCACTTCAGCCTGATCAAAAAAGTGACACTCTGTCTCAAAAAAAAAAAAAAAAAAAAAAAAAAGCTTGGAATGGCACCTGTAACCTAGAAAGGTTTTTTTTTTTTTTTTTTTTTTTTTTTTGAGACGGAGTCTTGCTCTTTCGCCCAGGCTGGAGTGCAGTGGCCCGATCTCAGCTCACTGCAAGCTCCGCCTCCTGGGTTCACGCCATTCTGCTGCCTCAACCTCCCGAGTAGCTGGGACTACAGGCGCCCGCCACCACGCCCGGCTAATTTTTTCTATTTTTAGTAGAGACGGGGTTTCACCGTGTTAGCTAGGATGGTCTCGATCTCCTGACCTCGTGATCCGTCCGCCTCGGCCTCCCAAAGTGCTGGGATTACAGGTGTGAGCCACCGCGCCCGGCCGAAAGGTATTGATAACTGTTAACTGACTTACTGATGTGATTGACTGGACAGAGCTTGAGCATGGTCATCAGAAACACCTGCCTTCAAATCCCACTTATCAGCTGCGTGATCTTGAAGATGTTAATTATCTGTTCTGAGGCTTACTTTCCTCTTTGGTCAAATGAGAAGAACAACCACTCTGCCTCAAAGTCATCGTGAGGAAGAAATGTGGCAAAGTCTTCCCATTCTGGGTGATTTAGTCACCATCAACCACCATGTTACAAGTGTGAGAGTAGCTAACAGAAAATGATCTCAGTAGGGGGTTACATTTTGTTTATTTTGCTTTTGTCACTCTCTTTTTTTTTTTGAGACGGAGTTTCGCTCTGTCGCCCAGGCTGGAGTGCAGTGGCCCGATCTCAGCTCACTGCAAGCTCCTCCTCCCGGGTTCACACCATTCTCCTGCCTCAGCCTCCTGAGTAGCTGGGACTACAGGCGCCCGCCACCACGCCCGGCTAATTTTTTGTATTTTTAGTAGAGGTGGGGTTTCACTGTGTTAGCCAGGATGGCCTCGATCTCCTGACCTCATGATCCGCCCGCCTCTGCCTCCCAAAGTGCTGGGATTACAGGCGTGAACCACCGCGCCCGGCCGCTTTTGTCACTCTCAATAAACACTTTTCTCTTAAATAATTCAGATGCCGGCCGGGTATGGCCTGTAATCCCAGCATTTTGGGAAGCCAAGGCGGGCGGATCACGAGGGCAGGAGATAGAGACCATCCTGGCTAACATGGTGAAACTCCATTTCTACTAAAAATACAAAAAAATTAGCCGGGCATTCTGGCCAGCTCCTGTAGTCCCAGCTGCTCGGGAGGCTGAGGCAGGAGAATGGCGTGAACCTGGGAGGCACAGCTTGCAATGAGCCGAGATTGTGCCACTGCAGTCCAACCTGGGCGACACAGCAAGACTGTCTCAATAATAATAATAATTATTATTATTATTCAGATGCCAATTTCAGCCTAGCCCCGACCAAATTGTTGCTAATTCTGAACTACTAAAATAGGAATTGATGAAGACTTACTGTATCCAGTTCTTTGGAATGCAGTAAGGACCCTAGCTCTAATCCAGAGGTTCCACATGGGTTCAGTTTTGAGGATACTCCTAACCACGAACCCTTTAATGTTGGGCAGTACTTAATGGACAGAGCACTGAAGTGGGAGTGAGGGCAACTGGGTTCTGATCCCAACTCTGTCATTCATTTGCTGTGTGTTCTTAGCAAGTCACTCCTGCTCACTGGGCCTTGGTTTCCTCTTGTGCAACTGAAGAACATGGAAAAAATGATCCCTAAAGTCCTTTGAAGCTTTCATATTCTGTAACTTTTGTGCCCAAGAAGGCCTTACAGTGAGATGGGATCCCAGTATTTATTGAGTTTCCTCATTCATAAAATGGGGATAATAATAGTAAATGAGTTGACACGCGCTAAGACAGTGGAATAGTGGCTGGCACAGATAAGCCCTCAGTAAATGGTAGCCAATAATGATAGAGTATGCTGTAAGAGACCTTTCTCTCCCTCTGCTTCTCAACAAGTCTCTAATCAATTATTCCACTTTATAAACAAGGAAATAGAACTCAAAGACATTAAGCACTTTTCCCAAAGGTCGCTTAGCAAGTAAATGGGAGAGACCCTATGACCAGGATGAAAGCAAGAAATTCCCACAAGAGGACTCATTCCAACTCATATCTTGTGAAAAGTTTCCCAATGCCCAGCTCACATCAACTGCCTCAATTTACAGTGTGAGTGTGCTCACCTCCTTTGGGGACTGTATATCCAGAGGACCCTCCTCAATAAAACACTTTATAAATAACATCCTTCCATGGATGAGGGAAAGGAGATAAGATCTGTAATGAATAAGCAGGAACTTTGAAGACTCAGTGACTCAGTGAGTAATAAAGACTCAGTGACTTCTGATCCTGTCCTAACTGCCGCTCCTTGTTGTCCCCAAGAAAGCGGCTTCCTGCTCTCTGAGGAGGACCCCTTCCCTGGAAGGTAAAACTAAGGATGTCAGCAGAGAAATTTTTCCACCATTGGTGCTTGGTCAAAGAGGAAACTGATGAGCTCACTCTAGATGAGAGAGCAGTGAGGGAGAGACAGAGACTCGAATTTCCGGAGGCTATTTCAGTTTTCTTTTCCGTTTTGTGCAATTTCACTTATGATACCGGCCAATGCTTGGTTGCTATTTTGGAAACTCCCCTTAGGGGATGCCCCTCAACTGGCCCTATAAAGGGCCAGCCTGAGCTGCAGAGGATTCCTGCAGAGGATCAAGACAGCACGTGGACCTCGCACAGCCTCTCCCACAGGTACCATGAAGGTCTCCGCGGCAGCTCTCGCTGTCATCCTCATTGCTACTGCCCTCTGCGCTCCTGCATCTGCCTCCCCATGTAAGTCCTGGTCTTGACCACCACAGCCCCTGGAGTCAGACTCTGCCTAGAATGCCTACCCCATCCCAACGACTGTCCCACACCTTGCCCTCTTTTCAACTGTAGCATGAATACTGTCTGAACCCCATTATTTACATTCTTATGAATTGTCTTACCCATATGTCCTGTTGTCCTTGAGAGATCTCTATGCTGCTTCATGGCAGGGATCTCCTGATCAGTTTTTCTGTCTTCAAGGTCTACACCCTCAAGGCCTACAGGTGTTCACTGAGTGTGGACTCATGTTGGGGAGATTAGTAGTCATCAGTAGCTCACACTGACTTTGAAACACGTCTGACTCATGCCTGTCAGCAGCAGGGTTTCTAAGAAATTTAACTAAACTAAAACTTCCTGAGACCCTGAGACAGCCACATTCTCTCTCATTTCATAAATGTAAAAAAAATTGGCTTATGAGAGGGTATGTGGCTTTATTAGAGTGAATACATTTAAAAAACAAATAAAAACAAGGAGAGGATAATAAAAGCTAATTAAATGGTTACTATGGATCAGGCATTGTGCTGATTTTGGCACATCTTTTTTTTTTTTTTTTGAGACGGAGTCTTCGCTCTGTCGCCCAGGCTGGAGTGCAGCGGCACGATCTCGGCTTACTGCAAGCTCCGTCTCCCAGGTTCATGCCATTCTCCTGCCTCAGCCTCCGGAGTAGCGGGGACTACAGGCACCCGCCACCACACCCTGCTAATGTTTTGTATTTTTTAGTAGAGACGGGGTTTCACCATGTTAGCCAGGATGGTCTCGATCTCTTGACCTCGTGATCCGCCCGCCTCGGCCTCCCAAAGTGCTGGGATTACAGGCGTGAGCCACCGTGCCCAGCCGATTTTTGTACATCTTATTTAATACCCACAACCCTTCTTTGAGTAGCTGTCCTTGATGTACAGATGGGAAAACAGAGAGGTTAAGTAACTTGTCCATGGAGGCACACAGCTAGGAAATGGGGAGACTGGTATTCAAACCTGGTTCCATCTTGCTGGGAAAATAAAAACTACTCCTCTGCTGGGAAGTGGCAACTGATGCTTCCCAACGTCATCTTGAATTAACTGACCAACAAGAAGTTCTCTGTTGAGAGCCCTTCTCACTGCAGCTCAACCAGAGCTCCCAAGATACAATATGCATCTCCAGGCCCCTCTTAGGATCCTGGCTGAGTCATGGAGCCTGAGCTTTGGAAGCCTCCCCACAACCTGCCCTAGGTCTCAAAGAAACCAAGTTCCAAATCCATTGAGGATGCTGGAAGGGCAAGAATGAAGCCAGAGGACCCAGGACAAGCCAGGAGGAGGCCCTGAAAGCCCAGGGCAGAAGGTTACGGTGTAGAGGGATGGATACAAGCTTGGCTCAAGGATTAGATGAGGCATTGGAATCCCCACTCTGCCACTGTTTATCCATGGCCAAGTGACTTTACCTCTCTGAGCCTCAGTTTCTGTCAAGGAAGATAACAGTTCTTTCTAAATAAATCATATAAAGTGTCCAGCACAATGTCAAGTGTGCAGTAGCAATGAATAAAAGGGTCTCCCTCCTTCCTTTCCTCTTCCAGATTCCTCGGACACCACACCCTGCTGCTTTGCCTACATTGCCCGCCCACTGCCCCGTGCCCACATCAAGGAGTATTTCTACACCAGTGGCAAGTGCTCCAACCCAGCAGTCGTGTGAGTCTCAGCCCCATGGAGCCCTCCCAGAGCCTTTTCCCCCAGGAGTCCTCTGAGAGGATGCCCTACCCACTTCCACCTATCCTCCAGCTGCAAGCAGCCACAGCTCCTCCATCTCTAGCCTCAGAGTCCCCTGCTATCATGTAAAAAGACTAGACAAGCTGTCCTTAGAGAATCGTGCCCACTCCAATGGACTATGTTCCCAGGACTCCAATCTTTTTGTTTGTTTGTTTGTTTTTGAGACAGAGTCTCACTCTGTCGCCCAGGCTGGAGTGCACCGGCGCGATCTCGGCTCACTGCAAGCTCCACCTCCTGGGTTCATGCCATTCTCCTGCCTCAGCCTCCCGAGTAGCTGGGACTACAGGTGCCCACACCATGCCTGGCTAATTTTTTGTATTTTTAGTAGAGACAGGGTTTCACCGTGTTAGCCAGGATGGTCTCGATCTCCTGCCCTCGTGATCTACTCGCCTCAGCCTCCCAAAGTGCTGGGATTATAGGCATGAGCCACTGTGCCTGGCCTAGGACTCCAATCTTTACTAGTGTGGCCTTTACTTGAAACATGGTCTGGAATGCTCCTATGTGGGGAAGATCAAGTCAGTCATCCCCTTCAGTGAAGAACCCCATATTTCACACAGTCCCCCATATTTCACACCCAGTCAAATCCACCTAAACCTCAGAGGAACTAGGGAGAAGAGGTCAGAGGTCAGGGATCTATAACTGTAGTCAAATAAAAAAACAAAAAGCCATCCATCAGAGAAGAAATAAGGAAATGAGATTCACCTTTAAATATGCAAGCTAGTATATTTGGAAAAATATAATAAACCCTACTATATAGGAAATGCCTACTATGTGTCAAATGTCTTATGTGCATGATCTTTAAATTACACTTAGCTCTGACAAGTATGCATAATTCTCTCCATGTTTCAGGTATTGAAACTAAGATTCAGAGAGGTTTATTGATTTAGCCAAGGCTGCACAGTAAATGAGGGATGAAGTCCATCTCTAGAGCCTCCTCTTTCTACTATAGCAAAGTCATTAGTGACAATTGCTTAAGAAATTTATGGTAGAGACTTAAAAAATGAAAATGGTGCAATTCTGAAGTTTCTTATATAAGAGTGAAGTTTTTGTTTTTGTTTTGAGACAGAGTCTCACTCACTCTGTTGCCCAGGCTGGAGTACAATGGTGCAATCTCAGCTCACTGCATCCTTTGCCTCCTGGGTTCAAGCAATTCTCTTGCCTCAGCCTCCTAAAGTGCTGGGATTACAGGTGTGAGCTACTGTACCCAGCCAGGGTGAAGTTTTTTAGTCCAAAAATTTATGACACTGGCAAAGTTAGAGGTACTCAAAGACAGACTTTGGGTCTGATGAATCCTTTTAAGTATAATGGTAATATTTAACAATTACTAATTTTATTTCTGAAAACAAATATTTTTCAAAAGAAGAAAATCCTTCCCTGAGCACATACTATTGGCAGACACAGATTACTAAAGCCACTGTCCCAGCCCAACCTTATGGGGCTCATAGTCTAATAAGAGGGGCAAGACAGACACAGCAATGACTAGAGTACCCAGCAAAAAAAAAACATGACAAGGGAGAGAGGAAACACATTCAGCTTCAGGGATTTACAAGTTTGCTGTAAATGGTGCTATCTGAGGAGAGATTTGGCCTGGCAGAGAAAAGCCTAGGGAATGGGATATATCAGGAAAAGGGACTGTCCCCCAGGATTCTACTTTGGTTTATGTACAGTCTCCATGTAGGAAAGCACGGAGTGTCAGGAAAATGCAGCAAAAGTGCTAAATGCAGCTGTCAAGTGTAAAATGAGCTAGAACAGGGAAAGCTGAGAAAACAGGAGTCCAGTTTAGCGGCTACTGTTGTTATCCATGTGAGTAGTATTGGAGGCTGAACAGTGCCTGAAGAAAAGGAGAGACAGGAGGTTTCAAAGACAGACACTTTTGAAACCTTCAAAGGTGGAATTTGCAAGCCCTAGCAGGTGATTTGAGCTCAAGAGCAAGGTAGAAAAATGGGGGTTAAGGATGACACTGAGGTTTCCACCTCTGGCTGGAGAAGTGTAGAACCATCTTAAGCCTTGTGAAAGAGCTGTTTAAAGAGGAAAGAGCTAAGGTGCCAGCAAGATAACCCTGTGGATATGTCCAGTGGTGATGGTGAAATGAAGAGTTGGTAGCTGAGGAAAGGTTGTTAGGGCTGAAAATATGACATTCTTTTGTGGGAAAAAGGGGTATCCCAATTTTAAAAAGGCAATGCAGCCTGCCTTGGTGAGTACTGGCTCTAGAGCTAGTTTGCTTTGTTAGGACTCCAGCTATGACACTTGGTGAGTGTAGGCCCTTCAATTAACCTCTCGTAACCCCAATTACCTCCTCTACAAAATAGGGTAATAGAAGTACTTCCCCCACTGGGTCACAGTAAGATGAAAATGCTTAGAATATGCTCTGGTACACAGTAGGTGCATAAATGTTAGCTTATTATTATCATTATCATCTAAATGCATTATTGCATACACAAAAGTAACAGGTGAAACTTAAGGAATGAATGCAATTCATTCATTCACTTACTCATTCAATAAACATCCATTAAGCATCAACTATGTGCCAGGCCCAGGGCCAGAGACTTAGGAAAAAACGCAAAGAAGAGAAAAGGGCAGCAGCTTTGAGAACATCCTCTCTTAAGGGGTAGGCAGAAGGAGGAAGTCAGGCAAGCAGAGGGTGCCAAAAATGGAGGTAAGGAGGGAAGACTTGGCAAGGAGGGGCTGTTCTTTGGTATCACAGTCTGCGGGGAGGTTGGGGGCAGGAAATGGAGGCCTGAGCTACCCTCATCTCAGGTATTGTTTTCCTGGCCTTTTGACTTCCTAGCCACAGGTCAAGGATGCCAAAGAGAGAGGGACAGCAAGTCTGGCAGGATTTCCTGTATGACTCCCGGCTGAACAAGGGCAAGGTCTGTGTCTGAAACTCTCACACCATCCTAAATAAGAACACAAACTCTAGAAAGTATGAGAGGCCAGAATATTGCTTCCGTTTCCTTTTCATCTCTGCACACCGGGGTGGGAGAAAAAGAGATGGTCAAGTGGCTCTGAGTGAGGCTGGGAAAGGGAAACCCAAAGAGAAACCAAGAAATCCTCATTCTCACCAGACAATCTAAGGCTTCACTTTGTCTGAAAATATTTAGGCTCAAGAATGTGCAGGATACATCCAAAAATGGTTAAGATGGTAAATTTTATGTTATGAATATTTTACCACAATTAAAAAAAATTTTAATGCTGTTAGGCACAGAATCAGGAGAACCACAAGAGCTTAATGACTTTGACAGACACACCAATACATGCATAGAGAAAGAATGAAAATATTAAACCAAAGAATGAATGAGTGATGAAATATTTAAATAAGGTGGGTACATAGCACATCAGAACATATTTGGGAATAATACTTCCATCTAGGGAATACATTTCTATTTTTTTTAATGTGATAGTAATCACAAAAGCAAAGGCGGAATTTCTGTGTTTGAGACATGTAATACCTTTGTTATGCTATGTAATCATGTGGCATACTGCATGGGTCAATAAGATTTAAAAAATAAACTTCTATCTGGGTGCGGTGGCTCACGTCTGTGATCCCTGTACTTTGGGAGGCTGAGGCGGGTGGTCATCTGAGGTCAGGAGTTCAAGAACAGCCTGGCCAACATGATGAAACCCCGTATCTACTAAAAATACAAAAACATTAGCTGGGCGTGGTGGCGCACACCTGTAATCCCAGCTACTCAGGAGGCTGAGGCAGGAGAATCGCTTGAACCCAGGAGGCGAAGGTTGCAGTGAGCCAAGATTGTGCCACTGCACTCCAGCCTGGGCAATAAGAGCAAAACACCATCTCAAAAATAAAAAATAAAATAAACTCCTGGCCAGGCGTGGTGGCTTACCCCTGTAATACCAGCATTTTAGGGAGATTGAGGCAGGAGGATGGCTTGAGCCCAGGAATTTGAGACCAGCCTGGGCAACATGGTAAGAGCTTGTCTCTACAAAAATAAATTTTAAAAAATTAGCCAAGTGTGGTGGTGTACACCTGTGGTCCCAGCTACTCAGGAGGCTAAGGTAGGAGGATCACTTGAGCCCAGGAGGTTGAGGCTGCAGTGAGTTGTGTTCATGTTACTACACTCCAGCCTGGGTGACAGTGAGACCCTGTCTCAAAAATAAAAATAAATAAATAAACTTCTGGATGGCTGCACAATAAATAGTTGATTTTCTTCCTATGAGAATCTCTAAAATAACATATCCAGTATTTGAACTTAAGTAAAATCAGTGTTCAAATTTCAAATAATAATAAGAATAATGTGCAGGAAAAAATCCTAAAGGAAAAGCCAAAATGGGAAAGGGTAAGTAGGCAGGACTGACCCTGAAGTAATGTGTTAATTGGCAGCGCTGCTAGCAAGGCCCAAGGTCTCGCACAGGTAGAATCAGTTTCCCAGCAGACAGGTGAGGCAGGCAGCTGGACTGACCCTCATGACCCCCAACTTTTACATTTCCAGCTTTATCATCAATGACTATAGAGATAAGGCCTCTGATTCTCATAGGCCTCCACATTCTGGCTGGTTACTTGGTGCAAGTGCTTTGACATTGCCATTATCTCATGGCCCTCAACTCCCCTGAGCCACAGTGTCTAGTACCAGGACTTTTAGTCTCATGTTGCTCTCATCCACCCTAAAGGAGAAGTTTCAGAGCATTCTAGTAACAACACATGAATGGTATTTTTCCAAACTTATTCATACATATTATCCTTTGAGCTTCACAGTAATTGTGCAAAGAATTATTTCTATCTACATTTCAGAGCTTAGCAAATAGACGCAGAGGCTTTAAGTGATTTGCACAAAATGATCAAACTAATAAATGGTGAAATGAAGACTCAAGGTCATGCCCGTCTTTCGTTCACCCACCCATGCACAGATGTATTCACTTGTTGAGTGTGCCAGGCACTGCGTTGTCTAAAGCCAAATCAGATGTTCTTTTAAGAACTTCTCGGCCAGGCGCGGTGGCTCATGCCTGTAATCCCAGCACTTTGGGAGGCCAAGGCGGGTGAATCACGAGGTCAGGAGATCGAGACCATCCTGGCTAACACAGTGAAACTCTGTCTCTACTAAAAATACAAAAAATTAGCCAGGCGTGGTGGGGGGCGCCTGTAGTCCCAACTACTCAGGAGGCTGAAGCAGGAGAATGGCGTGAACCCGGGAGGTGGAACTTGCAGTGAGCCGAGATCGTGCCACTGCACTCCAGCCTGGGTGACAGTGAGACTCCGTCTCAAAGGAAAAAAAAAAAAAAAAAAGGCCAGGCGCCGTGGCTCACGCCTGTAATCCCAACACTTTGGGAGGCCAAGGTGGGTGGATCACCTGAGGTTAGGAGTTTGAGACCATCCTGGCCAACATGGTAAAACCCCATCTTTACTAAAAATACAAAAATTAGCTGGGCATGGTGGCGGGCGCCAGTAGTCTCAACTACTTGGGAGACTAAGGCAGGAGAATCGCTTGAACCCGGGAGGCGAAAGTTGCAGTGAGCTGAGATCGTGCCACTTGCACTCCAGCCTGGGTGACAGAGCAAGACTCCATCTCAAAAAAAAAAAAAAAAAAAGAACTTCTTGTCTCCCACTTACTCAACCATGACTCAGTTCTTGAGGGACACCTTATTCTCTCTGCATCTTAAGCACCCAGCACAAGGCCTGGAGCAGAGGAAGTGCTGAGAAAAGTCTAGTGATTGGCAGGCTCAGCCCTGGGCTTCAAGGCTCCGTATCCTCTTAGCTTTTCAGGCTACATGCATCTGTGTGAAGGTGATTAAAATGCACACAAATTTGTTTCTGGCTTGGAGCCCTTTGATCCAACAGAAGAGGAAATGTTCTCTCCTTAAAAGCCACAAATAAAATCTTATGGAGCTCCAAATATGCCCTACCCCGATATCATTATCATTTCCCTTTATACCTTAATCCACTTCATCCCCCAAACTGGCTGTCCCGGTACTGACAAGGTCTCATCCTCCCTCTTCTTCTCCTCTCCCACAGCTTTGTCACCCGAAAGAACCGCCAAGTGTGTGCCAACCCAGAGAAGAAATGGGTTCGGGAGTACATCAACTCTTTGGAGATGAGCTAGGATGGAGAGTCCTTGAACCTGAACTTACACAAATTTGCCTGTTTCTGCTTGCTCTTGTCCTAGCTTGGGAGGCTTCCCCTCACTATCCTACCCCACCCGCTCCTTGAAGGGCCCACATTCTACCACACAGCAGCAGTTACAAAAACCTTCCCCAGGCTGGACGTGGTGGCTCACGCCTGTAATCCCAGCACTTTGGGAGGCCAAGGTGGGTGGATCACTTGAGGTCAGGAGTTCGAGACCAGCCTGGCCAACATGATGAAACCCCATCTCTACTAAAAATACAAAAATTAGCCGGGCGTGGTGGCCCACGCCTGTAATCCCAGCTACTCGGGAGGCTAAGGCAGGAAAATTGTTTGAACCCAGGAGGTGGAGGCTGCAGTGAGCTGAGATTGTGCCACTTCACTCCAGCCTGGGTGACAGAGTGAGACTCCGTCACAACAACAACAACAAAAAGCCTCCCCAACTAAAGCCTAGAAGAGCTTCTGAGGCGCTGCTTTGTCAAAAGGAAGTCTCTAGGTTCTGAGCTCTGAAGCCCCTTGGCTTTGCCAGGGCTCTGTGACCAGGAAGGAAGTCAGCGTGCCTCTAGAGGCAAGGAGGGGAGGAACACTGCACTCTTAAGCTTCCGCCGTCTCAACCCCTCACAGGAGCTTACTGGCAAACATGAAAAATCGGCTTACCATTAAAGTTCTCAATGCAACCATAAAGCTGACTCTTGATTTCCTCCTGGGGAACTGTCCTTCCCCGTGAGCATTAAGCACACAGGGGTCCAGGGCTTGCAAACACCTGATGTCCATCCTAGATTTGGATGACAGGGCTGAAAACAAAAGCTCTCCGAGAAGGGGGCATGGGTAGGCAGAGCAATTAAACTAATCAGTGACTTACCCACTCTGGAGGGGGAGGGGAGACAATAGTCACTACGTCCCCACCCTTGAGTCCCCAAGTTTATCTTACTGCCTGCCACAGCGTCTCTCTGTTTCCGCAGACCTTGGTTGGCCCTTCCTCCCTGGCCTACCCTCTACCTTATCCCCAGTGGATTTCTTTAACACCACCCTTGCTCCTGGAATGAGATTCAATGGCAATTCCAAATGCCTCAGGTCTTTCAAATAAGGACAATGAGGTATTTTGTGTTTTTCCACTAGCACACCAGCTCCTTTAAGGTGGGGTATTTCAACTTTCCCAAGCTTGTCCCTTTATGTAAACATATATTGACAATATATATGGCCATAACAATAGTTAACATTAATTGAGCACTCACTATGTGCCAGGCATTGGCTTAGCCCCTTACATTCATCATTCTTTTTCATCCTTATAACCCTATAGGGTTAGGTACAGTTATTAGCCCTGTTTATAGTCAGGAAAACCCTTAGCAAGAGAGGGAAATGATTTGCCAAAAGCCCCACAGCTCAAAGAAAAATAAAGCAGGTGGGCCGGGCGCGGTGGCTCACGCCTGTAATCCCAGCACTTTGGGAGGCCGAGGCAGGCAGATCACGAGGTCAGGAGATCGAGACCATCCTGGCTAACACGGTGAAACCCCGTCTCTACGAAAAATAAAAAAAAAAAATTTGCCAGGCGTGGTGGTGGGTGCCTGTAGTCCCAGCTATCTGGAGGCTGAGGCAGGAGAATGGCGTGAACCTGGGAGGCAGAGCTTGCAGTGAGCCAAGATCACGCCACTGCACTCCAGCCTGGGCGACAGAGTGAGACTCAGTCTCAAAAAAAAAAAAAAAAAAAAAAAAAAAAAAAAAAAAGAAAGAAAGAAAAATAAAGCAGGTGATAAAGCTTTACAATTAAGTTTAAACCCATCAGATCTAATGCCAAAATCCATGCTTTTTTTTTCCACCCTTAATTTGCAAAATTCCAAACTTATGGAAATTTGCAAGAATACACCACATACCCTTCATCTAGAGTCAAATATTGACATTTTACCAATTTGCTTTATCTGTGTGTGGGGGCAGTGTGTGGTCAGTATACACATTTTGTTTCTGAACCACTTGAGAGTAAGTTGCAAATGTGATATCATGTCACCCTTAAAAGTGTCAGCATGTATCTACTAATAACAAGGACATTATAAATAACCACAACATGCGTACCATACTCAGGAAACTTAACAATGACACAATATACAGTCCATAATCAAATTCCTCATAGTCCAGTAAGGAAGACAGACCTGTGAGCAGATTATACATATGAAAAAGACTTAAAGTAAAGCAAAGTGTACAAAAAACTGTGGTCACACTGTGGAGAGAGGGAATTCTATCACTGAGTGGGTGGATGGGCAGGGGGTAGGAACCCTGAGGGAGAATAAAGACTTCAGAGATGAGAAAACATTTGAGTGGACTTTTTGAAAGATCTGAGTGCCAGTTTAACAGGTTTACAAGGAAAAGACTGACAGGTAGAGGGAACAGCATATGCAAAAGCAAGAGGTATAAAAGGCAGCTCCTTCATCAGGTCAAATAGCGAATGCATGCTGGGCTTAATACCTAGGTGAAGGGTTGAGAGGTACAGCAAACCACCATGACACACATTTACCATTTATCTATGTAACAAACCTGCATGTTCTGCACATGTATCCTGGAACATAAAGTAAAATAAAATAAAATAAAAAGTTGAAAGAAAAGAAAAGAAAAAGGCAGCTCCTTACCACACAGATAAGAGTTCAGTCTTTTGCTGCCAAAGACGGGGAGAGGGTGTGTATAAAAGGGACTTTCTGGGGCCAGGCGCAGTGGCTCACACCTGTAATCCCAGCATTTTGGGAGGCCAAGGTGGGCAGATTACCTGAAGTCAGAAGTTTGAGAACAGCCTGGCCAACATGGTGAAACCCCGTCTCTTCTAAAAATACAAAAATTAGTCTGGCGTGGTGGCATGCACCTGTTGTCCCAGCTACTTGGGAGGCTGAGGCAGGAGAATCGCTTGAACCTGGGAGGCGGAGACTGCAGTGAGCCAAGATCATGCCACTGCACTCCAGCCTGGGTGACAGAATGAGACTCCCTCTCAAACAAACAAACAAACAAATAAATAAAGGGACTTTCCCATCCCTGCCATTTTCCCAGTGAATAATCCTAAGAACAGGTCTTGATCCTAACATGGGCTTACTTGAGCTTGACAGTTCACCAAATGGTTTGATTTTCTTCTCCAGTTTATGCCTCACCACAGGCCCTCTAGTTAAGCCAGACAGGCATGACTTTCCTACTCATCCAGTGAGGAAACTGAAGCTCAGAAAATAAAGTGACTAGCTCAAGTCCAGGCCAGTAGATACCACAGCTGGGGCTCAGAAGTGAAACCTGAGTGTTCTATTTACCAAAGTAACCTGGTCGCTTAGCACTTGGAAGCTTCTACCTCCAGAAGTCCAGACACCTCACCTGTACCTCTCGTACCACAGAGGACAGGTCTCCTCCAGCTGTGCCCCCACTCCCCTAAAAGCCTTGTATTCCCCTCTGCAGGTTCCCTCTGGCCCCACCAGGAGAAGAAGATGGCCTATGAAAAATCAACTGATATCTTTGATGTCTCCAGGTCAATGTTCCTGTACCCATGGCTGGAATATCCAGACAGGACCAAAGGTGAGGCTGGGATGGACAGAAATGGAGCCAAGAGCAGGGGACTGAAAAAGAAATGCTACCTGGCTCTCACTCCCAGGCAAGGGTCTAGGTGAGTTCAGCAAACCCTTGGGAAACATCAGGGCAGGCCCTTGGAGACTTTGATGGCTCTGCACAGTCCTCAAGGTAAGTCTCAGGCTCCTCAGCAGGGCCTACAGGGACCTCTAAGATGGGACACCTGTGTGTCTCCCCAGCTTCTGCTCCCACACCTGTACCCTGCTCTTTACCCTCAATTCTTGCACCTCCAAATCTTTGCATAGGGTGTTCCCTGTGTCTAATGCTCTTCCCCCTTATCTACCTGGCTAGTTCCTGTTTGTATTGAAGACTCAGCTTGTGGAGTTTACTCTAGGAAACCTTCCCTTATCCTCCCAGCCAGGTTAGGTACCCCTCATGTTTACCACCTGTGTCTACATCTATCTTCACATTTGTTTCCCTCTGTTAATCACTAAGAAACACTTCTGTCTCTCCAGCTAGAACAGTGGTCCTCAAAGCGTGATCCCATGACCAGCAGCATCAGCATCTTGTTAGAAATGCAAATTCTCGACTGGGCACGGTGGTTCACGCCTCTAATCCCAGCACTTTGGGAGGCCAAAGCGGGCAGATCACTTGAGACCAGGAATTCCAGACCAGCCTGGCCAAGATGGTGAAACCCCATCTCTACTAAAAACACAAAAATTAGCTGGGTGTGGTGGCGGGCACCTATAATCCCAGCTACTTGGGAGGCTGAGGTACGAGAACCACTTGAACCTAGGAGGTAGAGGTTGACCTGAGCCAAGATTGTGACACTGCACTCCAGCAGCCCAGGCAAGACAGCAAGACTCTGTCTCAATAAAAACAAAACAAAACAAAACAAAACAAAACAAAACAAAACAAAAAACAGGAAATGCAAATTCTCAGACCCCACCCTTAATCTAGTGAATCAGATACTGTGGGTATGAGTCCCAGAAATCTGTGTTTTAGCAAACTCTCCACGTGATTTTTTTTTTTCTAATTGAGGGTTAGGGGGCAGTCTCACTTTGTTGCCCAGATTGGTCTCGAACTCCTTGGCTCAAGCAATCTGCCCGCTTTGGCCTTACTTATCTCCCCAGTGCCTGGTGAAATATCTGGTACTAGTAGTCACTAAATGCTGAATAAATGAATGCCTGAATGTATTAATTCTTTAACCTACCTTTGCAACTGCTATCTCTTTTTTTTTTTGAGTCTTGCTCTGTTACCCAGGCTGGAGTACAGTGGCATGATCTCGGCTCCCTGCAACCTTCACCTCCCAGGTTGAAGAGACTCTCCTGCCTCAGCCTCTCAAGTAGCTGGGACTATAGGCGTGCACCACCACCCCTGGCAAATTTTTATTTTATTTATTTATTTTTTGAGACAGAGTCTCGCTCTGTCGCTCTGTCTCCCAGGCTGGAGTGCAGTGATGCGATCTCAGCAGGCTCCGCCTCCCGGGTTCACACCATTCTCCTGCCTCAGCCTCCTGAGTAGCTGGGACTACAGGCACCCACCACCACACATGGCTAATTTTTTTTTTTTTTTGTATTTTTAGTGGAGACGGGGTTTCACCACGTTAGCCAGTATGGTCCCAATCTCCTGACCTCGTGATCCGCCCGTCTCGGCCTCCCAAAGTGCTGGGAATACAGGCGTGAGCCACTGCGCCCAGCTGGCTAATGTTTTTTTTTTGTATTTTTAGTAGAGATGGGGTTTCACCATGTTGGCTAGGCTGGTCTCGAACTCCTGACCTCAGGTGATCTGCCTGCCTTGGCTTCCCAAAGTGCTGGGATTACAGGCAGAAGCCACCAAGCCTGGCCTGCAACTGCTATCTCATTTGAACCACACACATACTCTTATCCCTCTTGCCAGAACTCAGAAAAGCCATGGCTCCTGTTCATCTGCCCTTGTCCTGCTACCAGGTAAGACCCCTTACTTTTGCTACCCTGGGAGCTGTATCAAAGTTAGGAGGGGCAGCAAACTATCCCTTCCCATTAAAGCCAGCTCACAGAACCCTGACATTTACCCCTGGGGCTGCCATTAACTGTGATCTTGAACAAGTCACTTTCCCCCTCAGAGCCTCAGGAGCTTCCTGTGTCCCAGGCTAACCCCTGTCCACCTCCCTTTGTAGAGTTGTTATGAAACAAAGTCTATGAGGCCTTGGCTATGCAGAAAGTGCTTACTAATGGAAGTCATTTTTATTAGTTAACACAGGGACAGTTAGCAACCCTCACAGTTTGGGTTGCCAGATGAAATACAGAATGCCCAATTAAATTTGAATTTTGGATAAACAACAAATGGTGTTTCAGTACAAATGTGTCTCAAATATTTCATTCATTACCTAAAATCCAAATTTAACTTGACATCCTTGTATTTTTTTGTTTGGGAGGGGGGAGCTTTTTTTTTTTCTTCCTAAATCTGCAACCCTACTCACTGTGAGTCATGCTCCATTTTTTGAACTTATGCCAATCACTTGAGAACCCTTATTATGATCTCCTCAGTACAAAGTTGGGACCACAGCTGAAGCCCCTCTTCCCTGTTGCCCAGATTTGTTGCAAAGAGTGAAAGAAAGGCTTAAGAAGAGACAGGGATGAATCCTAGCCAAATCTTCAGAGAAAGCCCCTGACCCACTCAAAATCCTCCATTACAGTGACAGCGGTAGTTTCACAATTGTTTAAGTGATAGATTATTTTAAGAAAGTCTGTTTCCCTGCTAAACTGTTAAGTTCCATGAGGGCAGGGATAACTGCAACCCTAGCACCCAGCGCAGTACCTGGCACATAGTTGGTACTCAAATAAATATCTGAATGAGCAATAGTCTGTCTTTTCCCCACCTTTATTCCA
Source organism: Pan troglodytes (assembly GCF_028858775.2). Lineage (NCBI taxonomy): Eukaryota > Metazoa > Chordata > Mammalia > Primates > Hominidae > Pan > Pan troglodytes. Next base: position 31,739,264 of record NC_072417.2, read on the forward strand.
CATCCTCCCCACACCTTGCCTTTTCATTTCCCTACCCAAGTGTCATTTTCAAAGTGCTTTGAGATCCTCAACAAACCAAACTATGTATTCAAATCGATTTACAGATCACCAGTGGCTTCACAATCTGGATCTCTCTTTTGATCTTTACAACAACCTTGGTAGGGACACAGAACAAGGATTATTAGCTTTGTTTTACAGATAAGAAGACTGAGACTTTGATAGGATGAAGTAACTTGCCCAAGTTATGCAAGGGGTTAGGTGGTAGCTGTGACTCCAGCTCAGATGAGAGGCTAGAGGGCATCTGTTTCACCCTGCCCTTCCCTCCCTTTACCCCCTCCTCCCCATACCCCCACAAGTAAGGGCCTAGGGGACCCCTCTGACTGTTCTGCCACTTGCAACCCCCAGATGCCAAAGGAAGAGTTTCCCCCAAGTCCAGAGTGCTGGAGGCAGCATCCGAGCAAGCCAAACTCAGTCCCGTACTGCTACTTCAAGAAACCTGAGATCTACACGCACTGGCACAACCTGTATGATCAGCGAGAGGAAAGGGAGGCTGAAAAGATGTTGAGGAAAATGAGAGATGACTGTAGGTGTGTTTTGCCGGCCTCCATATTCTTCTCACCCTCCACATCTTCTAGGAAAGTGAGGAAGGGCAAGGAAGGGTGGGCCAGGGAGTAAGGCAAGTCAGCCTACAGGTCCCAGAGAGGAGCTTAGGGCGGCTCGGCTTGGCTCAGCTCATCTGGCTCGGCCGGCTCGGCTCGGCTCGGCTCTGGTGGATATCACTGAGTCCTCATCTGTCTTCCTCTGGTCCCATGTCTGAGCTGGGCTGCAGCCCTGTGGCAGAAGTGAGGTTGCAACCTGAGGAGGGAAGGTACAAAGGGACCAAAGCTGCCTATGCAATTTCTCACACAGGTACATCAAAGAGGTACATCAAACCCACATCAAAATGTTCCATCTCCCGATGAGCAAGCTGACTATAAAATCTGAGATGCGATCCAGGCCCTTAGAGCCTACCCAGGACCCCCTGAAGTGGCAAAGATTAAGGGTCAGGACCATGTGGGAGAGGATGTGGGGGACTCCCTCCCTGTGGGTGCCCTTTCCTTGGGCTCACACCATCCTTCAGCCCTCAGTCCTTGCCTGAAAAACAGAGGTAGGGTAGGAAAAGGGATTGGATTGGATGAGCTCCCTTTAGTTTGAAATTCTTTATTTTTCTCTGTCTTCCTTTCCACTGGCTGCCTTGGATGGGCAGGAACTCACAAAAAGCCTGGAATCTCCCAGAGAGGATGAGCAGTTCTATGCAGCACAGGTGAGAAGAGGCAAGGATAGAGGAGGGTGGTTACAGCCAGGAGTTGGCCAAGCTGGAAAGTAAAAAGCTGCTTGACGTGATGGTGGTTGTGGGGGTGGTATTCCAAGCACAAACTCCAGCTGTGTCCAGAGAATGGTAACTCCTGGGGATGATGTCCAAGTTTCCTTCTCTTTCCTCCATCCCTCTTCCTGCAGGCTCTGGGATGCTTACGCATCAGTGACAAGTTTGTCATGGAGGCACTACAGCAGGTGGTGAGTCTGAGAACTGCTGGAGTTCAGGAAAGAAGGAAACAGGGTCTGAGATGTGTGGCATGTGGGCACAGACGAGGCTCCCCGGGGTGCTAGGATGGCGGGTCAGATCCAGTAAGGACACAGCCACCACTGTGCAGCATGACCCATCCCATGTCCTTGGCCTCTTCGAAGAGCAGCTGGATCTAAAAGATAGGGAAGGAAGAATCTGAAGATCTCCCTGGTCTAACCGAAAAGACATTGGACTGAAAAGCCAGGAAAGTCTGAAAGCCAGAACAGAGTACATTCTCTGCCTTTACTGGAAACACCGCATATGTATACATCAGCTTACCACTGGGAACATGCATTCTTTATATCCATAATCTCATTTAACTCTTACAACAACACCAGGAATTAGTATCTGTATTTCTCTAAATGAGAAAATGAAAGCTCTGAGAGACCAAGGGACTTGCCCAAGGCCAAGTGGCTACAAGATACCAGATAGAGATTTGAACAAACATCTAACTCCCAACTGTATTGTTCCTTCCATTGAACCATTTTGGCTGTATTCTGTATTTGAGAATAGATAGGTCACTTTCTAGGCTTCAGTTTCCTCTTTTGTAAAATGAGAAGTTAAGCTGAGACAATCCCTAAAGCTCTGACATTCCATCACCTTATTATATGTTGCTACCACCCGCCTCTTAAATTAGGCCCAAACTGGTCCAGAGAAAGTGAAGTACGAGGCCTACCGAACCCTGGCCATCCTGGGTGAGTATGTCTTCTCCCTTGGTGGGGAGTTGGGAAAGTGCAACCACTTTCTCCTTTGGGTAAGGACAAATGGGTGAGGAGCATACACTTGCTCCAACCTACCATTTGGCAAGGCCTGAGAACTATCCCAGTTATGTTGAACCAAGAGAGGAAGGTGGGGTGAAAAGGGAAAAGAGATTAGAAAGAGGGAGAGGGAGGGCTCTTGGAATAGTGTTCACGTTCAGCCAGCTGCCCTGGTATCCTGGGAAGATGAGCAACACCGTGGTACCTAGGACTTGGAACTTAGGTCTCGATGGCACAGTGGAGTTCAATGGGTCCTTGCAGAGAGGGGCAGTACCAGAGGCTCTGCCCTGACTTGAGGCCCCTCCCTGTCCAGGTTGCCTGAATAAGCATGTGATCCGGGCTCTCATCAAACAGCTGAAGGAGAAAAATGAGGGTCAAAGGATGGAGACTTTGACGGGGCTACGAATGGCTCTTAACTCCTGGGCTGCTGTCTCTAAAGACAAGGTGATTGGGAGGACAGTCTTTAATTGGGGGCAAAGCTGGACAAGGTAATTGATAGGTTTAGCTGGGGGTTGGGTGAGGAAGAAGGTAACCTAGCACAGCTTTGATAGAGGAAGACACTGTCCTTGAGGAGTTCCCTCGGGAGTTGAATAGAAGCATATGGCTTGGCCACTTACTAGTCCATTTCTGAAAAGCCAAATTTCAGAGCTGCAGTTTGTATTTAAAATGGAGAATGGAGACAGTACAGATGGTTCCTGATTTAGATGGTTTGACTTACGATTTTTCGACTTTACAATGGTGCAAAAACAACACACAGTCAGTACACTCCTTAACTTACTATGGGCATGGCATTACAACCTCATAAACCCATCCATGGGACGTCATTGTAAATAGAGGAGCATCTGTAATTGTCTGATAGTACTGTTGAGAGGACTAAATGAGATAATGTATGTAAAACACCTAGTACAATGCCTATGCTCTTTAAATGGTAACCATCATTATTATCATCATCTCTAAAATAACTTATTAAGGTAAAAAAACCTGTCAAGAAGGGACGGGGCCCAAGAGAGTCCTCAGACCCTACTGTTTTTTCCTCCTTTAGTGTTCTCTTACTTTGACCCCATCATTGCTCTATGTAAAAGAAAATCCATCATTCATCCATTTATTCAGCAAATATATAATAAACAGCTATCATGTGCCAGGCACTGTCCTAGGCCCTTGGGATATAGCAGTGAACCAGACAGGTAAAGATCTCTGCGCTTATGGAGGAGGTTACATTCTAGTGGGGGAGACACATAATAACCAATAAATTTATTTTTAGAAAATTAGGCCGGGCGTGGTGGCTCACAAATCCCAGCACGTTGAGAGGCTGAGGCAGATGATCACTTGAGGTCAGGAGTTCAAGACCAGCCTGACCAACATGGTGAAACCCTGTCTCCACTAAAAATAAAAAATAAAAATAAATAAATAAATAAAAACTTAGCCAGGCGTGGTGACACACACCTGTAATCCCAGCTACTTGGGAGGCTGAGGCAGAAATGCTTGAACCCAGGAGGCAGAGGTTGCAGTGAGCCAAGATCGCGCCATTGCACTCCAGCCTGGGCAACGAGAGCAAAACTCCATTTCAAAAAAAAAAAAAAAGAAAAAGAAAATTATGTAGTATGTTAGAGGTGACAGGTACAATGGAAACAATTACATAGCAGGATAAGAGTGATCAGGAGTGACAAGTAGGAGTAGGGATGGGTTGCAATGTTAAATACAGTAGACAGGGAAGGCCTCATTTAGAAGGTACATTTGAGCAAAGACATAAAGAAAGTGAGTGGGTTAGCCTTACAGATATCTGAGAGAAGACATTCCAGGCAGAAGGACCAATGCAAAGGGAGGAGTATGTTTGGCATGGTTAAGAAAGCAAGAGGGCTCTCAAGTACAGCGTTTGGTCGGTGGGGACCAACACAGGTTCAACATGCGTATCAAGAAGTGTTATTTCTCTTCGAGGCCCATCTACCCCAGCCATGACATGATGTTTGTCTGCAACGATTGCAAGGTGTTCAGATTTTGTAAATCTAAATGTCATAGAAACTTTAAAAAGAAGCGCAATCCTCGCAAAGTTAGGTGGACCAAAGCATTCCGGAAAGCAGCTGGTAAAGAGCTTACAGTGGATAATTCATTTGAATTTTAAAAACATAGAAATGAACCTATCAAATACTAGCAAGAGCTATGGAATAAAACTATTGACGCAATGAAGAGAGTTGAAGAGATCAAACAGAAACGTCAAGCTAAATTTATAATGAACAGATTGTAGAAAAATAAAGAGCTACAGAAAGTTCAGGATATCAAAGAAGTCAAGCAAAACATCCATCTTATCCGAGCCCCTCTTGCAGGCAAAGGGAAGCAGTTGGAAGAGAAAATGGTACAACAGTTAAAAGAGGATGTGGACAAGAGGATGCTTCTTTAAAATCTCTGTAACCATTTCTTTTTTTTTTTGAGACCGAATCTCGCTCTGTCACCCAAGCTGGAGTGCAGTGGCATGATCTCGGCTCACTGCAACCTTGGCCTCCCGGATTCAAGCAATTCTCCTGCCTCAGCCTCCCAGGTAGCATGTGCCACCACGCCCGGCTAATTTTTTTGTATTTTTAATAGAGACGAGGTTTCACCATATTGGCCAGGCTGGTCTCGAACTCCTGATCTTGTGATTCACCCAACTCGACCTCCCAAAAATAAATAAATAGGCCGGGCATGGTGGTTCACACCTGTAATCCCAGCACTTTGGGAGGCTGAGGCGAGTGGATCACGAGGTCAGGAGATCGAGACCATCCTGGCTAACATGGTGAAACCCGGTCTCTACTGAAAATACAAAAAATTAGCTGGGCGTGCTGGCGGGCGCCTGTAGTCCCAGCTACTTGGCAGGCTGAGGCAGGAGAATGGCGTGAAACCGGGAGACGGAGCTTGCAGTGAGCCGAGATCGTGCCACTGCACTCCAGCCTGGGCAACAGAGCGAGACTCCATCTCAAAATAAATAAATAAATAAATAAATAAATAAATAAATAAATAAAAATAAGGACTTTGAAGAGAGTGTGAAAAATAGCAAAGTTCTTGTTTTTTTGGTTTTTTTTTTGAGACGGAGTCTTGCTGTGTCACCCAGGCTGGAGGGCAGTGGTGCAATCTCGGCTCACTGCAAGCTCCACCTCCCAGGTTCATGCCATTCTCCTGCTTCAGCCTCCCGAGTAGCTGGGACTACAGGCGCCTGCCACCGCGCCCAGCTAATTTTTTTTTTTTTTTTGTATTTTTAGTAGAGATGGGGTTTCACTGTGGTCTCGATCTCCTGACCTCATGATCCGCCCGCCTTGGCCTCCCAAAGTGCTGGGATTACAGGTGTAAGCCACCGTGCCCCGCTGAAAAATAGCAATGTTCTTAAATGATGTCCTTAAATAGGCGAGAAGAGATAAGGTCTAAGACACAAGTGGAGACTGGCCTTAGATAGATGGTTATAGTCTATAGTTAACAAGTAGAAAGGAAGGGTGTATGGGTGCAAGTGTTGGAAGCTGGACAAAAGTAGTCATAGGAGTCTATGGAACTTCCTTTCTAGTTGCTTTGATTTTCTCACTGAAGTAGAAAGCAAGGTCACTAGCCAAGAGTAAGAATAGAGGAAGAAGTGTTCCAGAAAGGGTGTGAATTGGAAGAGTGAGAAAGAGAACTGCCCAGGGAAAAACAGTATGATTACCAGACAGCATTAAGGGTCTATATGAGGTCTGTGCTCACACATTTTAACAAGATCATTCGCTGCAATAGTGTTTTTCTCCAGGAAGTGCTGGCACAAAGTAGAGAGTTGGACTGTAGTTCTGTCCAGGGAGTAGAATGAAGCAAGAGTGGGTAAGGGAGCTGAGGGTGAGGAAGGGGAGTGATTACAGCAGGATCATGGAATTTAAGCTGGGTCAAGAGGGACAGAGGTGTGGAGGAGTGCAAAGGTGGCAGGCTCAATGGATTATTTAGTCCCTTGTGGAGTCAAACAATTGTTGGACTCGGGAGCTGGAAAAAGAGGTGATGGTCAGAGAGTGGGATCCATGAAATGGAGATTATGGAGAAGCTGCATTTGTGGGTAATGATCAGGTCTCTCAGTGGGATTAGTGGCTGAGGCAGAGAAGAGGACAAGGATATTGGAGGAGAGGTATGGGATCACTCACATGTATATTCTTTTAAATGACAGGAATTAACACAGCAGAAGTGTTGAAGAGAGTAACAGTGATCCATCCATGAGATAGTTATAGAGAAATGAGATCTGACCTAGAAGCAAGTAGGTGACAGCAAGAATAAGTTAATTGGTTGAAATAATCTGATGCACAAGATTCATTTTAGGGAGGAAGGTGAATATAGTCTGGAAGCATAAAGCACAAAGCCTGGCATAAAGTACATAGCCCCTCCCCTTAGCCATTTTGTCTCCCTCACAGAGGACTCAAGTCGGGGATGAGGGCAAGCTGGTGCCTGTACTACAGACACTGATCAAGAAGTCGTCCAGTGAAGCATCTCTGGAGGCAGCCCTGTGCCTGGGTTTCCTGAGGCCTTGCAGCAACATGGTCCAAGAGTTCTTGTTGCAGTGCCTGTGCCAAGGACTCAAGACCCAGCGGATGAAGGTGTGAGGGGCAGGAGGCTGGGATCCCTGGGGAAACAGAAGCCACTGCTGAATTGTGTGTGGTCTGGATCCTGCCATCCTGGTGGTGGAGCACTGCAGGATCCTCTGTGTGCTTATGACTATGTCCATGTATGAGTATGGGGTCATATGGACATATAAGCGTACATGTGTCTGTGTATATTTGATAGGTGTGGGTGTTCGTTTATGTATATGCACACATGAACTTCTGTGGTCAAGAGGCGAAGAGGCAGAAAAAAGGACCTTAGCTGTTCCTCACCAGTTCTAGGCTCAGACCTCAAGTCCACCTGGCCACACAGATGCCTCTAGGCCCTGTACACCCTGCCCTACCCTGCCCCTTATAGGCACTTAGGATGCTGGTCAAGGTGATGCACGTGCACTCAGCCCCAGTCATCAGGGCCATCCTAGACCAGCTGTGTTCTTCCAGTGTCCTTGAGGTAAGCTCTGGACTGCCTGAACCCTTCCTTTCCCGGCACTAGGATAGGGTTAGGGGATGAAGAAGGGAATCCATCTTTCACACCTCCCCACTAACCCTCACCCCCGACCTCAGGACCGCTTTGAAGCCACCCAAATGCTCAAGACCATTGGGCTGGAACAGATCCAGGCACAGGGGCTAGAGGAACTCACATTTAACCTGCTCAGGAGGAAGACGCATAATGAACCCTTCCTTGTAAGTGAGACCAAAGCTCCCAAGCCCAGAGACACCCAAACCTTTCTCTTTTCCGTGTTCTGGAGACCTCCCCTGGCCTCCACCGAAGTATCACATTCATCCTGACCTACTCCTGTTCAACTAATGCAGCCCAGGTTTTTATATCACCTTGCCTTTGCTCAGGCAGTTCACTCAGGTTAAAATGATCTGAGTCATCCTTCCTTCTATAAGGTAAAAAACTGTCTCATACTATTCACTTGCACCAGTAAGTAATCCGTCTCCCCTTCTGCCTACTAAAAATACTGTATTGCTCCTTCAAGACCGATCCCAACGATACCTCCTATGGGAAGCTTTCCCAAATCACCAATCAGCATTAACCCTACCTTCCTCTATGTTCCCTTGCTTTTATATTTACTATAGCTTGTTATAAAACTAGGTGTTATATTTCTTTTCTTTTTTTTGAGACGGAGTCTTGCTCTGTTGCCCAGGCTGGAGTGCAGTGGCACGATCTTGGCTCACTGCAAGCTCTGCCTCCTGGGTTCACGCCATTCTCCTGCCTCAGCCTCCCGAGTAGCTGGGACTACAGGCGCCTGCAACCACGCCTAGCTAATTTTTTGCATTTTTAGTAGAGACGGGGTTTCATCGTGTTAGCCAGGATGGTCTCGATCTCCTGACCTCGTGATCCGCCCACCTCGGCCTCCCAAAGTGCTGGGATTACAGGCGTGAGCCATTGCGCCCAGCCCTAGGTGTTATATTTCTAAAGACATTTTTAAAAAATATAAATCAGATTGTGCCTTCTCTGCATAAAACTTTCTATTGGCTCCCAATGCCCTGTGGATGGCTTATGCTGCTTCCACAGCTCAAGCCTGCTTGCCTCTCTAGCTTCATCTCTCACCATTCTCCCCGCCAGAACCACGTACCAACTATGCTTAGGACAACCATGTCCTGATTTATACCTGTTGTCCCAGGGTAATTAGAGCACTCAGAGTGCTTGGAAGAGTCCATTTGGTCACCTCTCTGAGTTGAACTATTTTCAGCTCCCCATCCTCTCTGCACCTTCTCCTGCCTCCAGATTTTTAAATATGTTCTCCCCTCTGCTCTTAAAATCTGACCAACCCCAACCCTCTGCCTGGTTAACTCCCACTCACCTTCCAAGTTTCATTCAGCTCGGGCATCACCTCTTCCAGGGAGTCTTCCTGGCACCCAAGACTGAGTTAGAGACCCTCCTATGTGTACCCTACACAGTATTATAATTGCCTATTTACTTGTCTGCTTCCTCCACCAGACTATGAGCTCCTTAAGGCAGGGACTCTACATAGCACAAAGGAAATGTTCAGTAAAGATTTGAGAGGCTCTTAAGTGTACACCCTTGCATTCCCTCTCTGTTGACTCATTTTGATCCCTCTGCAGGCTGTGAGGCAGGCTGTGGCTCAAACTGTGGAAGAGCTCAAGTTGAAGCCTACGATGATGAACTTGGTGGAGGCGTGAGTGGCCTGGGAGCTGCCAGGGCCAAATCCTAGGCTGTGGGAAGGGGGCAGAGGGTCAGTGAGAGGGTCAGTGGGAAGGGGTCAGAGGGTCAGTGAGAGCTCAGAACCTACAGTGCAGCAGGTCCTCAGTTCTCCTTTGCCCATGCCCCTAACCAAGTAACTCTTTGACCCCTGAGCTTTTGTTCATCTGTAAAGAAAGAGTAATAGTATCTACCAAGGTTAGGTATAGGTTGCTATAAAGCTCAAATTATGACATGAAAAGAACTTTTTTAAAAAAGATAAAATTTCTGGACAGTCCTGATCATCATTCAGTGCCTCCTGGCAAACTGTGGTGCCTCTTTTTCCTCTCCCTGCCCCTTTTCTGATCCAAGAAACAAGAGAAGGAAATGAATGAAATTAGCATCACTTTGCCTAATTCGCTCTAGACCTGAAAAGCAACCAGCCTCCCTTCCACTTCCCCTACTCCTTAATTCAACTATAACATACTCACTCCCTTCTACACAGACAACTGATGAACCCAGATGCCACTGCACGCCAGGAAGCAGTCATCTCTTTGGTAAGGCAGGCTCTGCTTCTCTGACCCAATTCCTGTGTTGATGGCAGGGGGAGTAGGCGATTGAGCAGAGTCACTGAGGGGAATAAAGGCCTGTAAACTTCGGGGAAGTTGTTTATTTTAGAATTCCAGCCCTACCGAACCTTTTCTTCAGGGTTGGGGGTAGGTGGGCTAAGGGACAGAAGATTGATGTGAGGGGTGTTGCTTAGATGCTGCAGAAATTGTCTTGAGTCTTCCTAGCAAATAATGGGCATTAAAGTCCCATGCAGTGGTTCCAAAAGGCAAGGAAAGGAGTATCTCAGCTGGGAAACCCTATCTCCCCCCTCTCTATGCTGCAGAGTCTCACAAAGGGGCTAGAATGGGAAAGAGTATAAGGTGTCTTCCTGGGGCTGGCTACATAGGCACTCTCACTCTGCCTCTGCCAGGGTGTCCTGGGGATCCGCAGTCCACAAGTGTTCCACTTGCTCCTGGACTTACTAGATGCAGAAAACCACCAGGCTGTGAAGAAGAGTGTAAGTAAGGCGTTCCTGCCCACTTCTTCCTCTTCTCTAGCCCTCCTCCAAGCTTCTCCCACCTATCTCACCACCACTTGCTCCTTGTCAGGAGGAGAGGGTCATGAGCCCTTAGACACTGTCCCTTGACCTTGTTCCTTGGGGCCACAGTGCCCTGTGGCTAGAATTCCCCCCTACTTTGGGTGCCCCCTCTCTGGAGCCTCCCAGCCTGAACCCAAAGTGAGCCAGCACTAGGACCTTTGTTTCAATGCAGCTACAAGAAACATTAATCCTTTGTGCCTCAACTGATCCCTGGATCCAAAACAAGCTGAAAAACAAGGTTCTCTTTGTATATGAGGCACCTAAGACCAATGTGAAGGCAGAGCCCACAAGGTTCCAGAAAGAGCCTGAGAACCCAGAAGAGTTAACTATTCAAGACTTTCGACTTGCAAAGCTGAACCCCTTGTTCATTGCAAAGTCCATCACCAAAGTAGGCCAAAAGAAAATGCCTGCTTTCCCACCGTGCTGCTCGAAACCACAAAAACATAGGCCACAGGCCATAGGGCCCTGGCAGCCAAGGATCAAGAAACAGCTCCGGGTCCTTGCTGAAATTGCCAAATAAGTCAGTTCTTTGGGCCTACTCCCCGACTCCCTCCCTGAAGATGCTTCTCAGGCTCCCCTGAGAAAACAATCTATACTTATCTTCCGTGAATAAACAAGTGTCACTCTACCTACCACATTTCTCTGAATCACTACTGCCACTTCTGTTCATCAGAAGCTCCACTGGAACACAGGTCTCCTCATTCCTACCTGGGTATACTTTCCACTCAGCCACATGCCCTTCTACCAGAGGAAGGAGGGAAGGACAGAGCCAAAGCTTCTCTGGACGGCCAGCCTGCCTCCCTAAATCAAGTGCTTATCTGTGTCCAGAATTTGATGGCAAAGCTAGAGAGGAGTCTGCCTAGAGACAGAAAACTAGGAGAAAATGCTGGAAAGCTTGGATCATGTCCTCTTACTAACTTGCCCTCACCCCCCACCTTCCTACCAGTGGTCAGGAGATAATTAAGCTTTAATCAGAACCAACCATCCTCTCTGCTGCCTCTTCAATCTAGGTACCTGCTTTCTATCCTTTCCTTTGAAAGACCCTATTTACTCTCTAGGTCATTCCCTTTGAAAGACCCTTCTTATTCTCTAAAACTGCCTTAATTTCTCCCCTATTTCTACTGAAGCTTTAGTTTCCCTTTGCCAACAGGACCTACCACACCAATCCCAAAAAGCTACAACCCCTATCAAGAAGGAAAGGCCCAGACTTTGGAGTCAGACAAATCTGATATCTAATCCTAAGGTTCATCACTTTTTTTTTTTTGAGACGGAGTCTCGCTCTGTCGCCCAGGCTGGAGTGCAGTGGCGCGATCTTGGCTCACTGCAAGCTCCGCCTCCCGGGTTCACACCATTCTCCTGCCTCAGCCTCCAGAATAGCTGGGACTACAGGCGCCCACCACCACACCCGGCTAATTTTTTGTATTTGTAGTAGAGACGGGGTTTCACTGTGTTAGCCAGGATGGTCTCGATCTCCTGACCTCGTGATCAGCCTGCCTTGGCCTCCCAAAGTGCTGGGATTACAGGCATGAGCCACTGCGCCTGGCCAGTTAATCACTTTTAACTTTGAACAAGTTATTATTATTAAAAGTTAATACTTAACCTTTGTGATTTTGTTTCCTCACCTATAAAATGAAAAGAATAATACCTATTACCTCAGAAAGCTCCTATGAGGATTACCATAAAGGTTAACAGTGCCTGTCATTACATAGTAAACAATCAAATATGAACTTTTCTCTCCTTTCCTCTTTAATGTTGTCATGTGAGCCTGTGACCATCAGAGGTTAAAAACGACTGTCTCCTTTCACCTCCTCTTCTTCCCCCAATCCTACTGATTTACTGGGAGGTCAAGTTCTTCCCCTCAAGCATAGAAAAGTCAAAATAAAACAGACGCTCCTTTCTACTTCCCCGCACCCCAGGTTCTACAGTAATCCCAACAGTTATTCTGAATTCAGTGCAGGCTGAGCATTCCTAATCCCAAAATCCAAAATGCTCCAACTAGAAACTTTTTGAATACCAACATGACACTCAAAGAAAATGCTCATTGCAGCATTTTGGATTTGGGGATTAGAGATATTCAACCTGTAAGTATAATGTAAATACTCCAAACTCTGAAAAAAATATCTGAAATCCAAAACATTTTTGGTTCCAAGCATTTTGGATAAGGGATACTAAACCTGTATAGTGTGTCACTCAGAATTATCTCCCAACCTACCCCATCACTTCTAGATTCATGTTTTGCCTGTGAGCGAGCTGTAAGTAAAAACCAAGGGTGGTTTCACTATTTTGAGTGTATGCAGCACTGCCTGGGGACCCCTCTAATATTGTGACACCAAAGTCCAATGATAGGAAAGATGTTCCTCTTTTGCCCACTCCACTGCTTTGGGTCCATGAGCAACACAACCCAAATTTCCCTGTGCCTCAAAAGCCTGTGAGTACAAAACATGGCCTTACTAACTACATAATTCAAACTCAACTTCTGCAAAATCCTGCCCACAGATCCCCAACCACTCCACCTCCATATTTTTAGGTATTTCCAGAGGACGTCTTATTATTCAACCAGATACAAATATCTGCCTAGTAGCACCTCAATCCTAATTTCACCAGTCCCCACGAGAAGACAAGATGGCAGTGAAGGGCATAAAGGTTTTCACAGAGCAGTCACCATCTGGTACACCACCAATGTACCAGAGCCCTCCCAGTACCAAAGCTACCTAGATCAAACACTCTTAGAAGTCTACTTTATCCAAGCAGTCGCTGGCTTCTCTCATAGTCCAAAGACACCCACTGGTCTCAGTTACTGGGACTGATCCTTAGACACTATTCAAAATGTAAGTCCCTCTCTTTTCTCTCCTCTAACCCAAACCTTTCTAATGGGATCTCTGGATGCTGCTTCTGATGGCAAACAAAAAGCATTCACACCCTCCACTCTCCCTCAAACCTTCTCATCTATCTTTCAGGCTGTAACTGAAAACTGGCTATTGACTGGGCCCCTTTCTGAAATCGCTCAGGTGTTGCTGATTCTCCTAAATCCCCCCCAATATCACCACTGTTTTGCACATTTATATAAAAATCAGTGTTTCAGCCAGGCACAGTGGCTCACGCCTGTAATCCCAGCACTTTAAGAGGCCGAGGCAGAAGGATCACTTGAGGTGAGGAGTTCAAAACCAGCCTGGCCAACATGGTGAAACCCCGTCTCTACTAAAAATACAAAAATTAGCTGGATGTGGTGGAACACATTTGTAATCCCAGCTACTTGGGAGGCTGAGGCAGGAGGATCATTTGAACCCGGGAGGGGGAGGTTGCAGTGAGGCAAGATCATGCCACTGCACTTCAGCCTGGACGAGAGTGAAACTCTGTCTCAAAAATAAAAAATAAAATAAAAAGAAAAATCTGCTGGGCATGGTGGCGCACGCCTGTAATCCTAGCACTTTGGAAGGCCGAGGTGGGTGGATCCCCTGAGGTCAGGAATTTGAGACCAGCCAACATAACAAAATCCCATCTCTAATAAAAATACAAAAATTAGCTGGGTGCAGTGGGAGGCACCTGTAATCCCAGCTACTTGGGAGGCTGAAGCAGGAGAATCGCTTGAACCCAGGAGGCAGAAGTTGCAGTGAACCCAGAAGGTGCCACTGCACTCCAGCCTGGACAATAGAGACTCCATCTTAAAAAAAAAAAAAGAAAAGAAAAGAAAAAGAAAATCAATGTTTCTCTGAGGATCCTGCTCACCAACCAGCAATTACCCACTGGTCCATTTCTCCATTTCCTCTCATTCATTGCCTGACTCTTTGTCACCTCTCTGATGGCATCCCTTTGGACAAACATTCAGTACTCCAGCCCCTCAGTCCTTCATCTCAATTACAAAGACATTTCCCTTCCATTCACTTCAGCTACCCACTTCCAACGTTACACCTAACCTTTGTCATCCCTAGGAATTGCTCTATCTCCAAAATGTTCACATCTCACTTTCTGACCCAACCTTCAATCTGTGCAGCTCTTATTATCCACACAAGTTCTTTGAATCTCATCACCAACACTAAGCTCCTGACTTCCTTCCATCCTCCCTCTTTTTCTCTTACTCAACCTGGATCCCATCCATTAATCACTACCCTCACTTTTGTCATCTCTGATCATCTCTGATCAGTAAAACCCCTACTCTAAATCAAACTGCCTCTGCTCCTATAACCACGTTGCTATCAAAGCTGTTGAAAAATCACATATCCATACAGACTGGAACCCCCAAATACTTGCCTTTTTTTTTTTTTTGAGGAGTCTGACTCTGTCGCCCAGGCTAGAGTGCAGTGGCGCGATCTCGGCTCACTGCAAGCTCTACCTCCTGGGTTCGCGCCATTCTCTTGCCTCAGCCTCACGAGTAGCTGGGACCACAGACGCCCGCCACCATGCCTGGCTAATTTTTTGTATTTTTAGTAGAGACGGGGTTTCACCGTATTAGCCAGGATGGTCTCTATCTCCTGACCTCGTGATCAGCCCACCTCAGCCTCCCAAAGTGCTGGGATTACAGGCGTGAGCCACCGCGCCTGGCCTGCTTGCCTCCTACTTCAACTGAGCCCTTATTGTCACCTGGCAGATTTATGGGTTCCTAGGCACACACTTCCCTGATCCCCACAGTGGTTATAAGTCAAGCCTTCTCTCCTAACCTCACATATCCTACAATCTCTTAAAACTTTCAGCCGGGTGTGGTGGCTCATGCCTGTAATCCCAGCATTTTAGGAGGCCGAGGCGGGCAGATCACAAGGTCAGGAGATTTGAGACCATCCTGGCTAACACGGTGAAACCCTGTCTCTACTAAAAATACAAAAAATTAGCCAGGCATGGTGGCGGGCACCTATATTCTCAGCTTCTCAGGGGTTGAGGCAGGAGAATGGCGTGAACCCGGGAGGCGGAGCTTGCAGTGAGCCGAGTTCGCGCCACTGCACTCCAGCCTGGGTGACAGAGCAAGACTCCGTCTCAAAAAAATAAAACAAAACAAAAAAAAACCCCTTCTATTATATTACTTCCCCAAACTCTGCAGACTATTATACTTTCTCATCAGGAAAACAAAAAGACATCAGATGGAATTACCTCAACTTCCTCCTGCCACCTTGGCTATACGCATCCTTGTTTATGGCACGAGAGTAGGTAAGAGTACAGGCTCTAAGGCAGATGCCTAGGTTAGAATCCTGGCTCTGCCACTTACTAAAGATTTGATCTGGGCAAGTTGCTCAATCTCTCAGTGCCTCTGTTCCTTACTGTACCCCCTAAAAAGCCCCTTCCCAATGGCATTCAAAATCATTTACACCATCTACCTCTTCTGTGAAGTATTTCCGGTATCTCCTAGCATCAAAGGATTGTTGTGAGTTAAATGAGATAACACACATAGACTGCTTCTAACAGTGCCTGGCACACAGTAAGCTCCCAATTAATGTTAGTCGTTTTTACTACTATCAGCATCCACACCTATTCTTACCTCCAACTGCAATGCAAGAGGCATTCTCTTCTTCTAAGGCAAATCCTTCACCGACCTTCTAGACGCCACCCCTTCAAGGGACTTGAACGTCAATTATTCATGTATAAACATGCTCAATTCTCACCAATCTTAAAAATAACCTTCCACAAGCCAAGTATCCCCATCTAGCTACCTCCTCCTCTCACATCATGCCTCCTCTACCCTTCATAATCAAATTTCTTTGTCCACATTCCCTGTATCCATTTCCCCAATTTTTATTAACTTTCTATTATGCGTTTCTATTATCCCACTGCAGTTTGAGTTCAGAATTCAATTCTCTGCCCAAATTGCTTTTGCTAAGGCAGTGGTTCTCAACAGGGAGCAATTTTGCCCCCTAGTGGCCATCTGAAGCCATTTTTTAGTTGTCACAACATGGAGAGGTAAGGGCTGCTACTGGCATCCAGTAGGTAGAGGCCAGGGATGCTATTAAACATCCTACAATGCACAGGGCAGCATCCCACAGGGCATTTTCCAACCCAAAATATCAACAGTATCAAACCCTGCGCTAAAATAATGTGTAACTATGTTGCTCAATGTAATGAATGAATGCCTTCTATCCTTTACATGAGGTAGCCTGGCTTAAGTACTTGATACTATTAGCTTCTCCTTTCCTAAAATTCATTCTTCCTTTGGGTTCCACTGACCACGCCTCACTGGCCGTTCCCATTCTAGTCTGTTTTAGGATCCTCTTCTGCTCATCTGTTAAATGTCAGTATTTCTCCAAGTTTCCTCCTAGGCTCTTCTCTTTCCATATATTGTCTCCAAAAACTAGAATCACCTGGGGCTCTTTTAAAACATGCCCAAGCCTCCGGGCACAGTGGCTCACGCCTGTAATCCCAGCACTTTGGGAGGCCGATGCGGGCGGAACATGAGGTCAGGAGTTCCGAGACCAGCTTGGCCAACATAGCGAAACCGCTAAAAATACAAAAAATTAGCTGGGCGTGGTGGTAGGTGCCTGTAATTCCAGTTACTTGGGAGGCTGAGGCAGGAGAATCACTTGAACCCAGGAGGCGGAGGTTGCAGTGAGCCAAGATCGTGCTACTGCACTCCAGCCCAGGTGACAGTGCAAGACTGTGTTTCAAAAAAAAAAAAAAAAAAAAAAAAAAGCCCAGGTCTCATTCACAGATGTGTTTTGGAGGTTAGGAACACTAGGAAGAAACATTTGGAAGGGAAGCTCAAAAGTTCTATTCAGTCCACATTTTTTTTAAACACAATTATTTTACATCCAACTGCAAAGGTCAAGTAGGCAACTGGGAGGGGAGAAGTCAGGACTGGAGATGTAAATTTGGTAGGCATCACCATATTAGATGATACTTCAAGCCATATCCTGGATAAGCTTGCCCAGGGTAAGGCAGATAATCAGGGGAACATGGCATTAAACGCTACTTTCTGAGCTGCAGAATTATGTCTCTACCTAGAAGTTTCATGAGCACTCTGAACTCAACACATTCAAAACGGAATTCCCATCTTGCCTGCAAAGCTGTTCCTTCCCTAATGAACAACATATCTACCCAATCACGCAGGCCAGAAACCAGACTCTTCCTTCTCCGCTATTTCTGACATCAAACTAAATCCTGTCAAATTTCCCTCTTGATTTTTCAAATCTAGTTATCTCCTTCCCTCTAGTCACTATCTGAGCCTCAGGCCAATATAATCCCTTACCTGGCTGTCTCCAGTCCAGCCTTCCCACAAGGCAGTCATAATCATCATCCGATGCCACTCAAATCAGATCATGCCACACTCATTTACCATCTTTTAATGACTCCCTGTTTGGAGGGAGGTAAAAAGTGAAATGCAAGGACCTTGTCACAGAGCTTGTTTACCTCTCCAGTCTTTTCTTTTGCATGACCACCCTTGAACTCTTCCCTTCAGTCACAAAGAACTACATACAATTCTCCTCAAGTGCAGATCCTGCTCCCCACTCTGTCTTAGCTCCTGATTTGTTCATGTCGTTTCCTTCTGGGAACACTATTTTCTTGCCTCTGTACTTAGTGAACACTATTTTCTCAGCCTCTGTACTTAGTGAACTCCTAGTCTTCCCTCCACATTCGCCTTTCCCTACTCCCATGTGACTAAATTTAGTGTCCTTCAAATCAGCCCTCTAAGCACCTTGAACTTGTTACTGGTGCACTTATCGACTATGCTTTCTGTTTACTTGGTCAGCAACATATCTAGAATCTGATCCAGTGCCTTACCCATAGTTAAGAGTAGAATAAATAGTTCTCTAATAAACAGCAAATAACATACATATGTTGCCATCTTAACCCCGGCTTGTAAATCCTTTCTTTTCCTTGGAACTTCATATTCCCAGCATCTAAAACACTCCCCTAAATAAATCGTTGTCAAGTGATACTAAATAACTATATCAAAATCACCTGTAAGCTTGATCTAAATAAGTATTTCCAGCCCTAACTCCCCATACCTCATTGAGCTCTGATCCAGCAGACCTAGAGGGCTGGGAATCTAGGAACCTAAATTTAACAACCTAGGAATCTAATTTTAACAAACTTCAGGTGATTCTGACTTGTCATTCCTGGGAACCACTAAACACAGTAGGAGCTCAATAAATATTGTTTAAAGTAACATTTTAATTTACTGAAGTATATAATTCATTTCCTAATTCTTTAGGATTAGAGTCTAATGTAACTGAGTCCTGAGTGTGACAGAACAATGCACTAGTATGTACAAAAGTCCACAAAAACAAGCAGCCTTTATTGCAGTATTACAAAACACTTTTCATTTTGGCAATATTTTACAACGCATTTAGCTCCAAGGGTTGGGGAGAAGGTTGGAAACTAAAGGGGGAAATCTCAACAGACATTTCTAAAAGAAAAACTGTCCCAGCCCTCCCACCCAAATAAAAATCCAAATGTCACTTAATTTCACTACCCAAGAAGAGGCCACGAGGAAAGCAGCAGGCAAAACTCTGGCAATTTCACTATGGATCATGTCAGAGACAAAGGAACATTCAAAACAGTCATCAGTATGGTCGGTTGCGCTGATCATTTCTGTAGTCGTTTCTAGGAATGAAAAATAAAGAGCCGGACTAAATTCTAATTTTCTACGAAGGGGGAGCATTAGACACTTCTTCGGGGTACTAGTGATTGGCATCAGCTAGACAATTTCTAAAGAATGACACCGTGCCTCATTTATTTCTATACTCCTAGAAGATACTTAAATGTCTAATTTACCAGCTTTAAGATTCACAAAGTTCCTAGAAGCTTTGCTTCACTCTCTTAAAAATTTTCCACTTAAAACTCCAAACCACAAATATTTCAGAAGATCAGAAACTGTCCCAGTTCCAGCACTCTAAATAGGAGAGTGGCATAGTGGAATGAGCAAGCACTTACATGTATGAATTCTGGATCTGCCACTTACTATGTGACCTTGGAAAAGTTACACTAAATGACTGACTCTGTAAAATGGGAAGTATACCTACTTCATAGGAATGACAGAAGGACTAGAACTAAAGAATATAAGAACACTTTACAGTATTGGCCATACAGTAAGCAGTGTTCAATAGATGGTAATTAGGTTACTCATAATTACTAATAGCTAAAAATTATATAGTGCTTACTCTGGGCCAGCAACTAGTACAACGTAATCTAATACAAGTCTAAAAAGGACGTCTTATTAGCCCCATTTTACAGATAAGAATACTGACACTCCAAAGGATTAAGTAACTTTCCTAAGATCACACAGCTAATAAGTGGTAGAGTTAGGATTGAAACCCAGACAGTCTGCTTCCCAACTTCATGCTCTTAACCATATTCTATACTAATTCTCACTGCCTTATATTGCCGCTGGCATACAGGTCCTTAGTATAATAATTGAAGTTACTTTCTATCATTGGTCTTCTTCTGTCTCTACACCATTCGTGTGCACAAGGCATTCCCATCAGTGGTTTTCATCTGGAAAAGTTATCAGAATCTCCAGAAAAACAACTGCAGGGTAGTATATATGATCTGAAAAAGAACCACCCTATGAAAGGTATGTTCCTTCACTTAGATTAGGAACTCCTGATTTACACAGTTTCAAGTTATTATCTCTCAATCTCAATTATCTTTATGAGAAAAAAAAATACACAGATACACCGAAACAAATAAAGATTTATGAATAAGAATTTCCAGCAGGTGGACAGGCGCAGTGGCTCACGCCTGTAATCCCACCACTTTGGGAGGCCGAGGTGGGTGGATCACGAGGTCAGCAGATGAGACCATCCTGGCTAACACGGTGAAACCCCGTCTCTACTAAAAATACAAAAAATTAGCCGGGCGTGGTGGCGGGCACCCATAGTCCCAGCTACTTGGGAGGCTGAGGCAGAATGGCGTGAACCCAGGAGGCGGGGCTTGCAGTGAGCCGAGATTGCGCCACTGCAAAGAATTTCCAGCAGGTGCTGTGGCTCACATCTGTAATCCAAACACTTTGGGAGGCCAAGACAGGAGGAATGCTTGAGGCCAGGAGTTTGAGACCAGCCTGGGCAACATAGTGAGACCCTGTCTCTACAGAAAATAAAAAAAATTGGCGAGGTGTGGTGGCACACACCTATAGTTCCAGCTACTTGGGAGACTGAGGCAGGAGTGTTGCCTGAGTCTAAAAGTTTGAGGTTACAATGAACTATGATCATACCACTGCACTCTAGCCTGGATGACAGAGCAAGACCCTGTCTGTCACTAAATTTAATTTTTATTGTCTCTAAAAAATAAAAATTAAAGTTAAAAAACAAAAAGTTCCAAAACAAAATTTTAGAAATTGCTAAGCAGGAAACTAAATCATCTTCTCCATCCTGAGAGAAATGGCAATGGGAAATTCAAGTTCCAAAAAATTGTTAAAAAGAAAATGTGGTTCAAATCCCCCAATCTAGGTGCAGTGAGATAAAAAGGTTAATAAACACATTCTAATACTCACCTTCCTCCCATTTTGCCTCCATAGCCACCTCGGTCTCCTCCGTAGCCCCCACCTCGGTCTCCTCCATAGCCGCCACCACTCCTGTCTCCTCCATAGCCTCCACTTCGGTCTCCACCGTAGCCACTGCCACCACCACGGTCTCCTCCATAGCCCCCCCGGCTTCTGTCTCCTCCATAGCCTCCTCGATCTCCTCCATAACCTCCTCGATCTCCTCCGTAACCTCCTCGATCTCCTCCATAGCCTCCTCGGTCTCCACCATAGCCTCCACCTCGGTCTCCTCCATAGCCACCTCGATCTCCTCCATAGCCACCTCCTCGGTCTCCTCCATAGCCGCCTCCTCTGTCCCCACCATAGCCGCCGCCTCTGTCCCCACCATAGCCACCCCCACTTCTGTCACCACCATAGCCGCCCCCACTTCTATCTCCGCTGTAGCCACCACCGCTGCTTCTGTCTCCACCATAGCCACCCCCACTTCTGTCTCCACCATAGCCGCCTCGGTCTCCACCTCTGCCCCCACGACCTCTGTAGCCCCTCTCTCCACCGTAGCCTCTCCCCCGGAAATCTGCAAGGTAGAAATGCAAACAATGAGGCCAGCAGAAACAACGTAAAGCCCCCTTAATGCTAGTCAGAAGATAAGCACGATGCAGATGCTATTAAAAGGCTGACCCACCTCCTCCTGAGGGACGAGAGTCCTCTGGTCTAGGCTCATTGCACTGATTGCAGGAATTCCTTCGAGCAAAGTTCATATTTCCGCATGACCTAAGAAAGGAGGAAAATATAATGCTCCTATATAGTTTCTAATGGACTCAGAACCCCTTTCTGTATCCTCCACAGCCCCAATCCCAACCCCTACTCTCACCAAAGTAAACAAGACACTTACGGATTAGGGCAAACCCAATCCCCACTTTTGGGGTCTCCACCTCTCCCTTGAAAGCCTCCACGACCTCTATATCCTCCACGGCCTAGGGGGATGGGGCCAGGGGAGAAAAATCAGCAGCAGATATTAACAAAACAGCAGAAAAGCATCAGATAACATAAGAGTAGATACCCATCAATACTTAGGCAGCACTCTGCAAATTAACCCCTTATACCAGGACTTTGTAATTCTTTGATTTGGGTCTTGTACTTAGTAAACAGAGGACCTTGAAAACAGACCCTAGGCACACAACACAGTGCAAATAATGCACTAGAAAACTTCAAAGTCCATTTTCTGTAATACAGGTTGAGTATCCCTTCCCCCAAATACTTGGGACCAAAAGTGTCTCTGATTTTGGATTTTTCATATTTTGAAATATTTGCCTTATACTTGCGAGTTGAGTAGCCCAAATCCAAAAACCCAAAACCTGAAATGCTTCAATGACCATTTCCTTTGAGCATTATGTCGGTGCTCAAAGTTTTGGATTCCAGAGCATTTCCAATTTCAGATTTTCAAACTTAGGATGCCTAACCTATACCTTACTTAGTTTGAGAATCTCCATGATGAAGATTAGGTGAGAAGACAAAAACTCCAAATGTAAGGATATGAATGCAAAGGCCACAGTAACATCCACCCACAAAACAGAAAAAGAAAAAAGGCAAGAATATGAATCCATTAGAAATAAAGAAGCTGGGCTGGGTGCAGTGGCTCACACCTGTAATCCAAGCACTTTGGGAGGCCAAGGCAAGCAGATCATCTCAGGTCGGGAGTTCGAGACCAGCCTGACCAACATGGAGAAACCCCATCTCTACTAAAAATACAAAATTAACTGGGCATGGTGGCGCATGCCTGTAATCCCAGCTACTTGGGACGCTGAGGCAGGCGAATCACTTGAACCCGGGAGGGAGAGGTTGCGGTGAGCCAAGAACGCGCCATTGTACTCCAGCCTGGGCAACAAGAGCGAAACTCTGTCTAAAAAATAAAAAATAAAAAATAAATAAAAAAAAAAAAGCTGGCAGTAACTGTATCAGGCAGCTTAAAAACTGGTCAGATTAATTACCTAATTAGGTATCATTAAAACAATTGCCTCGCCAAGCACGGTGGCTCATGCCTGCAATCTCAGCACTTTGGAAGGCCAAGGTGGCTGGATCATGAGGTCAGGAGTTTGAGACCAGCCTGGCCAACATAGTGAAATCATCTCTATTAAAAATACAAAAATTAGCTGGACATGGTGGTGCACGCCTGTAGTCCCAGCTAGTTGGGAGGCTGAGGCAGGAGAATCGCTTGAACCCGGGAGGCAGAGGTTGTGGTGAGCCGAGATCACGCCACTCCACTCCAGCCTGAGCAACAGAGTGAGACACCATCTCAAAAGAAACACAAAAACCAAAAAAAAAAATTGCCTCCTGATTTCCAAGTGAACAGCAAATCACAATACAGCTTTCCAAAGGGATTTCTACAACCATTTCCCACTACTTTCTTAGCTATTACAATATCCCATTTACCTAATATATTCAGTACCTGAACTCATTTTAAGATAGAGGGAAAAAGACCTAGCGAGAGAAAAAGCAGTAGCAAGTTCACACAAATAGAAACAGAGTATGAACTCAAACTTAAACCCTTGGATAGCATCCAGGACTGTACGCAGCAAGGATCTTACCTCGCCGCCCACCTCCACTTCCACCTCCTCTCATGAATTCAGGTCTTCTAGTGGCAAAGGACACTTTAATGATGTTGCCATGGAATTCTTTTCCTAAGAAAAAAGAAATCAGCTTTGAAGCAATGCTACTCTATACCTCCACCTGTCAACAAAAATGAAAAAGTCTTGGAAATTTTTAGTTTCAGAGGAGTAACTGACATGTCCTCACAGAAATTCAAATGCAAAGAGTCAAGATAACAGTGCTAAAAGTGACATTATCTAGTGAAAAGAGCATATCTGTCACTGGGAGACAGTCACTTCTTACTAAGCTTAAAAAAAAAACAAAAACAAAAAACAAGGCGGAGTGGTGTGTGTCTGTAGCACCAGCTCCCAACTACTCAGGAGGCTGAGGTGGAAGATCACTTGAGTCCAGGAGCACGAGACCAGCCTGGGGAAGGAGATGGTGTCAGGGGTGGAGAAAAAGGCCAGGTGCAGTGGCTTATATCTGTAATCTCAGCACTTTTGGAGGCTGAGATAGAAGCCTCACTTGAGGCCAAGAGTTTGAGACAAGCCTGAGGAACGTAATGAGACCCTTTCTCTGAAAAAAATTTTTTAATTAGCTAGGCATGGTGGCATGCGCCTGTAGTCCTAGCTACTCAGAAGGCTGAGGCAGGAGGATTACTTGAGCCTGGGAATTCAAGGCTGCAGTGAGCTATCATCGTGCCACTGTGTACTAGCCTGGAAGACAGTGTGATACTCTCTCTCGAAAAAAAAAAAAAAAAAAAAAAAGCTGGGCGTGATGACTCAAGCTTGCAATCACAGCACTGTGGGAGGCCAAGGAAAGCTTGGGGCTCAGGAGTTTGGGACCAGCCTGGGCAACATGGTGAAACCCTGTCTCTACAAAAAATACAAAAAAATTAACTGGGTGTGGTGGCACCTGTGGTCCTAGCTACTTGGGAGGCTGAGGTAGGAGGATCACCTAAGCCCAGGAAGTCAAAAAAAAAAAAAAGAGTCAGGTGCACATGTCTACCTGTTCCCATGGGGAAAAAAAAACTAAAACCTGTATCTAATATTTTTACATGGGAAAAAAAGCCAGCTGTAGAATATGTGAAGTACGGTACCATTTGTTTATTTAAGGGAATGAATACGTGTGCAAGTGCAGTAACATGTACCTATTTATCTACACATATGCTTACATGCATTGCCTACTGTGCTTACTAGGGGACACAAGACCACTGGGATTCAAAGGTGAAAAAGAAACTCATATTTTACCATATGCCCTTGGTACCATTTGAAATTTTTTTATCATTTCCAAAGTAATATAGTAATTGGTAACTTTTTAAAAAACAGTAGTAAATAAGAATTGGCAAGATTTGAACTATGGAGTTAGGTTTAAAAGGCTCATATGCCCTATGGGTAAAAGTCACTGTAATTTCTGAATATACCATATGCAAAAGACATAGCTTCATGACTCATTTCTCTCATTCTTATGAAAGCAGCAAAGTAAGAAAGAATGGACTTAGCCTTCAAGAGCAAGGTGATGAAGCCTGACAAATTAGTCTAAAAAAGTAAAGAATACAGAGATGGGGACAGATAGGGTACTACAATTTCATTTTTTTTTTTTTTTGATGGAGTCTTGCTGTGCGTCACCCAGGCTGGAGTACAGTGGCGTGATCTCGGCTCACTGCAACCTCCAACTCCCGGGTTCAAGCAAGTCTCCTGCCTCAGCCTCCTGAGTAGCTGGGATTACAGGCGCTCACCACCGCACCTGGCTGATTTTTGTATTTTTAGTAGAGATGGGATTTCACGAACATGTTGGCCAGGCTGATCTTGAACTCCTGACCTTGTGATCCACCTGCCTCAGCCTCCCAAAGTGCTGGGATTACAGGCATGAGCCACCACGCCTGGCCTACAATCTCACCTTTAAAGAAGTAAAAGAGCTGGCCCAGTGCGGTGGCTCACGCCTGTAATCCCAGCACTTTGGGAGGCTGAGGCGGGTGGATCACGAGGTCAGGAGATGAAGACCATCCTGGCTAACACAGTGAAACCCCTGTCTCTGCTAAAAATACAAAAAATTAGCCGGGCGTGGTGGCATGTACCTGTAGTCCCAGCTACTTGGGAGGCTGAGGCAGGAGAATGGCGTGAACCCAGGAGGCGGAGGTTCAAGTGAGCCGACATTGCGCCACTGCACTCCAGCCTGAGCAACAGAGCAAGACTCAGTCTCAAAAAAAAAAAAAAAAAAAAGTAAAATAACGCAATTATGTTTTTGGAAGATGGAGGTACAATAATCTTGAAACTGAAAGGAACTGCAAGTGTCTGTCAATCCAGCATAGTTAAGTACTTTGGAAAGAGTAGATCCAGCATGGCTGAGTTTGAATCCTGACTCTGCGACTTACTCTATGATCCTGGAAATTACTTAGTTTCTCTATGCATCAGTTTCACTCTCTGTAAAACGGGAGTAACAGGGCGTATGTCTCATAAGATTATTATGAAGATTAAATTGAGTTAATGCGTGTAAGGCTCTTAAAGTTGTGCTTAGCTCATAAACCTCAGTAAACATGCAGTAAGTGTTAATTACTATTAAATTAGGGTGCAATAAAAATGATGAATTTGTAACATGGGGATATGACTACCTTTAAATGTTAAATGAAAAATACCGTAAGACAAAACTCTATTTGGAGTATTACAAGATACATCTTAAAACACCAGAAGGAAAATTATTAAGAAATATTATCAGTGGCTACCTTTGAGTAGAGGGCTATAGATGTTTTACTCATTTCTTCTACTTTCTGTTAAAAAAAGTATCTCGGCCGGGCGCGGTGGCTCACGCCTGTAATCCCAGCACTTTGGGAGGCCGAGGTGGGCGGATCACAAGGTCAGGAGATCGAGACCATCCTGGCTAACATGGTGAAACCCTGTCTCTACTAAAAATACAAAAAAATTAGCAGGGCGTGGTGGCGGGCGCCTGTAGTCCCAGCTACTGGGGAGGCTGAGGCAAGAGAATGGTGTGAACCCGGGAGGCGGAGGCTGCAGTGAGCCGAGATTGCGCCACTGCACTCCAGCCCGGCAGACAAAGCGAGACTCCGTCTCAAAAAAAAAAAAAGTCTATTTCTTCTAAGTATGTATTAACTTTATATTTGAAGGGAAATTAGCCTAAATTTTACTTTATTTATTTATAGGGTTTTTTTTTTTGGAGACAGGTTCTCGCTCTGTTGCCCAGGCTGGAACACAGTGACTCAATCACAGCTCACTGCAGCCTCGACTTCCTGGGCCCAAGTGATCCTCCCACCTCAGACTCCTGAGTAACTGGGACCACAGGTGCACACCACCATGTCCAGGTTATTTTAAAAAAAAAAAAATTTTTTTTTTGTTTTAGTAGAGGCAAGCTCTCACTATGTTGCCCAGGCTGGTCTCCAACTCCTGAGCTGAACTGATCCTCCTGCCTCAGCCTCCCAAAGCGCTGGGATTATAGGCATAAGCAATGCCACCTGGCCTAAATTTCAAACTATAAAGTCAGGGGATGAGAAATCACTTAATGGGTAAAATGTACATTATTCAAGTGATAGATACAAGAAAACCCCCGACTTTACCACTATGCAATATATCCATGTAACAAAATGCCATCTCTGTACCTTTTAAATTTATTTTTTTAAAAAGAAAAAATAACATACTGTCAACCAGGCCAACTCTCTACATCTGTATCAGGGTAGCCTCATGCACAAGGCATGATATAAGGAAATATGCTAGACCAACAACGATAGAGCTCATCTCATTTCTAAAGGTACATAAAAATTCTGACCTGTATTCTTAATATCTGCAAAAGTAAACATGAATATAATCACTGTCACCCAGAGCATATTCTCACTTTCAGACTAGAAAACATTTATCCAACTTCATGCTGAAAACTATACGAATGAGGCATACCATCAAACCAGTCAATGGCTGCCTTAGCTGAAGGAGGGTCATCAAATGACACTGTTGCCTCCCCCTTTGGCTTTCCTGTGTCCTTGTCTGTATAAAGATTTATCATTGGTTTTCCGGTCTTCTTATTTGTCTGAGGAAAAACAGAAACACTTGGTGTTAGCATTTTTAAAATAAGTAATCATGTATCATTTAGCTAATCAAAGATTTATTTTTTTACAAGGAATTCACACATTCATACTATAAAATACTATGCACCTAATAAGTTACCTGTAGGTTTAGACAAGCATGACTCTCTAAGCTACACTAAGTGAAAACCAAGCTATAAAAATGATATAGTATACTGTTTTATCTATGTATAATTTTTTTTTTTTAATTGAGACAGGGTTTCACTCTGTCACCCAGGTTGGAATGCAGTGGCACGATCATACTCAATGTAGCCTCAAATTCCTGGACTTAAGTGATCCTCCCACCTCAGCCTCCCGAGTAGCTGGGACTACAAGCAAGTGCCACCACGCCCGGCTTTTTTGTTGTTGTAGAGATGGGGTCTTGCTATATTGCTCAGGCTGGTCTCAAACCCTTGGCCTCAAGCGATCCTCCTGCCTCAGCCTCCCAAAGTGCTGTGATTAAGTGCTGATTACAGGAATCAGCCACCACATCCAGTTTATAATTTCTTTAAATCCACAGAAATTAAATGTAGATAATGCTTCATGTAAATACGTAACTTTTTTTTGAGCTGGAGTCTCACTCTGTTGCCCAGGCTGGAGTGCAGTGGCACAATCTCGGCTCACTGCAACCTTCGCCTCCCAGGTTCACATCACTCTCCTGCCTCAGCCGCCCAAGTAGCTGGGACTACAGGTGCATGCCACCACGCCCGTCTAATTTCTTGTATTTTCAGTAGAGACAGGGTTTCATCGTGTTAGCCAGGATGGTCTTGATCTCCTGACCTTGTGATCCACCCGCCTTGGCCTCCCAAAGTGCTGGGATTACAGGTGTGAGCCACCACGCCCGGCCGTAAATATGTAACTTCTAAAACATTACACTGGGATTTGGCTGGGATAAGACAAGGGAGAATTTTACTTTTTCAGAACTCTGTGAATTCAGGCCAGGCATGGTGGATCACGCCTGTAATCCCAGCACTTGGTGGGAGGCTGAGGTGGGAGGATCACTTGAGCCCAGGAGCTCAAGACCAGCCTGGGCAATAATAGGGAGACTCCATCTCTAAAAAAAAATTTTTTTAACTAGCTGGGTGTGAGGACATGCATTAGTGGTTCCAACTACTCAGGAGGCTGAGTTAGGAGGATCACTTGAGCCCAAGAGATTGAGGCTGCAGTGACCCATGATTATGCCACTGTACTCCAGCCTGGATGCAATGAAGCAAGACCCTGTCTCAAGACAACAACGACAACAACAAAATTACATATTTTGTGTGTAATTAATTCCTTAACAAATTATAACTCCCAAAAAAATAAAAAAGTGAGTAGGCCGGGCACAGTGGCTCATTCCTACTGTAATCCTGGGACTTTGGGAGGCCGAGGTGGGCAGATCACTTGAGGTCAAGAGATCAAGACCATCCTGGCCAACACAGTGAAACCCCATCTCTACTAAAAATACAAAAATTAGCTGGGCGTGGTAGCGCCTGTAGTCCCAGCTACTCAAGAAGCTGAGGCAGGAGAATCACTTGAACCCGGAAGGCAGAGGTTGCAGTGAGCCGAGATCGCGCCACTGCACTCCAGCCTGGTGAAACAGTGAGATTCTGTCTCAAAAAAAAAAAAGAGTAATTCCACAGACACCAAAACAAGGGCAGATGTAAACTGATTTCAAGAAACTGCTACTATCTAAACATTACTAAGGCTGCTTCTAGTTGAAGAGATGAAAAACATATGCATGAAAATAGAGCAAAAGACGCTTTAGTGAACAATGAGCAATTACAAGATAACGTATTATCTCTAGCATAAACATTAAATAACCCCTCCCAAGAGCTATAACAACTTGAATTTGCATATATTTCAGTCTATAAAATGTTCTCAGTAACTCCTTTATTTCTCACAGTTATAAGAACTAAGCAGAGACTAATTTTAGAGTCCTAAGATGGAAGCTAAAGCACAGGTAGACTGTGGAAAGGTAAACACAAGCAAGGAATAAAATCTTCATATATTCAACAAATTTAGCAAAGGTCTACAGACATAAACGAGCACGTGCATCACAAAATTTTAAGAGACAAGGCGTACTGAAGTATGTAGGCTTACTACATAGTCTATGTATTGTAATCAGAACATTAATTATGAAATTTTCAACATATAATATTTTTACTCACCTTGATAATTCCTATTTGTTTAAAGAACTCCCCAACTTGATCTGTAGACACACCCTCCCCAAGTCCTTGCACAAAGATTGTGTTGTTATCTGAATTATCAGATTCTGAATCTAAGAGAAAAAAAGTGATGGTTAATTTTACATATTCCTTGGTTATGACATTCTGTTCAGTAATCAAAGACAATAATTTATTGTCCAATATTCAATTGTTTCTATGACCAAAAGGAAAGGACCAATATAAGAACAACCTTATATAAACATGCAAAGTATTCACAATAATTATTTGGTTGATCAATTCTTACAACTAAATTTCAAGTAAAGTGGATCAAGTCCACACTATGTGAAATACCTATATACCAATTAAGGATGATCTTACAAACCTCACTCTTCAGATTCAGACATAGGGCTAAACGTCATGAAGAGATGGAGTTAGTTTAGCATTTCTTTCTCTGGAGAACTCTAATTCTTTATGGTTAAACATTTTTAAGATTCTCTAGTAGAAAATTCTCCACATCTGATACTTTGAACTTCCAAGCAAGCCACAAAGCAGAACTGCTGGTTTCCCATTCATTGCAATAAGCTTTGTATATACCAGAGTGCAGAGGCATCTTGTACATGTTACCTGACATGCTCACTTTTGGATTAGTACAACAAAGAAAGAAAGATATATAAAAATTCAGTCCATGAAGGGATAATTCAGAAATTGCCATCCACATAGAATACTTTGGCATCTTAATAAAAACGAAAGTTCTGATTTCAAATTTTTAGCTCAAATAGATTTTTAACCTCTAAATTGTAACTTTCAACAGGCTCCACAGGTAAATCTGTAGCCTTGAATTTCATTTAAATAAAAAGCCACAGAAAATTAGTGACCTCTACCCAAAATAAGACAATTCTCTCATGTATGAATTCAGGTTTCTTGAATTCACTAAGTCAGCACACTTAAGCAGACTACCAATCCAACGTAGGATTTTCTTTAATAGTTTTTCTACTTCTAATTCCACAATGATATAAATTCTTTCATTAATCTGATTTGCAATAATTTTAAATAATTAATGCTAACTAGCAGTAAAAATTCAAGTATTTCTTCACGGAAGAAAGAATATGGGAAAGCACAAACAGCAATTTTCCCCAGCAAACTGTCCCATCAATACTCCTGAATTTTTCTGACACTTCTTTAGAAATAAAGCTCCCCAGCCGGGCGTGGTGGCTCACACCTGTATTCCCAGCACTGTGGGAGGCCGAGACAGGCGGATCTCGAGGTCAGGAGTTCAAGACCAGCCTGGCCAGCATGGTGAAACCCTGCCTCTACTAAAAATACAAAAATTAGCAGGGCATGGTGGCGCGCACCTGTAGTCCCACCTACTTGGGAGGCAGACGCAGGAGAACTGCTTGAACCCAGCAGGTGGGGGTTGCAGTGAACCAAGACTGTGCCACTGCACTCCAGCCTGGGCAACAAGAGCGAAACTCCATCTCAAAAAAAAAAAAAAAAAAAGAAATAAAGCTCTCCAGTTCTGGCAGCACTATCAAATTAAATCTTCCTCCTGTACTAAGCCCCTCCAAACACACACTTTTCCCATCAAGGAAAAAAAAATTACATTTTCTTAATGGCAAAGTGACAAACCACCATAAACCTTACCAGCATCTGTTCTGGGTCCATAATCCCTGTGACCTAAGGGAAAAGAAAAGAAAAAAGAGCTATTTAAGGCAATTTATTTAAAATCATTAACAAAAAAATAGTAATAAACCAAGGCATGAAAAGTCAATACTTCCAAAATCCTTGAAAGTCAACCATCACAGATTTACAAAGTAAATATATAAATTATGTTTTATTTAAAGTTTAGGAAATCAAGATGAATGTCAACATTTCCTTTAACTTGTCCTAGACAGCACCTGCCACTTTAGCATTATGCTAGTATCACTTTTGTTAAGCTCTGGTTGTAAAGGCTGATTGGACAACCCTAATAATTTAAAAACACCATGTCAGCTACCTTTATAAGAACAAATTGTCAAAATCCAGTGAAGGTGTCATTCATTGGTCACCACAGACTCTTTCATGCAAATTCACTGTGTAGAAAACCCATTGGACTGTTTTGAGATCAACTTTGGCTTTTTAATGTTTACTTTGATATATATATGTGTATATATATATATATATAATTTTTTTTAAAGCACACAACACACACCAGCCTCAACAGAGTAAGAAAGGACTTTTGACTACATCTGCGGGATATTGGTGGCTTTTAGATTTATATAGCATTTCCACTGAAACATTTTGGGATACTCAGCACTTACCACCAAAATTTTTGAAGCCACCGCGGTCACCACCACTGCAGAGGAAAAATTGAAGAAATGATTTCTTCCTTAAGTCTCTAATGTGCTGAGCCCTGGGCTCAATCTACACTTAACTGTCACAAGTAGAGTGCTTAGGAAAACAGTAGCACCTCTAAGTTTTCAGTAAATTCCATTTCACAGAGTTCTAAATGTTGTTTCCATCTAAGTGTTTTCCCAAGGATCTATTTCCACAAGATGTCTTTTCAAGCTTATTACATATCTAATATACTCTTATTTCTAAATCTTCCCAACCCCAAGCCAAAGGGATACTATTAAACCATAACATAAAGCTGGAGGCACAGCATGAAAAATACTAAACTAGAGCAAGTATTTTTTCCAAAAGGTTATTATCTAAATATGAGAAAAAGAAAAAAGACTAGAAGAATAGAAAGCAAGGTTAAGATTTTGATGGTAGAACGGGAGAGAATAAAAACTTGAGTATTAGGATCTGCTATGATACCAAATAATGGATTTTATGAGATGAATTTTAAAAGTGAAATACAAATATACACAAAAGTTGAGACTGAATAAAAGCAGTCTTAAAATTTCAAATCATTCAAAACCCTTATAAAAGACTAAAAGAGCATCACTTAAAAACTGCCCTCCTACTCCATACCCGCTATACTACATCTCTTCACATCAGAGCTACGGAGGTTCATGCTGCCACATGCTCTGTACACTATCAGTAGTGCACATTACAGACAGCAGGCAACATATTCCAAACAGGACAACTTTTTTTTTTGAGACAGAGTCTCGCTCTGTCACCCAGGCTGAAGTGCAGTGGTGGGATCTTGGCTCACTGCAACCTCCACCTCCCAGGTTCAAGTGATTTTCCTGCCTTAGCCTCCCTAGTAGCTGGGATTACAGGTGCGTGTCGCCACACCCAGGTAACTTCTGTGTTTTTAAGAGAGATGAGATTTCACCATGTTGGCTAAGTTGATCTCCAGCTCCTGGCCTCAAATAATCCACCCACCTCAGCCTCCCAAAATGCCAGGATTACAGGCACGAGCCACCGTGCCAGGACATAGACTTTTATCTGGCAAATCAGAATCACAAGGACAGTGGTCCTTGTGAACATGGCTTTACGTAAGAAATCTAAGGTCTCTCTTATCAAGAAACTCTTTAAATACCCATCCAATAAAAGCTTGTTTCTCTTAACTGAATTCTGTAATCCTTTAAGATTCATATGCTAACATGGCAATAAAAACACTCAAAAGTTTTCTGATACCAGATGTTCTACTACTACTGATCTTATTCTACTATAACCCAAGAATCTAATCTAAAATACTGAAGTCTCTCACTGCTTAGAAATCTCTGCTTTACGGATACCAATCTTATGGGGGGTGGGGGGAGGAACCCTCAACTCTAGTGATTACCCTACCCTATAAATGGCTTTTCTGAGCCACACTGAGATAAAACACTCTGAAAAAAAATTCTCCCTTCTTAATAGATCCATTCTATTTCACTATGAGGTAAAAATATTTCCACTTACAGCTGCCTTAGGTACAGACACATGCATTTTAATTTGTTGTTACTTTTTATATGATTTCCAGGATGCCTTTTTAAGCAGGAGACTAAGGCTATTTCAAGGCAATATAGACAATATGAAACTCAGGCCCTTCCTATACAGTTTGCCACTGAATTTCTAAGACTCCTACTTCAGAACAGGCAGTACTAAAGCCCTCCCTTTACTTCTAAATGACATGTATATCACTGCTTAACTCTTTAAGAAAGGGAAGCCAACAGAGTTGAGATTAAACTGCTGAAAATATTATTAATGGAAACCAAGGTATCTCAGAGGTTTTTTTTTGTTTTTTTTTTCCCAGACGGAGTCTTGCTCTGTTGCCCAGGCTGAAGTGCAGTGGCGCAATCTTGGCTCACCGCAAGCTCCGCCTCCCAGGTTCATGCCATTCTCCTGCCTCAGCCTCCCGAGTAGCTGGGACTGCAGGCGCCACCACGCCCGGCTAATTTTTTGTATTTTTAGTAGAGACGGGGTTTCACTGTGTTGGCCAGGATGGTCTCGATCTCCTGACCTCGTGATCTGCCCGCCTCAGGCTCCCAAAGTGCTGGGATTACAGGTGTGAGCCACCACGCCCGGCCTCTCAAGAGGTTTTTTAACTCCAAAAAGTGATAGAAAAGAACTTAAGCCCACGTTCTTATGCCAGTAGGTTAAAGTTCCGAGGATAAAGATGACTTTTAAAATGGGAAATTGGAGGTCACTGGGTTCACGAATAAGTGCTAGAAGAAATGCCTCTTACTTTGTTGCCATCTTAAGGGAATACCAAACCTGGCCACAATGGATGGAAAACATGCAATTTCATACATAGCTAGTTCCTATAATTTCCATTCTGGCCAGTAATATAACTTTGAACAACAGAAAAAGGACATACCCCTGGCAAAAATAAAGGGATATAAAACAAATGACATTTAAATAGGTTTATGATTTCCTATTCCTCCATATAATACATTTGAACATCATCTTTTTTTTTTTTTTTTGCGACGGAGTCTCGCTCTGTCGCCCAGGCTGTAGTGCAGTGGCGCGATCTTGGCTCACTGCAAGCTCCGCCTCCTGGGTTCCCGCCATTCTCCTGCCTCAGCCTCCCGAGTAGCTGGGACTATAGGCGCCTGCCACCACGCCCGGCTAATTTTTGTTTTTGTATTTTTAGTAGAGACGGAGTTTCACCGTGTTAGCCAGGATGGTCTCAATCTCCTGACCTCATGATCCGCCCGTCTCGGCCTCCCAAAGCACTGGGATTACAGGCATGAGTCACTGCGCCCGGCCTTGAACGTCATCTTTACTGTGCATTTCCTTTGAAAATAAAGCAGCTGAAGATTTCAACACATGGCCATAAATTTGGAAATACCATAGTACACTGGAAAAAGAACTAGTCTTCAAGAGACTCAGGGTACAGTCTTAATTATAACTAATCAATCTTGAAAATCTGGACATGTCAGTGGTTCTCCATAAGCTTCAATCTCCTTAACAAAATAAGGGTCTGTCCCCTTACTAATCAAAACGTGATGGAATATAAGCGTAAGCATAGCCTGGAAGGTTCTGAGAAAAGCAGGATCTCAGGCCCCACCCTAGACCTACTGAATAAGAACCTGCATTTAATAAGATCCCCCAAGTAATTCATATGCACATTTAAGTCTAAAATGTCTAGACATTTGGTTTAGGCATTGATCTAGATGATCTGTAATTTTATGCAAAGCCTTCTTTCAAGTTCAAACGTTTCAATCATTTTCTCTCTCCTTATTAGAAAATTATCCTTTTTAAGGAATTTATTAAATACAGAAAATAACCTTCAAGTAGTACTATTAGATATTAACAGAAGATGTGCCTGAGGTTAACAATCTTTCTTTCAAATCTGCATTAATGTTACAAGTCCCTTTTCTACATGCTAAGGCAAATCAAGACACAAAGGTACTTGAACATCTATGAGTCAAGATGTTGACACAACAAATTTGCTTTAATTCCCAGAAAAAGCAGAAAACATTTACACATAAAGAATTCCTGAAGTAGCAGAGATATTTAACAGGGACATAATATAAGCATACTCAACTTTATTGGCAGAGTACCCCCTGCATAAGAAAACTAGCTGG
This sequence comes from Pan troglodytes, assembly GCF_028858775.2. Classification (NCBI taxonomy): domain Eukaryota; kingdom Metazoa; phylum Chordata; class Mammalia; order Primates; family Hominidae; genus Pan; species Pan troglodytes. The sequence continues at coordinate 31,774,629 of NC_072417.2, forward strand.
TTTTTTTGTTTGTTTTTTGAGATGGTGTCTTGCTATTTTGCCTAGTCTGGTCACGAACTCCTGAGCATCAGTGATCCTCCCACCTCAGCCTCCTAAGTAGCTGGGACTACAGGTACGCGCCACAGCCCCCAGCTAGTTGCATATTTTTTTTTTTTTCTGAGACAAGAGTTTCGCTCTTGTTGCCCAAGCTGGAGTGCAATGGTGCAATCTCGGCTCACTGCAACCTCCAACTCCCGGGTTCAAGCGATTCTCTCACGTCAGCCTCCTGAGTAGCTGGGATTACAGGCACCTGCCACCATGCCCAGCTAATTTTTGTATTTTCAGTAGAGACGGGGTTTCACCATGTTGGCCAGGCTGGTCTTGAAGCCCTGACCTCAGGTGATCCACCTGCCTCAGCCTCCCAAAGTGCTGGGATTACAGGCGTGAGCCAATGTGCCCAGCCATTGCATATTCTTGACCCAAACACAGACAGTTTCCCCAAGTTCAAAACCACAACGAGCAGCCCACACGAAGGCATACTCTGAGGGTTCTTTCACTGTTACAGCAGTACATATTTCGAAGAGACAACAGATTCCATTTCAGATGCTTCTCAAGAAAGAAAAAGTTCTTTGACAGAATCTCTACTCCAGGTCTCTCTCTCTCTTTTTTTTTTTTTTTTTTGAGATGGAGTCTCGCTCTGTCTCCCAGGCCAGAGTACAGTGGCACGATCTCGGCTCACTGCAACCTCCGCCTCCTGGGTTCACACCATTCTCCTGCCTCAGCCTCCCGAGTAGCTGGGACTACAAGTGCCCGCCACCACGCCCGGCTAATTTTTTGTATTTTTAGTAGAGATGGAGTTTCACCATGTTAGCCAGGATGGTCTCGATCTCCCGACCTCGTGATCCATCCGTCTCGGCCTCCCAAAGTGCTGGGATCACAGGCGTGACTACCACGCCCAGACTCCAAATCTTTTAATTAAAAAAAAAATAAAAATAAAATAAAAACCTAACTATATCTATTTATGGACTAAAACTGCCAAGAAGTAAAAGGACAATGCAGGAATCTCTATTCTTAGAAAATTTCACTAACTAGAGAGAAAGGACTTAGCTAAAAATGGAGAAAAGTTAGCTTAAAAACCCATGCTGTGCTTGGGTTTTCAGACTACTAAATCCAGAATACAATTTTCTGAGTGTGAGGAAAAGACCAACATTAATTCCACATTTAAGTGACTCAATGGATTTAAGTACTATTCTCAATAACAGCTGTATTTACATTTTATTTCCTCCTATGTCTTACATGCATGGTAAAAAGGCTTTCTGGATTCAGCATTTATCAACATCTCAGGAGGCCAACAATCTATCATTCTAGAGCTGCACTGTCCAATACAGTATCCACTATCTACATGTGGCCTGTTGAGCACTGGAAATGTAGCCAGTCTAAATTAAGATGTGCTCTAAATGCAAAACACAAAATGGATTTCTAAATTTTAATATGAAAAAAGGAATGTACAGTACTTTTTTTTTTTTTTTAAACATTTGAAGAGGTATGGGGCGGAGGGGGAAATGGAATTTGACAGGCTCACTATTGCCCAGACTGGAGTGCAGTGGCTATTCATAGGCACAATCATAGCTCACTGCAGCCTTGAACTCCTGGGCTCAAGCAATCCTCCTGCCTCAGCTTCCCAAGTAGCTGGGACTATAGGCGTGTGCCACAGTGCCCAGCTAATTTTCTCATTTTTAAAAGATGGCATCTTACTATATTGCCCATCTAGTCACAAACTCCTAGCCTCAAGCAATCCTCTTGCCTCAGCCTCACAAGTAGCTAGGATTACAGGCGCAGGCCATCATGACCAACAAAAAGAAATTTTTTATATTGATTGCATGATGAAATATTTTGAATATATTGAGTTAAATAGATTTTCTCATTTGTTTATCTGTGCTGTTTTCTTTTTAATGTGGCTATTAGAAAATTTACAATTAACTATATGGGTCACATTTGTGACCTCCATTGTATTTCTATTGGGCAATGCTGTGCTAGACTCACCAGAATGTATACATATTTTTATTTTTTAGACTGATGTATACAGTGCCCTTGTATACATGTGTATTTCTACGGCAGTTAACTGAATACTCTTTTAAGAGGGAGAAGATCCTCAAAAATCTGGATTTTAGGCTTGACACATTAAAGCCTGAAACAGCTACTAAATTTGATGGCATACTAATAATGAAAAGCAATTATTTATTAAGTTCTGGCAATTTTAGAAGGTGTTAATCACAATGCTAAAATTAAAAATCACTGGGAGAATTTATGCCCTTAACTTCTAGTCCACTAAGATGTCCATGTCAATTTTAGATGACAGTAAGAAATTTTCTTTTTTTTGCTACAATTGCTTTTTCAAAGAAAAAGATTAAGTTTCCTGTAGTCCCTATAATCTTCACTTATCTCTCTTTCACACTTGGAAAGCTGATGGTTTCTTTTTGACCGGGAGTTCTTCTTCTAGCCAGGCAATCACACCATCTGTAAGTCCAAGAATGTCCCATCCTTTACCTTATATCCAATCCTCATCCACAAATTATGCCCCTTCTTTTTTTTTTGCGATGGAGTTTCGCTCTTGTTGCCCAGGCTGGAATGCAATGGTGTGATCTCAGCTCACTGCAACCACCAACTCCCAGGTCAAGTGATTCTCCTGTCTCAGCCTCCCGAGTAGCTGGGATTATAGGCACCCACCATCATGTCCAGCTAATTTTTTGTATTTTTAGTAGAGACGGGGTTTCACCCTATTGGTCAGGCTGATCTCGAACTCCTGATCTCAGGTGATCCACCCACTGTGCCCTCCAAAGTGCTGGAATTACAGGCGTGAGCCACCATACCTGGCCCATGCCCCTTCTTATTTTAATATAAACCCGACTAATGCCAGATATTCTTCAAACAGCCCCCAAAAGAACTTTTTTTTTTTTTTTTTGCGACGAAATCTTGCTCTGTTGCCCAGGTTGGAGTGCAGTGGTGCGATCTCAGCTCACTGCAAGCTCCGCCTCCTGGGTTCACGCCATTCTCCTCCCTCAGCCTCCAGGGTAGCTGGGACTACAGGCGCCCGCCACCACACCCGGCTAATTTTTTTGTAGTTTTAGTGGAAATGCCTCGGCCTCCCAAAGCGCTGGGATTACAGGTGTGAGCCACCGCACCCGGCCAAGAATTGCTATTTTTAATTTGACTGAGAACACAAATGGGAGTGTTGATGAAGACTAATGAAAAATGTTCGGGTATTCTGGTACTTAAATGCAAAACTGTGTGGGGAAAAAAAAATCTTAAAACAGGGCATCTATATTCAAATTCAAAACATTTTATCCCAATAAATAAGCTAAAAAGCACATCTTTAAAAAGATGTTATGACACATAAAAATAATTTTATGTGTTATGACACATAAAAATAATATGAACTTCAGCCAGGCGTGGTGGCTCACACCTGTAATCTTGGGAGGCCAAGGCGGGCAGATCACGAGGTCAGGAGATCGAGACCATCCTAGCTAACACGGTGAAACCCCATCGCTACTAAAAAAAAAAAAAAAAAAAAAAAAAAAAAAAAAAATTAGCTGGGTGTGCTGGCACACGCCTGTAGTCCCAGCTACTCAGGAGGCTGAGGCAGGAGAACTGTTTGAACCTGGGAGGTGGAGGTTGCAGTATGCTGAGATGGTGCCACTGCACTCCAGCCTGGGCAACAGAGCGAGACTCCATCTCAAAAAAAAAAAAAAATTATATGAACTTTAAATTTCAGTATCCATAAATGAAGCTTTACTGGAACACAACCCTGTTTATTCATTTACATATTAATTACGGCTGCTCTGGTGCTCCAAGGGCAGAGATGAATAGTTACAATAGAAACCATATGGTTCACAAAACCCAAAACATTTACTATCTGGCCTTTCACACAGTTTGCCAACTCAATATAAAGAGTAATCGGCATCCATACGGATTTCTAAAAAAGGCCTTTCATGAACATCTCAACAAATAACAGAGTATAAGGCAAGATTGCAGATCCCTTCCTCACCCGATCTTTCCCCCACTGAAACCAGATCAGCATCATTTTGACCAACTAGATATTGGACTTCTGCATATGATTTTGTATTAAGGGGTATTAAAGGAAAATATGAAGTATGTTGCAAGGGGTTTATAAAAGTACTTAATTGGACCCCAGGGTTGATTAAGGTACTCCTTCTCTCCTTTGTCAGGAGGATCATTCAAAGTCCTTTCGATCCTCTAGTTACAAGATGAGTCACAAATGAAAATACATTTTTTTTTAATGTTTTTTTTTTGAGACGAAGTCTTGCTCTGTTGCCCAGGCTGGAGTGCAGTGGCATGATCTCGGCTCACTGCAAGCTCCGCCTCCCGGGTTCACAACATTCTCCTGCCTCAGCCTCCTGAGTAGTTCGGACTACGACTACAGGCGCCTGCCACCACGTCTGGCTAATTTTTTGTATTTTTAGTAGAGACGGGGTTTCACTGTGTTGGCCAGGATGGTCTCCATCTCCTGACCTCGTGATCCGCCCGCCTCGACCTCCCAAAGTGCTGGGATTACAGGCATGGGTCACCATGCCTGGCCAGTGAAAATATATTTATAATGACTTCCCTACCTATCCCCTATCTTCTTCCTCCATTCTTAGACACAGTGATAGTTTAATAATCGATTAGGATGTAACTGTAATTTCCTTATGAAGAAAACTAAAGCTATGATGTACTATAAAACATATAGCATTTCAAGGCAGCCAATTATCCAAAACATATTAACTGGTAAATTAAATATACCTGTTGGTTATCTTGTTTGGAACAGGAGGGAGGCTATTATTAGGTAGAGAGTAAGCACCATGTCACTTTACATAGTCCATTTATATCCACATGATGGCAGACTGCTCTTTGACAATGAAGAAGCATAGAATTTATTTGTTTTACTTTGGTAAACTGACTTTGGCTATCAACAGACTTAATGTCCAAGTCTTATAACACTTTTCAAATATGTTTAAAATTTAGTTTTTCCAAAAAATCAAAGCACTGTACACTAAAAATAGAATATAAGGCAGTGAAATCAAATCCTGGCTCATTGAAGAAATCACAGTCTGTGGGCAACTGGTTGTTTCTCAGGTCACCTCAGGGGACAGATGATCCCTAAGGTGCAAAAGAATGAACTGGTGCTGATATATGACTGATAAGTTTCTGTAACGGGCCACTGACCATTTCAATTCCCAAGGAACATAAATTACCTTTTAGCCTGTGTATTTACACACAAATATGCAACCTGCAAACTTCTTCTGAGGACAGATGTCAACTACTTTTTCATTTTTTTTTTTTTTACAGTCAAAGTAGTAAACTTGCAGATATATCTAAAACCAATTTTCAAACCAGCTTCATAACATATGCTGTAAGTAAATAAATACCAAAACCTGATAACACTAGCATGGAGAAAAGAAAAGCTGAATTAAAAAGACATTCCTTTACACAACTTAGTCAAGACAAAATACACATTACTATGTGATGTTACACTAATTATTCCAATAATTATTTACTTAAGAAGAGGGACAAAACAGTTTTGTTACATTAAATCTTTCTCTTATTTGCCATCCCCACCTTTCTACTCCATTACTGCCTCCTAATACTTTCCCTTCCCAAGGAGATTCGAGATTAAGAAATAGCCTCTGCCCCTCAATCCAGAATTAACTTACCTTTTATTTTTACATACAAACACTGGATTTCCCAGAGTCGTCTTTTAAAGGAGTTAAGATTCTAGCTCTGGCAGGAAAGTCAAGTGATTTAATCGCAACCATAGTTGTTTCTCTACTGGTGTTTAACATGTACCACATAAACTAACTACTAACATAGCCAATTCTAAGGTCATTTATGTGAGATATTAAGACTGAAAATACACTTTTAATTTCTGCCTTTTTCTCCAATATATAATCCCTTTTTAAAGTCTCTTAACTAAATTAGATGCTGGAATTGATCCAGCCAAGTAACACCTTAAAAAAAAAAAAAAAGAGGAAGAAGAAGAAATGTAGGCATCTTTATCTACATACTTACCTTGATCCTGTCATAGGACCTCTTCCATCCTTGTCATATCCCCCACGCCCTCTACCTCCTCCCTGTGACCCGCCATATCCTCTATTATCTTCTCCATACCTACTCACATCACGACGGTCATCTACAAAAAAGAAAATATAACACACAAATAACCACTCTCATTTCTAAAGCTTCAAATAACAATGTTAAATGGCTCTTTAGGCCACACATATCCTTATAGAAAATGGCACATGTGCACACAACTCAAATGCAAGTCATCATAAAATCATCTGGAATTACATGTTTTTGAGAATTTTATCTGTGTCAAATTCCATTCTGCTGAACTGACATGGCAAAACAGTAATGTGGAACAGTATGAGTTAAAATACAATCTTAGCTACAAGAACCTTAGTAACTTAGATGAAAAGCACGACCCCAATCTTTTTTTTTTTTTTTTGAAACAGAGTCTCGCTCTGTAGCCCAGGCTGGAGTGCACTGATGCGATCTCCGCTCACTGCAAGCTCTGCCTCCCGGGTTCACGCCATTCTCCTGCCTCAGCCTCCCGAGTAGCTGGGACTACAGGCGCCCGCCACCATGCCCGGCTAATTTTTTTTTTATTGTATTTTTAGTAGAGACAGGGTTTCACCATGTTAGCCAGGATGGTCTCGATCTCCTGACCTCGTGATCTGCCCACCTCGGCCTCCCAAAATGCTGGGATTACAGGCGTGAGCCACTGCGCCCAGCCCCCGAATCTTAAAAGTTACCACTTTCTTCACTTCAGAAACATTTAAATGTAAATTGAGCATGGACAAGGAATAACTGAATCTTCAAACTGAGAGAAGATATTTAGTGAATGTGCTTCCACTTTTACTTATTTACTTATTCATTCAATTATTCAACAAGCACTTACTATTTACTATTCAATTATTCAACAAGCACTTACTTACACTTACAATTATTCAACTGAGCACCTACAATGAACCAAACCATGTACTAGGCCTTAAAGGTACATAAATAAGTACCCCAAATCAAGTACAACACCAACACCAAAAGAACTGGTACCAGCAGTATTGTCAAGGATCAGAGTTCACTGAGACAAATTCACGTAATCAGCCATCAAAAGTCATGACCATCTGAGGGCCTCCAAGTTCAGAAGTAGAAATCCGATAAACTAGTTTTGATTACCATGACAGGGAACATATCTTCAAGGTTACCCTAAATTTTTACAAACAGGTGAAATCCTCTGTGGTTCTTTTAATCGAAATTCATACAAATAATTCTGAGAGGGGGAAAAATAATAATAGAGGTCAGTAAATCTTACCTTGTGTGTGGTGGCTGTAGTTTTCCCTTTGTGAATGATAGGACTGCTGGTTTTGACTATAGGAATCATGCTGCTGATCATAATTTGACTGCTCATCATATGAGCCTTGATGTTGATCATAGCCTGACTGCTGGTCATATGAATCTTGTTGACCATAGTCTGGCTGGTCATAGGAAGGTGCTCTTCCACCTTGGCTAAATAGAAATGGAGAACTTAAGAGACTTTATAGGAAGATTACATTTGCTGTAGCAAGTTGGCTGAAACTGATGTTAAGAGTCCTGACCAGTTAGAGACATTAACCATATTTATGACTACCTTCTCATGGTAATTAGTTATCTGCAGTCTCCTGGAATTCCCTGCGAAAGACGATTCTGCCAACATTGAAGAGGTGCCACATTATGAAAAAAAATGTATCTTTGAAAACTGCAGTAAAGCAAAAAATTACTATGGTTTTTTACTATCTCCTTGAACTTTTTTTTTTTTTTTTTTGAGACAGAGTTTCACTCTTGTTGCCCAGGCTGCTGGAGTGCAATGGTGCGATCGTGGCTCACCGCAACCTCCACCTCACGGGTTCAAGCAATTCTCCTGCCTCAGCCTCCCGAGTAGCTGGGATTACAGGCATGTGCCACCACGCCCGGCTAATTTTGTATTTTTAGTAGAGACGGGGTTTCTCCATGTTGGTCAGGCTGGTCTCTAACTCCTGACCTCACGTGATCCACCCGTCTCGGCCTCCCAAAGTGCTGGGATTACAGGTGTGAGCCACCGAGCCTGGCCTATCTCCATGAATTTTTAAAAAAAAGTAAAAGATGCTACAAAGTACAGTAATATGTCTGACTCTTTAATAAACATGCCACAAGAGCTGAGTCCTTTTAATAGTTACAATGAAAGGCTCTATATCACTGAAGTTTAACAAGTGTCTTCTCTTAAAATATTTTTAGATCTTTTCTCTTAGAATTATCTTTAGAACCTATAGTACAGTCTTCTAAACATCTTCAGTGATAGTACATTTTAGAAAACAGTAAAAGAACCTGCTTTGTAACACAATTTTTTTTATCTGAAAAAAACTCTATCAGGTAATGAGACTGCTTATTCTAGCAATTTGAAAGGAAAATTCTAAGTATCTTCAGAACAATATTACTGTATTAATTACATGCTCTCAGAGTGGGAATGTTAAAAAGGCAACATTTAATTGGATTTGAGTTCCAGTAGGTTTACTTATTATAAAAATGGGCTGGGGGGGGACAAAAAAGATCTCATAACTTAATAGTTACATTTTATTCTTCACCAGAGGATCAGAACAATCTAATAAAAGATCAGTATGTTCCCTAACTCCCTGTCGAAAGCACAACACAACCACAGTCCAAACCCTAGCACTTTAAAATGGCTGTCAAATCAAACTTAACATTTCTTTTCAGACTATATTTATATGTCATGCTTCCAAAAATACATCATTTATAAAACGATTCTCCTTAAATTTAAAACTAACCAACAAGGCTTGAAGAGTTATTTCTCTTAATGTAGTATGCCTTCTGGATATTATTCCCTACATTTGTACTCTACTTTCTACTTTTCAAAACACTCTCACATCTGTAAGGGTGATAATTTGACCTCACCAATCTTTCCTCAATGCTTTTATTTAATTTTCACTTAGAATAAATGTCTTCACTGTAGAAAGAAAACACTAGAGACCTCAGTTTTTAGCCACGTCACTTGATAGGCCAAATAATTCTTTACCCTCTGTAAAATGGGAATTACTGACACTATTTCACAGTGGTATCTGAAGATCAATCACATTAGAGAATGCAAAAGCATTTCACAGAATGTAAAGCACAATTTTTAAAAAGTAACTTGCTATTAAGTAAATAGCATAAAATTAAGTACCAGCTCTTTAAATCTGAAAGGTAAAAAAACTTTATAAAACCTGAAATTTATCAGTAAATATTCACCTACATATATCAACAAAGAAAACACATTTTAGGGTATCTGATATATGCGTAAGTTTTGACCCTTTTAAAAAATATTTTTGTCCCTGAAAAGTTAATATATTCACATGGTTCAAAAATAAAATGGAAATTTAAAAACAGATATTGAGAAGTCTTATTCTAAAGGCAGGTTTTTATTTAATCTCAGGGATAAAGCAGAGGTCCAAAATTTTCTAACATTTTTAAGGACATCAATTTATAGCTAAACAATGATTTCACAAATACATCATAAGAATCAAATGACAATGCTATTTCCACATTCTCCATAATATACAGTTGTAAAATCCACACTCCATTAAAATTTCCTTAAAAAAAAAAAAAAAGTTTAAAGCTAGGATTTTGTTGGTTAAATCTGTTTAATATCAGTGTTATTTCCACTGCCCAAAACAATCTCAGTACTTTACTATTTCCTTACCTTCCTGATGATTCCACGTTTTGCTGCTGTCCCTGGTTATTATATGGTTGCTGGCTATATGAGCTCTGCTTTTGATTCTCATAACCACCATAGGACTGTGAATAACCTAAAGATTAGATGAGTATATCATTTAGTGAAGGCTCTGATTTTTCAATCTCTGAAACAACAAATTTAACAAACTAGTCCAACCTGACTGACTTTGTCCATAACTGGAGTAACCGCTGTAGTTCTGTCCATAAGAGGAATCAGTCGTTTGCCCATAGCCAGAATAGCTCTGAAATTTAGGTAAATACTCAAGTTTCATCACCTACTTAAGATAAAAATAACTACTTATGAAGAATACAATTTATATTTCAACCTACTTGTGATGCTTGTCCATAGCCTTGGTTGCCTGGATTTCCATAGGTAGAATAACTGCAAAAGAAAAATTCAATACTTGAAAGAAATGTGTAGAAATTTTAAAGTTTAAATGAAGACCTTGCCTTCATTTTCAACTTTCAACTCAAATACAAGCTTCTTTGCTGAGAAATCATCAATCTCCCTGTCTCTAGAGTCTAAATTGAAAGGTGACGATCAAAGACTGTTAAAGAAATACATGAAGTCACTCCCAGATCTCCTGAATGTGAAACAAATACCCAAAGTTTTGTTTTGACAATCTTGCAGAAATAAACAAAACTTGGTAAGAGCTAGAAAATTCCAAGAGAATTATGCTTGGGTATGGGGGGAATAAAAACTACATAGCAAGACTTATAATAAATACCTGAAGCACAAAAATGATGACTACACAAAAAATGAACACCTTACTCAATTTAATCACATCTTGACAGATTAATTTTTTCCTACCATTTGCCTTAGTTAAATGGCTTTAACTTCCTAAAAGATGCACAGGGAGGCACTAGAAGTCCAGTTTAAAAGTCTCAATAATTAGAGGCATGTTTATCCCCACAGTACAGTCATTGAATGAAATTATACCGTATCCTCAGTATTGTAGCAGGGCCTGGCACATAGCTCAATAAATATTTGTTGACTGACTAAATAAATGTACCCTCCTGGGATCTGAATATTAATTTTATAGTATATAAGCTCTAACAAGTCAGAAACAAACTTTCTGAATCTATACTATGACTTTCTAATATCCAAAGAAAACTAAAACACTTGCAAAATTTTTTATCATTTTAAAGGTATCAAGTGCTAACAAGATTCCTTAACTTTTGAAAATACATTTCACCAAATAAACATTTTGCTAGATACCTACTAGGAAGTTAGCACTATCTTACGAGATCAAAAAAGTCAAATCAGTTTTGTTTTTCAGGAAGCTTAAAATTTGACAAGATATCTGAGGTGCTATTCTGAGTATCTTACACTGAGCTGTAAAACATTTATCCTATAAGTTGAAGGCTGTATTTTGGTAAGAGAAGCCCACTGCATATATACACTCACATAAAAATAGAACTTCCTTTTTACTGTGAGGATGGTAAGCACACTAAAAAAACGCTTAATATTTTTTATGGTATTTAAAAAAAATGTGCTCTGAAAAAACACATTAGCATATTATACACCGTTATAAAACGCTTTTTCTAAAAAAACTGTTGAGTTCAATTGCTTAAAAATTTTTTTTTTTTTTTTTTTTCGAGACAGGGTCTCGCTCTGTCACCCAGGCTGGAATGCAGTGGCATGGTCATAACTCACTGTAACAACCCTGAACTCTTGGGCTCAAGTGATCCTCCCACCTCAGCCTCCCAAGTAGCTAGGACTACAGGTACACACCACTATGTCTGGATAATTAAAAAAATTTTTTTTTTAGAGACAAGGTCTCGCTATATTACCCAAGCTGGTTTCTAACTCCTGGCCTCAAGCAATCCTCCCATCTTGGCCTCCCAAAGTACTGGGACTAGAGTCATGAGCCATAGCGTCTGACATTAAATTTCTTTAGTAATTGTTTCTTCCAAGAGATTTCCTAAATAAAACATAAACTTTACAATACCAAGGAGATTTGTTTTAATCTGTAGGAGGTATATTCATTGATGCAAACAGATTTAAGAAAAGGAAGAGGCCAGGTGCAGTGGCTCACACCTGTAATCCCCGCACTTTGGGAGGCTGAGGCGGGCGATCACGAGGTCAGGAGATTGAGACCATCCTGGCTAACACGGTGAAACCCCATCTCTACTAAAAATACAAAAAATTAGCCGGGTGTGCTGGCGAGTGCCTGTAGTCTCAGCTACTCGGGAGGCTGAGGCCAGAGAATGGCGTGAACCTGCGAGGCGGAGCTTGCAGCGACCCGAGAGCGCGCCACTGCGCTCCAGCCTGGGCGAAAGAGCGAGACTCAGTCTCAAAAAAAAAAAAAGAAAAGTAAAGAAAAGGAAGAAGCCCAGTAGAGTGGCACATGTCTGCAGTGGAGATTACAGTTACTTGGGAGACTGAGGCAGGAAGATCGCTTAAGCCCAGGAATTTAAGGCTGTAGTACACTATGATTTGCCACTGCACTCCAGCCTGAGCAAAACAGCAAGACTCTGTCTCAAAACATAAAGAAAAACAGAAAGGGAATAAATGTCTTACAGCACCTATTTACACTGACTCTCTTCACTCTGTGACAAGCTAATATTTAACTTATGACATCCAGCATCAAGTCTCAAGAGAAGAAGCTTGACAAAATTCACCTCAGTTCTACTCTTTCATATTATTAAAATGTATGTATACTTTACCTTTGCTGCTCACCCCCAGACTGACCGTAACTTCCAGAATCTAGAACACATAAAAAGAATTTTAAATCTTATTTAAAATTATGGTTCCTTCAAAGGCTGACTTTAGCTCATACAGAAGAAATGTGGTAAGAAAATGTAAAGAACTGCAGAAAGAAAAACTAACTCAAGTTAAATACTATGAAACAAGAAATTTGTACAAATAGTATTTACTTTTTACAATAACTACGTATTTGCAAACTACTATTCTACATGTGTGCTAGGGTCACAAGAACCCAGTGAACAAATGTAAACAGTGAAAATCCATTCTTTAAACAGACTCAAGACCTTAAGCAATATTATTATATACAAAAAGACATCTGTTAAAACTAATCAGGTCCAAAAAGGGGAAAGACATGCACTATGACATCCCCAGGATTACATCTACTTGAACATCCTTACCACCCCAAGATATACACCATTCCTCTGTACTGGACTGCTTTGGCTGTCAGCACCAACAAAAATATTTCCAAAGACTTGCTAAAAAAAAAAAAAAAAGCAGCTAAGTTAGTTGCTCTATTCTGATTTTACCAAGCTTTCAGGGATTCAGCCAATTGGCACAGCAAGTCAGCAATACCTGCTTGTAGCTTCAATTTAGCAATTAAAAAAATTATCAAGGGACCGGGCATGGTGGCTCACACAATCCCAGCACTATGGGAAGCTGAGGCAGGCAGATGGCTTGAAATCAGCCTGGCCAACATGGCGAAACCCCATCTCTACAAAAAACACAAAAACTAGCTGGGCATGGTGGCATGTGCCTGTAGTCCCAGCTACTCGAGAGGCTGAGGTGGATCACCTGATCCAGGGGCGGTCAAGGCTGCAGTGAGCTGTGATTGTGCCACTGCACTCCAGCCTGCACGACTGAATGACACTTCTCAAAAAAAAAAAAAAAAAAAAGTGGGGGTGGGGTGGGAGTGGTAACATAAAAAATAAAGAATTTGAACTATGAGCTTTTCTCAATACTTCAAAATGTCAATCATATCAAAAATTACTGAAGAGGTTCTATTTATCTATCCTTTAGGCTTTACTCAGAGTCAAATGAATGACCTAAGTATGTGACGCATAAGAGCAGTTTTTATGAAACGCTTTTGCAACTGCAAAAAATGGCTCTAAGTCGCAAACTGTTGACCATCAGGCCCAACCTCACTCAATTTGAAACAAAAATCACTGTTGTCAAATCGTTCTAAAACGCACCAAAACCTAATGAAATTTCTTTCTTCTTTTTAAGAGATGAACTCTTCCTGTCACCCATGCTGGAGTGCAGTGGTGCCATCACAGCTCACTCCTAGACTTGAGTCATTCTCCTGCCTCAGCCTCCTGCGTAGCTGGGACTACAGGTGTGCAGCACCACGCCCAGCTATTTTTAATTTTTAGAGATAGGGGCTCAGTAACTTTCTCTTTTTAAAATTTAATTATACAATATGTCCTTAGAACAAACTTTTTCATCCAATTTATATAACGCTACAATATGAAAATATTGCCACCGAATATAAGTGGGTGATACCAAATTTGCCACTTTTCTGCAGTAAAGCTCTCCAATTAGACCGAACAAGATTTTGTTTAATGCTTAATTTTAAGAATAGTAAATGAAGGCCAGGTGTAGTGGCTCATCCCTGTAATCCCAGCATTTTGGGTGGCCAAGACAGGAGTACTGCTTGAGCCCAGGAGGTCGAGGCTGCAGTGGGTCAAGATTGCACCACTGCACTCCAGCTTTAGCGACAGAACGAGACCCTGTCTCAAAAGAGAAAAAAAGTATTAAATGAAATCTTGACACAAACTACTACTTCTATGAATATGGAGGGCATAAAACTAGCTGAAATGAAAAAGAAAAAATTACACATCACTGCCAGGCCCATGAGAAGATAGCTAGAGTTGTAGCTAACCACCAATTAAGAAAAATCGGAAAAGAATACACAATCTAATTAGACCATTAAGAGATTAGATGCCTCTATGAAATGACAGGAAATCAGATTATCCCAAATCAAAGGATGAAAAGGGTTATGAGGGGGAAAACAATGAGTAAAACAAGGTATTTGTGGATGCATGAAGCTTTAGGTTAAACTATATCCTGAAGCATGGATGTAGGTTCTCCCAGTGACAAAATACATAATCGCAGCATATTTTCTTTAGGTTCAGGCAAAATTTTAGTAGGGTACAGCACATAGGTCCTGTAACCCCATCTCAAATCTAACAGTAAGGCCCTTAATCTTAACCCAGTCATTTCAGCCCTCTGAAATTATAAATCTAACTTCTTTAGCTGGCTAGCTTAAAAACTCCAAGATGATATAGAAATAAGCGTACTGACTAGTAAATCTGTCCCTTGGTATAAATCCTTGAGTGATAAAGTGCAGGTGTTTTATATTCATCAGAGAAAATCAGTTTATAGATTAAGGCATCCTAAACAACTGTTCATTGTGATTATTTGACACTTGTGCTTTGTGTCTGGACCTACGAATTTAAATTTAAAGTGCTTTTGAATTTCCAAGTGTATAGTTTTGATTCCCTTTGTGTTTTTTCCTAATATTCCACTGCAGCCAGAAAAGTTATATTATTATTCTTGGTATTTGCTCAGATTTCCTGTTTTGCTTTTCCCCCTTGGCACATGTTCCCTGTGTGCCTGAAAATAATTATGTATTTTCTAAATTTCAAGTGAATTCTATCAGTCTATAACATTATGCTCATTAGTTGTATCACTCATATTTTACTAATGTTTGGTCTAGTCTTACTAATGTTTGGTCATATTCTTACTGTTTGCCTGATCTATTAATTACACAAAGAGGTATTTTTTTTAACTTCCCATATAACTATAGACTTGTCAAGTTCTTGTAATTGTCATTTAGGTTTTATATATATACATATATATATATACACACACACACACACACACACACAACTTTTTTTTTTTGAGACAGAGTCTCACTCTATCACCCAGGATGGAGTGCAGTGACACGATTTTGACTTACTGCAACCTCTGCTTCCCAGGTTCAAACAACTCTCTTGCCTCAGCCTCCTGAGTGGCTGGGATTACAGGTGCCCACCACCTTGCCCGGCTAGTTTTTGTATTTTTAATAGAGATGGAGTTTCACCATGTTGACCAGGCTAGTTTCAAACTCATGACCTCAGGTGAACCGCCCGCCTCGGCCTCCCAAAGTGCTGGGATTACAGGTGGGCCTGTTTTCTGTATTTATTATTAGGCACACAAAAGTACAGGCCTATGTTCCTGGTGAATTTCCTTTTAACATTACGTCTGAACTTTATTTTGGCTAGTAACATAACTTAAAAAAAAAAAATCAGCTGGGTGCGGTTGCTCACGCCTGTAATCCCAGCACTTTGGGAGGCTGAGGTGGGCGGATCACAAGGTCAGGAGATCGAGACCATCCTGGCTAACATGGTGAAATCCTGTCTCTACTAAAAATACAAAAAATATGCCGGACGTGGTGGTGGTGGGCACCTGTAGTCCCAGTTACTCGGGAGGCTGAGGCAGGAGAATGGCGTGAACCCGGGAGGCGGAGCTTGCAGTGAGCCGAGATTGCGCCACTGCACTCCAGCCTGGGCCACAGAGCGAGACTCCATCTCAAAAAAAAAATCACCTTTTGGTTGGTGTTTGCAAATTGCTTGAGCTGAGGAGTTCAAGACCAGCCTGGGCAACACAAAAAGACCCTATCTCTACAAAAAATTTTAAAAATTAGCCGGGTAAGGCAGTGTGCACCTGTTGTCAGTCCCCGCTACTCTTAAAACAACAACAACAACAACAACAAAAAACAGAAAAAAGAAAATTCAAAGTCAATGGTTACTTTCTCTCTAAACTCTAATGGATAATTTCATTATTTTCCAGCTTCTTCAAATATTTAATTAGTCTGTTATTAATCATACCACTGCTTCCTATTTTCTCTAGTAGGTTACTGGTACTTCATAACCTGCATTTTTACATCAATGTATCTAGGTATGAATGTTTCATGTTTAAATCTAGTGTTCAATTCAAAATGTTCATTTACTTTGGAAATCAACTATTGATTCTTCCTCCATTTTCTCCTTCTCAATCTCTTATTAGATATATGACAGGAGTTTTTAATCTATTTCCCATGTTTCTTAATCTTTTTTTGCGGGGGGGGGGGGGGGGGACAGGGTCTCGCTCTGTTGCCAAGGCTGAAGTGCTGTAGGACAATCACAGCTCACTGTAGCCTCGATTTCCTGGGCTCAAGCAATCCTCCCACTTCAACCTCCCGAGTAGCTGGGATTACACATGCATACCGCCACATTCAGCTGATCTTTTTTGTATTTTGTAGAGATGGGAGTTTCATCATGTTGCCCAGGCTGTTTTCAAACTCCTGAGCTCACGCGATCTACCCACCTCAGCCTCTCAAAGTGCTGGGATTATAGGCATGAGCCACCATGCCTGAAATCTTTCATTTTCATATCTTATCCCCCTGAATTGAATGCTGGAAGATCACATCTACCTTCCACATCTGTGAGATAAGTCACATCCATCATATCTGTAATTCTTTCTTCTGCTAGGCCTGCTATTCCAACTTATTCACTTTTCCTAATTAATTCTAAACGTTTTACTTGATTCTTTTTCAAATCTATGTGGCTTGTTTTATTAACACCTTGATCTTTTTTTTTTTTTTTTTTTTTTTGAGACAGAGTCTTGCTCTGTCACCCAAGCTGGAGTGCAGTGGCTCAAACTGCAACCTCTGCCTCCCAGCTTCAACCAATTCTGGTGCCTCAGCCTCACAAGGATCTGGGATTACAGGTTCCCGCCACCTCACCTGGCAATTTTTATACTTTTAGTAGAGATGGGGTTTCGCCATGGTGGCCAGGCTGGTCTCGAACTCCTGACCTCAGGTGATCCACCTGCTTCAGGATCCCAAAGGGCTGGGATTACAGGTATGAGCCACCGCACCCGGCCAACCTTGATCTTAGGGTTGATTCCTTCCTTTAGGTTTATTTTAACAATTTTAAACATAAAAATATTCTCTCAGATAATCTGTTAGAGGCTCTAATCCTATTTGTCATTGACTCTCATTTCAGTGAAATGTTTCCTAAAGCTCTGCAATTTACTATGAACATATCTTTTGCAAGGCTTGCTTTATCTGAAATTCCTTGGGATCTAAACCGTGAAATTTCCTCCAGAAAATGTTATTCAGGTTTTTTTTTTTTTTTTTTGAGATAGAGTTTCTCTTGTTCCCCAGGCTGGAGTGCAATGGCACAATCTCGGCTCACCACAACCTCCGCCTCCCAGGTTCAAGCGATTCTCCTGCCTCAGCCTTCTGAGTAGCTGGGATTACAGGCATGTAGGATGCCTTAATTTTTTAAGTAGAGATGGGGTTTCTCCAGGTTGGTCAAGCTGGTCTCGAACTCCCGACCTTAGGTGATCCACCCGCCTCGGCCTCCCAAAGTGCTGGGATTACAGACGTGAGCCACCACGCCCAGCCGTTCTTCATGTTTTTAACAGAAACACCAAGGGTATTACCAGCCCCAAAACCATTTTTACGTTAATTTGTCTTAAAGTTTCCTGGAGCCTAAACGTCCATGCCACTTTGTCATCTCTTATGTTGGTACTAAGGTTTTTTCCAGTTCATTCCTTCACATAATGTACAGTCCTTTAACTCCATAACACATAAGTCTAGAATTTATGTTAAGAGTCTCAGTTCCCATTACCTGGCGTTAATGGTCCGTACGTTTTATCTCTGGTCCCTACACAGTTACTTGAGCAATAAAACCCAGGTGTCTAAAAAAGGTGTATGCCCTCCTCTCCAGGGTAGCTGACAAGTTAGCTCTTTGCCTGCCATGCTGGCTCCTACTTCATTTTTGGCACTGGGGGTTTGTCCTTTCTTAGTTTTTGCATTTTTTTAAATCTTTGTAGATAGATTTTCAAGTTAATCGTGGTCTGCCACACTGCCAGAATGAGAAGTTATCTTGACTTTGTAATTTTTATGTGTGTAACTGATTTAAATTCGTTAAGGTGTTAGCTAATTCACGTTGTAAACAGTATTTGAATGTTAGACTCTGACTTATAATTTCTACAATTTTGATTTATTGATTACTTCAGTGCTTACACTTTATTAGGTTTTTTGGAGCGGTTGAGTCAATTTGATATATTAAATTTACATGTGTAGTCTGGAATGTTTAAAGGACTTAACTAAAATTATTAATGGCATTAGTTGTTTTGGGGGATTTTAATAAACATTCATCAGAGAACAAGTCAAAAGCATTATTTTTACACAAAGTCAAAGGTATTATTTTTATACACTTATTACAAAACATATAAATAGTATACCAAGCCTAAGAATATAACGAGTCTAGCTTTAATTAATTGAATGTTAATTTAAAAACAAGCGTCTAGTAAGTAGCCCCTTTCACACACCGAAAAGCCAATTTCGTATTTTAAAAAATACTCGAACTACAAAATAACAAATATCTGGTGTCTTAGTAACTTGAAGATCAATACTAATGATTAAGCCAGCTTATATGCTTATATGATACATGAAAAAGCCTGTATTTTACAAATAGCAAACCACAAAAACTTCAACTTTCCACAGAAGCCATTGTTTTATATCAATAATTATGTTAAAGATCAAGACAGGCTAAAAGTTTTTAATGAGGACTGAAGCCTTTAAACTTGGTAAATTTCTCCACGAGGGTAGAATTTTAATTTCTGTTTAAACCATGGGTAGATGATACACTCTTGTGAGGGTGTACTATAAGAACTTCTAAGGAGCTTTATCAGACTTCATCCCAAATTACGTACCTAGAAAAAGATGTACCAATGTCTACTTTGGAATAAGAAATTACTTCTTGTTTGAGCAAGGATTAAGCAGAAACTTTAAGAAGTGCAGTTTATAGCCTCTTATATGAAGTAGATGGGCACCCCTCAAAAACAAATCAATATCCTGGCTCCTTAAATATCAACATTAATCTAAGTAATGTATAGCATGCTCCTGTCCAAACGTTCCCGCTAATTTGTAGTCTTCTCAGATCGATGCTTCATTTTAGTCACACATTTCTATCCTGCAAGACCGGGTACCTGGGTTTTTTGTCTGGTTTTATAACACTAGGCAGGTTTGGCCTTACTCAAAATATAAGACTGCAAAATGCCTGTTTCACCTCAACCATACGGTTTCAGGAAATGTTCTATATTTCCAGCAGAAAAGTGGTATCTAACTCTCATGATGGTTTCTAGCAAGTGGATAGACACCTGGGTCTTTGCGGCCCGTGATGCAGCCTAACAATAGAGGACCCTGTGTGAACAGCTAGATCTGCTAAATCAAGAGGACATGCATGTTCTAGATTTTTTATTCTGGTTTAGCAGGATCCAAACTGGTTGTCCTGAAGAGACTAATGCCTCTCTTTCTCTTCCACACAATGGGTGGCCTCTGCCAAGTTAACTGCTTCGTGGGGGGAAAAAAAGATTGCCTTTCCTTTGGTCTGCATGTTTTAAGGTAAATGCCACATACACCTACAGGAGCTTATCAATAATAGATAGACAAGGCTCACTTTCAAACTCTTTCAGGAGATAAACTGGTGGGGAAGACGAATGGCAGGAGGGTGAAGAGGAAGCTAAATTACTATGCAAACACCCCCAACTCAAATCCAGGTGGTTACTGCAGAGTGAATAACGATAAGTACGATTTCGTGTAAGGCAACGTCCTTTGAAAGGGCTCCCAGAGCGTCAAGGCCCCCACCTGATGAATGGGTGAGTCAGGCAGGCCCAGCTCCACTTCGAGGATGGGAAAACTGAGGTACGAGGCGGCGAGATGACTGGCCCGAGGCCTCGCTGAAAGATCCGAGGCGGAGCGGAGAACCAGAAGCACCGCTTCTCTCAGGCTGATGCTCTAATCTCGGCTCCCCGCGCCCCTACGATGGCGTAGACGGCCTCCGCCCCCCGACTCACACACACCCTCCCCCGGGAACGGCAAGTCTCCTCGGGTTCCAAGGACAGGGTCAAAAGACAAGAGGCCCGAGGCGCTCCCGCCGTGATTTGCAGCTGGAGAGCCATTGGGAGCGTGCGTGCCTCCAGTTCAACATGGCGGCGGCAGCGGCCGCCCCCCCACCCCAAGCCTCCCTCAGGGCCGGAGGCTTCTCCTCAGGGCCCTCCGGTGGGCGGGAAGACAGCCCAACCCCGCCAGGACCTTCTCGTCGCTGTCGCTGCTCGCTGAAGAAGTCACCTACCCGACATGACTAACGGCCGCGGCGCGGAGGCCCCACAGCCCGCCGAGAACAACGAATACGAAAGCCAGGCGGCGCGGCGGCCGAAGCTGTACTGAGGGCGGCGCGGCGGGCTGAGGCGGACTGCGGGGCCCCGGCAGCCAATCAGCGGGCAGCGGGTGGTACCACAAAGCTGCGGCAGGAGGGGTGTTTCTGCACTGGTACTAGCCGCCGAGCCCTGAGGCCTTCCCAGGGCCCTCTATTCCCCCCTCCGCTAGCCGTACCATTATTGAGAGGGAATTGAGAAGAGAAAGTACCAATGCCACGATCACGATAGGGGAGGAAGTGGAACCTACTTGCTCCGTCTTATTTACAATCCTATTTCTCACTTTATTGGGTGTGATGGAATTTGCGGTTAGGAAACGAAAGAGGAGGGACCTTATAAACACAGAGTATTTGGTTATGCAAAGCCTTTCTTTCCCTACAATTTCGAATGGTACGTCCTAGCTGGCGGCTTTTGCTGCAGAGTGCTTGGGCCACCTGGGGGCGTTCGGAGTCGGCGAGCTCGGGGACTGTGAGTCGTGACCAGCTCGCGTACCTGATCGCTTCCCGGTTTGTTGTAACTGTCTCGCCGAGTAGCAAACAAGGATGCTGGAAGAAAAGGATACATTAAAACGAAATCGTACACAAATCTGACCCTGAGAATGTGGCGGGGCGGAGGGATCGAGCTTTAATTTTCAGCACTATAATAATAGCTGACTCTTAATTGTCAGGCACCTTACATCATCTCATTTAATTCTCACAACAGACTGATGAAATATTTTCCCCATGTTGCAGATGAGAAGACAGAATTCATTTGACCTAGGTCGTACAGCTAGTAAACGGCCAAGGTGGAATTTGAAGCCTGGTAACCCAACGATATATTGCATATGAGTTTAACCAAAATGCTGCACGGCCCAGCGGGGTGGGCCCAAGGCCGCTTGGGCTCTGTAGCAGGAAACGGGCTGGAAAAGCTCAGAGAGCCAGCAAAGACGTTTTCCGGGAAGGCATGGTATCTGAGCCAAACCCTAGGTGATGTGCAGAAGTTGACCGAGTAAAGAAGTGAGCAAAGTACTTTGCAGACTAGTTGTGTAACAAGTAGTTCTTCAAGGGGAGAGTAGAAGGAGATGATGCCCGAAAAGGAGGGGGCTAAATAGCTGGGGCCTTGTCAAATGCATTAGAGTTCCCACTTTATCTTGAAGGAAATGAGAACCACTCACCAGAGGATTTTATAGGAGAGGAGTAATATCAGATTTGTATTTTCTGGCTGCCAAATGAAAAATGCACGGGGATGAGAGGCGCTTAAAAGCAGAGACCAATTAGGTGGCCAGTGCAGTAATTTTGGTGAGAGATGATAGTGCCCTGGACTTAGGTAGTAGCTCTGGAGACAGAGGTAAGTGAAGCGATCCCAGAGATACCCCGAGGTAGACTAGACAAGAGCTGGTGATCACCTGGGTTGGAGAGGGTAGTGGAGAAAGAAGAGTCTGGGGTGAATTCTGGGTTTCCTGCGTAGACACGGGGGCCGGGTGGTAGTGTCATTGACTGTGATAGGGAAGAAAAGGAGGAGCAGGTTGCAATGGAGGTGAAAAGGGAAGTTCAGAGTTAATGCCTTCAGGTCAGAAAAAAGACGTGAGGTCATCTCTCCCCATTATACCAGCAGTGATTGTGCCCTCAACTCTAGATAAAGAGGGTCACAGAACGCTCTAGATAAGTTCAAACAAGCAAGACTAAAGGAATGAAAATTATTTCATGACTAAAAACCATTAAACTGTTTAGCATATATACTGAGGAAGGCAGCTCAGCAGAGAAGATGGGCATGTCCAACAGAAGAGAATTGGGTTATGGAGGGGAGGGGAAGAGGTAATTCTAGAAGATCCCTAAAGGGACCTAGAGGGTTGTTCTTTTTTATTTATTTTCTTTTTTTGAGAATTTTTTTCAAAGAAGGAAATACCAAAAGTGTTACTCATCGACTCCTTAAGTTCGTACCACCATTTATTCATTCACTCCTCCTTCAATTGCCATCTCTGGAGGTTTACTATGTGACAGGCTCTGGAAGGCCTTGGAGAGACAGAAATAGGAAGGAGAGCCTCTGCCTTCCAGGAACTACAGTCTCATAACAGGATCAGTGTGAACCTGTGATTTCTTTTTTTTTAACTTTTATGTTAGGTTTCGGGGTACATGTGAAGGTTTGTTACACAGATAAACACATGTCACAGGGATTTGTTGTACATATTATTTCATCACCCACATATTAAGCCCAGTACCCAATAGTTATCTTTTCTGCTCCTCTCCCTCCTCCCACCCTCCCCACTCAAGTACACCCCAGTGTCTGTTGTTTCCTTCTTTGTGTTCATAAATTCTCATCATTTGGCTCCCACCTATAAGTGAGAATATGCAGTATTTGGTTTTCCGTTCCTGTTAGTTTGCTAAGGAGAATAGCCTCCAGCTCCATCCATGTTCCAAAAAGTTTCTTGTTGTCTTCATAGTATTTGTTTCTGTATTTGTCTTCCCCTACTAATGTACCAACCCTCACATCATTTGTCCTGATAAAATTCTGTAGATAGTCTCAGAGGCTGCGTGTCTGCTGACCTGCTGCCACCCGTGCATCAGGACCTGCACTAACTCTATCTTGTCCTGCCAAACCTGTGATTTCAATCAACTGCTGGATGTGCTAGGATTGGAGGATGCAGAGTGCGCTCTGAAAACACAAAAGAAGGGCACCTTGCCCACATGAAGGGTGGGGGGTATCAAAGAGGGCTTCCTGTGGGAGGTGCCCCCTAAGCTGAACTTTGAAGAAAGTACAGGAATTAGGCAGCGAGGATATACCAGGAACATCATGCTCCAGGCAGAAAGGGTTGTATTTGCAAAGACTGGGAGAGAGCAAAGTTCTGGGAATTGCAAGTGGTTCCGTCTGGCTGGTCTATGGAGTTGCAGGAGTGAGGAGTTGTAATAAATGGAGTGAAAGAAGTAGGCAGAAGCCACATTCCAAAGAGCCATGTGTGCCTTACAGAGGAGTTTGAACATTAAATTTAAAACAATCGGGAACTTCTGAGGAATGTAATCAAAGGACTAACATTTTCTATATCCATTATTTCTAGAATGGGCCTATGAAACAGGTAGTGCTGCTATCCACATTTGGTCAATTAGGACACTGCAGCTCAGGGAGGTGAAACTCTTGAGCAAGTTCACACAGCTGATGAGAACTCATGCCCAGGCCTTCGGACAATGCTCAGTGTTCTTTTCGCAGTGTCGCTGTTCTCCCACACTTGATACAAAGAACTCCTCCCAGGTCTGCATTGCTCTGGGGCCTCTTTCCAAGGGTCCTTCTCTACCACAGACTGACTCCTGTGCCCTCCTGCATTCCAGGTCTTTGCCTGGAAATGATTCCATTGCAAATGGTTATCTGCAACAAACTTAAGCCATCACTCAGGCATTTTTTTTTTTTTTTTTTTGAAACGGAGTCTCACTCTGTTGCCCAGGTTGGAGTGCAGTGGCGTGATCTTGGCTCTCCGCCTCCCGGGTTCAAGCAATTCTCATGCCTCAACCCCCCAAGTAGCTGAGATTACAGGTGTGGGCCACCACAATCAGCTAATTTTTGTATTTTTAGTAGAGACAGGGTTTCATCATGTTGGTTAGGCTGCTCTCAAACTCCCAACCTCAGGTGATCCGCCCGTCTGGATCTCTCAAAGTGCTGGTATTACAGGCTTGAGCCACTGCGCCTGGCAATCACCCAGGCATTCTTCATGCTGCAAGATCCTGCTCCCTCTACATCCTCCCTCCTGGCCTCAGGCTGCATATTTAGGGAAGACAGCAGGTACATTTTTACACATCAGCTTTAGCAGAATGTATCTGAGAAAGTCTCCAGGCCGAGCGCAGTGGCTCACTCATGCCTGTAATCCCAGCACTTTGGGAGGCCGAGGTGGTCAGATCACCTGAGGTCGGGAGTTCGAGACTAGCCTGACCAACATGGTGAAACCCTGCCTGTACTAAAAATACAAAATTAGCCGGGCGTGGTGGCGCATGCCTGTAATCACAGCTACTTGGGAGGCTGAGGCAGGAGAATTGCTTGAAACTGTGAGGCAGAGGTTGCAGTGAGCCGAGATGACATCATTGCACCCCAGCCTGGGCAACAAAAGCAAAACTCCGCCTCAAAAAAAAAGAAAGTCTTGGTACTGGGCCTGTTGGCCCTGGATCCATTCTTCCTGTCCTCACAGGGGAGCAGACCCCTACAGGGTTGCCTTGTTTCAGTTTCAGAAAGTCCCTCTGGTGGTATCTTTCAGCTTGAATTGGCCAAGGGGAGACGTGGTGGGAAATTAGGTGGAAGAAGAGAGGAAGAAAGGAAAGAAGAGGGTTATCTTTCCCCCTCCCACTCTGCCTCAGGGAGGTCTCAGAGCTCCAGTTTCCATTGGTGACCCTGGCTCCTTGGCCCTAGTAACCTGCCTCCTCCCTCTGTCCCCCCACCTACAGCTTATAGTCTTCTTGCTATTGATCATTTCTGAGTTGCCTCCATCCCCTGCTTGGCTTCCCCAACCCTTCTACCAATGGTATAGGACCTTGTAAGGACATTGTAAGGATTCACTTAGAGTGTGAGGGGAAACCATTAGAGGGAGCCATTTGAACAGAGAGGCCCAGCAAGATCTGAACTGCTTTACCAGGATTACTCTGCCTGCTGTTTAAAGCATAGACTCTAGAGGGCAGGGAAAGGTTATTGCTCTGACCAAAGTAAAAACCAGACCATGATGATTTTTTGCCTTTTTTGAAATCCTCTGGAACTCACAGTTGTACTGCGTAATTCAAGGCTTGCATGCTTTGCCTGTTTGCTCTCTAGTTGGGTTGCATAATTCCTTTCTGAACGTCCAGTGCCCAGCACAATGCCTGAAACAGTAGGCTTTTTTTTTTTTTTTTAAGACAGAGTCTCACTCTGTCACCCAGACAGTGCAGTGGCGCGATCTCAGCTCACTGCAGCCTCCGCCTCCCAGGCTCAAGGGATTCTCCTGCCTCAGCCTCCCAAGTAGCTGAGATTACAGGCATGTGACACCACACCTGGCTAATTTTTTTTTTTTTTTGAGACGGAGTCTCACTCTTGTCACCCAGACTGAAATGCAATGGCTCGACCTCCGCTCACTGCAACCTCTGCCGCCTGGGTTCAGCCTCAGCCTCCCGAGTAGCTGGGATTACAGGCTTCTGCCACTGTGCCCGGCTAATTTTTGTATTTTTAGTAGAAACGGGGTTTCACCATTTTGGCCAAGCTGGTCTTGAACTCCTGACCTCGTGATCCATCCACCTCGGCCTCCCAAAGTGCTGGGATTACAGGCGTGAGCCACCTCGCCCGGCCAATTTTGTATTTTTAATAGAGATGGGGTTTCACCATGTTGGCCAGGCTGGTCTCGAACTCCTGGCCTCAAGCGATCCGCCTGCCTTGGCGTCCCAAAGTTACATTACAGGCATGAGCCACCACGCCCAGTCCAACACTAGCATTTTTATTTATTTATTTATTTTTTTGAGACGGAGTCTCGCTCTTTCGCCCAGGCCGGAGTGCAGTGGCGCTATCTCGGCTCACTGCAAGCTCCGCCTTCCGGGTTCACGCCATTCTCCTGCCTCCGCCTCCAGAGTAGCTGGGACTACACGGCGCCTGGCTAATTATTATTATTATTATTATTATTATTATTTTTTAGTAGAGACGGGGTTTCACCGTGTTAGCCAGGATGGTCTCGATCTCCTGACCTCGTGATCCGCCCACCTCGACCTCCCAAAGTCCTGGGATTACAGGCGTGAGCCACCGCGCCCAGCCCCAAGACCTAGATTTTTAAAAAAATTGTTCATGAGTTTCTTCTCAGGTTGACTTCCCTCTGCTATCCTTTCCTTTCCTCTTCTCTGCATGAAGGTGGCTCTTCCTTGGCTCCCTACAGGCTGTGGGTCCATGCAGAAAACACCCCAGGGACCTATCCCTATGTCCTGCATGTCTAATGGGTTCCTAGAGGTTTGGGTCTCCCAGGTTCCCCCTCCATCTCTTGAGTCTTGGGGGCTGTGCGTCCCTCCATGTCTCTCCCCCACGAGTGGCAAGAGGGCTACACCTACATGCTGAGAGCATCAACTGCTGGTCTCTAATGCAAATTTGTGAATAACCTACTGGAAAATGTTTGAGAAGCAGCAAGAGTTTATTAATTTTATCAATCTTTCCAATGACTCATTTTGACTTTGATGATTTTCTTTTTTCTTAGTCTGTTTTCTGTTTCAGTGAATAACAATCTTATTATTTTCTTTCTTCTGTTTCCTTTGGGTTCAGTTTCCTCAACTCTTCCTAGCTTCTTAAGGTGGAAGCTTCATTCTTTTATTTTACACCTTTCTTCTTTTTGAATAGAAGCATTGAACGCTACAGATTCTCTTCTAAATGCTGCTTTAGCTTCATAATGCCGTAGTTTTTCATGTGACAGGTTTTCATCATTCAGTTATTTTCTAATTTCCCTTGTGATTTCATCTTTGTCCCACAGATTATTTAGAATTACATTCTTTATTTGCAAATATTTGGGGGGGTTAAATATCTTCTTGTTATTGATTTCTAATCAAATTCCATTATAGTCAGAGAATATACTTGGCATTATTTTGATTCTTGAATATTTATTGAGACTTGTTTCTTGGGCCAGCATACAGTGTGTCTTGGTGAATTTTCCATGTGTATATGAAAAAGAATATGTATTTTTCACTTGTTGGGTGTAATAACCTATAAATGTCGGTTAGGTCCATTTGGTTCATTGTGTTAAGATTTACATATCCTTATTGATTTCTGTTTATTTAGCAGTTATTAAGAGTTGGGTACTAAAATCTCCAGATATGATTGGGAAGTTTTTGTTTCTCCCTTTGGTTCTTTCAATATTTGCTTCATGTATTTTGAAGTTCTTATACTCATTTAAGACTATGATATCTTCTCGATGAGTTGATCCTTTTATTAGGAAATCTCTCCCTTCTTCTTTAGTAATATTCTTTTCCTTGAAGTATACTTTGTCTGATATTAATACAATTTTCTGATGCTTACTATTTGCATGGTGTACGTTTTTCTTTCTTTCTTTCTTTTTGAGATGGAGTCTTGCTCTGTCCTCCAGGCTGGAGTGCAGTGGCGCAATCTCTGCTCACTGCAAGCTCTGCCTCCCGGGTTCACGCCATTCTCCTGCCTCAGCCTCCTGAGTAGCTGGGACTACAGGCGCCTGCCACCACACCTAGCTAATTTTTTATATTTTTAGTAGAGACGGGGTTTCACCATGTTAGCCAGGATGGTCTCGATCTCCTGACCTCATGATCCACCTGCCTCGGCCTCCCAAAATGCTGGGATTACAGGCGTGAGCCACCGCGCCTGGCCCAACACTAGCATTTTTAAAAAGGAAAAAACAATGGCATGTAATAAATGAATAAATAAATGGGGGAAAAAAAGAGCATGACTTGTCTTTCTGTCTCGTCTTTAAACTCCTCAAGCTCAAAGGCCTTATCTAGGACTTCCTTATGTCTCCCACGGGGCACAGAGAAGTGTTCAGTGAGTGTTTGTTGAAAGAACGACAACCACCTGGTGCCAATTGCCACAGGCAGTGTGTAGCTGTTGTCACCACCCCACCCCCACCCCAGTGGAGGCGTCCCTGAAGCCCTTCTCCCCTGGCCTTCCTAGAGAGTGGCCCTGCCAGGGTGATTACTCTGAGGCTCCAGTGCAGGAGAGGGAGGCTCCTTGTAAATGACCAGGCTACCCCGTCCTCCCAACAGTGGCAGGCGCTTCCTGTTTGGGTAGAAAGGAACCAGACACTTTCCTGTTAGCAGGTCTTTTAAGCAAAGCAGCAGATGCTGAGCAGGTCCTGGCCCAGGCTTTCAGGCCAGATGCCTGGTGGTTAGACAGCCTTTATGTGGAAGGGAAGTGGGGCACAGCGCCAGATTGGCCAGGCTTTTATTGTGCTCCTTGCAAGTCTGCTGGGTCCTGGTGTGAGTAAAAAACAAGAAGAGGATGACGCCCTGCTAGACCATGATAAGAGTTAGGGAAGATGGGGCTGCTCTGAGACACAGATCATTGCCAGGAGCGGAGGTGCTCGTGTGACTGTCCTGGGGCAGGTTTGTGTATGTCATTTGGATGTAAGCGTGCTCCAGTGTGAACCTGTGCACAGAATGCATGACTGTGCTTTCAGGTCTGTGCACCCAATATCCAGCACTTTGCAGGATTTAACACTTTCTTTCTTTCTTTCTTTCTTTGAGATGGAGTTTTGCTCTTGTTGCCCAGGTTGGAGTGCAATGGCGTGACCGTGGCTCACCGAAACCTCCGCCTCCCGGGTTCAAGCGATTCTCCTGCCTCAGCCTCCCAAGTAGCTGGGAGTACAGGCATGCACCACCATGCCTGGCTAATTTTGTATTTTTTTTAGTAGAGATGGGGTTTCTCCATGTTGGTCAGGCTGGTCTCGAACTCCTGACCTCAGGTGATCCTCCCGCCTTGGCCTCCCAAAGTGCTGGGATTACAGGTGTGAGCCACCACACCTAGCCAAATTTTTGTATTTTTAGTACAGACGGGGTTTCACCATGTTTTTCAGGCTGGTCTCGAACTCCTGATCTCAAGTAATCTGCCCTCCTTGGCTTCCCAAAGTGCTGGGATTACAGGCTTAAGCCACCGCGCCCAGCCGGATTTAACACTTTCTAATTGTCTAGCTTGTTCCACATTGCACACGGGATAGCAGAAAAGGCAGGAATTATTTTCCTCCCATTTTATAATGGCAGAAACTCAGAGAGGTTAGTTGACTTGCAAAAGTCACAGAGAATGTGAAAAAGTTGAGATTCAAACTCAGGTTTATCTTGCTCCAAATTTCTTACTTTTTCCAGTCCCGTATGAGCATATGTGTACATGTACGGGGGAGCAGACAGTGAGGTATGCCTGTGAATGGGACCCAGACTGCTGAGACCATATCCCCACGTGCCAGAGAGAGGACATTTCCCTTCCAGAGGCAGAGACGGTTGCTAGAGTCAGGGATTCTGGAATTGAATCACAGCTAAAAATGCAGAGGCTATGCTCAAAAATGAATTTAAATTATCACAGCAAAAGTCCTCACAACTCAGGAAGGCCTCCTCTTCAGCTCTCCCAATCTAACATCATGTCCTCATTATTCTGCTAATTATTCCTCTGCTTATGTGTTTGAGGTTGGTCTCTTGAGTGCCTGTCCCCGGAGCCCAGAATTCTTCCTGAGAAAATCTACATTGTGTTCCACACACTTCCTGGGGAGGAGGAAGGGGCAGAGACAAAGCTGATTGTTCCACATATTACAAAGAGAGAAACTGAGGCCCAGAGGAATCTTGTCCAGGCTCACACATCCTGCCTGATTCAAGGGGTCCTGCTGTTGTCTTCTGTCAGAGCAGGAGGAATGGCTGGGAAGCAGCCACTGCCAGACACTCCCCTGGGCAGGCAATGTGCCCAGGCCCTGGCATGAGTTCCACAGAATCCTGTCCACTCTGGGAGTGCTGGGAGGCACTGTGGATCTAAGCCAAGCCCCAGTGCAGAGAGAGGGAGGGAGGAGAAGCAGCTCTCTTTGAAAAGGAGGTGTGAAGAGAACTACCATCCAAGCTGGGTCAGGAATCTGCCCAGCCAAAACAGGGAGAAAAGGAAGGAGAGAAACAGACCCTGGGAAAACCTATCTTCCTCCTGGAAGCTGGTATTTACTAATGAGTAATTCAGTAGGTCTGGAGTAGGGGTCTGGAATCTGAATTTTTCAGGTGATTCAATGCAGGTGATCTAAGAATCATATTTTATAAATTTGACTTGAGGTAAGATAGTGTAGTATTTATAGGCCCTAGATCTGGAGTTATAGCATCCAGGTTGAATTACAGTTTCCATTATAAGATTTGTGGCCGGGTGCAGTGGCTCATGCCTATAATCCCAGCACTTTGGGAGGCTGAGGCAGGTGGATCACCTGAGGTCAGGGCTTCAAGATCAGCCTGGCCAACATGGCGAAACCCCGTCTCTACTAAAAATACAAAAAAAATAGCCAGGCGTAGTTGCGGGCGCCTGTCATCCCAGTTTCTTGGGATGCTGAGGCAGGAGAATTGTTTGAACCTGGGAGGTGGAGGTTGCAATGAGCCGAGATCACACCATTGCACTCCAGCCTGGGCGACAGAGCGAGACTCTGTCTCAAAACAAAAAAACGAGAAACCGTTATAAGATTTGTGACTCTGGACAAATGATACAATCTCTCTGTGCCTCAGTTTCCTCATCTTTAAAATTAGGATGCTTGTAATAGTAGCTTTCTCATAAGGAAGTTGCAAAGAGTCAATGACATGATTTATGTAAAGCACATAGCACATATGTGGCCCATGTTAATTTCTCAACAAGTATTAATCACTATCATTTGTTCCAACTCCTCATTCCCATCCCCACACCCACTCCTACCAGAGTAGGAAATAATGGTATTGGATTAACATAGGGACTTGCCACCACAGTATTCTTTTGGATGTGGGTAATCTTTGGGTCATGGTTTGAGAATCCCTGATCCAAAGCCATTCTCCAGTCACTCTCCAGATACCCTTGCTATGAACTGAGTCTCTTCTCAATAAACTGCCCCGATTTCATCTTCCTTTTCTCCTTGGACCCCCTCCCATCCTCCCAGCATCCACACAGCAAGCTGCTGCCCACCCTCCCCACCCCATCCAAAGTGATTTTGGCTCAGGACGTGTACTAGACATGAAAACATGCAGCAAGTCACACTTGTGGGGCTTCACAGGCCCCTGGATTTTGAAGATCACAGAATTTGGTGCTCTGGGATTTATGAGTAATCTTCAGAGGACGAAGGGAACCGGAACCTCCTGCTGCCCAAATTCAAACCATGGAAATATGTTATCTTCCCGGGAAAGAGACATCCTACGCAAAGGCAGGGTTGAAGCCCAGGGTAAGCATATGGGTGGAGAAAGCTTTGTTCTGCATAAATTCTTGCAGGCAGTTTCAAGTCTGGATGGCACTTCAAGGTGACCACAAGCAGAGATGGCATAGGGAGAGGAAAGGATGGGATGAAATAATCCAACCAAGAACACAAAAGGAAAATAGAGAAAGTCAACTTTCAAATGCACAGTGGTGCTAGTTTGAGGGGTTCAGGGACCAGAGCTAGGCTGGGATGCAGAGAGAGGCAGGATCAGCTTTCCAAGTGGCCAAGCTTGTCTCCTCCCAGACATTCAGCCCTCCAGAGAACCATGACTTCTCCTCTTGCCGTCTCTTCCCAGTGAAGCTGAAATGGAGAACCTCTGGGATGTGACACAGACATAGTGTGTCTCACTATGTTGGCCAGGCTGGTCTTGAATTCCTGGGCTCAAGTGATCCTCCCATCTTGGCCTCCTGAAATGTTGGGATTACAGGTGTGAGCCACCGCACCCAGTCAGAATAGACATTTTAGAGCAGGCATTCCCAGCCAGAATAAATATTTTAGAAACAGGCATTCCTGGCCGGGCGTGGTGGTGTGTCCTGTAGTCTCAGCTACTCTGGAGGCTGAGGTGGGAGGATGGCTTGAGCTTGAGAGGTCAAGGCTGCAGTGAGCCCTGATTATGCCACTGTACTCCAGCCTGAGAGTCAGAGCAAGACCCTGTCTCTAAAGAACGAAATAAAAAGAAACGAAATAAAAAGAAACAGGCATTCCTTTGAGGGAGACTAATTGGAAACAGGTCCTGTTCACCTTCCAACCAACCAATGAAAAAGGGGCATCCATCCTGGGCATACCAATTTTAAAAAGGCACTTCTCTGGGCAGAACAATGAGAAAAAGGATGTGCAGACGCATCCCCGTCAGGGAGCCTCAAGATTTCTGGAGTTGAGGATGGATCTCTTTGCCATCTATGTCCCCTCTTTGAGGATGCCCTCTGCACATTCATAAGAAGCATCCCTGCCTGGGTTGGTGCCCCAGAGATAGTGGACATGAAGCTGGCCTGCCCCTTGCTCTTAGAGAGCTTCCAGCCTTGTCAGGCAACTAGTAGGAAGGTCCTCCTTCCTTCTGCGAGGTGGGCGTGGCAGTGCATGCCTGTAATCCCAGCTGCTCAGGAGGATCGTTTGAGGCCAGGAGTTTGAGGCCAGCATGGGCAACACAGCAAGACCCTGTACTCAACCCATATCCCCCCAAAAAGAACAGACTGTAACACGGCTGCTGATTCAATCAAAACCCTGCAGTGGACCTTGGGGAGGGAGCTTCTGAAGGAGAGTGAGACAATATTACTAGATTTAGCAAATAAAAATACAGGACTCCAGTTAAACTTGAATTTCAGATTAATGAATATTCTTAAAAGTAACTGGGTGCTATGCAATATTTGGGACACTTATACTAAAAAATTATTCATAATTAATCTGAAATTCAGGATTAATTGGGGATCCTCTGTTTCATCTGGCAACCTTAGAAAGAGAGAAAGCAAGAGAGAGAGAGAGAGAGAGTGTGTGTGTGTGTGTGTGTGTGTGTGTTTGTAGTTACAGGTATGGCATGATATATGGTGGCTTTTACCAGTAGATGGATTTTGACAGGCCAGATAGCCCTGCTTTGGGCAGGGAGCTCTGATGATCATCAGTTGGTGAGGACACTGTGGACCAAGCTGGAGTCAGACCTAGGTTTGCCAATTCTTTCTCCAGGCAGAATCTTTCCATCCCTTCTTCTATAAAACATTAAAAAATTAGCTGGGTACAGTGACACATGCCTGCAATCCCAGCTACTCAGGAAGCTGAGATGGGAGGACTGCTTGAGCCTTGAAAGTCAAGGCTACAGTGAGCTGTGATCGTGCTACTGCACTCCAGCTTGGGCGACAGAGCAAGACCCTGTCTTAAAAATACATATGTACATATATACACACATAAAATGTCTATTAAAAGGGCTTTTTCCAATTCCTCCACACAAGTGGTGTATTTTTCTAAATAGTACAAAAACGTTGTGTGATACCGAGGCCCTGAGCCTTAGGGTTGGAACACAGCATTATTTTTGTTCAGCACTTTAGGGATTCCAGATTATTTTTACACACATTAACTCATCTAATCCCACAATGACCCCCAGAGCTCAGTATCATTTTCCATTTGCATTTTACAATGTAGTGAATTGGGTAGAAGTGAGACAGCAACCAGCTCTCAGTTACACAGACAGATAATGAAAACAGTTTACTTTTTGCTCAATATGAGTTTAGCAAAGGCTTTCACGTAAACCGTTTCACTCCATCCTTATGGGGTATATAAAATCAGGCACTTTACACTCATTTTCTCTTTTCATCCTCATGCAACGCTGGGCACTAAATATCGTATGCTGTCATTTTATTGATGAGGAAACTGACGCTCGAAGTAGTTAAATCCTTTGCCAAAGATCACACAGCTGCAGCCTGCCCCTTATTAAGTGCACACTTCGTGATGCCATGCACCCTGTTCAGTAATTTACAGGCGTTATTATCTCATTAAATCTCCCCAACAGTCACAGAATATCGGTATTCTTATTATCCCATTTACTGATGAGAAAAGTGGGTTCAGAGAGGGTGAGTGACTGGTCCAAGACCACACAGCCAGCAGGTGGCTGAGGCAGGACTCAAAGGGCTAGCAAAGGAGCAAGTCTGGAACTCAAACCCAGTTCTGACTCCAGCTCTGTGCTCCTTCTCTCGCACCCCGACCCTGGGTGGGGGCCTCGCTCCCCACCCAGCTGAAACAATCAACGACCCTCTGGTAGACCAGGACTTCTCTTCATCGAAGTCTTAGGTAGCCACGCTTGCCAGGAGAAGGCCTTTCTTCCTTCACCCTCCCTGGACAGATCCGGGTCAACTGGAGGTGGCGGGCGAGAGGACCGATCCGCAGGGCGGTGGCGGGCGCAGGGCGAGGCTGTGCAGCGAACGGAAGAGGCTCCGGGACCGCCTCGCGTTCCAGCAGCGGCGCGGGGTGGGTGGGGCGGGAGTGCCGGGCCTCCGCCCCCTCCGCCTGCCTTTCCTTCCTCCCTCCCTCGGTCCCCGGGGCCGGCGGACCCGCGGGCAGGCACTGCCCGGGCTGGACGACGTCTGGCCGGCTCCCGGCGAAGGGCAGCGGAGGAGCGGCCCAGAGCGCGCAGCTAGGGCACTGGCGAAACCCCGGGACTGTCCCTCTCCGTGCGGGGGTCGCGCAGAGCAGTCCCATCCCCGGGGTCCCGGGCGCGGCTGACTGCCGGCTGGTTCCCTGCGCGCAGTAGCTCCCCGAGCCGGGCCGCACCGGAGGCGGCGAGATGGTCGCGCGCGTCGGCCTCCTGCTGCGCGCCCTGCAGCTGCTACTGTGGGGCCACCTGGACGCCCAGCCCGCGGAGCGCGGAGGCCAGGAGCTGCGCAAGGAGGCGGAGGTACGCCGTGTGTACCTGGCGGAGAGCGGTGCGTGTGCTTGAGACCTGTCAGAACTCGGCAGTCAGGCCACCCGGCAGTCCCCTGTGAGCAGACAATCTGCGTTACCCTACCCCTGTCCTCCGCCCCCTTCGCACTTGAACATAAAGAGCCGGGCAGTTTTTTCCCCGTGCCAGGCTGGAACCACACAGGCACGCGGATCCGCACTGATGGGCTGGGGTGGGTGCAGAGACGAGACCGGACAGACGGGCAAGAGCCCAGAGGGGACATCCTACCCTAGTTTGGCACGGGGCCACTCTCCCTCACCACCTAGGCTGGGGAGAATGAGGTTCATTCGTCGGATGCCCCCGAACCGTGTGGAAGCCTCAGTTTGGTGCTGTGGAGAGGGTACCGCTGGCTGGCCGGGACGCGGGACACAGCGCTGGCTTCCTGGCCGGGGACCGCCGCTGACCTGCTTGGGCAAGCCATTTAAACTGCTCAGAACTAGTTTTTCTGTCTGTAAAATGGGCAAGAGTAGTATACTCTCAAGAGTTGCTTCTAAGGAGCTTTAAACGGGGCTTCAGGACTGAACTTAAGGGGGCAGGAAGGTGAACCTTAGAGAGCTCCCTTTCCATTTTCTTGCTTTGGACTCAACTTGCTTGTTGTAGGTTGCGCAAGGGGAATTTTTTTGTGAGGTAGGGGTGGGGATCAATATAAGGCATCTATTTTCTAGATAAAAGTGTAGGCCGGACGCGGTGGCTCACGCCTGTAATCCCAGCACTTTGGGAGGCTGAGGCGGGCGGATAACCTTAGGTCAGGAGTTCGAGACCAGCCTGCCTAAAATGGTGAAACCCTGTCTTTATTAAAAATACAAAAATTAGCCAGACGTAGTGGCAGGCGCCTGTAATCCCAGCTACTCGGGAGGCTGAGATAGGAGAATCACTTGAACCCGGGAGGCAGACGTTGCAGTGAGCCGAGATCCTGCCATTGCACTGCAACCTGGGCGACAGAGTGAGACTCTGTCTCAAAAAAAAAAAAAAAAAAAAAAAAAAAGTGGTTGTAATAACACAACAGTATCGTTTCTTTCCTCCCCCAAAGAAGCATGTCTGCTTGTGTTCTTACTTCTCAAGAATACGGCCAGGGTCTCCACTATTTTAAGGAGAAGGGATATGAACAGGTTTTGTTTTGTTTTTGTTTTGAGACAGAGTCTCGCTCTGTTGCCCGGGATGGAGTGCAATGGCTAGATCTCGGCTCACTGCAGCCTCTGCCTCCCGGGTTCAAGCGATTCTCCTGCCTCAGCCTCCCAAGTAGCTGGGATTATAGGCATGCACGATCATGCCAGGCTAATTTTTGTATTTTTAGTAAAGACGGGGTTTCACCATATTGGCCAGGCTGGCCTCGAACTCCTGACCTTAAGTGATCCGCCTGCCTTGGCTTACCAAAATGCTGGGATTACAGGCATGAGCCACTGCATCCAGCTGGAATATGAACAGGTTCTGAATTACTGAGCCCAATGCTCTGCCCTGAGACTCTTGCTCCTCTAAGAGCTTCTTTCCTGCCCTCAAACTGCCCGTTGAGAGCTTCTCAGTATCCTCCCTACTCCCCTTCCCTAGAAGGGCAAGCTGAATTTGGGGAAACTGCAGAATGAAGAGGGCCCTCTCCGAATGCCTCATCCTTCCATCAGCCAGCTCCCATCACTACTGGGGAATATTTGGAAATGACCCTGCTTCAACAAGGGATCATCTCTCGTTGCCTTCCACCCCTCCCCTTCCTAGCACTGGGCTCTTGCTCTGTGCTCTCTGGTTTCTCTGCATATTCAGAGAAGCACTTTGTTTCTCTGAATTGAGACTCTTACAACATCAAGTACAGAGTCTTTGCAGCCCCAGGAGAAGGCTTCTGTCTGCCAAGCCAAGTCTTGTTAAGAGTCCCACCCCACCTCCCTGCAAGTGCGGGTCCCAGGCAATCCCTGGCAAGGGAACAGAGGCATATCTCTGCTGCCCATGCCTGTGGTGGCCCCAGATGGAGAGAATTTCATCTTGGGGTATGCTTGGGAAACTTAATATCCAGCAGATTGAGTTTCTTTCAGTCTATTTAACATAAATTTGGGGAAGGGGATTTTTAACTCTGAGAACAAGAAAATATTTTAAAAGCATAAAAACTCTGGAAATGTGTAATGGGTGTGTACGTGTCTCTATATGCCTATGCAAGCACACGTGTGTGTGTATATATACATATATTACATATATACACACACAACTGGGGATGTGTCTATGTCTATATGTGTTTTTGTATGTGGTTAATTGCATGAGCTTCAGTGCCAGACAAACCCATACGTAAACCATGGATAACTCATTTAACCTCTATAAACCTCAGTTTTCTTCTCCATACAATGGGGGTTAATAATGCCTATTTCACAAGATTGTTGTATGGTTTCATTGAAATAACATATGTACAATGCCTAACACAGCTCATAAGACATAGAAAGCAGTCTATAAAAGGAAGTTGCTCTCAATGTTGTTATTACCTTTATCATTACTTTAGAGAACCGAGCTTCGGCTTAAAGTCTGGGTTTGAAGACTAGCTCCCCCACAACAATAATACAGGACAAAATATGTAAGGCAACTATTTTCAGCATTGGACAACAGACAGCACAGAGCTGCAATTCCTAAAGAGAGTATTTTAGTTACTATGACTACATTACAAATTACCCCCAAAACTTAGTGAAGTAAAACAACCATTTATTAAGTTCACAGATAACTGTGAGTCGAAATTTCAAATAGGGCACATCAGTGCAGCTTGTCTCCATTCTACAGTGTCTGGGGCTGGCATCATCTGAAGTGTGTTTAGATATCTGGCAGTCGATGCTGGCTGTTGGCTGGTGGCCTCAGTTATTTTTCACATAGACCTATCCACATGGTCTGTCCGTGTGGGCTAGTTTGGGCTTCCTTATAACATGGTGTCTGGGTCCTGGGGATGAGTGTTGGGAGCGGGAAGAAGAGAGAGGAACTATATCCTTTTTATGACCTACTATTGCTTCTACTGCACGCCATTGGCTAGAGCAGTCACAGCTGCCTCCCAGGTTCAAGGGGAGGGAACATAGACCCCACGATTGCTGAGAGGAGTGTTAAAGTCACATCGTGAGAAGAACGTGGGAATGGGAGATACTGTTGTGTCGTTTAGGGAACAACCATCCACAGAAGGAAAACCCAGAAAGTGAGCCCCACAGTTGCCCCAGTTCTTTGCTTGGAGACAATTCCCGACTGCAGTGCGGGGAACTAGACCTCAAGCAGAACACAGCAGTCCTGCTGGGCTGAGTGACAAAGCTCAGCGTTCAGGGCTGTTGAAGTAGCTGGAATCTGTGGAGCGGTGCGTCACAGAGGAGGGAGCTATACTGAAGGGGGTTCCCATAAGTCTGTATGGGGTTCACTGCAAGTCCTTGCCTGGGGACTGTGCTAGCACGTGTAGGGTGAGACTGTGTGATGCTTACCAGAGAACAGCTGCTATGTGATTGAGAACAGGAAAAAAAGACTGGAGAAGTTGAGCAGTTCTGGAAGATATTGGCAGTCTGGGCCAGCCAAAATGGAAAAAACTCTTTAACACCCTGGGCATCTATGTAAAACACCAGCAATGCCATGCTTTAGGTGTAAGCACCATGAACTAGAGTAAGACCTACTCTAACAAAGCTTGGAAATGAGTAAACATAAAACACTTATTTCCCTTGTCATAATTTCTGTAAAAGACAACTGGCTGCTTAAAGCA
Organism: Pan troglodytes; assembly: GCF_028858775.2. Taxonomy (NCBI): domain Eukaryota; kingdom Metazoa; phylum Chordata; class Mammalia; order Primates; family Hominidae; genus Pan; species Pan troglodytes. The sequence continues at coordinate 31,813,339 of NC_072417.2, forward strand.
AAATAATAACATCATAAATTGGACTTTATTTTTATTTTTTGAGACAGCCGTGGCTCACTGCGGCCTCAATCTCCTGGGCTCAAGTGATCCTCCTGCTTCAGCCTCCTGAGTACCTGGAACTACAGACACGCACCACCATGCCCAACTAATTCTAAAATATTTTTGTAGAGATGAGGGCTCCCCATGTTGCCCAGGCTGGTCTCAAACTCCTGGACTTAAGCAATCCTCCTGCCTCAGCCTTCCAAAGTGCTGGGATTAAGGCTGGAATTCTACTATTCTACAATAGTAGAATTTTATTTGCCCACCCCTGCTTCCCTTGGCCAGGTGCTGTGCCACTGTCATAACTACTTCTTTTACATGTGTTTTAAAGTCCAACTTATGGCCATGCCCCCTTATGGCCATAAGTTGGACTTTAAAACACATGTAAAAGTAGCAGTTATGACAATGGCACAAGGCAAGCGGGGGCAGGTAAATGGAATTCTACTATTGTAAGATTAGTACATCTGTGGCTGGGCACAGTGACTCATGCCTGTAATCCCAGCACTTTGGGAGGCCGGGGCTGGAGGATTGCTTGAGCCGAGGAGTTTGAGAGCAGCCTGGGCAACATAGACAGACCCTGTCTCTACACATTTAAAAAAAAAAACATTAATACATTTGTGAATTGGAATGTCAGTGTGAAGTGGGAAATGGGATGTGTCAAGTGGGAAGTGAGAGATGGAGGTTTCACTATGTTGGCCAGGCTGGTTTCGAACTCCTGACCTCAAATGATCTGCCTGCCTTGGGCTCCCAAATTGCTGGGATCACAGACTTGAACCACCATACCCAGCCTCTACAGACTAATTTCTGTGTATATATATTTGGATATCCTGGACATTTCATATAAATGGGATCATATTATATGTGGCCTTTTGGAACTGGATAGTTGGAAACTTTAACACCACTCTCCCAATAATGAATAGAAAAAATAGACAAAAAAAATCAGTCAGGATGTAGCAGACTTGAACAATACCGTAAACCTTCTTGACCTAATTGATGTTGATAGAAAACTACACTTGAGAACTCCAGATACACATTCTTTTCAGGTGCATATCAATAATTTACCAACTGAGACCATAGGCTGGGCCATAAAATAAGTCTCAGTTCATTTAAAAAATTTAAATTTTGCAAAAGGCTGGGTGTGGTGGCTCATGCCTGTAATCCCAGCACTTTGGGAGGCTGAGGCAGGTGGATCACCTGAGATCAGGAGTTCGAGACTAGCCTGGCCAACATTGTGAAACCCCGTCTCTACTAAAAATACAAAAATTAGCCAGCCATGGTGGTGTATGCCTGTAATTCCAGCTACTCAGGAGGCAGAGACAGGAGAATTGCTTGAAACCAGGAGGCGGAGGTTGCAGTGAGCCGAGATCGCGCCACTGCACTCCAGCTTGAGCAGAGCGAGACTCCGTCTTTAAAAAAAAAAAAAAAATTAATTAAATGTTGCAAATTATGTTTTCTTACCAAAACAGAACTAATTTTAAAATCAGTAACAATAAGACATCTAGCAAAGCCCCAGATATTTGGAAATTAAACAACACACTCCTAAATTACCCATGAGTTGATTCAGAAATCATCAGAGCAATGAAACTAAATAATAATGAAAATACAACATTTCATACCAATATTTGTGGGATGCAGCTAAAGCAGTGCTTTAAATGAAATTCACAGCTTTAAATTCCTATAGTAAGAAAGAAGAAAAGTTTTAGGTCAATGATTTAAGCTTCCACTTTAAGAATCTGAAGAAAGAACAAATTAAACCAAAACGGCACAGGAAAGAAAGAAATAATAAAAAACAACTGTGTGATCATAGAGTTCCTTCACTTGGCTGCGGTTTCCTCTCCTGTAAAATAAGAGGGCTAAATTTCTTAAATGACTTCTAAGATTCTCTCTAGCTCTAACACTGTTTGGCTTTGGTGTGCTTGTATGCTTGTTCCTCTATATATGTGTGTGCCTGTGTGTGTATATACATCATCTTCCTCTGTGTCCATGTCTGTCTGTCTGGATGTGCCTGTGTTCTCAAGTCTCTGTGTGTATTCCTGTACCCTGTGTACATGGTTCTGTGTCCCCTCTGTGCACACAATGTAACAAAGTTGAGGCCTTTCCAGAGTGGGCTTTGCCAGGGAGGAGATTAAGTGCTTACAAAGCTGTGTTGTGAACAAACAAGTTCATTGTTGCAACTTAGGAACAAGTTCAGTGGGCAACTTAGGAAAACTAGAGCTGCTCACAGCACTAGTAAGTAGGAAGAGCATGCTCTGCTGAGTTGCAAGATTGAGAATTAACAGATGACATCATCACCCTGTCCCCCACTCCCATTCCAAGCCAGACACTGTCCTGTCCTTGGGTAACACAGATTCCCAAGGGCTCTATCTATCATTTGCTTTGCTTGGACCTTCTTTAGAACAGCCAGGCAGTAATTTCAGGACCTGCCTTCCACTGGGTGGTCTAGCTATATCTGTATAGCTACTCCCAGTGTGCCAGTACCAGGAGCTGGATAGTTTGTTTCTCCAGGGAGACACTGGAGCTTCTGTGGAGTATCCACCCCCAGATGCAGTGTCTGTTTCTCATACCCCAGAGCCATTCGTTTGACTTTTTGTGAGTCAGAAACCCAGAAGCCTGGGTGTGGAAGCCGTTCCCAAGAACTTAGCTCAGTGACTCATGGGTATAGGATGAATAGAAGTGCAGAAGAGGCTCTGAAGGGTCCTAGAGGACCACAGTTGGTGGAAAAGCACTTGTCTAGCCAATTACCAGGATTTGGGTAGTGGAAGCATGACCCTAATAGCAGGGAGACATGGTTGGACAATATCTCCCTAAACCCACCCTTGATCAAGCCATTATTTTGTGCCCTAAACTTAGCCCCACAAGTCTCGTGAGAACCATGAGTCCATATGGTATAGTTATTTGGCATTAGAGAAAGAGTACAAGATGTGGTCTGGATAAAGACTAACTGGCTAGTGTTTTCCATCTTCCTTAAGGGCAGAAAATGAAAGGAGGGCTGGCCACAATGGCTCATGATGGCTGTAATCCCAGCACTTTGGGAGGCCAAGGTAGAAGGATCATTTGAGGCCAGGAGTTCGAGACCAGCCTGGGCAACATAGAGAGACCCCCATCTCTACAAAAATTAAAAAATTAGCCAGGCACGATGGCACATGCCTGTAGTCCGAGCTACTCAGGAGGCTGAGGTACAAGGATCACTTGAGCCCAGGAAGTCAAGGTTTGTAGTGAGCTGTGATCATGCCACTGCATTCCAGCCAGGGCGACGAGCAAGACTGTATCTCAAAAAAAAAAAAAAAGGAAAAGAAAAAAAGAGTGAGAGAGAGAGAAAGAAGGAGCAGGGATTATAGCAAGAGGTATCTAGGTTACACCTAGACAGAACTTTGTGACTATAAGACTAAGGACAAAGGGGCTGGGTGCAGTGGCTCACACCTGTAATCCCAGCACTTTGGGAGGCCAAGTTAGGTGGATCACTTGAGGTCAGGAGTTTGAGACCAGCCTGGCCAGCATGGCAAAGCCCCATCTCTACTAAAAATACAAAATTAGCCGGGCATGGTGTGTACGCCTGTAATCCCAGATAGTCGGGAGACTGAGGCAGGAGAATCGCTTGTGCCCAGGAGGCGGAGATTGCAGTGAGCTGAAGTCACGCCACTGCACTCCAGCCTGGGCAACAGAACAAGACTCTGACTAAAAAACAAAACAAAACAAACAAACAAAAAAACTGAAGGACAAAAGAAAGAAGGAGAAAAAGAAAGGGAGTCAGGCAGAGGGAAGGGGAAGCCTTTACCCAAAATAAAGGAAAGGAGCTGAGTTAACCCCACTGCCCTGAAGTCTTCACTAGCTCCCAGGAGCCAGAGGGTGAAAGCAGAGCATTCTGGTAGCAGATGTTTATCTTTACGCAGGAACATGCTTCAGTCCTGTCAAATGCCTCTGGCCTGTTAGACGACCTGTTCTGGCTGTGATGGAAAACAGGATCCCAGCCCCTATTTGAAAGCCAGAGCCCACTGCCTGAGCAACTTCTTTCCTCTGCTCTAACCCTGAACTTTCTTGTAAAGCAGATAAGAGAAATCCAGCCAGAAACACCCCAGTTTGACCTTTTTCTTAATTGAGAGTCAGCTCCCCAGTAGAGAGAGCAGCTTGGCCCTTGCCCCTTTAGTTTTAAAGCCTCTGAGTCACTTGTTTAAATGTAAAATAAAATATCCTAGGGTAGATGTCAGAGGATCAGATTAGAGTACTGGTTCTGTCACACACTAGATCACTTTGGTAAGACACTACACTCCCCTGAGACTTAATTTCCTCATCTTTAAAATGGGAATAGCAACACCTGTCCTGTCTATATTCTTGCAAGATCATTGTGAGATTCAAAGAAGGTGTGATATCTTTAAAAAGCTCTACAGTTGCCTGGTCTTATTGTGCTCCTGACTACCAGAAAATATTTTCATATGTAGAACACATCAAGGCAGAATACCAGCTATCATTCATCTTTTTTTTTTTTTTTTTGTAGAGACAGGATCTCACTATGAGGCTGGTCTCGAAATCCTGGCCTCAAGAAATCTTCCTGCCCCAGCCTTCCAAAGTGCTAGGATTGCAGACGTGAGCCACTACGCCTTGCCATCCTTTGCATCTTGACTTGGCTAATAATGCCAAAGATACACTTGAATGATAAGCACAATCTCAAATAGTCACTATGGGAACTAAAATAATAATAAAATGTAACATGAGATGGAGTATATCATAGGTAAAGTGACAGTTTCTGCATGCATTTGGCAATTTTTAAATCCTTAATTTCATTTCTGCTGCTGAAATTCTGTGATATGGAGGATGTCTAAGAAGGTGAGTCCTGGCTGGGCATGGTGGCTCACACCTGTAATCTCAGCACTTTGGGAGGCCAAGGTGGGCAGATCACCTGAGGTCAGGAGTTTGAGACCAGCCTGGCTAACATGGTGAAACCCCGTTTCTACTAAAAATACAAAAAATTACCCAGGCGTAGTGGCGCACGCCTGTAATCCCAGCTACTCGAGAGGCTGAGGCAAGAGAATCACTTGAACCCAGGAGGCAGAGGTTGCAGTGAGCTGAGATCATGCCATTGCACTCCAGCTTGGGCAACAAGAAGCGAAACTCCATGTCAAAAAAAAAAAAACAACAAGAAGGTGAGTACTACACGCTCACCTACCAAATGTCCCTTCCAGCAATAAAGCTCCATGAACATAGAGGTAAAAATAACATTGTTAATGGGGCAACTGTCATAAAGCTTTCCCAGACCATCTTCTTAGATGTTGATGATGCTCCTGTGAGAAAGGTAAAACAGTATTCTTTCTCCCATTTTATACATTGGGGCACAGAAAGATTAAGTAACTTTGTCTTAGTTTACACAGCTAGTCAGTTGCAGAAGCAGGGATAGAATAACGGATAGAGCTGGAATATATATTAGAGCTCTAATAATCTAATCTGGCTGGGCGCGGTGGCTCAAGCCTGTAATCCCAGCACTTTGGGAGGCCGAGGCAAGGCGGATCACGAGGTCAAGAGATCGAGACCATGCTGCCTGAAACGGTGAAACCCGGTCTCTACTAAAAATACAAAAAAATTAGCCGGGCATGGTGGTGGGCGCCTGTAGTCCCTGCTACTCGGGAGGTTGAGGCAGGAGAATGGTGTGAACTCGGGAGGCGGAGCTTGCAGTGAACTGAGATCTCGCCACTGCACTCCAGCCTGGGTGACAGAGTGAGACTCTGTCTCAATAATAGTAATAATCCAACCTCCTAATTTTATAGAAGAGGAAACTGAAGCTCAGAGAGGCACAGGACTTACCTAAGGACATACAGTTAGCCATAGTACCAGGAGTAACACTCAAGACTCTCAGTCCAGTGCCCTTGCCCTGCCAGTTCAATGATGCAGACTTCCTGACTCAGGCCTTGGGTTCATTTTGCTGCACCTTATCATTGGTCCTGCCCTGCGCAGAAATGGCCAAAATTTCCCTTCCCTCAGGCACTAAATAGGCTAGGCTATATGCACCCTCCCAGGACAAGTCAGGACTGATGCAGGCCTAGAATCCCTAGCACTGTGTGATTCCACCAAGCTGGCTGGGTCCCAGGAGAACTAGTTCCATTTTACCCAGACTCCACAGCCACTCCCAGGGACTTTCAGAGGTGACTCCCCAGGAAAGTGGTCCCAGCCCTAAGCAAGGGGGTAAGGCATGTTGGCACAAGCTTTTAGGCCAGAGTAGGGTGAGTCACCTAAGGGTCACAGCCTTCCAGCTTCCTCTCCATTCAGCTCAAGCCTTGGGCTCCCTAAGAGAGAGGACGGGTGGAAAATAGAGAAGAGAGAAAACCTGGTCCTTGAACTTCAAGGCCAGGAGGAGTGGTCTAGACTCTGCCTCCTTGAAGTGGGGCAGGAATGGTGCCAGGTGGAACTCAGAGAGTCCTTAAGAGAACCACTGAACAAGCCCCCAGGACAATGGAAGCCTAGAAGGAAAATGGCCCCCAAGAGGGTTTGTGGTCAAGCTGGGGTAAGAACTGGAGCTCCACCTCCCGGTTTTGTGTCTTCTCCTGGGATCCCTTTGTCATGCTGCCACTCCTCCACCCTGACCCCACACCCCTGCTCCTTCTACTGTGCAGAGTAGACCATTTCTCTTACCTTTGCAGGAGGAAACTGAGGCATGAAAAATGCCTCACAGAAGAGGGTTAGGGACACCTCCAGGAGCAGAGGGAGTTTCAACCCCACCACCTCCTCACCCGGGAAGTTGGATCTGCCTCCACTCCACAGAATGTGAGAGCACCCAGCCCTGACAGCATTAAGGAGCCCCTTCCTGTATGTGTTTTAAATTTTTTTGAATATACACATGTTAAGCATAAAAGTATAAGGGAGCCCATAAATCCTGATAATCCCTGTTATAATACTTCAGTGCTTTTTTTTTTTTTTTTTGGAAATGGAGTCTTGCTCTTGTCGCCCAGGCTGGAGTGCAATGGCGTGATATCAGCTCACGGCAACCTCCACCTCCCGGGTTCCAGCGATTCTCCTGCCTCAGCCTCCCGAGTAGCTGAGATTACAGGCAGTGACCACCATGCCTAGCTAATTTTTTGTATTTTTAGTAGAGACGGGGTTTCACCGTGTTAGCCAGGCTGGCCTTGAACTCCTGCCCTCAAGTGATCCACCTGCCTCGGCCTCCCAAAGTGCTGGGATTACAGGCGTGACTGCGCACAGCCACTTCAGTGCTTTTATAGAAATACAAAATGTCAAATTCTTAAAATTTCTTTTTCTCATTCTTTCAGTGGCTCTGCTTGGCTCGTGTCCCGGGGACATGCTCATTCTGCTTACTGAGATTTTAACTCTGCCTTGCAACCTACAGGGTCCCAGAGGCGAGTTAGGAAGAAAGGCCCAGGACTTCCCCTCTGAGGGACCCCTGAAAAAGGCCCTCACCCCCAACCCCCATCCTGCCCTCCACCCCGTCTTGCCTGCCAGAGTACTAGGCACAGCAGCCCAGCCGGGAAACAAGAGACGCCGCCAGTTAATTTCCCCTCCCTCCCACTCTGTCCAAGGCTTCAGAGTTCCAGAACCGGAGCCAACTCCCTGATAAGGGCTGGGTGTGTTTGTGGAGAGAGGCACAAGGGAGTGCCAGCCATGCCGACCTGTGACCTGGTCTCTCCCAAGTCACTCACCTAGCAAAACTGCCTCTAAGGAGACATTAATTCCCTGGCTACCTTTAGAAAGTCCTCTGTCCATCCTCCCCAAGGGAAAGGGAGGGGACAAGGAAGAGAACCAGGCAACCAGCTGAGGTCAGGCAAGTCTGAGACAGAAGCACCTGAATTGAGAACAGAGGTGTAACTGCCATGTTCAAAGCAGTTCCCTTTTTACAGATGGATTGCATTCCAAAAGTCTGTTGTTAACGTTCCCTCTAAGGTAAATCAACCAGATCAATTGTTTATTGAGCATTTACTATGTACCAGGCACTATGCTAAATGTGCATTCTTTTATTTAGTCCTTCTGAGAACGCTGAATAAGATCAAGAATAAATTGAACTTATTCTCACTTTGTGGGTAAAGAAAGAGGGGCTTAGACAGATTAAATAATTTGTCCCCAGCTGGCTGGATGTGGTGGCTCACGCCTGTAGTCCCAGCACTTTGGGAGGCTGAGGCAGGGGGATCACAAGGTCAGGATATCAAGACCATCCTGGGTAACACGGTGAAACCCCGTCTCTACTAAAAATACAAAAAATTAGCCGGGCATCGTGGCAGGTGCCTGTAGTCCCAGCTACTTGGGAGGCTGAGGCAGGAGAATGGCGTGAACCCTGGAGGCAGAGCTTGCAGTGAGCTGAGATGGCGCCACTGCACTCCAGCCTGGGCGACAGAGCGAGACTCCATCTCAAAAAATAAAAATTAAAAAAAAATAATTTGTCCCCAGCCATCTGGCAGAGTCAGGGTTGGGAACAGATTTTCATTCCCAAACCTGGTGGCTATACCGTGATGCCACACGATTTTGAGCAGGAAATAACTTCCCAAATTAAGCCACCAGAACACTTTCAATCCATTATGCATCCAAAAATAGTGTACATTTGCAAAGGGAAAAAAGGAAACAATAGTTCTGAAATACTAATGAATTAATGCAGAAAAACAATGAAATGGACTAGGAAAGTTACGCAGAATGAGGAGTCTGTGAAAAGTTACTTTATTGAGAAGAGGATGTGGAGGTTGCTGAAAATTAATGTGAATTAAATCCACAAGGGGAAGCTGGATACTTGCAAAGATTTAGGGGTTTGCTGGTCTTAGTATCTAGCTTCATTCCCAACTTGTGCATTTTCCTTGAGACAGCAGCTATGATTGGAATTATTTTGAGTTAAGAAATACAGCATGGTGGCTGGGCGCGGTGGCTCACGCCTGTAATCCCAGCACTTTGGTAGGCTGAGGCGGGCGGATCATGAGGTCAGGAGATTGAGACCATCCTGGCTAACATGGTGAAACCCCGTCTGTACTAAAAATACAAAAACAAAATTAGCTGGGTGTGGTGGCGGGCGCCTGTAGTCCTAGTTACTTGGGAGGCTGAGGCAGGAGAGTGGCGTGAACCCAGGAGATGAAGCTTGCAGTGAGCCAAGATCACGTCACTGTACACCAGCCTGGGCGACAGAGCGAGACTCTGTCTCAAAAAAAAAAAAAAAAAAGAGAGAAATACAACATGGTAGGCAAGGTGGCATGCAGCACCTGTAGTCCTAGCTATTCAAGAGGCTATAGGAAGGTCACCTGAGTCCAGGAGTTTGAGGCTGTGGTGAGCAATGATCATGCCGGTGAATAGCCACTGCACTCCAGCCAGGGCAACATAGTGAGACCCCCATCTCTAAAACATAAAACATAAAAAAGGAAAAGAAAAGAAAAAAGAAATACAGCAAAGAAAATAGGGGTAAGAGAAGAAGACTGAAAATTATTTCTGTATAGGTAACACAACAAGGAGGGGTAAAAATTGAGGCTATGTAGGTAGAAGAATTCTCCGTATAGAAGAATTATGCAGCTGAGGCAACATTCTTTTTTATCCAAGGTGACATTTATGTAACTTTATCAGTGAGAAGGGCAAGCAGGGAGCCAAGTGCATTGTCTGCCCAAAGGGTAGAACTGGTGATAGGTGAGAATAATAGTCACACTTTTCTCTCCACTGGCCTCAAATAACTTGATTACTGAGAGAACAGCTTCCAGGTGTGTTAGGGTAGGCAGAGTCAAAGGTACCTGGACCCTGAGATGTTCTCAATTATACCAATTTCCCCAGAGGAGCTCGTCCTGGTCCACAGCTTTATATCACCTACATGCTGAAATATTCAGGCTGCTGCTTTGAGCTCTAGGATCATACAGCCAGTGCCACTTTGAAATCTCCAAGGTAATCTTAAACCCACGCACCCCCATCTGTACCTCCTGCAGGCTTCCTCATACATTAAATAGCATCACCTTCCAAGCCAAAAACTTAGGAGCATCCTGGATTTCTGTCTTTCATTCCCCACCAATTAATCCATCAGCAGGACTAAAACAAACCTACACTTCTTATCCTGGCTGACAGCACTGCCTCTCTCTCTGACTTCATCTCACGCTCTGTTTCTTCACACTTGCTGTGCTCCAGCCTTCCTTCTGTTCCTTAAACATGTCGCTGTCATTCTTAGCCTAGGGCTTTTGGATTTGCTGTTTCCTCTGTCGGGAACACCCTTTCCCACCTCATTGCATGGCAAGCTTCTCATTCTTTAGGACTCAGATTACGTATCAGCTCCTCAGAGACTCGACTCCTTCCTGACCTTCCGATGTGAAGTTTCTTTAAATTATTCTCAGTCATATCACTTGGTTTATTTTCTTCATAGTACCAATTTATGTCCTTTATTTATTTACTTTTTTTTTTTTTTCTTTTCGAGACAGGGTCTTGCTCTGTCGCCCAGGCTGGAGTGCAGCGGCGTGATCTCGGCTCACTACAACCTCTGCCTCCCAGGTTCAAGTGATTCTCATGCCTCAGCCTCCAGAGTAGTTGGGACAACAGGTACCCACCACCACGCCCAGCTAATTTTTGTGTTTTTAGTAGAGATGAGGTTTCGCCATGTTGGCCAGGCTGGTCTCGAACTCCTGACCTCAGGTGATGTGCCCACCTCGGCCTCTCAAGGTGCTGGGATTACAGGCATGAGCCACTGTGCCTGGTTTAGGGATGTCTTATTTTTTATTGTACCTAGCAGGGTACCTAGTACATTGCATTAATTAACGAATGAATAAAAGAAGCTTTCTAATTCAAAAAATACATCTTTTAGAGAGTCAAGTTTTTATATCAATTATAAGGTTAGTGGTAAGTGCATTTGTTGTTCTAGGACCTTTAATATAGCTACATTTGGGCTGGGCACGGTGGCTTACGCCTGTAATCCCAGCACTTTGGGAGGCTGAGGTGGGTGGACCGCCTGAGGTCAGGAGTTCAAGACTAGCCTAGCCAACATGGTGAAACCCCATCTCTACTAAATACAAGAAATTACCCAGGCGTGGTGGTGCATGCCTGTAATCCCAGCTACTTGGGAGGCTGAGGCAGGAGAATTGCTTGAACCCGGGAGGCGGAGGTTGCAGGGAGCCGAGATTGTACCATTGCACTCCAGCCCGGGCAACAAGAGCAAAACTCCATCTCAGAAAAAAATAAAATAAATAAATAAATAAATAAATATATCTACATCGGTGGGGAAGATAACTGTTTTTTTAAAAATCCAGAATTAGACAATTCACAACCCAGCCATGGCAGAGCTAGCACCTGATAAGCTCCTAATCAATACCAAAAGATATTCTAGAGAATGTAGTTGTTTCAGGATGCATATGAATAGTGTATATGCACGTAACGCATAACACATATTATAATAGCCACTCTGTATGGAGTCCCTCCTATGTAATAGGCACTGTGCTAAGTGCTTTATAAGCACTCTTGCGATTAGTCCTCACACACACAAAAAAAACCCCTGTAAGGTAAGTACTAGTATTAAGCCCACTTTACAGTTGAGAAAACTGTGGTTTAGAGAAGTATCTTACTAGTTTGAATTCAAACCTAGGTGGGTCTGACTCCAGAGCCTGTTACTGTACTGCCTAGCATGTGCTGCTAGATTCCTACTGATGCCGTAAGATATGGGTAGGTACTGCTGGCCCAGTAGGTACTGCGGGGCAGGTACTACTGGCCCAGTTTTAGGCATAAGGAAGCAAAGGTTCAGAAATATTGAGTGACTTGCCTGAGATCATCAGCTAGTCAGTGGTGACCTGGAATTGAGTCCAGGTCCTTTTGACTTTAATCCCAGAACTCATTCTGCTATAGCTTATAGACCCTCTTGGGCAAAAGACAAGAGGTGAGACTGGGCAGGATGTATGTGCCCTGGGCCCTTGGGGACCAAGGGAGGGGAAAGGATGCTATGGAAAAAGCAGATATTCCTCTCTCCCGCAGGCATTCCTAGAGAAGTACGGATACCTCAATGAACAGGTCCCCAAAGCTCCCACCTCCACTCGATTCAGCGATGCCATCAGGTAGGGTGGAGGGATGTGGAGGACTTGGGGTAGGGGTGCTAGGATGCCAAGCTCTGACCATTTCCTCCCTCCTCCTGGAAGCCTGGCTGGCCACACCCCAGGGAGGCAGACTTCCCTGCCCTCACCCTTACCACTCACCCTCCCCTTGCGGTCCTTTCCTCCTGACAGAGCGTTTCAGTGGGTGTCCCAGCTACCTGTCAGCGGCGTGTTGGACCGTGCCACCCTGCGCCAGATGACTCGTCCCCGCTGCGGGGTTACAGATACCAACAGTTATGCGGCCTGGGCTGAGAGGATCAGTGACTTGTTTGCTAGACACCGGACCAAAATGAGGCGTAAGAAACGCTTTGCAAAGCAAGGTGAGCACTGTTAAAATCCGGCTAGGCCAAGATTTCCCAATGTCTTGAAGCCAATGGCTAGGAAAACAGCTGAGCCTGGGACTGGACTTCGTCAGTAACCTCTCTTCCCTAGGGCACGGGAGGAGTGGGTGAATAGGCCCTCTTGGCTTGAGGACCATGATTGTGAATACAGACATTTAATTCAGAGTGACACCTACATTGATGAATTTTCATTGTACAAGTGTTTTTCCAGATCAAACACAAAACCCATGTAATTCCTTGATAAATTTTCAATGCAGGGCAGTTAAACTGTTGCTAACATTTTTCATTTATATTTACTGAAGTTATTTTCATCAGAATTCATTCTTTTTCATAAGTTATTAAACAAATGTGTGATCCATTGATTTACTTTGTCCATAGCATATTTTTAACCACTTTATTGAGATATAGTTCACATCCCATACAATTTACCCATTTAAAGTGTACAATTCAGTGGTTTTTAGGATATTTGCGGAATTGTGCAACCATTACCACAATCTAATTCCAGAACATTTCATCACCCTGAAAAGAAACCCCATGCCCATTAGCAGTCATTCCCCCTTCTCCCCCTCCCCTAGCCTCTGGCAACCGCTAATCCGCTTCTGTCTCAATGGATTTGCCTCTTCTGAACATTTCATCATAGCACAGTTTACACATTACAGTTTCTGCTGTCGTGATTTTCCTCTTGTAGCTTTATTTTGTTTCTTTCTTTTCTTCTCCTCCTTCTTTTAGCCAAATTTAATATTCCAGGGGTTAAATGGTACAGATCTAAGATTTATGAAGATTTGATTCTTTTATCAGTTTTTCACAAATAACAAGTTTCACTATGCATAATTTTTTTTAAAGACAGAGTCTTGTTCCATCACACAGGCTGGAGTCAGTGGCGCAATCTCAGCTCACTGCAACCTCCGCCTCCTGGGTTCAAGCGATTCTCCTGCCTCAGCCTCACAAGTAGCTGGGACTACAGGCACATGCCACCACACCCAGCTAATTTCTGTATTTTTAGTAGAGACAGGGTTTTGCCATGTTGGCCAGGCTGGTCTCGAACCCGCCTTGGCCTCCCAAAGGGCTGGGATTATAGGCGTGAGCCACCGCACCTGGCCTACCGTGCATAATATTAACAACCTGATTGTTTTAACTAAGTCTAATTTTCTCTGCTCAATTTTTGCAGCTTTCAAGATTTCTAACGAGATGGGGGTTTTTAACCAGGTTTTCATCTATCATTAATTTTACTGTGAACACTTTGGGCCATTGCCACTTTTAATTTGTGTTGACTACTTTTACTGATAGTATTCATTAGGAACAGGACAGAAGGCACATAGTTTGTTCTCATTTCTTAGCTAACCTGTAAGGAAATTGTGGGCAGTTCCCCTTCACTGTTGGAGGGTGGCTGTTTCCAGGTGTTTGCCAAACCAATTCTGCTTCACCTACATGCCCAGCCACTCTGGGTCCTCAGTACTGACTGCTTGCTTTCCTGGTAAAGCAAGGAGTCAGCAATGGGGTCCGGCTCCGGAGTCAGGATGCCCTTGGTGTCAGCATGTTCTGTGTCCCACCGTGTTTCTGGGCAATGGAGAGGAAGAGTGAAGTAGAAGAGCAGAGAGCTATGAGTTCAAGAGGCACTGGTAGAACAGAGAGCAGCATCCCTAGAGCCAGAGGCCCTGGGTTCAAGTCTCAGCTATGTGGCCTGGGCCAGGTCACTTTTCTCACTGAGGCTCCGTTCCTTCATCTGAGACATAGGCCCTTCCAGGTTGCAAAGGAGAGATGGTCCTTGATTACCAGGTGGAAGGGGCTTGTTGTGAGAATGCAGTGGAAAGTGGGGCAGCCCCAGAAAGAGTTCAGCAGCTGTACTTTGACCTGAGCTCCGGGGCTGCTTCCTTCTGGCTGTATCTCACCTTCTCATGCCCCAAAGGAAGGATCTAATAGAGTTCATTTGTCACTATACAATTTCGAGCATCTCTCTCTCTCTCTCTTTTTTTTTTGAGATGGAGCCTTGCTCTGTCACTCATGCTGGAGTGCAATGGCGCAATCTCAGGTGACTGCAACCTCCACCTCTTGGGTTCAAGCAATTCTTCTGCCCCAGCCTCCTGAATAGCTAGGATTACAGGTGCACGCCACCATGCCAGGGTAATTTTTTTTTGTATTTTTAGCAGAAACGGGTTTCACCATGTTGTCCGGGCTGGTCTCAAGCTCCTGACCTTAGGTGATCTCCCACCTCGGCCTCTCAAAGTGCGCAAGCCACCGTGCCCAGCCAGAGCATCTCTTTTTGATAGAGGATAGTATTACTCAGTTGCCACATAAAATATAGGATGCCCAGTTAAATTTGAATTTCAGATGAACAACAGATAGTTTTTTAAAGTTAAAAAAAGAAACTCATCTGGCAGCTGGGCACAGTGGCTCACATCTTTAATCCCAGCGATTTGGGAGGCCGAGGCGGGAGGATCACCTGAGGTCAGGAGTTTGAGACCAGCCTGGCCAACATGATAAAACCCCGTCTCTACTAAAAATACAAAAAGTAATTAGCCTGGTGTGGTGGCACGCACCTGTAATCCCAGATACTCGGGAGACTGAGGCAGGAGAATTCCTTGAACCCGGGAGGTAGAGGTTGCAGTGAGCCAAAATCGCGCCACTGCACTCTAGCCTGGGTGACAGAGTGAGACTCTGTCTCAAAAAAAAAAGAAAAAGGCTGGGCGCGGTGGCTCACACCTGTAATCCCAGCACTTTGGGAGGACGAGGCGGGCAGATCACGAGGTCAGGAGATCGAGACCATCCTGGCTAACACGGTGAAACCCCATCTCTACTAAAAATACAAAAAATTAGCCAGGCGTTGTGGTGGGCGCCTGTAGTCCCAGCTACTTGGGAGGCTGAGGCAGGAGAATGGTGTGAACCCGGGAGGCAGAGCTTGCAGTGAGCCCGGATGGCACCACTGCACTCCAGCCTGGGTGACAGAGCAAGACTCCATCTCAAAAAAAAGAAAAAAGAAACTTATCTGGCAACCTCATTGCAGGTACCTGCTCCTCCTGCCTGCCTGCAGGCTTCCTGTTCCTTCACTAAGCTGGCGGAGGTTGGGGGCACCAGGGTGTATCTGGGGTGGAAAAGGAAGGAAGAGGGGAATGTATACTTATTGAGTATGCACTACACGCCCAGCAGCTCCACATTGCTGTCTCATTTAAGCCTCACATCTTACCATGGGGAAAGTCTTATCAACCCCATTTTGCACATAGGGAAACTGAGGCTTGGAGAGATTCCATAATTTGTTATGTAAGTTTGCAAGTAGAGGTACTGGGATTCTAACCCATGTTCTTTCCACAGTGTCAGTTCCCTGCTGGGAGTCGGAACTCCAGGGTTCTGCCCAGGCAAAGCTTCTAGTTCTCCTCCCCCTTCCCATACTTTTTCCTTCCCCCTTCCTTTTTGAACTTTGGAGCAAGGGTGTCAGGGAGTACAATGCCAGGTGCTGCTAGGGCCTGGGGGTCACCACGAAAACCAGCCCTCCCTGGCCAGGAGTTTGGGTCAGGGCCTGAAGCGGCTAGCTTTCTCCATGGGAGCAAATCTGGAGGGAGACAGGGGCAAGGGCTCAGACTGCTGGCCCCCAGCCAGGTCCTTTCTTCCTGGCAGGCACACCAGCGACACCCCCTCCCCTGGTCCTCTCAGGAAAACACTCGTTTTCTCTCAATTCCCATTCCCATTCCTATTCATCCTCCCTATCCTTCCCCCAAACACACACATGCACATACTCAGAGTTTCCTACAGGATTTTATTCTGAGACCTGTCACCTTCACTGGCGGCCTAGAATGAGAAAACTGCCCGCCACCCCCTCTTCTGCCTGTGAAGTGAGGGACCCCACTAGCTGCAAAGAGGCAGAAGGAGCCATCTCACACTATGCTAATGGATTAGAGGTTTGTGAGGGGAAAGAAAGAGCCTGGGAGACCGTCCCCCACAGCAAGGGCGTGAAAGAGCCCAGCGCCTGTTGAAGACTCACAGTGTGCCCAGCAGAAGCATGACTGGTACATCACAAACCCTCAGCCGCACCTCTGGACCCCAGGTCTTCCCTCTGCCTTCTTTGTCTCCCTCCCTTCCTTAGAGTCATTCCCTCTCTCCTCGTTAAGGGTTGGTCACTGGCTGGGAGGCAGAGGTTGGGTGGCTGCCAGGCCAAACAGGCCCAGGGAGGCGGCATTGCCTTGAATGGAGCTTGGCTCAGGGGTGGGAGAAGGGATGTACCCCTCCCCCACTTGCATTGGTGAGGAGAAGAGAGTCCAGCTCCTCTGCTCTCCAAGACCCTCCCTTACATCTGGAGAATCTTAGTTCATGCTTTGACCGGCAGGAATGATGTTTGGGCAGATTTATAAGCCTGGAGTCCTGGCAAATGTGCCTGCCTGTCTATGTGGAATAATGGAAGAGCCCTG
The DNA here is from genome assembly GCF_028858775.2 of Pan troglodytes. Taxonomy (NCBI): domain Eukaryota; kingdom Metazoa; phylum Chordata; class Mammalia; order Primates; family Hominidae; genus Pan; species Pan troglodytes. The sequence continues at coordinate 31,830,133 of NC_072417.2, forward strand.
GATTAGGTGTCAGGGCCTGCCTCAGCTACTTACTCATTCCGGGACCCTGGGCAGGCCCCTTGTCCTGGGGTCTCAGGTCTCAGTTACCACACCCTTAGCCCAAGAGTCCTGCCTCCAAGCCGCGAGTCTTCCACTTGAGGTTACAGTCCCAGCCCCTGAGTTTGCAGGGCTCAGAAATAGCCCACAAGAAACTCGGGATCTGGCCCTTCCGGCCATGCTGCTGCCGGGTGCACGCTGAGCTGCAGTTGGGCCCAGACTCAGTTGACGGGGGCTGGGGTAAGAGGCCAGAGTCTCAGCCCTCAGGGAGGAGTTGCAATTTGGGGCAAAGGGAGAGAAACCCTTAACAAAGCAGAGATGGAAAACTTTCTCTCAGTCAGTGACAAAACACACGCTTTGTTCTTATTTGTTTTCACCTCAGAGCTCTCCAGAGTCCCTGAGGAAGCGAGGAGGAGAGGGGCAGGAAAGAACCTCAAATGAATGAGTCTTGTGGTTGTTGGCTGGCCATAGGCCCCAGGCCCTGGAAAGGGCAGAGTGAAGTGTCTAGAGGTGGCAGGAGGGTGTGAGGCCTGAAGAGAGATGGTGGGGGGCAGGGGGGTCACAGCTGTGGCCTCTGTGGCCCCACCTCTCCTCCACTCTGACACTGCAGGGAGGGGCTGGGATTTGCTGGTAGCAACAGACACAGAACTGTTTTCAGACTCAGCCCAGGCTGTGGGGAAGAATAAGACCCTAGACCAAGGGTTCAGACAGACTTCTTCAGATTGGGGGCTTCTCCTGGGCAGAGGCTGCTTCCCCTCCAACACACTGGGACCTCCACAGTCCAAGCCACTGTACTGGGGACTGTCCAGGGTAAGGGGAGTCCTCTCAGTCTGAGGGCTGCCCTCAGCCAGGCAGTATCGCCCCAGTCAAAGGGGGAGCTGCCCAGGGCAAAAACTGTGTCTTCCCCGTCAGACGAGGGGCTGCTGGGGGAGGGCCTACCCCTCGCCATCATACTGGGTCTGTGGGGACCAGACTCAGGCTCTGCAGCAGGTGTGACTGACGTGAGCTTTCTGGGTGGCAGGTAACAAATGGTACAAGCAGCACCTCTCCTACCGCCTGGTGAACTGGCCTGAGCATCTGCCGGAGCCGGCAGTTCGGGGCGCCGTGCGCGCCGCCTTCCAGTTGTGGAGCAACGTCTCAGCGCTGGAGTTCTGGGAGGCCCCAGCCACAGGCCCCGCTGACATCCGGCTCACCTTCTTCCAAGGGGACCACAACGATGGGCTGGGCAATGCCTTTGATGGCCCAGGTGCTGGCACAAAGCCTCCCTCCCACACAGCAGGAGGGGACCCCAACTTGGAGAAGCAGTTTGGGGGTGGCAATGAAGCATTCACCCTCCCTGTGGCCTTGGCTGAGGCACATCTCCCTGCAGAGAACCCTCAGTCTCCTCATCCTAAAATGGGAACAGTGGTCCCTGCCCTATTATGTGTCACATGTCTGAAGGGACAGTCAGATGAAGCTCTGCAAGGGAAGTGCTTTGCAAATTCTCAAGAGTATTATGCATTCTGGGAGAATCTCCCGAGATTCCGTCATCCATCCTCTGCCTCTAGACAGGCCTGTGCTTCTCTTGTTCTCCAGAGTGGATGTTCACTCCAGAGCCCTAAAAAACATCCACTGCCCACCACTGCTCCCCCACCCCCAACTACCAGAGCCGCTGCCACAGGGCAAGAGGCACCCTACTCCCGACAGCCCCGACAGGGAAGTGCTTCATATACCTACGCCACAGATAGTTCTGTTTGTCCCCAACCTGAAGACTCTGGCTGCAGTTTAAACCGCTCTCTTCCCCTTCTGCCCAACACTAGCCTTCAGAACCTGAATATAGGCTGTTTGCACGTTTCCCCTCCTAATGAAGAAAGGAAACCTAATCAGACCCCTTCAAGCTGGGGACTTAAGCCCTTGTATGGCCTGGGAACTTGAGCCCCCACCTCCCTCGCACCCTCCTGCTTTCAGTCAAGCCCACCTACAGCAAAGCCCACATCCAGGCCCTACTGCTGAGACCTGGGTTAGGACCAGGAGGAATCTAGGCTTTGCAAGAATCCACATGTAGTGCACACATGCACTTATTTGTAACTGACTTCATCCATGTGATCTACCTGACATGGTTCTATCCATACCTAGTTAAGACAGCACTGCACTGGGAGTAAGGACATCAGGATCCCCAAGCAGCCCTCTGATTTGGGACAGATACTTTGTCTTTTTGAATAGTGGTCTTCTCTCCCAAACCTGCCCATCCGTCTCCCAGTGAGAGTTGAATAGAGTGAACAGTGCTCGAAACAGCTGGAGACATATTCAAAATAGGCATGTATTCCTCCTACATGCAGCTGACTTTCCATGCCCCCAGGAGGCTCTCCTTTTAGTCTAGCACCCCCATCTTTGCCAGTCACAGTTGGCCTGGGGTCCAAGAAGGCAAAGCTGGAGGGACCCTCAACAAGCTTCTATGCAAACTTTATCATAGTGCAGTTTTCTGACTCCTGTGTCAGGGTCACCTGCCGCTGTGGAAGGGGAATTGTTAGGGGTGGTACCCTGGCACCTGCACATCTAATAAGCTCCATCTGGGGCACACTAAAAGCTTGAAAATCACTGATCCAGCCCAACTCCCTCTGCTCATTCCTATTAGAAGTAGAGAGAGGCCCCCCAGAGGTGCCCTGGCAGAGGAGGGCAAGAACACAATTTTATATATATATATTTCACTTCTATATGTATGTATATTTTCTTTAACAAAAAGTATATATAAAATAATAAAAATAAAAATATATACTTTTTATTAAATAAAATACACATACATATAGAAGTGAACCATCTCAAGTTTAGCCTGATGAACTTTCATACACTGAATGCTCCCAGCACCCAAATCAAGAAACAGAAGGTCCCATCATGCCTCCTTTTAGGGGTAACTACTATACTCTACCTACTTCTAGATCTTTTTGAAAGTAATTCTTTTTTTTTTTTTTTTTTTTTGAGACGGAGTCTCGCCTTGTCACCCAGGCTGGAGTGCAATGGCGCGATCTCGGCTCACTGCAAGCTCTGCTTCCCGGGTTCACACCATTCTCCTGCCTCAGCCTCCCGAGTAGCTGGGACTACAGACACCCACCACCACGCCTGGCTACTTTTTGCATTTTTAGTAGAGACAGGGTTTCACCATGTTAGCCAGGATGGTCTCAATCTCTTGACCTCGTGATCCACCCGCCTCGGCCTCCCAAAGTGCTGGGATTCCAGGCGTGAGCCACCGCACCCAGCCTGAAAGTAATTCTTAAGTGGCCCTTATTATGTGCTAGGCACTGTTCCAAGGATCACTTTTTTGTTGTTGTTGTTTCGTGTTTGTTGTTGTTGTTGTTTGAGACAGGGTCTTACTCTGTCACCCAGGCTGGAGTGTAGTGGCGCAATCACAGCTCACCGCAGCCTTGACCTCCTGGGACTCAAGAGAGCCTCCCACCTCAGCTTCCCAAGTAGCTGGGGCTACAGGTGCACACCACCACGCCTAGCTAATGTTTTTGTTTTTTAGTGGAGATGAGGTCTTGCTTTGTTTCCCCAGGCTGGTCTCGAACTCCTGGGCTCAAATGTTCCTCCCACATCAGCCTCCCAAAGTGCTGAGATTACAGGCGTGAGCTACCACACCCTGCTGCATCATTTGTAATACACATGTACACACACACACACACACACACGCACACACATGCACACACATTTATTATTCAGAACAACTCTGTGAGGAAGAAGCTCACCATCATCATTCCCATTTGCAGATCAGGAAGTTAAGACATAGAGAGGTTAAGCTAAATGCTGAAGGTCATACAGCTAGTAGATTGTAAAAGTAGGAATGGCACCCAAATTGGTGGGCCCATGCCATATCTACACCACAGTGCCTCTTAGGCGTCCACAGCCTACTCATCTGTTCACCTCTGCACACTTCAGGTTCTGCCAGATTTTAGGAGGGAAACTATACAGCAGAGAACAGCCACAAACACCCCAGTGGCATTTGCGCTGGGCCGCGAGTACCTGGGGGCGTCGTGGGCCGTGGCACCCCCTGACCTTCTGCCCCACCTGCAGGGGGCGCCCTGGCGCACGCCTTCCTGCCCCGCCGCGGCGAAGCGCACTTCGACCAAGATGAGCGCTGGTCCCTGAGCCGCCGCCGCGGGCGCAACCTGTTCGTGGTGCTGGCGCACGAGATCGGTCACACGCTTGGCCTCACCCACTCGCCCGCGCCGCGCGCGCTCATGGCGCCCTACTACAAGAGGCTGGGCCGCGACGCGCTGCTCAGCTGGGACGACGTGCTGGCCGTGCAGAGCCTGTATGGTGAGGCCCCGGGACATGCCCCGCTCTTGGTCCCACTCCTGCCCCCCAGGCCTCCTATCCTTGAACGCCGGCTCTGCAAATAGGATTTCCCATCCTAAGCTCATAGATCTGCCCTCCCTGTCGCCGATTCGTCCCAATTCTAAAGCCCCATGCCCCCCCTCAAATCTGAAAAACCTCGGATTCTTGCTCCCCCGAGTCCATGGCCCTCATCTCTCCATCAGTCCCAACTAATTCCTGTGCACAGTACCCCCAACCCCGCCCCTTGCGTTCCACTTACTGGATTTCTGCCCAACCCCCAGCCCCCGCAGCTCCCGCTCACACCATGTGCCCGCCCCATCACCCATACCCAATCTTTGGGCCCACCTCTTCCCCCATCCCGGACCCCAAAGCCTTCATTCCTGCCCCAGCCACTAGCTCTCCCCCAGCCTTTCTCTCACCACGATGCTGATGCCCTCTACCCCCAAAGCCTGCCCACCTCTGCCTGGTGGTGGGCTCAGACCAGGTCTTCTTCCCCAGGGTGGGCCAGTGCTACTGCCCTGGGATCTATCTCAGCCCAGGGCTGTCTCCCTCAGAGTGCCATGGGCAGAGCCAGGAGGCCTGGGTTCAAGTCACCTTCCATCCCTGATTAGCAGATGCTCTTGGGCATTTTCCCTCTGTGAACCCTCAGTTTTACCTTCTGTGAAAAGAGATAACAACTGAGGTCCTGCTTACCTGACAGGGCTGTTGTGCTACTGGGTATGAGCATGCTTTGTAGCCTGAGAAACTTATACCCTGTAATACTAACAGCTACTATTTCATGAGTACCTACTGTGGGCCAGGCACTTGACATGCAACACACCCATGAAGTATGCATCTTTTTGTCCACAGATCAAGATAATGGGGCTCAGAGAGGTTAGGTAACTTGCTCAGGGTCACGCAGCTAGGAAATTGCAGACTGGGATTCAGGTGATGGTACCAAATAATAAGCTTGTTGGACTCTGCTTCCCTCCTCTCATAAGTGAAGGATAGTGATGTAATTATTATAATTGCTGTAGTTATCACAGCCTGGGTCTCCGGACTCTGCCCTCATGACACCTGTGTTGCCCAGGAATCAGAGAAGAGCACTCCCTGACCCGCTTAGTTCCCTTGCTTGATACCCTACTCCAATTTTATCTCAGGAGGTTCCTCTGTCCCAGGATGTTGGGTAGAAGAAGATTCCTGAGTTTAGTTTGATGGTTAGCACCAACAACCAGGAACAACTCTTTTTTTTTTTCTTTTTGAGACGGAGTCTCGCTCTGTCACCCAGGCTAGCGTGCAGTGGCATGATCTCAGCTCACTGCAACCTCCACCTCTCGGATTCAAGCGATTCTCCTGACTCAGCCTCCCAAGTAGCTGGGACTACACGTGTGCACCACCATGCCTGGTTAATTTTTGTATTTTTAGTACAGACAGGGTTTCACCATTGGCAAGGCTGGTCTCAAACTCCTAACCGCAAGTGAACTGCCTGCCTTGGTCTCCCAAAGTACTGGGATTACAGGTGTGAACCACCACTCCTGGCCCAGGAACAACTCTTAACCCCCACTCCCACTCTCCTTCCTTGCCCCTCATATTAGATAATCATGAAAGTAACCAAGGGAAGGTCTTGAGTGCACAGCATACCCTCTACCCTGTGTGTGTTCTCTCTCTCTCTTATTTCCTTACTCGCAAAGGGAAGCCCCTAGGGGGCTCAGTGGCCGTCCAGCTCCCAGGAAAGCTGTTCACTGACTTTGAGACCTGGGACTCCCACAGCCCCCAAGGAAGGCGCCCTGAAACGCAGGGCCCTAAATACTGCCACTCTTCCTTCGATGCCATCACTGTAGGTAAGAAGGTCCCACTGGTGCTTTGCTTCTTTCTCTCCTTCCACATCTCTTAGTGTCTCCAGAGCTGCAGTACAAGTTGGGGGGATGGATTGTAAAAGCCAGAAATCCCAAGCCACAAGCACGCTGCAGGTAGCAACCCCACACCCAGCAAAACACCGCTTCTTCCTGCCCACTTTCCCCTCTGCGCCAACTGTACACACCATACCCTACGCTTGTCCATTTGGGAAACTGGCTTCCAGGACAGCATCTTCCCTGGAAAGACAGCAGGAAGCTGATGGTCACTCCTCAACTCTCTCTTGTCTCTGGGCAGACAGGCAACAGCAACTGTACATTTTTAAAGGGAGCCATTTCTGGGAGGTGGCAGCTGATGGCAACGTCTCAGAGCCCCGTCCACTGCAGGAAAGATGGGTCGGGCTGCCCCCCAACATTGAGGCTGCGGCAGTGTCATTGAATGATGGAGATTTCTACTTCTTCAAAGGTACTGGCTCTGGGGCAGCGGGGAAAACTGAGCCCTAGAGAGGGAAGGTGTCCTGCCCAAGGTCAAAAGAGGACAAAAGAGGGGAAGACTCTCACACGAGTCCATGGTGGAGTCTCCATTCCAATCTGAACCTGTGACCCCAGGGAAGACTCTATCAGAAGATACCTTTCAGGGATGGATTAGGGAGCAGCAAGTGTCAAAGTCCCAGGGAGAGTTTCAGAGAGGAGTCTAGAGGGAAGCAGAGGACTGCTCTGGAGTTCTGCAATTGAGCAGAAAGAGCTGGATCTTCCTTGGAATCCTAGCTGTGTGGGGTTGGACGTGTCGCTTAACTTTTGGAGTGTGCATTTCTCGAATGGGGAAAACAATACCTCACACTTGCTGGGGAAGGAGTATGAAAAGAGAATATTGCCTGAAGAGTGTGCAATATCTTACTAGATACATGTTAATACTTAGGTAAATAGTATTCATTCATTTGTTCATTCATTCAACCAATATTGAGTGCCTTGTATGCACTAGACGTGGTTGGATATGTTAGGGATACAGCAGTGAATGAAACAAAAATCCTTGCCCTCATAGAATTATTAGTAATGATGGCAGTGGAGAAAGCTCTGGGCCTTCCTTTCGGGGCTATCTGCCCTCTGCTGACACCTGCTGGGAGTCTAGACAATAATAGGAGTCGCTACTACCACCCTGCTATTTATAACTAATTTGTAGTGCAATCCGTTTGATTGATATGAATACCAACCATCGTGGGCTCCAGCTTAAAGGAGAGCAGAGGTATGGGGGACAGAAGTGGGGTAGAGGGCCAGTGGGTGACAGCCTCCAGCTCACCCTGGCTCTCCCAATTCCCCGCAGGGGGTCGATGCTGGAGGTTCCGGGGCCCCAAGCCAGTGTGGGGTCTCCCACAGCTGTGCCGGGCAGGGGGCCTGCCCCGCCATCCCGATGCCGCCCTCTTCTTCCCTCCTCTGCGCCGCCTCATCCTCTTCAAGGGTGCCCGCTACTACGTGCTGGCCCGAGGGGGACTGCAAGTGGAGCCCTACTACCCCCGAAGTCTGCAGGACTGGGGAGGCATCCCTGAGGAGGTCAGCGGCGCCCTGCCGAGGCCCGATGGCTCCATCATCTTCTTCCGAGATGACCGCTACTGGCGCCTCGACCAGGCCAAACTGCGGGCGACCACCTCGGGCCGCTGGGCCACCGAGCTGCCCTGGATGGGCTGCTGGCATGCCAACTCGGGGAGCGCCCTGTTCTGAAGGCACCTCCTCACCTCAGAAACTGGTGGTGCTCTCAGGGCGAAATCATGTTCCCCACCCCCGGGGCAGAACCCCTCTTAGAAGCCTCTGAGTCCCTCTGCAGAAGACCGGGCAGCAAAGCCTCCATCTGGAAGTCTGTCTGCCTTTGTTCCTTGAAGAATGCAGCATTGTCTTTGTCTGTCCCCACCACATGGAGGTGGGGGTGGGATTGATCTTAGGAAAAGCAAAAAAGGGTCCCAGATCCCTTGGCCCTTTCCTCCAAGGACTTCTATCCTCCCCAGGCCTTTGTTTCTTCTGCTAAAGGCACAGTTCCTTTCAAGAGGTAACAGCACTGGGATCCAAGCAGGGGGATGAAAAACTCAACAGAGAAATTCGAGACCATTTTGCAAGACTGTGCCCTTCTCCTCAGGACCCCCTGGCTCAGTTCTTGAAAAACGGTGTCATATTTAGTCAGAGGCCCCACCCCCAGGAAGCATGGATGGGGATGAAGGCACAGGCGTCTCCAACCTCAGAGGCCCTTTGTGGGGTCAGGACACAGAGTGGGAGGGAGACTGATGCAGGCCTACCAGTCCCTGGCTTTTTGTCTGGGGCTAGAATAAAGAGGTGCCTTCAGCTGGTGGGCCGAGAGGCAGGAAGCAGCCTTCCTTGGAGCAGTTCTTCCATCCTTTGCTGTGAGAGCAGGTGGGCATGGGTGCAGGGGAGGCCAGGGCCATGCTCTTCCATCCAAGCCAGGGCTAGGCAGCTGTGTGTGTGTGTGCAGAGCTGTGATGGAGAGAAGGGGCCTGCCTCCCCTCAAAAAGCAAAATGTCCTTGCAGCTCCAGGCCAGATGGAGAATGATGTGCAGCAGGGAGAGGTCAAGGGGCCTTCCTGGGGCTCTGCAACGCTGCAGGCGCTGGGGATGCAGCCTCCACAACAGGCAGCCCTGCAGGCTGAGGGTGGCCTTGTGCTCTCACAATGGCCGCATTCTCCAGGCCACACACGAGGCATTCCCAAAGCTCCTGCTGTCTGGCCAAGAATAGCTGGGATTCCTGGAGAAGGAACCAGCTCCCCAGCCTCCCTGTCTTCTGCCTCCACCCATGCCAGCATTTATTTTAGCATCTGGTTTTCCAGGCTTCTCCCACCCCTCCACACCTGCTAGTGCCTCATATGCACAGCATTGACCTCAGCAAGCCAGGGCGTCTAGGGCAGGCGAGAATGGTCTGGCAAGGGTTCAGCCCTCGCCTCCCCAGGGCCATTGTTGGCCCTGCCCGTTCATTTTCTTCTCTGCGCAGTGGGCAGAAGGGCCTTTGCCTTTGGATACAAATGTTTGTACCGTTCTGGGGTAGAGAGGGAAGAGGCTCCCTGCCCACACTTTTACCTCTGGCTTGAACCCCAGGAGGATCATCCCCACCCGGAGCCACCTGCGCCACCTCAAAGCACTGACACTTTGATCAGAGGTTTTATTGAATGGTTTCAGGGAAAGAGGCAGGTTTGTCAGAGGGATGAGGGAACCCTGAGGTTATTTTCTCTAGGCGATGCCTCTGCCCACTGGGCCAGAGCGGATCTGAAATACCCAAGAGGTGAAGGTGAGGCTGTGTGAGCGGACAGAGTCAGGTGTGCGGTGGCGCTGGTGCTGCGTGGGGGCGGGGAGCCCTCGGTGGGCGCTGTTGACAGCGGGCTCTAGGTTATGCTGGGCTCTGCACTGGGGGCGCTAGGTGACAGATGGGAACCAAGCACCAACAGTGGGCCTTCTTGACGGATGGGGGCGCTCTGGGCAGCAGCTGAGAAGGGGCGGTCCTGTGGAATGCGTCGAAGAGGGCTCCGCGCTCCAAGAGAGAAAGTCGGTAGGGGGTCTGGGGCCAGGAAATGATGGAGGGCACAAAGGCTGGGAGCGGGGGCGCTCAGGAGCTCCCAGCGGCCCCCGCCTTACCCAGATCCGGGTGATCCAGAACGCAGTGCGCCACATAGGCTGGGTGGCTGTGCAGACTCCTGCATTTCTTGCAGAAAAGGAGCTCGCAGCAAGCACAGCCCCCGCGGCGCGGCGGTCGTCGCCGGATCTCCAGCACGCACGGCTCCTCCGGGAGGCTCCGCTTCCTGCCGGCGGGGACCAGGCGCTCAGTGCCTGGGGCAGCCCCTCCTCCCTGGGGCCCGGGCACCGCCTCCCTCGTGCCCCGGTCGAGGAGCGCGCAGGCACCTGTCGGTGGGAGCTGTTAGGCCGCCCAGCAGCGCTAAGGGGCCGAGCCAGCCCCAGAAGCCGCTGTCCGCGCGCCGCAGCAGCGCCACCTGCTGGGTGCTGGACTCCTGGCGCAGCGGGCAGTAGAACACTGAGCGCCGCTCGCGGCCTTCGCCCTCCTCCGCCACCCGCGGCGGCTCCTCGCCCTCCGTCGCGCTGTCCTCCAGCGGCCTCTGGTTGTCCTCGTCCTCGTCCTCCGACCCCTCCTTCCCTTCCTCTTGCTCCGCCTCCTCGGCCCGGAGCTCTTCCGTTTCCTTCTTCCACAAGGGGGTCTTCACACCTGCGGGCCGGGAGGAGATCAGGGCAGTCCTGCTGTCCCCGAGAAAGGGTCCAGAATAATTTTTCATTTATTTATTTATTTATTTATTTATTTATTTTGAGACAGTGTCTCTGTAGCTCAGGCTAGAGTGCAGTGGCGTGATCTCTGCTCACTGCAACCTCCGCCTCACGGGCTCAAGCGATTCTTTTGCCTCAGTCTCCCAAGTAGCTGGGATTACAGGCACGCCCCGCTGCGCCCTGCTAATTTTTGTATTTTTAGTAGAAACGGGGTTTCACCATGTTGGCCGGGCTGGTCTCAAACTCCTGACCTCAGGTGATTTGCCCTTTTCGGCCTCCCAAAGTGCTGAGATTACAGGCGTGAGTCACTGCACCCGGCCCTGGATACTTTTTCAAAAAAAAATTTTAAGTCCAGGCATGGTGGCTCACGCCTGTAATCTCAGCACTTTGGGAGGTCGAGGTCGGTGGATGGCTTGAGCTCAAGAGTTCGAGACCAGTGTGGGCAAAAAGGTGAGACTCTTTTTATTTCGCTCCAAAAAAAAAAGAAAAAAAAAAAGCTGGGCATGGTGGTGTACACCTGTGGTCCCAGCTACTTGGGAGGCTGAGGTGAGAGGAAGCTGAGCTAGGGAAGTCGAGGCTATGGTGAGCCATGATTGCACCACCACACTCCAGCCTAGGTGACAGAGTGAGACCCCGTCTCCACAATTAAAAAAAATTTTTTTTTGAGACAGGGTCTCACTATGTTGTCCAGGCTGGTCTCTGAACTCCTGGCTTCAAGCAGCCCTCCTGCCTAGGTCTCCCTAAAGTGCTGGGATCACAGCCACGAGCCACCTCCCCTGGCTTACTGATCCCATTTTTTTTTTTTTTTTTTGGAGACGGAGTCTCGCTCTGTCGCCCAGGCTGGAGTGCAGTGGTGCCATCTCGGCTCACTGCAAGCTCCACCTGCCGGGTTCACGCCATTCTCCTGCCTCAGCCTCCCGAGTAACTGGGACTATAGGCGCCTGCCACCACGCCCAGCTTATTTTTTGTATTTTTAGTAGAGACCAGGTTTCACCATGTTTGCCAGGATGGTCTCGATCTGACCTCGTGATCTGCCCGCCTCGGCCTCCCAAAGTGCTAGGATTACAGGCGTGAGCCACCGCGCCTGGCCACTGATCCCATTTTAATAGGTGGTTATTTATAGAATATTTTATTTTCTGAATGGGATTTCCTTCCTCCAAGTGGGTCTTGCCTTAAGGAAGCCCAGCATCTCCGCTGGTGGGGTGGGCAGGCGGGTGGGCTTATAGCACCTCTGTATGATTAGAAAAGGCGCCTTATAGTCAGGGAAATGGAAAAAGGACCTTCTATGGGCAGACCAATTGGGAAAAGGCTGTCCTTAGGGTGAGCCAATTAGGAAAAGACGCTTCTTCTTTCTTCCAGGCTTGACTTCAGCCACCACTGTCCCCTCTTGCTGGTGCCTTTGTTCAGGGCACAGTTACTACAACTACAAGCAGTAGCCCCAGCAGAAAGTTCCTGGGCTGACATGGAAACTAAGCTGGCCTCCCCTAGAAGGTGTCCGTCGCCCATTCAGCAAACATTCACCAGGCTTCATGCATCCTGCGTCTGTCACATCTGGATAGCTAGGTTTGTAAAGGAAAGAGGGGAGGAAGGCAGGGAAGACACAACTCGTGGAGTTTGCTATGGAAAAGTCAAGAAACATTTCTAGGTGGGGCACGGTGGCTCATGCCTGTCATCTCAGCACTTTGGGAGGCCGAAGCAGGCGGATCACCTGAGGTCGGGAGTTCGAGACCAGCCTGACCAACAAGGAGAAACCCCGTCTCTACTAAAAATACCAAATTAGCCGGGCGTGGCAGTGCATGCCTGTAATCCCAGCTATTCAGGAGGCTGAGGCAGGAGAATCGCTTGAACCCAGGGGTCGGAGGTTGTGGTTTACCGAGATCACGCCACTGCATTCCAGCCTGAGCAACAAGAGCGAAACTCCGTTTCAAAAAAAGAAAAAAAGAAAGAAAGAAAAAGAAACGTTTCTTTTGATCCCAGTCCATCCTATTTAAAGAGCAAAGGTAATGCTCATGATTGGTGTTCTAGCCTTCTGGTTGTAAAAGGCCAGGCGTAGTTCACAGCTAGAAAAGGGTTCCAGAGATGTTTCAAGAGGAAGGGGAGGAGGAAAAGGAGTTGAAAACAAAGGGTTGGACATTGAGTGCTGCGCTATGGAATCTGGACTTTGCCTCTCAGCAGTGAGGAGCCGCTGAACATTCTTGTAGAGGGACGTGTTCCAAGCTGTGTTTTAGGATGTTCCCTCTGACAAGACAGAGGGAGACCCCACTTAGGAGTCATTACAGTGGTCCAGGCCAGAGAAGACAAAGGTCTGAACAGGAGCAGGTGGAGATGATGAAGCAGATGTTAAGACTATTCTGGAGCCAGATGTGGTGGCTCACACCTGTAATCCCAGCACTTTGGGAGGCCAAGTCAGGAGAATCACTTGTGCCTGGGAGGTTGAGACTGCAGTGAGCTGTGACAACGCCACTATACTCCAGCCTGGGTGACAGAGCAAGACTGTTTCTAAAAAAAAAAAAAAAAAAAAACAGGCCAGGCACAGTGGCTCATGCCTGTAATCCCCAGGACTTTGACTTTGGGAGGCCAAGGTGGGTGGATCACTTGAGGTCAGGAGTTCGCGACCAGCCTGGCCAACATAGTGAAACCCCATCTCTACTAAAAATACAAAATACAAAAATTAGCTGGGTGTTGTGGCATGCTCCTGTGGTCCCAGCTACTCGGGAGGCTGAGGAACGAGAATCACTTGGACCCGGGAGGCAGAGGCTGCAGTGAGCTGAGATCTCACCACTGCACTCCAGTCTGGGTGACAGAGCAAGACTCTATCTCAAAAAAAAAAAAAAAAATTCAGGAAGGGGAAAGGAGAGGGCTTGCAGCTACATGGATGGGTAACTGAGAAAAGGTTGGACTTCATGGTGATGCGCTGGATTGTCCAAGCTAGGGTCAAGAGGTCCTGTCCTCCAGCCCCACCCTGCCTCCAGCCCCACTCACCATGCTTATCCATTCTTCCCAAGGCTGTGCCCTGCTTTCCCTGATCAGAGACTGGGATGTGAGAGGGTGCCCAGAACCCATAGAACTTTGTCTCATGTCTAGGGCCTCTATTAGGTCACAAGGGGTGGGGCTAGAACCTCACCTGCCCATAAGGCTCTGCCCAGGAATAATTTCCTTTTCCAGAGCCTCCCAAAGCACTAACAACTCAGATATCTCCTACCTTCCCTCTTAGGAAGGCATTAATGGGGAAGAGAGGATGGCTTTGGCCCCCAATAAACTGGGTTCAAATCCCAGCTCTACCACATAAATATAAAAGTTATCTGATGTTCAGCATGGTATCTCTCTGACCCTCAGTCTCTTCAACTGTAAGTCAGAGATAGTAATACAGTACCACGCTTTACCTGGCCTATGGGAAGCACTGAAAGCCCTGGGTTTGTTTGTATCATTATATTCTGTCTTTCTCCTCCTTTCTTATCCTTATCCTTCTTCACCCCATGCTCTCCACTTCTCCTATTTCCATTTCATTGCCAGTACCAAGGAACACAAGGGAATGGTGCCAAGTCCAGTAGGAAGTAGGACTCGGGTACCAGGCTGGTATAGCTCCTGGATATTGTGTATTTGTTGGGGGGCAGGGGTGAGGGAGGGAGTAAAATCAAGGAGCTTCAGGAAAATCCTTTCCTTTCCTGGACTCGAAGTGGAGTGTGTTGGCACAGAGAGGAATGTGCAGATGGACAATGGACAGATTCAGCTCTGGAAAGCCCTCCATCTGTTGAGATGAAGTTGCTGACCTCAAAGAGAGCCCAGTCTAATAGTGATCTGCGATCCTCCATCCAAGTCTGAGAGTGGAGGGCAATGGAGTCCCTTCCTTTGGGCATCTAAGTTTGGTGGAGGCAAGTTGATGGGCTGGAGAACAGAGAGCAGACCTGGCCACCAGGAATCTCGTAGTCACAAGGGGGCAACCCTATCAAGAACTGTGAAGGATCTGAAATGTTATCCTATTTGCAAGTTACCATGTTAACCAGTTGTAGTTTCATGGGTGCTGCCAGAAAACATGAGGCTCCAAGTCAGAGACAAAGGACTTTATTACTCGTGGCACAGCAACTTCGGCCTGTTTGCCTCAGCTTCCCTTGCTTCGGTGTCCTATGAGTGACACAAATGAGTGCCAGTGGATACCGGTATATGCAGAGGTTTGCATTACTAGAGAAATCCCAAGCTTAGGAAACCTGAATCTTTTTTGGGGGGGCGGTGGGGGGTAGCGGACAGAGTCTCACTGTCACCCAGGCTGGAGTGCAGTGGCGCGATCTCGGCTCACTGCAACCTCCGCCTCCCGGGTTCAAGCAATTCTCCTGCCTCAGCCTCCCAAGTGGCTGGGACTACAGGCGCGTGTCACCACACCTGGCTAATTTTTTGTATTTTTAGTAAAGATGGGGTTCCACTGTGTTAGCCAGGATGGTCTCGATCTCCTGACCTCGTAATCTGCCCGTCTCGGCCTCCCAAAGTGCTCAGATGACAGGCCTGAGCCACTGCGCCCAGCCAGGAAACCTGAATCTTTTATAATGGGTAGTGAGCAAACCTGCTGTTTGCTCAGAAAGGAGGCACTACGTCTATTTTCCAAGATTGCTCACTTATACAAAAACCCTTGAAAAGTCAGGGCCTCTGCTTTCAAGACATGCATAAACACAAAAGGCTCAAGGAGAATTGTCTCCCAACAAGCTCATTCTCTTTAAATTTACTGAAAGCATTTGTAGCCACCATGGCTCTTGATTGCAAAATTCAAAAGCTCAGTCTGGTTGATTTAAAGAGAAAGAATAGTGAGACCTCACAGAACGACCAAAAGACTTGAGAACTGGATAGGAATCAAGGAAGGGCGGCGAATAAGAACACAGTCAAGATCGCATTACAGGAACAATTCAGTTTGGAGGCCACTGCTGGGGATCACCCATGGACACTGGCACCACGAGCAATCTCACTGAGACACTCACTAAGATTTAATGCCCCTGGCAGGCACATCTAAACCAGTGAGCCTGTGCAAAGACCATCCCACCAAGACACCACAACAGAGTGTCCCCTGGCATGGTCATTCTTCTCATCCTGCCTCCCCAACCCTAATCTGCCCAGTAGCCCTTTGCCATCCATCCTTAGGATGTGCATCCCCTCTTCCCAAGGCTGTTTTGGGTTTTGTGGGACCTTCCTAACAAGTCAGATTGTCAAACAACCCATGCTAGCATAAAAGCACACTAGAATTTATTTTATTATTTTATTTTATTTATTTTTTGAGATAGAGTCTTGCTTTGTTGCCCAGGATGGAGTACAGTGGTATGACCTAAGCTCACTGCAACCTCTGCCTCCCGGATTCAAGCAATTCTCCTGCCTCAATCTCCTGATTAGCTGGGATTACAGGCGTGTGCCACCATGTCCGGCTAATTTTTGGATTCTTAGTAGAGACGGGGTTTCACCCTGTTGGCCAGGCTGGTCCTGAGCTCCTGACCTCAAGTGATCTGCCTGCCTCGACTTCCCAAAGTGCTGGGACTACAGGTGTGAGCCACCATGCCCACCCAGCACACTAGAAATTGATCTCACAGAGGACTAGTACAGTCTTCATTGAAAACGTGAGAGCAAGCAGGTAATCCCACTAGCCCCAGGAACATATGCATGCCTCCTGCACTCAGACATCTGCTTGGGAGACCTCTTGAGAGGGGTGAAACCATCCCGGTAATGAGTGAAAACTCAGAATTGACTGAATATCTCTCCAAAAGAGACTGTTTGAAACCAGAAGAGAATGGGCTATATTCTATTGGCAAGCTCAAGCATTATTTTCTGCTATTTATAGAAATAATACCTAAAAGACAAGACAAAGTCAGTTATCACAGGTAAAGCTACAATTTTTTCATATTAAACTTTAACTTTTGAAATTAATAGTATAAATAGCTCCTTAACTTCTAATAGGTATGACACAGAAATGCAATATTAGTTTTGCCTGGGCCATAAATATAACTTAAGAGAAAATAATATCTAAGCGGGGCACAGTGAGGGGAACCCATAGTCCTGGCAATTCAGGAGGCTGAGATGGGAAAATTGCTTGAGTCCAGGAGTTTGAAGCTGCAGTGCACAATAATTGTGCCTGTGAATAGCCACTGCACTCCAGCCTCGGCAACATAGCAAGACCCCCATCTCTAAAAAAAATTTTATTAAGAACAACAAAGAACAATAATCCAGTAAGATAGTATGTAAGTGCTACTTGATTGGGAATATTTGTAACAACATCTTACATTTGTATAGAGAAAAGGAATGGGGCCTCCTAAACTTAGAGCATCATGTCAATTAAGATGTAACTGGCTAGTCAAATCCATAATGCCTAACTAATAATAGCTCAAACTTTATACAATTTATTAATTTACTTAGTAAAGGGCTCCAGGATTGGTTCAGTGTCTTGATGGAGTTATTAAGGGCCCTGCTTATTCTCACCTTTCCTCTTTGCCTTCCTTGTCTCCTCTTGGTTACAAAATGGCTGCTGCAGCTCCAGGCATTGTGGCTTCATGCAACTATGACCAAAGCAGGAAGAAAAGGAATGGCAGAGACTTCTCAGAAGCTCTCCAACAGACTTCTCTTTGAATCTCATTGGCCAGAACTGGAGCACAAACCCATTCCTAAACCAACTTATGGCAAAAAGAGGGTTGTCAAGATTGTCCTAGACCAGTTGTAATTGGTACCTTTGATCAAGTGGGACTCATGGAGTATAGTTATAAAACAATTTCATTTTTGTCTCCTACAGTCTATTTTTTATTTAATTTAATTAATTAATTAATTTATTTATTTATTTATTTATTTATTTTGAGACAGAGTCTCCCTCTGTCACCCAGGCTGGAATGCAGTGGCTAATTCTGCCTCCTCCCGAGTAGCTGGAATTACAGGCACCTGCCACCGCACCCAGCTAGTTTTTGTATTTTTAGTAGAGACAGGATTTCACCATGTTGCCCAGGCTGTTCTCGAACTCCTGACCTCAAGTGATCTGCCTGCCTTGGCTTCCTAAAGTGCTGGGATGACAAGCATGAGCCACTGTGTCCGGCCCAGTCTTTTTAAACATGCTCAAGGGAGGAAAATACTTCTTCCCTTGTCCCTGGAGAACAACTCAGACAGGCCCTATGACTTATTCTGAGTCCTCTTAGGAAATAGAAAACCCTGAGGCTTGCCACGGCCAGTGACCTGCAAATAGGATGGTGTGGGAGGCAGAAGACATGGTCCCTCTACCCTCTTTCTCTGCCTCTCTTTTCTCCTCAGCTGCCCAACCACTGGTCTCTGTCTTTCCCTGCCCCAATCCATGCAATTCCTTGGATCCAGGCTACACTGAACTCTGGGGACCTTTATTCCCTCTCTAATCCTTAGGAGTCTAATCAGGAACCAACCAGATGATGGTCCACTTCCAGCTTCCTATCCACTGAGGCCGTTCCACCTTCCAGGAGGGTCCATTGAATGTTTTGTGTTTGTTTTGAGATGGAGTTTTGCTCTTGTCCCCCAGGCTGGAGTGCAATGGCACGATCTCGGCTCACTGCAACCTCCACCTCCCCGGGTTCAAGTGATTCTCTTGCCTCAGCCTCCTGAGTAGCTGGGATTATAGGCACCCACCACCACGCCCGGCTAATTTTTGTATTTTTAGTAGAGACAGGGGTTTCGCCAGGTTGGCCAGTCTGGTCTCAAACTCCTGACCTCAAGTGATCCTCCCGCCTCAGCCTCCCAAAGTGCTGGGATTACAGGCGTGAGCCACTGCGCCCGGCCTATCTTTCTATTAAGATGTTCTTCACTGGGCATGGTGGCTCATGCCTGTAATCCCAGCACTTTGGGAGGCCAAGGTGGGCAGATCACTTGAGCTCAGGAATTCGAGACCACCCTGGCCAACATGGCGAAACCCTGTCTCTACTAAAAATACAAAATTAGCCAGTCGTGATGGTGTACCTGTAATCTCAGCTACTCGGGAAGCTGAGGCAGGAGAATCACTTGAACCCGAGAAGCAGAGGTTGCAATGAGCCAAGATCATTCCTCTGCAATCCAGCCTGGGTGACAGCGAGACTCCGTCTCAAAAAAAAAAAAAAAAAAGAAAGAGGAACTTGGTGCATTCTGTCCTCTCTGTTCTGCTTTACTGCAGCCTGAGGACAAAGTTCTGGGAGATCGGCATTGACTATGTAGGTAACAACAACGGCCTAAAGAAGCAACAAGAAAGAAAGGAACCGAGTGCCTGGAGAACTTCATGGAACAGAGCCACTTGCCTACTTTGGATCATCTGTCTCTAAGAGAGAGAAATAAACTTTTCTTTTGTGTGAGCCACTGTTTTCAGTGGCCTTTTTGTTATATATAGCAGCTTAGCTTGGCCCTAACTAATAAAGGCAGACATGTGGCTGCCTCTATTGCAGAAGGGCTTTCTCTGTGTGATAGGAATGCATCCCCCAAATCTTCGCCATCTGATTGGGAAAAGAACCTGGCCCTATAGCTCCAATTTTAAAAGCCCAGGGAAGGGCCGTTTGGACTAGCTGAGTCCCATGCTTACCTCCTAGATTAGTGGCTCTCAGTGGGGAGGGAGAGGATTTTGCCCCCCAGGGACATCGTCCCCCAGAAGACATTGCCAAATGTTAATGTCTGGAGACATTTTTCGTTGTTTTAATGGGGGCAGGGGGCCAGGTGTGGTGCCTCATGCCTGTAATCCTAGCATTTTGGGAGGCCAAGGTGGGTGGATTGCCTGAGCTCAGGAGTTTGAGACCAGCCTGGGCAACATGGTGAAACCCCATCTCTACTAAAATACAAAAAATTAGCCGGGCGTGGTGCTGTGCACCTGTAATCCCAGCTACTCAGGAGTCTGGGAGAGGAGAATTGCTTGAACCCAGGAGGTGGAGGTTGCAGTGAGCCCAGATCATGCCATTGCAACTCCAGCCTGGGCGACAGAGCGAGACTCTGTCTCAAAGAAAAATAAAAATAAAAATAAAAAATGGGGGCAGGGGTGCTACTGGCTTTTGGTGGGTAGTGGCCAGGGATGCTGCTAAATGTCCTACAACGTCCAGGACAACCTCCACAGCAAAATAATTATCTGACCTAAGATGTTAACAGCGCCAAGGTCAAGGAACCCTGTTTTGGACCAATCCTATTAACTTTTCAAGGGTTAATATGGAATGTGACTACTTGTCATCAACTCCATAGGCACCACTTGGTTTAAGATACCCTTGCTCTGCCCTGGATGACTGCAGTAGCCTAACTGTCCCCCTGATTCTGTCCTTGCCCCTGCAGTTCTTCTTCGCACAGCAGCCTGAATTAGAGCATGTCCCTACTCTTCTCAATCTCCTGACTTCGTGATCCGCCCATCTTGGCCTCCCAAAGTGTTGGGATTACAGGCGTAAGCCACCGCGCCCGGCCACCCCTACCCTTCTCAAAACACTCTAGGGCACTTCTCATTTCACTCAGAGAAAAAGCCAGACTCCTCAGAGTCACCTACAAGGCCCTGCATGATCTAGGACCTCATTTCCTAGATTCTTATCCTACATACCCTACCTCTCTTAGGGATTCTTCTTCTTTTCTTCTCCTTTTACTTTTTCTCCTTCTTCGACAGGATCTCACTCTGTTGTGGTGCAGTCATAGCTCACTACAACTTCAACCTCCTGGGCTCAAGTAATCCTCCTGCCTCGCCTCGCATGTAGCTGGGACCACAGGTGTGTGCCAACCACGCCTGGCTAACTTTTAAAAAAAGTTTTTGTAGAGATGGGGGTCTCAGAGCTTTTGCACTGGCTGTCCCTCTGCCTGAGCACTCTTCCCCCAGACAGCTGCAGAGCACGCTTCCGATCTTCTTTCAGGTCTTTGCTCAATTATCACCTTATCCCTGAGGCCTTTAACCATCTTATAGAAAATTCCACACATACCCTCACCTCCTTTACTCCTTTATTTGTCTCCCTGGAATGGATCACCATCTGACTATTTATTTATTTATTTATTTTTGAGATGGAGTCTTTGTCGCCCAGGCTGGAGTGCAGTGGCACGATCTCGGCTCACTGCAACCTCCGCCTCTCAGGTTCAAGTGATTCTCCTGCCTCAGCCTCCCAAGTAGCTGGGATTACAGGCGCCCACCGCCACGCCTGGCTAATTTTTGTATTAGTAGAGAAGGGGTTTTGCCATGTTGGCCAGGCTGGTCTCCAACTCCTGGGCTCAAGCGATCCACCCACCTCAGCCTCCCAAAGTGTTGGAACTACAGGCATGAGCCACCACGCCCAGCCTTAGATTTATTTGTCTATCTGTCATTCACCACTCGGTAACATGGAAGTAGCCCCCATAAGGTCAGAGACCTGGTCTTTTTTGTTTACTGCTGTATCCTCAGGCCTGCAGTCATGCCTGGCACATAGTCGGTGCTCAAGACTTTTTTCTTTTTTAAGACAGGGTCTTGTTGTGTTGCCCAGGCTGGAGTGTAGTGGTGCAATCATGGCTCAGTACAGCCTCGATCTCCTGAGTAGCTGGGATTATAGGTGCGTGCCACCATGCTTGTCTAATTTTTGTATTATTTCTGTAGAGACAGGGTTTCATCATGTTGCCCAGGCTGGTCTCCAACTCCTGGCCTGAAGTGATCCTCCTGCCTTGGCCTTCCAAAGTGCTGGGATTACAGGCAGCACTTACACCGTGACCAACCAAGAAATGTTGGTTGAATGAATGCATTGCTGTGGCCCTGGGGGTGGTAGGGTGTTATGACCCACAGCCTGCTGTAGCACAATCACATGGTTAGGGTGGGGGGTGGGGCAGGTTCTTCAGAGAAAGTGGGGATCATGGTGCTAACAGAGCTGCCGGGAGAACTGGGACCCACTCAGACCTGTGCCTGCCTGTGAGTTCTGATGGTCTGATACTTTCACATACATTATTTCTTTATCCCTCACAACACACCAAAAAGGTAAACATTACCCCCATTTTACAGTTGAGAAACTAAGGTACAGAGAGGCTAGGTAGTATATGATGGTCACACAGGATTTAAGGCTACACTCATGAGTTTTGGGCCCTATTTCTATGTCTGTTTCATTCCCATTCTCCTGTACTCACTAAACACCAAGGGGTATGGCAACCCCTACCCCTGCTTTCCCTCCACTCCCCCAAAGTTCCCATTTGGCCAGCCCCGTGAGAGAAGCCAGCCCCAGCCCCAACCTCTCCTCCCTCTCCCTTGGTTCTGCAGGCCAGTCCTCGCCTGCTGGGAAGGGTTAACAAGGAGTGTTTGTAGCAGCCGCTGTCTCCAAGGAGAGGGGAGGAAAGCAGAGTGGGGAGGCCGGCAGCCACCCCAGGCTCTGTGGCCGCAGCCAGCAGAGGGTAGGAGGCAGCCAGCTTGATCTCTCCAGCTCTGGGGAAAGAGAGGAGTGTCCTCACTTCCATCTGGCCTCAGAGGGGTGAACTCTGAGTGGACTGGGCAGCCTGAGAGCAAGGTTGCTGCAGGGCCACCAGGGAAAGCTCTGGCAAGGACTGAGGAATGTGGGGGAGCAGGGGCTGGGCCAGGCCTGGCAGCTGAAGCCAGTGGCAAGTAGCAGCACTGGAGGTCCCGGGCTCTCAGCGAGTACACGGGAACCTCAGAATCAGGAAGAACCCAGCTGAGACCCAGCAGCAGCGGGAGGAAAGAGGCGGCAGTGGGAGAGGGGAGGTGCCCACCTCCTCCCCTGCTAGGGTCCAGCCATGTCCCAGCCTGCGGGAGGCAGGAGGAAGCCCAGGACCCTAGGGCCGCCTGTGTGCAGTATCCGGCCTTTCAAGTCGAGTGAGCAGTACCTGGAGGCCATGAAGGAAGACCTGGCTGAGTGGCTTCGCGACCTCTATGGGCTGGACATCGACGCAGCCAACTTCCTGCAGGTGCTGGAAACGGGCCTGGTGCTGTGCCGACACGCCAACGTTGTCACTGACGCTGCCCTGGCCTTCCTGGCTGAGGCACCTGCCCAAGCCCAGAAGATTCCCATGCCCCAGGTTGGGGTCTCCTACAATGGGGCCGCCCAGCCAGGTACCTTCCAGGCCAGGGACAATGTCTCTAACTTCATCCAGTGGTGTCGAAAGGAGATGGGCATCCAAGGTAACCATGCTGCACCCTCGTCCCCATTCCAGATGCTTATCTTGGGGGGTATTGGTCCTTTCTCAAATGCACAGGCTAGCTCTGGGGGGCAGGAGCCTGGATCCTCATTCTAGATTTGCCTTGAACCAGCTCTTTTTTCATGCCTCAGTTTCCCCACCTCATAGTAAATCCTCAATAAATAAATATATTGATGATTGATAAATGTTTGTTGATGATTACTTCAATAAGCATATATCAAGCACCTCTTCTGTGCTGAGCACTTTGCTGGGCACCAAGGACAGAGAGGAAAGAGACCCAGTGCCCAACAAATTCATGGTCTAGCAAGAGAGGCAGAAGGCTGGGTGTGGTGGCTCATGCCTGTAATCCCAACACTTTGGGAGGCTGAGGCCGGTGGATCACCTGAGGTCAGGAGTTCAAGACCAGCCCGGCCTAACATAGCAAAACCCTGTCTCTACTAAAAATACAAAAATTAGCTGGGCATAGTGGCAGGCTGAGATAGGAGAATTGCCTGAACCCAGGAGGCAGAGGTTGCAGTGAGCTGAGATGGCGCCACTGCACTCCAACCTGGGTGACAGAGTGAGAGTCTGTCTCAAAAAAAAAAAAGAGAGAGAGAGAGGTAGAGGGATAGATACGTAAATTATAGCCTACTGTGGCAAAGGCTTGACCTAGAGGTGCAATGCTGGGAGCCAGGGGAGGAAATAGCAGCCTGATTAGGTGGAATGGGGCCGAGAAAGTTTGCATCATAAAGGAAGGAGATTTGGCCCGAGTCTTTTTTTTTTTGAAACTGAGTCTCGATCTGTCACCCAGGCTGGAGTACAGTGGTTCGATCTTGGCTCACTGCAACCTTCACCTCCTGGGTTCAAGCAATTATATGTGCCTCATCTCCTGAGTAGCTGGGATTACAGGCGCCCGCCACCACACCCGGCTAATTTTTGTATTTTTAGTAGAAATGGGGTTTCACCATGTTGGCCAGGCTGGTCTCGAACTCCTGACCTCAAGTGATCCGCCCGCCTTAGCCTCCCAAACTGCCGAGATTGCAGGTGTGAGCCACCACACCCAGCTGGACTGAGTCTTGAGGGATAAATAGAAGTTTGTGGGAAGGGAATTCTAAGCAGGGGGGATGACAGGGGCAAAGGCGCAGAAAAAGCATGGTGTGTGAATGACTAGGGAGGGCTGGTGGTGAGGGCACAGGGCTAGGATGAGGAGAGAACATGGGAGGAGACAGATGGGATGACACCAGGGAGGGGCCCCATCATGCTGGGGCTTGTAGGGCTCAGGGAGTGACATGTCAGGATCCTTCATCTCCTTGGCCTTGAAACCAGGAATGGGATGAGACTGGATGTTGTGCCATTCTCCAGGCCAAAGGTGGCAGGGGTGAGACTGGGGAAAGGGTCAGGCCTGGGCTACTGGCTGGTGGCCGGGCACTGAGGAACAGAATTGGAAGGTTAATAGAAGCTAGTGCTTTAAGGAATGCTTGCATGTGCCGGACATTGTGAATGGTTAGCAACTATTAGCATATCCAATCTTCACAACAACCCCACGAAATAGACTACATCCCCATTTTACAGAAGAGGAAACTGAGGCTCAGGGTCTAGCTCAAGGTCATGCGGCTGGTAATAAGTCAGGACTCCAGCCTTAGTGGTTGGCTCCAGAGCATGTCCTCAGCATGCCTGGTTGGGCCTGGGTGGGAGCTGAGTTTGAGATGCCTGTTGGAGATCGGAGGAGAGAGGCGTGGGTGGAAAGTGGAACAAACCGCTTCCTGCTCCTGGACCCATCCAGGCAAGCTGAGTGGGGAGAGGGGAAGGTGGAGTTCATCCTTCTCTCATCCACAGTCACAGCCAGTCTCCAGGTCCCTTTGCTTTGCTGTCACCTCTTCTCACCCGCAGCCTCTCCTGTGAGATGGGCCGCGTGTCTGTACCCAGCACCTGAGCAATTCCGCCCAGACCCCTCCTAGGGGGCTGACTTGACCCCAAGATTCTGAGACCCAAACCACTCCCCATGTCTGCTGCCCCAGACCGGGGATGACCCCAGGGCTTTCCTCCCCGCTCGCCCCTGCCCCGGAGGGTCAGGTCCTCTGGGGGCTCACGCTGCCTCTGCCCTTTTCTCCCCGCCTCCACTCCAGAGGTGCTGATGTTCGAGACGGAGGACTTGGTGCTGCGCAAGAACGTGAAGAACGTGGTGCTGTGTTTGCTGGAGCTGGGCCGCCGGGCGTGGCGCTTTGGTGTTGCGGCGCCCACACTCGTGCAGCTGGAGGAGGAGATCGAGGAGGAGGTGCGGCGGGAGCTGGCCCTGCCCCCGCCCGACCCCTCGCCGCCAGCGCCCCCCAGGCGCCAGCCCTGCCACTTCCGCAACCTGGACCAGATGGTGAGGGGCTCTGCACACGCCCTCAGGGCCCCCTTCCCTTTGTCCTTCGTCCTCCTCTCCCCAGTCCCACTCCAGCCCCCTCTAACCCACCCCCTTCTTGAGCTCCATTGTCCACCCTGACCCGAATTCACTGTGTGGCTTTAAGGCACGGTTCCACTCTGAGCCTCAACCCTAACCACGCGTAGTAATTAATGGCCATGTCATTTCTCAGGTGTTCTTACCAACCCAGCACTGGATGCCCCTCTCATTTAACCCCTGCTGGGACAGTTTTCAAGAACACCGACTGTGGCACTCTCCGAGACACCTTAGTTCAAGTCTTAGTTCCACTGCTTTGCAGCTGTGTGACTTTGGGCAAATTATTTAACCTCTCTGTGTCTGGCTTCCCTTATCTGCAGCATGGGGACAGTAACAGCACCTACCTTCTATGAATGCTGTGATCAGTAAAGGAGCCAGCACATACAAAGTGTTTGGAACAGGGTCCGCACAGAGGGCCACTTCACAGCAGTTAGTTCTGTGTGGTTAACCCCTGGGGAAAATGGAGCTCAGGCAGTTTCCTTAATGAAAAGCCTATGATGCAGTGGATACAGGGCACTGACCTGAGCCTGTCAGATCCCACAGTCCCCCCGTGGCACTCTGCCGCTTCCATCAGCTCTGGACCTCATGGTAGGTAGGTCCATGGGTGACCACCCAGGTCTCGTTCTCGCTGGGTCATTTACAGCCTTATCTACTCCCTCCTTGCTTCTCATTCCCCAGCTCTGACCTCAGCAGAAACCTCAGGGGTGACCTGGGGGACAGGTAGGGCCCCCATTTTGACCCAGAGTGGGCAAAGGAGAGGGCTGAATTCACCACCCGCCCGCAGGTGCAGAACCTCGTGAGCCACTGCACGTGCCCAGTGCAGTTCTCCATGGTCAAAGTGTCTGAGGGGAAGTACCGTGTGGGTGACTCTAACACCCTCATCTTCATCCGGGTAAGTCCAGGCTGGGGGTCAAGGGACCCCCAGAATAGGGTTTCTTGCCCAGGCTTGGGACAATGACACTAAGTCTCCCAGAATATGGGACCTTGCCCAGGCTTGGAACAATGACACCTCCCAGAATATGGGACTTTGTCCAGGCTTGAGGACAATGACAGTAAGTCATCATTCACCCCAAGCCATCAGGCCTTGGAGCTCTCCTTCTCTCCCTGGGAGAATTCCAGGAGATTCCTGGCAAAGGTGGCAAGCCTATCTCCTCCTCCCATCAGGGCAGCCAGAGCCACCACCCTCCCTCTCCTCCACCGTAGCCTAATCTAGAGCATGTTCTCAGGCAGAGTGGGGTATGGAGAAGGGTGATCACACTTTTCCATTCCACTCCACCCACAGACTTGATTAGAGGAAGCAGCTTGAGAACCCCAAGTTTGGTTTCAGTGCACGGCCCCAGCCACATGGACCCCATAGTTCCACCCCTACCACTTGCCTGGGGGTACATTCAGCAGAGTGAGTAGCAGCACAGGTCTGAAAATGTGCCTCCTACCCCAATACCTGGCTGTGCCTCACCAGAAACGGTTTGTACCCACGTGAGCGGCCAGCAGCTCGGGGCATGGCCCAGCCATTTCCTTGGGCACAGGCCACACCTGGGAGCAGAGCCAGCTCTCTGGGCCCTCCCCTAGACCTGAGGCAATAGCCCTGTGATGCAGATAGGGGCAAGAACTTGTGGCCCCACTTTCCAACACAGGAAGCTGAAGCTTGAAGAGACATGTGACTTGCCTGAGGGTGGAGTGGGACCAGGACTCCCATGGGCTCTCCACACAGGCCACAGGGGCAAAGCCAGTGGCATTAGGGCCCTGTTTTGGGTACAGGCATGTACAGATGCAAAACCGTTTACAGCAAAAGGAGCGCTCTGGGGGCAGGCTATACAATGCCTTTGGGATCCCTTGACCAGTTGTGGGACAGCTTTCAGCCTGGCTCCCACCTTGACCGCATGTGTTATCTGACGCCAGTCATGGAGGAGGAGATTCGGGCTGCCTTTTTACAGCACACACATACATCTACGTGTGGATGGGTACATGGATGAGAGCATCCCTGAGTGAGTGCCGGAAGCCCGCGAGCTGGTCCAGGAAGAGGGGCTGCCCTCCACCCCGCCCTTAACCTCACCCTTGCCCCCTCAGATCCTCCGGAACCATGTGATGGTACGTGTAGGGGGCGGCTGGGACACACTGGGCCATTATCTGGACAAACATGACCCCTGCCGCTGCACATCCCTCTGTGAGTCCCCTGAGGGTCCTCTCCCTGTGGGGTTGGTTGAAGAGGCCTAGCTCTGGGTTGGGAGGCTGGAGGCAGAGGTGGGAGGTATGTCTGATCTCCAGGAGGGGAGCGGTAGGTGGGGAGGTGTGGGGGAGGCTGGAGGAAGGCAGGCAGTAGTTGGGCACAGTACAGTACTAAATGTCGCCACAAGATGGCGGGCAACACACGCAGAAGCAGCATTTGGCCACGGTGCATTTTAGCAGAGCTTAGGTCTGGCTCTGGGATCCACAGTGTTGGCACCAAGTGTGACTTGGAGGGTCTTTAATTCTTCCATAATCTCCATCAACGCCTCCAGCCACTCCAGATAAGCACATGCTCGAAGGGAAAGTTGTGTACCCGCACTAAAAACATAGCTTTAAATAAATCCCCCAGCTGGGTCCCCTAAGCCCCTCCCATAAAGAAACTCCGGTGTTGCCACTGTAGGTCCCACTGTTTTTAATGTGGGATGCGGGGCATGGGATCACTGGGGGAGGAACAATGGTCCCCATTGGCAGGAACTGAACCCTTCTCTCCTGTCCTTTCTCCGGGGGACTGTTGGTAGCACACAAGCCAGGCAGCTTCCTGAAGCCCCCGGCCCCACCAGTGCAGCATGAAGTAAGGGTACAGGATGGACCCTCACAGACCCAGCCTACAATGACCATCAGCCGCTCACAGAGTCCACCACCCCCTGTGGACTGGAAGACATATACCTCTTCAGACCGAAGGCTGAGGCCCCCCACCCCATCCTCCCCCAGACCCCGCAGGGAACGGGGAGCAGGGACGGGGGCCTCCAGAGAGATGGCACCATTCCTGAGGTATGGGGAAGAGACAGGGACGGGGCTCTTTTTCCTTTGGAGTGCACATTCTCAGAGGTCACCACACTCCAAGATAAAAGGAGCAGATCCTCAGCAGTGCCTCTACCCCGAGACCACAGGTTTTGGAACCAGAAGCATACCCAGTACCTTTGGGATAATGTGGTTACTTCATATGCCTTCCCATTTCACAGATGAGGAGGCTGAAGCTCAGAAATGGAACAGACTTACTGAAGGTTTCCTACCATTTCATGGTAGAGCAGAGACTAAGACAGAGACTGTGCATTCCCCTCTGTCTCTCCACTGCCCTGCAACTGGTCTGAGGCCATCCCTCGAAGGATCTGAAGTCACCTCAGGCCAGGATCAGGCTTCCTTCTATCTGCTACACAGGGAACAAGGGCGAATAGACTTAGGCAGTGACTGCCATAAGGAGGATTTCTGGGCAGTCACGGAGGAGAGGGAGCATAGGTTTCATTCAGCGTGAAGTCTAGCCCCCTGGGTGTTCTCACTGGGGAAAGACTGTCACTTCCCAAAGCCAGGGACCACACTAGATGACCCTGCCGGCCTGATGAGTCTCCCTTTGCAGCCTTGTGATTCTCCCTTTCAGGTGCCAGGAGAGGTCTCTCATCCCATCTTGGAGGCAGCCGACAGCTGGGGACAGCCCACCCAGCCCCCAGTCCTCATCTACCCAAAAAGGCCGAGACCCACAGTGTACCTTGTCAGGAAAGAGGGAGGAGAGATACCCCCCTGAACTCCCCAGGGGAAGGATTCCCACATCTTGGGTTCATGAAGAAACAGACAGCTGGGGAACCGATGCCGGGAACCCCACCCCACAAAGACTCCGAGCCATTGAGGCCACCACCAAAGGGATATCAGCAAGAGGACCATCTCCCCTGCCTCGTTCCTTTGGCCCAGCCGAGTGCCTGGGCCTCAGGCTGCCACTCCGGGATGAGGCCAAGGGTGCGTTCTTTCAGTTCAGGGAGCCAGAGTCTGTCCGTTCTCCAACCCCTGTCCAAGGCCTAACCAAGATCCCCATCCGGCTGCCCCCTGCTCGCCCCCCGACACCAGGAAGGAGCTTTCCTGGTGCTACAAGTGGAAGTCCCAGGACAGAACTTGGGAGAGACCCCATCCCACTAAGGGCCGTCACTGTGGACCTGGCTGGGTCCACGCATGGGGACTGCTCTGTGGAAGTGAGGCAGGAGGACCAGCAGCTGGACATCCAGGTCATGGCAGAGGCCAGAGAGTCCTGGGACCTGGGCCCACAGGAGCACGAGGGGCGGTACACACCTCTGCCCTTGGGCAGGAACAAGGAGCAGGCCATCTACTGTAGCCTTGAAGAGGAGATTTTGGGCAACATGAAGCTGCTAGAAGTCAGGAGTGCCTGTCTGCAGGGCACAAGGTCTGGGGTCATCCCTCGCAGTGGGGTCTACATCCCCAGGCTGGTTGGGCAGTGGCCTGAGCCTGGGGGTCCTTATGACAAAGTCATCCAAGAACTGGCTCAGGGCCCCCCATCCCTCCTTAAAGTGGACCTGGAAGCCTGGAAGGCAGCCCCGACTGGCTCCCCTAAGCCAGCTGTTACCCCAGGACCGGGAAGCCTCAAAGGGAAGTTGGGAGCCAGACAGAGTGGGCCCAGGACAAAGGCAAGCCTGAGTGCCAAGGGCACCCACATGAGGAAGGTCCCACCTCAGGGAGGGCAGGACTGCTCGGCTTCTACTGTGTCTGCCAGCCCGGAGGCCCCCACACCTTCGCCCTTGGACCCCAACTCTGACAAAGCCAAGGTATGTCTGAGCAAGGGCAGGAGAACTCTCCGAAAGCCCAAGAGGGTCCCGTCCATCTACAAGCTGAAGCTGAGACCCAGGATTCGGCCCCGGAGAGACCACAGGCCTGAGAAGCAGCCTTCACGAATCCCCAAGCCACTGGCCTATGTCTTCCTGGGTCCAGCCAGGCAGCCCCCCAAGGACAGGCTGTTGAGAGCTGTGCTGGGCAGCAAGGGAGGGGAGGCATCCCGGGTGGATGGAGCTTCAGTAGGTGAGGAGGAGGAGGAAGGAAAGGAGGAGAAAGAGCCAGCCGCTCCATTGGAGAGCAGCCCCCAACCTCCAGAGGGCCTGCAACCTCACTGGCTTAATCAAGCTCCACTTCCACCTGAGGAGGAGTCCTGGGTCTGAGGCACATGAACGTGTTGGGTAGGAGGGAAGCAAAAAGGATGGCCATGTATACACTGGATTCACAGCTGCGGGAACAGAAGGGATGTTCCCTCACCTCCACACAGGGCCTTGGGCAGGAGTGGGTCAGAAGACAAATATAGACTCCATCTGCTCATCTGAGCAAAGGGGCAACCCATTGCTCTCACTCCAACTCCAGAGGTAGGCCAGGGGCAGTAGGACCATCCTATATCTCATTACTCTCCCCTAGAACGGCTCACCACACTCCTGGCCTCTGGCCCCTGGCCATGCCCACCTGTTTCCATAACTCCCATAAGTTATTAAATGCATGTGATTCTGCCCTTGAGCCCCCAGCTTCTTTTTTCAAATTTCAGAAACAGAGTCTTGCTCTGTCACCCAGGCTGGAGTGCAGTGGCGCTATCATGGCTCACTGCAGCCTCGAACTCCCAGGCTTCAAGTGATCCTCTCACCTCAGCTTCCCAAGTAGCTGGGACTACAGGTAGGTGCCATGACACCTGGCTAATTTTATTTTATTTTATTTTATTTTTTAGAGATGGGGTCTTACTATGTTGTCCAGGCTGGCCTCAAGTGATCCTCCTGCCTTGGCCTCCCAAAGCACTGGGATTAAAGATGTGAACCACTGAGCCCGCCTCCCCCTGCCCCCCAGCTTCTTAAGTCCCTCACTCCAGGACTGTGGTGGTGCGGGGAGGTATAGCTTCAGATGTTATCCCACTGGAGGAGATGGGGACTAGAAGGAAGGAGTTGGTGGTGAGAGAGGCTTCCTCTTTTGAGGCTCAGCCAACCTTGCCAGGCAGCCCCATCTTTCCCGGAAGTGGCTGGTGGGTCAGCACCACGGACAGAGACCAGTCCTGCCCTCAACACACAGGCTCCCACAAGGCACCCTTGCCCAAGATTTCAAAGCTTTGCTCTGGAGTTTGGGACCTGAGATCACTCAGGGACAAGACGGGTGGCTGAAAGTGTTCCTAACACATCTACATCCAAGAAGTTATGACTGAGAGGCTGTAAAGTCTCAGCCTTGAGTGGGAAGGACGAGACGCAGACGGAGAAGCTGGGATTGAGTCCCATTATGGAAATTTTCCAGACAGTGGCAGGGGAGAAGTTCTGCTTCCCTTCTGAATGGTTTGAATTAGCTGGAGGGTTTGGGGTTAGGTGGAAAGGTGATAAATCCCAAACTCTTCACCGGTGGTCTCCCTGTTGACCTGGGCTTTGGGACTGGGGCCCACCTCACCACCTTCACCCTCTTTCCACACGGAGCTCAGCAGGCAAGCCCTGTGGGGACCCCTCCCCTCCTACCATGAGGAATGGAGCCAACACCTTGGTACAGAAACGAGGGAAAACACTCCCTGATTTTTAATCTGACTTCGGGTAACAGCTCAATGGGCGTCACACACACTTCCAGACCCTGTGGTGGGAAACCCTGGGAGGGGGTGGAAGGAGAAGGACAGAGACTCAGAATGGGGGTGGAGGGACCTGAAA
The DNA here is from genome assembly GCF_028858775.2 of Pan troglodytes. Taxonomy (NCBI): domain Eukaryota; kingdom Metazoa; phylum Chordata; class Mammalia; order Primates; family Hominidae; genus Pan; species Pan troglodytes. Next base: position 31,861,706 of record NC_072417.2, read on the forward strand.
TCCAAGACCTGGGTTGAGGTGGAGGCGGAAGGGGGCCTGTCAGGGGATACATTCCAATGGCTCCCACAGGGGAGCAGCCAGAGGCCTGGGCCCCACCCCCCCACCCCAGGTGCCTCAGAGTTGGTGATGGGGCATGTGAGATGCTGCCATCCTTCATCCGCTCCCTCTGGTGAACCAGGGGGCAGGGGTGCAGGAGACTAAAGGGGCAGGCCCTCTTTGTTACCCTCCCAGCCACTCTAAGGTGTGGGGAAGGGGAGCCACCTCCTCTGTGTCAGAGGGAGGCTCACAGAGGGCAGGTCACTTGCCCAAAGTCCTGCAGCACAGCAGGGACTAGAATGCAGGAACACTAGACTGCCCAAGGTCAGGGAGGTTGCTGTGAGGCTGTGCTACCCCCCACTTGGTGGACAGAGTGGGAATCCGCTGGGGAAGCAGAATCATAGATTCCCCCTACAATGGATGTTGGTGATAAATCCCCCATCCACGACCCTTCCCCCAGACTCTGCTCCATCACCACTCTGGGCTACCTGATTTCCTGGTCTATATGCTGCAGCCTTGGCTAGGTTGGCCAAAGCGGAGTTGTCCTCTCTGCCCCTCTTATAACAAGGGACCTTGCTGTCCCCCCACCAGGCCAGGGCTGAGGGCTCAGCCTCAAGGACAGCTTTCTTTGGCCAGGGGAGCAGGGGACAGGGCACCACTTGTCCCTCCCTCCAAGTCCCCCATCAATCCCTCATGCCATTCCTAGAATCTTCATTATTATTGTTATTTCTAAATCGGTACAAAACTGACAGTGATCAGCTCCGGTGACGAGAGGTAGAAACCCGGCCAGGCAGCCGGAGAAAATGGGGTGGAGTGAGTTAGGGTATAGGGCTGACTGGTGTTGGGACAAGAGGGTGTCAGATCCTGAGGGCCTCCATCTGTGGCAGAAGGAAGATGCAGGTGTGTCTCCCCCAAGTACGGGGGTCCCCACCATTCTTTCCCTGGCTCTGTTCTTCCCCAGATTAATCAGGATAGTCTGAGATCTGAGGCAGGCAGAGTCTGGGGTAGTCAGATGGGGTTGAGACGGGGCAACAGAATTTTCACTGGGACAACCTAACCCCCTTCTGGGCACCATCCTGCCCACGACCAGACCCCAGAACCCAACATTCCCCAGTCTGACAGATCAGATTGCAGTATGCAGAAGGGAATAAAGGACTGGAGCCTGGCATCATGAAAAAGAAGCTATCCTTTGGGGGGCTCCCTTTCCACACTCTGTCCAAAAAAAAAAAAGAAAAAAAGTTTTAACCCAGGGGGTGATCTGGCTTTGGGGTCAGGAAGAGTGAGGGGCACCTGGCAGGGACGGACCATCGAGTTAAGGCTGGAAGGTAGGTTGTTGTGTCTCTGGGGGCTGCTGGGCGGGGAGGTCTCCCTGGAAGCCGGAGAGCTCAACCTTCTCCCCTCACTGATCTGGGACCTCGGTCCCCCGGACCCCTTGATCGTGGTCCTTGGGCCACCCGCATCTCTGCCCTGTGCCGGTGGTGCTGACAGTCAGAAGGCCTGGCCTCACAAAGAAGCTGCCAGGATCTGCGACAAGGGGATGGACGAAATGAGAGCCCTGTGAGCGGAGCTGGGAGGGGACTGGAGGGTAGGTGAGACAGGTAAGTACCAACAGACGCTGGGGTGGGCGGACACGGGAAAGGAAGACACCAGGCAAAGACAGACACATTCTGGAGAAGACAGGTGGGGGCCCGGCCAAGGCGGCACCTCGCCACCCCCAGCCTCCATTGCACGCTCACCCCCATCCCAAAAGGCTGTGGCACCCCCGCGGGTCGGGCCGGGCACTGCACTAAATACAGCACTGAAGGCGGCTGTCCCAGGAAGCCACGGGGGCAAGGGGCAGGGCTGGGCAGTTACGGAGGGCTCCCTCTCGCGCTCTGCTTCTCACCGGGAGATGCGTGGCTGCAGGGGCCTCAGGCCGGGACCGTCACAGTTCCATTTCCCGCCCGCTCCCCGCCCCAGCCCCACAGTACGGCCCCGCCCTCCGCTCGGCCAGTGCCGGTGCAGCCCGAGGGGCGCGCAGGCGTCACATGATGGCGCAGCGGTTGCGGCGCAGCGCGCCCTGGAAGCGCAGGGCAGCGTGCACGTGCTTGCAACGGGCGCAGCCGACGCTCTTGAGCAGCTCGCTGAAGAGCAGCAGGATGTGCCAGTTGTACTTGGCCGAGCATTCCACGTAGCCGCACTTCCAGGTCTTGCGTACCAGGTGCGACACGTTCCAGCGCGGGATCACGCGTCCGCGCTGCAGGTCCCGCTTGTTGCCCACGATGATGATGGGCGTCTCTGAGGTTCCGATCACCCTGTGGGGCGAGGCAGGCAGCTCAGAACTCTGTCAGCCCCACAACCGCTGTACTCCCAGCAGGGCAGGCTGTGCCTGGCCAATACTACCACCACCGTAGGTTCTGCTCCAGGCGCAGCCCTAAGCCCTGGAGGTGTTATATTCTCTGATCAGCACAACTGATCTAAAAGATGGGTTCTACTGTTATCCCCATTTTACAGATGAGGACATAGGCTTAAATGTTTACTGGCTTCAAGTCATGCAGCTGAGTGGCCCTGGAAGTCTTGTTCCAGAAGTCCCAGTTCTTAACTACTGCACTACTCTAGCCACCCCCACAGCCAGGGTCCCAACATGAGTCGACAGAAATGGGAACAGCACAATGTATGCATGTTTGAGTGTGTGTGTGGAAATCTTAGAACACATATACCTCTATCTGTGTCCCTATACTGTGCCCTTTTCACAGGGACTGGCTAGCACTGGGGCATCCACAGAGGTGGCAATGGACTGTGTTCCAGCCTCTCACCTCGTCTCCAGGATCTGCTGGCGGATGGTCTTGACGTACTCAAAGCTGTCAAAGCAGCAGATGTCGTAGACCAGGATGTAGGCGTGGACACTCCGGAGTCCCCTGCAGCAGGCGTCTGCCCACTCCTGCAATATCCCCAGCCAGTACCAGGGTCAGAGCAGCCATGAGGGCTCCCCTAGCCCCCAGACACCTCCCATCAGAGGGGCAGTGCTCTCACCTGCCACTGCACCTGAAGCCTTCCATACCCGACCATCCCCAGGAGACCAGGCCCAGGGAGAATGGAGGAGCTGTAGCCTCCCCATTCCCAAGCTAGGATGGAGCAGGTCACATTGTTTGATCTTCAGGGCCACTGCACTGTCTTGTGCACATCTGGAGTTTAGCTCTGCCTTGCTCCATGTCATGCCCTCATCCATCCATCGAGGCCTTTGTTCAACAAGTACATTTATTAAGTACCTCTAAGAGTCCAGCTCTGAGCTGGGTGTTGGACCTGTTAAAATTCTATCTTCCAAGGTTCAGCTAAAGTGCCACCACCTCCAAGAAGCTTCCTGATTTCCCATCCTTCCTGCAAGCAGGGGACTACTCCCTTCATCTCCTGTGTTCTAACAATCCTTCTATTACACTTTCATTAGAGCTGTTCCATCTCCAGTTCCTCACTTCTGCTGTGAGCTCCTGAGAAGGCCACAGCCAGGCCATCCTCATTTTTATATACTCCCTCTTCCTCCCTGAGTGTCTAGCACTGTTGGCTCAAAGCAGGTGCTCCTTAATAGCACTACCTGGGCTGGTGAGCTCTCCATGGCCCAAGCCGGGATCAATGCAACTCCTGCCTCTGCCACTGCCCTTAGACTGCTACCTGATGTGCCCCTTCTGTATGCTTCTCTCTGCCCTCAGGGTTGAGAAACAGAAAAAGATTCAGACTGGATGCATAATGGGCTGATGTAGAGTAGGGCCCCTGGGCAGCTCCAGGGAGATGAACTTCCTGAATGTTTGTGGCAACTTCTCAAGGGATTGGGGGGTACAGCTCAAGTTGAAGAGACTCCTAGAAAGGCCAAGTACACTAAAGAGAAGTTTCCTTAACAGATTCATTAGTCAACATGCCAGCTGCAAGAGCGGTTTCAGGCAGCCAGTGTGTGGAAAGAAGGGGGTCCCTAAAGGTGGGGGGACAGAGGCCTCCAAGGACAAAGGAAACCAGAGTCTTCTCCCACCAAAGCCCAGGCAAAAGACTAGAAGAAGGTGGAGGTATGTCTCCTGTCCCAGCATCTCAATTGAGTGGGGCAGGGGCCAGGCACAAAGGAGGACTACAGTTCTCCACTTCCAAGAAGGATCAAAAGGAAACGACTTTGGTGGCAGTAGTGCAGAGTTAAGTCCAACTTCAGAACAGCACTTCCCAACTCAAAGGCTTAGAAGATGCTGCAGTGGATTTCCCTAGGGAGATGATGTGGCATCTTTTCTTTGTGCTGAGGTTTAAATTTTTGGTGCGGCAGGAGGATGCCGAGGACAAACCTAAAACCATAGGAAACTGGTTTCTTAGTCCAGGGAAGACTGCACTCTGCTGGACACAGTGATCTCCAGGAGCCTGGAACCTGTGTATACGGATGCTCCCACGATCCCCCAAGACCAATGGAGATCAGTGAGAAGTGGGAGGGATGAGAGGCTCCCAGTCTCTTCAAGCTGTCTGCTGGGGAGAGGGAGCAGCTGCCAGCTTTTGAGGGTGACAGCCCCACCTCTCCCCCAACATGTTGCCTCCTTGAGGGGAACTCCTGGCTTCCTCCCACCCACTCCTCTCTGGGGGTTCCTAAAAGAGAGAGGAGGAAGGCCCCTGATTGGCTAGCTTATCCCTTCCCCCTTGATTGAAGGGAGGAAGCAGGGTTCCAAACTGTAAAAGGCCATCTTGGGGCTCTGTCAAGACAGAGAAGGAGCAATAGAAAGGGAGTCCAGTTTCAGGGACAAGGCTCAGCCACCTGCATCTCAACCATGCATTTGCTGATAATTCCTTTGGTGAGTTGCAAGCACCTGATAATCTCAGCTTCCTTCTCTGATAGAAGGGGCTGCAGAAGACACTGAGGCTCACACCCAGGAAACACTACTCTCCTGGGCTCTATCTCATCTGGCATTGGAGAAGAATGTATTATTTTGTTTTCAGATGGTGGCCATCAGGATTCTTAGGTTTTATACTTAATCTTTGGTGCCTTGAGGATACCTTTTTCACAGTATTTCTCTGCCGAAAGTCCCTTACTGGGCTCCAGGAGTGAAATCTTGGATATCTTAGAGTCCAAAACTCAGGGTCAGTCAAGAAGAAAAAAGCCAACAACCCAATAGAAAAATGGGCAAAGGACATCAATAGTTCTTGAAAAGAGAAACACAAAGGCCCTTAAACCTATGAAAGATGCTCAGTTTCACCCAAGATCAGAGATGCAAATGGAGACTACAAGGAGAATATCATATCTCATCTCTCAGATTATCAAATATATTGTCAAAAGTTTGACAATATACTCTGATGGCAAGACTGTAGGAAAACGGGCTCTCATATACATTGCTCACAGGAGCACAGCATACGCCACTGCTATGGAGGGCAATCTGGAAATAACCTCCCCTCCAAACTCCAGTTACTGTCACACTTTTTTTTTTTTTTTTTTTTTGAGACAGGGCCTCACTCTGTCACCCAAGTTGGAGTGCAGTGGCACTCTCAGCTCACTGCAGCCTCAACCTCCCGGCCTCAGGCGATTCTCCCACCTCAGCCTCCCAAGCAGCTGGGACCACAGGCATGGAGCACCATGCCCGGCTAATTTTTTGTATTTTTGGTAGAGACGGAGTTTTGTCCTGTTGACCAGGCTGGTCTCGAACTCCTGAGCTCAAGTGATCCGCCTGCCTCAGCCTCTCAAAGTGTTGGGATTATAGGCATGAGCCACCTCACCTGGCTCTGTATTCACAGTGCCATTTCCAGGCATTGTGATCCAGCAGTGCCATTTCCAGCAATGCCCTTTCCGGTAATTGATCCCACAGATATACCTACTTACGTTCAAAATGACTTATCTACAAGGCCGTTCATTGTGGCACTGTTTGAAACAGCACAAGACTGGATACCACCCACTTATCCAACAAGAAAGGACTCCATGGTATAGCTCTTCAATGGAGTAGGGCGTGGCCATGAAAAAAGAATGAGGACGTCTTCTAGATAATGGCCTGGAAAAATCTTCAGGTTATAATAGCAAGTTAAAAAAATTGAGGTACAGCGCCAAGCACGGTGGCTCACACTTGTAATCCCAGCACTTTGAGAGGCCAAAGCAGGAGGATCCCTTGAGGCCAGTAGTTCGAGATCAGCTTAGGTAACACAGCAAGACCCATCTATACAAAAAATTTTAAAAATAAAATAAAATCAAGGTACAGAACAGTATGGTTCTTGTTTTTGTTTTTGTTTTGTTCTTTATGTAAGAAGCAGGGAAGAATGCATTTTCTTACTTGGGTAAAGAAACACTGAAAGTATGGATAAAAATCTGATAAGAGGCCAGGCGTGGTGGCTCATGCCTATAATCCCAGTACTTTGGGAGGCTGAGGCAGGCGGATCACTTGAGGTCAGGAGTTTGAGACCAGCCTGGCCAACATGGTGAAACCCCATCTCTACTAAAAATACAAAAATTAGCTGGGTGTGGTCGCAGGCGCCTGTAATCCAGCTACTCAGGAGGCTGAGGCAGGAGAATCGCTTGAACCCGGGAGGCGAAGATTGCAGTGAGCCGAGATCGTGCCACTGCACTCCAGCCTGGGCGACAGAGGGAGACTCCATCTAAAATAAATAAATAAATAAATTTAAAAAAAGAAAGAAAAATTCGATAAGAGTGGTTATAGAGAGTGGGGCAGGAATCAAGGTAAAGGGGGCAAGATGAAATAAACAAAGCTCAGTGTGTAGGCTTGAAGCAAGATTTGAATGTCCAATCAGGTGATTGTTAAAGTCTCCTTTAGAAGAGAACTAGAAGGCCCTGCATCCAGACTGTCTGCCCTGACAGGCTCAGCCTCACTGCTTCCAGGGCAGATGCGGGATCAGGCTTCCATCTTTCCTCCTGACCCCAGGTGCCTGGGATGGGTGAACAGGTGTCTCCGGCAGATTAGGCCAGGGCCCTCCTGCCTGGTGTTGCTGAGAGTGCTGAGTGCTGAGCTGCCCGCCAGCTCCCAGCCCAGGGTCTCAGCCTGAGAGACTGCTTGATTTGCTCAGTTACACCTGGACGAGCCTTGTCCCCTGCCTTCTGGGCCTCCACCACTGTGCCTGTCCTTCCTGGAAAAGCTCTGTACACTCTGGTCAGAGGCTTCCTTCAGTGAGCAAACATGTCCTAGAGCTCAGCTTCCTTTTTCTCTCCACTCCCTCTCAAGTCAGAGGTTGAGAGAGGGCAAGAGGACCTGGTTCCAGCAGGCAGTGGGGAAGGAACACAATAAGTGAGGACCCTCGGGCATTTAAATCCAAACCTGGCAGGGAGGGTGCCCAGCAGGCAGGTCCTGAGGTCAGGGGCAGAGCATCACTTAAGAGAAGAGGGCCTTGGGCAAGAGACCTGACTGGGGTCTCCAGAGTCTCCAAGAACACACCTTTCCCAGGGCCCCGTCTATTCTGCTGCTGTCCCTTCTCCAGAGGATGTGGAGTGAGGTTATGGTAGGCACAGCTCTGAATACTCACAGTAGCCTAGTGTTCCCTGTCCTTTTCTCTACTGACTCTTACCTGCCTAAAACCTATTTAGTTGAGACATCACCCTCTGTGACCCCCCAACTCCACCCTAACACATCTGGATGGCCTAGATGCCCCCTTAAGGGCTGCCCCAGCTCCCTGCTCCTCCAATCATAGCACTTATCACACCATATTCGCCTTTTCTCACCAGACTATGAGTTTCTTGAAAGCAAATTCCATAAATTTTTTGCTCACCATTCTGCACCAGTGCCCACTGCAGGGCCTGGCACACATTGAACGGTCACCAAATATTTGTTGAATAAACTAGCACACCAATGAATGGATTCCTGGAATGGCTCTAAGCAGAGTGGCCCAAGGTGCAGTGTGGAGCTCCCAAACTCAGTGATGGGGCCCTGGCAATAGGGCCCAAGCTACAGCAGTTTGGAATCCAGCCTCTCCCCTACCCATCCGTTTCCCCACTAACCCATGCCCCCCAGGGTCCTCCTACCTGGAGCGTATTGACAGGGAAGGCGCTGATGGGTGGAAAGTCGAGGATCTGGAGGTCGTGCACGTGGCCGTTCATGACGACAGCAGGCAGGTAAAGGCGGCGGGCGGTGGTGGGGACGCAGACCTCGCTGAACTCGTTGTATAAGAACTGGCGCACGATGGCACTCTTGCCCACACCTCGCGCCCCCAGCACGGCCACCCGGTAGGTGGAGACCATGCCTCCCGCCCCACTCCGCCACCTCGTCCTTGCCGCTGTCTGGGGCTCCCCCGGGCTGCATATTCCAGGGGCTGGGGGCTCAGCCACCGTCAGGACCAACCATTGCTGCCTCTGCTTGCCCTGGGCCCTCTGCGGCCTCCACCTGGACTGTGGGGACAAGAGGTGGGCTTAGTGCACTGGCTTATCCCTGGACGTGTCCTGCACTTTTCCACCTTTGGGACTTTGCTGAAGCTGTTACTGCCACTTAGAATGCCTTCCCTCTCCCAGAACCCCTGTGGCTGCCTTTCCAAAACCTCTCCATCCCTCCTCCATTTCTTCCTGCATTCCAGTAGTAGGGCCCAATCTTTCTTGACTTATGACTTGACTTTTCTCCAGGTCCAACTCCAACCAAAACAGGCTGCAGAGCAGAGTGGGAAGGGCACTGGACTTGGTTTGATCCCAGCTTCCCCACAGAGCCTGGGACAAGACGGCAACACCTCTGAGTCTGTGTCCTCCTGAATGGGTGGGACTGGGCAGGTGTGTCTCAGTGCTGGCACTCCTGACATTTTGTGGGGAGAGAACTCGATTGTGCAGGACTGCCCACACATTGCAGGACATTTGCTTTCCGTGGCCCCCAAGAGGTAACTGCCAGCCTCCAGATACCATGATGACCAAAAACTCCCCCTGCCCCCATTTCCAAATGCCCCTAGTTGAGAATTCTGCACTAGATGACCACGTCGCCTCTGGGGTGCAACACTGCTGAGCACTTACTCTGCTGGCATGCCCATATGGTTATCCTTGGTCAGTACGACATCTCTAAGGGATAAGTACTGTTATTCCCACTTCAGAGAGAAGCTTAGAAGGAGTAAGAAGTGTGCCCAATCACAACCCGAAGGGCAGCTACTCCCTTCTATGATGTCGCAGTACTTCTTCCAACTTTCAAGTTGGCTGGAGTACAGTGGCATGATCTCGACTCACTGCAGCCTTCACCTCCTGGGTTCAAGCCATTTTCCTGCCTCAGCCTCCCGAGTAGCTGGGATTACAGGCACCTGCCACCACACCCAGATAATTTTGGTATTTTTAGTAGAGATGGGGTTTCGCCATGTTGGCCTGGAATCCCTGACCTCAGGTGATCTACCCACCTTGGCCTCCCAAAGTGCTGGGATTACAGGAATGAGTCACCGCGCCTGGCCAAGTTCAGTGATTCTAACCAGTGAATGCATATAGGCCAAGGTCTGGGTCTGATTCTCTGGCATCCCATAGAGCCCAGAGGGCCTGGCACATAGCAGGTGCCCAGAAAAGGGCTGCTAGGGGTTTGGGCCTTGCTATGAATTCATCAGCTCTGGTGTGTCCTTGCTGCAGGTCAGTGGGCAAATCACCTTCTCAACTGGAGCCATGCTTCTGCACATAGGTAAAATGAGGTCAACAGCCCCTACTTCTGAGAAAATCCAAGTAAATCTCTTAGCCAGGAAAAGGAGAGAACCTTTCTTCTTTTGTTGGTGATGGTGACCAGAGAGGCTGTTACATGCCTGAGACCTCCTGTCTGGATTCCCAGGAGGGTGACATCAGCACTTGCTAACTGGCTCCAGGGCAGGTGGGTTCGCCGGATTCTGGCAAGGCCATGCTTTTCCGCATGGGTGCATACTTCTCTGCAGATGCATGTTCTTTCCACATATGCACAAGCCACAGCTGAATGTCCCCCAGGTTGTCCTGGTTCAGAGGACTCACTCCACGGGGTACGTGCGCACACAGCATAGTAAATACAGGTCAGGATGTGGAATGAGAACCGCCAGGGCTTGATTCCTAGCTCTGCCATTCACCTGAAGTGTGACCTTGGGCAAGAAACTTTATTAAGTGTTATGATGTGTGCATGTAAAGCCCAGTGCCTAGGCCAGAGTAGGTGTTCGATAAACAGTGACCACTGCTATGGGCAGGGGTCATTCATTCATCTAAGCTTCCCACAAACTTAGCAATGGAACCTCCTAGCAATCCCAGGAGGGGCTGCTATCTACTGTTGCATGAGCTCACATGCATGCAGTGTGTGTGTGAGAGATTCTTCTCATTTTATTGAAGGTTTAAAAAACAAACAACCCCCCCCAAAAACAAACCCAGTGACTTAGGGAAGTGAAGACCTCATAGCCAGTTGAGTTGTTAACTAAGATTAGGACCCTGAACTCCTTCCTGCCCCATGCAGTGTCCCTTCTCCAACAGGTGTTTATACACTTACATGGGCTCCCAACTAGGGGGAAGTACCTATCCCTCCTCCCCATGTGTCCCTCCAGGTCCCGAAGCCCCTCAGGCATCCCTGGACACCACTACCACCAGCATGGCAGAGAGACTCAGCTGGGTTAATTACATAACCAGTACAGGCAGGTGGGGAGTGGGGAGTCCTAGGGGAGGAAGAGAGGGCAAGGAACGCCAAGAAGAGTCCTGGCCTCTCTCTGGGTGTGGCAGCTCAGAGATTTCTAGGATGCACCCTACCTGCAGATTGTCGTGGACACCACACTCCCTGCCCAGAAACCAGCCCTTTCTGGGGAGTGGCAGGGAAATGCAAGAGGGGCACTGCCCAGGAGCTAGGGAGGGGGCGCAGGAGGCCCCTAGGCTGGGGCCAGCCTCCTGGAACTCATCAGGCCCAAGTGTGGCCCTGTCCCCAACTCAGAAGCGATCGGTGCCCCTTCCTTCTTTCCAGGCAGAGGTCCTGGATCTAAGAGTATATTAATCCAACACCCTTGGCTGAGTGCGGAAGGGAGGGGGCTGTCCCAGGAAGCAGGGCCCAGGCCCCTGAGCGCTTTCTCCCCAAGGCCTGCGCTCTGCAGTGAGTCTGCAGACAGCGCCCGGCAAGAGACTGCCCGGAAAGAGAGGCAAGAGACCAGAGACACACACAGGGGGCGAAGCCTGGTTCCGTCCCCTTCCCTGCGTCTGGACACCTGGGTCGCTGCCCAAGGCTGAGAGCGGGGGCTTCGTGGATCCCGAGGGCCGGGTCACAAGTCTGCCAGCTGTTTGTTCCAACCACGTTCGCCTGGGGGTGGGCTGGGGGCGACAGAGGATGCTGCGCTCCCCATGACCTGATTGGTAGGAGTTTGGGGGGGTGTAGAAGCCCAGCTGGCTCTCCGCCTCCAGCACCTTGCAGGCACCCCCACCCCCAGCTCCAGCTCTCACGTGGCGGCCCCGCACCGCTTCCCCGCCCGCCCGCCCGCCCGCCGGCCCCCTCCTAGTCCCGGACGCCCCTCGCCCAGGCCGTCTCCTCCTCCCGGGCCGACCCCGGCCCGACCTCCCGAGCCCCTTACCCGGCCCCGCTCCACCCCTGACCCCTTCCCCTCCTCCCGCCGCTTACCCGGGGCCGTCCTAGCTGCCCCCTGCCCTGGCCGGCCGGTCGGCGGGGCTGAGCTCCCCCCGGGCTCCGGCGCTGCCCCCCGGCTCCCCCGCCCGGGGGGAGAGAAGTAGGGGCGCCCCTGCCTGCCCAGTCGGGGCGGGCTCAGGGCGGACGCGCGGGGGCAGATGCGGGCCGCCGAGGGGGTAGGAACCTCCAGCCCCAGCTCTCCCTCCGGAGCGCGCCGCCTGCTCGCGCTGGAAGAAGGAGGGGGGGCGGGGGTGCGGGCTGGCATTCCGCTGGGTCCCTGAGCCTGACATATTCGCTTGGGCGGCCCTGGACGAATTCTTTAATCCCTGGCCTCGACCTTCGCACCCCTCCAGACTCTCCCTGCGGGAATTTAGCTGTAACTTGGAGGAGCTGAAGAAAGGCATGGGAAAGCCCTCAAGCCTTTGCTCATTCCGACTCTTGGCCTCATATGCCCCTCGCCCAGGCCTGTCACCAGGCCACTGTGTGCCCGGCACAGTGTGCCCTGCACTGTGTGTTAGAGACATCCAGGCTCTGCTCCTCCACCCTCCTCAAGGGCTGAGCGAAGGGTGATCACTCTCACCCTTCACTGCTGCAGTGAAAGGCAGAGCTGGCTGGCACAAAGAAGGTCTCCCCTGCCAATGCGTGACCTCCACACCCCTAAAACTGCCATAGGCCTCTTCTCTCCAGAATGGGAGATACCAGCATTTGTCAGGATTGAGGGCAAAATCACCCATGTATTTATTCTAAAAGTCATCATCTCTAACCTTTGATGATCAATGTCATGTCATAATCAATGTCATCATTGATAGGCAACCTCTATTTTGCCAGTGCGCTATGAGCTTTGCATGCATCCTCAGATTGAATCCTCACAATTCTATGGGGTAGATTGTTTCCTCCACTTTACAGATGAGATAGTTGAGGTCGAGAAGCTTGTCTCACTTAGATGTAAAATGTGAATACAAAGATTGGGAGTCCCTAGCTGAGCAGTCACTGAAGAGTTTGGTAGGAGGCTCACAGTCCAATGTGAGATCAAAAGCAGACCACACAACATTAAAATGTGCTGTGTGCAAAGTCAAGGTTCTGCGGAGGGCAGGGGAAGTGGGACAACTCATTAGACGAGTCACTGAAGCTTCGCAGGAGGCAACTTTCAAGGAAGCAACCTTGAAAGAAGTAGATTTTGGGGCCGGGTGGAGGGAGATTGTAGCAGAAGAAAGCTACGGAAGTCAAGAGCAATTACACAGGCTTGAGAAGTGAGTCTGGGAACCAGACAGGAGCCCATGAGGAAGCATGGTGGGTGAAGAGGCGAGAGGTTGGTCACAAAGGCCCTGATTGACAGGATGAGGAGTTGGGATCCAGCCCTGTGCTGGATGGGAAGTCATCGAAGAGTTTTTTTTTGTTGTTGTTGTTTTTGTTTTTGAGATGGAGTCTCGCTATGTTGCCAGGCTGGAGTGCAGTGGCACGATCTTGGCTCACAGCAACCTCTGCCTCCTGGGTTCACGCAATTCTCCTGTCTCAGCCTCCAGAGTAGCTGGAACTACAGGCACGCGCCACCACACCCAGCTAATTTTTGTATTTTTAGTAGAGATGGGGTTTCACCATCTTGGCCCGGATGGTCTCCATCTCTTGACCTCAGGTGGTCCACCTGCCTCAGCCTCCCAAAGTGCTGGGATTACAGGCGTGAGCCACTGCACCCGGCTCTATGGAAGAGTTTTAAAGCAGGGACACACTTGCTCAGGTTGCATTTTAGAACCTCCAGGGCAGGAGGAGGAGCAGAAGCTTGAGAGAGATCCCAAGTGTTTTTACCCCTGGGACCCTGCATCCTCCACTGTGACCTCCTATTACCGTGTGCTCCGGCTCTCAGGCTCCCAAACAGAACTCAGTTTTCCTCCACAGTCTGACCTCTGCATTTTGGGCACCTTCCCTATTCCTCCCTTCCCTCTCCTGTTCAGTCACAGAGGAGAATGGGTATGAGCCTGGGCTTCAGAATCAGACAGAGCTAGATTTAAATCTTGACTCTGCCACTTACTATTGTAACTGAGGCAAGTAACTTCAAGTCTATAGTCTCATTTATTAAATGGAGTGTGATTAATTGTCCCTCACTGTTGTTGACAGGGTGTAAATGAGCTGAGGTGTGTAAAATCCTTAACACAATGCCTGGCATGTAGGAAGTCTCAGCATGGGGACTTTACTTTTTGCCTTTTTAGGGACACGCAGGCATTCTACAGGAGGATGAGCAACACCGTGGTACAGCGGTTCCATTTATTCTAGGTAGGCTCCCAGAGGGTTGGGGTGGGGGTATGAAAGGACCAGGGCAGCAGCTAGAAGCAAGTATAGGGCTGGAATGAATTTGGCTTCCTCCTGGAGCACCACTTTTGGGGAGAATAAATCAGATTTTAACTGGCCCTGTGGGATCACATGGGGTGGCTAAGGGCCTCTTGATTGCATCACCTGTCCCTCCACTGTATCTGAAAATCTCTAATCCTCACCCTGCCCGAGGATCCCAGGCTTTATGTCTGCTTCCCCAGGCTGTGGCCCTCCATTCCAAAGGTGGACTAGAAGTAAGAAATTAAAATACACTAGGCGCAATGGCTCATGTCTATAATCCCAGCACTTTGGGAGGTCAAGGGGGGCAGAATGCTTGAGTCAAGGAGTTCAAGACCAGCCTGGGCAACATGGTGAAACCTCGTCTCTAAAAAGCATACAAAAACAGCCGGGCATGGTGGTTGCACACCTGTAGTCTCAGCTACCTGGGGCAGATCACTTGCACCTGAAGGTCAGGGCTGCAGTGAGCCGTGATAGTGCCACTGCACTAGGGAAACACAAAGCTGCAGGTTAATTATGGGGCCTCATACTGGCCTTCAGTGAAAGGTCATTTAAAGGATTATTTTTATTTAAAAAAACAAACAGCAGTTCTGTCTACATGAAGTGGAAGATTTGCCTGAAGTTAGGATACAGTTGTCATCTTGGTTTGCTGAGAGTCACTTTGGCCTAAGAACATGCACCCCTAGGGGCCTGTTCACTCTCCCCCATCATTAGGAGCACTTTGATGGGAACATGTGAAAGACTCTGTACTTGGGTCTGACCTTGAGCCTCAGGTCGGTCTGGCTCAGCTGAGGATGCCTGCCTGTTGGCTGAGGTGCAAACTCAGGGAGCAGACACATGGGACCGCCTGCAGTAGCTGAGGCCCAGACACGAAGTGGGACAGAAATGTCAAAAACCCAGACCTGCCTACCTCTGCCCCTGCTCCATCATAGCTGAGGATCCTACTTTCAGAGGCTATTAGGCCAGATCCTGGGGTCTCCGACCATAAGTGAAGAGTAAATGAAACAAGAGAGGGTGAGCTAGAGGCTGGACTTCAACATCATCCTCTAACATCTACCCGGTGGGAGAAGTGGGATGAGTGGAGTAATCTCAGCCCCAGAGCATTGAGAAATGATCCCAGAGATGGCAGTCTTGTCTCAAAACGATGCTCTTGGAAACAGCCATTGCAAGCACTTTTCCAGCTGAGAATCTGGGTCTAACCAACCCCCAAATTAGCCTTCCCTTTGTTGGCAGCATCAAGCATGGCAGGGCAAAAGCTAAATGAGAAATTGAGATGGTAAGTTTGGAGCCAACTCGGAAACTTTTCAAGAAACATCCCTTGTTGCTAATAACATGTCTGGGGGCTGGCTGGGATTCTAGGATTAGTGTTCAGGAGATAGAATTGGGTAACAACGGGGGAGGTGTGATCTTTTCCAAGTGCCATACCAGGTATTAAAATAAACAGGCTCTTGCCTCCTGGAGCTGGGGGTGGCAGGGAAAAAGAATCTGGGTCTAAGCAAAACCAGAAAAAGCATTAATGCATGAAGTGGGAGTAGAAAGCCCAAACCTGCGAGTCCTTAGCTGTTTTCTGACCTCAGAAACAATGTACCTGACATCTCAGTGTTTCCTAGTTGTCACTTTACAGGCAGAGAAAGACAGTGTAGTCTCAGGTGCAAGTCTGGGACCAGTGTGCTCTGAACATACTGGTATCCTAGGGGCTTAGCAAGCTGGGATGTGGCTGAGAGCAGAGGTAGGAGAGAACCTGTTACAGAACCTCCAGTGGACGAAGGAGGAAGCTACAGTGTAGTTCTAAGGACACAGACAGGGAGTCAGAAGACGTGGCTCTGCCACATCTCATCTGTAAACTGGAGATGAAATTAAATTCATGAGATAGGTAAGGGAATAGGCAGGTATTGTACATATGGAAGTGCTTTAACCATTTTTCAACTGCCACAGAACATGAGTATTACTGTGGAAGAGGAAGTAGGTGAACAGGTGTGAGCCTCTCTCTCTCTGGCAGTGATTCTTGACCTTGACTGCACGTTAGAAAACACCTGGGAGTTTTAAAACATGCTGATTCCCCCCAGGTCCCACCCCAGACTGATTGAACTGAGCCATGTCTTTTTTGAAAGCTCTCCAGGTGACATTAATGTGCACCGAAGAGTTGAGAACCTCTCCTTCAGGACTTTCTTTGCCCAAATTAATGTCATTCTTAACTGGCAACCCCGGTTTGACCCCTCTCACCAAGTGTTTTTCCTATTACAGCTAACTGCAGCTTGGCAACATGGAGACAACCAGAAAGCTCCTAGCTGCCAAAAGGCAGTTTGCTCATGGGGTTTGGACATCCAAGTAATAAAGGCAGCTACGGTTGCTGAGCACCTACTAAGTCTCAAATGCTGCAGAGTGCTTTATCTACACTCATTCTAGTGGTGAGAGAGGTTCAGGGACTTATCCAGGGGTATCTTGGTATTAGATCCCTCATTCCAGCCTCTTCCCCCCATTCCAGGCAGTGGGAGATCTCAGCAGCTGTCAGCTTATCAGAACCTAGGCTTGGCGGGGGGCCTCCTGTCTTGACAACATATGGGTCACATGCCCCCAACAACACAAATGCAGGCCTCTAGTCTTGAACTCCCTGGGAAGCTTGTTTTAAAGCAGGATTAATTCCATTTGCTTGGGAATATGCAGGCCCTGAGGCCGGGTTTGAGAGACTTTTGTAACTTGAGAGATGATTGAGACATCCTGGGTAATAAACCAATGAGAAGCTCTGCCGCATTCCTCTCGCCCTGGGCCCTGCTGGCTGGATGCCAACTGACAAGTCAGAAAAAGGCCCTGTGGCTCCGGCTACTGCCCCTGGGACCATTTGCCTGGGGCCCCAGCAGGGGAACTGCCAGGAAAAGACAGATTGACTCCTCTGAGCACTCCCTGCCTGCAAAGATGCCTGGAGTTGCAGTGGTGCTTTGGGGCTTGGTCAAAAGGAGCCTCCAGGAGGTATATGATTCTCCCTCAAGTCACTCTTAATTTCATGTGGCTGAATCCCTGGGAGGGCTGGGGCAGTCAGAAAAGTTTTAATAGAGTGGTTATGAATGTTCTGTCCCTCTCTGGCCTGCTGTGTTTTCTCCTAGAATGTCAGTTGTGGGGAAAAAAATACATACCACAAACTTCATTTTGTGTAAATGTGAGTTTATTGACGAAGACACAACGTCAAGCTTCCCCCAACCCCCACCCTCCCGAAAAACAGGACCCAATAAGAACAGAGGAATGAGAAGCATTCTTAGGGCAACATTTCCCCTGCCCCCCCTCCCCATTTCTTTCCAGAGTCTCAAGCTTCACAACACAGACACACAGAGCAGGCTTGGGTGAGGACAGACACTCGGAATCTCTGACCAGCAAAAGAGTTCTGGGTGTTTGCTTCTCCTGCTCTTTGTATGATGCCAGCTGACATTACAAAGACACACTCAGGCAGAGGAGGGGGGATGCAGGGCAACCTCCATCCCACTTCCCCAATTTGGCCAAGCTTGGAATGAGCCAAGAGGGAAGCCGTGGTGGAGGCAACAGGTTTTGCCTCTCAGGAGAGGTCCTTTTATGGGAAGTAGAATTCCTCCCTAACTCTGCTCAGGGGTGTGATGGCAGGTGGCTTCCCCAAGGAGTGAAGAGTTCATGGGTTGGCTCAGTCAGGTCAGCTGAGAATAGGAGCTGTTATCCATCACTGGTGGGGAGGCTGAGAGAAGCCTTGTTTCGGGGGTTGAGGGACATATTCTGATAGGAAATTGTGTTGTCTGCTTGCCCTGACACACTTTTCCTTCTGGAATGATAGTTTGCTTTGAGATGAGAACACTATTTGCAGTGTGAACCTTCTGCACTGCTTGTATCCACTGACTCCAGGAATGAGTCCCAAGAAGGGAACTTTACCAACCTGCTTTTCCACCCCACACATCACCGACCTATCCACCTCCCACATACAATCCTATGCTGTTTCCTACTGCCATGTGCTTCAGGTGTGGTGTGCAAGGGACATATTTCCTCCCTCCTTCCCCAAATATTTTTCTCTTGGAGATTCTCAAGGTTTAAGAAAGTGCTTTGTGGGACCGCTCCCCACAAGCTTTGCAACTGGTATGAAGCAGGGTTATTTCAGACATGAAATAGGGGTGTGGGGTAGTTTTGCTCTTGTTTTCCATGATTCCTCCTCTGAGTCCAGTGAGTTAGGTCGCAGTCCAACATGACGCCTGTGGAGCCTGAAGTGCCCCTGATTTAAGCAGGGCATCTGAGAAGACCAGTCTTAGTCATGGACCCTGAATATTGGGTGCCAGGCAATGCAACAAGTGCCCGCAGATCAAACAGTGTAACACTGCTAAACAGGCTGGTATTTTGGGCATGAAGCATTCTTTGAAAAATCATACCCAACGCATTAAGGGGGGGGTAGGGGGAAGATTTCATATCCCCCAGTCTTTTCAGAGATGACAGGAACTGCCTGAACCTCTGGGATGATCTTAATATGTCCTGCAGACTAAGTATCATGAAGAAAGAGCAGATCAGAGAGCTGAAGGGATAAAGAGCATTTGCAACATCTCTAAGCTCACTTCATCTCTGCACCTATTCTGCTGGCCTCAATAAGTGGGGCTCCAGGGGCATATGGGAAACACTGGCTACGCCTTCATTCTGGCATCTGGCTTCACCTTCGAGTAATTCAAAAGATATTCAGCTGCCACCTGATGCCAATATACAGAGCGTCAAAATCAATATGGAATATGTGAAGAGCCAAAAAGTAGGCACAGAAAAGGCAGGAGAAGGCATTAGGGGAAAACGACAAGAGACAGTCCTGTGGTGAAAACCACACTGACGGGGACTTAGGAGACTCGGTCTCGGCTTTGCCACTACACAGCTGACAGGCCTTGGCGGTAACCTTTGTGCCTTTTATCTTTCTCCTTTGTAGGAAAAGAGGGTTGGATAAGTTATTACTCTGTTTCAACTCTAAAAGTAGAATTTTAGATTTGAACTGGACCTGAGAAATACAGGAGAGGAGGTGAGGGGACAGCATCTGGGTTCTTGTTCCCCATCTCTACTCAAATTCCTGAATTAGTGGGATTAGCAAGTTTGTTCAGGGGAAAGGAAAGGAGAGTAAGGTATAACTTCTGTCAGCTTTGGTGCTGACAGGCTCTATAGTTTTTGCACACTGAAACATCATTCAAGATCACCGTTCCCAACTGCAGAGCAATCAAATGAGATTATAATATGGAAAGGGGGAAGCATGAAGGCTTGGCCAAGGAAAAGGAGTTTGGAGGGGAAAAAAAGAAAAAAGCAAACTGAAAATCCAAATGACCAGGGATAAGGCTACCACAGATAAGAGAACCCATCAAAAGCTAGGGTAGGTAACTGCATCTCTGCCTCCAGGACTGTGTGGTTAATGACAGTCATTTCAATGCTTTCTACCGGTTGCACTAATCCCTTGATTTCTCATATGTACAAAAGTATAAAACAGTAAAGTGCAGTGTTTCAGTTACACTTTTCCTTGCTTTAATATTTGTTGTCTTTTTCTGCTTTTGAAATGAGCTCTCAATTACAAAATACCAAACTACACTCAAAAGAGGGTGTAGAAAAAGCCAGCCATTGGCACAGCATGGAGAAGCCCACAAGTAAGGACAGATAGCAGCAGCAGGTGGCAAGAGGTGGGAGGTGACTGAAGCAGTGGTTACAAATGTTCACAGGAAGCTAAAACTATCCAACAGGTTGTGCCCTAATGTTAGCACAGGTTAGACTAGTTACTACCTTGCTAGGTGGCCTCAGTGTGTTCAGATTCTACGCAGCAATACAATTTCTTCCAGTTAAGAGTTCTTGACTTGCACCGATCACAGCATGATTGAAGGGTACTGGACCAGTCTTGTTAGTTTTTCAAAATGCTGTCATAGACCTGATAGATGTATTGAGAGACTTCAGGAGCTCTACACTTCAGTGACAGCTGTTAGGAGAAAAAGGAGATGGAAGATTAGCACAGAGGTTGGCATTAGCTCTAAAGGTATCCAAGCACTCAGTTCAAGAAAACTTTTGACACAGTGGGAGAGAAACTTCTATCACTGGAGTAGCTAAACAAAGAGATTATGTTAATAAGTGCTGTGGGTTTTAGCATTTCAATTTAATCAATATCAAGTTGTGCTGTGCTTCCACCTCCATTCCATGTGGGTCTATAAGATTAGGAAATAATCCATACTAAAAACATCAAAGCCACTGACTGCAGAGCAACAGCTGCTCTAATGCTTTGCTAAGAGTTATAGGGATTATTATTAAATGAAAAGGGAAGGGCCAAAGCCCTTAACTTGTTGATGGTCCTTTCAGCTGCCTGCCTCAGTTTCTCAGTCTGACAAGAGGATGGCTATATCTCAGTCCCAACTTCAGGAGGATGTACAATCAAGTGAAATAAAACCATAAACTAGGTAGGTCCAAGGTATTAGTCCTTTCTGTATTATAATGAGGAGAGTATACACCCCTAAGAGGGAAGACAAGAACATGAAAAGACACTTACTTAGTATAACCCAACCTCAATTCACGTCAACAGCTTAATCTTTTATTTTCTGCCTCTTTAGATAGGCAAATCAGATACCTCTGATACCCCTCTACCACCACCTCTTCTTTTAGTCTAATGAATACCAAATTAAACATCAATATTAAAAAGATCTTAATGGTGAATATTGAGAATTTCACTTTGTGAGTCAGTAAGGACAAAATTTAAACCCAGATTTAGAATCTTAATTGTATTAGATTAGGCAGAATATTATTAACAATAATATAAGCATGCAAAACGCACTCTAGAACCAGAAAATTTAATAGCTATATATTTTATATTGCTGACATCATTCCTCTTGTTAATTAGGGCAGGTCAACAAAAATTGTCTTGAATGATGTAGCACCGTGAGATTTTAGACTATTTTACCTCTTTATTCTCTTATTAGAGACTAAGGACAATTTAACATAGTGCAAAAGGTGAGACTATCTTTGAATAAAAGGTCAAGAAGATTTTGGTCAACGGTGAATTTCCTAAAAACTAACAACCTAAAAAGTTAAAGTAAAATTTAAAATGCAAAAAAACCCCAAACCAAACAAAAGAACATGGGAAGATATTCTATTGATTTACAGCTTTAATATTCAGTCTCCAAGGCATTCCCAAAACTGCTGCTTGGTATTAGTCAGGAAGACAATTCTGATAAATGTAAAAAAAACCAAAACAACCAACTTAAGAATATAGCTGTTCCTTATATATATAAAACAGCTCCCTATTTTGGTCCAAGTTGCATCTTTAGGCATTTCCCTGACTTTCAAACTCCCTATTGAAGCAATTCTTTTTTTGAGACAGAGTCTTGCTCTGTCACCCAGGCTGGAGTGCAGTGGCGTGATCTCAGTACACTGCAACCTCCACCTCCCGGGTTCAAGCAATTCTCCTGCCTGAGCCTCGCGAGTAGCTAGGATTACAGATGCGTGCCACCATACCCAGCTATTTTTTTTTTTTTGTCTTTTTAGTAGAGAAGGGGTTTTGCCATGTTGGCCAGGCTGGTCTCGAACTCTTGACCTCAGGTGATCCACCCACCTCGGCCTCCCAAAATGCTGGGATTACAGGCATGAGCCACTGCGCTGGACCTAAAGCAATTCTTGTACCTCCTTCTCTACAGCCTTCTCTACTGCCAGTGTTGTGGAAAATTCTAGTGGGAGAATATGTGGATTCAGAAATGGAAGAGAAGAGGAATCTAAAAAGAGAAACAACAGCTTAAGAGAGTTAACTCCCAGACTAAGGAGAGGTAGTCCCCAAATACTCCCCCAAAATACTATCTTGTATTTTTCCACATCTTTGTAACAATACTTGAAGTTCCTCCAGCTGGAGGTTCATTTTTATGTTTACAACTAGTAAGGAAATGTTGCCTTCCTCAACAATGGCTCAAACTGCCAAGGCTGGCATTGGTGGGAAGTCATGGACTGACCAGACCCTAGGCCCTGGGCATTACCGCTGGTCTTTGGAGGATGGGGAAGAAACTTTCCCTGTCTCTGGACTCTTAATATCCACACCTCCCCACCCCTACCTCCACCCCAGCCTCTGACAAAGTGTCAAGTTTATTACATATAGCTAGGACTCTGGCTCTCATTTTGTATGGCTCCCAGGGAGAAAGAGGCCTTCCTTGGGGCTTAACTTTCCAACTGCTAATTCCTTATGTGACATGTCTTTAACATCAGCCATTCAGGAATCCAGTCCAAACTAGACACACCAAGGGCAGAAGAGTCACCCTGTCCTGCCTAATTAAAATTAAGGGGCTATGCATCCACTTTTGGCATATGGTGTGGAACATACACTGCTTCACGTGGGACAAGTTATCTTTCAGGTGAGGATTACCTACTTACAGAGATATAGCCTCACCCTTATAGGATAAACCTATCTTCTTAATAAAATACAATAAAAACTGGGGTTTGGGGAGAAGTGTTTTATTAACCCCTCTTAGGAGACTAAGGGACCATCAGTCTGTCATGCATTAGTGCTGGCTCAACCCGATTTCTTTCTTTCTTAATACTTAGCTCAGATCAGATTAATAGTGTAATGGGAACTTAAGGTGATGAAGGGAATGGATCAGAATGACTTTAGAGTCTGCCTCTTTAGATAGGCAAATCAGATACCTCTGATACCCCTCTACCACCACCTCTTCTTTTAGTCTAATGACTAAAAGGGTGCCACTTAGGGGAACAAATTAGACCTATTTGTCAAGTGCTATGATGGGAGATTTAGATGGTATTGTGGGCAGAGAACCTAGTCACCAGATAGGATGAAGAATAGGAAAGGGGGCAAGGAAGTATAAACAAATTCACCATTTAAAAATATGGGGCGGGGGGGCGGGGTGGTGGGCCAGGTGCAGTGGCTCACGCCTGCAATCCCACCACTTTGGGAGGCCGAGATGGGAGGATCGCTCGAGGCCAGGAGTTTGAGATAGCTTGCACAACATAGCGAGACCCTATCTCTATAAAAAAAAAAAAAAAATATATATATATATATATATATATATGACAAAGGAAGGTGGATGTGGCTAAACCACGAGGACAGAATCTATTTTTTTTAACTTTTATTTGCATTTATTCCATGCTGAATTTATTCCCAGGTTATAAATTTTTGTTTTCTTCAATTTCTTCTGGGATATCTTTTTCTTCCCTGCAACCCTCTCTTCTGGTTTAGGAACAATTTACTCTTTTTCAGTAAGGATCATTTCAATATGTGGCAGGGGAGTTTATGTATGGGTTAATGTGACCTGAGCTCTATAAATACAGCAACATATCCTGGGGCTTTGTTCACCTGGATGTGCTCAATGACCAGAGAATTTGCATCTAAACCCTTAGGGTCAGCATTACTCTTTGCCTTTTTAAGCATGTACAGCACAAATTTAGCACTTTTTTTGGGCCACCTGTCATCCTGTGCCCAGCCCCTCTGTTTGGCTTAGGTACACATACCAACTCCACTATAATAATATGGAATGACACACATTGCTTCTATAAAGTGACATCTTTCAAGTACTTGGTGGCTATTTGGATATGCATACCTTTGATGGCCTGGGCACTTCCACGGGTGTTCTTAAAGTAAACATGAAGATTTGAATCTCTTGCTTTGTATGATTTTGGGGGTTTTCTAGGCCAACTGAACAGAGATCATCTCAGGTCACTTACAGGAAGAGCTCACTGTATTTCTTTAAAAAAAAAATGTTTTAATAAAGATGGGGTCCCACTATGTTGACCAGGCTGGTCTTGAACTCCCGTCCTCAAGCGATCCTCCCATTATAGCCTTCCAAAGTGTTGGCATTACAGGCATGAGCCACCACACCGGGTCACTGTATAATTTCTCACAACTACATATGAATTTACAATTACTTCCAAACTTTTGTTTAAATATAAAGGAGAAAATATTCTTCAAAGGATGAATGGAGAAACTGTGGTACATGGACACAGTGAACTATTACTTGGCCATAAAAAAGAACAAGCTATGGATACATGTAACAACTTGGAAGAATGTTATGAGTATTATGTGTGCAAAAAACAATCTTAAGAGGTTACATGTTACATGTGTAATTTATACAACATTCTAAAAATGACACAATTATAGTAATGGACAAAGGCTGCCGGGGTTAGGGCTGGGGTGAGAGTCTGACCATAAAGGGATAGCAAGAGGGAGTTTTTTTTTTTTTTGTGGTGACAGAACAAGTCTGTGTCTGGACTCTGGCAGCAGTTATCAAATTGATACATGTAATAAGAGTTCATAGTACTATCCACTACCAATCCCCCACCCCCAAAAGTAATGTAAAAACTGGTGAAATTAGAATAATGTCTATAGTTTATTATATTGTACTAATACCTATTTCTTAGTTTTGAAAATGTAGTATGGGTGTGTAAGATATTATTATTATTATTATTATTTATTTATTTATTTTTTTGAGACAGAGTCTCGCTCTGTGGCCCAGGTGGGAGTGCAGTGGCACGATCTCGGCTCACTGCAAGCTCCGCCTCCCGGGTTCACGCCATTCTCCTGCCTCAGCCTCCCGAGTAGCTGGGACTACAGGTGCCCACCATCACGCCAGGCTAATTTTTTTGTATTTTTAGTAGAGACGGGGAGATGTTATTATTAATGGGGAAAACTGGGTAAAAGAGATGTAGAAACTCTACTGTTCCATTTAAAAGATTTGTTAAGTCTTTATTTCAAAATAAAATACTTTTTAAAATTTTAACAAACTATGTTTAGGACAGTGATACTAAGACGCTCTTCTCAAAATCAAGAATATTGTGTAAGAAGAGTGTCAAGAAACACCTGAATTCTAAACAAAATTCACCTACCAACAAATTACATGATCTTGAACTAGTCACTAATCATTCTTAGCCATGGTTTACTTATCTGCAACCTGGGAGTAATCATGCTTCTTTAACCTAGCTGAGATGGAAGACTATATACAATAAAATAATGGACAGTAAGCAAAAAGAAAAAAAGGAAAAAAAAAAAACCACGCACACCCATATATAAACTTTTGGCAAATTTCTAGAGAGTAAATGGAGTTATTTTCCCCCCAACCCTTTTTTCCTTCCAATTGAGACAAGGTCTCACTATGTTACCCAGGCTGGTCTTGAACTCATGGGCTCAAGTGATCCTCCTGCCTCAGCCTCTCCAGTAGCTGGGATTACAGGCATGTGCTATCTTGGTTTTATAGTAAAACTTGTCCCTCCAGAAACAGCACAGAGGGGTTTTCCTTTCTTGGGAAACTCAAGATAAATGACAGTGTATGTTACTCTCCAAAAGAGATGAGACTGGTGGGGGGTTGGGGAGAGGAGCATACATTTTATGAGGGAAGCCTGAAGTTTTTCAGCTCATAAGTGCTTGGGCAAAAGTCTAACTTGATAGGCCTCAGGAGCGAGCACACACACACACACACACACACACACACACACACACACACACACAGCTACTCTAACTTACTACAAGGATGGGAACTAGTGGGAAAAACACCAAGAATTTTCAGTTCCGGATGGTACTATTCCCTTGATATATGCTAGTGAAAACAGACTTAGCTGTCAAAATTAAGGAACGGGTCACAGAGTTTTCTCAGCTAAATGACTAAAAGGCTCCCTTAAGCTACGGACTATTCAGCTTCCTCAGAATTAAATAGATCCCCATAAAACCCTCAAACATAACAGAGGAATAAGATATTTCTCCCATCCCAAGGGTTTTTCCTTTACTTTTGAAAATGCAGATGACATCCTATTGGGAAATTGCATTTTACAACAGCAAATAAATGCCTAGTGCTTGGCTATCAATCTGCTGTTTAACAAAGCAACTGCTTCTGCCTTATTATTGCCAGAAGTTTTACTTTAGTTCAGTCTGATACTGAAGGAAATTTCCCAAACTAAAGTCCCCTTATACGCTTCCAAAGGTGTGTTCCATTTTGCCTCACCTTTAATAACAAGCATTTCACGTCATACAATGCTGCTGAAAAAAGTTCATGTGTTAATGACTCTGATAGCCTTAGGTCATGAACTCCAACAGCAAGAAAGGTCTTCTGGACATTAACTATGTAAACAATCCTCTCGGCAGCTTGTTATAGTACCACATGCACAGATACACTAGATATGTATTAACTGATATTGAGGATGAAGTTGCCAAGTTTTGTGAGCAACTCTGTATACACCAGGGGGGAGGGATGGATTTGAGGCACTTGCCAGAGATACCATTCCTGTTGGATGGGGCGGACACTGCAGAGAGGAGGTCTTCCATTGAGGCAAATGGAAGCTTCTTCATTGACTACTTATTTTGTATATCTCAGGTTTAAAGCACCTCCTCCAGGTCTTTCTAGGGTGCTAAGTAAACATGAAAGGGCTCTCACCTCCCTCCTCTAATCCATCTCACCCATTCTGAGAAAGGCCTTACCGTGTAATTGGGGTTTCCTGGCTGGATACGTAGTTCGGCCAAAATCCAAATGCCATTAGTGAGCTTGAGGGATTGGTACAGCATGTCCTGCCCTTCCACATTCCTCTTGGCAATAGTATAAACATTGTTGTTTTGCAACTTGCTGGAAACAGTGTCTAGAAATACAGATTCAAAATCCAACACCTTCAGTTAAAATCTCAAACAAATGTACTCTCT
The DNA here is from genome assembly GCF_028858775.2 of Pan troglodytes. Taxonomy (NCBI): domain Eukaryota; kingdom Metazoa; phylum Chordata; class Mammalia; order Primates; family Hominidae; genus Pan; species Pan troglodytes. Next base: position 31,888,163 of record NC_072417.2, read on the forward strand.
TCTAACATCCTTATGAGCCATGTGTGTTCAGTTCCCTGACAAGTACTGTCACATGGACATGTGTACATTTCAGAAGCCATTCTCCCACACAACAGCAAAAAGTGAAGAACAGGTTCATGACTTGTCTGCCTATCAGATTCCAGGACTGAAAACAGAATAAGGTACACCTATGGTTTAGTGCGAGTTACCTTTGGAGATTATGATATTGGTGGGCCTAAGGAGTTGGCAATCTCAAATTAGGTGCTAGACAGGTAAAGAAGACTCTGAAGAGGATAAAGACAGAAATAAGTGTGTGGGCATGCCATAGTGACTGTCATGTTGGTATTTGTTTCTGGATGCTGGTTCCAGATCAATGGGGACACACAGACTGATGACCACATCCATAGTGCTACTTCCCAAGTCACTACTACTTCATTGTGAGCCATTTGGGCCTCAACTGCCAGGATCAGGAAGGGCCCAGAGCTACAGAAGTCAACTGCAAATCAAATTTATTAACCTAGATGTTTAAGATTTTTTTTTTTCAAAGCAGGCAGAAATGATTTCTTAAGCCTTTAGGGAATACTATGCCTCGAAAATAATAACGAAACAAACTGTCTCAACCACAGATTTTGAGAAAGACTGAAGCTGTGCAAAGGTGATTGCTGCTAGATCCTAAGATCCCAGCTATGACAGAAACTATGACAGAAGTTTTCATAGTCACCAACTCAGGGTAAGAATGGGTTGGTGTTTTGGCTCTTCCTCATGACTACAGTTTCAAAAAGGACATAACGTTCCAGAATTAAAGGTTATTTCTCTCTTTATGAGATGTTGCTGTATCAGAGAAAGAGAAACTTTAAGAATAGAGATGACAAGCACTGCTTCTTTGTTGACTGTTTATTACATTCATTTCTGAAGACAGCATTCAAATTACTCATGCCTACTTCAAGAACTAAATTCTCCCCACATAAAAATCTGTCATATTCTATTGTGCTCTCTGGGAAAAGGTTGCCATGATGGATGGTCTTTCTACCCTTCTAAATGGTAAGCTCTCTGAACAAAGGGATCCTGGAGTTTTTCATCACTATGTTTCCCACGTTATCTGCAATACAACGGGTACCTTTCATCAATATCTGCTCTGATAGGTGTTGGAGATGCCAATATTTACATAATACCATAGACATAGACGTGAACTAGTTTTGCAGGTAGCTCTCACCCTGATGTCTTTCTCGCACATTCAAACCACTGACAGCTCAGGAGAGGAGGCACTAAGACTCCTTTCATGAGACATTTTTACCACACTTAGTTATTACTTAGCTTTTCCCCTTTTATTTCTTAGGTCTTCACTGACACCAAGCAGAGTAGTTAAGAAATGGCTCTATTTGAGGAGTCAAAAAATGTATCTCAGGGTACATCTATGCAATATTGCTGGAAGAAGGGACCTCAATATGCCCTTTTAATCACCTTGTGGGGGATGAGGCAGTTCTGGTTGCCACCCTGCTTCCCACAATGAAGGGCTCTTGCAGCTTTGAGTGGGTTGCTAGGCAACATCATCAGCTAGGGTTTGGCTAATGCCTTTTGACAGGATTGTCTTGAACACAGAGGGGCTTGCTTTAAGTTGTAAAAATCATTCCTAACTTTCTAGGCCCTTGCCCATTTCCCAGGAAACCCAAAAACACACAAAGTAGGAGCCTTTGTTGAACAGCCACCTTGTTGCATAGGCACAAATACATTCTAGCATATACATGTGGCAAGGGCCAGATTCCTACAGAAATAATCATGAAATATTCTCAATTATTTCACCACCTATGTAAGAGATGACAGGCTAAGAAACTCTCTCTGTCTCTCTCTCTCTTATTCTCACTCTTCTAGAATTAGAAAACATGCCAAACAGCCAGGAAGAATAAGCAAGTTGAATGGATGTAACTTTAATACATTTGGAAGCATTCTGGCCAGCAACCTGACTCTGTTCCTAATGAATGATTGTACTGTGATTTTTATCAGAAGATTAGAGAGAGGGTTCCATAACATTAGTATGTGTGATTCGATTTTTACACATTTTAGTTATTAGGTTTGAGTTTGAAGATTTACGGATTGCAGAATGATGAGATTCTGCTAAATGTATGATGAATGGCAAGGGAAGCCAGATATAAGGAGGCTTCCTGGTCTGACTGGGATAGAATTCTTGACAAGATATCATAGTTTTTAATTTTTTAAAACACATTTTGACCTTCTGGGAAACAGGACGGAATCTTATGGTTGTGAGAGTTTGATAATGAGAATGTAATGTAATATTGTTTCACTGTGTGCTGATGATATCATCTGAGGCATAAGACACTGAGATTTATCCCAAAGCATAGAATAAAAAAAGATGGTCAAATATAGTTACCCTTCATTCAAGATATGATTTCTTTTCTTTTTCCTTCCTTGCTTTCTCTCTCTCTCTCGACAGGGTCTTTCTTTGTTGCCCAGACTGGAGTGCAGTGGCGTGATCATGGCTCACTGCAGTCTCGACCTCCCAGGCTCACATTATCCTCCTGCCTCAGGCTCCCAAAGTGTGGGATTACAGGTGTGAGCCACTGAGCCCAGTCAATATAAGATTTCTTATGGTTCATTTGTATCCTTCCATAAATTTGGCATTTTGAATCTGGGGCCTCAACTCTTAGAAGGTGTCGATGTGATCTTCCTTCCTTTATCTTTCTACTTTAGCTAAGGTCACACATCCTCTAACAGCAACAAGGGTGAAGCAGGTACTCATATTAGAGAGTGGGAATGGGGGAATTTACATCTGGGGCCCTGCTGTGGTATTTATTAGCAAGTTCAAAACCACTATGACTGCTGAAAAGAATGCTTTTTACCATTTAAGCCACCAAATGATAGTTAGGTGCTAGGTGGAAGAGTGTTTCCATTTTTGAAATATCCCAAAGGATGGGGAGAGCCACAACAAAACAATGAAACAGAATTCATCCTTACCTAACCCCCATGCTGGAACAAATATTTGTCTCTCATTACAGTACCTAACTAATGAAAATAGATACATTAAGTCTCTGAGCTTTTCTTAATATTATAAACACTTATTTTAAAAAACAGGTTTGTAGAACTGTTCGTCACAAAGATTCCTTTCCAGATATGGCTGGAGATGCAACTACTTCTTGTGCACTTAAGATAGTAGTCCCAGATACCTATTAACCCCAAATGCAGCTGTAATGGTAAGATGTAAAACAGATTCATACAGATCTCCCAACATCCACAGAAATGATCGGTGCTAGAAAGGAGAGACTTCTGTTAGCAGCTTTCTGATCTAACATTTTCTAGTACTTAACACAATTAGCGGCATCATAAGCACTCCCACCATACACTTTTCTCTTAAGATCTGATTAATTATTAAGACTTGGGAAGAGGGTCTCTTTCTTTATTCTCTAGAAAGACATGAAAGAGCAAAGTAAAGCTCAGTGCTAAGTTGGTAAGTCCTTTAAGCCTGTGACTTCCTGTAGCCCTCAGAGTGTTAGTTCCATCTGTCAAATGTCTATGCTAGCACAGAAAAGCTATTTAAAGTGTTGGTGCTATTGTGATTAGGGCAGATCAGCTGGAAAGGATGGTATTTTTAGCTCTTAGCTAGACCCAGGGTGTTGAATCAGAAGGCACTAAAGCCAAAAACGTTCATGTTAATAGAGCCCTCGAGACTGGAAGGAAATCTAAAGGCCAGGGCACTCCAGACCTGGGGGTGGACTCAAAGGAAGAGCTGGAAAGGATTAGTTGCAGGAAGTGGTCTTGCAAGACTAGCAGTGATTTAATGTGGGAAAATGTTGGCCTTGGACTCCTGGAGAAAATGCAATGACTGTTTTCCCCTATGTTTCATGTGCGGCATGGCCACAGAGCAGTGTATCACTGGAATCTGATTCATTGGTATTTGGAGCACCTACAGCATGGAGCGATTGGCGTGAGGCCATGACAGAATTGATCAAAACTGAATTTGCTCTGAGAAACGACATCAAAGGGCACAGCCCCACTAGGAGAAATGCCAGACACTTTCTCTTTGATAAGATCACAAAAACATGCTGAGGTGCAATAAGAGTTCAAAACTCCAGTCTAAAAGCAGGAGGATTTTTTCTTTTCTGTTATTTTGACAGACCAAAGTCCTCAGTCACCCCAACTTCTATTTTCTTTTTTGAACAACCATGTCCCTTTCATACTGAACATGTCTGAAACAAAACCTGCTTTCCAATCACTCTGGTCTATCTCTGTTCTCTCTCGGAGAGTGTTTTCCAGATCATGTTCAAGGAATACTGGTGGTCCACATGATGTTACTAATAAATATTTTGTGATTTTAAATTCCAAGGCCAAATAAGTTCAGTTAACACTGAGTTAAATAGGTTTCTTCAGTATAGCACTTCTCAGAACTTTTAGTCTGCTAACGTGCAATGGCAATTTCCAGGTGAAGCCTAGCATATGCTGTATTTTTCAACTTTCATGGATAACAAAACGCTTTTTTTGTTTTATTTTTATTTTTATTTTTTTTTTGAGACGGAGTCTCACTCTGTCACCCAGGCTGGAGTGCAGTGGCACGATCTTGGCTCACTGCAAGCGAGCGCCTCCTGGATCCAAGCCGATTCTCCTGCCTCAGCCTCCCGAGTAGCTGAGACCACAGGTGCCCGCCACCACGCCCGGCTAATTTTTTGTATTTTTAGTAGAGACAGGGTTTCACCATGTTAGCCAGGATGGTCTCGATCTCCTGACCTCGTGATCTGCCCACCTCGGCCTCCCAAAGTGCTGAGATTACAGGCGTGAGCCACCGTGCCCGGCCCAAAACCCTTTTTAAGGGAAAAGTGTTCTGAGGAACATTCTATTTGAAATGTTGCCATTGAACCAACTCCCACAAAGGTGAATATAACCAGGGGCCTGGTCTCTTCCTAGCTGGGTACAGAGGTGGCTCCTCTAATAGGATCCACCAGTGAGCCTCAAAGTGAGGGAAAGATGACACTGTCATCTTCTTCAAATATGACACAAAATGAAAAAAATCAATTATTACTGAATTAATTGAAACAATTAATTATTATGATGGAAATTACAGAAGACCATGCTTCAAACACCTCTCCAAGAGCTCCAGAGACGTGAAACAATTATCAGAGGCAAACATCTGCCTGAAGCTTCTATATGCAAAGATGCCTGTCTGAATGTCTTTTATTCTGAGGGTTCCAGGAGGGCTTCAGTCTCCTGAATGTCTCAGAGAGGGCCTATAGGAGCATCACATTTAAAAGAGGTATCACAGGATAAAGCGGATCACTATGATGTTGGATTTCAAAAGCCCTATAAGATTCATCTGAACACAGAAGATGAATATTACATAGAGCCATAAAAAACTAAAATTAAAAACAAAAAGCTGGGCTGGGTGCAGTGGCTCATGCCTGTAATCCCAGCACTTTGGGAGGCCGAGGCGGGCGGATCACAAGGTCAGGAGATCAAGAACATCCTGGCTAACAGGGTGAAACCCCATCTCTATTAAAAAAATACAAAAAAATTAGCCGGGTATGGTGGCTGGCGCCTGTAGTCCCAGCTACTCTGGAGGCTGAGGCAGGAGAATGGCATGAACCCGGGAAGCGGAGCTTGCAGTGAGCCGAGATTGTGCCACTGCACTCCAGCCTGGGCAATGGAGCGAGACTCCATCTTGGGCCGGGGAGCAGGGTGGGGGAAGCTGGAATGAGAAGGCATTATTTTGTGTGTGTGTGTGTTGTTTTTTTTTTTGCTTTCTGTGCTACCGTGTTGCCTCCTTTCCCCAGTGCTATGCTCCAGCTGCAATGGGAGGATGGCAATGTGCTGGAAATCCCTTATGAGAACCACCAATGTATGCAGGAGTAAATGAGGGGTAAATGAGGAAAGAGGAGGTACCGACCAAGCACCAAGGCTCACTTTCTTTTTTTTTTTTTTTTAATTTATTTATTTTTATTGATCATTCTTGGGTGTTTCTCACAGAGGGGGATTTGGCAGGGTCATAGGACAATAGTGGAGGGAGGGTCAGCAGATAAACAAGTGAACAAAGGTCTCTGGTTTTCCTATGCAGAGGACCCTGCGGCCTTCCGGCCTTCCGTAGTGTTTGTGTCCCTGGGTACTTGAGATTAGGGAGTGGTGATGACTCCTAACGAGCATGCTGCCTTCAAGCATCTGTTTAACAAAGCACATCTTGCACCACCCTTAATCCATTTAACCCTGAGTGGACACAGCACATGTTTCAGAGAGCACAGAGTCGGGGGTAAGGTCACCGATCAACAGGATCACAAGGCAGAAGAATTTTTCCTAGTACAGAACAAAATGAAAAGTCTCCCGTGTCTACCTCCCTCTACACAGACATGGCAACCATCCGATCTCTCAATCCCTTCCCCGTCTTTCCCCCGCTTCTATTCCACAAAACCGCCATTGTCATCATGGCCCATTCCCAATGAGCTGCCGGGTACACCTCCCAGACGGGGCGGTGGCCGGGCGGAGGGGCTCCTCACTTCCCAGTAGGGGCGGCTGGGCAGAGGCGCCCCTCATCTCCCGGACCGGGCGGCTGGCCGGGCGGGGGGCTGACCCCCCCACCTCCCTCCCAGACGGGGCGGCTGGCCAGGCAGAGGGGCTCCTCACTTCCCAGTAGGGGCGGCCGGGCAGAGGCGCCCCTCACCTCCCGGACGGGGCGGCCGGCCGGGCGGGGGGCTGACCCCCCCACCTCCCTCCCGGATGGGGCGGCTGGCCAGGCAGAGGGGCTCCTCACTTCCCAGTAGGGGCGGCCGGGCAGAGGCGCCCCTCACCTCCCGGACGGGGCGGCTGGCCGGGCGGGGGGCTGACCCCCCACCTCCCTCCCGGTCGGGGCGGCTGGCCTGGCGGGGGGCTGACCCCCCCACCTCCCTCCTGGACGGGGCGACTGGCCGGGCGGGGGGCTGACTCCCCCACCTCCCTCCCGGATGGGGCGGCGGCTCACTTTCATTCAAACTCACAAAGCCTAGTACTAACTTCAAAAGGAGAGAAAGAAAGAGCTCTAAAGAGAAAGAGAGAGCAACAGTGAAACAAAGGCAGGACTCTAAATAACTTAGGGCTCCTTTCATTCCTGAGAAATCCTTCAGAGAAACACAGCCCAGGGACTAATAGCTGCTATTGTTTCTCTTCTTGGGATACCCCTTTCATATTCTTTTACAGTAACAAAGTTAACTATGAAAGAGTACGGAGCTCTTTAATGGTGATTAAAGAGGTTAGTATCATCATATGAAAGGTGGCACAGGGCAGTGTAGTAAAAGGTTACCAACTAGGCTTTTTTTTCTTTTATAGAGATGGGGTCTTACTGTGTTGTCCAGGCTGGTCTTGAACTGGACTCAAGAAATCCTTCCATCTTGGCCTTCCAAAGTGCTGGGATTACTGGTATGAGCCACCATACTTGGCCCAACGAGGCTTTCACTAATGATGATACATTATTTCATTATAAACACAGGGTTCTAAGTACAGAATCTAAGAAAGTCAACCTTCCTCCAACACCAAAAATTGATATAAAAGAAGAAAATGGTCCTTTCAATTACTAAGGGAGTGCATGTTCTCAAGTGCCACTTCAGTTTTTGATTATTAGGATGTTTAAGTAACAGAACTAACACATCTTTAGTGAAGAACTGGGTAGATGGGTCGATTCTAGCTTGTTTCTTAAATGTTAGCTTGTAAGTAATCTAGTACCTACATCAAAACATATCACGTTTTTAAACAGAGGTTTGCAAAGTAATGCATCTACCATATATACCCACTAGAAACATAGTAGATACGGGGGAGGATAAAAGGGTAGGCAAAAGAAAGATTAAAATTTCAAATATCTAATTTGATTTACTAAGATGAAACTGAAATTTAGAGTATATTACTCACCAGCATTTAAATGACATTCCTTAATCTGAAACTGAAGTTCATTTTCATTGGGAATATCCTTCCATGTTGCAAGGAAGACCTGGCGCTCTGTATGGGAAAGCAGAGGGGAAGGATGGATGTGCATAAGCTGTCAGTATTCTGATTTTCGATGCCTTGCATCATTTTTCCTTTGGCATGTTGGCTCTTGCAATACAGCTAGCAGCAGACTGGGAATGGAGCCAATGCTGAGCTCTACAAAAGTGCTATACTTCAGATCAATTAATCCGTCATCAGTAACACTAGGATAATTGGAAAAGAGTCTATATCTAGGGTTTCATTTTGGCTCCCTTGTTTTCCTATTTTGGTGACTTATGACCTTTCTGAGCCTTAATTTCTTTATCTATAATTATATCTGTCCTGCCTACTCCAAGAGCTATTGTAAGAATCAAATCAATTAAGTGCCAACATAGTTTAATATGCACCAATATAAGCCAGTTTTATTAGATTGTGATTCATAAATAAGGGAAGAGAGAAATGTCAATAGGCACATCGGGAGTTCTGACGGTTTATTACAAATTACTGAATTCTTAGCTTGAGGCAGTATGAACTTAGTACAGAGTAAAGTGCTAAATTTACATGTATTATCTCATGAAATAATTATAAAAATTATTTACACTGCAAATTTGGAAACGGAAGTTCCAAAAAGTTTATCACCTTGACCAGTCACACAGCAAATAAATAGCAGAGCTGAGATTCAAATCCATATTTACCTGGTCCCCAAACCTCTTATTCTGTATCCTGGGGTGACTGGATTATTCAGATATTGGGCACTGTGATTTAGAGACCAATGGCAGAGCAAGAACAATTGTGACACAGGAGAGTAAATAATGAGCAATTATTAAGAGCTTTAGAATATCCTTAACCCATTTTTTTTTAACCTCAAAATAATTCAAAACTTCTGGGGCTATGCTCTGCCTGACATGCAGAGGAAGGGCAAAGGTATATTCAGCAGGATAGGCAGGAAGGTACTTACCCATTTTGCCATCTTCTACAAAAAGCACATTGAGTGGGATGAGGCAGCTGAAGTAGAAGACATCGATATTGTTTTTCACAGCCACCTGCCAGGAAAGCAACAAGGTCAAATGAGGATATCGCAGGGAGCCAGGTAGGAGGAAAAGAACAGCGCTGTGTCTAGAAATAGGCCTCCCTATTTCCTTCCTCTTTCTCTCAGTGCAGGTCTCCCCAAATCAAACAAACTGGCCCATATACTGCAAAGCACACCCTTACTTACTCCATTGTCACAGAACTGTGACAACCTGCAACTCTACCTCCTTCCAGAAGGCCTGTCTTCAAGGCACAACTTGTATACCAGGAATAATCTAGTCTGTGATTTTTTTTCTCTATGATTATTAATAGTAGCTGCTACCACTTACTAAGTTACCTATTAATGATATTATTTCTAACTCACACTATAATGATCTTAAACAAAGTAGATATCATTCCCCTCTCATTTCGCAGACAATGAAACTCAGGTTTAGAAAGACTAAGTAACATCCAGAGTCATGTAGCTAGTACACAGAAGAATTACGATTCAAACAGAAACTCGACGCTAAACCTTGATTTTTATTTCTCACAATAACTAGTGCCATACTACCTCTTATTTTTTATTTTTTTAAATATCAGTTTTAAAGTTGTTTCTTTTATAAAACCTTATTTCCCAGGTCTTATGGTTGGAAAAAGCTTGTTTGGCCCAACACTGGTAAACCTGATGACTATAAGAACAAAAAACCTTTAAGCGAGCAAATAAATAAATTTTCTTCTCACAATACAAACTTCTCGACTATGATTCTACCATAGCCTGCTTAATTCAGAGCATGCTTTTTTTTTTTTTTTTTTTTAAAGCTACAGTAAGTACTTTTATTCAGGGCAACACTGATTGGTATATACATTCAGGAACAGGCAGATTGCACAGCAGCACATCATAAGGCCCTTATACTGTAAGAAGAGGGAGTAGGAGGAGACTTGCTCTAAGTCACCACCTCCCACTGGTTTCTGTCACTAATGACTTTCCTACCTATGCTCTTAGCGCTGTAGGAAAACATTTATCTGAGCAAGTTCTATGATCAGTAACTATACCTGTTTTTCTCATTTTGCTCTAAAAACATAGAGTTAAAAACTGCTTATCTAGTACACTATTCTCACTCTCTGTCTTTTATGGCAAATGTCTACACTTCAACAGCATACTGACCTCTTAAAACTGTGGCTATGAGATCCAAATATCCTCTTTCTAAAGTACTTCCAGTCCTTCTACATTTAGTATCAACTTACCTTCCTTACTTTAAATGGTGCCTGTATTCCCTTCTCCATAATATTTGCGTTCTCTCTCCCAGAAGTGTCCATCCAATTATTCTCCTTGCTTTTAACCTGTCAACTAACAAGGCTAGGAGTTTGTGACCTATATATTACATGGCCTGATGCCCAAAATGCTGAGATAGGATTCTCAAAAAGCTTGAATCTGGGGAATTTAAGCAGCGTAATGTCAGGAAAGAGGAACTAAAGGCATTCTTTAGGATGTACTAGAGCATGGGTGGGTGCAGTGGCTCACGCCTGTAATCCCAACACTTTGGGAGGATGAGGCAGGCAGACCACTTGAGGTCAGGAGTTCGAGATCAGCCTAGCCAACGTGGAGAAACCCCGTCTCTACCAAAAATACAAAAATTAGCTGGGCATGGAGGCGTGTGGCTGTAGTCACAGCTACTCAGGAGGCTGAGGTGGGAGAATAGCTTGAACTTGGGAGGTGGAGGCTGCAGTGAGCTGAGATAGCGCCACTGCACTCCAGCCTGGGTGACAAAGCAAGACTCTGTCAAAAAAAAAAAAAAAAAAGGGGAAGCCGGGCACGGTGGCTCACGCCTGTAATCCCAGCACTTTGGGAGGCCAAGGCAGGCAGATCACGACGTCAGGAGACCGAGACCATCCTGGCCAACATGGTGAAACCCTGTCTCTACTAAAATACAAAAAATTAGCCAGGTGTGGTGGCACATGCCTGGAGTCCCAGCTACTCGGGAGGCTGAGGCAGAAGAATCGCTTGAACCTGGGAGGCAAGGCTGCAGTGAGCCGAAATCGTGTCACTGCACTCCAGCCTGGTGACAGAGCAAGACTCCGTCTCAACAACAAAAAACAAAACAACAACAACAACAACAAGGGATGTACTAGAGCACTACTTTCAAAGATTTATGCCAGCCATGGGCTTCCGGGAAAGAGTATTTTCTAACTCATCTGGTACTTGGCAGATAAGAGAGGAGAATTCTTATTTCAAATAAGGGCACCAAGAAGACCTTGAGACAGCACTAGGCTCTGTAAAGAACATTTAGAAGCGAAAACTGGGGCCGGGTGTGGTGGCTCATGCCTGTAAGCCCAGCACTTTGGGAAGCTGAGGCAGGCAGATCACCTGAGGTCAGGAGTTCGAGACCAGCCTGGCCAGATGGTGAAACCCCATCTCTACTAAAAATACAAAAAAATATATATATATTAGTTGGGTGTGGTGGCGGACACCTGTAATCCCAGCTACTTGGGAGGCTGAGGCAGGAGAATCACTTGAACCCGGGAGGCAGAGGTTGCAGTGAGCCGAGATTGTGCCATTGCACTCTGGCCTGGGTGACAAGAGTGAACTGTCTCAAAAAAAAAAAAAAAAAAAAGTGAAAACTGGGGTGATGGGGGTAGACTAATGGTGGGTCATGTAAAGGTCTCATGTGAAATGCAAGTGATTATCTTTGACTATAAAGTAGTATCCCCGTTCTCTAGAGGATAATATTAGTGGTTCTTAACTGAAGACCTGTATCAGAATCATCTGGAAAGGCTTTTCAAAACAGATGCCAGGCCCTACCCTACATGAAATAATTACAATCTCTGAATCTGGGACCTGGCATAAATATTTGGGAAAAAGTTCCCAGGAAGATCAACCGGATAAGCAATTAATTTCGAACATTGTTATCTAAGAAGTCTGAATGGGTTTGTAAACATCTTGTTCTTCCAAAAGAATCCTTATGCCAACAGGAGCCTTTTAACAATGGAAAGGACACGAAAAGGTCCTCTAGGTAAGTGGTGCTAAACTGTTCTGCACTGTAGACCCTTTGGACAAACAGAGGAAAGCCACTGACTCTCTTGCTGAAAAATGTACACACAACATTTTGCCATAGAATTTCAGGAGTTTTGGGACACCCTGAGGGCTTTCCTGGGACTTCTACTGTAGAACAATTTTCTGAGGAGCTAGGATACCCACACATCAGAAGCGGCAGATACAGAGGTTCAGAGCATGGACTTGGGAGCCAGAACACCTGATTTCAAATTCTGACTCTGACAGTTTCCTGTCTGTAAAATGTAGATCACAAAGTACTAAATTCATGGGGTTGTTATGAGGATAATGAGTTAATATTTGCACAGCACAGTGAACAGCCTTGACTCATAAGTACTGTAGAAAGTCTGTTCAAAAAAGAAAAATTCGGCTGGGCACAGTGGCTCACGCCTGTAATCCCAGCAGGCGTGAGCCACCATGTGAGCCTTGGGAAGCTGAGGCAGGCGGATTACCTGAGGTGAGGAGTTTGAGACCAGCCTGGCCAACAAGGCAAAATTCCATCTCTACTAAAAATGCAAAAATCAGCTGGGCGTGGTGGCATGCACCTGTAGTCCCAGCTACTCAGGAGGCTGAAGTGGGAGAATCAGTTGAACCCAGGAGGCAGAGGCTGCAGTGAGCTGAGATTGCACCACTGCACTCCAGCCTGGGCAACAGAGCAAGGCTCCATCTCAAATAAAAAAAAAAAAAAAAATTCACTCTGCTTTCACCATCTCCTGTTTTACCTTTTTTACTCAGCATCCTAATTAAGGATAACCACATTAGACTTATCTGAAATCTTACATATGCTCAGATGTAGTACTACCATTATGTTAAAAAAGAGATTAGAAGAGACTTTTTAAAAGGCTTATCGGCAGATTGTTAGCTTAATGATTCCTTTTGCTACTGCCTTGGTAAATTATCATCTCTTTATAGGATCAACTACACAGGTCATTCATTGGGGGAAGCAGTTCATCTCTTTTACATTAGCTTTTCAAAATCTGTATTTTGCAGCTCTCATATTTTCACTCTAGGCTAGAACTGGGTTCATTTCAAGAACATAGGCTTCCCCAGATCTGACTCCAGACTACCTCTCCAGCCTATTTCCTTAACTTCAACCACATCAAAATTACTTCTTATTCCCCAAACACTGAAAGTCACAGCTTTGTACCTTTTTTATATGTTGTTCTTTCTTTTTTCTTTTTTTGAGACAGAGTCTGGCTCTGTCACCCAAGCTGGAGTGCAATGGCGCGATCTCGGCTCACTGCAACCTCCGCCCCCCGGGTTCAAGCGATTCTCCTGCCTCAGCCTCCTGAGTAGCTGGGATTACAGGCGTGTGCCACCACGTCCAGCTAATTTTTGTATTTTTAGTAGAGACGGGGTTTCACCATGTTGGTCAGGCTGGTCTCGAACTCCTGACCTCGTGATCTGCCCACCTCAGCCTCCCAAAGGGCTGGAATTACAGGCGTGAGCCACCGCACCCAGCCTATATGTTGTTCTTTCTGCTTAATATTTTCTTCTCCTTAAGCTTAGCACTGTCTGGAAAATACCTATTTAACCTTAAGGTTCAGTTCAAGATTAACACTTCCCAGAAAGCTCTAACACCTCCCCACAGCACCCAACGCATACAATTCTATGATAGCATATAATAATGGCTTACTTCCGGCTCACCTATAATACAATGAGCTCCTTGAGTGGAGGGTCTGTCTCTCATCTTCGCTAGCATATTGACTACCTCAAAAAATATTTGTTGCATGAAAATAAGGGGAAGATGTTGAACAAATAAAAATGAAACACTGTGTGTCTCAACATTTTTTCTACCTCCATATCATTCATATACATAACAGAATCCCATCAGCAACATCTCTGATTAGGCACACTGATTCTCAATGAGGCAGGAATGGGGGGATGGGATGATGTATGGGTTCTTTTGGTTTCAAATCACTGAGTTAAATAATATCTACATGCTAAGAAAGGATAACACAGGTAGTGGATCACAACCCAAAGAATGCTAGGTCCTCCAAGGATATGCCAATCATATTTTGGGTGTTAAAAAAGAACCAAGGGAAAAACACAGTATGAAGCCAGTTTAATTCCAATCCTGATGCTGATTGCTCTTAAATATAACTAAATCAGCCTTAAAGAGCATGATATTGTTGTTGGAGGGAGACAGGAAAAGAGAAAGACAGTTTCTTGTTTTCTTATTTAAAAATTCACTATCCCAACAGGTAGAGATAGTAGGAAGATATAATCCAGACAAGTTCTAAACTATTTTCCAAAAGCTATAACATCATGCCTAGATTGCTTGAGGGAAATCAATGATCACATATATAACCAACTGCCTACTTAATATCTTCACTTGGATAATAGGTTGCTCAAAAAGAATATGTGTAAAACTGAACTCTTTTTAAAAAAATTTAACTTTTATTTCAAGTTCAGGGGTACATGTGCAGGCTTGTTACATAGGCAAACTTGTGTCATCAGATTTGCTGTACAGCTTATTTTATCACCCAGCTATTAAGCCTAGTACCCATTAGTTATTTTTCCTGATCCTCTCCCTTCTCCCACCCTCCACCCTCTAGCAGACCCCAGTCTGTGCTATTCCCCTCTTTGTGTCCATGTTTTCTCATCGTTTAGCTCCCACTTATAAGTGAGAACATGTGGTATTTGGTTTTATGTTCCTGTGTTAGTTTGCTAAGGATAATAGCCTCCAGCTCCATCCATGCTCCTGCAAAGGACATGATCTCATTCTTTTTTTTATGGGTGCATAGTATTCCATGGTATATATGTACCACATTTTATTTATCCAGTCTATCACTGATGGGCATTTAGGTTGATGCCATGTCTTTGCTATTGTGAATAGTGCTGCAATGAACATATGTGTGCATGTGTCTTTATGATAGAATGACTTGTATTCTTTTGGGTATATATCCAGTAACGGGATTGCTGGGTCGAGTGGTATTTCCATTTTTAGGTCTTTTTTTTTTTTTTGAGATGGAGTCTGGCTCTGTCACCCAGGCTGGAGTGCAGTGGCGCAATCTCGGCTCACTGCAAGCTCCGCCTCCCAGGTTCACGCCATTCTCCTGCCTCAGCCTAGCTGGGACTACAGGCGCTGGCTACCACGCCCGGCTAATTTTTTGTATTTTTAGTAGAGATGGGGTTTCACCGTGTTGGCCAGGATGGTCTCGATCTCCTGACCTCATGATCCACCCGCCTCGGCCTCCCAAAGTGCTGGGATTACAGGCGTGAGCCACCGCACCCGGCCCATTTTTAGGTGTTTGAGGAATCACCACTGTCTTCCACAAGGGTTGAATTAATTTACATGCTCATCAATAGTGTATAAGTGTTGTGTTTTTCTCTACAACCTCACCAGCATCTGTTATTTAAAAAAATTTTTTTAATAATAGCCATTCCAACTGGTGTGAGATAGTATCTCACTGTGGTAAAACCAAACTCTTAATCTCCCCTCCCCACCTCCAAATACAACCTCCTGCTGTCTTTCCAAACTCGGTAACTACTATGGGATTCTGCAAAGCCTTTAACAGTCTCTCTGCCTCTCCACTAGTCTTCCAGCCACATCCCCCTATACATTCCCTTCACAGCACCTAGCTTCCCCAGTATATGCTCAACATAGCAGCCAGAGTGATCTTAAAATGTAGGTCAGCTCATAAACATTTCTCTGCTCAAACCTTTCCATCTCACTCAGAATAAAAACCAAGTTGCAATTGCCTATAATCCAACTCCTCCAACCTCTCTGAGGTAGTGCTAATACTCTCCTCCTTGCTAGCTCTACTCCAGCTGCAGGAGCCTGTTGTTCCTTCCTTGCACATAGCAGGTACACTCCTACTTCATGGCTTTTTGCATTTGCTGTTTCTTCTGTCTACAATGCTCTTCCTCCAGAAATCCATGATTCTTTCCCTGTCTCCTTTGAGTCTTTGCTTTAACCAAATATTATCTTTTCAGATAGGTCTTCCATGACCAACATATTTTTGTAAAACTGTACCACCCAACCTCCAACTCCAGTTTATATTTTTCCACTGTCCTAATACTTCTTTTATATTTTTCCACTGTCCTCCCTACCATCTGATATACTATGTATTGTACTGATTTGCTGGTTTATTGCCTGTCCCCATGCCACATACCCCACTTGTGGTAGAATATAAATTCCATGAGGGAAAGAATTCCTGTCTTCTATTTGTCACAATAGTCTCAGTTTCTAGAATAGTGACTGGCACAGAATAGGTACTGAGTAAGAATAACAGTTGTAAAATAAACTATACAAAGTTTCTGACCTCACTTGGGTTTACACAATAATGAACTTAAAAGTTCTATGGGGCTTGGTACAGTGGCTCACTCCTGTAATCCCAGCACTATGGGAGACCAAAGGGGGAGGGAGGATCACTTAAGGCCAGGAGTTCGAGACAAGCTTGGGCAACCTAAGTGAGACCTTGTCTCTATCAAAACAAAACAAAAAAAGCTGACTGCAGTGGCATGAGCCTTTGGTCCCAGTTACTCAGGAGGCTGAAGCACGAGGATAAGAGGATAGGACGACAGGGGTCCAGGAGTTCAAGGTTACAGTGAGCTATGACTGCACCACTGTACTCCAGCCTGGGCAACAGAGTGAGATCCTGTCTCACAAACAAACAAACAAAGTCCCAAAAGCACAGTACTTCTCACATTTTTCTAGTGTATTTCCCGTAACAGAAGAGGAAAGAATGGACACATACTGTGAAGGAGGCATGGGGCTGGGTCAAGATTAGGGGTATAATATGAAGTAGACTATCATAAGAACAAAATATCTTTGAAATATCCCATAATGTACCCATATATGTTTTAATATGTGTTTCTCTCTTTACCTTTCAATAAAACTGATGCTCTAGGAAAATGTGCTATTGTGTATCCTTTAGCTTCAAGTATCCCTAGCTTGGTGGGTCATGACCAACCGGTAGTTCTTAAAATTAACTAAGTGGGTTCAAACTGGCATTAAAAAAATAAAATGAAAAATATCACAGTGCATCTCATGAAGAGTAAGTAATATTTCCTGAAACTGTTCAGTTTTACATATTGTGTGTGTGTATACACTATGTAAAATACATTTCTTACTGTAAGTTGCAGTCAAAAAAGTATAAAAGCCCCAATACACACACACTAAAGCAAGCAGTGAGAAAATGGGTTCAATGAGTGAAGGAAGAGAATGCACACCTCAGCTTCTGCTTTGAGAATGCCCAAAGCAGATCACAGATGGTACCAAGAAGATTACCTAACCCTCTGTTTCTTTGGTATGTCATGCACAACATGTGACCATAACAATATTAACTTGCTTTTTAGGGACATCAATAGGAAAGCAAACAGAAATTATAAGGCACTTTGAAAACATAAAAGTGGGCCATAAATGCTTAATAATAACAATGATTGTTTAAAGTTACTTTAAGAGGCTGCTAAGGAAAGAGCAACCTGTCAGCTTCAGCCTGTAACCAGCAATTAGTTTCTTTCCATAGTATAGAAAGCCTGCTGCAGGAGCTACAATCTCTTTATGGTGGGACAGCTGGAGATGAACAGGCTAAATTAATATTCTAACCTTGTACCAGTATACTCAAAAGTACTATAAAAAGGTACAACATGAACTCAGTCTGAACTCTGGCAAATGAGGCCTCTTATCCCACCTCTCACCACAGGTAACCAAACGAGGCACTGCCACAAGGAAAACCAAGTGAAATAGTACAGGGCTCGCCTTTGAGATTATATCATCTGCTCTTCCATAACGTCACTTGTGACCTTTCCACATTTCTGAAGAATTATTTTTTTCCTTTATTTCTCTTCTCCTTTTAGCTTTTGGAATGATTATATGCAGGCTGGTCCAAGCTAGGACCAGGCAGTGACGTCAACCATCTCCAGTTCTCTGAGGAATGATGATTCAGATGTGTTTTAAGTACCACACAACCTAGTCAACAGATCCTAGGGGAATGGCTCGGAGTGACAGGTTTTTAATGGTACTTACTCCAACTATGTGATGTATATCATCTGAGACTCAAGCAGAAGCGGCCCTTTCTGCTAGGTGCTGGAGTTAAATTAACATGTAGTTCTGCATTTCTAATCAACGCCAAAAGGTATCTACCATCTTGTTTATTTTATTTATTTTAATTTCTTTTTTGATACAGGGTCTTGCTCTGTCACCCAGGCTGGAGTGTGGAGGCATAATCACAGCTCACTGCAGCCTTGACCTCCTGGGCTCAAGTGATCCTCCCATCTCAGCCTCGTGAGTAGCTGAAACCACACGCATGTGCCACCATGCTTGGCTAACTCTGTTATTTTTGTAGACACTAGTCTACATACTGGAATAGACTAGACATACTAGTCTTACTATGTTGCCCAGGCTAGTCTCAAACTCCTGGACCCCAAGCGATCCTCCCACCTTGACCTCCCAAAGTGCTGGGATTACACAGGCATGAGCCACTGTGCTTGGTGATCCAAAGTTTAAATAGCATTTCAAACTCTATTGACCAGTGAATTATCTGGGAATTCTCAGAGACCCTGACAAAACAGAAAGGTCTATTTATGATATTAGACAGTATCTGATAGAGTTAAAAACATAGCAGAAAGAGTAATGAACCACAGGAAATGTCAATTGACTTTCCTTCCAGTGCGAATTCCATTTTAAACTGGACAGCGTCTTTAGTTCACTTCCAAGGCTAGGATTCAAACAAGAACTCTCTTCCCATATTCTTTCTTAGTCCACCCAATAGATCAGGGGGATTACATGATAGCTGAGGAGGCCTCAAACGGTACCAAACTGCTGTTCATCCTGAGTATAAAGCCATACTGATTTATTCTCAGGAGACATTAGGACATTGTTCGTTAAGAGTATGTGAACAGTGGAACCCTTTATAGGGAAAATTTGACAGATTAGGCAGTGGTTCCATGTCCCTAATATGCACGTCAGCGTTTGAAGTTTCCATATTTAAACAGTTCTCAGAACCAGAAATGAAAGCTTTGAACAGAGCCTCCAGATGATCTCTAAAATTGTAAATCCTCTAGTAGCACATATAATTATTGGGCTTTAAAAAGGCAATGAGCTCCTAAGAGCCAATCTCTCTTAGTAAAGCCTTGATTCGAAAGGAAGCCAACAGAAACCAAAAGACACTGAAACTGAAATACTATGACTTCTCCTGTAGTACCCATTCTGCTATGAGATCTGCTTAATCTCAATCTCAAAAAACTCTCAAATAATTTAGACCATAAATTAGAAATGTCAGCAAATTAAATCTTCAGAACACTAAAGATTAGATAAAGATTGTAAAGTGGTATGAATAGACATTGCTTTAAAAGACTTTGGATTAAACTGTCAAAATCACCATTTGGGCAGGAGTAAATTAGAATGACGAACCTTCAGGGCTGTCAAATGGGAGAAGTCCAAAGCACAGCAAGGTCAGAACTACTCAAATCAAATTTTGTTAACTATTTTGCAACTGAAATAGATTCTCAAGTACTTCTTTAAAAGAGAATCCCCCACCCCGCCCCTGTAAAGCCATTTGGAAAAAGGGTGAGTAGGTCACAATTTTCATGAAAGACTACCTTTGTGGAGGATAGAAAAAGTAGCCCACCCATAGCCATCACTGCAGCCATCTAAACTGTGGAGGCCAGGCATGGCTCACACCTGTCTGTGATCCCAGCAATTTGGGAGGCCAAGGCAGAAGACTGCTTGAGCCCAGGAGTTTCAGACCAGCCTGGGCAACATGGTGAGATTTCATCTTTACAAAAATAAAAATAAAAAATTAGCCAGGCGTGGTGGTGCACACCTACAGTCCCAGCTACTGGTCAGGTTGAGGTGAGACAATTGCTTGAGTCTGGGAGGTCGAGGCTGCAGTAAGCTGTGATCACGCCACTGCACTCCTGCCTGGGAGACAGTGTGAGAACGCTGTCTCCAAAAAAAAAACAACAAAACAAAAAAAACACCCTTAAAGTCCCAACACAAAATCCAGTGCAGCTGGGTGGTTAATTTTTTAAGTCTCACTGAGTGAAAAAAATTCATTTCCAAAGTTGAATTTCAGTTTATGTGTCTCAGTCTTTTCACTCCTTATCACACCGATTTCCCACCAAAGTAAACTTTCTAATAGCAAGTAAAGAAAAACCTGATATTGAAAAGTGCTAGATGACTACCCTTTTTAAAAAACTTTTTTTTTCCATTTAAAGGCAAAAGACTGTTTTGAATATCTGAAAAAATTGTTTTCTTAAAAGCAAAGAGAAATAATGAATATCTATTGCTAAAAGACAACTTTTTTGCCCTAGCTTTTGAGACGGAGTCTTGCTCTGTCACCCAGGCTGGAGTGCAGTGGTGGGATCTCAGCTCACTGCAGCCTCTGCCTCCTGGGTTTGTGTGATTTTCCTGCCTCAGCCTCCCGAGTAGCTGGGACTACAGGCGCATGCCACTACACCCGGCTAATTTTTATATTTTTGATAGAGATGGGGTTTCGCCATGTTGGCCAGGCTGGTCTTGAACTCCTGACCTCAAGTGATCTGCCGCCTCAGCCTCCCAAAGTGCTGGGATTACAGGCGAGAGCCACCGTGCCCGGCAGGCACTTGCTTTTAAAGTTTGCCTCCTTACACTTTTGTGTCTATCAGGATTAGGAAAAAGACAGGGTTCTTTCTGTTTTCACAGTAAAAAGGGCTTGCTCAGCACCATTTCCTGTCGGGCATCTAAATGATTTCGGTTTTCCCTGAGGCTCCAAAACACTTGTAAGAGCATCCTTGAACTTCCTCATTTACTCTGATTTTGAGCTTCCAAATTTACTCTAGAAATATTAAATTAACCAAAATAGTCTAAGGCTCTTTAGGATAATAATTTAATAGTCTCATGGTGGCAATTTGGTTTTATTTTAAAGAGACATACAGACGTAAGTTAGCAACAGAAAAAATTCCCAAAATGTGAGCACAGTTAACATGTGCTATGTTGCTAGTCATCTCCAGTTTTGAAAACAGGGTCCATTAATGTGCTGTGATCTTGCCTTTCCTAATAATAAGGAAGCAACAGCTTCTAATATTTGCTCTGCCTACTTGAGAGAAAATGAATTGGTGATTATAGTCTTCAGATTAAACTTGGGACCAGGACCAGACCTATCCAGATAAAAGGGTATTGTATCAGAGTCAGAGGATAGAATGCAAGGCTGCTGAGAAACAACAGGCAGAGGCTGTGTTTAGGGATACTCTGTTTGTTAAGATGAAGAGATAGCCTTGCTTAGTTTGGTTCAAGAACTAGATGAATCTGATGCTGGTTAATACTTTCTTAAATGAAAGCAAAAAGACTCATTCAACAACAAATATTTATCTAGCACCTACTGTGTGCCAGACATCGTTCCAGGCACTGGGAGACATAGCAGTGGGGGGAAAAACATAGACAAAAACTGCTGTTCCTTTGGAATTTGCATTCTAGTAGGAGAGGGGCAGGAGGTGGTAATAAATAATTAAGTAGTAATTAAAATATAATGAAATGCTATGGGGTAAAAATAAGGGAGATTGGTAGTACTGGGAGTGAAGTGAGAAAATCTTTTATTAAAAAGGTACTATTTAGCCAGGTGTGCGGTGGCTCAGGCCTGTAATCCCAGCACTTTGGAAGGCTGAGGTGGGCAGATCACTTGAGGTTAGTTGTTCGAGACCAGCCTGGCCAACATGATGAAACTCCTGTCTCCAATAAAAATAAAAAAATTAGCCGGGTGTGGTGGCGGGCACCCATAATCAGCTATTCGGGAGGCTGAACCTGGGAGGCGAAGGTTGCAGTGAGCCAAGATGGCACCATTGACTCCAGCCTGGGCAACAGAGTGAGACTTAAAAAAAAAAAAAAAAAAGAACTTATTCCTTCTACCTAACTGTATGTTTGTATCCATTAACCTACTTCTCTTCATTCCCCTCACCTCCCATCCTTTGGTAACTATCATTCTATTCTCTTTGGGTACTACTTTAGTAAAAACCTAAAGTAATTAAGTAAGCTATACGATATGGAGACTAGGAGAAGGCACATTCCAGACAAGGACAATAGTCAATTAAAAGGTCATGAGGTGGCAGCATACCCTATTCTAAGATAAGTGAGGAGACCAGAATGGCTATAGTGAAGCGGAGGAGTAGCAGATGAAGTTAATGAGGAAAGGAGGGAGGGAAAGGCATAGCTAGATCACCCAAGGTCTTGGAGACCTTTGGTAGGATTTTGCCTTTTCTGCTTAGAAACTGTTAATGCAAGTTCTTCCGAGTGGGCAGATGAAAGTTGCTTAATTCTTCCTATAGCACTGGCCAGTTATATTCATGGTTACCTGAGTTTAACAGTAAACCCTACTTGGCAAATAGCTCAAGTTGTCCTTCAGCCCCGCCCCACCCCCACTATTAACATAAATAGTATTCAAAGATGAGACAACGGCAACCAAGGGCATATCAGCCAGTACATGTAGCTGTGTAGCTATCATTAAAGGGAAAAGGAAAGACTGGTGCCTTTCAGCTTATCTGTCAGGCAAGCTGAAAGGCCTGTGAAATTATTGCTGGCTGTTTCTGGCAACTGAAACTATATAGAGTAATTCTGTTGTAGGCTGCTAGAAGTAGAGAGGATTAGGGGCCAATAAAAAAGATTGGTCAGAATAGTATCACAGGGAGGTTATACACTGGCAGAAAGCAGTCACATATACATTTGCTATAAGTTAGATATCTGAGTATAACAGGTAACTTACCTGAGGGTTACTTGAATGGAACAGGCCAGTGGTATAGCAAGAATTAAGCAACTTTCACCACTATGTGAAAGTCACTGACATAGGTATGCCAGTGACATACCTATGTCACTGGCAGCTGTGCCTCACAGGGAACCCAGGATCAAGGGAAAATCATGCTAAGATACACTGCATCTGTTCCTACTCCTGGGTAGCTCCCTCATTTTGAAAGTTTTATAAGTTAAATAAAATAAATCCAGAACTTATAGCAAATGTATATGTGACTGCTTTCTGCCAATGTATAACCCACCTGTGATACTATATTGATCAACCCAGTTACTCTTCAGAAATCTGGCCCCTAATCCTCTCCTCTTCTAGCAGCCTACAATAGAATTACTCTATATAGTTCCAGTTGCCAGAAACAGTCAGCAATAATTTCACAGGCCTTTCAGCCTGCCTGACAGATAAGCCGAAAGGGACCAGTCTTTCTTTTTCCCTTTAATGATAGCTACACAGCTACATGAACTGGCTGATGTGCCCTTGGTTGCTGCTGTCTCATCTTCGAATATTGTTTATGTTAATAGTCAGGGGTGGGAAGAGGGGGGCAGAGGGACAACTTGAGCTATTATTTGCTATGTAGGGCTTACTGGGTTTTTGTTTTGTTTTGTTTTTGTTTTTGAGATGAAGTCTTGCTCTGTTCCCCAGGCTGGAGTGCAATAGCACAATCTCGGCTCACTGCAACCTCCGCCTCCTGGGTTCAAGCGATTCTTCTGTCTCAGCCTCCTGAGTAGCTGGAATTACAGGCGTGTGCCACCATGCCCAGCTAACTTTTTTGTATTTTTGTAGAGACAGAGACAGAGTTTTGCCATGTTGGCCAGGCTGGTCTCGAACTCCTGACCTCAAGTGATCCACCTGCCTCAACCTCCCAAAGTTCTGGGATTACAGGTGTGAGCCATGGCGCCCAGCCTGGGTTTACTGTTAAACTTTAAAAATACATTAGGCCGGGTGCGGTGGCTCATGCCTGTAATCCCAGCACTTTGGGAGGCCAAGGCAGGTGGATGGCTTGAGCCCAGGACTTCAATCCCAGCCTGGGAAACGTAGCCAGACCTCAACTCCACAAAAAATTAAAAAAAAAAAAAAAAAAAAAGGTCAGCTAGGTGTGATGGCATGTACCTGTATTCCCAGCTACTTGGGAGGCTAAGGTAGGAAGATCACTTGAGTCCAGGAGGTTGAGGATGCAGTGAGCTATGTTTGTGCCCCTGAACTCCAACTTGGGAAGTTGAGCAAGACCCTGACTGAAAAAAAACAAACAAAAACATTTAATACATATTGTATTGAATCAAAAAATCGTGAAGGCAAGACTAGAAAACTATCAGTTAAAGTGATTAAAATTCCACTCTAATTTAATATGTCATAGAAGACCTAGTAGAAATTCAATAAAAGAACAGACTTCAGTAATAATAGGCAGTAATTGGTATCAATGAACATAACTGATTTTTCAATCCAGGGGTAAAACTGATCTAGAATCAAATCTAGGTTCTAGATATTAAGCATACATCCTCAGATTAGTTAGCTGCAAGATAAAAATCAAATGAGTTCACTGTTATGCCTATGTTCTGCCTGGTGGACAGTACAACCTTACATGGACAAAAGGAGGACATGCGGCCGTCAAGATGACTGGACAGATGGGCAGGCCACTGAACACAGATGCTGTCTCTGGGTAGTTCCACTGGGGAAGAAGGTCATATACAGGGACATAAATTACTGTCAGGAGCACAGTGGGAGCTATGGAATCGAGAAGTTCTGTGCTTTCCTGTTCTGAGTACTTGCCCTTCAACTCCTTCAGGGGTTCCTGGAAAGGAAGACTGCTACCAAGTCAAGGATCATCTTTCATTCATACACTTTTCAAAAGTGATTAGATAATATTTTCCTTCAGTCTCCAAACTATAACTGATTCCAACTACATTTACCAAGGTCCCTCCTTCTAAATGGATTTTCTTCTAAAATTAGAACAATAAAACTGACATTATATAAATGCCTTTCCATAAACTTAGGCTTTCCTTAAGTAGAAAAAAAAAAAGAAAATAAATTCAGACAGAGTATGTTTTCATTACAGGCCCACCTGATTGACTTTCAGGCCCTGGGTGCCTTGATTCAGAAACTTAATTTATAAAAATCTCAAAATGTAGAACTAAGATCTACAGATAGAACCTAAAGGAAGACATTTTATTTCATATAAACAACTAGGTGTGGTGGCTCACGCCTGTAATCCCAGCACTCTGGGAGGTCGAGGTGGGTGGATCACTTGAGGTCAAGAGTTTGAGACCATCCTGGCCAACATGGTGAAAAAACCTCATCTCTACTAAAAATCCAAAAAATTAGCTGAGCGTGGTGGCAGGCACCTGCAATCCCAGCTACTTAGGAGGCTGAGGGAGGAGGATCACTTGAACCTGAGAGGCAGAAGTTGTAGTGAGCTGAGATCACACCATTGTACTCCAGCCTGGGCAATAGAGTGAGACTCCGATTTACTGCCCCCCCGCCACCCCCCCCAAAAGAAAACAAAAATAAAAAAACGCCAAATAAACAACTCCCTAACAGGGTTTTATGAAGACAGAATGGGTCATTTAGAGTAGCAAATCACTGGTGGTATTCATGTACACACTGATTTTCCCATCACTGCCAAGAAAGAGTGAATTCCATCAAAAACAGATAGGGTTTGAAATAGACAAAATTAAAGACCATCCCTTCCAACTATGAGATTTTACATTCCTTATGTGTACATGGTCACATGGCTCAAAGCTTTCCTGCAGTTTTATTCAAATATGTATGGACCTTAATACTACAAAGCCCATGCATAACCCCTTCATTAAAAAGTATGAATAATGTACTTTCTTCCCCATCTCATTAAACATCATGCTATAGCAAAATATAAGAGAGTAAACATGAATGAGAGCAGGGTATGGCTCTCAAATTCAATCCAGCTGAGGAAAAATCTGAGTGAGTTCTCTGTAATTCCAACCTATAATATAGGTTTTTATCAGCTGGGACGAGAAAGAGGTAGCTATTTTACATCCAGAATTCAAAGTCCTCTACTGCATTACAAGCTAAATCTAAAGACCACAAGGTTAAATCTATTTCTAATCATTTATTAAATTAGAAACATAAAACTAATGCCATTATCCATCATTAACTCCTAGCTTATAATCATGATAAAAAGATGCCTGTGAATTTAACAAATAAAAGCCCACAAATCACTTTTATTACTATTTTAGAACTACTGTGTGAAATTCATTATCCTTTCTCAGGATATCAGCATAGATTTCTATTACTTGGGTAATGTGACCCAAGTTTGGGTGTTTAACTGTCTCCTGACTTTGAGGACAGATTTCTGATCCATCAGACACCTTTGCTTATCAGAATATGGAACTCTTGCTGATTGCTTATGTGTGGCCATTCAAACAAGACAGTTATTATTAATAGATATACTGCTAAAAGATCCCAGAAACCAGTAGTTGAGTGCTGGTTACAGAAAGACAAAAGATACTGCTTAGTAGACTCTCGATTATCTTGATAAAAAAAGATAAAGGAGTGTTCTCACTAAGGACAATCTAGCAAAAAAGGAATATCTAATACATAATATATTGAATTTCTCAGATGAGATTAAATAATATGTTTATAGTCCTGATGGGACATGAAGAATATGTCAAACTGGAAGTAGCAATCACAGTAAGTAATTTTCTATTTTATTTTTTGACAGCAAAATGTTTTAATCTTTCATAATGAAGACTCCAGTACCTACATACTGCTTATGGAATATTTTAGGTGGAATATTTTTAGGTCTACAGGGATCATTTGGATAGTAGATCCAACACTGGATCCAACTGTCTGACGTGGGAATCTCTATATAGTTTCCGAAAGATCCACCACTTCAAGGACTCATTATCTATTCAAGGAGCATCGTGGTCCCACAAATGCAATCAGAGTGTGCAGTCCTCAATTGTGGATCTTGGAAGACCAAAGAAGGCTTCAACACTGACTGGTTTGGCTTGCACAACAGTCAAGAAACGTCAGCAAATGCCAAGCTGGTTTGCTTCATTTCATGGAAGCTGCTGAAAAGGTCTTCCGCTTGGAAGCGTCTACCAGTTTTTCTGGTACAATAGCTATAGCTGTGGGCTTTCTGAGTGTGAACGGACATATGCAAGACATGAAATATCAGGGACAAGCACCATCTGCAACTGACTGTCTCACAGGCTGGAACTACATGTAGGAGTAGCAAGGGACAGAATTTCCTCAGAGCCATATACTAGCAAAATTTGGCTGACAATGATCTTAAGACATGAATAAACAGGACTGTAAGATCGTGTTCTTTGCAGCTAGTGTCTTCAGCACTTTCTGCCCTAATCAAAGGTTACATGAACAGACTGATGAATATTGCCTTGTTTTAGAAAGATATTCAAAGAAAAAAAAAAGAGACATTGTGTCTATTTCTTTTCTCTAATTAATATTCAGCCTCTTATTCGACAATGTTTATGTGAGATTTAAAGGCAATAAAGACAGGGACAACAAAAACTATATATGGGAAAGGGTCAATTCTTTCTCCACAGGTTCACCTCTAAGGTTCTTAATTATAAAGTTGTATCGCAGGAAGGAAAGAAAAAATGTTAAGGTGCTATCAGACCTCTAGGCAGAGGCAGTAGATTGAAAAATCACATTTAAGTTTCCTTTCTCCTGGAAAAAGTTCTGCCATAACTAAGGGAAAATAAAAAATTTTCAAGGTATAAATTCATAGAGATACTAACAAAAAGATATAACAGCAACAAAAACTTGGTACCTGGAAAACAGATGGATTAGCAATACCACCACAGAATTCTCAAAGGCTTAGGACTGGTAGCACCTCTGGAACTGTATGGTGGGGAGAGGAGGGGAGTGTTAAAAACGAGAGGATTAAGATGTCAATAGGATTTCTAGATACCAACCCCGATTCTATACTGCTGGACAGCTCTTAGGTCTCTAGGCCCTGCACAAAACTGAAGATTGATTCTTTTAGAGAGGATAAAATAGATGGCACTTAGAAGTAAAAGCCAGACATGGCTGAGGGGTGGTGAATTAAATGAATTAATGCATACTGAATGCTAAGACTCTCCAGCCCTCTTTCCCAATTTAGCTCCCCACAAGGCTTGCAGAAAGCCTTTCTATCGTAGACAGAGACTTAAAGATAACTTTTGAAAGAAGTGAGCCAGCCCAGTGAGGAAAATTCAGCAAAAAATCAAATGGAAATCCTAGAATTAAAAAGTACAATATCTGAAATGAAAATGCTCTGGATTAGTTTAACAGAAGGTTGTTGCCTATAGAAGAAAGAAGCAGTGTACATGAAGACAGATCAATAGGAATTATCCAATCTGAAGAACAGAGAGAAAAAAAGATTAAATTTAAAAAAAGCAGCCTCAGTGATCTGAGGGATGATATCAAGTAGCCTAACACATATGTAACTGGAGTTCTAGAAGGAGAGAAGAGACATAATGAGGCAGAAAAAAAATCTGAAGAATGACAAAACATTTCCAAAATTGGGGAAAACTATCAACTTGCAGATCCAAGCTCAGTGAGCTCCAAGCCAGAGAAATACAAGAAAAACAACTACATACATAATAGCCAAACTGCTGAAAACCAAAGGTAAAAGAAATATGGAAGAGGAGCCTACAGATTGGCACTGCCAACAGAACTTTCTAAAGTAATGTAAATGTTTTACTTCTGCACTGTCCCATCTAGTAACCATTAGCCACACATGTACTTGAAATGTGGCTGATGAAATGATGAAACTGAATTTGTTTAATTTCAATGTACATAGCCACATGTGGCTAGTGGCTATCATATTAAACAGTGTAGCTAAAGAGACTTAAGAGCTATCAACCCACCATAATATGTGCACTTTACTGATTCAAACACAAATAATAAAACAAAAAAAATTATGACAAAATCTGAACATTGATTCGATATGTGATATTAAGGAATTCTTGCTAATTTTTTAAGTTGTGAGAATAGTTATTGTAGTTAAATTTTTTAAAAGAGACCTGTTTTAAAGACACATACTGAGCTGGGGGTGGTAGCTCATACCTGTAATCCCACAAGGGCGGATCACCCAAGGTCAGGAATCCGAGACCAGCCTGGCCAACATGGTGAAACCCCGTCTCTACTAAAAATACAAAAATTAGCTAGGTATGGTGGCACGTGCCTGTAATCCCAGCTACTCGGGAGGCCAAGGCAAGAGAATCACTTGAACCCGGGAGGCGGAGGTTGCAGTGAGCTGAGATCGCACCACTGCACTCCAGCCTGGGTGGCACAGCGAGACTCCATCTCAAACAAACAAGCAAACAAACAAAATACGAGACATACTAAAATACTTACAGATTAAGTGATATAAATGTCTGGGATTTGTTTCAAATAATAGAGTAGGGTTATGGAAAGGGGTATAAATGATATTAACCATGGATAATTATTGAAGCTGGATGATGGGTACACAGGGACTCGTTATACTATTCTGTTTATTTCTGCAATGTTAAAAATGTTTCATAAAAAAGTGTTTTTTTTTTTCTTTTTGAGATAAAGGCTTGTGGCTCGTTCTGTCACGCAGGCTGGAGTGCAGTGGCGTAATCTCAACTCACCGCAACCTCTGCCTCCCTGGCTCAAGCAATTCTCCTACTTCAGCTTCCCGATTAGCTGGGACTATAGGCGTGTGCCACCATGCCTGGCTAATTTTTGTATTTTTAGTAGAGATAGGGTTTCGTCAAGTTGGCCAGGCTGGTCTTGGACTCCTGGCCTTAAGTGATCTGCCCTCCTTGGCCTCCCAAAGTGCTGGAGTTACACGTGTGAGCCACTGTGCCTGTTCCCATAAACAAGGTTTTAAAAAGTAGAGCAAAAGGAAAAAGGGATGGAAAATAGGAGGGGAAAACAGAGTCAGTCCAGGAGAATCAACATCCAAATAGCAAGACGTCTGATAAGAAATAGAGAAAATGAAGGGGAGAGCATCAGCAAAGAAGTTAAAGACAAATTCCTAGAATTGAAGGACATGAGTTTCCGGTTTTAAAGAACCCAATGAGTACCCAGCATGATGGGTGAAAAGACAGAGTCACAATGAGGCACATCACTGAAATTTAAAACACTGGGGACAAAGTACAAGCTTTCATTGAGAAAAAAACAGGGCTAAGGCAAGTATCAAGAATCAGAACGGCTTCTGATTAGGAGGAAAATGATTCCTAACCTAGTATGAAGACAGACTACAACAGACATTTAAAAACATGTAAAGGCTCAAACCTATGGAATAGTCTACATACCTATTCTCAGGAATCCACTGGAAACTGTGTTTCATCAAAAGAGGGAGTAAACCAAGAAAAGGACACTATAACAGGAGACCCTGAGTAGGAGAGAGCTGATGAAGGGAATGAATCTCCAGGGTTAAGATGAAAGGAGGTCCCAGGAAGACAGCTATGTTCCAGGCATTCAAGTAAATCAGTCTAGAAGAGACTTTAAGAAAGGGAAACCAATAGTATACTTTGAAGGGTCTGATCTCAATGGAATTTGGGATTGAATTACAGTTAAAAACACCAACAGAAATGGGTATTAACTCCAATTATCTACAAAAAGTTTTATTGAGGAAAAATCACTTTAATATATGGCTCAGCTTCAAAGAATATATGCAGTCATAATAATGTAAACACTGGGCAGGGTGTGGAGGCTCATACCTGTAATTCCAGCACTTTAGGAAGCTGAGGCAGGAGGATCACTTGAGCCCAGGAATTTCAGACCAGCCTGGGCAACATAGTGAGACCCCATCTCTACATAAAAATAAAAAATTAGCCAGGCGTGGTGGCACACACCTGTAGTCCCAGCTACTTGAGATTCTCCTAAGGTAGCAGGATCGCTTGAGCCTAGGAGTTTGAGGCTGCAATGAGCCATGATTATACTACTGCACTTCAGCCCAGGTGACTGAGCAAAATTTTATCTCTTAAAAAAAAAAAAATTGATGTAAACATTGAACACTGATTTAAGTAAATTTTAAGATAGTTCTGTCAGAAAAAATGGGAACATGAAAAGTATGTAGATGATGGCAGTGAGTGGGGACATGTACAGGAATATCTAAAACAGAAAAATCCAGCTGGGTGTGGTGGCTCGCACCTGTAATCCCAGTGCTTTGGGAGGTCAAGGTGGGAGGATTGCTTGACCGCAGGAATTTGAGACCAGCCTAGACAACATGGAGAGACCCTGTCTCTACAAAAAATTTTAAAAAATATAAATTAGCTGGGTGTAGTGGTGTGCTCCTGTGGTCCCAGCTATTCGGGAGGCTGAGGTGGGAGGATTGCTTGAGCCCAGGAGGTGAAGGCTGCAGTGACCCATGACTGCACCATCAGCCTGGGTGACAGAGTGAGACCCTATCTCAAAAAAAAATAAATAAAAATCCAGGAGTCCCAATATGAGCATGTTATTTAGGTAATTATCAAAAGAGGTGAACGAAATTGGCTTTGTGGGAGGAGATATTGGAGGTCTTGTTAGGGAGAAAAGTCTCAGGACTGGGTTTTTCTTTTCTTTTCTTTTCTTTTGGAGACGGAGTCTCGCTCTGTCACCCAGGCTGGAGTGCAGTGGCGTGATCTCGGCTCACTGCAAGCTCCGCCTCCCGGGTTCACGCCATTCTCACGCCATTCTCCTGCCTCAGCCTCCCGATTAGCTGGGACTACAGGCACCCGCCACCATGCCTGACTAATTTTTTTTGCATTTTTAGTAGAGACGGGGTTTCACCGTGTTAGCCAGGATGGTCTCGATCTCCTGACCTCGTGATCCGCCCGCTTCAGCCTCCCAAAGTGCTGGGATTGCAGGCGTGAGCCACCATGCCCGGCCAGTTTTTCTTAAATAATTGTAGAATTAATTGGCTCTTTAAACTGTGCCTTTATCATCCTGAAAACTTGAAAGAATGATGCTATCAATGTTCTCAAAAGAGTTTATGGCCCTGGAAAAAGGAGGCCAAGCAGCTGTGGGAACCCTGCAGCATCTACATAAAGACCATGAGCATTACCCTGGAGATGAACACATGTTAAATCATAATTCCACTGTCTCCTTGCAGACACTGACTTGAAAAAGCAGTCCAAGTTTGAAGAAGTTCACTGGGAAAATGTTTCTAAGCACAACTAACACATGAAATGAGAAACAAGGACATCAAGAGTCAGAGAAAACTCATTTAGAGGAAACACATTTAGACACTTATTAAGGTTTCTGCTTTATTTAAACAGAGAGAATCAATTCTCTTTTTAAGGAATATAATTATGTGATATAAATAAACTCAAGAAAGCCTCCCAGTAGGAGCAAGCTTAACTTTACTTTGTATAATGTTTATAAGCTGATTCACAAAAGCTTTTACAGTCGATGTCAGTATAGTAGAAAAATTCTTCCAGGTTCAGATCTCTACTAGGTATTTAATTCCCATATTTAAGGCATAATGTATTTTACATTTTAAGAATGAATAGGCAGGGCATGGCAGCTCACGCCTGTAATCCCAGCACTTTGGGAGGCGGAGGCAGGTGGATCACCTGAGGTCAGGAGTTCGAAACCAGCGTGGCTAACATTGGTGAAACCCCGTCTCTACTAAAAATACAAAAATTAGCTGGGTGTGGTGGCAGGCGCCTGTAATCCCAGCTGCTCAGAGGCTAAGGCTGGAGAATCGCTTGAACCTGGGAGGCGGAGGTTGCAGTGAGCCAAGATTGCACCATTGCACTCGAGTCTGGGTGACAAGAACGAAACTCCATCTCAAAGAAAAAAAAAAAAAGAATGAACGGTATCTTTTAAACTTTTAAATAGTGTTTCAAATAGTCTATAAGCCAATAAGTAGTTTAATGAGTGTTCTGATGAAAAGTTTTTATAATAAGTTTTATACTACAGTTCTGGCAGCTGGGCTTGATTTAATTGTTCTACACATTGATATTAAATTAGCCAAAATAGCTAAAATCCACATGGAATTCAAAATTTCATTTCCTCAATCCCCAACATTTTTTTTCCCCAATTTTATGGTCTGCAGTACTAGAAAAACACTAATTTTCCCACATGAGCTCTTGAATCTAAACATTATACAAATATATTTAAAAGCTAGATCAATCTTTACCTGGCTTTATCTGGATGTATATATAGTTTAACCTTGTTGGAATGATGTTTTGATTTTCTTCTTGTTCATACAGGGAAAAGGGCAGAATGGAAGCTGAAATCTAAAGTACCCTACACATCCCTAAGCTAGCCATTACATTAGTTCCAACTCTCACCAGCATACACTAAGTAGAGCTGCTCACAGGGGGAAAAAGTTTTTCTCTTTTCAAGTTTTGCTTATCATCTCCATTGGGAAATGCCAATTAATGAGAAAATAGCCACAATTATGACATCCCCAAAAGAAGAGAATCCATGTGGGAAACTTGAAAAATCAGTAGTTAACTATAGATGGAAAAATTTAAAGTTTGCTTCTTATAACATCAGGTTTATGAAAATTAAAACTTGCTAGTTCTAATATCACATCAATACTTCTGAGGAAAGGGTTGGACTAAGATTCAACTTCTCTTGTGAGGGTTCCTGTTCAGGAGTTAGTCAAATGGAAATGCCAACAGGAAAGTAAACTGACATTCATTAATTTGTTTACTGTTTCTTTTCTTTTTTTTCTTTTCATTTTAAGAGCAGAAAATTTGCCCTGGTTTCTGTGACCCAAATTCTCTTTCCTACTTATGAGGTAAAGCATTCTTGCGTGCATGCTGACTGTCCTCAAATATTAGGCTTGAGGCTCTGGCCAATGGGAGGTTAGATTTCAATGAAAAGGGAACAGATGTAGATTTGGGTTAAGTTTCTTCAGGATCCTGTGCTGGAAAAGCCCCTTAACACATTACTGTCATCATAGTAACAGCCAATTCCATCTGCATAGTAATCCTTGCTTTATTCTTCTTGTCTGAGCCAAGTTACATTGTGACTCACTCGTCTACCCTCTAAATCATTACTCCCTTTGCTGAAAAAAAGGCAGTCAACTACTGTGGCAACAAGGTAGTTAGTGAACTGGCAAACAGGCCTGCTGTGCTGGTATTTAAATGACTGAAGAACGTTTAGTTTTAACTCCAAGATATTTTACTCTTGACGTCTCACCATCAGTACTAGTATCTCACACAGGTATTTCTAGAAGATTAAACAATGGGATCCCACCTGTCTTGACTGGAAAGCTGACATTTTTCTTTCATCATTTTAAATATATTTCGTAGTCTCATTCAGACTGTTCTATCTTAAGTTCTTAGTGGGGGTGGGGACAGTACCAGTCCTCCTCTTTGCAATGTCTTTTGACTATCCTTCACAGTGTATCTTTCTCTCTCTCTCCTGTTAAATTGTGAGCTCACTTTCAGTAGAGACTTTCTTTTCAGCTGGGGGTCTTGAAGGCCCTAAATTTTACAACTGTTGTTAAAGGGCTGCTTTGTGTTTGCTTCTGACAGGACTTTAGGTTTCACCAGTCCTGGGCCAATTATATATTAATTTATTGATTTGGAGGTTACTACACCTACATAAGTAGTGTAAATTTGGAATATATAACTCATCTATGGCATTGATTGGGCCTTGAATTTCTCACAAGGGGCTATACCCAGAACCCTGCTCAGAACTTTCCTGTCATCTTTGGGGGATGGCGAAAACATTTTCCTAGTTCTCCTTTCTTTGAGGGAGCTGCCCTTCCAGGGTCTCTGCTTTATGCAGGGATCGATTACAGTTCCCCATTTCTGGGTGGCCCAAGGCTTTCTTCCTGTTCTTGTGAACATTAAAACCATAACCGCTAGCAACCTCCAGGGTTGCTACAGTTCTGACTTATGAGCTTACTGCTCTGCCTTCATGTTGCCTGAAGCCCAGAAGGTTTATATTTCAAAGGAAACTTCGAGGTAGGTGAAAACTGAATGAAACTCTAAGCTAACACCCAAGCATTCTAAAAAATTCGACATTTTCAAGATAAAGAGGCTCTTGTAGACCACATAAAATTCTTCTAAGATGCTGTTATACTTATCATAGATAGGTGCTAATGGGGCATTTAAATCCAAACAGCCTAGCTACCTGTGGTCCAATGTTCAATGATAACCTCCATATAAATCTCTTCTTACATTAATGACCTTCAAATTTTGCTATAAAAGTCTTAAGGAAAAAAGGTTTACAAATAAGAAGTTAAGAAAAAAGTTTCTAAGTGTTTGTTGAGTAAAAGAATGAATATCTATGTCATGCATGACTTTTGTTTTTCTTAACAACAAAACATAAAACTCTCGTCCACAAAGATTTATTTCAAATCCGATTCCATGACTAACTCAAACCTAAGGAAGAAAGAGGGACTTTTTTACATGTAAATGAAAAATTGGGCGAGGCGCGGTGGCTCATGCCTGTAATTCCAGCACTTTGGGAGGTCCATGTGGGCAGATTACTCGAGGTCAGGAGTTCGAGACCAGCCTGGCCAACATGGTGAAACCCCATCTCTACTAAAAATACAGAAATTAGCCAGGCGTGGTGGCTTGCGCCTGTAATCCCAGCTACTTGGGAGGCTGAGGCAGGAGCACCACTTGAACCCAGGAGGCGGAGGTTGCAGTGAGCCGAGATCGCACCACTACACTCCAGCCTGGGCAACAGAGTAAGACTGTGTCTTTAAAAATAATAATAATAATAATTGTCAAGATATTAACTTGTACCACCTGAGTGAAGTAAATCTCTGACCTGGAGGTTATTCAGAGGTTCCATCTTCATGACTGGGCCCAAGGTATTGAGAGGCAGGGAGACATCAATGCTCTGGTTTGGCATCAGTGGTGTATGGATGGCCAGAGGAGTGCTGGGGATGACACCAAAGCTAGAAGAGAGGATACATAAATCACAGAGGTTAATCAGGAGGCAGGATTTAGGCTGGGCATGGTGGCTTACGCCTGCAATCCCAGCATTTTGGGAGGCTGAGGTGGGTGAATCTCCTGAGGTCAGGAGTTCAAAACCAGCCTGGCCAACATAGTGAAACCCTGTCTCTACTAAAAATACAAAACATTAGCCGGGCGTGGTGGCGGGTGCCTGTAATCCCAGCTACTTGGGAGGCTGAGGCAGGAGAATCGCTTGAACTTGGGAGGCGGAGGTTGTAGTGAGCCGAGATTGCACCATTGCACTCCAGCCTGGGCAATAAGAGTGAAACTCCATCTCAAAAAAAAAAAAAAAAAAAAAAAAGAGGCAGGATTTTGCCATATCTTTGGGTTTTAATGGCATTTTGCTCCATTTAAAGGAAAGTTTTTTTTTTTTTTTTTTTTTTTTTGGAGATAGGGTCTCATTCTGTCACCCAGGCTGGAGCAAAGTGGCATGATTTCAGCTCAGCTCACCACAGCCCTCAACTTCCAGGTTTAAGTGATCCTCGCACCTGAGTCCCCCAGGTGGCTGGGACTAGAGGCATGCACCATCATGCCATGCTAATTTTTGTATTTTTAGTAGAGATGGGGTTTCACCGTGTTGGCCAGGCTGGTCTCGAACTCCTGAGCTCAAGCAATTTGGTCACCTTGGCCTCCCAAAGTGCTGGGATTACAGGTGAGGAAACAAAATTTTTAATACAATTAAATAAAAGGGATAGCAGGAATCAAGGTGCTCAATGCCAATTTGCTATAACACTGGTTACATCATAATTTTCTGTCTTCCATTAAATGAATTTGAGGAAGGAGAAAATATTCTTAAGTGCAGAACTGCTTTGCTAGTGCTATGACTCTGAAAGTTCCTTCTCTTTAAAACGTCACTAGAGGGCAGGTTTGATGAATATCATTTTTAATAAATCTTTCCTTAGATAATTCTTGGGAGAAAGAAGAATTAAGAATTTCCACCCTGAGGCCAGGTGTGGTGGTTCACGCCTGTAATCCCAGCACTTTGGGAGGCTGAGGCAGGAGGGTCACTTAATATAATGAGACCGTGTCTTTACTGCCCACCCCCCACCAAAAAAAAAGTAATAAAAGAAAACAAATTAGCTGGGCATGGTGGCACACGCCTATAGTCCTAGCTACTCTGGAGGCTGAGGTAGGAGAATCACTTGCTTGATCCCAGGCATTAGAGGTTGCAGTGAATTGTGACTGCATCACTGCAGTCCAGCCTAGATGACAGAGCAACACCCTGTCTTTAAAAATACAAAAACAAAAACGAAAACCAATTTCTACTCTGTAAAGAGAAGTATAATAAATTATTTTACAGGCTTGATAACCTGACTGGTAAGTCCAGAGGATTATTTACTGGTAATTCTCACTTTCCTTTTTTTTTCACTTACATAGGACACAATCACTGGGAAAGAGCTAGTCTAAGTGGCATTGACTGGCTTATAAATTCCAAACAATTACGATAAGTTGTAGAGCCAAACATGGCCACTTTCTAAGCTTCAGGCAGGCAATGAATAGCTACCAGTTTTATCCAGGAAAACTTGTTTAATAATACAAGAATGGTAAAGAGATGGGAAACTCAGTCTGAATCTGAAGTTAAATAGAAAACAAATACATATGTGGGAGGACAGATGGTCTGAGAAGCATAAGGATAAAATTTTATAGGCTGGGGCTGGAAACAGTGGCTCACAATTGTAGTCTCAGCACTTTGGGAGGCTGCAGCGGGCGGATCACTTAAGGCCAGGAGTTTGAGACCAGGCTGGCCAACATGGTGAAATGACATTTCTACTAAAAATACAACAAAAATTAGCCAGGTAACAGGCACCTGTAATCCTAGCTACTCGGGAGGCTGAGGCAGGAGAATTGTTTGAACCTGGGAGGCAGAAGTTGCAGTGAGCCAAGATTGTGCCACTGCACTCCAGGCTGGGCGACACAGCAAGACTGTCTGAAAAAAAAAAAACAAACAAAAACATAGGCTGGGCATGGTGGCTCATGCCTGTAATCCCAACACTTTGGGAGACCCAGGCCAGGCGAGTGGATCACTTGAGCCCAGCAGTTCAAGACCAGCTTGGGCAACATAGAGAAACCCTGTCTCTGGAAAAAAATTACAAATATTGGCCAGTGTGGTGGTGTGTTCCTGTGGTCCCTGTTACTCAGGAGGCTGAGGTGGTAAGATCACTTGAGCCCAGGAGGTTGAGAGCCCAGGAGGTTGAGGCTGCAGTGAGCCTCAACTGCACCATGCCTGGGCAAAAGAGCAAGACCCTGTTTCGGGTGGAAAAAAAAGAAGAAAACAAAATTTTATAAAGATGGAGCAGAAAGAAAAAATTGGCCTAGAAGATAACAAACAAAATGATACAAATTTATATTGAATTTATATTCTAAATAGCCACAGGATGGAAGATGGGACTACGACGTTTATAAAATTAACTAAAGAGTTTATACAGGCTGGTGCAGTGGCTCACGCCTATAATCCCAGCACTTTGGGAGGCCGAGGCTGGTGGATCACCTGAGGTCAGGAGTTTGAGACCAGCCTGGCCAATACGGTGAAACCCCATCTCTACCAAAAATTACAAAAAAAAATTAGTCGGGCGTGGTGGTGGGCGCCTGTAATTCCCAGCTACTTGGAACCCGGGAGGCAGAGGTTGCAGTGAGCCAAGACCATGCCAATGCACTGCAGCCTGGGCAACAAGAGCGAAACTCTGTCTCAAAAAAAAAAAAAAAAAAAAGAGTTTACACAGATACTCTTCCAAGAGTTAGAGTGGCTAAAGAAATATTTACCTTTTCCTAGATAAACTACATCTTAAGAGTACCAAATTGTAATAATGAAATGATCTTGAGAATTCACATCACTCATTTAGGCATAATAGTTATAAGGCAAAAAAAATTTTACTCTTTTGATTTTGCTCTCACAGTCATCAAAACTCTGTCATTAAGTCAATATTGGGAAACATGGCAGCAGCATGGTTCCAAATCTTCCAAGTGCTCATTTAAGAAATGAAATAGAGGAAACAAAGAAGGGGGAAAAGTCCCTATAAAGCTGTAATTTCACCTTCTCCAAAACTACTAGTCAAAGAAAGTCCACAGAACTGGTGAGATGCTCTGGTGATACAGTAGGCAGGCACAAGGAGTTCAGAGGAAACCAGTAGTAGTAGGTCTTAGAGACTGACCACAAATATTCATTCTCAGAAGACAGCCCCATTCCCAGAGTAGACCAAGATCAAACAGGAGCAGCATATGAATAAGGTTGGAAAAAAAAAAAGGTAGCAAGTCCCTTTCTACCAAGGGGGCCCTGGAGATGAAAGAGCTCAAAAAGCACCACCTTCTAAAGAGAAAACAAACACCTTGGAAGACAGGGCTTCCTTGAAAGACAGGGCTTGAAGGCAAAGATCAGCCCTGTAGAATCAAGTTAGATTCAGAGAGGCTAAGAAGCTGTGGCTACACCAGAGCAAAGGAGGAAACGTTCTTGAGGAGCAAAGTCTAAAAAACTACCCTGCCTAGCTTCCTTTTCTATCGAAGTCTACTAATAGCTAGTCCTGCAAATTCCAACTCACTCAAATATGAGTATCATAATGGTAAAAAACACAGCAACTGTTCAAAGTCCTATTATAAAAAAGTGGAAAGACAGCAGTACAACTTCCTTAATGACAAACAAAACATACTTGAAAAAACAAAACAAACAAACAAACAACAATGCTAGCTACCAAGGAAGACCACACAACAGGAAAAGAAAACATCTGGGGAAGGGATGACCAGATAATGTGAGGTGAGGGCAAGACAACAGGAAAAGGTAAAGGGAGCCAATCTAACTCAGGAAAGAAATAATAAAAAAAAGTAAATCATATCAGAAATGAAGAGTAAATATATCATGAACATAGATGTAAAAAAGTTTCTGCCAATGAACTCCATCAATACACAAAAAAAGACAACACATCCTAACCAAGTAGGATTTATCCCAGGAATGCAAGGTTGGTTTAACATTTGAAAAGTCAACTGATGTAATCCATCATATTAATGGACTAAAAAAGTTCACATAATCATTTTAGTAAATGCAGAAGAGGCATCTGGCAAAATTTAATACCCATTCATAATAAAACTCAGAAAACCAGGAACAGAATGAAACTTCCTCAAGCTCCACGAAAAACCTATGGCTAACGTCACACTTAATGATGAAAGACTGAATGCTTCTCCCATGAATTAGAACACTTTTCTTACCACTCCTATCCAACATTTACTGGAGGTCCTGTTAGTACAATCAGACAAGAAGAAAAAATAAAAGGCATAAGATTGAACAGGAAAAGATAAAACTGTCTCTGTTCATAAATGACATGACTTATTTATGTAGAAAACTATAAGGAATTTACAAAAAGGCCACTAGAAAGAAAAAGTTTAACAAAGTTGCAGGAAACAAGTTCAATATATAAAAATCAATTATATTTCTATATACTAGCAATAACAAAAAATTAAAATTAAAAATACTATTTACTGCTGGGCCCAGTGACTCACGCCTGTAATCCCAGCACTTTGGGAGGCCAAGGGCAGGCAGATCACCTGAGGTCAGGAGTTCAAGATTAGCCTGGCCAACATGGTGAAACCCTGCCTCTACTAAATACACAAAAATTAGCTGGGCATGGTGGCGGGTGCCTCTAATCCCAGCTACTCAGGAGGCTGAGGCTGGAGAACTGCTTGAACCCAGGAGACGGAGGTTACAGTGGGCAGAGATCACACCATTGCATTCCAGCCTGGGTGACAAGCGAAAAACTCTGTCTCAAAAAAAAAAAAAAACAAAACTATTTACTATAACATCAAAAATTTGAAATACTTAAATCTGACAAAAGGTAAGATTTGTGCATAAAAAAATTATAAAACATTGCAAAAAGAAATTAAAGACCTAAACAGAGAGATATACTATGCTAATGGATTAGAAGACTCAATATTGTTTAGATGTCAATTCTCCCTCAAATTGATCTACTTATTCACTGCAATTCCAATAAAAATCTCAGCATTTTTTTGTAGAAACTGAAACGCTGATTCTAAAATTTACAGGGAAATGTAAAAGACCAAGAATAGCCAAAACAAGCTTTGAAAAGAAAAAAAGTTGCAGGACTTACGCCATCTGATTTCAAGACCTATTACGGAAAAAGTTTTTACATTGACTGTTAATTTACAACATATTTAAAAACAATCTCAAAATGAATTATAAAACTAAATGTAGGAACAAAAACTATAAGGCTTATATTTAAAAACATGCCAAAAAAATCTTTGTAACCATGGGGTTAAGCAAAGATTTCTTAGAACACAAAAAGCATAAGTCATAAAAAGAAAAAAAATTGATGAACCTGACTTTATTGAAAACTTTCGACTGGGTGCACTGGCTCATGCCTGTATTTCCCATACCTTGGGAGGCCAAGGAAGGATGACTACTTGAGCCCAGGACATTGAGACCAACCGGAGCAACAGAGTGGGACCCCATCTCTACAACAAATAAAAAAATTAGCTGGGTGTGGTGGTGCACAGGTGTAGTCCCAGCTACTCAGGAGGCTGAGGTGGGAGAATCACTTAAGCCCAGGAATTTGAGGCAATAGTAGGCCTTGATTGTGCCACTGCACTCCAGCCTGGGTGACAGAGCAAGCCTTTGTTTCAAACAAAAAAACAAACAAAAACACCCTTTTGGTTTTTTTTGAAAACATTATTAAGAAAAGGCAAGCCATGGACTGGGAAAAAATATTTGCAATAAAGGATTTGTATCCAGAATATACAAAGAACTTTAACAACTCCATAATAAGACGATCCTCTCTCTCCCCCCAAAAACAACAAAAAGGTAAAGATTTGAGCTGATACTTAAGTGAAAGATATAAGAACGACCAATATGCTTATTTTAAAAAATGCTTAAAATTAGTAGTCATTAGGGAAATGCAAATTAAAATGAGACACTACTACACAGCGACAAGAATGGCTAAAATTGGTGAGGATGTGGAAGATCTGGAATTCTCAAGCTTACCATATAACCTAGCAATAACATTCCTAGTTATTTACCAAGGAAAATCAAAAACATATGTCCAACCAAAGATGTATACACAAATGTTCATGGCAACTTTATCATAAAGATGAAACTGAAAACAACCAAACTCCCCCAACTTGTGAGCACGTCAACAAACTGTATATTCATCAATGGAGTATTACTTAACAACAAAAGAGAAATCAACTGCTGATATACATATTTCAAAAGCATTATGCTAATAGAAAGAAACCAGATACAAGATTCCATATTATGTAATTTCATTTATAAAAAATTATAGAAAAGGTACAATTATAGTGACAAAAAGACTGACTTACAAAGAACAAGGAAACAGACATCATAGTAAACATGGTAAGAAACATAGAGAATAAAATGAGAAAAAGAAAAATAAATAACTAAAAGAAACAGGATTTGCAATCACCACCAATTATGAAGTCTTTCTGCCAGAATATCAGCCTAAATCTGATTAAATCTATAATCTGCCTCCAATTTACAGGTAGAATCAGCAAGATTGAGACTGTGGGAAACTCCACACTAAAAGACTTAATTTCTTCTACAGATAAATTTTAAGGAACAAAACAGAGAAGGAGGAGGAGATAAATTTTAAGGAACAAAACAGAGAAGGAGGAGGAACCTATAGATTTAAAGGGACTTAAGGCACTTATCATCCAATTGCAATGTATGGGACCTTATTGGGACCCTGTTCAGACAAAGTAAACAGTACAAAAACATTAGACAACTGTGAAAATCTGACACTAATTGGTTATTTGCTGATATAAAAGAATTTGATGATTTTTTTTAACGATTAGAGAGAAAAACAGTATATAAAAGATAAACAAAGAGTCAATAAATGAATAATTGAAAACCCCAAAGAAGAAAAACAAAAACAAAACCATGGAACAGAACAAAAGAGGTTGCAGTGAGCCGCCGAGATTGTGCTACTGCACTCCAGCCTGGGCAACAGAGCAAGACTCCATCCCCTCACAAAAAAAAAAAGAAAAAAAAAAAAAGGCTAGAGATGAATGCAGACTCTGCATCTGCAGATTTCCTTTATTACAACAGATTCCACCAATAGCCTTGGCCTATTTATTTATTTTCCCAACAGCCCTGGCCTTTAACAGGGCCAGCTCCTCAAAAATGGCTGGAAATATTGG
This sequence comes from Pan troglodytes, assembly GCF_028858775.2. NCBI lineage: Eukaryota > Metazoa > Chordata > Mammalia > Primates > Hominidae > Pan > Pan troglodytes. The sequence goes on from NC_072417.2 coordinate 31,930,861, forward strand.
TAGTCTTGACAGAAAGAAACACAGACTTTCTAGACAGTTAAATGATTTTTAACATGCCAAGCTCTCAAATCCAGAGTACAAAAGTGTTTCCAAATGATGAGAAATAAATCAGACAGTCACTTATGCAAATTGTCATTGACAAATTTTATGAAATCTGCTTTAAGGGTCCAATTACTACTTTTTATATGCAGGGCTAAATATCCTGTATTTACAAATGAATGGACATGCCATTAAGGTCTAACAGCCAGTTTCCTGAACCATAAAACTGAATAAAACCCACTGATGTTTCAAAAAGAATAAGACATTAACATTTTACTTCTTCATGCTCTCTTCCTTATTAAGGCAGAGAATTCATTGCTAAAAGGAGGTTGTCAAGGTTTATGTGATTATTTGTTCAGCATATATACTTCCATATTTCTTATACCAACCAAATATGCTAATTTTCCCCACCAAAATGTGAACTTTCAGTCAGGAGCTTTGTTTGGTTCACTACTCTAGCCCCAGTACCTAGAAATGTCTGGCTCATGCTAATGTTAAACAATGATTTGTTGAATGAATAAATGGATTTCAGTTAAAAATTTATCAAAAACGTTCTAATCCTAGAATCCAAGATAGTAAATAAGTTCTGGTTTCTTCATCGCATTTGGATGAGTTTCCCAACAAACTCCCTAGTGCCTCCAGAGTTGAAGCTGATAACTGAAAAGGCTTGCAAGAGCCAGGGCTCACTCTACATACAGCATCTGCCAATGTGTGAGGTTTGGTTTTCTTTTTGAGATGGAGTTTCACTCTGTCACCCAGACTGGAGTGCATTGGCGCAATCTTGGCTCACTGCAACCTTGGCCTCCCAGGTTCAAGGGATTTGCCTGCTTCAGCCTCCTGAGTAGCTGGGATTACAGGTACCTGCCACCATGCTCAGCTCATTTTTGTATTTTCAGTAGAGACGGGGTTTCACCATGTTGGCCAGACTGGTCTTTTGAACCCCTGACCTCAGGTGATCAGCCCATCTCGGCCTCCCAAATGCTGGGATTATAGGCATGAGCCACTGTACCTGGCCCAATATGTGAGCTTTTAACCAGTGCTAAATGGAATGTTCTCTTGTTGGTTCTAAGGCAAACTGTTGTCTCAACATCAAGCTAGGGACTCAGATTGCTTACCTATTTTTGTTAAACTGGATTGCAAAATCTGTCATGTGCTGCAGAGCTTTATTGGTGAAGTTCATTTCCATATAGATGTGCCCTTGGCGGTGAGTAAATGTTCCTGAAATCTCCAAGCCTTTAGCCTTTACTGCAGGTAGCCAGACCTGAAACACAGTATAAAGCTCAATAGAATCAGACAAGATTTATCTTGATGCTATGTATTTTTTAACAAATAAAGAACAAATTAAGATTAACAATTAAGTGAACAAATTCACTTCCTTAGGCAATTATAGTAATTTTTATACTATAAATATCAAGCCAGTGCAAAAGACTCCGGATAGAGTCTTATTTTCTGAATTTTGAGATCGTTCTCAATTATTTAAGAACCAAATAATAATAATTTCAAAAAAACCAGTCTTTAAACGACCCTGGCTTCTGCTCTACCTTCTGTTCAGCTTGGTTATTTTACTACTTTTAAGTACTGCTACCAAGAGGAAAAGAAAAATTCCAATGAGCATAATGTGTTTTTCTGTTAGTTTTGGTAAAATGGTTCAAAGGGAAGAAACTGCATCTACTAATGAAAACAGCATGCCTGTAATCTTTGAAGATTTTTTTTCATCATTTCCAACCAAAGCCATTATTGGTAATTTCCTTAAAGGCATCAACCATGTCTTATATACGTTTTTAACTCTTGCTATAGTTTGTGGTAAATAGTAAATACTCAGATATTGCTCATATAATCTGAATGCCTATTCTTTTTATCTACCTAAATAATTCATAACACACCCCTTGGTCCTGGAACCTGTGGTATACCTGGCCTATACTATTAAAAAAATAAAGATAAAAAAATTTAAGGCCAGGCGCGGTGGCTCATGCCTGCAATCCCAGCACTTTGGGAGGCTGAGGAGGGCAGATCACGAGATCAGGAGATGGAGACCATCCTGGCAAACATAGGGAAACCCCGCCTCTACTAAAAATACAAAAAGAAATTAGCTAGGAGTGATGGTGGGCGCCTGTAGTCCCAGCTACTGGGGAGGCTGAGGCAGAGCTTGCAGTGAGCCAAGATCACGCCACTGCACTCCAGCCTGGGCGACAGAGTGAGACTCCGTCTAAAAAAAAATAAAATAAAAAAATCAGGAGTCATGAGCTGTTCTGACCACCTAAGACAGAATACCAAAGGATCTGTGGGTGGTGAATAATCATGATGATGTACTCAGCCATACTAAAAGAGTGGCAGGTGGTGGGGAGGACCAGGGAATAACCTAAATGTTCATCAACAGAGGAGTGATTAAATAAATTATGGTGTATCAATTCAGTAGATATACGGATTCAAAAGAATATGGTAGAGAAAAACCAAGGCGCAAAATAGTATATCCCACTGACACAGAATGTTCAAAGGATACAAATATACAGCTATAGGCATGATCTTTTTCTTTTGAAAGGACACACAAGAAAGTTAACAGTGGCTATACATGGGAAATGGGGGCAGGGGGAGACAATTTTCCTTCTTACATTTTTACATTATTTACATTGGTCATTTGTATACAATACTTTTATGTTAGTAAATGAGTGCATTAGATAACTAATAATTAAAAGTCTGAAGATAATATCCAATGTAGTAAACCTTACAACAAAGCTACCGAGTTGTGCCAAAACACTATGGCTCAATTTTGAATATCTTCGGTTTTGCTATGTACTATAATAACTATATACACTCAGTTATCACAGTTACGACTCCTGGAATGGACAACTGGTCTACATCTCTATAGCAGGGATCCCCCATAAGGAGTCAGATTAGAAAGCAGAGAATTCAGCCAAACTGGTCCTCAGAAAGGTAAGACTATATGAAGCCTGGCCTAGCCTGGATGGTGCTTTTCCCAAGGGCTTAAATGAGCTTCATTAACCGGGAGTTTCCCCTCTTGAATTTCAATGTGAGTGACATCAAGTAAGGTTAAGACAAGACAACAAGAGCCCCAGTGACACAAACCTAAATCGGAACTCTAAAAAGGTACACTAAAATCCATGAAAACCACATCTGAGTAGTGGCATTCTAGAATCCATATGTAATACCAATGGGGAAAGAGGAATAAGAGAAATGACTTCTCTGCATTTTTTTCTCCTGCTGCTGCACTACATACCACTAGATTGACTTCAATGTTGACAAACTAGACAATATTTCTAAACATGAGAACAAAACTCAAATAATTAATATGTCAAATTTTAAGTCTAATTATAAAAGTGTTTAACAAGGATGCTAATGGTGCTTCCTACTGCTAAGTTTGAAGCCACCTTTCATCTTCCTCTAAGTCCTCCAGAACAAGGGCCCAAACCTTTGATTTATTACCAGTAGAAGTAACACAAATGTTAAAAGTGAAACAGTTTGGGTCCTGTCCATTAAGAAAGTATTGCTATGTTAACTCTTTACTTACAGCCTTAGGAGCCACATATCCACCGGGTGCCATGCCTATCCCTGTGGAGAGTTCAAACAGGTCATTCAGTCCACTGCTGACCACAGCAGGTGTAGGTGAAGGAGCAAAGGTTGCAGGCACCGATGATGGGATGAAGGATTGTCCCACCTGCAGGAGAAAAAAAAAAGGGAGAGGGGAGATTGGGAAGAACAGATTAACAGTCCTTAAAATATTGCTATATATCTTAGTAGTTTTGATAAATCAATAAGAAAACACCATAATTACAATATTCTTAGGAGTCAAATTAGTATATTCTTCATCTTTTTAATCATGACAGTTATTTTTTCATCATTGATAAGAACACACATTCTTTAGAAGCTTTATCAAGAGAGTACTCAGTAGGATACAGGAACACAGTGTTTGTTTCCAATTTTAGCTTCCATGATTCTGTGCAAAAGGCCTACGGGTACCCTAAGAAAGGAGTTTGTTTTTATAGAAAGAGGGAGAAGTATCCAACTTAAACAGCAGTTCCATTTCCACCTGGGTTCAGCAAAGTCTTATTTCCTTTCCCATTTAGACATAAATACCTAGTAGGAAGCTCTCCTCAGGGAGATGGACATTCACACCCCTGAAACTAACTCATTTATGAGGAGAGTCTCACTCTGAGTCCAGCTGACCCTCTCAAGTTCTTTCTAGGTGACACCAGGGAATAAGCATTCTCCAGTCAAGATGGAAGGGTCCATTTCCTTTAGCTCTTTAATATCAGAAAGACAAAGATCTCTATAGGCACTGGAACATTAAACCTTAAAGATGTCTCTACACCATGTGGTGCATGACCCCAACAATTCCAAGTAACCCTATACTACTTTCTACTACCCATATACTGTTATAGAGGTTTTGGTGTGCAGTGCTAGACAGCAGCAGTGGCTGGTCTGATAATGTGTACATAGGAAAGGCATCAAACAGGGGGCAGTGCTTCTCATGGTGAAAAAAACAGATGGCACTTACTGCCGGACTTCCTCCAATGCCCCCGCCAAGGTCACTGCCAAGCTGAAAGAGAGAAAGGAGAGAGAGGAGAGAGAGGTAGAGTTCATTTAGCTAAATACTAGATGCCCATATAGAATCTGTAAATTGCTCTACCAAGTTGCTGGAAATACATGCCATTCAACTTGTCTCCCAAAGCCTAAAAAAATTCTAGATTACAAAGAAATATGTACTAGGGGAACTAAGTGGTGGTAGTGATGGTGTAACAGTTTGGAGAAAACTTGGAAAGAAGACGGAGCTGGGACATCTCAGGGATGTTTCAGATCCAATCTTTCCACTGGGGTACACAGGCACAAACCCAAACAAGATTTAAAGAGTTTGCATATTCTAAGACGCTCTATCCCCAAGCGGCAATATTTTGAATATGCTTTATTTTTTCTTTAAAAGGAAACTTATAGTGGGGGGCGGACGGAGAGGGTGGGGAGGTGTTGGAAAAGGAAAAGCCAAAAAACAAAACAATTAATGTGTTTTAATTTACAAAACCTGCTGCCCCACTGAAAAAGTAAGAGCCAAACTAGTATTGAGCTGCAACTTCAAGCTGCAAAAATTATAGGTGGAACAAAAGTGATTTTTAGAGTTTGGAATGTTCCTAAAAAAGAAAATATCTGAACTATCTAAGGAGGAAGTGGGGAAGCATGCAGTGCTTCAAATCTCTTTCACAGTCAATTCTACTAAGGAGAAATGTGGATTTATTTGGAGATCATTTAAAAAGGATGTTATGCATTAGAGAATTAGACTAACTGAATTACCTAGCTGACAAGAAAATAACTCCACATGGTCTTAGTCTTGCTTTTTTTCTCAGGATTCTGATAGATATAATTCACTCTGAAGTCGGTCTTCCTTGACAAAAACATTAAAGAACTCAAGCTGAAAATAGGTGGCATGCAGGCAATGTAAAACACACATAAACACAACTAATGGAGCTGTTTAAAAAGCAAAATCTACTTTTTGCTACAGTTCCACAGTTGCTTCTTCCCTAGTTCTTACTGTGCATCTAAAACACTTCCTTGAATCATCAAATGCCTTGTCTGCTCTAAGCACATTCTCCTTTATAGTCATTTAGTGGTAGAAAGTTGCAGGTCGTTGAGCTGTAAAAATTATTTTGTATCTTTAAGACTGGGGAAAGAGGATTTACCTTCTCAATGAACAGAGAGGAGTACATAAAATGGCATTCTCAAAAATCTAAAAATTAATCTTAAATATTGAAAAATAGTGATGACTACAACAAAGTTCTGTTTAAACCATGAAAGAAAATAACCCTGGTAGGTGCTTCATAACTGGCATTAGCAAGCATGCTCTGTTGTAAACTATAGAGCATTCCAAACCAGAGCTAACATTTCCAGAATCTGATTCCTGAAGACTACTTAATGGTTGCACAGGGGATGAAAATCACATACTTAAATAAATAAAAAGGTCATCCTTGGCTGGGTGTGGTGGCTCATGCCTGTAATCCCAGCATTTTGGGAGGCCAAGGTGAGCGGATCATGAGGTCAGGAGTTTGAGACCACCCTGGCCAACATGGTGAAATCCCGTCTCTACTAAAAATACAAAAATTAGCAGGCTGTGGTGGCAGGCGCCTGTAATCCCAGCTACTCGGGAGACTGAGGCAGGAACATCGCTTGAACCCAAGAGATGGAGGTTGCGGTGAGCTGAGATCATGCCATTGCACTTCATCCTGGGCAACAAGAGCAAGACTCCATCTCGGGAAAAAAAAAAAAAAAAAAAAAAAGGCATCCCCAAACCAAGAATTTGAGTAACTAGAAAAGTGTGAAGGGAATAGAAAAGATATTACACATCTGCTTTCTCCCTAGTTCTATAATAGCACACATCTGCAGCATGACGTCTGAAATTCCTTTTATTCAAACAAACATTTACATAACATTTACTGGATGCAAGGCATTACAAGGGATATAAAGATGCCTGGCAATGAGGGGACTACATAGATAAGAATGAAGCTTTGCAAACTAGCTGGAGAAATAAAACACGAATGCAAAACCATACAGAATATACTAAAGCAAAAAAGCGAAGTTCTGAAGGGAAGAACCTCCCTCTGGCTGAAAGAATGAAGAGAAACTTCAAAAAGGTGGTAGTGTGGAATTATAAAAAGCAAAAATGGGGGAAGGCCATTTCTCAAATAGCATGAACAAAGGTGAAGAAAGCATGGAAGAATGAAAAGGCCAGTTAGACTGGAACACAGGGTTGATATGTGTTTTAAAAAAATACTCATACAAAATAAGTTTGCAAAGGCTGTCTTTTAATTTTTTAATTTCCCCTTCATAAAAACCTGGAGGTTTCTTAGACTAAGCTTTCTAAGAATACTAATAACTATGTCAATTATGTTTCAGTAGTATGGTTTCAACCTTGGATACACAATGGAATCAACCATCTGTGTGTGGGGGTTGCAGAGAGTAGCGCTTTAAAAAGTACTCGCCCCCAGAGATGGTAATTTAATTGTTCTGGGGTGTAGCCTGGGCATCAGAATTTTGAAAAGCTTCCCCAGTTGATTCTAATGTACAGCCAAGGTTGAAAACACTGCCGTTAGAAAATCAGTTATTTAGAGTCAGACAAGATTTCATCTGCTCAGAAATGACTTTGGAACTTGTGAATAAAAAGGAAGTCAGGATTTGAGCAGAGAGGCCGGGCGTGGTGGCTCACACCTGTAATCCCAGCACTTTGGGAGACTGAGGCCGGTTGATCACCTGAGGTCAGGAGTTCAAGACCAGCCTGACCAATATGGTGAAACCCGTCTCTACTAAAAATACAAAAATTAGCTGGGCCTGGTGACGGGAACCTGTAGTCCCAGCTACTCAGAAGGCTGATATAGGAGAATTGCTTAAACCTGGGAGGCAGAGGTTGCAGTGAGCCGAGATCATGCCATTGCACTACAGCCTGGGCAACAGACCAAGATTCCGTCTCAAAAAAAAAAAAAAAAAAATTTGAGCAGCGAGGAAAACCCATGGAAAGGATCCTACGAAAAATGTTTCATTTGTCCTGATACTCTGAGGTGGTTTTCGACTTTCTGATGGGCTTACCCCCTCTCCCCGCAACTTATTCTCCCCTCTTCTGGCTAGGCTTATAATCCAAGATTCAAAGAGATAGAATTCTTTATGAACCTGCTTGGCACAGAACAGCAAGAAAGAAAAACACATTGGAAAGGAAACAGCAGTTTTGCTAAATTCAATAAAAGGCATTGAGAAAAGAGATTCATGGGTAGTGTTTAGACCAAAGGAAAGAAAGCACATTCATAGCCCTTATTTTCTTAGATTTCATTCTTTTTATCTTTGAATGATATATGAATATTATCTTAGCTGGAAAGGATCTGAAAGTACTGTCCCCCAGTGCTGCTTGTCAATTTTATTCAAAATCATGAAGAACTGAAAAGCAATCTTGACATTCCTCTGTTTATGTTCAGTATATCAGATACAACTCAGCTAGAAACATGAACTCTGATCTGACACAAAGACAGGGTCCAAAAGATATCAGAGACACAGCCAGGGATACAAAGGTTCACCTAATTGTACTATGTTCAGAGAGCAAAGGGAAAGGACAATTTCAATACTGTACATGTTTTCTAACTAGCAAGACTACAGCTTATGCGGACTATTCAGCAACTTTCCTCTTAACTGAAAAATATTCTAATGGAGATTATCCTACTCTCTGAAACCATGGCAAGGTGACAGCATGATGATGGGTGTGAGTGACTAATAGGGAGATGTCAGCAGGAATGGAAGCGAATTACCCAGTGAGTGGCCTCTCCTATCTACAAGTGACAAACAGGAGGAAGGAGATACTCATCAAGAAAAAAGAAAGCTAGAAAGTGAACAACTACACAAGAAAGTTGTTGTATATCAGCCTGAACTAGACAGTAGCTATTTCAGTTCAGTTGGACACTATTTGTTTAAAGAAAAAAATTTACTTCGTTGTTCAGGCTGGGCTCTAACTTCCTCGGCTCAAGCGATTCTCCCACCTCAGCCTCACGAAGTGCTGGGATTACAGGTATGAATCATTGCACCCAGCCTGAGATTATTGGGATTCAGGTTCATCTGTCTGGACATACTCTAAGCCCATACTTATCAGGTAGGGTACAAAATCAATCAAACTAGAACTTGTAAAACTCAGAGTGATATCTGTTATCCAGTGAGCTGGTAGGAGACAGGAGGGAAAAGGAATAGGAGTGCAGGGTATGGCTTTGATCCTGATCTTAAATGTCTAGATACTGTGTTTTAAGTGTCTCTTGGAGGTGTCCACTCACTATTGTTCCCAGGATTGCCTTACTGAGGCTGCCATTTTCTCCATGAAGAAAATGATGTCAATTATAGGTCAACTAAATCAGATACAGAAAGAAGGGGGAAAGATGGCAACTTCAGGAAAAGAATATTTCAAATACTGAGAACTGAACAGTCTGTATTAAAAGTCTGTAAATGATACCTAAATCCAAATTTTCTGCTAGTGGTGTAGTTCCCCCAGTCTCCAATCACGGTAGTCCCCCATAATTGTTGTAGTCATTAAATGGCGCTGAGAATAATACTAACATTTGTCTACTGCCAAAGAGTGGTCACTTTACCACATCTGAAGTAATGCTGAGTGGAACTTGGTTCATGTTAAACTACACAATAATGTGTCATTGCACAATAATGTTCAGTAACTGGACAGAAAACAGGGGTTTTATGGTGACTTATTGTAACTTATGGGCTAAAGGGATTTCGGCATGGTTACATGAGCTCTGTAGAGCCAGGTAGAGCCAAAAGTCTCAGAGCTGAGCCTGCATACAGGCTCAGTTCAGCTATAGATAACAAAAGGAAATGCCCTTGGCCAATGGCAATGTGCTACAACAGCAGAAATACAGAGAAAGAACTCAAGATTGAAGTTATATAAGGGAATAAATCTGCCTGACTCCAAGAAAAGAAAATTTGAAAAGGAATTTTTAAATTTTATAAAGGAATATCATCTGAGATAACCACTGAGCGGACTGGAAAAAAAAATCCCACAAATTATCATAATGACTGATCTGGGTTAGCCCCTTTGACCTATGTCTGGCCAGTCCAAAGTACATCTGTTTGCTTCTAAAACTGTGGAGCTGTCTAGGTATCTGAAGACATTCTCTTAACTGCAGGTGTATATCTTAAGCTCAGACATTTCTATGCTCCTGTTTAGAGCTAGAGTCTCTTTTATTTACTGTTTTCTAGAACTTACTGAATTGAAGGGAATCTAAGGAATGCTCCAAGCCATATAGCTTACCAATAGCTCTATTATTCAGGAGTCAACAGAATGGTGCAAAAATAGTATACAATGATTCCCATCACAAACAATAAAACTTAACTATTGTCAAAATCCTATTGGTATCAAAACCATCAGTGTGTGTCTTTCTAACAGAGTTTAAATTTTAGATGGCACGCAGTATCTTGTAGGTTAAAGTATGGTTTTTAGCTACTAGGCTGCAAATTTTAATATGATCTTCAAAAAGCTATTCAAGGCTGGGCATAGTGGCTCACACTTGTAATCCCAGCCCTTACGGAAGCTGAGGCAGGTGGATTGCCTGGGCCCCGGAGCTCAAGACCAGCCTGAATAACATGGCAAAACCATGACTACAAAAAATACAAAAATTAGCTGGGTGTAGTTGTGGGCGCCTGTAGACCCAGCTAGTTCGGAGGCTGCGGTGGGAGGATCACCTGGGCCCAGGGAGGTCAAGGCTGCAGTATGTCGTGATAGTGCCACTGCTTTCTAGCCTGGGTGACAGAGTGAGATCCTGTCTCAAAAAAAAAAAAAAAAAAAAAAGCTATTCCAAAAAGCATCATAAAATATAATGAATCAAATTGGTGGAAAGACTCTGTAACCATGCAAAAGCTAATAAACTGATGGCTGAGAGCAGACTTGATAAGGAATAGCATAAACGCATTGAGAACATATAAAAATCATCAGAAGACTCCATAACCTGAGGGGGGAAAAGGCTTCTATCAGTGGAAAAGTAGGGGGATGGAACGGATTACTTCCTGATGTAAGACAAAAAGTCCTTAGAATGGTCACCATAGGTCTCTTAGGTCAGACAGAACTCAATGATGAATATAGTAAAAATCAACAAGAGAACCTCTTTATTCTGTCTCACTTTCTTTCACAGCATTTGCTACTTTATCATTTGTCTCCCCTACGCGAATGTAAGCTTCCAAGGACTGTTTCGTAAGGTTGCAAGGACCATTCTATATGCCTAGTACACAGAATAGAGCCTGAATACTAGGCACTCAAATATTTACTTATTGAATGAATGAATGTTTCGTAAATATAAATTTATGGCTACTGGCAGTAATATATATACGGCTACTGGCAGTATTTCCTGGGAGACAATCTTGAAGTGAATCATTTTATTAGGGAAAATTATCACCAAAAGGACAAAAGCCTGACAAAATTGTTTACCAACTGGCCTAGAGCACAATATCTGCATCAACATTGCCAAACATATGAATAGAACCAACTGAGGAAAAAAAATGAACACCCATTAGCCATGTGTGCAGCATGTGCCTGTAGTCCCAGCTACTTGGGAGGCTGAGGTTGGAGGATCACTTGAGCTCAGGAGTTTGAGGCTGCAGTTAGCTATGATCACACAACTGTACTGTAGCTTGGGTGACAAAGCGAGACCTTGTCTCAAAAAAATAAATAAACAAACATCTCCCAGCCGGGTCAAAACTCATTCTAGGGAGGAAATGTATTATTTGAGTGGTTTTGATAGCAAATTTTCAGAAGAAGAATGCCTGCACATCATTTAACTGCCCTCAAAGTACTACTGCTTTATTACAGCTCACTGGTGAAGAGATGGGAAACGGAGATTTTTGTGGTTTTACTTAAATGAAAATAAAATGACCAGGCATAGTGGCTCATGCCTGTAAATCCTAACACTTTGGGAGGCTGAGGTGGGAGGACTACTTGAGCCCAGGAGCTCAAGGTTGCAGTGACCCTGTCTTTAAATAAATAAATAAGGATAAGATGAACAATCTGTTCCTCTTGCTGCAAGAAAGGTGCATGAACTTATTCATTCATTATTCAGTCTCTTTTCTTCATGAATGAACACACTTCTGTAGTCCTCCAACTTTCATGTGACACATTAACCCAAACTCATATACTCAGGGACCTGGGATGTACACCATCAAGAGGCCCAGGGCAAGCAAGCTGTATTTTTTATCTTAAAGTCAAGCAATTTTACATTCTAAGTGGTAACACACCAGTGTATATTCTGTTTACATTATTTACCATCAAGTAAGACTGACACTACAAGACAATGAGCCATATTTATTCTGCAGCTTCAAATGCATCCTGCACTCTGCTGTGTACTCCAGAGACTGCATTTCCCAGTTTGAGAAGGACCAGTTAGGTGAAACTGTATTCTATTCTACAAGATGACAATAACAAACAAACTGGAAAATCATAGGACAGTATAAAGTGTACAAACTTTGAAGTTTTAAAGAAGCCCTGGGTTCAAATCCCAACTCTGCAACTTACTGTATGACCTTCAGTTTTCTGTAAAATGGGGCCCAATACCAATTATCTTCTTGAGTTGTTCTGAGGATTAGAAATTGTAAAAATTCTAGCACAGGGACTAGAACTCAGAAATTAGTAATTATTCTCAAAACTGTCTGAGGCCAGCCTTGACTAAATGTATGCACTGATACAAAGATGGTGGTTATGGAAGCCTCACTGAGAAATTTAACGGGCAACAACTTACAAAGATCTTTCCACATTACACAAACTCTAAAAACTAAACTTTTAAGTCATTGCAAAGCTCCTCCAAAGGAAGAAAAATAAAGATGCAAAACTAGTATAGATGATGGATTTCCTGTGGGCTAAAAAATCTCAAAACTATTAATAAATAGCTTATGACTTAATAATCTGAAAGGTAAAAACCTGAAAGAAACAGTGGGAAAAACATGGACTGAGGGTCAGGAAAAGGCAGTTTCTCTTCAATTCCATACCACTCAAGCTGGGCACACAGCATATTTCTCCAGGATGAAATCCTTCATCAGCACAGAGAAAGGACACTTTGGATAATTCTTCCTTTCCATTTTTGATATACACAATAGCACTGTTTATGTATAAGAATAATGCACAGCACCTTGGATGAACAAAAGGCTGTAATTTAGCCAAGGCCTCTGCTGACAGACTGGAAGTAAAGGCAAGAAAATAATTGAGATTCAATTATTACTTCAGTGATCCTCGCAGATGTCAGACTCATGAGCACATAACACATATACAAGAGTTATACACATGGGCATCAGGTCACCTCCCACACTACCCCAAACCAGAAGGATCTGCACGGTGAGAAAAATCACACTACTCAGAACGAGCAGTTTCTTAGATTAAGTACCAGAGTCATAAAAAAAAAAACAAACCCAAAAAACTCCACATACATGGCTTCCAAAGGAAACAAAAAAAAGCCCAAATAACTACTTTGCAAGCAAGTCTATACCTAACTAGTAAACTGTCATGCTCTACATGTAGAGCAGATCAACTGCATAAACTACATTACTTGAATTTACTCCAAATCAAAGCGATAGTTCAGTTTGTACTGACAGATGGAATAAACTACCTGTAGAGTACAAGCAAAAGAGAATATGCTGAAATGCGAGCAAAAAATAAGGATGTTTCAGTAAGGAGACTAAAAAGAATAGGTAGAAATCCATTTTTATCCAAGTCTTGAGATGAAGAGGCATTCCATTCAAAGATGTCTGCTTTCTTTAAAAAAGCATACAAGAATCAATCACCTGGGGAGCTACAGTATGTTTACTTTCTTTATATCACAGCAATGGCCCACCCTACTCCTCTTTAAAGAATCACCAATGTTGAGAGTCACTACTATTGATGGAAGAAGGCCACAGCTTTCAGGAATGTTGTGGCAAAACATTCCTGACTAGTAATAATAACAAATAAATAATAAATTGATAAGTATTTCCTGACTGTGACAGTTCTACTAGGTTGGAGCAAAAGTAAATACTGTTAATGGCAAAAATCGCAATTACTTTTGCTCCAACCTAATAAGAAAAGGTCACAACTCACTACGTCTTAACGCTGGCCAAATTTTATGAGTGTGACAGTAAAAGAAGATGAAACAGAACAAGATCTAAGGGAAGATCACCAGGCTATGAAAAAGGAAGAATAAAAATATCTTCTCATGAATATCAAGTTTTAAGATAGAAGAATAGAAAATGGTTAGACAATCCAAAATATAAAATGCCCTCAATTTTCGGTCTCCAATTATGGCAAGTAAGCGAGGATAAAAAGGACCCTGGGACTGAGCGACCATATCTAAATTGGTCAAATTCAACTTTCAGTCAACTTCTGACACGATGGATGACCTCACAGAATATCATAACAGAAAAATATTCAGGGGGAAAAGAACAAAAGGAAAGTCAGAGATATCTGTTTTTGTAGGAGGTGCCAAAGAGGATCTCGAGAATATGATTCTTCTGTGGCGGTCACTGTCTTGGCTTAGAGATCAGTTTTTAACATCTCTACCTAACTCCATTTGGAATTTCATTTGGTTTAATGTTCTCAACCCTGGCTGCAAGATTAAAATAACCCAGGTAACTTTTTAAAAATAGCAATGTCTAGGTCCTGCCTCCCAGAGGTGGTATTTAATTACTCCTGGACTTAAGTATTGATAGCATTTTTTTTCTTTATAGTTTCAGTGGCTAGAGAGTATTTTTTTTTAAACTGGTAATTATGTGGGACCAATTCTGCAGATAGAGTTGAGAACCGTATGGTCATCAGGAACCAGGCAATACTTTGTTAGCAGTACACCACTGACCTCTATGGGTGAGGTTCTGTTAGAAACCCATGATAAAAGTAGTACCAACAGTCTAGTGGCCTGGTTGATAGCCTTCCTGAAATGATCACTGAGCTAACCTAAACGCTGCTTCCCAAACCACCACACAATTCTAACCATGGCCATATTTTAAACAGGGGTTTGGGTTGAATTCTACCACTCCTAGCTACACTATTCTCCCTACAGGGCAAAAGAAAGAGCTTTAACAAAATAATTTAATAAGTTTCTTGCCCTCTGAATTAATTTAAGGGAGAGGAGGAGCCCTCTTTCCAGAAGTCTGTTTACTACTGAAGTCAAGAGAAAAAGGGCCAGGCATGGTGGCTCACGCCTGTAATCCCAGCAATCTGGGAGGCTGAGGGACGTGGATCACCTGAGTTCAGGAGTTCGAGACCAGCCTGGCCAACATGGTAAAACTCCGTCTCTACTAAAAATACAAAAAATTAGCCGGGCGTGGTGGCAGGCACCTGTAATCCCAGCTACTCGGAAGACTGAGGCAGGAGAATTGCTTGAACCTGGAAGGTGAGGTTGCAGTGAGCCAAGATCACACAACTGCACTCCAGACTGGGCAACAAGAGTGAAACTCCACCTCCAAAAAAAAAAAAAAAAGAGAGAGAGAGAAAAAGAAAAAGGTATCTGAGCATCTAGGTAGCTATAGTTCAAACACTAAACTGAAGTAGTTCACAGTGGTCACAAGATATTCTATGTCCTTACTATGCAAAATGTGGCCCATGGACCAGCAGCTTCAGTGTCACCTTGTTAGAAATGCAGACTCTAGGTCTCACTCCAGACCAACTAAATCATCTCTTGCAGGCTCAGTGTGCTGGCTCACACACCTGTAATCCCAGCACTTCTGGAGGCCAAGGCAGGGGGATTGCTTGAGCCCAGGAGTTCAAGATGAGCCTACGCAACATAGTGAGAACCCATTTCCACAAACTAAACAAAACAAAACAAACCCTCTCTTGTACAAAATCTTTAGGAGATTCAAGGTATATAATTTATTTTGAGAAGCACTCTGTAAGGCAAGGATGCATTCAAAAAATGGCTTTGAGGATTAATGTTCTCTTTAGGTAATTTGCATAAGAACAATAAAAGCATTTTAAAAGTCCACTGCCGCCTTAGAAACTCATCTTCTTCCACACAGGCAAATTTAGGTCTTCCTTGTGATGTTCTCGAAAAAGGAACCTTGATTCTCTGAGTGAATATATATTTAACCACATACAGATCCAAAGCAAAAATAAGGGCTTTAATTTCTTCTCATCTTGATTTCTGGGATATCTTTCAATCTCAGAATAAGCTGAAGAAAACTGCACTGTAAACAATTTCTGGGGCTATAACACCAAGGATACCATTTTAGATCCCAAAGTCAGGAAATGTTAAAATTTAGAGTTACATAAAAACATAACTGGGCCTATCTAGCAAAGGTTGCATATTTAGAAATCCAATTAGAAAAACAACAACTTTCCCATCCCCAAAAGAATATCCCTTATGTAAAAAAAAAGGAAATAGGCCTGTGTGCAACTTTGGCTACTACAATCCAAGCAGGTTCTAACAGCTTTTCCCTTTGATACAATACTTGCAGGAATTCTAATGCAGATAACTGGGCAGCTATGTAAAATATGATGACAAAACCCATTGGTTTTGGAGTTGGCATGAGCTAATACAAAGTCAAATGAAAGTAACATGTCTCTTTTTTTCTATGCTTATAGTGGGTCAAGCAGGGTCCTGGGTCTGGCAACATGAAAAGGCAGGGCCTCTTTCTCCCCTCTATTCCTTGAACTTTGTTTCTCATTTTTAGGTTCAATGAGTCCACCTTTACTAAGCTTCCCCACCAGGGAATGTAATAAACTTGAGGAGGATACAATATTTAATTTGTGGTTGAATGTGAACAGAAAAGGAAGAGCTATTTTAATTTTATAAGGGATTCTTAGGAGCCTCCATGAACATTTAAATATTTGTCACTCTCCGGAGTCTATAAGGAGGCTATACAGCAATATAAGTAGAATGATCATATGAGGAAGCTATTCAATCAGTCAGTTTCAATCATTAAAGATATGAATATAAAAAGTATTTGCTTATATTCCCAAGAAAGACAACAGAAGTGCTCATTTGTGTCAATATAAGCTGGAGTCCACAGCTTGGTCAATGTATAAATTCTAGAAGCAGTGATTTTCCATTAGTAAAATGCACAACCCATGGAGATATGACTATAACCCTATTTCCTTAGACTCTCTGCTAGCCGAAAAGTAAATGAACCTCTACTGGCTGGTATAAATCCCAGACATAAAACTGCTCATAAAGTAGAAGAGAAGATGCCAGTATATGCAGCAGAGAGTGCAGTTGTTTTGTGTCTGTCATCTCTGGGAACACATATTTTCATATCTAAGATGTCAGCCCTCCAATGATATTGGTAAATAAATCGTTGTTGGGCATCTTTATAGTCATTGGGTTGACAAAAATCTCTTTTGCAAGGGTCTAGCTAGAAAAGCCTCTCTAATTCCACCACAGTTAAGTACCTACTATGTAGGCAGTCATGTAATAGACTTCTTATTTTTCTGGCCTTCTCTTCATAGATTGATGGTCACCCTTAAAATTCATTTATCTTGTACAGAAACAAAAAATAATTTTGGTTCCCATTGGTGGCAAATGTTCGCAGGTATTCTGGACTTTGGAGCCTTTTAGTATTAGAATCCTGGAAGCTAATTAAATTGGAAGTATGATAGAATGGAGTAGGTGGGGAAGAAGGGAAAAAAAGAACCAATCAAGCAGCCCTTCCCAACTGTAATAAAGGTACATTTTACTTAAAAAAAAAAAAAAAAAGAAGAAGAAAAAAGGCTGCCTCAAAACCTTTCAGAATTAGGGCATAAGTAAATAAAATATTAAAAAGGCAAAGGTTTGAAAGCCTCAAAATAGGATGATTTGTGTGAGGTCACTTTAATGCCGTTCAGGTCAAAAGGAGAATTTATGTGGGCTATCCAGAGTTAAGAGCTAGGAACAATAATAAACTCTGGAAAAGATACTAAACATTAAAATTGCCGAACAATAGGATGGTTAAATGTCAAAAGTTCTATTTAGAGGCAGGACAATGAAATAATCCCATACACTTGCAGACATACCCATTACTGATGATGAACAGTATTAATTATAATTTTGTCTTACTAAAGACAAAGAATCCTGTCCTTTATCAAAGGACACTACTGCTCATCAAGGAAAGGTCTAGTTCTAAAAAGCTGAATAATTTAAAACTCTCTAGCATATCAAGAACTAAAAATAACCAAAAGAACAAGGGAAGAAAGATGCTTACCAGACTATCTAGTCCTCCTCCTAGGAGATCCACTGCTCCCATCTGCATGGAGGACACCTGTGGCACATTGACTGGGGGACCGAGGTCAAGGTTTAAAAGATCCCCTAGAAGATCACCTTGAGAGGGGATAACCTGAGGCTGTTCCAGGTTTGTTGCAGTGGTAGTGCCAACAGGGCTGTCACCTGCATCAGTGCTAAAGTCACATACGCATAAAATGGAGAAAAGAGAAAAGTCAGTTTCACCTAGGACATAACATCGCAACAACAGTGAAACATATAGCTATATATAACTATCAAATACAAGGGGGAAAAACTCTCTGATTTTATAACCATTTGTTTATGTTCATGAAGAGATAATAGCAATTCTTATTTTTATCAAAATACAGTTGCTAAAACGAAAATAAATTATATTATGTAAACCTTGTCAGTTATATAATATAATTGGTCAATTTTAATTAAACGTCTATGAGGGAACACTGTAAGGAGAATTCTATGGTTCTCTGTAGAAACTGTAAAATATATGGTTCCTGCCCTGAATGGCTCACACACCAACAAAAAAATCAGCATTTACAAAATGAATAAAAAGCAAGTTTACTGTGTAACAGCAGAAACATGTATTGTGTGTCTGCATAATTGATAGGATATGAGAGAGAAACACAACAAAATCAATGGTGCTGATTCTAAAAGCTTCTCAGAATGGTTTTATGAGGAACTACCAGAGAGAAACCTCCAAAGAGGAAGAGAAGGTTTGTACAAAGGCACAGAAATGAACAATTTGACTTTAGGGGTGGTGAAAAAATTATATTGGCAGGAGCAGAGTTTGGGATTGGTAAAATTTGGAGGAAGAGAGAATAAGGAAAATAAAACTTTGAAAACTAGTCTGGAGAGTTGATTTTTTTTTTTTTTTTTTTTTTTTTTTGAGACGGAGTCTCGCTCTGTCGCCCAGGCTGGAGTGCAGTGGCGCCATCTCGGCTCACTGCAAGCTCCGCCTCCCAGGTTCACGCCATTCTCCTGCCTCAACCTCCCAAGTAGCTGGGACTACAGGCACCCACCACCGTGCCCGGCTAATTTTTTTTGTATTTTTAGTAGAGACGGGGTATCACCGTGGTCTCGATCTCCTGACCTCGTGATCCGCCCACCTTGGCCTCCCAAAGTGCTGGGATTAAAGGCGTGAGCCACCGCGCCCGGCCAAGAGTTGATTTTTTATATGATAAGAAATGCAGAATCACTTTTATTTCTTGAACAAAGAACAGAAACTAAAAATAACATTAGAGGAACATTATTCTAGCACCTGTGTGTATAATGGACTGAAGTTAGGAGAATGGACATGAAAATCAGGTAAGAGTAATCTAAACTGCTACTGTAATCAACAATGTATGAAATAACAACAACTCAACAGGCTATAAAAATAAAAAGAAAGTGGTAAGTTTCAAGACATGTTAAAAGGACTAGGTAGGAGAAACGATGATCTTTTCAATAAATGGTGCTGGGTTAACTGGATAGCTATGTGGGGGAAAAAATGAACCTTGGCCCCCTGTGGTTCACAAGGTAAACAAAAATTGAGATAAATCAGACATAAATGTGAAAGGTAAAACCTAGTTGAAAACCTAGAGTAGCATCTTTATAAGCTTGGAGAAGATAATGGTTTCAACAAAAAGCAGTAGCCACAAAAGAAAAAAAGTAATAAACTGAACTTCATTAAAATTAAGAACATGTCTTCCAATGACACCATTAAGAGATTGGGAAAAGATATTCTCTACAAACTGAGAGAAGATATTCACAACACATATAACTAACAAAGGACTTGCATCCAAATTATATAAGGAATTCCTACAAATCATTAAGAAAAAGACAAATCATTAAAAATAGGCAAGTCTCAAAAGAGGATACAGTAACATGAAAATGTGCTTAGCAACTTTACTCATCAGGAAAACGCAAATTAAAACTATAACAAGACACCACTATACACTCACCAGAATGGCTAAAACTAAAACTAAACTACCAAGCATTGCTGACAATGTAGATAGATGTATGGAACTCATACAGTGCTAGAAGGAGTATACACTGGTACAACTGCTTTGGAAAATTGGCAGTGTCTCCTACAGCTAATTAGAAACCTATTCTATGATCCAGCAATTCTACTCCTAGGTATATGCCCAAGAGAAATATATACATAAGTCTACCAAAAGACAAATACAAGAATATTCACAGCAGCCACAAACTAGAAATAACCCAAAGGTGCAACAGAAGATATAAATGGTATATTCATGGAATGGAATACTACACACCAATAAAAAGGAGCAAACTACTAAAAACACAGATTAATCTCACATTATGTTGAGCAAAAGACACAAGACACAGAAGAGTAAAAACTGTAGATTCCATTTATAGCACACTCAGGAACAGACAAAATGAATCTATAGTGATAGAAATCAGAACAGTGGTAATCTCTGAAGTGTGCACACTGACAGTAAAGGAACACGAGGAACCTTCTAGGGTGCTGAAAATATTCTATATCTGATCAGGGTAGTGATTATATGAGTGTATACATATGTAAAAATTCATTGAGCACTAAATGCTAAGATTAGTGAACTAATCTATTACTAATAGATTGGACTAATCTATTACTTAATAGAAGCAATAATGTTAATATAAGTAACATGAAGATATTCTCCACTGCATAAGCTTATATCAGACCGGAATAATCCACTGACAGCCTAATATTAATAAACAATATAATAAACACCCTATTATTTATACTGTTAATCCAACACAGGTATGCTCTAAGGAAAGATTACAAACAGTAAAAGGAACTCGGCAAATCTTACCCAGCTTGTTTACCAAAAACATCACCTCTAGCATTACCAGTAGTAGAGGCACTGCCTGCCCAGTGACATTTGTTCAACGGCTGTGGTATCCTGACCGTGCAAAGGTCAGGCAATAACCTTAATGCTAAGGTTATTATAAATTAGATGTCAATTTAAAAAGTAAAATTCCCACCAAGAAAATTCCAGGCTCAGAGGGCTTCACTGTGAATTCCTCCAAACATTTAAGGAAAAAGTAAAGCCAATCTTAAATAAACTCTAAACGAGACTAGAGAATGGCAATTGAGAAAATCTGAAAGTAGGTTAGCCTGCTTATTGGATGATATTAAGTAATTATGTCCAATTTTGTTAGGCTTGATAATATTGTAATTTCAAGTCTTTATCTGTTAAAGATACCAAGTACAGTACTTATGGGTGAAAAGATACGAGGTCTGGGATTGGATTTAAAATATTTGAGCCACCTCAAAAACAACTGTACAGGCAATAAATGAAATAAGGCTGGCAAGATACTGATAACTGCTAAAGCTGAGTGATAGGTATATCCAAGTTTGTTATACCATTCTATCTTGCATATTTTAAGATTTATATGATAAAAAGTAAAACAAAACAAAAAAACAGGCGGGCACAGTGGCTCACACCTGTAATCCTAGCACTTTGGGAGGCCAAGGTGGGCAGATCACCTGAGGTCAGGAGTTCGAGACCAGCCTGACCAACATTGTGAAACCCGGTCTCTACTAAAAATACAAAAAAATTAGCTGGGAGTGGTGGGAGGCACCTGTAGTCCCAGCCACTCAGGAGGCTGAGGCACAAGAATCACTTGAGCCAAGGAGGTGGAGCTTGCAGTGAGCCAAGGTTGTGCCACTGCACTCTAGCCTGGGAGACAGAGCGAGACTACATCTCAAAAAAAAAAGTAAAAAAAATTGTAAAAATTTAATTAAAAAACAAATGTTTTCTTTAAAAAAGCCTAGTTAAATTTTGACACAAACAAAAACTAAGAAGCAAAAGATTAGCTAATAATCACAGGGGACTCTAGAAGGACGACAGGAAAAATTATATGTGCAGGTTTCAATTCTGTTAAGATAAGTAAGAAAAACAAGTAGAGAAGCCTGACAGAAACAAGGGACTGGGCTGGCACGGTGGCTCATGCCCAGAGTCTCAGGGTAGAGCACTGGGGTCGATAATTCAGAACCTGTTCATATTCCAGCCGGGCGCAGTGGCTCACGTCTGCGATCCTGGCACTTTGGGAAGCCAAGGCAGCTGGATTACCTGAGGTCAAGAGTTCGAGACCAGCCTGGATAACATGGTGAAACCCCACCTCTACTAAAAGTACAAAAAAATAAGCTGGGTGTGGTGGCACACATCTGTAGTCCCACCTACTCAGGAGACTGTAGCAGGAGAACCTCTTGAACCTAGGAGGCAGAGGTTGCAGTGAGCCAAGATTGCACCACTGCACTCCAGCCTGGGCTATAGAATGACAGTCCGTCTCAAAAACAAAACAAAACAAACAAACAAACGAAAACAAAACCAAGGGACTGGCAGTCAGAGCTAGAGAAGTAAGCTTGGTTAGAAATTCACATACACATCTCAGGTGAAATCATGAGGGTGTGGGTCAGTGTAGGATGGTGGTAAAAACAGGGGATTAAGTGTTGGCTCCATTAATTACTAGCTGCATAATTTTCGGAAAGCAACAACCTCTGTGAGACAAAATTTCTTCAGTGATAACAATATCACTGAAGCATAAGGTTTTATTAAGGCAAGGATCAATTGAAAACATGGTCTAAATGGTAAAGCTCTATAATATATTAGTGGTCAGTGGGTAATTTCCCTAAGGGAATATGTAGAGAAACACAGAAAGAAAGGGTTCAGATTGAACCTTTTGATACAACCAAGATTAATAATCAGAGAAGAGAATAAACATGGAACTGCAAAGATTAAAGACAGAAATACAATCTAGGAAAGCTAATTTACAAGGAAAGTGTCCAGGAAGCCATGATGAAAAGGCTTTAAGAAAGAAGTAAAACGGGGAAATGATTTCATACACCTGACAAGAAATAAATAAAATCTTTCACAGAGTATTCTCTACCCATGAAATTCTGTCATCTTCTGACATATACCATTTAGAAAATGTGACAGAACACATGGTTCTATCAGTATGTCTAAAAAGAAGGTAGAATAGGTATCATGCACATATTTTTCTTCACTCTAATGGAAAGGAATGAATAATGTGAGAAGATAAAGTGAGTTCAATGAAAAGATATAAATGATCCTATAGATTCTACAAGAATATGATACGTCATTATTATACATCTTTCTCAATGGAAAATATAAGAAAATTAATATAAAGACATTTCCAATTTTAAGGGAAATAACTGCATAACTGTCATTAAAGCAGTATTTTTTAAAGGTGAGATTTTTCTGAATTAGACAACTATTTACTACCTCACCCCCATAGAGCAGCTGACAAGTATAAGCATAGTAAGCAATATCCAAGTAAAAATCACTTCTCTCTTTCCCAGATGATTTTAAAAGACCTAGTGAAGTGAGTATTTTTAAACCTCTAGAAGATGCAGAATAAGGTTTAAAGTGTTGCTTTGTTTCCTATGAGAGGTGTATCACTTATTAACCTCACATTGCAGAAGAGAGCTAGGTAATGTCAATACTATTACAGACATGTCATTTGCAGCAACGTATCATTCCCATTTATATCAAAACAGATTTTCCCTGTACTTGCATTTTTTAAAAAAACACAAAACATGCACAAATGACGAAAAGGAGGTTATCCAAAAAGGAACCACAAAAGAAATTGTGAAGATAAGAACTTAAAGGCTATTAATCAGATAAAGGCCTTATGTAAGACACTTTCTTTTTAGGTAGTTTAAATGTTGGTTCTCTCCCTGTGTTTAAGAAAGCGTTGTTTTTGTTTGTTGATTCATTTCCCCACTTCCATGTGAGGGTTAAAAGTTATCAGGAGGCTAGATACAAACACGGTTACAGAGGGAAGTTACAACAGAAAATCCGTATCTACATCGAAACTTGAAGCACAGACTGGGAGAAATTCTTAGAAGTTAAATAGTCTCATCTATAGAATGTTAAACATGTTTGCCTACAAGGAGAAACACCCTAACTTACTATAAGGACTAATCCTTATGAAGCTCACATCTCCTCTGGATTAAAATTATAGCACCTGCTGTAAACCCAAAGATTCAACTCAATTATGAAAGATTAATAATCTCCTTGGGTGTTGCTGTTTTTTTTCCTTTATCTGTATCCACAGTCTATTTACATAGAACCCAAAATGCTGACCACGCCAATTTGTAAAGCAATAAATCCTACACTTTGGCCATTCACAAAAACCACTTAAACAATAATATATATTAGACGATGGTACAAGACACTCATTAATAGAAGCCCAATTATTCTAACTACTCTGGGAGGAAATCCTACTTCAATCAAGGTCTACTATGATTGATGAAGGAATCAGATTCTGAAAAGATTCTGAGATACCCATTATAAGAGTTTATTAGAGTGTTTCTTCTCCCTAATTAGAATTTTAAGATAGCTACAAAGCAAGAGCTCCATGTTACCCAAGAGCCTTTTCATAACAATTTCCTTGCTGATATGGCCAATATAAAAAAGTACAGGTAACTGAAAAACTAAGTCCACATAGAAGTCAGGCTTTTTTTTAAAAATAAAACAATACTGAAATATTATTTCATTAACAGCTTTACAGCATAAGTTATACCTGCTAACTATCCAGAAGGCTCAACAAAAGCTACAGTAATGGATCAAGATGGCTAAATGTATACACAGGCTTTTTTCCAAGTTTTCAACTATGGGGTTATTTCTAGTCTCTTCTTACTGCAGACTTAAGCAACTTTCAGACTTTATCAATTTAGAAGGTCTTCACCACAATTTTCTAAAGCCATAATGTACTCCTAGATTGGAACACAGAGGAGTCTTTCACCCATTTTATGCGTGGTCACTGGTATTCAGATGGAGCTCCCTGGGGTTGTATAGTAGTAGGTGTCTAAAAACGTACAGCAGTTCTTTTCCAGACTATAAAAGCATAAAGAAGAGCAACTCTGTCTAAACAGAGTCATTTCTCACTCAGAGACAGTTCACACCTTCTTACCTCCCATGATGAATTGGCAAGTGTTTACGATGAATTCCATGACTTCCTTCCACAAAAGCATTGGGAGGCTTATGATACACAGAGGCCAAAGAACCAATGTGGCAGATTAGCTCATCCAGCAGAGTTGGCTCAATAAGGTCCGTCTCCTCAGAGATCAGTGGCTTCTCAGACAAGACTACTTCTTTAGCTGTAACAGGGTCAGTTGAGAGAAGGCGCCAATAAATATAGCCCCGGTCTCGAAGGTCAGGATTATCAGAATCCTAAAGAAAAGGCAAAGGCAAGGAGGTGGAGATGAAACTGTTCTCCATACAGAAACCCAAACTGCTGGATTTATCATCAACCAATGTTGTAGTGATTTATGCAGACTGGGTATTAAGAAGATACTTCAGGCTGGATGTGGTAGCTCGTAGCTCATGCCTGTAATCCTAACACTTTGTGAGGCTGAAACAGGCGGATCACTTGGACCCAAGAGTTTGAGATCAGCCTGGGCAACGTGGCAAAACCTTGCCTCTACAAAAAATATAAAAAATCATCAGGGCCAGCCAGGCGCAGTGGCTCATGCCTGTAATCCCAGCACTTTGGGAGGCCAAGGGGGATGGATCGCTTGAGATCAGGGTTTGAGACCAGCCTGGCCAACATAGCGAAGCCCCACCTCTACTAAAAATACAAAAATTAGCTGGGCTTGGTGGCGTGTGCCTGTAATCCCAGCTACTCAGGAGGCTGAGGCAGGAGAATAGCTTGAACCCAGGAGGCAGAGGTTGCAGTGAGCCGAGATCACGCTACTGCACTCCAGCCTGGGCAACAGAGTAAAACTCTGTCTCAAAAAATAATAATAATAAAAATAAAAAAATTATCAGGGCGGGGTGTAGAGCCGCATGTACCTGTAGTCCCATCTACTCAGGAAACTGAGGGAGGAGGATCACTTGAGCCCAGGAGGTTGAGGCTGCAGTGAGCCATGACTGCACCGCTGCACTCCAGACTGGGCAACAGAGTGAGACTCTGTCTCAAAAAGCAAACAAACGTGTTAACTCAACATGGTCCTAATATAGTCATAATTCCGTAATCTCTAATGTTTCAAGGGATGTAACTATAAATTAAGATGGGTTAATCCTAAGACTCAAATTCAAACAGAAATAAAGAATAGAAAAACAATGTTTAATCTGGCAAAAGTTAACTGGTTGAGACGGCCTTAGGACATAAAAATTTTTTAAACTAGGGCCGGGCGCGGTGGCTTACGCCTGTAATCCCAGCACTTTGGGAGGCCGAGGCGGGAGGATCACCTGAGGCCAGGAGATTGGGACCATCCTGGCTAACACAGTGAAACCCCGTATCTACTACAAATACAAAAAATTAGCCAGGCAAGGTGGCACATGCCTATAATCCCAGCTACTCAAGAGGCTGAGGTAGGAGAATCACTCGAACCCGGGAGGCGGAGGTTGCAGTGAGTGGAGATTGTTTCACTGCACTCTCGCCTGGGCAATAAGAGCAAAACTCCGTCCCCCAAAAAAAAATTTTTTTTAACTGCTTTAAATATTAGCAGGCTTATTAATAACATATATTATATCTTCCATATATTGTACCCATACCTTCTTCCTTCATTCAAATATTTATTAAGTATCTCCTATTGAGACACTGGCTAAGCCCTGGAAATAAAGAGGTAACAATACACTGCTTGACTTTAAGGAGCTCACATAATATTAACTATTTCAATAGAGTATGAAAGGTACTATTATCTAAATAATCAAAAACTGCTAAAGAGAGGACATAACTGCTTCCAAAAGGAGTAACACTTGAATTTGGTGGTCTTGTTTTGTGCTATGGTGGTTTTTAAATAATTGTATACGTGTTCATGGCTAAAAAGAAATTATTACCAAACACACCACATCACAATTTTTAAGTGTGTGACATAAAAAAAAAATCTCCCCCAATTATCCAACCCTTCTCCATCTCAACTCCCAATCCCCCAAATAGCCATGATTAGTAATGTGGTATATATCTGTCCAGATGGGTCACACAAACACACACACACACACACACAAACACTTATTTCATATAAAACCAGTTTCATATTATATATACTGTTCTGAAGTTGCTCTCCATGTTGATATATACGACTGCACTTTTCCACTGTAATGCCCACTGCACCATTAATTATTAGTCCACTATTGAGGGACATTTTCACTGTTGCCCATTTTTCCCTTTCTACCTTTATTATTGTTTTATTTGTATGTATGTATGTATGCATGTATGTATGCATGTATTTTGAGACAGAGTCTTGCTCTGTCACCCAGGCTGGAGTACAGTGGCGTAATCTCGGCTCACTGCAACCTCTGCCTCTCGGGTTCAAGTGATTCTCCTGCCTCTGTCTCCCAAGTAGCTGGGATTATTGGTACGCACCACCACACCCAGCTAATTTTTGTATTTTTAGTAGAGACAGGGTTTTTCTATGTTGGCCAGGCTGGTCTTGAACTCCTGACTTTAAGTCATCCGCCCACCTCAGCCTCTCAAAGTGCTAGGATTACAGGCATAAGCCACCGTGTCTGGCCTATTGTTTTCTTTATTGTTTTTGTCATCATTATAAAGTGGCAATAAATATCCTGGTACCTACCTCAAAAGTATGTCTACATGATGGCATTTATTTATGCACGAGTTGTTCCAACAGCAACTTATTAAAGGCAACAATAAGTCCCTGTTTCAATTTCTATATTTCAAACTCATAACCAGACCGGGTACAGTGGCTCATGCCTGTAGTCCCAGCTACTTGGGAGGCTGAGGCAGAAGAATCATTTGAACCCAGGAGGTGGAGGTTGCAGTGAGCTGAGATCAAGTCACTGCACTCCAGCCTGGGTGACAGAGTGAGACTCTGTCTCAAAAAAAAAAAAAAAAAAACAACAAACCCCCAAAACCCAAAAAACTCATAACCAAACAAAAAACATTTTCTTTAAAACAGGACAATCTGAGGGCTTCCATTTTAGTTTCTAAGTGAGCAGATGAATTGATTCACGATTTAGCCACTTAAGGCCCTTATCATCCAGTTCAATAGCAGTAGTTACCCTGATGTTTTTGACTATATAGATTTAAATGGTTTTTCTCAGTCACAGATTGTTTAAATTGCACTCATAATGGATTGGTGGTTAGAGACGAAAAGCATATAGAACATTGCAATACAGCAAATTAATAAAATATTAAAACAGTAAATTTTATCTCAAGATAATCTTTACATTTATAACTTGCATTATTCTAATAGAAATGTGTGTATGTGTATATGTATATGTATACATATGAATGTCTTATCAAAATGTCTCTAGTATTTGAAATGCCCGGGTTAAAAAAAAGAAACAGTGATAATTATATCTAATTTAGTTGATTTTGTTTGTGTGTGTGTGTGTGTGTGTGTGTGTGTGTTTGTGTGTGTGTGGGGAGGGGGGGCACTGAGGGACTAACTTGCTCCTAAGTGTTTATAAATAGCAGCCTGAAACCTCCTCATTTAGATCTTCATTTGAAAACAAAGCTTGAACATTATAAAACAAAAACAAGTTGATTTTTTTAAAAGAGCAGAATACAAGTTTCTCAAAATATCAGGTCAGGGAAGCAACTCCTCTCTCCCACATTTTTTTATACATAACATAAATGTTAAATTTTAACCTATATATGCAGTCCTTAAAGCACATGTACTTTAGAATTTGTAAAGTATGGTTTTTATTACACAATTAAACACTGCATTTATCTTATTAACTTAGAAAATTCAGTCTGTCTTTATGGACTAGTAATATCTTAAAGGTATTCAACTTTATAATACATAGTTTAATAATATACTCATCAAAATAAAATGCTTTTTCTTCAAATTATTTCTCCCATATGTAATGTAAACAATTTAACCAAATGACCAAACAGAAAAATTCCTATAGGGATTCACAAAATTCAAAAATCTCAGCCAGGCACGGTGGCTCAGTAATCCTAGCACTTTGGGAGGCCAAGGTAGGCTGATCACTTGAGGCCAGGGGTTTGAGACCAGCCTGGCCAAGACGGCAAAATCCCATCTCTACAAAAGGTACAAAAATTAGCCAGGCATGGTGGCAGATGTCTGTAATCCCAGCTACTTGGGAGGCTAAGGAGGGAGAATCACTTGAACCCAGGAGGCGGAGGAGGCTGCAGTGAGCTGAGATTGCACCACCGCACTCCAGCCTGGGTAATAGAGTGAGACTCCATCTCAAAAAAAACAAACAAACAAAAAAAACAAACAACAAAAAAAACCATATATATATATATATATATATAAAAAATTTGAGAGTTCCTCTACAGATTATTCAAAATGCTGCAATATGGCAAACTACTGGAGATAGAGTTACTGGATCAAAGTCTAAATAGACACTAACTTGAAAAACACAATCCTATGAGAAATGAGTGCAGATCTCCCAAGGCTGAAAAGTCAGGAGTAGGGAAGAATCTCCTACTGCTCAAACTCTGTCGTTCTGAGGGATGACCTGTTAGGCCTACTGTAAGCCAGTCCTCACCAACTGCCTCACATTTTACATGGAGGCCACAGTAATTCAGACCGTCAAGACCGAGATAAATAAAAATACAGGACCTTTTTGTGATCTTAAGTTGCCATTAAATGTTTGGTGACTCAGATAATTTGGTTTTGGATCTACTGTAGTGCTAGACCCATAGGCTTTCCTCAGGGGAAGAGGTCCCAAAACAATACTTACCAGGCCAGCACTAAAACAGTAATTCTTCAACTATAATGTGCATCAACATTTTAACATACCAGGAATGCCACTGAAAGTGCAGAACCCAGGGGCCATACTTCAGAGATTCTGATTCATTACATCAGAAGTAGGGCCTAGTAATTAGTATTTTTAACAAGCAGCCCAAATGATTCTGATGATGGTGGCCCCTAGTTCATAGACAGAAAAACATGAAGACTTCTATTCCATGTATCACAAAGAATAATTACTAACGTCTAGACATTTTTTTGTTTTGTTTTGTTTTGTTTTTTGAGACAGAGTCTAGGTCTTGTTGCCCAGGCTGGAGTGTAATGGCACGATCTTGGCTCACTGCAACCTCTGCCTCCCGGGTTCAAGTGATTCTCCTGCCTCAGCCTCCCGAGTAGTTGGGATTACAGGCGCATGCCACCACGCTCGGCTAATTTTGTATTTTTAGTACAGATGGGGTTTCTCCATTTTGGTCAGGCTGGTCTCGAACTCCTGACCTCAGATGATCTACCTGCCTCAGCCTCCCAAAGTGCTGGGATTACAGGCGTAAGCCACCATGCCCGGCCTTTGTTTGTATTCTTTACTGAGTTGAAGTGAATATTGTATTGAATTTCTGTGTAACAGGTAAGAGAAAAAGATAAATTTTTGAAATGAAGCCTCAGATTCAAGGGTTGGGTTTTTCCCCCTAACTAATAATATTTTTAATTATACTCCCATTTTACTTAAAAGCACTAAGATTTCACATATACTTCACTTAATTCTCAGCACAGGTAAAGAACAGTATTAATTAACTCTACTATAGAGACAGAAGAAAAGCAGTATGAAAGAAATTTGCTCAGTCATGTCCAGAATCAGTGGAAGTAGCATCATCAGAACCTCACTACCCAATTTAAGTTAACACAATTCAGCCGACCACATTGCATCCTAAACTTAAATTGGTACTCACTAGCCATAAATATCTAGGTTCTTATTTCACAAACTTGGGGAAAAAACAGAAAACTTCCAGGTAAAAAGACTTACATAGGCATACTTATTCTTTTTTTCTTTCTTCTTTTTTTTCCGAGACAGAGTCTTGCTGTATTACCCAGCCTGGAGTGCAGTGGCATGATCTCAGCTCACTGCAACCTCTGCCTCCTGGGCTCAAGCGATCCTCCCACCTCAACCTCCCAAGTAGCTGGGATTACAGGCGTGTGCCACTATGCTCCGCTAATTTTTGTATTTTTTGTAGAGATGGGATTTTGCCATGTTGCACAGGCTGGTCGAATTCCTGAGTTCAAGTGATCCGCCCGCCTTGGCCTCCCAAAGTGCTGGAATTGCAGGTGTGAGCCACAGCACCCAGCAGCATACTTACTGTTTTATGATAACTTCTCAGACTTCATTAATTAATTGGACAGAAAAAGCAAGCCTCAGCCGGGCTCTGTGGCTCACACCTGTAATCCCAGTGCTTTGGGAGACGAAGGCAGGAGGATCACATTAGGTCAGGAGTTCAAGACCAGCCTGGCCAACATGGTGAACCCTCATCTCTACTGGAAAAAAAAAAAAAAATTAGCTGGGCGTGGTGGCATGCACCTGTAATCCCAGCTACTCAGGAAGCTGAGGTAGGAGAATTGTTTGAACCCGGGAGGTGGAGGTTGCAGTGAGCCGAGATCACGCCACTGCACTCCAGCCTGGGTGACAGAGCTAGACTCAGTCTTGAAAAAAGGCAAGCCTCGAGAAGTTGCTTATTATTTATAGTATGAAATAATCATCCACAAAGACCTTAAAACTAGCAAACACACATATACATATGGGTTTATGCTCAATATTGCTTCAGGCAGGGAATAGGTATTCTCCAAGTCATTCTTAACCTTCAGACTAGAGAGGAAGCATAGCACAGTGGACAAGACCATGGACAAGACCTAGAGCCAGACTATCTGAGTCTGAGTCCTAGTTCTGCCCCATAATAATTAGGCCTCTCTGAGTTTCCTCATCTATAAAACAGAAATCGTTTACTAACCCTTACTAGGATTAAGTGAGTTTCTAGCCTGTCCTGTTCTAGGAAGCTTATGAAAAATGCATCTAAGGCTAAAGAGCGTTAATTAAAACCAGAGTCAGGAAACTGCATGCCACAATGGCCTACATAGTTTCCATGGGAGATTGTTAAATGTGATTCTAAGGTTTCAAACAACCAATATGGAAAAGAAAGCTGATCAGGCATGCTACACTGATACACAGAAAAATCCAAAACTTGTTAGAAATTTGATGGGGCTTCATAAAGAAGAAAACATAATGAAGTAAGTAATGACTCTGATAACAAGCTAACAACAGATCCAAACAGGGTAGTTTCCCATGACGACTGTTATTACTACAGACTGATAGTATTTTAGTATCAGCATAATTTAGCAAAAGCAATTTTATTAGGGGTCAAAAACAATGCAGTCCAGGTATCCAGATGTCTATTAATAATGCTTGATTCAGAGGTGAATTTCAGACTATCTGTAAGAACAGCACTACCGTGTATCCTTTAAGCAATCCTTCCTAAATACTTTATCTCAGTCAAATTTTGATAAATACTTAAGAGGTAATGAGACTGAGTTTGAAGTCTGGCCAGAATTCGTAATACAGCTCTCCTATGGTGCCTGTTAAATACAATCACATAGGCCTTAACAGACAATGATGATAAGGTTAAGAACTTGTGAAAACAGAGGAAACTACTAAACATACTTGCTTGAATATTTACAGTAAGCAGAGAGGAAGAAAGGCCAAAATTCTCTTTAGAAATTGTTTTGACAGAATGTGAGCTGCTCTAATAATGTCATTCTATGTGACCACTTACAGCAAGCTTGTCCAACCTGAGGCCACATGTGACTCAATACAAATTCGTAAACCTTCTTAAAACATTATGAGATTCTTTTGCGATTTTTTTTTTTAGCTCATCAGCTATTGTGAGTGTATTTTATGTGTGGCCCAAGACAATTCTCAATTCTCCTCCCAATGTGGCCCAGGGAAGCCAAAAGACTGGACACTCCTGACTTAGGAGTTTAAAATTAAAACATGAAAGAGAGTACAAAAAAAAAAAAAAAAAATTGGCTGTGGGGGGTGTGGGAGGAATAAAGAAATTGTTTTGAATTCATCTTAGAGATGCAAATGGGATCCAGGAAATTAGAATGCTCAATTCAATACAGATAATATTAACCACTGATGTTTATAATTGCTTTGCTTCAGGCAGAGGAAGATGCTTAAGAAAGTTTTTAAAATACTTCAAAAAGCTCATACAAATAAATTTTTTTAAGTTGTAATAACAGGAAAAATTATGGCTCAGAACTAGGCAAAGTACTGTGAAAGGGTTTTAAATTTTGATTACACACCAGTATAAAGGGATGACAAAGACAGAAAAATGGTAAACTGGATATCTGAATCATATTCCATTTGCAGACACATATCGCAACTCTGACAGCCTGCTAAAAAGCCGGCCTGTTAGCAAATCCATTTATGAACATTACTAAATCATCAATGGACTGATGATCATTATACTAGTTACACTAGAAAACCTAATTATTTTGATTTCTGTGGATCTAATATAATGACCTGATATTTAAAGCCAGCTGCCACTTTCCTGAGATCTGAATCCATCTAAACTTCTTTTCTTTGACCTAAAAAACGAAATAATTCCAAGGAGATCCAAATATATCAAATAATACAAGGAAGCAGCATAAACACTTAATTTCTGTGAGAAAGGCAACTACTCTGGAAGGTAGAACAATGCATGAAACTTTGCTGAGGCATCTATTATCTCCACATGGTACTTTCATTTGAAAGCTGAAATGAAGTCACAGTGAAGCAGGTACTATCAGATCACGTCATTTTCATCTAAGTATGTCCTTCACTAAACTAAGAGTCTAGGTTCAATTTTCATGAATTATGAAAACTGGAATCAGTCAACTCATTTAAAAGCCATAGAATTAGCTACAATTCAGTTGAACACGTAAAAAGGCATGGTTTTAATATTTTAACAGGATCTAAAGGCCATACTTCCTTCAAATAAAGCTTCCCCAAATGAATCCCCTAGGAAGAGTTTCATAATTTCCTACAATTTGAAACAAGACAAATCAACATCTTGCTTTTTCCAGATTTCTTACCTGTGTTGCCAAACTCAAGACCTGCTGGACTAGCTCCTGTGTTTCTGATGGTTTCTTGAGAAACAGCTTCACTATGGCAGTAAGCAGAGTGAGCTGCACCTAAACAGACATAATTTGTGATAGAGTGAAAGAATGGCACTGGCATTATTCCCTGCCATCATCTCCAAAGTGGTGTTTCCCCAACTATGAATTACTATGGAGCCTTTCTGATTTTGGTTAAGAGACAAAAGGCTGAAACTCAATCAATATCAACAATAGCAGTCAAAAGTATTCGTGGGAAATACAAAGGTATTCAACCGAAAACTCTACCCTTTTAACTTCAAAATGCATTTTTGGCACAAAATATTGCCTGTTTCTAA
This sequence comes from Pan troglodytes, assembly GCF_028858775.2. Taxonomy (NCBI): domain Eukaryota; kingdom Metazoa; phylum Chordata; class Mammalia; order Primates; family Hominidae; genus Pan; species Pan troglodytes. The sequence continues at coordinate 31,964,706 of NC_072417.2, forward strand.
GCCAGATAGTTACCTGTGTTTATTATTATTATTATTACTATTATCATTTTGAGACAAGGTCTCCCTCTATTGCCCAGGCTGCACATCCATAGCTCATTGTAGCCTCAAACTCCTGGACTCAAGCAATCCTCCTGCCTCAGCTTCCCAAGTAGCTGGGACTACAGGTGCAAGCCACTACAACTAATTTTTAAAATTTTTGTATTGTTTGTAGAGTTGTAGTCTTGCAATGTTGCCAGGGCTGGTCTCATACCCCTGGCTTGAAGCGATTCTCCCGCATCAGCCTTCCAAAGTGCTGGGATTACAGGCATGAGTAACTGAGCCTGGCTTGTATTTCTTAAAGTATATGTTAACATACTGATGGTGATAAAATTGGCTCCTGAGCAAGTCTTTCATTATTTACTTCTACCAAAAGCTACAATTTGGGGGGAATTATGGAATCATCTGTCATACTGGGGCAAGAGCCAAGACAGTAGAATTATGTCAGATTACAGCCTATTAGGAGTTGGCTGCTAAACCACAAAGCTATTGACTTGTACATACTCCTTGAATTAGGTCTATTAAAATTGCTATAGTAGATTACATACATGATTTTCTATTTGCTTTGAGTACAAATGCCAAGAAAAAAGGGCTTAATAATTTATTGGCTTCCTGGTCCCGTGGCTCTAATTTTGGTAGGGGAAAGTGAGAAGCAGTCTCAGAATTTTCATCCAAAGATAATCTTTTCAAACCTCACCACAGCCTCTAGCGAAAATCCCTGCTGTAATGAGCCACAGCCATTACTAACAGAAATGTGTAGTCATTCTTAGGTGACAGAAAATAAAAAAGTAGTGGTAACTACTGCTCTAAGCCAGTGGTTGTCAAAGTGTGGTTCCGGATTGCCAGCAGCAGCATCACCCTGAACCTTGTAAGACATGCAAATACTTAGGCACGTCTCAGACCTACTGAGTCAGATACTCTCGGGGTGAAGCCCAGCAACATGTGCTTTAAAAATGCCCCCCAGGTGTTAATAATGCTCACTGAAGTTTGAGAACTACTGGTCTGAGTTATGTAGGTTTTTAACATTAGAAATCAGTAAAACTGGCCAGGCAAGGTGGCTCACACCTGTGATCCCAGCACTTTGGGAAGCCGAGGCAGGTGGATCACCTAAGGTCAGGAGTTCGAGACCAGCCTGGCCAACATGGTGAAACCCTGTCTCTACTAAAAATACAAAAAATTAGTTGGGAGTGATGGTGAATGCCTGTAATCCCAGCTACTCGAGAGGCTGAGGTGGGAGAATCGCCTGAACCTAGGAGGCAGAGGTTGCAGTGAGCCACGATCCTGCCACTACACTCCAGCCTTGGCAACAAGAGTGAAACTGTCTCAAAAAAAAAAAAAAAAAAAAAAATCAGTAAAACTGGCCAGGCACAGTGGCTCATGCCCGTAATCCCAGCACTTTGGGAGGCCGAGGCGGGTGGATCACCTAAGTTCAGGAGTTCAAGACCAGCCTGGCCAACATGGTGAAACCCTGTCTCCACTAAAAATATAAAAATTAGCCGGGTGTGGTGGTGCACACCTATAATCCCAGCTACTTGGGAGGCTGAAGCAGGAGAATCGCTTGAACCCAGGAGGCAAAGGTTGAAGTGAGCCAAGATCCTGCCACTGCACTCCAGCCTGGACAACAAAGCGAGACTCTGTCTCAAAAACAAAAACAAAAAATCAGTAAAACTGAGAAGAGACATCCCTGTTGGGAGAAAAATGAACATACTATATGTAAATACAGACACAGAAGAAACTGCCTATAACCTTTGCTTTCTCTGAAATCTCCCCAAAGACATCTAAAACTACTAGAATAGACAAGAGACAAGAACTTACCTGGGTGCTTTCATCGTGAAAACCCTCCAGGAAGCTTTCTAGTAACTCATCTGCATTGTCAATTCTTTCAGCATATTCTCCCACAATCCAAATCATAGCTGCTCGAGCATCTGGCTCATCCAGCGAGTCTAAGTTCTCACACAGAGTGGCAATGATACTTTCATACCTGATGAAAAAAAATGACCTATGGTTATTGAGGGCAAAGCTAAGAACTATATTTAACAGTGAAGGCTAAAGGCAAAACCACAAACAAGGGACCCTAAACCAAACCACCAAACTGTAAAAGCTTTTAGTCAAGAGAACGAATAGGTTTTAAGTCAGAAGATTTTAATGACTTAAATTTCCCTTCAATTATTTTTTAAGACCTAGACCTTAAAACCTTTATAAAAATTCATCAGATGTTCTTTTGTTTTGTTTTTTGAGACAGGGAGACAGGGTCTCACTCTTGTCACCCAGGCTAGAGTGCATTGGCACGATCATAGCTCACTGTAACCTCAAAGTCCTGGGCTCAAGCGATCCTCCCTCCTCAGTCTCCTAAGTAGCTAGGACTACAATTGAGTGCCACCACACTCAGCTAAATTTAAAAAATTTTTTTGTAGAGATGGGGGTCTTGCTATGTTGACAGGCTGTCTCAAACTTGTGGCCTCAAGTGATCCTCTCACCTTGGTCTCCCAAAGTGATGAAATTACAGGTGCGAGCCACACTGCCATTTTTACAAGGAAAAATTAACCTGTGGTGTAAGATAATACGACTACCTTGTATTTGTAACAATCTTTCATATAAGTACATTAGAAAATTTTCCTATTGTTCCATTTTGCCTTCATGGTAGAGAGGAACAGAAATTCCACTTTATTTTTAGGCAAATGAAGTTAGACAACAACAGTGTCCAGAGAAGAAATGGTAAATCTGTCCCTTAATCCACTTATCTCTCCTTTTTATAGAAGAGAGCTTGCTTTTTTTTTTTTTTTCGAGACAGAGTGTTGCTCTGTCACCCAGGCTGGAGTGCAGTGGCACGATCCTGGCTCACTGCAAGCTCCGCCTCCCGGGTTCATGCCATTCTCCTGCCTCAGCCTCCCAAGTAGCTGGGACTACAGGTGCCCGCCACCACGCCTGGCTAATTTTTTTTATATTTTTAGTAGAGACAGGGTTTCTCCATGTTAGCCAGGATGGTCTCCATCTCCTGACCTCGTGATCCGCCCACCTCTGCCTCCCAAAGTGCTGGGATTACAGGCGTGAGCCACCGCGCCTGGCCCCAAAGAGATCTTTCTTTATGTTAGTTCTTCTAAAGGTACCTGCACTGACTTATTTCTCCAAAGAAAGAAGTAATTAAAATATTTATTTTTACATATCTACAGCTCTCTCAGGCTTACCATGTTGAATCCATCTCCTTGGCTAATGTAGTTTTAACGATTAGAATGACCCTGTATAATAAATTAGATGTGGACAACTAAATAGCACACTTAACTAAGTATCTGCCTACTTTTACTGATTAAACCAGGCTCTTGATTGCTTTCTTAAACGTAAACCGTCCTAACTCTTTATTAACCATAAACCAGAAATGGATACATTTCTCTAACAATCACATTCAGATACACATCTTCACCCTTAATAAGTTTAAATGTCGGGCACAGTGGCACAGGCCTGTAGTCCTAGCTACTGGAGAGGCTGAGGCAAGAGGATCACTTAAGCCCAGGAGTATGTGTCCAGCCTGGGCAACACAGTGAGATCCTGTCTGAAAACAAACAAACAAAAAAGTTAATTAAAAAAAGTTTAGGCTGGGCACAGTGGCTCATGCCCATAATCCTAGCACTTTGGGAGGCCGAGGTGGGGGGGATCACTTGAGGTCAGAAGTTCGAGACCAGCCTGGCCAACACAGTGAAACCCTGTCTCTACTAAAGATACAAAAATTAGCCGGGTGTGGTGGCAGGCACCTGTAATCCCAGCTACTCGGGAGATTGAGGCAGGAGAATGTTTGAACCCGGGAGGCAGAGGTTGCAGTGAGCTGAGATCACGCTACTGTACTCCAGCCTGGGCAACAGAGTGAGACTGTCTCAAAAAAAAAAAAAAAATTTAGAAACCGACCCTCTTCTTTATTGGGAGAGTAGTAAAAGTATGTGGTTCTCTTTCCAAAATAACTATTTCTAAAATTTTAAAAATATGCACAATGCTTAATAAACCACTACCTTGCCAAAATATATCTACTAATTCTTGAGCCCACCACTAAGCTAATTTACTACAAGCTGCTTCATTTAACACTATCTTTAAAGACGATCAGAAGTGGGCCGGGCATCGTGGCTCATGCCTGTAATCCCAGCACTTTGGGAGGCTGAGGTGGATGGATCACCTGAGGTCAGGAGTTCGAGACTGGCCTGGCTAGTGAAACCCCGTCTCCACTAAAAATACAAAAATTAGCCAGACATGGTGGCATGCACCTGTAATCATAGCTACTTGGGAAGCTGAGGGAGGAGAATCACTTGAACCCGGGAGGCAGAGGTTGCAGTGAGCTGCGATCGCACCACTGCACTCACCTGGGCAACAGAGTGAGACTCCGTCTCAAAAAAGACAATCAGAAGCTCTATGAGTGTAAGGCAAAATGAGATTTAAGATGCTTATAAAACCTGCTTTTATTTCATTTTCAGATTCCTTAATTACTTTTTTTCAAAAATCGAATCTAAAAAAGTATTTTTGCTTCATATACTAAGAGGCCCTCAATCTGAAAAACTTGTGAAGTAAAAATGCAGTTTTTTTTTTAATATATCTGTATGAGAATAACTACAATACTTCAGAAAAGGCATGAGACTGATAATGTTACATGTTCTGTAATTCTCCACAATGTAGCAGGTAACATGCAAAGTAAATAGCACAGCTGTTCCCTTCCTGGCTTTTATGGTAGGGTGCTATACGATATATCATCCAAACTTATACATTTCTGAGAAGAAAAGGTGCACAATCATTAATTATGTCTGGATAACAGGTATAAACTGAGATTATGCCTGAACAACCTAGAATATATAGATATCCTATTTAACAGTAACTTTGCCATCAAAGAATCTGGTTAACTTTAATATATGCCAATAGACAATGCATATTCAGGCAGAGCTTCAATTCTTCCTAAAGAAAGAAAGCAGAGTGAAAACTCAGGTTTTAATCCCTGTGCTAACCATTTTATGTTTCCGATTTTTGATAAAGTATCCTATTATGACCAGGAACATTCAAAAGAGTAATTCTTACCTAGGCAATTTCAAAGTGCCTTAAACATTTCCTAAGTAATTTGAGAAAGAGGGGTAAAGGTATTTGGACATACTTGTTGGGGTATTTGCGGAAGATGTCCCTGATGACAACAATTGCTTCTTGGACCACATAATTCACTTTGGTTTGGATTAGATCAAGCAATGTGCTTACACAGCGCTCTGCAGATTGCTGGGAAGAAAAATACAAAAAATGAGAAGTCAGATGATCTATGCGATAACACCACCTCAACATAAAAATTTGGAAACATGCAGGTGCATCAACTAAACCAAACTAAATGATCAGGCACTTAATTTGACCAAGCTGTACTACAGGCTAGATACCAAGCTATATGATACAGTTTTATTTATTATTTGAACTGATAGGTGAATCAGTTCAAATGAATCCTTTGAATACAAACAAAAGGATGTTCCTCATGATGTATAAACATCTGAAAAACATTTATGTCAGGGATATTAATTTTCAAATAAAATTCTCATCTCAACCGTACTGCTTTTGATTAAAAAAAAAAAAAAACTACCAAGGCTAGGCGTGATGGCGCATGCCTGTAATCCCAGCATTTTGGGAGGCTGAGGCAGGTGGATCACCTGAGGTCAGGGGTTTGCGACCAGCCTGATTAACATGGTGAACCCCGTCTCCACTAAATACAAAAAAATTAGCCAGGCGCATGCCTGTAATCCGAGCTACTTGGGAGGCTTTGACAGGAGAATCGCTTGCATCTGGGAGGTGGAGGTTGCAATGAGCCGAGATCGCGCCATTGTACTCCAGCCTGGGCAACAACAGCAAAATTCTGTCTCAAAACAAAAAACACAAACAAACAAAAGGCCAGGCACTGTGGCTCATGACTGTAATCCCAGCACTAGCACTTTGGGAGGCCGAGGCAGCTGGATCATGAGGTCAGGAGTTCAAGAACAGCCTAACCAAAATGGTGAAACCCTGTTTCTACTAAAAATACACAAATTAGCCGGGCATGGTGGCAGGCACCTGTAATCCCAGCTACTCCAGAGGCTGAAGCAGAGAATTGCTTGAATCCAGGAGGCAGAGGTTGTAGTTAGCCGAGATCACACCACTGCACTCCAATGTGGTTGACAGAACGAGACTCCGTCTCAAAAAACAAAACAAAACAAAACAAAGCAAAACAAAAAACTACCATTATGGCCAGGTGCAGTGGCTCGTGCCTGTAATCCCAGCACTTTGGGAGGTGAGAGGTGGGTGGATTACCTGAAGTCAGGAGTTCTAGACCAGCCTGGCCAACATGGTGAAACCCCGTCTCTACTAAAAATACAAAAATTAGCCGGGAGTGGTCACACATGCCTGTAATCCCAGCTACTTGGGAGGCTGAGGCAGGAGAATTGCTTGAGCCCGGGAGACACACAGGTTGCAGTGAGCCGAGATCGTGCCACTGCACTACAGCCTGGCCGACAGAGCGAGACTATGCCTCCACCCCCACCAAAAAAACCTACCATTACAGCAGTATGGCAGAGAAGCAGAGTGACATCCAATCACTGTATATACAAAAAGTCCAGAAACAGAGAAACACACACACCCATCTTGGATAGCCAGGAGATAGAAGTAAGAAGAATAAGCCATCGTAGGAGGAAAGAATAAGAATTAAAGAATAAGCCAAAGTAGGAGGTCTTTAACTGAAGTTCATGGATGAGTGGAGATAGCAGAGGGTGTCTTTAAACCTACTGAAATGAAATTGCCAAATTTTGTAGGAGCTTTCAAGCATATTTTCCAGTGAGTGGGTCTACAACTTCCATTACATTTTCAAAGTTACACATGATCCAAAACACTCCAAAGAACTGTAGTACTCGACAATTTACCAATTTTGGGGCTATGAAACTTAAAAGTCTATGGCATTAGATAAACAACAATTTTCCATAGCCTATAATTAATCTATAAAATGGAGTTTTATCTGTTAATCTTTTATTAATGAAGAGAATATGAGAGAATACAGGTGAAAAAACAAATGTACAGAAACTATAAGTGATCATTTTTAAAAGAGAGAGATACCAGAACAGAGACCCTAAAAGTCAAGGACCAGCCTATCATATATTACAATGTACTATAATGGGTCACTCCTGCCTCCTGATAAGATGCAACAGGAAGTACAGAGAATCACCCAATAGGTATTCTTGCTAAAAATTCTGAACAAGAAAATTACCAAGCCTCTAGATTTAATTATTTAAAGAGGATGGAGGAACAGATAAAACTGCATCACTAAGATACAACAGCCAAATCCAGACTGTGGGAAATTCTATAAGCCTAATGACCTAGTTTCTTCAATACCTGGCACCAAAATAAGTAAGTAAAAAGACTTAAGAGACACATTATTCAAATGCAATGTGCAGACCTGAGACAGAGTCTTACTCTGTTGCCCAGGCTGGAATGCAGTGGCATGATCTTGGCTCACTGCAACCTTTGTCTCCTGGGTTCAAGCATTTCTCCTGCCTCAGCCTCCCGAGTAGCTGGGATTACAGGCGTGTGCCACCATGCCCGGCTAATTTTTTTATTTTTAGTAGAGACAGGGTTTCACCGTGTTGGCCAGGCTGGTCTCGAACTCCTGGCCTCAAGTGATCCGCCCGCCTCAGCCTCCCAAAGTGCTAGTATTACAGGTGTGAGCCACAGCGCCTGGCCCAGACCATATTTAGATTTTCATTTGCACAAACTGTAAAAAAGACATTTTTACATAATTAGGGACAATTGAACGTGGACTGAATATTCAATAAAATTAAGAATTATTGTTAGTTGCTGGGCATGGTAATGTGACAATATATTTTTTAAAGTATCTTATCTCTTAGATATACACACTGGACTACTTGAGTAAGATGATATATGGGATTTGTATTTGCATCCCACCCACCTGAAGGAAGAGGAAGAGGGAGAAGATAAAACGGAAACAGTTAACATATCAGTATTTGCTCAAGATGGATGATGACTACACAAGATCTCATTATTCAGTTTTACTTTATTGTACACCTGAAAATTTCTGTAATAAAATCTTTAGAAGTACTATAACAATCTAAACCACTATAAGCAATTTAATAAAAACAAAATTGTACCTTGAGATCATTTATATGAGGTCATATATAGGATGGTTCTGCTGTACCATGAAATGATTCTGCAGTCTTTTTTTTTTTTTTTTGAGACACAGTCTCGCTCTGTCACCAGGCTGAGTGCAGTGGTGCAATCCATGCTCATTGCAACCTCCCACTCCCTGGTTCAAGCGATTCTCCTGCCTCAGCCTCCTGAGTAGCTGGGATTACAAGTATGGGCCACCACGCCCAGCTAATTTTTGTATTTTTAGTACAGACAGGGTTTCGCCATGTTGACCAGGATGTCTCGATTTCCTGACTTCATGATCCGCCCAATTTGGCCTCCCAAAGCGCTGGGATTAGAGGCATGAGCCACTGCGCCCAGCCGATTCTGCAGTCTTTTATGTAGTTCTGTCCTTCTTCTGATTCTATTTATGTCCTCTATTTTATTCATTTTCAGCTATTAATTCCTTTGCTGTTATTGCAACAGCAAAACAGTTGGAAAAATTTAAATATGCTATATTTATTAATATTATAATTGTTATATTAATAAATTATGTAGTATGTAGAATATGGGCCACTGTAAGCATTGAATTACCATAAATTAGTAATACAAGTAAGTGCTTAGCACAGTGCTTGATATAAAGCTCATATTTAGTAACTCCTTAGTATTATCATTAAAATGAATACAAATAAAAGGATGTTACTCATGATGTATAAACATTTGAAAAACATTTATGTCAGGGATATTAATTTTCAAAGAAAATTATCATCTCAACCATACTGCTTTTGATTAAAAAAAAAAAAAAAAACTACCATTAAAGCAGTATGGCAGAGGAACAGAAGTAAACATCCCATCATTGTATATACAAAAAGTCCAGAAACAGAAATACATACAAAATTCAGTATATGATAAAGACAACATTTCATAACAGTAAGGAAAGAACAATTTGTTCTGGTGTTTGATCCACTCTACTCATATCTTTCACTAAAATTATTTCCTGGTTGATTAAAATTACCCTTAAACATATAAAACAAGGGCTGGGCGCAGTGGCTTACACCTGTAATCCTAGCATTTTGGGAGGCCAAGGCGAGTGGATCATCTGAGGTAAGGAGTTCAAGACCAGCATAGCCAACATGGTAAAACCCTGTTTCTACTAAAAATACAAAAATTAGCCGGGCGTGGTGGTGCATGCCTGTAATCCCAGCTACTCTGGAGGCTGAGACAGGAGAATCACTTGAACCCGGGAGGCAGAGGTTGCAGTGAGCTGAGATTGCGCCATTGCACTCCAGCCTGGGCGACAAGTCAAGACTCCATTTCCCCATCACCCCCCAAAAAACAAATAAAACAAAATCATTGCCATAGAAGTAAAAAAAAAAAAAAATAGTGAATTTTATATAACTTTAGGTGAAGCACAATTTTCTAAGTGTGCCACTGAGGAAAAACACTGACTGAGAAAAGCTGATACAAAAATCTAAACTTCTGTGCATCAAGAAAGCAGAAGAAATCTAAAGGACAACAAACTAGGAAAATAAATGCTAACTAAAAGAAGGGTTAACATCTCAATTACAAAAGACTTTAAAACAACAATGTGGAAAAGATAACATATTGGAAAAACGTGCAGAGGACATGAGTGAGCAATTCCCAAATGGCTAATAAGCATAACTGTTATGAAAAAATGTTCACTTCAACTAGAGTTCAAAGATTTCGTTGCAAGGATACTCCTTATACCACCATTTGGAAAAAGAGTAGAAACAACTTTAAGGTCCTATAATAAGGGATAAAGTTACAAATTCAGTAAGTTATGAAGTAATCACATGTTATGTCTATAAACCAGAAACTAAAGATGACATAAATTTTTCTTTATAATGTGGATCAATGTCCATGATATTACTAGTAAGAAAAAAAAAAAGTAGAGGATAAAACAAAGTAAATAAATAGCATTTGTGGAATGATTTCATTTTTATAAAAAAATACATCTTTGTATAGAACACTATATAAACAATGATATAAAATGATGTCTACCAGATTATGTCCACTGCATATCTGAGAGAGTGAAACAGAAGATGGGGGAAGCGGGGTACCCCATTTTTTGTTTAACTTGTTCTATAATTATATATAGTAAACAAATATGGTTTTCCTAATAGGAAAAATATGTTTTTTGTCTTTAAGAAATGACACACAAACCAGTATTTTATTCTAATATATAAAAATCAGAAATAGTAAACAGAAAATAACCAGAAGACCAGGAAGTGAAGAACTCCTGGTCTTAACCTAGTGCCTCAACCTCTCTCCTTTTTAAAACTGAAAAGGACCAGGAGTTTGTTTACTCCTGAAAGAAATAGGCAAAAGTTACTGAACAAAAAAATAGCACCATAGGATTGCTTTTTCAGTGCTATTTATTTGCTCAACAGCTTGTTGCTTCCCAAAGCTATACAGAAAGTTCATTACAATTCTTATGCTGCTGATTCCTGTCCCATGGATGAGTTAGTGCAAACAGGCAATCATTGCCTCTCCTGGTCCAATTAACTGTTTGGCTTGGCAACTCTGTCAAACTGAAAACCTTCATGGCTGAAACAGTTATAGGAAAAGTTCTAAGGTAAATCTGGGTAATCTGAAATGACAGCACTAGATAAGACAGGATTCCTGAAGGGTGACCTTAAGTTTCCTGAGAAAGTTCATTCCTCACATCCTGTCATACTCCCATCAAAGCACGCTTAGTCAAAGGAAGAAGTAAAAGCCATCAGAAGTCTTTTCCAGAAGATTATGGAGAACCTTTCCATTAGTCACAATAGATGACTAACAGCCTTGAGGAATCTAGATGCTTTGAGAACACTTTCTAGTAATTCCAGGGCTAGAAAGTCTGGGAACTTCAGAATAAGATATAATTTTTGTATTACTGTTTACAGCTTTGTCAGAGAGGTAGGTCATAAGACAATGGCAGTCTCGTGGAAAAGATGGCTATGTACACTAGTGAAGAGAACAAAACCACCTTACTCTTATGCTACCAAAATCTCTCCGAAAATTATCTACATTAATACTAAGTAGACGGCTAGTAAGATATGTTAACGTAAAAAGAAAAGAAAAACAAGTTGTGACGTGTGGTGATAGTGGTAATAAAAATGACGTTAACATATCAAGATCCAACAAAAAGACTTTCCCATTTCTCCAATGAAGAGAAACATTAAATATCTGAATCAAGTGAGCTAGCAGAACCAGGAATAGAACCCAGGACTAGCTAACTTCTTGCTGTAACAGCCTTTCTATTAAATTATTTATCAACAGAAACTACATGAAGCAGCACTAAACTGAAAAAAAACAAGGAAGGCCAATTAGGAACAGGTATTTCATAGAAGATTCTCTGACACACACCTGCCTCCTTTTGTTCCGGTAAAGTACTGGTCATACTGTACAAATTGTTTTCGTATTCCTGAGAAATCATATGGTCCAATCCTCTGACTCTAGGCAGAACTGCATATAATCAAGTAGCAAGAACAAACATGGGGCTCTGAACCCATAAAAACAGTGAACAGAAGCCACTGTTAATTTCAACAAATTTCTGAATGAGGACAAACAAATGGAGGACTGCTGACTGATGAAGCAGGGCAATATAAATTACAGCCCATAATACTTACCGGAAGGCTGCAGCCAAGCTAGAAACCAATCTGCCCTCTAAGACCAGATAGGCTCTTCAAGAGGTCTTCCATGTAAAGATAAACCCCCTTCCCTAAAGCAGAAACCTGATAGTCGACAGCCTTGCCTATGTATACAGAAGTCCTAATCAACTTTTCTGTTACCTCTTTCTTAAACAGAAACGAGCTGCACTTTACTGTATGCATGGTATACATCTCAATTAAAAAATTATATGTATAGATATGCAATCATCACCAAAAAATATCCGATAATTAAATTCAAAGTGCAGAAACAAAAAAACGAATCATTCATATCCTCAGAGATTCAAGAAGCTACTGCAACCACAAAAAGAGGAATGCAAGGAAAAATATACCAATAACAAGAAATAGGGAGGCTGTATGGAATGATGTGCAGAAGCCAGAAAAGCAATCAGTCAGAGTAGAACAAACAAGAAGACAGAGGACTGCAAAAGAGAAGGGTCTAAGACAAAAGAAAGTTTACAGATTTGATATTATGCTTAAGGAACAGGAATAATATAGGGGCATGATAAAGACACACATGCAAGAAAAAAAGAGGCAATTAAAGAAACTCCAGGGCCAGGTGTGGTAACTCACACCTATAATCTCAACACTTTGGGAGGCTGAGGCAGGCGGATCACTTGAGGCTAGGAGTTCAAGACCAGCCCGGCCAACATGGCAAAACCTCGTCTCTACTAAAAATACAAAAATTAGCTAGGTGTGGTAGCGTATGCCTGTAATCCCAGCTACTCAGGAGGCTGAGGCATAAGAGTCGCTTGAGCCCGGGAGGCAGAGGTTGCAGTGAGCCGAGATCATACCACTGCATTCCAGCCTGGGCAACAGAGACTCTGTCTCAAAAAACAAAACAAAACAAAAAACCTCCAGAAAAAAAAAAGATGCTATAAGAAAGAAAATGTAATCATTTGCATTACATTGGCCCTAAATATTTACACAGTCATAATATGCATAAATTTTGCAAGCCAACAGTTGATAGAATAAGAAACAAAGGCATATTATTTCAATCTACCATGATAATGGATATAGGAACAAAAACCTTCATTATGTAACTACACTGGAAAACAGGAGACAGAAGTGGGAATGGTGGGTGTATGAAGTAAACTTCTTATAGCAGATAGTTAACAGAAAAAGTCTATGATAGGTAAATTAATAAATAATAGCATAAGAATATTATTGTTGTTCTTTTTTTGAGACAGCGTCTTGCTCTGTCACCCAGAGTGAAAAGGTTTCAGGCTGGAGTGCAGTGGCACAATAACAGCTTACTACAGTCTCAACCTCCCAGACTCAAGCAATCTTCCTGCCTCAGCCTTCCAAGTAGCTGGGACTACAGGTGTGTGCCACCACACCCAGCTAACTTAAAAAAGTTTTTGTAGAAATAGAGCCTTACTATGTTGCCTAGGGTGGTCTCAAACTGCTGGGCTCAAGCAGTCCTCTCACCTTGGCCTCCCAAAGTGCTGGGATTACAGGTGTGAGCCACTGCACCCAGCCAAGAATATTATTTAGAGATATGGCAGCCCAGTCATGTCTCCAAATCCATGGGAGATTGGTTCCTGGGCCCCTGTGGATACCAAAATCCATGGATGCTTAAGTGCCTTACATAAAATGGTATAGTATTTGCATTTATACACATCCTCTTGTATACTTTAAACCATCTCTAGATTATTTATAATACCTAATGCAATGTAAATACTATGTAAATAATTGTTATATTGTTTAAGGAATATAGACAAAAAAAGGTCTGTACATGTTCAGTATAGACAAAACCATCCTTTTTCTTTTCCCCTGAATATTTTTGATCCGCAGTTAGCTGAATCCACGGATGTGGAACTCATGGATATGGAGGATCTATTTTAATCAAAAGAATAACTAAAAGCAAAATCAGAGTTAAAAATATTCCCTCTGAGAAGAAAGTCTAGGTAGGGAAGGGAGGAACCAGAGACAGCTGCTTTCCATTAAAAATTCTTTAACATTGAAACTGTGTGCTTTATTATTTTGATAAACTTAAAAATTATTTTAAAGAAAAAAGTGAAGAGAACTCTCAGAATCCCCAATACGTGATCCTAACTACCATCAGACACTTGCCTCCACTTTGATGGCACACCGTCCAATGGCCCGCACAGCTTTTCGAACAAAGTCAACATCCACCTCTGTAGCATATTCTTTCAGTTCTGCCAGAACCTGTTAAACCCAGGAAGTGGTTAATCATTAAGGATTCTCAAATAGCAATCTCACAGCCTAGCTTCTTTAAAGGCCAGACCTTAAGAGCTAAATCATCATCAACTTGAGTCTGCATAAAGTCTGACCTGAGCAATGTTGGCTTGAGATGCCAAACGAATCATGATGTCCAACTTCTCTAGTTTAACATAGATGGGATCATTGTACTTCACAAAGAAGACTTTGATTTCCTGCTTCAAGATTTCAGGCCTAGGGTACACAGAAACAGAAGAAAGGAAGGTGAAGGCATATACTGATATACCCTTCTGAGACTGTATTAATACCTAATCTGTGCCTCTCTGCTCTCCTCTCGCTCCACTCAGGCAAAAAAAAAAAAAAAAAAAGCATAAACTTCCTTTATACGCCTCTATTCTTATCAGTTCCACTTGGCAGATTATTTTTATCCTTTTTAAGCATCAGGGCACATGTTGCCATGAAGAACTGCTAGAACAACAATCTGGCTCTAAACTACAGCCTGAACCATATCAACCAGGCACTAGACAGTATATCAGAAAGAGACCCTTCAGAAAACAAACTGGATTGTGGAGCAACGCATGGCATTTATTATAGAAACACTGTAATATCAACTGTTAGCCTCCTGGTGCTAGGCAAGCAAGTTTTTCTGCCATATAACATTTTCATTTCCATATATTAAAAAGAGATTAACACTAGCCTAATTAACATTGACATTATTAAGCTTAATGCAAACTTACAAACACTTTAATCAACACTTCGCTATTTCCCAACCTTTTCTGGACAATTAAGTTGATGTTCCTCAGGGCGACATACTGCACTTCTGGCTCCCCAGACAGCAAAGTGACAAGTGGAGGGGCTAACTTCTTCAGCAGCATATTGTAGTAGTCAGAATCCTTAGGTAACAATTCTAGAAACTTCATTAGGACTTTTACCGCTGAAAGCACCACTGCTGAGTTGGCATGGGATAGCCGGGGAGTTACCCGCTCACAGATGCTGAGGGCGGAGAATGAAAATTAATATCATGAATTATAATTTATTTGCTGAATTCATTCTATAAGGTAATATGTCAGAGTCTAATGGCCAAGTATCAAAAAATTAAAGAATTAGTTAGAAAAGTCAAAGCTCCATGCTTAGGTAAAATTGGGATCCAACAATGCAGAAGCCTCATTCTCAGCAAACTACAGGCAGAGCAGGGACATAAGAAGACTTCAGGAAACCAGCAATAAGGGATGTTCAAACTGGAAAGAAACTAGCAATACCCAAGACACTTGAGCTCATACCATTTACCTTCTTGTTTTATAGTCCTCTTTGTCTCCCCATATTATGTTAGGGCTCCCTGTCTCTCAGCCCATTTCTACTCAACCTATAGGAAGTCAAATTAAGCATTCTGAGAGTTATTTCATAGGAAGAGACAGCAAACCCAGTTGTGGCTGAAGATTTCATTGTAAGATACAGAAGGAGGCAGGTTGGTAGGGAAAACAATCCAACCTCCTCTCTTAAGGATAATGAGAATAAGGGACTCTCTGAAAAGGGTTTGTTTTTTAAATAGCAGGACACCACTACTATATTTTCCTGTCTCCCCCCTCTCCTAGCCCCTGCCACCTACACTTACATGCCTCATAAAATGGTAGATATTTAATTATCTGTTGAGCGTTCTTTAGAAATTAATCCAATTTTGGTAGCTTGGGCAACACAAGTAGCTAACTTACTGTATTAAAGAAACAAAATAAATAGGCTGTACTTCTCTCTTCCTCCTATTCCTGACTTCCTTTGGGTCTTTATATGAATGCCACCTTCTCAGTGAGGTCTTCCCTGGCCATCCTTTAAAAAGAAAATACAACCCCTCACCCCCAAATGCCCAGCATTTCTTAGATTTCTTCTCTACTTTACTTTCTTGTTAGTACTTATCACCATCTCACATATTACATATTACACTATCTATACATATTATATTATCTATACATATTATATATATTCCTACCCCCATCCTTCAGAATAAGTGATCCCAGAGGGTCATGACTTTGTTCACTGCTGTATCCTCAGAGCCTGGAACACTGCCTGGCACACAGTATGCACTTAATAAATATTTGCTGAGTGAGTGAATGAATGAATGTGATGTCAATGGCCAACAGAAGAAAATAAAATTCTCAGTAAAGTTATTTCCAGACTATATTTGTACTTTCAATGATGGAAAGAAACTATCAGAGTGAGCTCTAGTTCAGTCTAGAGGGACAATTTCCCAGATAAGTGAAGATCACTTACATTCTAGTAGCTTGCAAATCAGCTTCAGCCAGACCAGTTCTTAAATACCATAATTAAAATATACCAACTTTAAACCAACTTTAATGAAGAGCCAACATTTCTTCAGAAGTACTTTGCCTAGTACAGTGCCTGCATATACAAAATGCTCAATAAAAATTAGGGATAATTCCAACTTTGTAAACTAAAATGTATGTATGTGTAGATGAAATTTAGTAGTCAATTTCTAATAACCAAAGAAAATTTGCAACATTACATGGTAACAGGCTGAGCAGAACAATCTAGGTGTGCCTTCTAAAATCTTCAAATTCAGACTGACATGGTTTCCATATCTACTGGAAAGCAGGGTATATTCTGCTGACTTTAACATACTCTCTCTCATACTGAATTATATATACAGGTCAGCTCAATAACTAATATGAAGCCACTTTCTATATATCTAATAGAATGAAAAATCTGTCACCCCAAAGAGAGATACTCAATAATCTTTGCTGGCCAAATGGCCAAGAACTGTGCATGGGAGACGTAAGACGATAAGAGAGATTTTAGCAGAAGTAACTGTATGAAAAACATACATTTCTTAGAAATAGTTTTGCATAGTTTATTCTACCACCTAAAATATTCCTAAATCCAGAGAGAAAATACCCTGGAGATAGCAATATCTACCCCAGAAGCCACTGACCTTCCTCAACAGATTTATTCTAATAGCAGACTCCAGAACTTACTGAATCAGGCAAGACTACCAGAAAGTAGCCGGGAAAACAGACTGACCTCTGAGCCTCCCGATCATCTTTAGGGTTGTAATTAGACAGGCAGTCCAGGATGAAAATCTGGCCCCATTCAGTGCATTCATTCAGGGCTGTCAGCAGCTTATTAATGTTCTGTGGGTTCAGATCAAGTAAGTTGCTGTTTGGGTGAGACTCACTGATTTCAGATAATGCCGCTACGGCATTAGCCACCACCTGGAAAAGAAGGGGGTATGACCTTGATTCACCAAGAACAACACTTCATCAGCCTTCTCTGGGTCATTTCACGGATCTCAATTCATAACCATTCCTGAACATTTTACCTAGTCAGATAGAAACAAATAAATCACTTCAAAACATATATTAAACCACCGATGATATTATATATAGTGGTAAGGCAACCCAGAATTAAAACAATTCATATATTAGCAGAGTCACATGTTATTTAATAGGAAAACATACATTAACCATGTTAACAGCACTCAAAACTTTCAAAATCAAGACATATGAATAGCATATGAAAAATGACAAAGTCTGAATATGAAATATGTACATTAGGCAACAGAGAGAAAAATCTAGGCCAAATAATCTTATAGTTGTGTAGCTGTATATGTATGGGTTTGGGGGAGGTGACACCATTAATCATACTACAAGTCTTAGAGTGAGAATATGTGGGCCTGAGACCCTAGTTCACTAGTATACAATGCTGAGAGAATATGTAATCTCTGTGAAATTCAGTTTCTTCATCTGAAAACGAGATAATTTAATCCACCTCACAGATTAGTTTTAGTTTAAGGATAAGATCAGATGACATATGTGTAAGTGCTTTCTACAAAGCCTTATGTAAATTTAAGGTGGCTGGTTATAATACCATAATTCATCAAGTGTAAGCTACAGTTTTTCACATTAACACCTTTGAAACTGGGTTGCATTTTATAATCAATGGCCTGTCAGTTCAATAGGAAGCATTTTTCTTTCTTAGTAATACAGAAAATAATAATACATCTTATAATCAGTGGCATTAAAGATTCAATGAAATACAGTATTTCAAATGTATCCTTCTTTCTGAGTAGGCACACATCTTGGCTCACTGTAACCTTCATCTACCGGGTTCAAGGGATTTTCCCACCTCAGTCTCCCAAGTATCTGGGACTACAGGTGCATGCCACCATGCCCAGCTAATTTTTGTATTTTTAGTAGCAATGGGGTTTTGCCATGTTGGCCAGGCTGGTCTCGAACCCCTGACCTCAGGTGATCTGCCTGCCTCAGCCTCCCAAAGTGTTGGGATTACAGGTGTGAGCCACCATGCCCGGCTGAAAAATTGCTAACTTATATTAGAAAGTACACTTGTATCCTGACTCACAGATCTGGGAATCCATTTAGCTGCAGGAAGAAAAGTCAACACTTTATCAAAATTACAAATTAATTCTAAGAAATCTACAAAGGAAGAACATCTAAAGTCATTTAAAAGTTGCAAAAATACTAAAAAAAAAAAATGCATACATACAAAATACTATATATTGTGGCCTTGTACAAGTAAATTTAAGACCATGTTTTGCAGTGAGGTTCCCAGATGCTGATGAAAGATTAGCAAAGTGAGGCTGAATATAAATACTCTCCAAGTATAAGTTGGCTGGGCGTGGTGGCTCACGCCTGTAAACCCAACACTTTGGGAGGCTGAGATGGGCGGATCACTTAGGTCAGGAGTTCGAGACCAGCCTGGCCAACATGGTGAAACCCTGTCTCTACTAAAAATATAAAAAATTAGCTGGGCATGGTGGTGTGTGCCTGTAATCCCAGCTACTGAGGAGGCTGAGGCAGGAGAACTGCTTGAACCCGGGAGGTGAAGGTTGCAGTGAGCCAAGATCACGCCACTGCACTCCAGCTTGGGCGACAGAGTGAGACTCCGTCTCAAAAATAAATAAATAAATAAATATTCTCCAAGTATAAATGAGACGTGATAGGAGACAAGCTTCAGCAATTATATATATTGGAAATATTCTCAAAAATGTAAAACCATTGTTAGTTCTTACTGAAGTCCCTTAATAAAAACTAGAGAAATTAAGATTTGTATGATTATCCTTTTGTTAGCAAGGGAAGAAACATAATGACTACAATCTAGCTATTGATTTTAGTATTCACATCATCTGTGTAATCTTCAGATTATCCCAGCATATGATTTTATCTAGAAGATAAATGTCTACAGAATGAGATTTATTTAACAAATAATATACTTACAACAATGTCCATTATTATGTAAAGGATAATGATGCCACAAATGCAATCATCTCAAGCTATACTTTGGTGATCAGAACAAAGATGCTAAGATGAAAAATCAGAGACTCACTTGGTAAATATGGTTACAGATATACTATTTTATACTTGTTAAGACAAATCAGGAAAACTTATCTAGCCCACCTACTGGATGGTAACATGTATGAGGCTCTTTTCTGACTTAATTTTTGTTTGCTAACTCTATCATCAAGCATGAGAAAAGCCATAAAGAGAGAAATAATAATCCCTTCCATGTGCTTCACATGCAAGAAAGATATTTTATTTCCCTTGCACAACGTACTTAGTTGACCTTATTATAGTCTAAAGAATCAAAGTATCATATCAGAAGGCCAAATGCCTGTTTTGATTTATTGCTGCCAACACATACCCAGTCTTGGTTACCAGCTGTCTGAAATAAATTACCACTTCTGTCAGTGAAACCCTTTTCATGTTTAAAAAAACAAAAAGATTAAATATAAGGTCCAGTAATAGGAAATATAGACAAAGAAAACGAGAGAAGGGGGAGAATTAAAAACAGCAATGGGGAGAAAAAGACCAGAAGAATGCTAAACAGAATGAGCAATTAGAAATCCTCTGTTATTATAGGCAACTGGAAATTAAACCAAGTGTATAATGCACCTAATGAAGTGTATGGTCTGATGTTTAAATAGGCAATTGCCACTTATCATGACATTAAAACAAGAAACGAAATGGAGAAAAGTAAGTCTAACTTAAGGATCCAGAAAGATCAGATTAGATGATTGTTTAGCAAAGCCTGCACAAATAAGAGAGATCACTGCCAAATGGTGACCGTCCAGAGGAGATGCTATCCTACCCCTCTATACCAAAACTCTAATGTTTCTCTAAAATTTCTTGAAGTTCCTACCATCCTATCTCTACACTTCCATCTCCTAATCTCCACAGTCAGACTGTTACATTTTTAGCAACATACTGAGGCAGGCTCACCAGGCAGCACTCTCAGTTTTCCTGGTCCGTAAGCCGAGTTTCTCTCACTCTTCAATGAAAACTTAAAATAAATCAGTCGCACTGAATCTAAAGTATCTTAAAGAAAAAGACTAACTTTGAGACAGCAACTGGGTGGCTAGAGAGTACATGACAACTCACTTGTCAATGTTTATACTGTTTCTTTGGAATTCTGTACT
The DNA here is from genome assembly GCF_028858775.2 of Pan troglodytes. Lineage (NCBI taxonomy): Eukaryota > Metazoa > Chordata > Mammalia > Primates > Hominidae > Pan > Pan troglodytes. The sequence continues at coordinate 31,985,145 of NC_072417.2, forward strand.
ATGAATATATATTGTTCCGTTTTTAAAATAAACTTTTAAAATAATAGATTGAAACTTAAGATTTACTTCCTCTTCCTCCAGAGTCTTCTCTAGACAATAATATCACAAAAGAACACATCCAACCCTTACAATAACTGCCTTGACTCACCTGTATACTAAGACAAAGGTGTGCTTCTTTCATTTGAACTATTACTTTGATTTAGAACTGTTAACACAACTATGTGTAACACTTCTCCTGTCAAAAAATTGGCATTTCTCTTAGGAAATACTGACAGAAAGAGAACAATGGTCTTTTAGCTACCATTTCAGAAAAATTAGAGTTTCCAAGAAAAAAAAAATTGTATTTTTTTAAAGAGACAGGGTCTCACTCTGTTGCCCAGGCTGGAATGCAGTGGCACTGATCACAGCTCACTGTAATGTCAAACTCCTGGACTCAAGTGATCCTTCCACCTCAGCCTCCTGAGTAGCCAAGACTACAGGCTTGTACCACCGCACCCAGTCAAGTTTCTTAATTAAATTTTTAGAGATGGGGCTGGCTATATTGCCCAGGCTGGTCTTGAACTCCTGGTCTCAAATAATCCTCCCAGTTTGGCCTCCTAAAGTGCTGGGATTACAGATGTGAGCCACCATACCCAGCCAAAAAGGGGGGTTTCTAGAGAAAGTTTCGCTTTAAAAATGAATTTTTAAATAGGATTTCCTTGGGGTTTGTTTGGTTGGTTGGTTTTAAGAGACAGGGTCTTGCCTGTCACCCAGGCTACAGTGTAGTGGCATAATCATATAGTTCACTGTAATCTTGAACTAGCAGATGGGACCACAGTGCATGCCACCATGCCTGGCTAATTATTTTTTTTGGTAGAGACAGGGGTCTCACTATGTTGTCCAGGCTGGTCTCAAATTCCTGGCCTCATGCAGTCCTCCCATCTTGGCCTCCTAAGGTGCTGAGATTACAGGTGTGAGCCACCATAAGGTACCTGGCCTACAAATAGGGTTTCTTAAGAGAGCTTCCTCAGCACAAGTTGATTTATAAAAAGTTGGCATCCAGGTGACAAAGGGACACATCTGCAGCATTAAAAAAATAAATCCTTGGCCGAGCACGGTGGTTCACGCCTGTAATCCCAGCACTTTGGGAGGCTGAAACAGGTGGATTACTTGAGGCCAGAAGCTTGGGATCAGCCTGGCCACATGGTGAAACCCTGTCTCTAATTAAAATACCAAAAATTAGCCAGGCATGGTGGTGCATACCTGTAATCCCAGCTACTCGGGAGGCTGAGGCACGAGAATCACTTGAACATGGGAGGCAGAGGTTGCAGTAAGCCAAGATCACACCATTGCACTCTAGCCTGGACAACAGAATGAGACTCTGTCTCCAAAAAGATAAAAGTAAAATAAAAAACTAAAAAAAATCCTTTATTCATCTTGCCTCCCAATTATGGTAAATTCTATTCTTGGGGAGACTGCAACTAAACATTCCCCACCCCTCACATCCCCTCAAAGAGCTAACCCAATTATGTATACTTTACATAGACAGATATTAAACACAAACATATATATAAAAGCAGCATATGTAGATGTGTAAAATCATACTCAATCCTAGACAAATCTTTCTCTGCCTTAATTACAGACTTCTCTTCAATATGGTATTTCCTTATGGACCTGTGGAATCTGCTGGTTTTTTTTTTTTTTTTTAAATAGAAACAGGGTCTCACTATGTTGCCCAGGCTTCTCTCAAACTCCCGGCCTCAGGCAATCTTCCTGCCTTGGCCTCCCAAAGTGCTAATATTACAGGTGTGAACCACCATACCCAGCCTGAATTTTTAATGATAAGCAATTTGTATTTTTACTTACATTATACTATTAGAATGAGTTTTACAGAGATAAAAGACTGGAATAGCTAAAATGTATTGAATATTTACTTTGTGCTATTAATCCTCATAACAACTCTGAAGTAGCTGCTACTAAAAGCCACCCACCTATTACAGATAACAAAACTGACTTAGAGAAGTTCAGTGACTTGCTTAGGGTCAACACAGCCAGAAAGGGATTCCTGCTTGAATCTGAACTCAAGATCTGCATCTGATTCCAGTGTCTGAGTACTAATACTTGGTCTCCAGCATTTATAGAGCTTCCAAGACTTGTGAACTTCAACCAAGGGAAGGGAAAGAAGATTCAGAGTAGGGGAGGATAATATAATCCAAACATTATTTCCAGCAAAGGTGACATGTAGATTTATATACAAGGAGAAAAATGTATTCTACTTTATACATTTCAGAGATAATCATATCCTACAGTACACTTAAGGAGGGAAAGATTTACTACCTAGCTATAAAATATGATTTATGATCTATACCTGTCTTATATGCAGCAGTTGAGGATAATAAATTTGACCTCATTTTGTTAAAAAAAGGAGTGAGCTGGTACAGTAGGTATGGTTAGAATAAAAATGACCTGTAAAAAAAAGGACTCTCAAAGGAAATCTAGATGTAAACTGGGAGTGGAATATCACACACATAAGCTCACTTATGAGGAATCTCTCACCCATTTCTCTGTCCCTTAAAATGATTTTCACCCTGCACTCTAATTTCACTCATTTTCGTGGCCTTGGAACCTAAGAAACTTACCACTTTCCAGTTCAGTGACTTCTTCCTGTTAAGTAAATTACTATTTACAGGACTTTGATTTCCAGCAATGACCTTCAAGGTCACACACTATGAACAGATTTATGCTTCAGTTTTTCTGCTCAATTTACAATTATTTTGGCTGGTATCCCTGAAGACTTGAATAAAGTGAAAGAAGTAGAGTAACTGACCAAAACTATTATGAGGAAATACACAGGTGGTTTACATATTTTTGTTCTCTTCTAAATTAGCAGTGTTAGAATATTGCTATCTCCTTTACAGAATGACCTCAAATGACATGTGAGGCATAGGACAACATATTTGTTCTGAGAGTTTCAGTCATTATTATCTCCTTAAGGAGACAATGACTGCAGTACCAGTCAAACAAGTAAAACTTAGGGCTTATACTTAAATCCAAAACACTGTCTAGAATGCCAACTGTTAATATGCCTGCTACATTACAATCTAGAATATTCCATTTTTTCCCCATCTTCTTCCTTAGAATGAGAGGTAAAACTACCTAGTGAGCCAACACATCTCATTATGAAAAGAAAGTCTGATTACATAGTAACAAGGTTTACAAAAAATAAAATTCATTACTTAAGTGGTTTAAGATATGATTTAACAAAATTCAAGTACTCTCAAAGCCAAAACACTACAAATAAATATCGATAAACAAATAAAAGGCATGCCTATAACCATCACAGTTATTTGGACCATAGCCCCTAAAATTCATTAAAGCAAGCTGCAACTTGAACAAAATAAAACACTTATTATCACACCACTTATGATCTCCCCATTTCTGAGAGTAAAGTGTTCCCCAGCCAAATTACAGCCTTGAGGTCATCTTAAAGTGACAAATGAGCCTTGATCTACTGGCAAACCACCAAAACAACACACAACAGATCCAGCTTTCAGGAAGTTGCTGTTGAGAACTACTTTAAACGTACACCCTTGAATAATTACCTTGTGAAAGTAGTAAGTAGTACTCTTAGATTTAGCTTCATTTGTGGGTAAGTTGCCCTCAGAGCTTTAAAAAATTTAATCTTTAAAATTCTTCATCCTAAAAGTTTTAATCTTAACCTTAAAATTTTAATCTTATAAAATTAAAAAAGTAAATTTTGCCACTGAAATACTAACCCTTCTAAAATTATTAATATCCGGCACTACAATCACTGTACAATATAGAATATATGTTTCTGCTGGGCATGGTGGCTCACTCACGCCTGTAATCCCAGCACTTTGGGAGGCTGAGGCAGGCGGATCACTTGAGGTCAGGAATTCGAGACCAGCCTGGCCAACATGGTGAAACCCTGTCTCTACTAAAAATACAAAACTTAGCCAGGCATGATGGCATGTGCCTGTACTCTCAGCTACTCAGAAGGCTGAAGTGGGAGAATTATTTGAGCCCAGGAGATGGAGGTTGCAGTGAGCCGAGATTGTGCCACTGCACTCCAGCCTACGCGACAGAGCAAGACTTTGTCTCTTAAGAAAAAAAAAAAAGGATATGTGTTTGTTATTATTAGGGGCTTACTCCATATGAGGACCAGTATTAAGTGCTTTGCAAGCCCTCTGTCCTTTAATGTTCACAACAATCCTACGATAGTAGCACTATTTGTAATCTCCACTTTGTAGATGAGGATGCTAAAATTTAGAGACACCACACGTTTAAGAAATAGCAGAACCAGGGTACAAACCCAAGTCTATTTGGTTCTAGAGCCTGAGTTTCAACCACTATGCTATGGTGACTGGATGAAAAATGCCATTTCATGGTTGTAAAGCACTTTTCTGTTTTCGAGCTACCTTCAAACAGAGTAGACTGATGCATTATAAAAGGAAGTGACTAAACGCAATTTGGTATTCCGGACTGAATCCTGGAATAGCAAAAGGACATTAGTGTTGAAACTGGTAAAATTCTACTTTGGTTAATAGTAACATCCCAATGCTAATTTCCTAGTTTTGGCAAATGTACCACGGTTACGTAAGATGTTAACATTAGGTGAAACTAACTGAAGCGTATATGAAAACTTTCTGTACTGTCTTTGTAACTTTTCTGTAAATTTAAAATTGTTCCTCTAAAAAATGAGGTATTTTGGCAGGGCACAGTGGCTCATGCCTGTAATCCCAGCACTTTGGGAGGCCGAGGCGGGCGGATCACGAGGTCAGGAGATCGAGACCATCCTGGCTAACACGGTGAAACCCCCCGTCTCTACTAAAAATACAAAAAAAATTAGCCAGGCATAGTGGCGGGCGCCTGTAGTCCCAGCTACTCAGAATTGTGAGGCAGGAGAATGGCGTGAACCCGGGAGGCGGAGCTTGCAGTGAGCCGAGATCGCGCCACTGCACTCCAGCCTGGGCGACTAAGCGAGACTCCGTCTCCAAAAAAAAAAAAAAAAAAGAAGAGATATTTTTTAAAACCTAAGTTCATAATAATATAAAACGATGAAATTATTTTTTAAAAGTGAAAATACACAGAAAATGATTTCCACAAAGCACATTATAAAAGGAAAACAAAAAGTGTTTGCTTTCTCTATAAGTAGAGACAGAAATACACTCAGACCAACTGGTGGGAAATTCAAGAGCTGGGAAGTTGGCCTCATATCAAAGCAGCCCCCAATGATTCCACTTACCCAAACTTCAATCCTGCAAAAATTAACAGCAGCTCCTTTCATAATATGAAACACAATTTGAGGAACTCAGATACAGACTGAATGTATTACCTTCAATGTTACTCTTATCAAGTGCTCACCACATACTGACATTATCATATGTGCCTAAAATTCTACCAGCTCTAACTCCTTCATGGACATTTGATATGAAAAGTATTACACATTTTAAATTTCATTTATGTATAATATTTTAATTTTGTAATTGTTACTTACTAATATATATTTAAGGATAACAACAATCCTATAATTAACGTACTAAATTAAGTGAAGTCATTAAGTTTTTCTACGCATTCTGGGCCTACCTTTAATAGGCAGTTTAACATAGCCTACATGAATACCAAATATATTCTGACGAAAATCCTTAGAAAGAGATCTAGACAGATGGCATTTTTCAATATTTTATCATCTTAGGTTGACAACAAATCACCACACAAGTAAACTTCCTAATGCCTAAATGAAGATTTTATAACAACCGGAAGGTGCATAATGTTAGGCCACTTCCTCAAGAATAGCTGCAGTTTATTAAGCATTTACCATATATCAGGCAAAGTTTAAAATTTTAAATACATTATTCTTTCATCTTCAAAATAATTCACTAAAATTGGCATTATTACCTCAGTTTTACATATAAGACAACTGAAGCTCATTTTAAATAACTTGTTCAAAGCCACATTTCTAGTAAGCAGCCAAGCCAGGACTCAAACAGCAGCCACTCTGGCTCTGAAGCCTCAATGCTATTTCCATAATCCAGGGTTTCACAACCTTGGCATTATTAACATTTACTGCTGGATAATTCTTTGTTTTGGGGGGACTGTCCTGTACACTGAAGGATGTTGAAAACATCCCTGGACTCTACCCGATATATGCCAGTAGCACTCCTCCCATCAGGTTTGACAACCAAAAAAATGTTACTAGACATTGCCAAATGTCCCCTGGAGAGTAGAATCACTCCTGGTTGAGAACCACCATCATAATTCCATGCTGTGTCTACGTGCTGGCTAGCACATAGTCAAAATACATACTGCTTTCTGAGAAGAAAAATGTTATTTTTCATAAAATGGTTTTCAAGCAAAAGTTCAAATTAAAAGAAGCTGGAAGTTTAACTACAACTTTTGCTAAAGATTATATTTGGCCTGAATTGAGGCTATTCTGAGAGCATGCTGCTTATGCAGAAGAACACTTAACAAATGAGAAATTTTTTTTTTTTTTTTTTTTTTTTTACTAATTCAACAGTTTGTAATTTTGCAGAGAGGACAAAACAATGAAGCACAGGTATTCTCATGGGCAGCTGTGAGAGTGATAGACAGTCTGGAAGATGAAGATCAAAGGGGCTAGGCAGTAAACCAAAGGGACTTACGAGGACTGAACCCAAAAAGACAAAAAGCAGGCCAGGCATGGTGGCTCACGCCTATAATCTCAGTACTTTGAGAGGCTGAGGCTGGAGGCCTGCTTTAAGCTAGGAGATTGAGACCAACCTGGGCAACAGAACAAGATCCATCTCTACAAAAAATAAAATAAAATAAATTAGCTGGGCATGGTAGCATATGCCTGTAGTTCCAGTTGCTCGGGAAGACTGTTTGAGCCCAGGAGTTTGAGGCTGCACTGAGCTATGATCAAGCCATTGCACACCAGCCTGGGTGACAGAGCAAGACCAGGTCTCTCAAAAAATAAAAAGTAAATTTTTAAAATAAATAAAAACAAAAAGCAAAGCACATGTGGTGGGGCTGTCAAGAGCATCTCTGGAGTTGCAAATTCTAATATACGTAAGTTAACTGAGGTTTGAATACCCCTAAATGCCTCTGAGAGCAAAAAAGAAAACCATAGTAACGAAGCTAGAGAATACTATCATTCATTCAAAAGTGCATATCTCAATAAAACAAGTCACATACCAAAAAGATACACATTTTCTTGCAAATATATACTTGTGACATTTGTAAAAAAACCACAAAAGCTATTTCCCTATAGCTCTAAAATGTTTCCTTATTCTGGATGGAGGTTTACCTTCAAAATAATGAACTAATAAAGTCCACATCTGACGACAAGTTTAACTCTAATTCCCTCGGAACAGATAGTCCATACAAATATTAAAGGAATCAGAACCTTTTAAATTAATATTGTAGCAATAATGTTAACCTCTGCCTAATACCTACTTCATAATTACAGTAGCAGCCACCACTTATGAGCTCCCATAAGCCAAGCACTTTACAGGGCACTTTTCATGCAAAAGCTCAATTAATAATCCAAACAACTCTCTAAGATAGTAGCCTTCATCTTCCAGGAAAGGAAACAGACTTGGGTAAGTTAAACAACGTGAACATAAAGCTAGGACTTAATAGAGTGAGATTTTTTTACTTCTAAATTCATCTTTTCTCTCTTAACTAGTATTTCATCAAAAGTTAGCTTCAACTAAACTATAAATGGTAAAACAACTGCAGGAAAGTAAGATGTATGTGATTCTCTGCAAAAGACAGGAAACAAAACTATGGTAAAGCTTTGTTACCTGCAGCAAGGCACAGTGTCACTAGGAACCAGACTTGAGGTCAATATAACAACAAGAATTTTCAGCCCTCGACCAACATTCATCTCTCATATTAGAAGATTTCAAAGTCATTTCTGCAGATATTCTAGTGCTTTCAAATCTAGGATGCCCTTCTGAAGTGAGCTACAAGAAAACTACTAAGGCACAACCCCCTGGAAGCATTCATTCTTTTCTTTTCTAAGAGAATCTAATATGTGCTGGTGCAGTGCTGCCACCATGTGGAGCAGCCTCTGAAAAAGTGGAACAAAATCACTCCTCAAGAGCAGTAAAATAAGGACTCATATCCATCACTGGAATAAGAGGATTGATACTTCTTTTTTTTTTTTGTATCTTTCATTTTTTTTTCTTTTTTGAGATTTCTATAATGAAGCAGTGTTCAGATAACTCAGTCTTTATGAATTCAAACGTAAACACTTTGAGAAAATGAAGCAGTTCTGTGTGTGTGTGTATGTGTGTGCACATACACATTTAAATGACCTCAGGTGATCCACCCTCCTCAGCCTCCCAAACTGCTGGGATGACAGGCGTGAGCCACCACACCTGGCCTAAATTCTCTGGTATACATTCATCCATGAAGGTAGTAACCAGCAATGGAGTCTGGGACTCAGAACTAGGTTGGGATCCTAGCTACATTACTACTAGCTGCATGACTTTAGGAAGAGTTCTTCAGTCTGAGTAAACATTTCTTGACCTGTAACATGGAATAACCTCTGCTTTAAGGAGAGATGTGAGAACTAAGTGAACCATTGTAAGTAAAAGCATCTACCACTGTGCATGGCATAGAAGGCACTTAAATTTAAGTGTTCTAATGACAGTTGTAATACTCTAAGGTAATAAGTAGGGAATACAGTTGAGATGAAAAGTATAAATTCAAAATAAAAAGTAGGTATGTATCTATGTGTGTTGGCTACCTCTTAAGCCCAAGCTTTTCAGTTCTTCACTAAAACAAGAATGAAGAGCTCAAAAAATGATTTTAATATGAGTATGCGTAACAAGGCCAGGACAAGAGTAAGGCAAGTGAGGCACTCCAGGCACAAAACTAAGGAGGCACTCTGTTCTCAGGCTTGTGAGGTACAGAGTTTGCACCTGAGAATGAGTGTCTTCTTAAATTTTACACTCCAGGCACCTCTTTAGGCTAAGTCAAACATTATCAGAAAAGTTCTGCTACTGAGTTCTGACAAAACAGCAAAGATCTTCTATTCAGAGAGCAGTTGGTCCAATAATTTGCTATCTAATGCTGACACCCTGCTCTAGGAAAATCTATAAATAAAGAGACAACAAAATATGAGGTATTCCTGAAACTGTTTCTCAAAAATCTACCAAGTAGCTTTAAATTTTCTCTAAAAGTCTCCTCAAAAATATTTATGAAAATCTCCCCAAGTCACGTTTTGATTTGTTGTAGTAAAAACAGGTTAAAAATTAAGAACACTATACAGTTTACTATAATATTATGATATACTAAATTCAAATAGAGACCTATTCATGTGCTGCCTGCTAAAATTTTATATAGCTAGGGGATGGGGAAAGAAAATAAGTAAAACAAGATTGGCATGTATTGATGACCAGTGAATCTAGTGATGATCAATGAATTCATTTTATTTATTGTATTCATTTATTTGTCCTAATTTTGAATGTTTGAAGATTCCCACAATAAAAAACACAAATACATAAATAGCATACGTATGCCACCTGATCTTATGGACTAGATGAAAACTAGCTCTCCTTTGCAATGTAAACTTTGAATAAATCAGACAAACTAAGCTTGTTCCAGAATCATTTTATTCTTCTCGGTTTATCTGGATAAAGATCTCTAAATGTGCTACTTGAGTGTGTGTGTGCGCGCGCGCGCGTACACACACACACACACACACACAAATGACTACTGCTAAACATCCCTTAGGCCTTATACCTGACCATCTAACTGTATAGGTTCTGCATTAAAGAATTTACATTAGCATAGAGATGCTGCCTCAAACTGGAGTCGCCTGTAAGTTAGAACTCATTTTCCCTTTGAGCCATTCCATATTCTTAGCACCACTGAATATTTAATAAGTTTCCACGGGGTACATGATATTCTGCCCACCTGGTTGATGGTTGCAGCACAAACACTTTTCATCTCATCTGTCCTCAGGTAGAGAATTATAGACAGTTGCTCAGAATAACAGTGAATCAAAAGCAATGCCAAAAACACAAGTTGGTGCCAGCTAAACATTCTGTAAAGTAGATACTACTAACTTTAGACAATTTTTATTTTTCTATATTTTTGAGGCAGGGTCTGTCTTTGTCACTCAGGCTATAATGCAGTGGTGCAATCATAGCTCACTACAGCCTTAAACTCCTGGGCTCAAGGGATTCTCCCACCTCGGCCTCCCAAGTAGCTGGAATTACAGGCATGCACCACCACGTCCAACAAAATTTTTTTTTTTTTTTTTTGAGACAAGAGTCTCGCTCTGTCACCCAGGCTGGAATGCAGTGGCACGACCTCGGCTCACTGCAAGCTCCGCCTCCTGGGTTCACACCATTCTCCTGCCTCGGCCTCCCGAGTAGCTGGGACGATAGGCACCTGCCACCACGCACGGCTAATTTTTTGTATTTTTAGTAGAGACGGGGTTTCACTGTGTTAGCCAGGATGGTCCTGATTTCCTGACTTCGTGATCCACCCACCTCGGCCTCCCAAAGTGCTGGGATTACAGGCATGAGCCACTGCACCCGGCCCCACCGAATTTTTTAAAAAAATTTTTGTAGAGACAGGGTCTCACTTTGTTGCCCAGGCTGGTCTCAAACTCTTGGCTTCAAGTGATCCTTCTGCCTCAGCCTCCCAAAGTGCTAGGATTATAGGCATATGAGCCAACATGCCTAGCCAACTAATTTCTTTATGTAATTTTTAAAAAGGGGGCTGGGTGTGATGGCTCACGCCTATAATCCCTGCACTTTGGGAGGTCAAGGCAGGTGCATCACCTGAGTCAAGAGTTTGAGACCAGCCTGGCCAACATGGTGCAACGTCGTCTCTACTAAAAATACAAAAATTAGCCGGGCATGGTAGTGGGCGCCTGTAATCCCAGTTACTCGGGAGGCTGAGGCAGGAGGAGAATCGCTTGAACCCAGAAGGTAGAGGTTGCGGTGAGCCGAGATCATGCCACTGCACTCCAGACTGGGTGACAGAGTGACACTCCATCTCAAAAAAAAATAAAAAATAAAAATAAATAAAAGGTACCATATGGTGTTACTTAGGGGAAATAAAAGGCAGGGTTGTATCTTCTAGTACTGGTGGTGATGCTCTGTCAGAAGTCATGGTTAAAGCATCTGCACTTCCACACCCACACCGACGCCCACCCTTATGCCTAGGTTGAAAGATTTCTAATGGTAGTTAGTACCATAAAAACCTTAAAAAATTATGACTTGCTTCATCCTGTGGATTTAATACTAATCTTGAAGGATAATAAACAGAAGCCAAGGCTACCTGTAAAATAAAATGAACCAAACAAAATGTCAAAGCAGAGATGTGAACAGGTAATTTACAAATGAGAGACAGCATCTATGTCCAGCCAAATTCTAATTCTCCATTTAAAGTTCACTAAGAAAATATTCAGGCCAAGCACAGTAATTCACTGAGGAAGGCCAAGGTGGGAGGATTGCTTGAGGCCAGGAATTCATGACCAACCTGGGCAACATAGCAAGACCCCATCTCCATAAAAAATAAGGCCGGGTGCGGTGGCTCACACATGTAATCCCAGCACTTTGGGAGGCCATGTCAGGTGGATCACGAGGTCAGGAGATCAAGACCATCCTGGCTAACATGGTGAAACCCCATCTCTACTAAAAAATACAAACAATTAGCCAGGCGTGGTGGCAGGCGCCTGTAGTCCCAGCTACTCAAAAGGCTGAGGCAGGACAATGGCATGAACCTGGAAGGCGGAGTTTGCAGTGAGCTGAGATCACGCCACTGCACTCCAGCCTGGGCGACAAGGCAAGACTCTGTCTCAAAAAAAAAAAAAAAAAAAAAATTAGCTGGATGTGGTGGCATGTTCCTGCAGTCCTAGCTGCTCAGGAGGCTGAGGTAGAAGGAGTGCTTGAACCCAGGAGTTCAAAGTTACAGTGAGCTATGACTGCACCACTGCACTCCAGCTTGGCCACAGAGCAAGATCCTATCTGTAAAAAATAAATAAATAGATAGATAAATAATTTTTAAAAGGGAATATTCAAAGGTTATCCACTGATTAACTCTTAGTGTTATGCACCTTTCAGTAAACATTGCATTAGACCAAAAAGGTAGCACTTTAAAGAAAGTGGCTATTTTCCTCCATCTTCCTGGCAACAATATTTAATGACCCATCCAACATATTCAATTAGTACCCAATTCAAATGAGCTTTAGTTATTACTGGAGTCAAACATATCACTTGGGACTTGACCTTCTTCATTATATAAGCAAAGTTTAAAATGTCAATAAGGAAAAGGTCCCAAAACTTAAAGCTGTTAAGCTATGTTCTGGCTGCTAAACATTTACAACATAACCAAGCTGGCTAAAAATAATCTTGCCCTAGAAATTCCCCTATAGAGAAATGCATGATAATAATTAGGTAATAAAGATCATTTTCATTCAGTTTCTAGTCCCACACCACCAGAAAATACCACAAATATTGATCTGAAGAAAATAATCTTAAATATATATAAATTTACGGCCAAACCTCCTGAAGAAAATGATGAAAGTTTTCATCATGGGCAGTATGGGCAAATATGAGCATAAGTACAATACAAAGATTTGCTTTAAGATCCCTGCCTTTTAGTACTTGGTTCTCACCTCAAAAACACCTAGGATATGAAATATACAATCTGTGAGACACACAAAGTCATGTTTCCCATAGCTACCCCATAACCCAGTATTCCAAAGACAAGGTTCATATTAAACACGCTTTAACAAGGGACTCATTTTAAATACTGCTCTCTTTATAAAAGCAGAAGCTTATTACCATTGGATTTGAATCTGCTATGAGATCCCGTAGAGAATCCAGAAATCCCTGATCTTCCACCATTTGGGCATTGATATCATGGAGTTTTGCCACGCAGACTGCTGCTGTTTTCCGAACATAGGGATCCTCATCCTTCAAGCACTTGCGGAGCGGCTCACAGAGATATTCTGTAATTTTGTCTACCCGGATGCACCCCATGGTTCTGACTGCCAAGGCTCGAATCAAAGGATTAGGATCTTCACAGTCCTGCAGAAAACAATCACCGACAACTGTAGGTATACATGGTGGCTAAAAGTAAACAGTCCAGTTTATGTAAGCTGCAAAAGAATTACCTCATTAATTTAAGCTTCCAGATACATTCTACATGAGCTCCAATCTTCCATGCTATTCCTTTCCTAAGTACAAATCTTAGCTGCCCTATTTAAGAGTTTAGGTGAAGAAGTCATTTAACTGTTTTAAATACAAAATGAGAAACAGCTCAGCAGGATTCACTCCAGTGCCAGGCAGAGGTTTAGGGAGTTCGTACCATCCCACAGCCATTAGGATCTACCCTAAAAACAGGAAAAGCTTTTGGGCTTGTATTCCGGCACAGGAAAAAAAAAAAAGAGGAACTGTAAAGACCGTGCCCTACTCCACAGTGAGTTCCTAAACATCAAATAGAAAAGAGAGCTAGATTTCTGTGGCCTGCAGCCAAGAAAACAAAGGGGAGCACAGGAGCCGGTCTGGGCTTGAAATAAGTACCTGGAGTTAAGCAGCAGAGAAGGCCCTCTGAGCTCTTGGCTAACATACATTCTCTTTTACTAGCAAGTGCTTCCAAATATAGTAAATAGAATATGGAGAAAGAACACTCTTTTAAACTGCCTTACACTAAAAAATGTCTTTAAGCCCATGTAAATCTATGCACAACTCTAACTTCCAAAATATAAACTAAATTCTTCCCAATGATATATTCCCTCTATGAACCACCAGTCATGGAGAACAAACTGTTACGTTCTGACTCTATAATGTAGCTAAACACAGGAAAAGAACAAAAAGTTCATGAGAAAGAAGAAAGCATATTGCTTATTTTTCAAAACATTTTAAATAGAAGCTAATTTTAGAAATGCTGTCTGTTTTTTTTAATGTACACTAAGTTCCAAACAGAGAAAAAACAACTATTAAAAAAATATTAGGCTGGACATGGTGGCTCATGCCTGTAATCCCAGCACTTTGAGAGGCCAAGGCGGGTGGATCACCTGAGGTCAGGAGTTCGAGACCTGCCTGGCCAATATGGTGAAACCCCATCTCTACTAAAAATACAAAATTAGCCAGGTGTGGTGGTGCATGCCTGTAATCCCAGCTACTCAGGAGGATGAGGCAGGAGAATCACTTGAGCCCGGGAGGCGGAGGTTGTGGTGAGCTGAGATTGCGCCATTGCACTCCAGCCCGGGCAACAAGAGTGAAATTCTGTCACCAAAAAAAAAAAAAAAAAAAAATTAATGGGAATGATCCCATTATTATTTTCTTTAAATCTATGATAGGAAAGATTTGACTGGATATTCAATAATAAGAAAATATTTTGTCCATTTTTAAAGACATGATGATATTGTGGTTATGTTTAAATAAAAGATCTTATCTTGACAAATATAAAGACAAAACTATTTAATATACGATGTTCAGGATTTCTTTAAAATTATCCAGCAGGAGAGGGGGTTGGAGGTCAGAAAATACGTATGAGGATTACAAACAAGAGTGGTTATGTGTCGGTAACTGTTAAAACTGCAAGACGGATATTTAGGAATTTATTATACTAGTCCTTTTTCTTGAATATGTTTAAAATTTTCCATTAAAAAAAATTAATCACGCCGGGAGTGGTGGCTTGTGTCCGTAACCCCAGCACTTTGTGAGGCTGAGGTGGGTGGATCACTTGAAGTTAGGAGCACGAGATCAGCCTGACCAACATGGTGAAACCCTGTCTCTACTAAAAATACAAAAATAAGCTGGGCATGGTGACGGTCACCTGTAATCCCAGCTACTTGGGAGACTGAGGCAGGAGAATTACTTGAACCTGGGAGGCAGAGGTTGCAGTGAGCCAAGATCGTGCCACTGCACTCCAGCCTCGGTGACAGAGTGAGACTCTGTATAAAAAAAAAAAAAAAAATTAATCAAATGATGTAAGACGTATTAAATGAAATGAAAGTAGAAACTCCGGCAGTCTCCACTACTGCTGACTCATAAGCATAATTTCTACGAAGATAAAATAGGTAAAGCCCCCAATTACTGATAGTACAATGATATGCCCACCTTTGTCAGCCTCAGAAGGTAAAACAGTGGGGTTTCACCAGGTTTTCTTTTACGCATCTGGCAAGGATGCACCAAGCCCCACTAACAGAAAGCTCAGCACATGGTTTGAATTTCCCTGGATGACACACACTGGTATACAGAACGCTTAAAACATGAACATTCCTAGTCATTGCCAACACTTCCCTACACTCCTTCCTTGTGAACAGAGGTTACTTATTTGCAATTCAAACTCTGTTATTGAGGCCTTGGGAAAAGTTACCTTCACAAAGCTGTTTACAGCCATGATGGCCATGTCTGGCTGACTCTTGGCGTAGTTCATCAAGTAGAGATACACAAGCTTCTTCAGTTCCAGATTGTCAGTCTGCATACAGTTCACTACGTCTGGAAAGAGAGAACTGAGAAGAGAGGGTAAAAGAGAAAAGGAAAGTAAGCAGGTGTTGGTGCCAAGCTGTTGGACAGAACATGAATAGCCTTAACTAACAGTGATTTGATGCAAGAACAAATGTCCCCACAGTGGTAACTGTCACAGAAATGAATTACTAAAGAAACTGGCTGGGCACGGTGGCTCACGCCTATAATCCCAGCACTCTGGGAGGCCAAGGCAGGCGGATCACCTGAGGTCGGGAGTTTGAGACTAGCCTGACCAACATGGTGAAACCCCGTCTCTACTAAAAATACAAAAAATTAGCCAGGCATGGTGGTGCATGTCTGTAATCCCAGCTACTCAGGAGGCTGAGACAGGAGAATTGCTTGAACCTGGGAGGTAGAGTTTGTGGTGAGCTGAGATCACGCCATTGCACTCCAGCCTGGGCAACAAGAGCGAGACTCCTGCGTCTTAAAAAAAAGGAAAAAAAAAAAAAGAAAAGAAAAGAGAAAAGAAAAGAAAAGAAAAGAAACTGTAGGCCAGACATGGTGGCTCAGGTATGCAATCCCAGAACTTTGGGAGGCTGGGGTGTAAGGAACACTTGAGACCAGGTGTTCAAGGCCAGCCTGGACAACATGGCGAGATCCTCTCTACAAAAATTTGTTTTAAAAAGCTAGGTGTGGTGGTGCACACCTGTAGTCTTAGCTACTCAGGAGGCTGAAGCAGGAGGTCGAGACTGCAGTGAGCCATGATCACGTCACTGCACTCTAGCCTGGATGACAGAGTGAGACCTTGTCCCCATCCAAAAAAAACAAGAAAAAAATTGTAGTGCTGTTCTCAACAAGGTCTCTATAGTTTTAGAAAAAGCTTTTTATTATGAAAAGTGTTAATCCCAGTGCTGGGATTACATGCATAAGCCACTGTGCCCAGCTTCATCTATAATATTTTAATGTGTATCTTAAGAATCCTTTTTTTTCTTTTTGAGACAGAGTCTCACTCTGTCGCCCAGGCTGGAGTTCAGTGGCACCATCTTTGCTTCCTGCAACCACTGCCTCCCCAGTTCAAGCAATTCTAATGTGTCAGCCTCCTAAGTAGCTGAGATTACAGGCGTGCGCCACCACTCCCGGCTAATTTTTATATTTTTAGTAGAGATGGGGTTTCACCATGTTAGCCAGGCTAGTCCCGAACTCCTGACCTCAGGTGATCCACCCGCCTTGGCCTCCCAAAGTGCTGGGATTACAGATGTGAGCCACCACGCACAGGCAAGTGTCTTTTTTTTTTTTTCCACTACCTTTAAAACATCCAAAAAAACACACAAAAACAAAAACAAAAAAGCCAGGCCCAGTGGCTCACATCTGTAATCCAAGCACTTTGGGAGGCCGTGGTGGGAGGACTGCTTGAGCCTAGGAGTGTGAGACCAGCCTGGGCAACATAGTGAGACCTCGTCTCTATAAATAATTTTAAAAATTAGCCAGGCATGGTGGTGTGCGCCTGTGGTCCCAGCTACTCAGGAAGCTGAGGTGGGAGGATCACTTGAGCCTGGGATGCGGTGGCTGCAGTGAGCCACGAACATGCCACTGCACACCAGCCTGAGGAACAGAGAGAGACCCCATCTCAAAAATAAAAATAAAAAATGAAATAAAAAATAACAATAATTATTTTAAAATATTTATTTTATGTAAAAAAAGGTAACATGGTTTCTCTCATTGGGTGGGTGCCTTAGATAATCCATTCGTGGAAGATCACTTAGTCCAACTTAATGAAATCTATATCCTTCACGTATGATGGAAACACTGGTGGCATGTAACGAGGCTGAATTTCCAGATCATACTGTGCCCAGTTTCAGCAGACACAATAGCAAGAACCCTGGCTGACTTTTCGCGGGTGGCTCCAGTAGAGCTGCTGGTGAATCATCTTGCTTTCAGGAGTGCGACAGGGCAAAAGGAACAATAATTCTTCATATCCATCTACTACAGCTTAAAAGCACTTCAGTTACGCTTTTTAAAGTTCATATTCTTCCATTCTTGACCAGTGGGAACTGAGCTCCTGAATCCTTGTGATATGACCTGGTATTTTCCATACTTTCCTTTATGACAAGATGCTCCATCCAGGCTCATTTTGTACATTTCTAATTCCAGACCTAGAATCAGTCATCCTCCAAGATGTCCTGATTCCCTTTTAGTGAAAATTTTTTTTAACATTACATATTCAGACAAATGAAAATTTGAGAGTAATCAAATATAAAAGGAGTTTATACCTTTCCTAAGTTCTAGTTATTTCATGATTTACCATTCTCCTATAAGCCACAGGAAATAAATTTAAAGGAGCACCATTAGCTTGGAAGGGTTGAGCTTGTCAGATTCTAAAGTGTAAGCTGTATCTTTACAATATAGGATAACTGTAACTTTATGGGAAGTTAGCAATTAATCTTCCCCACAATGCTTTATCAAAGTATCTTATACATTTTTAATACTGCTAAACATCTTGCTACTAGCAAAGAAGAAAGAAAAAACAAATGTAGGTATATTTCCACAAGGAAAATAAGGGGAAAAAAGGGAATGAAATAGCTGGTCACAGGATATACACAATGGTCCTATATACACAAAAGGGTACAGAAGTAGAAATTATTCACAGAAAGGAAGCTGGACTCAGGTCAAAGAATCCACCATATCTCCAGTGAACCAGTAACTTCTGTCCTAGAAAGCAAACTATGTGTTTCACTTGTATGCATGGTACCTACGGTAGTTTCATGCACCTGTAGATATTTAGTAAATACTCTCCAAAAATGTGTTTTCTATTTCCTAGACTAGCTCATGCACAAAACAACGATAACCAGTAAATGTTAAACATTAACCAATAATAAATTCAAGATCCTAAATAGTTTAATTCTAGCAATCTACACGAGGTCAAGAAGACTTAATAGCCAAAGATCAAGCAAGAAGTAAAAAGTGTTAAGTGCCAACCTATAAACTAGAAACCTGAACTTTCCAATATGGTGGCCACTAGTCACATGTGACTACTAAACACAATGTGGCGAGTGTGAACTGAGATGTGATGTAAATGTGAAACACACACTGGATTTTGAAGACTTAGCATGAAAAATATAATGTAAAATATCTCATTAATAATTTTTATGTTGATTACATGCTGAAAGGATATTTTAGATATACTGGGTCAAATAAAATGTATTACTAAAATTAATTCACCTGTTTCTTTTCATTTTTTCAAAATGGCTATTAGAAAATTTAAAATTACATATGTGGTTCACACTGTATTTCCACTGGACAGTGCTGCACTTGAGGTTACTTGCAGGAAAGGCTGAAATATCACAATCTACAAATAGCTAATCTCCATTTTATTTCTTTGCACTATCTTTCTAAGTACAGCTCATATTTCATCTCCAAGAAGGGTTCTTCAACTATTCCTGTTAACCTGTATCTCTCTGTGGTAGAACTCGTATTGCCTTTAAAATATACACTTTAGTGCCTAATTACATAAGTATATTTTATTTTGCCCTAATTTTTCAAGTTTTGGGTTTCATCAACTAGACAGTAAAAGTCATGAAGGCAAACAGACATCCACTAGCCTTTTGTTTGAATAATGATAAGTGGTATAGTGCTAAGTACATAATAAAGTATCAGCAATAACAAGCATATAAAAAAAATTCAAGAGTTTTAACTTTTCTGCAGGATACAGAAATAAGCTTGGCAAAACCACAACAGCCCCTGTAGAGTTATGACAATTTTTCGGGAGTTTGAGACCAGCCTGACCAACATGCGGAAACCCCATCTCTACTAAAAATAGAAAATTAGCCGGGCGTGGTGGCGCATGCCTGTAATCCCAGCTACTCGGGAGACAGAGGCAGGATAATCACTTGAACCCGGGAGTCGGGGTTGCAGTGAGCCAAGATCACGCCATTGCGCTGCAGCCTGGGCAACAAGAGCAAAACTCTGTCTCAAAAAAAAAAAAAAAAGAGTTATGACAATTTTTACCAATTCGTTTGTACTGATGTTTTCAATCCAGATTTATTCTTTGGCAAAAACAGCCCTTCAGTGACTAAACAGATCACAGATAGGCAACTACTGCCTGTGGGTTAAATCTAGCCCAATGCTGGATTTTTGTACAATCCATGAGCTAAAAGTGGTTTTTATAGATGAACTAAGTGTTCATCTATATGAATCTTGGCCGGGCATGGTGGCTCATGCCTGTAATCCCAACACTTCGGGGGGCCAAGGCAGGCGGATCACTTGGCGTCAGCCAGGAGTGATGGCAGGCGCATATACAGTACCAGCTACTCAGGAGGCTGAGGCAGGAGAATCCCTTGAACCCGGGAGGCAGAGGCTGCAGTGGGCCGAGATTGCGCCACTGCACTCCAGCCTGAGCGATGGAGCAAGACTCCATCTCAAAACAATAAATAAATAAAACAAATCTGATGATGAAAAATACTATGAATCCTAATTACGCAAAATGTTATCATCCCCCAAAAAGAATCCCACTTAATAGTACACCTGTGGTACAAAACATACTTAACTATTATTTTATTTTGAATATCCTCAATAAAAAATTTGTGGAAATTTGTCTTCTCTCTTGTTATGTAAGTACCTACCTAACAAACTCAATTTTGCCTCTTTGCCTGCTAAGCAAAGAGTACTTACTATGCCAGCCTGATGTACTTACTATTTTGTCCTTTACAAAAAAGTTTGCCAACTCCTTAGATAGATGGTCACAGGACAGCAATTTAAAAACCAAATGTGCTTTATGTGCTAACAAACAAAAGAAAAATAACAAAAATTCACCTCAGAAGAGCAGCACCTGGAGCAAGAGAAGATAGAGAGTCATTTCCTACGCTGCCATTTCTATCTGGGCTCCCTGTCTGGTTAGGGAAGCAGCCCTCACCTTTTTGGTCTCGGGATCCCTTCATACTCTTAAAAATTACTGACATCCCAAAGAGTTTTTGTTCATGTGGGTTATATACCTATTGATATTTTACCATGTCAGGAATTAAAACTGAGAAATTTTTAAAAAGTTAATCCATTAAAATAAGAATAAATCCATTTCATAACATTTTAAAGGTAAAATGGACTGTTTTTAAATTAATGAGATGGTGACGCTGCTTTTTTATTTTTTTGCAACTCTCTTTAATATCTACTTGAAATAAAAACAGCTAGATTCTCATAAGTTCCTGCATTCAACCTTTTGTAGAATGTTGTTTTGAAATATAAGAAGAAAATCCAGCTTCATACATGTATATAACTCGGAAAAGGAAATAATATTTTAATAGCTTTTTCATATAACTACATATTCCATATTTTCTTTTTTTTTTTTGTTATAACTAGAAATTCTTGATGTTACACTAAAACTAGACAGCCCGGGAACAGTGGCTCATGCCTGTAATCCCAGCAGTTTTGTGAGGCCAAGGCAGGTAGATCATTTGAGGTCAGGAGTTCGAGACCAGCCTGGCCAACATGGTGAAACCCCGTCTCTACTAAAAATACAAAAATTAGCCAGGTGGTAGTGGTGCACGCCTGTAATCCCAGCTACTTGGGAGGCTGAGGCAGGAGAACCGCTTGAGCCTGGGAGGCGGAGGTTGCAGTGAGCCAAGATAACGTCACTACACTCCAGTATGGGTGACAGAGTAAGACCCTGTCTCAAAAAAAATAATGATAAATAAATAAAACTAGACAAATGGTTGTTTTCCTCTTTCTGAGTCCACACACTGTAGTTTCTTAAAAGTTAGTTGCAATATAGAATCTGAAGCCATATCGATAAACTTTTTGTACTTGATTGTATTAAAATCCATTAATTTACATTCTATTTTGTTTTTTTGTTTTTTGTTTTTTGAGACAGAGTCTTACTCTGTTGCCTAGGCTGGAGTGCAGTGGCGCAATCCTGGCTCACCGCAACCTCCGCCTCCTGAGTTCAAGCAATTCTACTGCCTCAGCCTCTAGAGTAGCTGGGATTACAGGCACATGCCACCATGCCCGGCTAATTTTTTTGTATTTTTTTTTAGTAGAGACAGAATTTCACCATGTTGGCTAGCCTAGTCTCGAACTCCTGCCCTCAAGTGATCCGCCTGCCTCGGCCTCCCAAAATACTGGGATCACAACCGTGAGCCACCACGCCTGGCCTCCACATTTTAGTTCGAATAGATCTTTTATCCATGCATAATTTTGTGATATACATATGCTCTGGTCATTTGGAAAAATATTGGTTCACTGAGCTATGCTGACACATTTCATTATAAAACAGCAAATAATCACAATCATTAATTTCACCACCAATCTCCTCAGAAAAGTCTTTAAGCATTAGGAAGCTGTCAAGCTTATGATGGGAGATACAGGTTTTCCAAAATTCTAATTTTTTACTTTAAAACCTGAAACGTATCTATTGTCAATTTTTTTCCCTTGAAGTGACAGGTTCACTTTGTTCATTTTTGAATAAAATATCTCCCAAATACCAAAGTCTGATTAAATATAGTTTGCCTGTCAATCATTCTTTCACATAAAAATGGTGTTTGCAGTTCAAACAACTGCACAAGGGTTTTTTCTCAAGTCGACCATTGCACTGCTATGCAGCAGAAGAGATTTATGGGTAATCCCTATTTCATCAAACACAATATTTAAAAGGTTCAAGTTTTAATAAAACAAATTTTTACGGCTCATGAAGGACATTCCTAAGTGAAACTGCTCTTTTTTAGCGCATGGTGTTAAGGAATACAATGACTACCATTATGGTTGGCACCACTGCCTTCATTCATGCTGAGGCACCAGCAGTTTTACCCACCACTGCTTTGCACCATCACTGTAAACATCCAAATAGTGAAAAAGGCAAGTAACATCTAAGTATTATTATGAAAACAGCTTTGACCTCACGGACCCCCCGAAAGGGTCTTAGGATAATCCTTAGGGGCCTGCATATAGTCCTTACTTATTTCCAAACGGTCTTAATTACAGAAATAAAAAATAAGACTACATGGATTTGGTTAACATTGATTTTCATCTTGAATTCAGCAATTGAATGTACAGTTGTAAAGTTGAGGGCAGTGGCTTGAGCCAATTAAAGATCATGTGAACTTATGCTTCTCAGTGTATTTTTATCATCTTCTAAAACGACCTCAGCAAAAAGATTTGTAACTGTGCCAGCTCTCAGGAGGTGTTATGCTAGATCTGAATGCAATGAAATCAAACTCGTTTCACTGTTCTAACACAAACACACACCCCAAAACAAACAAACAAACAAAAAGTAGAGTATTAATACAAAGGCAACTGCACTTCCTAATGATGTTTTTAGTGGGACAAACCCATTCTTAGAGGTTCTATGATTATAATAGTTTTAAAGGAAAAGCAGTAAAGGCCATAAGATGGGGTATGGACCTCTGAAGTGATCAATGGCAAGGGTGATTACTCTTACCTAACATCCTTCCCCACGGTCATAGCAGCAATCACTTTCTTCACAGCCTCCTTTCTCTTTTCTTTCTTTTCATTGTTGAGTTCAGCTTTTAGTTCAAATATTTCTCCTGCAAGAGATGAGAGCAAACTGGTGAGGTTCCAGGACAACAGATTTAGAGCAGAATACTACACTATGTAATAACCAATACCAGGATAGCAGGGCAGCAACTAAAATAAGATTTTAAAATTATAGAATATATAAAATTCAAAGCCCTAGAATATTACCTGACTCACTGATAAGGAAGCCATCAGTAAGTTTTAAAAATCTTTTAAATTATGGCCAGAGAGGAAGGTGCAATCCAGATCTTCAAGAACCACAAGAGTGGGAAAAACCAAATCTCATTATATCTAGCTACAGTGGGGAGAGAACAGTATATGAAGGATGATCTTCCATCAGAATGTTAAAGTCTGGAGGAGAACATAAATGTAGGTAGGGAGCAGGCGCGTATTATCTCATTTACCCACGCTCGGCTTTACAGATTAAGAAATGAGGCTCAAAGTTCACAGAGTGAGTGACAAAGTTGGGCTTAGCACTGTGTCTCCTGACTCTTGAATTCAAAGGTTCTCAGCCCTGGCCACACACTAATATTACCTGAGAAATACTAAATATAGCAAAGTACAGGCTCCACTCTGGGTCAAATAAATCATAATGTCAAAGAGAACTCATATTTATACCTTTAAGAGCTCCACCAAGTGACTCTAACGCACACCCAATGTTGAGAATAACTACTTTAATCAGTACTTTAATAAATCAGTGGGCTTTAAGGCCCTTCCTATTCAATCAAACAAGAATAATCTTGAAACCAAGAATGGTACACAATGGAGTCATTTCCAAAGGTACAATCTTGAATGACTGCTTAGGCTCCGCACTGTAAACTGTCAGGGACCGTAACCACTATTTTAAGGCCTGGTCTCCAGGCTCACCTATCTGCAAGAAGCCGGAACCAAAATAAAAAAGAAAGTAACAACCCTAATATTGTTTAAAAGAAACGGAAAAAAAAAAAAACACTAAGTCCATGAAAAAGAGGTTGACTACTCCCACCTCAACTTTCCATCTACATCCTCCAGCTCATCTACCATACTGCCTCAAAAGACTTTCCTCCACCTTCAAGACTGTTCCTGTCGTTCCTTTCAACCAGATCTCATTTACCAGCATAGAAACAGTGGGGACAGTCTCCGCTTCCGGAGGTCGGTACTGCTGCCTCAGTGGCCCCGGAGCGGGGGCGCCCAGGGGTCCTTTGCCCCCAGCCACGGCCCCCACAACGGGGCTTCGCCGCCACCTGTATCCGAGCTGGACCGTGCAGGCGCCAGGCTCCTCTCCGAAAGGCGCACGAGACAGCTTTCTTCTCCTGGTTCCACAATGGCCTCCTGGCATCGGGCATCGGGGTTATCTCCTTCATGCAGAGTGACATGGATCACGAAGCAGCATATGGCTTCTTCCGGCTGGGTGGCCTGTGTGCGGTGTGGGGCAGCGCCTGCGGGGCCTGGCAGCGCTGCGGGGGCCCATGCAGCTGACCCTAGGGGGCGCAGCTGCGGGCGCTGTACTCGCCACCAGCCCGCTCTGGGTGTGCGCCGCCGTGGGCTTCTACACCGGGCAGCTGGAGCTGGACGTGAAGCTGGTGCTCGAGGGCGACGGGGCGGCCTCCGCGGAAGGCCCTGATGAGGCAGGCTGGCCGCCACCCGAGTGAGCGACATGGCCGCCGGGCCTGGCAGGCGCTGGATGACGGCGCCCGAGGACTGGGACATTAAAACCTGACCTCCCCTCCTCCAAAAAAAAAAAAAAAAAAAAAAGAAAGAAAGAAATAGTGGGGACAGAACACTACGTGATTTGCCTGAAACCCTTATGTGGAAAGGATGAAATTAGTAAGACACAGAAGTAGAGCACTTTTTCGTTTCAATATCCATGGCCAATAAGGCAAAAAAAATTGTTCCAAAATTTCTATTTAATCAACAGCTACAAAAGTAGCATAGCAAGAAAAGCTGGGCCCTTTAAAGAGTCATTCTTCATAGGACTCTTCACCATGTCCCATCCTGCCAAATCCAGCTCTTAGAGTTCCTCTCATTCACTTCCGGGAACATTGAAGGACAAACGGCGGGGTTTCAGAAAGTCTGAATTGTGAACAGCAGCAGGTGTTATAGAATCAAAGCAGGATGTAACAGAAATTATTCCAATTCCAAAAGCATAAATTTAAAGAATATGTTTCAGTGGCAGTTCTGGTGGGTGTTGCAGGAAGTACAGGGAACACAATCTATCAATTTTTTTTAAGTATGATGTTTATTAGCAGTGATTCAATCTGCAGTCTCAAACTTTTACAAATGCCTGAATTAAAAAAAGGTCACCAGGACACTTTTCAAGAGTAGGTTTGAAGAATTAGGAGAGTTTTAAAATTATAACTATTTAATTGTAATTATATCCCTTTATATAATTATAGACATTTTGTTCATCAAAGCACACAAAATGCTAACAGAAGAAGAAATAAACATATTTCCAAAAGAAAATCAGAAAAAGCTGAGACTGAATGACAAGTGGCTAATGGCTTTTGTGAGGTGTAAGTAATAAAAATAAGGAGGAAAAAGTTGGGCAGGACCAAAGAGGGGTACTAAAAGAGGCAAAGTCATATATTCTACAACTTTATTAAATTCCTATCTTTTCTCCCTCCTCCTCCCCCCAATCAAATCTACCAAGCACTGTTAGCAGCTAGCAGTAGTTCTCAATCATGGCTGCACATTAAAATAATCTGGGGAGCTTTCTTTTTAATTTTTTTCTTTTGAGACAGGGTCTCTCTCTGTTGCCTAGGCTGGGGTACAGCGGCACAATCACGGCTCACTGCAGCCTCAACCTCCTGCGCTCAAGTGATCCTCCCACCTCAGCCTCCCAAATAGCTGGGACTACAGGTGTGCACCACCATACAGGGCTAATTTTTTTATTTTTTTTCATAGAGATAGGGTCTTACCATGTTGCCCAGGCTGGTCTCAAACTCCTGCACTCAAACAATCCTCCTGTCTCAGCCTCCCAACGTGCTGGGATTACAGGCATGAGCCACCATGCCTGGCCACCTGGAGAACCTTTAAAATCCTCACACCCAGACCATATCCAGGACAACTGAAATCAGGCTGAGGTTGAGACCCAGGCATCAGTATTATTTCAAAGTTCCCTGGCTGAACAATTCTAATGTGTTGCCAAGATTGAAAGCTACAGACAACAAACTGACATAATTAAGCAACTCACTGCAACAAGAGAAAAAGAAGAATGGTAGTTGGCGTCATGTCTGGAATACTTTGGTAAATGTAAGGACTCCTGAACACAAAAGCACAGAATTCTGATCCTAAGCAACAAATAAAGCAAGCTAAGCCACAGGTACAATAAGCTGAGATGGGCTAAAATGTTTGTCTTTGATGGGAAAACCCTCCACATTTCTAGAAATGATCTATTTTATTTAGGAACAATTTTGCAAAAGATGAAGGGTTGGACTTTCCCCAGAAGAATCCTTTGTTCCTAGACCCAAACTCATATGTAAAAACAAGCATTATATTACTGATAACAAAGATGATGAGACTAATAAGTGCAAAGTCCCTCAAGTAATTCCGTCTATGACCTAAAAACCATAGATGGCTCTAGAGATTCCGTTTTAAATACACATCTAGACGAAGAACATGGTAGATGTATATGGACGGATATGAAAATAACCCATTTCTATTCATTGTTTTGCAAGATTGCTTTTTCATTAAAGATAAAAAAATTTTAAATCATATGTATTAATATATGCACTCATATGCAGAGAAAAAGACTTGAGGAGATACACCAAGTTCCCTTGGGAATAGGAACAGGAAGGGAGAACTTTCATTTTTACCTTTTACATACATATCTGTATTGCTTTAATTGTATTCTGTTATAAAATGTTTATTTCCAAGTAAAAATTATTTAATAAAAGGGAAAAAGTACGCTGCTTTTGTCCTCACACTTAACCAATCTCCAATGGATCATCTCAAACAGCAAAGAGGAGTCTCTTTCACTAAACAGAACCTTCAAGTCATAATAATGTGCATCACAGCCCTCTCATAAAACCTACTCTTTAATAACTTGCTTGAATACATTCATCTATAGAAGTAGTAGATGTCCAGTGAGATTGTCAACTACATGTATGTCTGAAGGAAGAGGTCAGCAACATTCTGCTTGGGGCAATCTTACACTACAACTTTTGAAAATTTCCAAAGATTTGATTGTATTCTCATACTTACCTTTTTTATTGGTTGTGAAATACTTGGAGTCAGTCATGACTTTGGATCTTTAATGTGCACCTATAACAAGAGAAAAGAATTCCTTCATTCAGGTTATAGATATCCAACAAGGCATCCAATTAATTTTAAGAACATCCAATTAATTTTAGGAACACTTATATTTAAGAATTTCTAAAAATGAGTATCATCTTCCTTTATCACCACTGTTGATGGTTCAAGAAAAACTAAGAATGTAACTCCTCAAGCTAATGGGGCAAAAATCTAAAGGCCAAATGCAACTGGGTAAAAGTATGAACCTATTATGGCTTTGTGATTTTATCCACAGTAACTCCTCAAAGCTTTCAAGAGCTAAAGCTGGACCTTTTTATAAATATATCTGCAATTACTTTCCATTCAGGAAAATCTGGTAACTTCCTTGCCTCAAGCTGGAATCACTCCACAACATATATTCTGAAGCAGTGTAAGGTCAAAAGAAAAAACAATTTTGCTGATCTATGACGTGAAACTTTCAATAAAAAGAATCTCTTTCAGAAAAAAAAAATTCAAAATTAGTAGGACAATATTCTTTCACAACAAACATCTAGAGAGGCAACCATGACTTATGCATGGAATTTTTTTTTAATTTTTAGTTTTGTGGGTATGTAGTAGGTGCGTATAGGTACATGAGATATTTTGATAACAGGCAGACAATGCATAATAATTACATTAGGGTAAATGGGATATCCATCACCTCAAGCATTTATCCTTTCTTTGTATTATAAACAATTCAATTACATTCTTTTAGTTATTTTTAAATGTACAGTAAATTATTGTTGACTGTAGTCACCCTTTTGTGCTATCAAATACTAGATCTTATTCATTGTATCTAACTATATTTTTGGATTTAAAAAAAAATGTGGCTTTCTTACTTCCAACAATCCAGATTTAGCCCAAGAGTATTCCCAAATAATGCCAGTTTATAGTTAAAAACAAGGCAAAAGACTGAGACATCTGTTCAGACACGAGAATCAAACTGGTGTTGAAACAAAAGAACGTGGATCTCAACCTCAACCTTAACTCTTCCATCCCAATTTCCAGAAGAAGTAATCCAGATGACAAATGGCTCTACTAACAAAAACGGCACAGTCTGGTCACATTTTTACTAAATAATAAGACTACTTTTTCTGATTTGAGAAACTATAAGACTTTGTCCAATGTACCAGACTTCTTTAAATATATTAAAATTTTGGGGCCAGGCACAGTAGCTCACGCCTGTAATCCCAGCACTTTGGGGGGCTGCCGGGTGGATCACTTGAGGTCAGGAGTTCAAGAGCAGCCTCGCCAACATGGTGAAATCCTGTCTCTGCTAAAAATACAAAATTTAGCTGGGCGTGGTGGCACGTGCCTTTAATCCCAGCTACTTGGGAGGCTGAGGCAGGAGAATCGCTTGGACCTGGGAGGCGGAGGTTGCAATAAGCCGAGATCACGCCACTGCACTCCAGCCTGGGCAACAGAGCAAAAGTCCATCTCAAATAAATAAATAAATAAATAAATAGGAATTTGGGCCGGGCGCGGTGGCTCAGGCATGGTGGCATGTACCTGTAGTCTCAGCTACTTGGGAGGCTGAGGTGTGTGGATCACTTGAGCCTAGGAGATCAAGACTACAGGGAGCTATGATCTCACCACTGCACTCCAGCCTCAGCGACAGAGACCTTGTCTCAAGGGGAAAAAAATATATAAATATACATATATTTTTTAATAATATTCCTTCTGTACTCAAAATGAGTATCTTTTTCCTTATCACCATCACTAATAATACTTATCACCAACTTCAGGACAAGACATGCTGGCACCTGCTCATTATTATCAGGTCAATATGACATAATGTATTTGGCAAACAATAGTAAATATGGATCTAGGAGAAAAGACCTAAGCACCAAACAAATCAATGTAATTAAAGAAAAGAAAAAAGAGCCAGATAAACATAAAATAATGAAAAACTTCTGGTTCAAATCTGATCTCTAAAACGTGCTACTTGTACAGTTTAATGGAAATTAGACTCATTTGCTATCTTTCCAACCAGCTAATTACTATTTATAGTCTTGATCCTAATAGCTCTTTAGATTGTACCAGAAATTCACAGAATGATCTTGTTAAAAGAAGTGAGCTAGGACTCACAAATATCATTACAGAATATAGAAATTTCTCCTTTAATACTTGTTATAATTAAAAATTATACTGAAGCTTGCCTTATGCAATGTTTTTACAATGCGTTTCTAGCAAAAATTCAAAGAATGTTATAATCATTTTGTCCATTCATAATGTAAACTAAATGTGAAGTGGGCAAATGAAGAAAGGAATTCTTCACATAAAAGACCTGGAATAAATCTGAAGTTATTTATGAATGTATATATACAAACAGAAAAACCAGTAAACAGAAATGATTACTTGAGCCTCAAAGAAAGACTATAGCTCAAATCCATTACAATCTATCTAGGATATTTACTATGCTATGCTATGTCCTTTAAAACTTGTTTCAGATTTTAAAACAAAACCTCCTTAGAATTTGTCACCCAATTTCTCTGAAAAGCCTCTTATACATACACATATTAAATTTTTTTTGGCCAGGCACGGTGGCTCATGCCTGTAATCCCAACACTTTGGGAGGACGAGGCGTGTGGATGGCTTGAGCTCAGGAGATCGAGACCAGTCTGGGGAACGTGGCGAAACTCCGTCTCTAATAAAAATACAAAAATTAGCCGGGCATCATAGCACATGCCTGTAGTCCCAGCTGGGACTCACTGCAACATCTGCCTTCTGGGCTCAAGCGATCCTC
Organism: Pan troglodytes; assembly: GCF_028858775.2. Lineage (NCBI taxonomy): Eukaryota > Metazoa > Chordata > Mammalia > Primates > Hominidae > Pan > Pan troglodytes. The sequence continues at coordinate 32,015,085 of NC_072417.2, forward strand.
CCGCCTCAGCCTCCCGAGTAGTTGGGACTACATGTTGGGATCACCGTGCCCAGCCCATTAAATTCTTTTTTTTTTTTTTTTTTGAGACAAAATCTCACTGTGGCCCAGGCTCCAGTGCAGTGGTTCGATTTGGGCTCACTGCAACCTTTGCCTCCCAGGTTCAAGTGATTCTCCTGCCTTAGCCTTCAGAGTAGCTGGGACTACAGGCACCCACTACCACGCCCAGCTAATTTTTGTATTTTAGTAGAGACAGGGTTTTTCCTTGTTAGCCAGGCTGGTCTGGAACTCCTGACATCAAGTTATCCATCCACCTCGGCCTCCCAAAGTGCTGGAATTACAGACATGAGTAAATTCTTAACAGGAATTTTCACTACATTCTATTAAACAATAAATTAACCTAAGTCTTAAGTCATACCTTTATCAGTAGCTCACATATTTCATTATCTCCCCTAACAATTTCAATGTCAAGGAATATATTACTATCCTGTTCACTGTGAGCATTAAGTGTTCTTGTCTTAACTAGAAAATAATGCACCCACCCACAAAATTTCAGGGAAGAGAGGAGGGTCAAGTATCTTTAGAAGCCTATAAGATAGATTCTAAATTAAGAGTCCCTGCTGCTCTAAAGAGAAGGGATATCACTCTAGTAACCAACACTATTGTAAACAATAGTAACAAAATATTCCCTAACCATATTGGCAGAGAAACATGGTGCCAAGCTGGTTCTTGCCTTAAGCCAAAAGAAACTCCAAGAAAAATGAAAATAGTGTAAATAAAAACAAATCAGAAGACAGACTGTTGCACAACACTGTCAGTGTACTAAATGCCACTGAACTGTATGCCTTAACCTGGTTAATTTTATGGTACGTGAATTTCACCTCAAAAAAAAATCACATATATATATGATTCAGTGTATCTCTCATATGAGTTCTCACCTCATATAATGAGAGATACACTTAATCACATGCTAGATATGGACATAGCCAGAGTCTCCAAAATACAGGATGGCAAAAACTGACGTCTTCATTAGAAGTTACAGCCGGTCGCGGTGGCTCACGCCTGTAATCCCAGCACTTTGGGAGGCGGGCGGATCACGAGGTCAGGAGATCGAGACCATCCTGGCTAACACGGTGAAACCCCATCTCTACTAAAAATACAAAAAATTAGCCGGGCGTGTGGCGGGCGCCTGTAGTCCCAGCTACTCGGGAGGCTGAGACAGGAGAATGGTGTGAACCCAGGAGGCGGAGCTTGCAGTGAGCCAATATCGCGCCACTGCACTCCAGCCTGGGTGAAAGAGTGAGACTCCGTCTCAAAAAAAAAAAAAAAAAAAAAAACAAAGAAGTTACAGAAAAAGTAAACAAAATAGAGCTAAAGAAAAAAAAATCTAATATTTGCTGAAGTGCCTCAAAAATCAAGCTGCTCCTATTGGGGGAGAAAATGTTCCTTCAGAAGAGCCAGAGAAATAAGCAAAGCCATGATGGAATTTGAACTCACACTACCTTTCTATCAGATCAAACCAGACAAGTCACGGCTGTTCTGAGGATTTACGGTATGGCCTAAGGCCACTGTTAAACAACAAAGCTGCCAGAGTCAAAGCACATAATCACTCTTACTTGCCCTCGACCAGAGTGTGATGTCGCTGCATTTCGGAGAAGGCCTCCCTGCACAGGATTATATATCCAGATTTAACATAACCTAGTTTCTACCAAATATAGGTTGTCAAAGTCCCTCCTCTCCTATACCTCCCTCCAGTCCCCCAAAAGAGAAACTGAGCAGCAAAATAAGATTAATACCTTGGGTAGAATAAGGTCAGAAAAAAATTAATAGGGTCTTAATTCAAATGGCTCTCTGGGAAGCTAAATTAGTTTGTAAAGTCACTAAACCCTTCTTTTCACAAAGTTGGACTTTACAAAGCTCAGTGCTCATAGTGAAAAACTGGCCAAAGTTAACCAAATTATAAAGCAGAAATGTCATTCTAGTAATCTTTTATTATAAGGGTGAGAGGTGCCAAATTCATTTCTAATCAAATATTCAGTAATAATGCAAAGACAATAGCATCATCAGGTATTATCTTGCTCATAAGAAATTATGAGACACAAAAGCTAAAATCACCTGTAATTTCTATTTAAACATAACAGACTACAAAGTAGCTTCTTAATATTATAACGAAGCAAAGGAGTTCAAACGTTTTACATCTAATTCTTAACCAAAATAACATTAAACTCTGGAAAACCTAAGGCTACAAGGAAAGAAAGGACAAGAGAAAGGAGAACTTGCCCTATTTAATATATTCCTTGCTCAGCTTCGTTCAAACCTGTGCCTAAAAAGTTAGTATTTCAAAATATGGATCTTTTAAGGAAAGAAAGAATGAAAGAACTGGACTTCCTTGAGTTTCTTCATACACAGTCAGAATATTAGATTTATATTGATTTTACCACCCAGCTTTTAGTGAGGATGCTTGCATTACACATCATCCTTTCTGCTTCCTTGAAAGTTTCAACGGCTAAGATACTGCAAACAGTTCTCACCTTACCAGCACGCTTAGTCATCACTGGAATGTGTTAACACGTTTTCTTATAGAGCTGCACCTCCTTCATCTGCTGCTTTCTATTACTACTTTGTAAGTGTACCCTGAGGCTAAGCAACTGACGTATACAAGGAAGGTAACTAATCATTTAAATTGATTCTCATTGAGACCACCTTCTTTCTTAGTCATTCTGCCTTTCTAAGCTTAATGCATTTACTTTCTTTTAAACCACAATGGTTATGATAAGTCTTTGGCAGTTTTCAAAACATTTTTTCTTCTCAAAAGTCAAGTTTGGCTGGGCACGCTGGCTCACGCCTGTAATCACAAAACTTTAGGAGGCCGAAGCGGGAGGATCGCTTGGGCCCAGGAGTTCGAGATCAGACTGGGCTACACAGTAAGACCCTGTCACTAAAAATACAAAAATAAAATAAAATAAAAGCCAAAAGTTTAATGAAGCATCCGCGTGAGTTCAATAAAGGCCTGTCCCCCCCCCTCCCCGCCAATAGAAGACTACTCTTGAAAACAAGCAGCATGAACAAATGATTTGGATTCAAATGATAAGGAAATAACAGGACGTTCCAGTTTCTTTACTTTCAGCTTAATCTACAGCCTTTCCCAAACCAGACCATTACTGCAGAGCCCAGGAAAAAAAAAAAAAAAAAAAAAAAAAAAAAAAAAAAAGATGCTGGGTTAAGATTTGCCCCCATTTGCTTCCCCCTCTCTTACATCGGGTCAATTCTGGAGGTTACTCTTTCCTTCCTCCAAGAGTAAGGAATGCCTCTTCTTTCCCCAGGTGGTCAAGATTCTAGCGATATGCTCCTCCATTACGGAGCAGGGAAGAGGTTGTCTCTTACCCTCAAGTTACCCGAGAGACGACGTTCGCCCATCAATGAGCAAACCTTTGATGGAATCCCTTTTCCCTTTGGCTTGCTGGACACGTCTCAGCCTCTCAGTGAACGACGCCGAGCGGGGAAGAAAGACGGTTCCCCCCACGGCCTCCAGGCTCTATCAGCCACACCCCTGGCCTCTGGTCCCCCTAAACCCTCAATTCCGAAACACATCTTCCCCTCCTGCCCCCAACTACCTGCTGCCACACCCGAGGATTCCCTCACCGCACCACAGGCATCATGGTAGAGACCCTTTCTCCAACCTTTTCCCTGTCAATGGTCACACCCGACGGTTCCCTGCATCATCAACGGTCACGCTCTTAGGATTTCCTCGCCTCCGCCAGTCTCCGACCCAGCCTGGGGTTACCCTTCTCTCCGTCCCCGACCCCGTCAATTAGGGACACACCCTAAAGGCAACCGCCCTGAACTCACCGGAGGCGGAGGCGAAGGCGAGGGCGGGGGTGGCGGCGGGAGCCGGAGAGCACAGCCCGGGTGGTGGTGTAATGGTTTCCTGCCCGTCACGATTCTTTTCTAGGTCTAAGCCACTGCGCAAAACCCACTTTGCCAGGGACAAAGATGGTGGGCAGGAAACTCTGACGTCAGAGAACGTCGCCGCGTGACGTCATCGGGGTGCGCGGGAGACCTAGAAAGCCTGTGATCTCTTGTCGCCTTCCAGACCCAAAGATTTCCTTTGGTCCTGGCAAGCTAGCCCATCAGGGCCTCAGAGGATGTTAAGTGGCTACTCCAAAGGGATATATTTAAAAAGCTGACAATGGATTTGTTTCCTCGCACAGAAATTCTCTGAAAAACGTAAACATAGAGATGATGAAATATCCTGTTCCTTTCTGAAAAAACAAAACCCCTCAGCTCATTTTCCTTCCAGGCTCAAGAGCGGACAATGGTGATATAGCCCAGGCCTATATACGGGCAGTGGGGCTAGAGGATAGTGCTGCACGTAAAAGAGGTTGAGGAGGCATTGGATGTGAGTTTGAATCCCTACCCTGAATGTGACTGAGACAGTTAATGTCTCATCAACCTTCTTATCTGTGAAATGAAGACAATGATAGTATCTCTCTCGGGCATGTGAAGTTTAAACCAGATAAATTAGGTAAAGTGCCTAGTATATAATAGGTGTGCTTACACAAAAGTAAGTTTCTTTCGGACACTAAGAGCTAGATTCCAGGACCTGGAACTGGAGAACAAGATTGATGATGTTAAATGAACTAGCTGTCCCTAAGGTTAATTTCAGGGTGTAAGGAAGGATGGAGAGCAAAGTGATGATTTTTCTCACATTTTGCCCATGAACTCTGTGAGTCAAAAAGTGTTTCAGTATTTTAAAACTTCATTCTTAACAAAGTGATGAGAAGTACATTAAAATTTTGTATAACATACTCATGTATTATTATTTCCTCTGTTATTAAAATAGGGGAATAGGGGAAATTAGAAAGCCAGGTATAAAGTGAGAGAATGCAAACAGTTATGGTAAATCAGATAGCTGCATAATGTTATAGAATATTTTATGACAGAAAATTCATAAATTGTTAAGCAAAAAAAGGACACCAAACAATACAGTATAGACTATGTATGTATAGAAAAAAAAGGCTAGGTTAGGCCAGGCATGGTGGCTTACACCTGCAATCCCAGCCCTTTAGCAGGCTGAGGTGGGTGGATCACCTGATATCGGGAGTTTGAGACCAGCCTGGCCAATGTGGTGAAACCCTGTCTCTACTGAAAAAACAAAAATTAGCTGGGGGTGGTGGCACACGCCTATAATCCCGGCTACTCAGGCGGCTGAGGCAGGAGAATGGCTTGATCCCAGGAGGTGGAGGTTGCAATGAGCCCAGATCTCGCCACTGCACTCCAGCCTGAGTAACAAAGCCAGACTCATCTCAAAAGAAAAAAAAAAAAAAAGCTTGGATATTCAGCAGAACATTAAAAGTGGTTATTGCAGGATAGTGAGAGTTTTATTTTTATTCCTAATATTTTTCTGTATTTTTCAAAGTGTTCTACAATGAACATGTATTTATTTCTATGTTGGGATGTGCCTTTTAAATCATATTGTTAAAAAATATGATACAGAAAAATGCTTTGAAATAAGAAAAAAAAAAAGATACAAAACTCTAAATCCAGAGGAGTATATATACCTATTAGTGGTTCCCTCTGGGTGCTGATTACAAATGTTATCTTCTTTATATTTGTTTTATTTTCCATTCCTTTCTCTGAAAAATGCATATATTTTAAGGAAAAATGAACCAATACTATTTTCAAAATATAGCATCAATCCGAAAGCTTTTCCAACTTCATTCTCTTCCACTTTTGGGTGAAAGTATGGACCAATCTCCCTTCTTTTCACCTTTTGGGACCATCACGGGCTCATAATCTAATGGGAGACCACTCAGGAAACTGTTGACATGATCCAGCCACATGATGATGGTGGTTTAAACAAATAACTGTTGATATTTATTATGATTTTATGTCAGTTACTCTGCTAAGTACATTTTTACATCCTCACCACCTGATAACCAGGTAGGTACTATTACTTCCTCTATTTTAAGAGATACAGAGAAGTTAAAAGGTAGAATTAAGATGGCTGGGCGCAGTGGCTCACGCCTGTAATCCCAACACTTTGGGAGGCTGAGGCGGGCGGATCACGAGGTCAGGAGATCGAGACCATCCTGGCTAACATGGTGAAACCCCATCTCTACTAAAAATACAAAAAAAAAGTAGCAGGGCGTGGTGGCGGGTGCCTATAGTCCCAGCTATTCAGGAGGCTGAGGCAGGAGAATGGCATGAACCTGGAAGGCGGAGCTTGCAGTCACACACACAGACACACACACACACACACACACACAAAGGTAGAATTAAGATTTGAACCCAGGAAGTCTGACACTAGGGCTGATAAGGCTTATGTTTTAGGTTAGGGCAAGGGAGGAATGGTGGTACTAGTCACTGAAAATAGGAAAATATAAGAAATGGCAGAAGTTTGGGGAAGAATAGGGAGGTGATGAGTTCATTTTATACGTTAGGTTAGAGTGAAGATCTCTATCCAAGAGGTATTTGATTATATGTGTCTGAAGATAAGGAATGATCTGGAGTTAAAAATTTGTGAACTGTGAGCATACAGATGATAATTCAATCTGTGGGCATGAACATTATTCATGAAGAATGTGGAGAGTGAGTGCTTGGGGTAGAAACAGATAAACCCAAGAATGCAAAGAGGACTGAGAAGGAATAGTCAGAGAGGTAGGAGGAAAAGCAGAATAGTATATTTTAGAATGTTTTCAGAGTTTCATGAAAGTAGGGACTATACCAACCTGTTCACTCTTGCACACGTGAGGCTAGCCCCATCACACACACACACACACAAATTAATATATGTTGACTAAACGCATAAATAAGTGATCAACAATATTAATTGCCATAGACAGGAGAAGGGCTAAAAAGTGTCTACAGGATTTAGCAACATGGAGGTATTTGATGTTATTGCTGAGAAATCAGTAGAGATATGAAGGCAAAAGTCATACTGCAGATGTTTGAAGATGGATTAGAAATGAGGAAATAAAAACAGGAATTGCAGATAACTCATAAGAAAGTATGACCAAAGAAAGCAGAAATGGTATCTGAAGAAAAGAGTGGCAAGGATTTTTTCTTTCTTGAGGCAGGGTGTTGCACTGTTGCCCAGGCTGGAGTGCAGTGGTGCCATTACAGTTCACTGCAGCCTTGACCTCCCAGGCTCAAGCAATCCTCCTACCTAGCCTCCCAAGTAGCTGCGACTACAGGCATGTGTCACCACACCTAGCTAATTTTCTTTCTTTTTTTTTTTTTTTTGTAGAGAGGGGGTCTTGCCATGTTGCCCAGGCTGGTCTGGAACTCCTGGGCTCAAGTGATCCTCCTGCCTTGGCCTCCCCAAATGCTGGGATTATAGGCATGAGCCAGCAAACTCAGCCAATTTTTTCAAGTTTAGTTCTATACTCATACATTTTCTCTACACTAACCCTTTAGCATACCATGGGTTTAATTATCTTTCTTACGTATATGGCTCCAAAATCTCTTATCTCTAGCCTAGACCTATTCCCCAAATTTCATCACCAAATCGATAACTATACTGCTGGGTTAAATCATAAGGAATGGAGAAGGTTAGAAAAACCTGGTTACAGAGTTGGGCACAGCAGTTTACACCTATGATCCCAGCACTTTGGGAGGCTGAGGTGGGAGGATCACTTGAGCCCAAGAGTTTGAGGCTGTAGTGAGCCATGATCATGCCACTGCACTCCAGCCTGGGTGACAGAGTGAGACCGTCTCTAAAAAGAAAGAGAGAGAGAGAGAGAGAGAGAGAGAAACTCGTTCAAGGTACAACTCCTAGCAGACAGAGGTAGATTTCGTAAAGATGTCATTAGAAAAATCTTCAAGAGGCTGGCCATGGTGGCTCATGCCTGTGATCACAGCACTTTGGGAGGCCAAGGCAGGTGGATCACCTGAGGTCAGGACTTTGAGCCCAGCCTGGCCAACATGGTGAAACCTGACTCTACTAAAAATACAAAAATTAGCCAGGCATGGTGGCACATGCCTGTAGTCTCAGGTACTAGGGAGGCTGAGGCAGGAGAATTACTTGAACCTGAGAGGAGGAGGTTGCAGTGAGCCGAAATCACGCCACTACATTTCAGCCTGGGCAATAAAGTAAGACTCCATCTCAAAAAAAAAAAAAAAGAAAAAGAAAAAGAAAAATATTTAAGAGCTTTGATTCATACCTCTCTGCTGTTCAAAAACTTTCATCAACTTCTCATTGCCTAACATGTTTGAAAGCTATTCTTCCCCCAGTTTCCTCCATCTATGTGCTCCTTTCTTTGGTTTTCTCATCTATAAAATGGAGGAAGATAGTAACATCTAATCATAATATTGAACAATGAAATAAATTACATGTAAAGCACTTAGAACTATGGCTGGCATATAGCATGGACTATGGAACTATTTCCTGTAATTGTGATTATTTTAATAAATTGCACTGAGCTGCTCAAGCCAGAAACCTAGGGGTCATTCCTGATTTCCCTTTCCTTCAACTGCCACATCCAATCCATCTCCAGTTGTCAATTCTACCTTTAAAATCTCAAAGCCGTAGCTGGGCGCTGTGGCTCACACCTGTAATCCCAGCACTTTGGGAGGCCGAGGCAGGTGGATCACAAAGTCAGGAGTTCGTGACCAGCCTGGCCAAGATGATGAAACCCCATCTCTACTAAAATTAGCCAGGCGTTGTGGTGGGCGCCTGTAATCTCAGCTACTCGGGAGGCTGAGGTACAGAACTGCTTGAACCCGGGAGGCAGAGGTTGCAGTGAGCCGAGATTGCGCCACTGCACTCCATCCTGGGCAACAGAGCAAGACTGTCTCAAAAAAAAAAAAAAAAAAAAAAAAAAAAAAAAAAAAAAAAAAACTCCAAGCCATCCAACTCCCTCTATTCAATCTCATAAATCCAAGCCACCATCACCTTTTGCCTAGACTATTAGAAGGCTATAAGTCTTCTCTCTACCATTCTCCACATAGTGGCCAGGTTGTTTAACTTTTTTGGATGTATAACATACATTTAAAAATGTGCATATCTGGCCTGATGTGGTGGCTCACACCCGTAATCCCAGCACTTTGGGAAGCTGAGGCAGGGGGATCACTTGAGGCCAGGAGTTTGAGACCAGCCTGGCCAACATGGCAAAACCCTGTCTCTACTAAAAATACAAAAATTAGCCGGGTGTGGTGGCACATGCATGTAGTCCCAGCTACTTGGGGGGTCTGAGGTGGGAGAATCACTTGAACCCGGGAGGCGGAGGTTGCAGTGAGCCGAGACTGTGCCACTGCACTCCAGCCTGGGCTACAGAGCCAGACTCTATCTCAAGAAAACAAAAACAAAAACAAAAACAAAAATGTGCATATATCATAAATGTAAAGCTTGATATAAATACTGCATACCCACAAAACCATCAGAGACATCTTTAAAAAAATATAAACCTGGCCAGGCACGGTGGCTCACGCCTGTAATCCTAGCACTTTGGGAGGCCAAGGTGGGCAGATCACAAGGTCAGGAGTTCAAGACCAGCCTGGCCAACATGGTGAAACCCCATCTCTACTAAAAATACAAAAATTAGCTGGGCATGTTGGCGGGCGCCTGTAATCCCAGCTACTTGGGAGGCTGTGGCAGGAGAATCGCTTGAACACAGGAGGCGGCGGTTGCAGTGAGTCATCATGCCATTGCACTCCAGCCTGGGCAACAAGAGTAAAACTCTGTTTCAAAAAAAAAAAAATATATATATATATATATATTTTAATATATGTATATATACACAAATATATATAAAATATATATAAATATATAATATATACAAATACATATTATATATTTATATATTTTATTTATATGTATATATTATATATTTGTATATATATTTTATATATATTTGTATATATATATTTTTATATATTTGTATATATTATATATATTATATATATTTGTATATATATTTTATATATATGTATATATATTTTATATATATATATATTTGTTTATATATATACCTGATCACACATCTCTGGTGTGTGAATCCTTCATTGGCTTCCCATTGCACTTGGGCTAAAATCCAGGGTCGTTCTCATGGCCTGTGAGTCCCTGCATGGTTTGGCCTGTCTACCTCTCTAACATCATTTTGTGCTTTTCAGTCACTGCTCATTTCCTCATCATTTCACCTTTTGCCAGTTATAATAGCCCTCAAACACACCAAGCTCTTTCCCACCTTAGGGTCTTCACAATACTCTTCCTTCTGCCTAATATTCTTTTCCCCAACTCCTCATATGGCTGGCTCCTCATAATTTAGGTCTTTGTTATGTCCTCAGAAGGGCATTCCGATTATCACGTCTAAAAGATTTGGGCCTCCCAGACCTCTTATTCGAGTTGCAAATTTCTTTTTTTTTTTTTTTTTTTGAGACAGAGTCTCACTCTGTCCCTCAGGCTGGAGTGCAGTGGTGTGACCTCAGCTCACTGCAACCTCCGCCTCCCGGGTTCAAGTGATTCTCCTGCCTCAGCCTCCAGAGTAGCTGGGATAACAGGCATCTGCCACCATGCACCACCACTCCAAGCTAATTTTTGTATTTTTAGTAGAGATGGGTTTTCGCCATGTCGGCTGGGCCGGTCTCAAACTCCTGACTTCGTGATCCACCCGTCTCAGCCTCCCAAAGTGCTGGGATTACAGGTATGAGCCACCACACCAGGCCCTACCTTTCCTTTTTCTTTTCTTTTTTCTGGAGATGGAGTCTCGCTCAGTTACCCAGGCTGGAGTGCAATGGTGCAATCTCGGCTCACCACAACCTCCGCTTCCAGGGTTCAAGCGATTCTCCTGCCTCAGCCTCCCGAGTAGCTGGGATTACAGGTATGTGCCACCACGCCCAGCTAATTTTTTGTATTTCTAGTACAGACAGGGTTTCTCCATGTTGGTCAGGCTGGTCATGACCTCTTGACCTCAGGTGATCCACCCGCCTCGGCCTCCCAAAGTGCTGGGATTATAGGCGTTCTTATGCCATACGTTTAGTTAACTTTTGGAGTACTTCCATGGGACTATCAATCAAGACATCTTGCCTTCCCCTGGCTAAGAGTGAAAGACAGGGTGGAGAGGGAACTTGAACCAAGAGAGGTCAGTCAAAATTTGTATCATGAGCAGAGTCACAAACAGAAATTGGTGGAAGCTCGTTCACTGCAACAACGTTGCCTGGATAAGAACTTCTAATTCCTCTTAGGCAGTCCCAATAGTATCGTTAAGTTCTTGTTCTTTCAGGGCTGGCTTTACTTATTTTGTGAGCTACTCCATACACTTCTAATAAATTCCGTTTTAGTTTAAATTAGCCTGTTTGTTTCTGTTGCTTGTAACCAAAGATCCCTAAGTGACAAAAATGTTTAATTTCCTGCTTGATTTAGTTGATGCTACCTCTCAACTTTGTATTTTTGCTATTCACTTAAGAAAAGCTTGTACATAACAGTTACTATTAAACAAGCACCTAATATGTATCCAGGTGCTTCATATGGATAAACTATGTCTAGTCTTAAAACTCTGTAAGGTAAAAATCATATATCAATATAATGTCTTTTGGTAGAGTAAAAAACACTTCTTGTAACTATAATTAAGGACAATTTGTAAGGTTTTCTCTCCTATTGGAATAACTAAATCCAAACCTTGTTTTTGAGGGTTCTCATTATGCAAACCAATTATTTTTATAACATAAGGGCCTCTAGGGCAGTAAACAATACCTTCTATTCCCAGCTATTTAGCCCAGAGGTGGCACTTCCTAGAGGAAGGGAGGAGAGGTGGAACTCTCATCCAAATTCAATAAGGCTGTGTCAGCCAACTTCAGCGACACAAAGCTGTACATAACATAAAAGCACTTTACAAACCTTAAGGTAAATCACATTCATTTTGGTATAAAAACGGCATGAAAGGAAACTGTCAAGTGTCCCCAGTGCATGCTAGTTACAATTCATAAAGCTCCCTCTGCGTTAGTACTGTATTCATATCGCTGGTGGTGACATATACAACTGTGTTCAAGGATGGAGACCATTTTCATCCAGTATAGCAAGTGCATGCAGTTATGCTTGAATATAGCCAAAACCTGGAAGACGTTAAACTACCAGCTTGGATGAAAATTAACCGTCTCAAGTACTGAGGAACAAGCATGAACCTTTCTCAATCCAATCATCTTTCCTTATAATTGGCGGCAATAAATCTAAGGCTCCTATCTCCTGCTATGTCGCTTTACATCATTTCTGGAAGGCTAAGACATATAAATTAACCACCATCCCTGCCGCGCGCGTACAGCAAAGTCCTTTCCACCTCCAGATTCCCTTCCTCCCTCCGCCCCTAGCTCCATCGCCTGCAGGAACACAGGGCTCAGCAACGGGCCCGAGCTCTGGCTCCCGGCGCCAGACGTCTGCGCGGTGCCCCAAACAGCTTGTCAAAAAGACCTCGCAGAGAGAGGTTCAGAGCTGTAGCTTTCCAGCGAGGCTACCATGCAGACCCAGCTACGAAAAGTAAACCAAACTAGCGGAGAATTCACAGCCAAAACCAGCCCACAAGGGCCCTCTTCTATTTCAGCGGGGCGGGAGCGGAAGTTCAGGTGGGTCATAGAGTTCTCTAGTTCTGGTTTCCGGACCGCATTCGGAACTAGAGCGCCTCTCTTCCGCCAGGCATCCCTGAGGTCCTGGTGGTTTCATTTCCGGGTGCGGCTTCTGTCATAAAGCGGAGACCTCCTTTCAAACGTGGCGTCGTGGGTTGTTTGCGCCTCGCCTGGGGTCAGCGAGCAAGGACGGGCGCGGGCGGGGATACTCAAAGCCAACAGCTGGAGTCAGCCCTCGTGTCCCGGGCTCACAGTGGCACGACTGAATCCTCAGAGTCGGCTGGCTTTTGAGCTCTCACGACTGGGGAGGAGGGGGCGTTTCTGGTTCGCAGCTCCAGAGGATTGCGTTCCTTCCCCCATACCTGTCCCCCACAGTCACGCTCTGCCCTGACGTGCAGCATTTGACAAGTTACCCCCTCGCCACATACTACTTCCACCCACGTCCGAGTTAACTTTGTTCTTAACCTTCTTGAGACTACCCTCGGCCTCCAGGTCTTTTTTTCCCAGTTCATTTTTGCCCGTAAGATTGAGTTTCGAATTTCAGATATCATGCAGAAAGTTTACCTTTAAGACTGAGCACCCATCTGATACTCTTCCTCCCGAAAAAGTTCATGCTCACGAGAGAGTTTGTGGGAACAGTGAAAGCCAGTACACGCAGGAAACTATGGCTGAGCACGGGGCTCACTTCACAGCTGCTTCTGTGGCCGATGACCAGCCATCCATCTTTGAGGTGGTAGCACAGGACAGTTTAATGACAGCAGTGAGACCCGCTCTTCAGCATGTGGTCAAGGTAAGGTATTAATTCTTGGAAAGGTTTTAGGGACAACTGGGTAAAAAACAAACGAATAATTTGTGCTTATTTGGTAGCCTAGCGTTTGAAATAGCCAATTTGCAAATAACTTGTATCCCATGACTTAAGAGTTACTGAGTCTCTGTTATGTGTAGAGACCTGTACTGAATACCCAGCATTTCAGGGTCCAAAAGTGACTTATTTAAGACAAATTGTGTAGACTTTAGAGGAAAAGGGGGAATGTAAATAGGTGTAGAACTTGTGTAATGGAATGAATTTCACTTATTGCTTTATTTTGCTTTAGGTTCTTGCAGAATCAAATCCCACCCACTATGGCTTCTTGTGGAGGTGGTTTGATGAAATCTTTACTCTGCTAGATCTTCTGCTCCAGCAACATTATCTGTCTAGAACCAGTGCCTCATTTTCTGAAAACTTTTACGGCTTAAAGAGAATTGTAATGGGGGACACTCACAAGTCTCAGAGATTGGCTAGTGCTGGTCTCCCAAAGCAGCAGCTTTGGAAATCTATTATGTTCCTGGTTCTTCTTCCCTATCTGAAAGTGAAGCTGGAGAAGCTGGTTTCTAGCCTGAGAGAAGAGGATGAATATTCTATTCATCCCCCTTCTTCCCGCTGGAAACGATTTTACAGAGCCTTCCTGGCAGCCTACCCATTTGTGAACATGGCCTGGGAAGGATGGTTTCTTGTACAACAACTTCGATACATCCTAGGAAAAGCTCAGCATCACTCACCACTGCTGAGGCTGGCTGGAGTTCAGCTAGGTCGACTGACAGTTCAGGATATACAAGCTCTGGAGCACAAACCAGCTAAGGCCAGCATGATGCAGCGTCCAGCCAGGAGGTAAGGCCTTAACATTTCCAAAAGAGCTTTAGTTAGTAAATTCGAAAATCTTATCCCAGTTTTGTAAAATTCACCTCCCTGTTAACTTTGTGGCATTTCATAGAATCATAGAAAAGCGATTCCTTGTGTCCATAAAACAAGGACTGTCATCCTGGTAACCTTCACCATTCTAGGTATACTTTAGTGCATACTTGCTATGTCCCAGGCCCTGTACTAGGTGCTTGCTGTACGTAGATTATCTCAATCCTCAACACAACCCAATGAAGTAAATGTATTAGCTCACAGTTGAGGAAACTAAACCCAAGCAGTTAAGTACCTTGCCAAAGTCACGTAGGTACATAGTTAGAAGGTGGCAGAGCTGGGATTCAAACCAAATCAATACAATTCTAAAGACTGCTCTGTGAGCCACTGCACCCAGCCTAAGACTGTGCTCTTAATCATGATGCTGTGCTCCTTCTAGTTCATATTTGTGTTCTCCTACAAGTTCAAATATATACATTCCTCAATACTGCTAAGTTTTTTATTAAGTGAATTGGGGTTTTTTTTTTTTTCTGGATCAGTATCTTCCACTAAAAAAAGGGAAGAGGTCTATATAATCAAATTCTCTACTGATTTATCTTTCAAAACACAAAACCAAACCCTAATCATGTTACTAAAAACAAAGCTTAGCTCCTATGCTCCTAAAATATTGTAAGTTAGAATCACTTAGAATAGATCCTTAAGGAGATAGTACCAGTCTACCAACCATTCAGTCCCCCAGTGATTCTGATGAAAAATGTAAGAATTGCATTTATGTTAGTCACTTTGTAATGATACCTAAATAAAGTTTCTCTCTTTGCCTCCTTGTTCTTTTCTCCCAACAGTGTTAGTGAGAAGATAAAGTCAGCTCTGAAGAAAGCTGTTGGGGGTGTTGCCTTATCCCTGTCTACTGGCCTTTCTGTGGGTGTATTCTTCTTGCAGTTCCTTGACTGGTGGTACTCATCTGAAAATCAAGAAACCATCAAGTCATTGACTGCCCTGCCTACTCCACCACCACCTGTACACCTAGACTATAACTCTGATTCTCCCCTCTTACCCAAAATGAAGACTGTGTGCCCACTGTGTCGTAAAACCCGGGTGAATGATACTGTTCTTGCCACCTCTGGCTATGTGTTTTGTTACCGCTGTGTGTTTCATTATGTGAGGAGTCACCAAGCTTGTCCCATCACAGGTTATCCAACAGAAGTACAACATCTGATTAAACTCTACTCCCCTGAGAACTGAAAGGGAATCATGTCTTATCCTCACAACAAAAGTATTGCGCTGTAATGTCACAGAGCTGGTTTCAGCATGGTATTGAGTTGACACTTCTCAGCCTCAATTCATAACTATATGAACTTTAAATGATTATATGGATTTCTTTAAAAGGATATGCCCATTTGATCCTAACCTTTTAGCCTGCTCTCTAGAACCCTACTTACAGTTGACCAAGCTGCTTAAAGTAGAAGAATCAGACTGGCAGGGGATATGAGGGCCAGTGTAGAGATTAAACAGAATAATGAGTACACAAGTTTTTGCCTATCCCTTTCCTTAAAATATAAGAAATACAGAAGCTCTTAGGAAAAACCCAGGTTAGACCGCATAAAAAATAAAGTGAACAGTGAGGTGGTAGCAAGACTTCTTTTTAGAAAAGAAAGCATTTACCTGCCTGTCTGTAAGGTGGAAATTTCATCAGTTTGCAAACGATAAGAAATGTAGACCTGCTCTTGATAGAAATGCTTAGAAACACTTTGGGGGGGAAAAAAGCTCCTTCCATATACTGTGAGACATTTGTTAAGTGACATCTATTGTTTATCAGCTTTTAAGGATAAAAAAGGATATTTAAAAAGTTGGATATTTAGGATATTTGAGGATATTCCTTTATGAGCTCTCCATATCCTTCTTGAGAAACTGGTTAAAAAAGGAATAGGGGTTGAGTGTTACAGAGAGTAGTCTGAAGATTCCTGTGTAAAAGCAAAGCTAACAAGCAATGAAGAGATGAAGCAAAATACTAATCTAATTGTGTAAAGAAAGGATATTTTAATAAGTTCTTTCTGCTTGCTGCTAAGTTTGCTAAACTGTCATGAATTATTCTGGTTATTACTAAAGTTTCTATGAAACACTTAAGTAGATTTTAAGAATAAATGTTTCTGGAAAAGAACTTCTATGTTATGATTTTGTAGAAATGTAAAGATTACTTGAGGTGTTTAAAATAAATTTTTCATTCAGACTACCTTTGACTTTTTGAGGTGTTTTTATATTAACATTTTGCCAATTCAGTAGTTGGAACAAAAATCCTCTGCTCCAACAACAAGAATTCAGCCTCATGCAAAATACCTTGCATCAACTTAAGAAACACTTAAGTTGCCTGTGTAGGAGCATTTATGCCATTGGATTGGCAGACTGGTGAAAACATGGGTTAAAAAAAAATCATCACTAGAAGAGGAAGGATGAAAATGATTTTTAAGAGCCTCTGCTGACATAAGTGTTTTCCAATACTTTAACTCATTTTACCAGTTCAAAGCACATTCTCTGATAGCACAAAGGTGATAAAGCTAAAATTTTAAATAGAATATCCCATGGATTTTAACATTAAGACATTTATGATGTTAGTTGAGACAATAAAAAAATATTAAAACTTTTATATGCCATAAGAAAAGTATAATGAATTTTAAAATTCTCGTTAAACCTCAAAGGTTTTACCAAAGCAAATATCATGGTTAATTAAACATTTTTATTTATTTATTTTTTTTTACTGAGACAGAGTCTCACTCTGATGCCAAGGCTTGAGTGCAGTGGTGTGATCTCGGCTCACTGCAACCTCCACCTCCTGGGTTCAAACAATTCTGCCACCTCGCCTCCTAAGTAGCTGTGATTACAGGTGTGTGCCACCACGCCTGGCTAATTTTTGTATTTTTAGTAGAGGCGGGGTTTTGCCATGTTGGCCAGGCTGGTGTCGAACTCCTGACCTCAAGTGATCCGCCTGCCTTGGCCTCCCAAAGTGCTGGGATTACAGGCGTGAACCACTGTGCCTGGCCAATTAAACGTTTTTAATACAGTAATAAGTGAATAATAGAATTGAGCCAGATTCAGGATTGAAATGATGTCCTCCATGAAGAATTCAAAGCAAGAGTTTTCATCTCAACCTAAGGAGGAAAACATGAGAATATCAGTAATTCAAAAGAAAATAAAAGAAACATCTTAAACATAATAAAACCAGTGTCCAAACAGGATACAACACACCTGTGTGGAAAAACCACAATCAGAATCAGCTCAGAGAGAAGATTAAGAGATCATACCCTGGTCAAAGCCAACAGTGAAGCAATGGCAATACCAGGTCAGGCTCTACTTCACTCATCATCGCATCGCTGCATTTCATCTCCTTGTACTACCTAAGAGCAACCCAGTGCCCTAGTTTCACATCCAAGAAAACATAGGCTTACCTATGAAAAAAAATAAAGCCTTCTGTTCAGGTAAGTTTCAACCATGGGTTTCTAATTAATATTTCTTTTTTTTTTTTTTTTTTTTTAAGACAGGGTCTTACTCTGTCACCCAGGCTGGAGTGCAATGGCCTGATCATGGCTCACTGCAGTCTCAACCTCCCCAGGCTCAGATGATCATCCCACCTCAGCCTCCCAAGTAGCTGGGACTACAGTCACAGGCCACCACATCTGGCTAATTTTTGTACTTTTTGTAGAGACAGGGTTTTACCATGTTGTCCAGGCTGTTCTCAAACTCCTGGACTCAAGCAATCCACCTTCTCCAGCCTCCCAAAGTGCGTGGATTACAGGCGTGAGCCACCATGCCTGGCCTGTTTTCAATTAATATATATATATATTTTTATTTTGAGACAAGGTTTCACTCTTGTCAACCAGGCTGGAGTGCAGTGGTGTGATCATGGCTCACTGTAGCCTCAAACTCCTGGGCTCAGGTGATCCACCAGGTAGCTAGGACTACAGGTGCATGTCACCATCCCTGGCTAATTCTTTTTAAATTTTTGTAGAGACAGAGTCACGGTATGTTTCCCAGGCTGGTCTCAAACTCCTGGCTTCAAGTGATCCTCCTGCCTTGGCCTCCCAAAACCCTGGGATCACAGGCTTGAGCCCATAAGCCTGCCCTTAGCCTAGTTCAAAAGCAAAAGCTTTAGAAAATATATTTTCTTTTTAAAAATTTCTTTATTTTTTCTGGAGACAGGGTCTTGCCCTGTCACCTAGCCTGGAGTGCAGTGGCACGATCATGGCTCACTGTGGCCTCAAACTGCTGGGCTCAAGCAATCCTCCCACCCCAGCCTTCTGAGTAGCTGACATCTCAGGTGAGCACCACCACGCCCAGAGTCTTGCCATGTTGCCCAGGGTGGTCTCAAACTGCTGGGCTCAAGTGATCTTCCCTCTTTGGCCTTCCAAAGTGCTGGATTACAGGTGTGAGCTACTGTACCTGGCCTAGAAAAGATTTTTTTTTTTTTGAAATGGAGTCTCACTGTGTCGCCCAGGCTGGAGTGCAGTGGCGCAATCTTGGCTCACTGCAGTCTCAGCCTCCCAAATAGCTGGGACTACAGGCATGTGCCACCACGCCCAGCTAGTTTTTGTATTTTTAGTAGAGATGGGGTTTCACCATGTTGGCCAGGCTGGTCTTGAACTCCTGACCTCAAGTGATCTGCCAGCCTTGGCCTCCCAAAGTGCTGGGATTACAGGCATGAGCCACCACGCCGGGCCTAGAAAAGATTTTCTACTAAATTTCTTTATAAACTCCAGTTCATTTAATATGCAATTTGATTTATAATTCTTCTGCCAACAAAGATTAAAATTATAGTCATAAAAGTTTTTAAACTAGAATCTTTTATCTGAACAGTCCAAGAACCCAGAGAGGCTATGATTTGCCGAAGATCCATAGGAAATTAACTGCAGAGCTGGAAAGAGAACTTGAGGTATGATTACCAGATTTATATTTTTTCAGTAACAACTAAATAAAAGGTTCAATTTCATTTTTCTCTAGGGTACTACCTTTAGATTTACTAATGAGGAAGGACATGGAAGATAAAGCAGGGCAAAGCATGGGTAATTCACAATCTGAAAAATCAATTTGTGAATGAGAAACCTGACCTCCACTCCACTCCACTCCCTCACTCTGTCACCCAGGCTAGAGTGCAGTGGCACAATCTCGGCTCACTGCAACCTCTGCCTCCCGGGTTCAAGTGATTCTCCTGCCTCAGCCTCCCGAGTAGCTGAGGCTACAGGCGCGCACCACCACACCCAGCTAATTTTTGCACTTTTTAGTAGAGATGGGCTTTCACCATATTGGCCAGGCTGGTCTTGAACTCCTGACCTTGTGATCCACCCACCTCAACCTCCCAAGGTGCTGGGATTATGGGCGTGAGCCACCGCGCCTGGCCTCTTTATTTTATTTTTTGAGACAGATTCTCACTCTGTCACCCAGGCTGGAATGCAGTGGCACTATCTCAGCTCACTTTAGCCTCTGCCTCCTGGGTTCAAGCAGTCCTCCCACCTCAGCCTCCCAGGTAGCTGGGATTACAGGCGTGCACAACCAGGCCTAGCTAATTTTTGCATTTTCAGTAGAAATGGGGTTTTGCCATGTTGGCCAGGCTGGTCTTGAACTCCTGACTTCAAGTGATCCACCTGCCTTGGCCTCCCAGGTGCTGGGATTATAGGTGTGAGCCACCGTGCCGGGCCCCCAAACATATCTTACAGTCTAATCAACCCAGATTATTCCTTAGTCCTCATATTGGCTCTATTTGACCTTATGCCCTCCATCTAGAAAGTCTTTCCCCCTCTGTAGAAATCCTTCCTGTACTTCAAAATCCTATCCCTGCAGTTTGCAGCCCTTCAAAATGCCATCTTTTGCATGAAGCCTTTTTCCATCAATCCAACAGGGAGTATCTGTCCTCCTTCTGAATTATGAAAGCACCTTAATACCTGTTTTGTGGTACCTATTTCACTTTGTATTTTAAGATCCAGACAGCCAGCCTACCATGTAATTCAAGATCTTTACAAGTTGAATCCCTCCCTATCTGCTTCATCATCAGCTGGGCAAACCTCCCATGTGCTCCAGCCACATGCGGCAGGTACATTTTCCTAGTTCCTGGAGTGCTTTGCTTTCTCCACCCCTTTCCATGGGGAGAAAACCTAAGTACCCTTTTTTTTAAAGATTTTTAACATTATTTGGATTCTTAGTTTGTGGGAAAAGAGTAAGATAGACACATCTAGATTGTTATATAGCTCAGGCTTTTTAAGGGGGATATTTAAACACACAGTATATAACTTTAAAATGCCCAGGTGTGGGGGAGATTTGCCTTATCACTCAAAAAAAGGGTCAAGAGCAATCATTCCAAGTTTAGGTTGAAGTGGGTAAGATTACAGCCAGAGATTAAAAGCTCACACATCCATAAGCAAGGTCCCAGTCAGGCATCTGGAAGGGCAAAGGGATGGCTCTGTGCTGGCTGAGTAAAAGGCGCTTTCATGGAGGGATAAATACCCACCCTAAGTATACTTTTTAAACTTTACTCAAGGCCGGGAGCGGTGGCTTTGGCCTGTAATCCTAGCACTTTCGGAGGCCGAGGCGGGTGGATCACGAGGTCAGGAGTTCAAGACCAGCCTGGCCAACATGGTGAAACCCCATCTCTACTAAAAACGCAAAAATTAGCCGGGCGTGGTGGTGTGCGCTTGTAATCCCAGCTACTTGGGAGGCTTGAGGCTGAGAACTGCTTGAACCCGGGAGACGGCGGTTGCAGTGAGCCGAGATAGCGCCACTGGACTCCAACCTGGGAGGCAGAGCGAGACTCCCGTCTCAAAAAAAAAAAACAAAAAAACAAAAATAAACTTTACTCAAATATCACTTTCTGTTAAATGTCCTTAATTCCTTCAATCATCCCCCTCTTCTAACTCTCACAGCACTTTCTTCCACTACGGCACGCATCACACGCCAACTACTCACCAGTTCACGTTTTCCGCCCTCTCTGCCACTTGCTCAATCGCAGAGTTCCTAAAGAACCAGGACTATGTTCTACTAGTCTTTGTAGCCACTGCACTCGGAATGGTGCCTAGTACATAGGAATGAGCGTTTAATTCATTGAATGAGCGACTCTTCCTACTAAACCCTAAGCTCCTAGATTATAAAAGCATCAACACAAGTTATAAATCCGACTTACCTCCAACATTTCACGTAGGTAAAGACCATACCTCAAGCACCTCCAAGCCCTCATTTCCCCAGCCTCTACCTCATGGCCCTCTGCACAGCCATCTGCGCACAACCAGTGCTTACACACAGGAGGCCCTCAAAATAATACTAATAATCTAAGGTCCAAATCCCACGAACTCCCGGGAAGACTGAGAGTAAGGCCGGAGCCAAGGCTTGAACCAAACACCCAGGAAGGAATCTGCAGCCCGCTTTTCTAAGTCGTAAAACTCCTACGACCTGGACTCTCTCAGGAAGCCTGCTCCGGCCTGAGGAGGATGGAGGTAGCCAAGCTCTCCAGATTTCTGTCCCGGGCCAAACGTGCTTCCAGCGTCCCTCTCCTCTGCTTCTCCGCCCGGCTCAGGTCTTACAGCCTAGCGCGGCTCTCGCCGAACAACCAATCCCACGGCGGCCATCGGGTCACGTGGGCGCCCCTGAGGCGGGGCTGGTGCGAGGAGCAGCCAATCGAAGGCCGAGGCGAACGTCAGGGGTGGAGCAAAAGGGATGGCGGACGCATCTTTTCCGTCACCTCTTTGCGTCGCGGTCTCTATCCTGAGAGACCAGTCGCTTTCCAAGTTCTGAGCAATTCTTCCCCGCCCCCTCCACAATTCCCCGCCGTCGGCCGTCGGGGCGGCTGTTAGGCAGAGTGGTTTTGCCTGTACCCTGTTTCATAACTGGGAATGAGCATTTGAGGCAGGATTATAGTGTGTGTGCCCTGGGATTGCGGGAAGAAATGGTTTTGGGTTTTTTTTTTTTTTTTTTTTTGTGACAGGGTCTCACTCAAGTCGCCCAGGCTGGAGTGCAGTGGCGCGATCTCGGCTCACTGCCACTTCCGCCTCCCAGGCTCAGGCTATTCTCCTGCTTCGGCCTTCTGAGCAGCTTGGATTACAGGCAGGCGTCACCACGACCGGCTGGTTTTATTTATTTATTTATTTATTTATTTATTTATTTTCCTGAGATGGAGTTTCGCTCTGTCGCCCAGGCTGCAGTGTAGTGGCGCGATCTCGGCTCACTGCAACCTCCCCCTCCCAGGTTCAAGCGGTTCTCGTGCCTCAGCTTCCCGAGTAGCTGTATTACAGACACCCACCATCATGCCGGGCTAATTTTTGTACTTTTGTAGAGACGGGGTTTCAACGTGTTGGCCAGGCTGGTCTTGAACTCCTGACCTCAGGTGATCCTACCGCCTCGGCCTCCCACAGTGCTGGGATTACAGGCGTGAGCCACCGTGCCCGGCCTCAACTGTTTTTAGATTGGTGGGGGGCAGAGAGCGAAAGCAGGGAAAGCTATTGCAATGGTCCAGGTGAGAGCTAATAGGAGCTTAAATTAGACTGGCAGTGGAAATAGAGGAGTGGCATATGAAAGGCGAATGAGGATTGTGATGAATGTTAGACAGGAATGGGTAAAAGGACATGAAGAAGTAAAATGGAGAGTCTTCTGTACCAGACCCACTCAAGGCCTCTTTCGTTCGTTAAGGATTGGAGAGTTTAGACAGTGAAGACAATGTGCCTTTGCGCGTGCTATTTCCTCTACCTGCTTTATCTTTCTCCCATCCATCTCCCTTTCTCTCAACTTGTTGCTTTCTTTCTTTTTTTTTTTTTGAAATGAAAGGTCTCACATATTTATTACTGAACTCAGCCAACCAAAGCGTTCATAACAGATTCAGAGAGAAAAAATATGTCCCCAATAAAACATGTCCAACTCTCCAGATAGTGGTGACATTTTCAGGTTGATATGATAATGTGATTGTGACCTTCAGACATCATAAATACGTGTGCCATCTCATGTGCAATTCCTTATAGACCCAGCTTGGTTCTTCTCCAATGTCTCCTTTTGGAGTTGTACCTGATTTTATTACCAATTTTTATCTGAATCCACTGGGGAATGGGACGATTTTGCTTTTGTTTCTTGGCCAGGAACTTCTTAATCCTAAAAGTCTTGTGAGAAGACATGGCAAGAAGCAGAGTCAAGCACATACCACGATGGCGGAGAAAGGAAGAGAGGGGGAAACCTGTTGCTTTCTTACTTACAGGTTCCAGCTCACAAATCATCTCATCTAGGAAATCTTTTCTGATGCTCACTCATAGTTATTGTCACTCCTCAGAACACCTAGAGAACACTGCTCATACATTGAAAACTCTTTAGAGTGGTACTAGAGCGTAGTGGTCATGTATGTGGACTATTTTGGCAAGTAACTTGAATTCTTTGTTCTTCAGTATCACTATTTGTAAAAAGGAGGCTAATAATAGCATCTACCTAATAGAACTGTTACAAGATCAATGACAACAATGCCTAATACATAGAGTGCTCAGTTGATGTTATTGTGTATGTTGTATTGTTATGAGTTGTTTAGTACATGTTTTCCCTCTTTAGATTGTGAATGATCTCAGCTCACTGCAACCCCTGCCTCCTGGGCTCAAGCAATTCTCCTGGCTCAGCCTCCCAAATAGGTGGGATTACAGGCATGCACTACCACACCCGGCTGATTCTTGTATTTTTAGTAGAGATGGGGTTTCGCCATGTTGGCCAGGCTGGTCTCGAACTCTTGACCTCAAGTGATCCACCCACCCACCTTAGCCTCCGAAAGTGCTGGGATTACAGTCGCGAGCCACCGAGCCCAGCAGGGATGTGTGTCTTATTCTTCCAGCTAATAGTAAGGCTTTCTGGCAGGATGAGAGTAACTGGGCTTTGGATTCAGATAGGTCAGTGTTCAGCTCTCAGCTCTGCCACTTGCTAGATGTGTAACTTTGTGCTTTACCTCAATGAACTCAGTTTTTTTCATTTATGTAATGTGAAAATAACATGTCTTGCAAGTTATTCTGAGGATTATATTTGAGGAGGAAAGTTGCATATTTGGCTCAAGGAAGGCAGTTACTAAATAAGAGCTTTTATTTTGATGGGTAGCCCCAGATTGTAGCACCATGTTTAGAACATTGTAAGCGCTCAACAATTGATTATCATTATTATTATTTGAGACAGAGTCTCGCTCTGTCACCCAGGCTAGAATGCAGTGGTGCGATCTCGGCTCACTGCAACCTCTGCCTCCTGGGTTCAAGTGATTCTCATGCCTCAGCCTCCCAAGTAGCTGGGATTACAGGCGCATGCCACCATGCCCAGCTAATGTTTGTATTTTTAGTAGAGATGAGGTTTCGCCATGTTTGTTAGGCTGGTCTTGAACTCCTGATCTCAAGTGATCCGCCTGCCTTGGCCCCCCAAAGTGTTGGGATTACAGGCGTGAGCCACTGCGCTTAGCCGACAATTGATTATTGAATGAAAATGGCATTACATGCCAGGCACCATATGTGGCAAAGAGCACATGTTAACACACATTTACTCTTCATGTGTATCATTTCACTTCATTCTGACAAATACTCTGTGGAGGAGGCTCTGTTATTATCTCCAGTTTACACAGAAGAAATCGGAGGCTTAGGTTAGTTTAACAAAGTTTTCATAGCTAGAATGTGGCAGAGCTGAGATTTGAACACCTTAGGAGCCCCAAAATAGCTGATCGAATGAAAGAATGAATGAAAGTGAGGAAACTTACACGGAGTCAGGTAGTGGCATAATGGAGCCCTTGGTCACTATTCTATTTACACTCTTTGGATCATCTCTATGAAAGAATTGGGGGTGAGATGGAGGCACCTGGGGGTAAAGAGACCAACTTTTCCCCTTTAGTTGCTATTTGACAGTTTATGTCTGGTGAACATGCAGGCTTGCGTCTGGTGAACATAAGTACAACTGTGGATAAACAGAAATGCTTAGTGAATAAACACATCTTAAAGAAATTCGGGGTTCTCGTTCTTAGCAATCATCAATAGCATGGCCAGATGAATTTTCCTGAGACAGGAAAAAGCATAATCTAAGTTACTGATTTCAAGTTGTTTTGTATCAGGAACATTTGCTTGGGAGCTATCAAAGCCAAGATGTGAAGTCCTCCCTGGCCTGACAACCTAACTATTCATATCCAAGGAACTTGACTAAGAAGCTTTGAAGAAGGAAAAAAAGTTCCCATTGCTCATTTTCCACGTTATTCCCCGCTTCTCTTGATTTGATCCCCAGTACTACCCTGTAGAAGAACAAGAAGAAAACAGCAATCTAGTTCCTAGTTCTCCTGACCAAATGATGTTATTCCTCTTGATTGGGAAGAAAATGGGGAGGTACTTAGACTTCTGATTTTGAAGGCTTTCAAGCAATCCAGAATCCCAAACTTGAAAGAGTGAAAGAGTACAAGTCTTTGAATTAGACAGACCTAGTTTGGGATCTTCACTCTTCCACTCTCTGGCCGTATAGTCTCAGTTTTTGTGTGATGTGTAGTGCTCCCAGCATGGTCCCTTGCATCTGGTAAGCACATTTTCAGTAAATGGTGGTCATTTTTAGCCTTTGAAATGTAAGTAATATCAGAGGGATTTCAATATGAAAGTGAGGCCGAGAATTAAGGTAGACAGGAGAACTAAAAGTGAGACTGGATTCAGAAGTGACACGACTGAAAAATGAGTTAAAGCTGAGAGCAGGCCTTTGGAGCTTATTATTGTTGCTGTGTGAATTATATATCATAGTACCCATTCTGCCTCCTCTCCTGGAAACTCCTTTTAGCCAAACATGTACAAAGAGTGATGCCAGCAGAGCAGAACTTTGTTGGGCAGTGGCGTCAGCTAACAACAACGACAAAAATAGGGATGTCCAGAGACTTATTTAAGAATGTCGTTTCATCATAAACGAATTGAAGTAGAGATACAGAGTACTTTGCTGGTTTGATTTAGAGGGAGAGAGGTGTATTAGTATTCTGTGGCTGCTGCAACAAATCACCACAAATTTGGTGGCTTAAAACAACAGAAACGTATTTTTTTTTTTGAGATGGAGTCTCACTGTATCACTGCACAGTGATACAGTGCAGTAGCGCAATCTTGGCTCACTGCAAGCTCTGCCTCCCGGGTTCACGCCATTCTCCTGCCTCAGACTCCCGAGTAGCTGGGACTATAGGCGCCCGCCACTACGCCCGGCTAATTTTTTGTATTTTTAGTAGAGACGGGGTTTCACTGCGTTAGCCAGCATGGTCTCGATCTCCTGACCTCGTGATCCGCCCCCCTCGGCCTCCCAAAGTGCTGGGATTACAGGCGTGAGTCACTGCACCCGACCCAGAAACATATTCTTTTATGAAAACTTATTTTAGGTTCAGAAGTACATGTGCAGGTTTATTATATGGGTAAACTCATGTCACGGGGGTTTGTTGTATAGATCATTTCATTACCCAGGTATTAAGCCTGCTACACAATAGTTATTTCTTCTGCTCCTCTCCCTCCTCCCACCTCAGGTGGGTCCCAGTGTCTGTTGTTCTCCTCTTTGTGTCCATGTGTTCTCATCATTGAGCTTCCACTTATAAGTGAGAACATGCAGTATTTGGTTTTCTGTTCCTGTATTAGTTTGCTAAGGATAATGGCCTCCAGCTCCATTCATTTGGTTATTTTTGTTTTTGCGTTTTTTTTTTAAATTTTTTATTTTTTTTACAGCTAGAAGTTCAACAGCAGTTTCACTGAGTTGAAGTCAAAGTGTTGGCATGGGCTGGGCACGGTGGCTCATGCCTGTAATCCCAGCACTTTGGGAGACTGAGGCAGGCAGATCACATGAGGTCAGGGGTTCGAGACCATCCTGGCCAACGTGGCGAAACCCCACCTCTATTAAAAATATGTAAATTAGCCAGGCATGGTGGTGCGCACCTGTAATCCTAGCTATGCTGGAGGCTGAGGTGGGAGAATTGCTTGAACCTGGGAGGCAGAGGTTGCAGTAAGCCGAGATTGCACCACTGCACTCCAGCCTAAGCAACAGAGCAAGAGTCTTGTCAAAAAAAAAAAAAAAAAAAAAGTGTTGCCATGGACCTGCTGTCTCCAGAAGCTCCAGGGGAGACTCTTCCAGCTTCTGGTAGCTGCTGGCATTCCTTTGCTTATAGCTGCATCACTCCATCTCTGCTTCTGTGATCACATTGCCTCCTCCCCTTTTGTGTGTATCAAAGCTTGACCTAGTTTAGCCACCATCCTCAAATAAGATAACTAACTGCCTCCCATCTGTTGGTTGTTTTTTCTTTTTTTGAGATGGAGTCTCGCTTTGTCTCCCAGGCTGGAGGCTGGAGTGCAGTGGCGCAATCTCGGCTCACTGCAACCTCCGCCTCCCAGATTCAAGTGATTCTCCTACCTCAGCCACCTGAGTAGCTGGTATTACAGGTGTCTGCCATCATGCCCGGCTAATTTTTGTATTTTTAGTAGAGACGGGGTTTCACCATGTTGGCCAGGCTAGTCTTGAACTCCTGACCCCGTGATCCACCGGCCTCGGCCTCCCAAAATGCTGGGATTACAGGCATGAGCCACTGCGCCCGGCATCTGTTTTTTTTTTTTTTTTTGAGATGGAGTCTCGCTTTGTCACCCAGGCTGGAATGCAGTGGCACGATCTCGGCTCACTGCAACCTTTGCCTCCCAGGTTCAAGCAATTCTCCTGTCCCAGCCTCCCCAGTAGCTGGGATGACAGGTGTCCACCACCATGCCCAGCTAATTTTTGTATTTCTAGTAGAAACGGGTTTTCACCATGTTGGCCAGGCTGGTCTTGAACTCCTGACCTCAGGTGATCTGCCTGCCTCGGCCTCCCAAAATGCTGGGATTACAGGCATGAGCCACTGCCCCCAGCATCCGTTGGGTTTTCTTTTTCTTTCTTTCTTTCTTTTTTTTTTTTTTTGAGATGGAGTCTCCCTCTGTTGCCCAGGCTAGAATGCAATGGCATGATCTCGGCTCACTGCAACCTCTGCCTCCCAGGTTCAAGCAATTCTCCTGTCTCAGCCTCCCCAGTAGTTGGGATTACAGGCACACACCACCACACCAGGCTAATTTTTGTATTTTTAGTAGAGACAGGGTTTCACCATATTGGTCAGGCTGGTCTCGAACTCCTGACCTCAGATGATTCACCCACCTAGGCCTCCCAAAGTGCTGGGATTATAGGCATGAGCCACCACACCCAGCCCATCTGTTGGTTTTTACCATTTGTTTTTTAATTATGAAAAACAATTTATACTCATTGTAAACCATTAAAAATACAGATCAGTTAAAGATAATAAAGGGAAGAAAAATAAATTAATTTTAAAATTCCCTTTAATCCTCCTACCCAGGATAGCCAGCTCCTAATCTATGAGGATTTTTCTAGGCTGGGTCTTGTGTTTAACAAAGATGAAAAGTAGGAAAAAGAATAAAAGTAAATAGAAAAGAACAAGCCATTTAGGTGGTAATGAAATAGGTTAATATTGCCCACAATGAATATGTACAGGAAGCCTAATTTAAAATAAAAACAGAGCTTTGCACACAAAATTTTCCAGCGCTGAAGGTACATGTATGATATGTGGAAATGAAGCTCAGTCTCTTAGAAGTGCTAAGTTTAACTTTTTCCATTCACCCCTGCATTTTCTCATTACGACCTCATTCACTCCCTGAGGTCAGACCCTGGCCTGCTAATCTGCCCTGTCACAGGCTCTTCATGAGTCCTTATCGGCCTTCCTCAGTATGTCAGTGTTATGAAGAAGTGGGAAGTCTGCTCCTCCCAGGCTAATATCAAAGGGCAAAAGGGGCTGTGACAGAAGCAAACATTCAGACTACAGCCAGATGTGAAACTGAAGCAGCAAGAGGAAACACAAGAGCATAGGTAAAAAAAAAAAAAAAAAAAAAAAAAAAAAAAAAAAAAAAAATTCTTAAAAATATCTCATTTATCTAATTTTAGGTGCAGTCTACATCTGAGGGCATGAGGGATTAGTAAAATAGTATTTAAGGAAAATTTATAAAGGAAAATGAGTAAAAAATTCTGGGAAGGCCTGGCGTGGTGGCCCGTCCCTATAATCCCAGCACTTTGGGAGGCTCAGGTAGGTGGATCACCTGAGGTCAACAGTTCGAGACCAGCCTGGCCAACATGGTGAAACCCCATCTCTACTAAAAATACAAAAATGTATCGAGAGTGGTGGCTCTTGCCTGCAGTCCCAGCTACTCTGGAGGCTGAGGCAGGAGAGTCACTTGAACCTGGGGGACGGAGGTTGCCATGAGCCAAGAGATCGTGCCACTGCACTCCAGCCTGGGCACAGAGCAAAACTCTGTCTCAAAAAAAGAAAAAAAAGTTCTGGGAAATGTGGAAAGGATATTCATCTCGAGCTAGAATCTCAGTAAATGTATTTATCATAATTGTTATCGGCATTCAAATAACATTGATGAGACTTACGAGTCACGAGACCATAGAGTCTGCTATTCAAAATCAATTAGATTTGTTTTGTGGGTCCCATCAGTGGAAGTTATGGGGAGACAAATTGCAGCTTAAAGTAAGGAGACCATTTCTAACACAGACGTCAGAAATTAGAAGGGACTAGAGGGACTATTTGACAGGTAGTGAGTTGCTCATTGCTGGAGGTTTGCAACTTGTTGGGAGTTGGGAATATTATAGAGGAGATTTTAGAATCCTATAGATTGTTGGACTGGAGGATCTTTAAAGTCCTTTCCAACACTTCTGTGATTCTATGATATAAATAGAATGTTATGGGAAATTTCCCTAAGGGAGCCATAAAATACTACATTTACATGTACCTATAGAAGAGGCTCACATTCTAAAAAGAATTCCCCAGGTTGATTCTGGTTTCCCTGAAGGAAGTGAGAAGGCAACCAAGAACAAATTGATATCAGGGGAGTGCACATGTCTTGCCGGATGCCTGCTTTCTTCCTCTTGGTGAGTATATACAACGCCCACAGGGCCCCTGCTTTGCAAAGATCACACAGAAAGATGGGTTCTCTTCTCCTAGAGGAAGAATTTTGGTTGAGTTAGCAAATATTTTGTTTTGCAATTGACTAAAGGTAAGCAGATCTTTTCTGAAATATTTGTTTCAGAGCTCAAATTTCAGTTTAGGTGGCTGTTTTCTGGTCTAGGAAGCAAAAGAAGGGTGACAATGGTTTAGTTACCATGCTCCAAAAGCTCATGTTCTTTTCCAAGTCTTAGAGGTTTCCACAGCATGGGGCAGAACTATTAGAAGGGAAGGAAAATGCTGCTGTCACATCACACTGTATATGAGGCAATGTACTTTTGAGATTTAGAACATGTGAAGAGTTGAAAAGGTTTCTGCATTTGGTATCAACTGACATTCTTTCAGGAGTAAAATAAAGCTTTTCAAAGTGTATGAAATAATACATAAAAATATAGAATTTTATTTATTTACTTTTATTTTTATTTTTTTAGACAGGTTCCCACTCTGCTGCCCAGGCTGGAGTGCAGTGGTGCGATCATGGTTCACTGCAGCCTCAAACTCCTGGGCTCAAGAGATCCTCCCACCTCAGCCTCCTAGGTAGCTGGGACTGCAGGCGCGCACCACCATACCTGCCTAATGTTTAACATTTTTTAAAAATCTTTTGTCGAGATGGGGTCTTGCTATGTTGTCCACGCTGGTCTCAACTCCTGATCGAAAGCAATCCTCTCACATCCACCTCCCAAAGTGCTGAGATTACACATGTGAGCTACCACACCCAGCCTATGTTTGTGTTTATAGCAAGATCTTCTACAGTACATATACTGTAAAATGATACTTCCTTAGTTCTCTAGTGCCTTCCTTTCTTCCCCTTTTGAATTATAAATAAGGGCATCTTCTCACTTCAACTTCTATTTCTGCATATTCTCCAATACCTTCCTGGGCTCCTGTGCCAACCCATGCCCTTTATATCTGGGCTCAGTGTTGGCGTTTCCTGATTTGAAATGCAAAATGGCTGAAAATGTTAGCGACTTAATTTTTCCATTATGACAAATATTAAGCATTCACCTTTATCCATGCCTACTTATTCTGGCAAGGCTAAGGATATTTGGCAAAGTGATTAGAAAACAGCAGTATCAAAGATAATTTCCAGTTGGGTGCAGTGGCTCACATCTGTAATCCCAGCACTTTGGGAGGGAGGCCCAGGCAGGAGGATTGCAACGTAGCAAGACTCTATCTCTTAAAAAAAAAAAAATAGCAAGAACGAAAAAGAAAAAAAAAAAATTAGCCAGGCTTGGTGGCACGTGTCTGTAGTCTCAGCTACTAGGGAGACTGAAGTTGGAGAATCACTTGAGCTGGGAGGTTGAGGTTGCAGAGAACTATTATCGTGCCACTGCACTCCAACCTGCATGACAGAGCAAGATTCTATCTCAAAAACAAACAAACAAAACTAAAAAACCCAAAACAAACAACAACAACAACAAATATACATATAGAGAGAGATGACTTCCAACATTAAAATATATCTCCAGTAATTGATAGTTTTGAAGAAAATATTGTAATCTTTGGAATTCTTATTAATACAGAAACAATATTTCTGTCCTGATTGTAGGAACTCCTTTCTTTTATTGTTTGGAGCACAGAGGGGCTGCTGAAATGGAGAGTCTCAAGACTGATACTGAAATGCCGTATCCTGAGGTAATAGTAGATGTGGGCAGAGTGATTTTTGGAGAAGAAAACAGGAAGAAGATGACCAACAGCTGTTTGAAAAGATCTGAGAATTCTAGAATTATCCGGGCTATATGTGCACTGTTAAATTCTGGAGGTGGTGTGATCAAAGCAGAGATTGATGATAAAACCTATAGTTACCAATGCCATGGGCTGGGACAGGATTTGGAAACTTCTTTTCAAAAGCTCCTTCCTTCAGGTTCACAGAAATACCTTGACTACATGCAGCAGGGGCACAATCTCCTGATTTTTGTGAAGTCATGGAGCCCAGATGTTTTCAGCCTTCCACTAAGGATTTGCAGCTTGCGCTCCAATTTGTATCGGAGAGATGTGACTTCTGCTATCAACTTGAGTGCTAGCAGTGCCCTGGAGCTTCTCAGAGAGAAGGGGTTTAGAGCCCAAAGAGGAAGACCAAGGGTGAAGAAGTTGCATCCTCAGCAGGTTCTCAATAGATACATTCAGGAAGAGGAAGATATGAGGATATTGGCCTCAGAATTTTTTAAAAAGGACAAACTCATGTATAAGGAGAAACTCAACTTTACTGAGTCAACACATGTCGAATTTAAAAGGTTCACCACCAAAAAAGTCATACCTCGGATTAAGGAAATGCTGCCTCATTATGTTTCTGCATTTGCCAACACTCAAGGGGGATATGTCCTCATTGGGGTGGATGATAAGAGCAAAGAAGTGGTTGGATGTAAGTGGGAAAAAGTGAATCCTGACTTATTAAAAAAAGAAATCGAAAACTGCATAGAAAAATTGCCTACATTCCACTTCTGCTGTGAGAAGCCAAAGGTAAATTTCACTACAAAAATCCTGAACGTGTACCAAAAAGATGTCCTGGATGGTTATGTCTGTGTGATTCAAGTGGAGCCCTTCTGTTGCGTGGTGTTTGCAGAGGCCCCAGATTCCTGGATCATGAAAGACAATTCTGTCACACGGCTGACAGCTGAGCAGTGGGTGGTCATGATGCTGGATACTCAGTCAGGTAAAGGGAAGTGAAGTCATTGTCCCCATCAGCAGGGAGGAACCCCTTTCTCTGCCTTTTGTGGGTATTTGATCACATATGTTAGTTAAAAAATAGAAATTTATTTTTCTTATAAGTGTTCTCCCATTACAGTGTTCCTTATCTAACATTCTTAGTTCCAAAGACTCAGAATATAAACTGAGGTCAAGGAATGTTTGGATTCTATGGCCTAAACAACTTTTTTTTCTTTAGACTCTGTCACCCAGCCTGGAGTGCAGTGGTGTGACCTCGGCTCACTGCAAACTCCACCTCCCAGGTGCAAGTGATTCTTGTGCTTCAGCCTCCCAAGTAGCTGAGATTACAGGCACACACCACCATGTCGGCTAATTTTTGTATTTTTAATGGAGATGGGGTTTTGCCATGTTGCCCAGACTGGTCTTGAACTTCTAACCTCAAGTGATCAACTCACCTCAACCTCCCAAACTGCTGGGATTACAGGTGTGAGCCAGCCTAAGCAACTTTTAAAGGAAAGTTACAGTATGCCATCAGCAATGAGTTAGGAAAGGTCTCCTTTTATTGTCTATAAACCTGTTGAAAAAATTGTGCAGGCTGATCATCCCAGTCAAAATTGGAATAGCCTCATTTTAGAGATGATATTCTAGAGAAACACTGTTTAAGAATAACTCTGAGGCTGGGCGCAGTCCTAGCACTTTGGGAGGCCAAGGTGGGCAGATTGCCTGAGCCCAGGAGTTTGAGACCAGCCTGGCCAAAATAGCGAAGCCCTATCTCTCCCCCAGATATAAAAATTAGCCAGGCGTGGTGGTGTTTGCCTGTAGTCCCAGCTACATGGGAGGCTGAGGTGGGAGGATTGCTTGAGCCTGGGAGGTGGAGGTTGTAGTTAGCCAAGATCACTCCACTGCACTCCAGCCTAAGCAACAGAGCGAGACCCCGTCTCAAAAAAATAAAAAAATAAAAATAAATGACTACACTACTCCACTAATTCTTTCAAGCAAAACATTGTTGACAAATTTGAATTGTTTCAGTAATATTAGGAGCTAATAACCTTAAGCCACTGGGCTTAGGGCACCACCAAGTGGGGGAAAATGATGCAAAAGGAGATGCTAGGGCAAGGGGGTGCTGGGGGGAGCAGAACCCCTGGTGTTCTCACTTACCTTTCAGTTTTGATTGGAATCAGCCTTGGTGATTCCTAATCAATCCATAAAGGACTATAGGCCGAACTACGCCTATCTGCTTGCCTTCACGGCCAGTATGTTCCAGATTTCATCAAAACTTGAGTGATTGGAGAATTTTATTGGGTCATTCTTTCTCTTAATTTGTTTGAGTTCACTTCTCTTCTCCTCTCCCCTAAAGATCCTGCCACTTTTGATTCCATCTAACCTTAGATGGGGACATAAACAACTGTAACAACATTTTTTTTTTTTTGAGACAGGGTCTTGCTTTGTCGCCTAGGCTGGAGTGCAGCGGCACGATCTCAGCTCACTGCAGCCTCCGCCTCCCAGGTTCAAGCAATTCTCCCACCTCAGCCTCCCGAGCAGCTGGGATTACAGGCACACCACCACGCCCAGCTAATTTTTGTATTTTTTTGTTTTTTGTTTTTTGTTTTTTTTTTGAGACGGAGTCTCGCTCTGTCACCCAGGCTGGAGTGCAGTGGCGCTATCTCGGCTCACTACAAGCTCCGTCTCCTGGGTTCACCCCATTCTCCTGCCTCAGCCTCCCGAATAGCTGGGACTACAGGCGCCGGCCACCATGCCTGGCTAATTTTTTGTGTTTTTAGTAGAGACGGGGTTTCACCGTGTTAGCCAGGATGGTCTTGATCTCCTGACCTCGTGATCCGCCTGCCTCGGCCTCCCAAAGTGCTGGGATTACAGGTGTGAGCCATCACATCTGGCCAACACCATTTAAAAAATACTGTGCTTTAATCCTTGCTGATCCCCACTAGATGCCTTTTCTTCTTAGAGATAACCTGGAGTCAGAATATTATAATTGAAAGGAAGCTTAGGGATTATTACTTCACTCCTGCGTGAGAGAGAGGTGAAATGACTTGCTCAAGCCGAGTCACACAGTGACTTAGAATATGTGTGATATGTCCCCTGTAGGAATCCCCAGACTTCCTTTCCTGACATAGGTGAGCTGTCTGACGCATAGTAAGCACGACTGCTCAGGCACCCATGCACATCACAGGTCTCCAGTAAGAAGAGCCCAAAAAAGAGGCTTTTTTTTTTTTTTTTTACTTTTTATTTTTTGTCTGAAACAACTTTCCATGTAATTGTCTAGCTCCTTCCAGTTTGGTCACAGACTACAACTCTTGCCTGATTTCATCAGCTTCATCTGCACGAAAAAGTCCCGGATATCCCGTAAAAGTCCACGAATTTAAGGAGGCTCTGCAACGACATTTGTTTCCAGGTATTCCCTCTTGATTTCAACTTAGGGGACTATTTGTTTTCTAAAATTGAGTTGGGAGGTGTTAGTAGTAATGAATTCAGGTGTTTCTCCTTAGGGAAGGTCAAATGAAGGACTTAGCGACATAATGATCCTGAAATTTTACATATATATATTATATATATAATATACAAGACTGAAAACAAGGGTCATGTATATACTTATTTAATAATTATTATTAATTATTATTATTAATTTATTATATAATTATATATAATTATATATAATATTTATATATCTATATATCTGACCCTTGTTTCCAGTCATCTGATTCCCACTATTACTATTTCTGTGTGCCTTCCAACTTCTCATAACATATGGCTTTTGTTTTCCAAATTTGAGAGTACAGGGAATTTCTCAGGTCTCAACCATCAAAAAACTGCCCCTAGCTTTCCAATGCAGAAGGAGCCATTGGGTTATCTGAACTTCTTCTAAAGCAGGGTTTCTCAACCTTAGCACTATTGTCATTTGAGTCAGATAACTCTTTGCTGGGGGAGGGAGAGCCCTGTGAATTGTAGAATACTTAGCAGCATTCCTATCTGGTACCTACTACATACCAGTAGCTCCCCTCCAATTGTGACAATAAAAAATTCTCAGGCCGGGCATGGTGGCTCATGCCTGTAATCCCAGCACTTTGGGAGGCCAAGGCGGGTGACCTCACCTAAGGTTAGGAGTTTGAGACCAGCCTAGCCAACATGGTGAAACCCTGTCTCTACTAAAAATACAAAAATTAGCCAGGTGTGGTGGCATGTGACTGTAATCTCAGCTACTCCAGAGGCTGAGGCAGAAGAATCACTGGAACCAGGGAGGCAGAGGCTGCAGTGAGCCAAGATCACACCACTGCACTCCAGTCTGGGTGACAGCGAGACTCCGTCTCAAAAAAAAAAGAAAAAATTCTCCAGACATTGCCAAATGTCCTTGGGGATGGGGGAGAGTTGGGGAGTAAAACTGCTCCTGATTAAGAATCACAATTCTAAAGGAAAGCTCTTATTTTCCCAAATGCACCAGGTATCATTTTTTTCTGCAACATTGCAGGAATACTTACCACATGCTTTTGTAAGTTTTGGTAACATCTATTCCTTGAATTTTCAGTGACACAGGAAGAGGTACAATTTAAACCAGAATCCCTCTGTAAGAAGCTGTTCTCAGATCATAAAGAACTGGAGGGTTTAATGAAGACCCTGATACATCCTTGTTCTCAGGGGATTGTGATATTTTCTAGAAGCTGGGCTGGTGATGTTGGCTTCAGGAAAGAACAGAATGTCCTGTGTGATGCTCTCCTGATAGCAGTTAACAGCCCTGTGGTACTCTATACAATCTTAATAGACCCCGATTGGCCTGGAGGACTTGAATATGCCCGAAACACAGCTCATCAGTTAAAGCAGAAACTGCAAACTGTTGGTGGTTACACAGGGAAAGTGTGCATCATTCCAAGGCTGATACACCTGAGCAGCACACAGAGTAGACCTGGTGAGATCCCCCTGCATTACCCCAGGTCCTACAGGCTTGCAGATGAGGAGGAAATGGAAGACTTGCTGCAGGCTCTGGTGGTGGTCTCCCTGTCCTCCAGATCTCTTCTGAGTGACCAGATGGGCTGTGAATTTTTCAACTTGCTCATAATGGAGCAGAGCCAGTTGCTTTCTGAGAGTCTTCAGAAGACGCGTGAATTATTCATCTACTGCTTTCCAGGAGTCAGGAAGACAGCCCTAGCCATAAAGATCATGGAGAAAATTAAGGACTTGTTTCACTGCAAACCAAAAGAGATCCTCTATGTTTGTGAAAGCGACTCCCTAAAGGATTTTGTGACGTAAGAGTTTTACCAACTACACACACACACAAATATGTATGTGTATACATATATGTGTATATATATGTGTATATATATATATACACATATATATATTATTTTTGCAGTTGCAAGATTTAATAGAGTGAAAACAGAGCTCCCATACAAAGGGAGGGGACCCAAAGAGGGTAGCCATTGCCAGCTTGAATGCCTGGGTTTATATCCCGATCATTGTCCCTCCTGCTGTGCTCTCAGGCAATAGATGATTGGCTATTTCTTTACCTCTTGTTTTTGCCTAATTAGCATTTTAGTGAGCTCTCTTTCTTATCTGATTGGTCGGGTGTGAGCTAAGTTGCAAGCCCCATGTTTAAAGGTGGAAGTGGTCACCTTCCCAGCTAGGCTTAGGGATTCTTAGTCAGCCTAGGAAATCCAGCTAGTCCTGTCTCTCAGTGCCCCCCTCAACAGGAAAACCCAAGTGCTATTGGGGAAGTTGGCCGACCACTGCTCTAACTGCTTCCTGCTGAATTGGGGCATAGTAGGGGTTGTGCAGTTGAGATTTCCTCGGGAGGGGTGCCTTTGATGTCATTAACATCGGAGCATGGGCTAGCAGGCCGGTCCAGGGTTCCGTGGTAGATTTTACTCATGGATTGCATCTGGGGCTCCATTTGAAGAACCATTTGTAGCTTTGTAGCTTCGATTCTGGAAGAGACAAACTTAACAAGGAGGTTAAAGATACAGGGTCCAAAGAGGAGTAACAATATTATAGCTGCTAGAGGTCCTAAGAAGGGGAGAATCCGGGGCATCCATTGGCTGAGGAGGCCCCAGGGGCCAGTGTTTTGAAGCTCCTCTGCTCTACGTTGTATTCGATCTCGAATTTCTTTAACTTTTTTGGTGACGATTCCGGATTGATTAACATAATAACAGCATTCTTCCCCTAAGAATAAACAGGTTCCCCCTCTTTCGGCAGCTAGCAAGTCTAAAGCTCTTCTATTTTGAACGACTACTGCTGCTAGGGAGTTAAGTTGATCTTGCAAGGTGACCAGGGAGTCAGAGACCCGTTCCATGTCACCATTTAGTTCTTGAGATAGTTTGTAGTAGAACTGAGTAGAGGTTGTGATACCGCCAATGCCAGTACCTACTCCGCCTAGCACTCCTGCTCCGATAACAAAAGGAAGAATGGGTACTCTTTTGTTGCAGGGCTTAGGTACGACATGATTGTATAAATCTTGTTCAGTGTAGATGGTCATAGGGGGCGCTAAGAATGAGAGGAAGCATATAGATTCTGAAGAGCCATTCAAACAACGATAGGCTGAGGTACCACAGACAAAAAATATTCCTGAGGGTAGGCAGACTATTCGTGTGGGAAGAGTTACCCACCTGATGTGCTGGGAGTTGGTTGCACACACACAAAAATATATTTAGTCAGTCTTTTCAAGAGTGTCATAAAAGTGATTTGTGTTTTTAGTTTAAGTTTTTGCAATGCCTTAGTTGCATAAGTGCAAGAGCCCAAACTATATACACATTTCCAAATAATCATGGAATTGAGCTGTAAACAGGTAATTTATAATGTTCAACCTTAAACATCTCATTATAAATAACCCACATGTGCATAACTTAAATTTACAGAACCAGAAACTTTTTTTTTTCTCACAATCCATGGCCTTACATTTAAGAGAAGTAGAAATGAACCCATTCTGCTTTAAGTATACTTTCTGTTTGATATGTAATGTTTTAAAGTCATAGGGCATTTCTGCTAATTAGACATTGTACCTAGTGAAACTTGAATTTAAATACAGTTTGATTTTGTTCATAAAATATTTTCATTTTTGACTTGTTCTGCATCAGTAATTTTAGAAAATATGCAAATTCACTTCTGATTTAAATCTCTAACTTTTAATTTAGTAAAATGAATTGGTCATTATAGAATTCAGCAAAAGAGGGCAAAATCATTATGATTTTTGGTTTGGTTTTGTTATTCAATAAATCTTTTTGAGCACTGTTGATGTGGTATCTACTGTGCTACATTTAGTGTTAGAGGAGAAAACATATTGAAGACCTTGCCATAAAAAAAACAATGTGAGTATTGTATAATAATAAAGACATGCTCATTTTAATTAACTAATTAATTTATTTTTGAGACGGAGTCTTGCTGTGTCAACCAGGCTGGAGTGCAGTGGCACAATCTCAGCTCACTGCAACCTCTGTCTCCTGGGTTCAAGTGATTCTCTTGCCTCAGCCTCCCGAGTAGCTGGGATTACAAGTGTGCATCACCACACCTAGCTAATTTTTGTATTTTTAGTAGAGACGGGGTTTCACCATGTTGGCCAGGCTGGTCTTGAACTCCTGACCTCAAGTGATCCGCCCACCTCCTTCTCGCAAAGTGCTGGGATTACAGGCGTGAGCCACTGCACCTGGCCTCATGCCCATTTTAACAGGCTAGAGGTTGGTTGGTAAATATTCCCCAGTGAAGGAGACCATTGGGCACACTGTTAAGAAGTCAGCAGGAGAAGTGAATCAAGTAGGGGAGGGCTTTCCAGGCAAAGGGCACAGCAAGTTCAAAGACATGGAGACACTAGAGAACCAGAATGGTAGGTCTGACTAGAGCTGTGCAGACTGTGGGTATACAGCAGGTGGTGATGTTGAAAAGGAGGTAGATGCCAGATTATCAGGGATCCTGTAGACTGTGCTGAGGACTACGTTCTTTATTAAGTTTCATAGCTAAGTTTGAAAATACTCCAGTCAAAAGGCTAACTCAACAAACATCTATGAAACCCTTAATGTGAGAGGGATACAAAGATGGCTAAGAATCAGTGCTTTTATTTGAGTCCACACAGTCCAAACCAGAAGAGAAGAACATAGTTATGATTCAAGGCATAGGGAGTAAAGGCCCTAGGAACTGCATATGTAAAATCATGGAATCTGTAGGGATGAGTGATGTTACTTGGATCCAAATTAAAGGAGGCAAAAAACAACCAAATTTGTTAAGAAAAAATACATATATGCTAAAGCGTACTATAAAGGAAAATTGAGCTAAGTAAATGAGGTAGCTCCAAAGAGGCATAGCCCCGTAGATTTGGTACCCTACTTGATGTGTCGTGGAACTCAGCATCCTCTTGATGTTTCTCTTACCAAAATCTAAAGAAGCTTTAGAGGAATTTGAACTAGTCCATGCTTTTTTTGCACATAAGAATTATGATATGCATCGAGGAAACTGTTTTCCAGCTCTAAAGAGGATAGAAAGTAAAGAAATGGTAGTAAGAAGTGTAAGTTAACTTTGAGATTTCCTTTAGATGTAATGAACTTGTCTTCAGGATTGCCAAACAGTAGGAATGGATTACTAATAGAAATAATACAATCTGTTACCTGGGTTCATTTCAGAAGTTTCACATGCAGGTTTAACTGGATAACCCCAAAGAGCAAGGTGTAAAATTATGCATTCTGTCTGTCAGGTAACTTGTAATTAGAACAGTTTTGTGGTATTCACACTACTGAATCAATGACTCAGCCTGCAGATGAGAATCAGCCTCTGATTCCATTCCAGAGAGTAATGACTGCTGGTGTTCTCTTTGTTGATATGCCTCAAGCCCTGTTTTATCCATCCTTACAGCCAACAAACCACCTGCCAAGCTGTGACCCGGAAAACTTTCATGCAAGGGGAGTTTCTAAAGATTAAACACATAGTGATGGATGAGACTGAGAATTTCTGCAGCAAATATGGCAATTGGTACATGAAGGCTAAGAACATCACCCATCCAAAGGCGAAGGGGACTGGAAGTGAAAACCTTCACCATGGGATTCTCTGGCTTTTTCTTGACCCTTTTCAAATCCATCACGCAGATGTCAATGGCCTTCCCCCTCCATCTGCTCAGTTTCCTCGAAAAACAATCACCAGTGGGATCCACTGTGCTCTGGAAATAGCGAAGGTTATGAAAGAAGAAATGAAGAGGATCAAAGAAAATCCTCCCTCCAACATGTCTCCAGACACATTAGCATTGTTCAGCGAGACTGCCTATGAGGAAGCAACGTGTGCCCAGGCTCTGCCTGGGGTGTGTGAGACAAAGACTAATCTGACAACAGAACAAATAGCTAACTATGTGGCAAGAAAATGTCACAGCCTGTTCCAGTGTGGCTATCTGCCCAAAGATATAGCAATTCTGTGCAGGAGAGGGGAGGACAGAGGACGCTATAGGCTTGCACTACTCAAAGCAATGGAATTAATTGAGACCCACAGACCATCAGAGGTTGTGTTTAGCCCGGCCACCGGTGTTTGGGGAAGTCACATTGT
Organism: Pan troglodytes; assembly: GCF_028858775.2. Lineage (NCBI taxonomy): Eukaryota > Metazoa > Chordata > Mammalia > Primates > Hominidae > Pan > Pan troglodytes. The sequence continues at coordinate 32,056,460 of NC_072417.2, forward strand.
TTTAGACAGTATTCAGCAATTTTCAGGCCTGGAGAGGACTGTTGTGTTTGGGCTTAGTCCAGAATGTGACCAGTCAGAGGAATTTCATAAGCTCTGCTTTGCTTCAAGAGCCATTAAACACCTCTACCTGCTTTATGAAAAGAGGGCAGCCTTCTGAAAATTATTACAAATAATAGAGGAAGACAGGAAGAGCAGAGTCCTTTCTCTTAGACAGGTAGCAGTGACTCCATTTTAATATTACAAGTGAGGAAATCAAGGCACATCAGTATGGCCTGGAGCCACAGAAATGTCTCTTGGAGCTGAGCCTTCCACTCTATTTCAATGCCACTGGCCTTTTCACAATCTCCTTCACCTCCTACCTATACAATTACAATAGACTTCATTAGTCCCCTGTCTCCAGCTTTCCCACTCAATCCAGCTGTCATCCATCAGAGAATTTTTCCTCAAATAGAGAACTGATTTTATGTAATACCTTGCTAACATATCTTCAATGAGTCCCCACAGCCTTCAAACCTAACCAATTTTCAAGGCTTTCATTAATATGCCCTGACTTGCTCTCCCAACCACATCCTTTATTGTATCTCCATCTCCCCATGTTTCTCATGCACCCCAGCCCACCTGGCATAATTTTTAGGTGGTGGTATGGTGCCCTCCAGGCTGGTTACTTTGACTGCATAGGTCTCAAAAGTAGCCAATTGACTGGCACCTCATACTGGCTATGGGTCTCAAGCTTTCCAGGTCCAGAACTTGATTGCCTTTTTGTACCAAGTCTAGATCAGTCTCTTGGGGATGCTTTATGCTAATCAAGCTCACAAAGGACCAATGAGTAAATCAAAATGTTACTCTGTTAATTTATAGTGAGGACCATAGTCATAAGTGGGTCAAATGCTTTTGCTAATCAGTGCCCTCAACAGTAATATAGGAAGCCAAATTATATGAACATAGCCTTACGGTAAGGGAAGCTGGTAATTTGATTCAAATCTTAAAAATCTTCAGATTATATTAGACTATTGCAATATCTATTAGGTTGGTGCAAAAGTGCAAAAACCACAATTACTTTTGCACCAATTAATATAAAATAAGATTGCAATAATTTCTAAAATAAAGATATTTCTATCACAAGGACTAGACAAATTACAGTTTACAAGCTAAAGCAAATTTAGAATGCTAAGGATGACTAGTTTTTCATTATTCTTTGCCCTCAGATGAATTTTTTTTTTCTCTGTCTTGGTTTCTAAAATTTCCAGGTTCACCACCAACCCTCTCCTTACTGCCCCCAACATATACAAATTTTGCCTACATTTTTCCTCTATGTATGTGAATACATTCATGTAGGCTAGAAATGCCTTATACTCTGCCGCTGGCCTGGAAAGTAGTCTTCCTACAAGGGGCCTTTGCACATCTCTGATCTCTTCCATTATGACTTGGTGCTAATTTTTAAATCCGACTCTCGGAGTTTATGGGGATCCTTGCTGGCAACTTTACCACCAACACCACCCACACACATCCCCGACTCCTGGTCTGTGCCTGTGCCATTTTCTCAGTCTTTAAACCCTTTTCTGTCCCCTCCACCTTTGAAATCCTTACTTGGCAATCACATCCTTTTTCAAATGCCTACTACCTCAATTAAACTTCTACTATCTCCCTAAGTGAAACTTTCCAATGTATATGATACATATTAGAAATGAAATCAAAGTTCCCCTTTTCTAGTCAGTTCCCCAAATGGCTGAGCCAATTCTGTCCTCTTCAAATTACTCTTGCTTTTGCAAGGATTTTTAAATTGCTTTGGAAGTATTCATATTTCCAAACTGTTTTTAACTTCTAGAAAAGTTTAGGATAACTTGATTGACTCTGGGGAGGCTTGAATCCAGGAGACATGTGGAAATTTTGGTTATGATTTTAGATAAAGCCCCTCAGCCTTCCAAGAGGTGGAAGAGCAGGCAGGGTTTCGAGAAGCTCTCTTAGCTGCCTTTCTGAATTGCTTAGGCCCATTAGAAGGGCTAGTCTGTACCTAGGCACGGATTGAAAAGAAAAACCTCTCCCTTGCTTCCTACTGCTCTAATTACCTGGTGTTTCTTCCTTTTTACCTTTCCTTGGGGGCTTTAGGGTAGTTTTGGATAGGAGGAAATGAAGTTCAGCAATCGGTTTTGCAAAAGATGCCAGTGCATTGACATTCTGATGTAGGGAGATGTATGAATTCTATAAAAATAATTTAAACAGTCAAAGTCAACAGAGTATGAAGGAGTATGAGTGGGACAAGGAATTGCTATATTTTAGTCATAAGCCTTAGTACCATTTGACTTTTTAAAATATATGCATGCATCATATAATTTTTAATAAAAGAATTGATTTGTAAAGAATTGTTTTAAATATTGAATTTGAGAGTCTTTGTCAGTTCTTAGTCTAGTGAAACAATTCAATCAGGATGAAAGTAGAATAACTAACTCAGTGATTCTCAACCCTGGATGCTCATTATAATTTCCTGGGCGACTTAAAAAAAATCAGTGATCAGGCCAGACACCAGACGAATTAACCTCAGTGTGTCTGAACACAGGCTCGGGCATCGGTATTTATTAAATGTTGTCCAGGCAGGGTGCAGTGGCTGGTGCCTGTAATACCAGAACTTTGAGAGGCTGAGGTCTGGGGGAATCACTTGAAGCCAGGAGTTGGAGACCAGCCTGGGCAACATAACAAGACCCCATCTCTACAAAAAAATTTTTTTTAAAAACTTAGTTGGGCATGGTGGTGCATGCTTTTAGTCCTAGCTACTCCAGAGGCCAAGGTGGGAGGATCACTTGAGCCCAGGAGTTTGAGGCTACAGTGACCTATGATTACTCCACTGCACTCCAGCCTGGGTTACAGAGCAAGACTCTATCTCTTAAAAAAAAATCCAAATGATTCTAATATGTCACAAGGGTTGAGAACCATTGAACCCTTCTCCTAGTCTGTTCTTTCTGTCCTCAAAAAATGTGTGCACATTTCTCTTCCTATTAAGACTGTGAGCTCCTTGAGAGTAAGAGGATGAGTCACTTACACATCTTTATTTCCCCTAGAGCAACTAGTACAGTGCCTCACACAGGGCAGGTGCTCAGTAAATATTTGCTGAATTGTACTTGTAGCTTTTAGAAAACTAGAATCTACAATGATTCAATTCGATAGTATGAATTTCTAATGTTAGAGATTTCAAAGAAGTCAGTGTGGAGAATAATCTTTAACACTGTAATAATGAAGAATAAGGGAACAATAAAGGCAACTCAATTGTTTTTAGGCAACAGGTCAAATTAAGGATCTATGATGATAGTTCATTAGATTCAAATGTAAGATTAGGAACTGGTGGGGACTAAGAATAATGGACTAACTTGGTTGTTTTAGAATTCTCAATGTTTTCTACAAAGTCTTAATATGATGGATAAAGCAATTAACTAAATGAAATAACTAAGATAAAAGAGAAGCTTTAGAAACTGTGAGAAGCTTCTAAAACTTACTTTTAAAAAGAACGGTAATATAATATTATCATGGAAGCTTCGGAAATGGAGAAAGGCAAAATTAAAAGTTCTTAAATCAGGCTGGGTGCAGGGGCTCATGCTGGTAATCCTAGCACTTTGGGAGGCTAAGGCGGGTGAATCACCTGAGGTCAGGAGTTCAAGACCAGCCTGACCAACATGGAGAAACCCTGTCTCCACTAAAAATACAAAATTAGCTGGGCATGGTGGCGCATGCCTGTAATCCCAGCTACTTGGGAGGCTGAGGCAGGAGAATTGCTTGAACCTGGGAGGTGGAGGTTGCAGTGAGCTGAGATTGCACCACTGCACTTCAGCCTGGGCAACAAGAGTGAAACTCTGTCTCAAAAAAAAAAAAAAAAAAAAAGTTCTTAAATCATCTTGTTATCTGGGTGTAACATTTTTTCATTTTTGCTTATTTATTTCTATTCTTTGTTGATACGGAAAAATATTTTCACACAGTTATGATCAAGTTGGCCATCAACTTTATATCGTATATGTGTGCTTTTTCCATTTAATTGTTTTGTGAGATATTGCTATAGACTACATTATTGTTCCCAATATTTCCTACCTCTCTATATCTATACCCTTTGTAGTTACTAACATTAGAGGTAGAGATATTTTCCACCCTTATAATGTGGCCTTGGTCATGTGACTTGGAATGTTAGTAGTTCTGATGTGCACAGAGGCTGTACATGGACTTTCAGCATTGGGTTTACTCTCTCGGGTTTCTGCTGTTTCCATACACAGAATGTACCCTGGGTGGCCCACCAGCCACTGAGATATGTGAATCCAACTTGAACTCAACTCATGGCCTGGAGCCAAGTTCCACCAGTCCTAACTAGCTTAGCCAAAATCCAGCTGATCTGAAAGTGCATGAATGAGAAATAAAAGCTTATTATTTAATGACTGAGATTTCAAGGTTGTTTGTTTTGTAGCTTTAGCTGACTAATGCAGGCATTTCCTCATGTGGTAGCACAGTCTTCAATATAATCATTTTTAATGGGTGCACTGCATCCTAGCCAGATCATATGAAATTTCAGCGATCATTCCCCTGTCATTCGTGTCACTAGCAATTTTACACCAATTTAATTAAGCCAGGCACATACTCAGGCATACAACCTTTTCTTTTTCTGGTATATTTATAAATCCCTGGAGATGGGCTTACTGGATGAAAAGGTGACTTGGATGAAAGAATCACTTTATTCAGATTAGTTCTGATGGGAAGTGAATAGAAAACCCCAGTCACTGCATCTGATAACATATAAATTTTGTTGCATTAACTAAGAGAACAAAATGCTGATATCAGGTTCTGATGACAAAAAAGAGGCAATGATATCTTGGAAACAGGTGACTCTAAAAGGGCTGCAAGGGAGCACAGAGAGTGAAACTAAGGCTCACCACCCTAACCTGGAGCTGCAGAGAAGAACTTAACTTGGAGAACTATGGGTAGAAACATGAATTATATAACCTCGACACTGTATTAAAAAAAAATCTGTGGTCACTTAAAACTGACATAAGGTACAAAGAGAAAAGAAAAGATGCCTCTGACCATGAACAGGACCTTTTAATTTTTTTATGTATTTCCTCTTGTTATTGTTTACTACTTCAGAGTTCTCTTGGGCCAATTGCAGATAAAGTCCCTTATCCCTGCTTTAATCAGGGAAGGCTGTCTTTGCCCAGTTGTACAGCTTGAAAGAGGCATGTGGTAGAGGGGGAGACAATGAAGGAAGCAGGTGCTTCCTTCCTAGCCAGCCAAATATGACAAACCCCACCAGTCAACAGCTAATACATCAAAATACCTTTACAGTCCCATTGATGTCTCCTCTGATATATACAGTTACAACAAACATATATTAAGTGCTTAGTATGTACTAGACATGGTGCAAATTGTTTTTAAAATATATCTTTTAACCCCCAACCAGTCTTTGAATTATGTATAGCAGTAAGGTACGATAAGGCAGTGTTAAGAGCTTGAGTCCAGGGGTCGGATTGACTCTGGCCTTGAATTCCAACTCTATTCCTTAATTGGCTGGATGACCTTGAGCAAGTTACTTTACCTCTTCAAGATTCAGATTTCTCATCTATAAAATAGAGGTAAAATTCATACCTATGTCTTCAGGTAAAGATGAAGATTGAAAGTTAATACTACATTTAGGCCGACCACTGTGGCTCACAGCTGTAAACCCAGCATTTTGAGAAGTTGAGGTAGTTGGATTACTTGACCCCAAGAGTTTGAGACCAGCCTGGGTAAGATGGTGAAACCCCATCTCCACAAAACAAACCCCAAAAATTAGTCAGGCATGGTGGTGCGTGCCACTAGTCCCAGCTACTTTGGGGGCTGAGGTGGGAGGATCAATTGAACCCAGGAGGTCGAGGCTACAGAAAGCCATGATGGGGCCACTACACTGCAGCTTGGGGAACAGGGCATGATGCTGTCTAAAAAACTAAAAATAATAAATAAATATGACATTGCCCAGGCACGGTGGTTCACGCCTGAAATTCCAGCACTTTGGGAGGCCAAGGCGGGCAGATCACTTGAGGTTGGGAGTTCAAGGCCAGCCTGGCCAACATGGTGAAACTCCGTGTCTACTAAAAATACAAAACAATTAGCTGGGTGTGCTGGCACACACCTGTAATCCCAGCTACTTGGGAGGCTGAGGCAGAGGAATCACTTGAGCCCGGGAGGCAGAGGTTGCAGTGAGCCAAGATCGCGCCACTGCACTCCAGCCTGGACGATAGAGTGAGAATCTGTCTCAAAAAATAAACAAACAAACAAATAAATAAGACATTTAAATAAAGCATAATATGTGGAAAGCTCTCAATAAATTTTAGATCTTACTAGTTCCAATTTACAGCTGAGGAGGCTATGACTTAAAAGATAAATACTTAGGGCCAGTTACGATGGCTCATGCCTGCGATCCCAGCACCTTAGGAGGCCAAAGCTGAAGGACTGCTTGAAGCCAGGAGTTTGAGATCAGCCTGGGCAATATAGAGAGACCCTGTCTCTATAAATTTTTTTTCTAAATTAGCAGAGCGTGGTGGCACACACCTGTAGTCCAGCTACTCGGGAGACTGAGGTGGAAAGATTGCCTAGGCCCAGGAGTTCAAGGTTACAGTGAGCCATGATCATACCACTACACTCCAGCCTGGACAACACCACAAGACTCTATCTCTAAAAATAAATAAATAAGTAAATAAATAAGCAAATGAATAATAATACCTTACCCAAGATCACAGAACTAGTAAGTTCTGAATCTGAGATCTGAACTCACGTCTGTCTGACTCCAAAGTCCATGTTAGCTTCTATGTTCTTCTGTTTGTACATCAAAGTTAAAGACGTAAGTCTCCTTCTGTGTTGACAGTAATTCATTTGATTTTATGCTGAGGCTTGGATCAAATACACTTAGAATACTGATGGTATTTTTAGCCTCTAAAATTTTTCTACAAAATCAATATGATTACTTAAATGACTTACATAATAAGAAACGTTCAGAGGAGAGCATTTTGTATACCAAGAAACATAAAAGATATACCTGTCATTACAAGTTCTATATAATTACATTATAGAAAGATTAGAAAATAGAGAACCACAAAAGAAAATTCAATCCCTATTATTACCGCTGAATCATGCAGTTGCTTTCACTTTTGCTTGTTCGTTTCCTGGGCTAGTCCACTGGCAGATATATTTTAGCAGAGTTGTAATCATAGCATACATTCCATTGTATATCCTGTTTGGGTTTATTGTTCTGGTGACCCCTTTCTTCTCTGCAGCCTCCCATATAGTATGTGAGACATTTCCCACATTGCAGGTTAGGGAGAGGTGGTTCTCCGTGCCTTTGAGCAAGGAGCCAAGATTATCAGTGCAGTAGTGCCCCTTACTTTCCAATTGGTTTCATGAACAGGAACTCATGCCTACAGGGAAGAAGAGGATGATGGGCAAGTAAAGGAGGAAAAAGCTCTTCACCTAATTCCATAAAATATGGGGTAGGGTGGGGTGGGGTGGGGGCAGACATTTTAGGGAACTGTACAACAGAGCAACACAATTAGGACAGAAGCAGCCTTCTTTCGTCACTTCCCCACGGGTCACTGTGGGAAGATGGCATGTGAGCGTGCCCTGCTTGTGCAGTTGCCAGTCACAGAACCCAGGAGGTCTGGAAAGCAAACCTCTGTTTGGCCAAATGTACTGAAGGGTGGCAGAATGTGTTGCCCCCAAATATGCCATTTTGGCATAAGGATTATTTGGAGCTAAAGGCACTTGAAAATAGCAGATGCATATGAGGACGCAAAGGCATAAAAATAATAGACTCTGAGGACTTGGGGGAAGGGTGGGAGGAGGATGAGGGATAAAAGGCTGCACGCTGGGTGCAGTGTACACTGCTCGGGTGATGGGTGCACCAAAATCTCAGAAATTACTGCTGAAGAATTTATCCATGTAACCAAACACCACCTGTTCCCCCCCAAAACTGTTGAAATAATAATAAAAATAAAAAGAAAACAGCAGATGCAAAAAGTGAATCTTAATCTTTTTTTCTTCCTGAAAACAGGAGATAAAAGTCCCACGTGAAAGATGCCCTCCCTGTACCAGGAGAATAAAAACCATTCTTTGACAGGGGTCATACCCAGGATAATTCTGTACAAACAGACCTTGCTAAAATAACCCTTATCTTACTTTGCCTTCACACATACTTTAATGTAATTACTTTTCTGCAGTTGTACTCTTTGCTCACCCTACTATACAAGCATTTAGGTTTCGGCACTTCTTTAGGTCTTGAATTTTCTATAGGGGCTCCTATATGTAAAAATCTGTATGTTTTTCTCTTGTTAATCTGTCATAGGTCAATTTAATTCTCAGGCCTAGCCAAAATCCCTAAGAGAACAGAGGTAAAATTTTGCCTCCCGTGTGGTTTCTGGCAACGAAAATGGGACCCTAGAAGGTTGGGATGCGCCACTCACTTCAGAGCCTGTGGGTAGGATCCCGGAAGAGCTGACAGAACCTGCAGAAGGTAAGAATTCTTACCAAAGTCAGCCCCCCGACATATCTATCTGCAGTGCCCTGTAGAGAGGAGAACGTAAATTTTCCTTGTCTCTTCCTTTCCAAATTCAGATTGGCAGGAGAAAAACATTTGTAAGAATGAGTTCTTTGAATTGTAACTTTTATAAATTTGGTCTGGGTATGATCCACAGCCTCCAAGGAATAATAAAATGTCCTTGTCTCTGTCGTTTGTGTTGTTTGTCATAAGGAAGAAAATCATGAGATTCGATTCTTCCTTCGTTTTATGTCCCGAGAGCTTGGCTTTAAAATAGTCTCTCTGGTCCTCGCCGCCAGAGGGCGCAAGTGTTGCTGGTTTGCATCAGGCCACCAGCCTGGAACCCAAGATCTAAGATAAGCAGCATTTTCGTCCGCCTGTGCCAGCTCTCAGAGAAGTTTGTCTTAATAAAAGGTCCCAGTCCATAAGAGGCGTTTGTCATCTGAACCTTCATTTTTCTTTTCTTTCTTTCTTTCTTTTTTTTTTTTTTTTGAGTACAGGGTTTCATTCTGTCGCCCACGTTGGAGTGCAGTGGCGTGATCTTGGTCACTGTAACCTCCGCCTCCCGGGCTCAAGTGATTCTCCCGCCTCAGTCTCGCGAGTACCTGAAATTTCTGACATGCACCACCAGGCCTGGCTAATTTTTGTATTTTTTGTAGAGACAGGGTTTCACCATATTAGCCAGGCTGGTCTTGAACTCCTAACCTCAAGTGATCTGCCCGCCGCAGCCTCCCAAAATACTGAGATTACAGGTGTGAGCCACCGCGCCCGGCAAAAGGGCTGCATGGTTTGCATCCTCCTTGGGGATGTCTCTTACATCCATGGTTAAGTGATAAAAGGCTTATAGGTTTTAAGCCATAAAAACTTACTGGTTTTGAGTCACAATTAAGACAGGTATACCTTTGAAGATTTGAACTTTTATATCTAAAAGGATTTTTTTTTAAAAGAAAGCTGTCATCCTAAACAAATGTCTATGGAAAGATGAGATCGAAAGAAAATATTAATAGGCAAAGATGAGAATCAATTTTTATCAAAATTATTAAATTTTGTGTTTATGTATACCTAATCATGGCTAAGATTTTAAATGAAAATTATAAGATCTATTTGTGTCTGTCTCTATGTTTATGCCTATATGTGTGTGTTGTGTATATGTGATATGTCTCTACCTCCTGATATTGCACCACTACTTGACAGTATAATTCAGAATGTCTGGGGAAGGACCTTAGCATCTGAATTTTTAAAAAGCATGCCAAAAGATTTGAACAAGCAGCCAAGATTGGGAACTAATTATCTGATTAACGAGTGACATCTCTAATTCAATTCCCTCTAGTGCACAGCACCTTTTCTTATAGCTAAAAATGATTGCTAAATCCACACTGTAATAATTTTTTCAATGTATAAGGATAGACACCCAAAAGAAATGGAACAAGAAACCAACAAGAGCTCAAGGGAATTGTGACTCCTACAGCTGTTGAGGGAGACAGCAGGTCAAAAAGTAGCAGAAACTTGATCAGAACAATAGCAACAGTATTAGCAGCTAAATTAATAGCAGTGAATCCAGCAGGAATTTCATCTCGGCTCTAATTACAACAACTATTAGGATTATGGAGGCTACTATAAAAATTAAATGAGAAAGTCAGTGAGATGCACTGTTTAATTTCCTTTCTGGCTCTTTCACTGTTTCTTTTTGTTTTGTTTTTTCCCTTTTCCTTGCCAATAAAAAATATTTGTTGAGTAACTCAGGCCTACTGTACAAAGTAACAATTCTCTCCTCCCTTTCCATCTTCTTCCTCTCCAGTTCTACTTCTGAGAAAGTAATCCTTAATAACAGTTTAGTGTGTATCCAAAAAAGCTTTTTTGTAGCATTATTCTCCAAAGTGTTTGAAGCATTTCTTCTGATAAAGTTTCTTTAGTCTTTAGCCAGAACTAGTCTTTGGCCCACTTAGTCTATTGATAAACAGGAAATAGCACATTTTCCCCCCTTGAGGCTAGAATGGCAGGCCTAAAATGAGTAGGAGAATTCTGAGAAATGGAAACTTTAAAAAGGCGGCAACCTTCTAGTTTCATTCTCAGAAATACCAAAGCAGCATTTTTCCTGGACTTGTTCTGCAGAGCGCTCAGATTTGAAAGCCATTTCTAGCCTTTGAGGATTACCACTGTCCTCAGCCAAACTGCAGGGACTCCTAAGTAGATCAGAGCTCCTGGAACTTTCTCATCTTTTCAGCATCTCAACCCTGTGGAATCTTTTAACTCCCAAGGTAAGTACAGATTGTCCAGAGAGATCTAAGCCATGCTTATTCAATGGAATGGAGAGTCTCTCAAAGAGACCTCATAACTCTAAGATGAAAATCTCCTCTGTGGCTACAGACTCTTCCAGATATACCCACTTTAGGCAAGAGAGGATGAAGTAGACACTTTAGGTCTACACTTTTAATAAATAAATGAAATAGACAATGAGAGGAGCTGGTCCTTAGACTGGACTCACCTTGTAGCTGAGGCCAGGGATGTAGGACTCAAGCCCAGAGGAACCTGGCTGGGCTGAGAGAAAGAGATGTGGAGGGTTCTCATAGTTCTGGGGAACAAACCTTCAGATAAGACAAGTGAGGAGACTTGGGAGGAAGGGATGCCTGTGAAGACTCTCTTTTTTTTTTGAGACAGGTTCTCACTCTTTCGCCCAGGCTGTTGTGCAGTGGTGCGATCACAACTCACTGCAGCTTCGACCTTCCAGGGCTCAAAGGATCCTCCTGCTTCAGCCTTTGAAAGTGCGGGGACTACAGGCACTGAGCCTGAGGGTGCCTGGCTAATTTTTTTCGTTTCTGTAGAGAGGAAGTCTTGCTAGATTGACCAGGCTGGTTTCAAACTCCTGACCTCCTGGCCTCCCAATGTGCTGGGATTATAGGCATTAGCCACCGTACCCAGCCTCGCCTGTGAAGATTCTTTAGCAGTTAGCTGATTGCTTCATCACTATGAAAAGGGGTTTCTTATTTTTCTTATTTTTTTTTTTTTTTTGAGACAGGATCTCACTCTGTCACCCAGGCTGGAGTGCAGTGATGCAATTGTGGCTCACTGCAGTCTCGACCTCCCTAGGCTCAAGTGATCCTCCCGTCTCAGACTCTCGAGGAGCTGGGACTATAGACCATGCACCACCACACCCAGCTAATTTTTTTATATTTTGTAGAGACTGGATTTCCTTGCTCAGACTGGTCTCAAACTCCTGGGCTCAAGCAATCTGCCCACCTTAGCCTCCCAAAGTGCTGGGATTACATGCATAAGCCACTGAGCCCAACTGTGTTTTTTTTTTTTTCGTAATATATAAACTATTTTGTTTTCAGAGAAACTTAAGCTATATTGACTGGGAAACTGTGATCTAGTTGGATTTAGATATAATGTTTGCAAATGTGTCACTGCATTGGGTCATTTTGTTTACCAACATTAATTAAAGCAGATACTTGTGAAGGCCCTAGATGTTCTGTCTAGCTGTGTTTTTACATGTGACTTTTGCTTGCCTGTGTTTAACAGAAATAGACCTATGTTTTTCTTGTTATCAAATGTGTTTTATAAAATAAATGCTATCACAAATACCAGGGAGATTATTCCAGAATGGTTATTCTTACCAGAGTAATGAAAACTCTCTTGTCTTCCAAGAGGCCTAATAATTTGGGAGACCAGTTTGCACAATGATTAAGAGCCTAGATTTTTGGCCGGATGTGGTTGCTCATGCCTGTAATCCCAGCACTTTGGGAGACCAAGGTGGGAAGATCGCTTGAGCCCAGAAGTTTGAGAACAGCCTGGATAACATAGCAAGACCCCATCTCTACAAAACAAACAAACAAACAAACAAACTAGCCAGGGCCGGGTGTGGTGGCTCACGCCTGTAATCCCAGCACTTTGGGAGGCCGAGGAAGGTGGATCATTTGAGGTCAGGAGTTCAAGACCAGCTTGGCCAACATGGTAAAACCCTGTCTCTACTAAAAATACAAAAATTACCTGGGAGTGGTGGTGCGTGCCTGTCATTCCAGCTACTCAGGAGGCTGAGGTGGAAAGATCACTTGAACCCAGGAGGTGGAGGGTGCGGTTAGCTGAGATCCTGCCACTGCCTTCGAGCCTTGGCGGCAGAGCAAGAATCCATCTCAAAAACAAAAACAAAAAAAGCTAGCCAGGCATGGTGGCGTACACCTGTAGTCCCAGCTACTTGGGAGGCTGAGGTGGGAGGACTGCTTGAGTTCGGGTGGTGAAGGCTGCAGTGAGCTATGACTGCACCACTGCACTCCAGCCTGGATGACAGAGCAAGACCCTGTTGCTTAAAAAAAAAAAAAAAAAGGCTAGGTGTGGTGCTGTAATCCCAGCACTTTGGGAGCCTGAGGCGGGCGGATCACCTGAGGTCGGGAGTTCAAGACCAGCCTGACCAACGTGGAGAAACCCCGTCACTACTAAAAATAAAAAAAAAAAATTAGCTAGGCAAGGTGGCACATGTCTGTAATCCCAGCTACTAGGGAGGCTGAGGCAGGAGAATTGCTTGAACCTAGTAGCTTGAATCCCAGCTACCAGGGAGGCGGAGGTTGTGGTGAGCCGAGATCACGCCATTGCACTCCAGCCTGGGCAACAAGAGTGAAACTCCATCTAAAAAAAAAAAAAAAAAGGAGAAAGAGAGAGTCTAGGTTTTGATTAGAAGCACTAGCATTTGGAATCAAATACTCCTGGATTTGAGCCTCACCCATATGACTCTGAATATGTCCCCCAACCTCAGTTTCCTCATTGGTAAAATAAAGATAATAGTATTTGTTGTGAGAAAGCAATGAGATAATGTATGTAAAGTTTTTGGTACAGTTCCTGGCTCAATAAATGTTAGCTCTTTCAGCTCATGAGGAGCACAAGCGTTAACCTTCCTGCTATGCCCTTTGTTTTTATTTGCTCTTGATTGATTAGCTCTTCCTGTATCAGAACTCTTGATCCCAGGCCTTGATAGAGATTTCTGCTTCTGGCTGCTTAAGCTTTGGCATATATCCAGGTTCTCTCTCCACATTTGGATCCTTTCTCCCTTTCAATGTTTGGCTAAGCTATGGTTTTTAATCTGGGGTGAGAAGCAGTATCTCATAAACAGCTCCCGCCAGTGACTGGGCCCATTCTGGTTCTTATCCACTGGATTGAGATGGAAGAGGAGCAATTGAAATAATAGACGTGAATTCCCATCAATTGCCAGGTCCCTCGGCTTACTTCTAAATCTCTCTCAACTCTGCCGGCTTAATTCTAAATCTCTCTCAACTCTGCCTACTTCTCCACTGTCCCCACCTTAGTCCACATCACCATCTGTTCTCATATGGGCTGCTGAAACCATATCCTGAAAGGTCTTTTCCATGACTGCTCTAACCTGCTTCAGCTAGAAAGGACTTTGAAAAATGTTCGTCTGATGCCGTGTCTTCCTGCTTAACAACCTCCAATGGCTTCCCATTACTTTTTGTTTTTTTTTGAGACGGAGTCTTGCTCTGTTGCCAGGCTGGAGTGCAGTGGGACGATCTCAGCTCACTGCAACCTCCGCTTCCCGGGTTCAAGAGATTCTCCTGCCTCAGCCTCCCGAGTAGCTGGGACTGCAGGCATGTGCCACCATGCCCGGCTAATTTTTTGTATTTTTAGTAGAGATGGGGTTTCACCGTGTTAGTCAGGATGGTCTCCATCTCTTGACCTCATGATCTGCCCACCTGGGTCTCCCAAAGTGCTGGGATCACAGGCATGAGACACCGTGCCCAGGCCTTTCTTTTGAGACAGAGTCTCCTTCTGCTGCCCAGCCTGGAGTGCAGTGGCGTGATTTCGACTCACTGCAAACTTTGCCTCCCAGGTTAAAGCGATTCTCGTGCCTCAGCCTCCCAAGTATCTGGGACTACAGGTGCAGCCTGGTTAATTTTTGTATTTTTAGTAGAGATGAGGTTTCACTATGTTGGCCAGGCTGGTCTCGAACTCCTGACCTCAGGTGATCTGCCCGCCTCGGCCTCCCAAAGTGCTGGGATTACAGGCGTGAGCTACAGTGTCTGGCCAGCTTCCCATTACTCTTAGGGTAAAGCCAGGAACCCTTAAAGTGGCTTACCAGACAATGCACAGTCGGACACCTGAGCATGGTTCCAACCTCATCTCCTGCCTCTATCCTTCCAGCTCTGTGCTGTCAGTCTTTTGAACTTGACATACTCCTTCTTACTTCTGTCTAGAAAATTCTTCCCCCCCTTCTTCACCAAATTAACTCTTCACCTCATTTGCATTCTTCAGATCTTAACTCAAATGTTACTTTTTCTGGAAATCCTTCTCTGAACCCATTCCCTCTCCAACTGCCAGGTGAGGGCAGTGTTTCCATTCTAAGCTCCCCTGACATTCTAAACTTTTGTCCATAGGAGTCACTTGTTTACTGTCAACCTCCTCAAGAACAGGGACCAGGTTTGTTTTGTTCACCACTGTCTTTTCTGGATTTAGCACAGTGCTAGGCAAATAATAGATTTCCAATAAATATTTGTTGAGTAAATGATTTATGACTATTATTTATGATTAAGTATGAATTGAGAGCAATTTCAATTTTAACAATTGAGAAGTACCTAGTTCATTAATATGCATCTTTTAAAAATAGTTTCTACATACAACATTGTATTAAGCATCTTCTTGATGAAATGTAACATATAACTAAAAGCGTAACAACTTGAAAGGGCTGTAGAGGTGTTATGTGATAAAAGCAGAATATAAAATTCTGTTTATTTGATGTTTACAAATTGTAAAACAATGTAATATTATTAAGATGATAAGAGATAAGGCTGAAAATATTATTGATCGCCATAATATTGTTTATAAAGTATATAAAACTGAATGTTGTAGCCTGCCATTTTTTGTGTGTCAAACAATATATATTTAATAATGTGATAATTATATGATTTTGAAGTTTTTTTGTTTTTGTCTTTTGGTTCGTTTTTGTTTTTGAGACAGGGTCTCACCAGGCTGGAGTGCAGTGGAATGATTTTTGTTCACTGCAACCTCTGCCTCCTGGGTTCTAGCGATTCTCCTGCCTCAGCCTCCTGAGTAGCTGGGATTACAGGCACCTGCCATCATGCCTGGCTAATTTTTGTATTTTCAGTAGGGGTGAGGATTTCACTGTGTTAGCCAGGCTGGTCTTGAACTCCTGGCCTCAAGTGATATGCCTGCCTTGGCCTCCCAAAGTGTAAGGATTATAGGTGAGAGCCACGGTGCCTGGCCTGATTTTGAAGTTTTAAAAAAACGTTTTCCAGTAATCCCAACGGAGCCAGGTACTTTATAAAATTTTTCTTGATAACGTCCCTCAGGCTTTTTATTCTGTTATTGATTTATCTGCATTATCAATTTTTTATTAAACAAGCTTTGCTTTTGTGCCTTTTTTTTTTTTTTTTTTTGAGATGGAGTCTCACTCCCTTTTGCACAGGCTGGAGTGCAGTGGTGCAATCTCGGCTCACTGCAACCTCCACCTCCCAGGTCCAAGCGATTCTCCTTCCTCAGCCTCCCAAGTAGCTGGGATAAGAGGCATGTGCCACCATGCCCAGCTAATTTTTGTATTTTTAGTAGAGTCGGGGTTTCGCTATGTTGGCCAGGCTGGTCTCAAACTCCTGACCTCAGGTGATCCACTCGCCTCGGCCTCCCAAAGTGTTAAGATTACAGGCGTGAGCCACTGTGCGCGGCCTGTGCCTATTTTTAAAAACCATTCATTTATGTTTTCAAATTTCTTAATACATATTTTGATGGAACCAAATCTTTCTCAGGTATGATTTTAGAGGAAGAAATCTACTAGAGTTTTCTGTGTATTGA
The DNA here is from genome assembly GCF_028858775.2 of Pan troglodytes. Lineage (NCBI taxonomy): Eukaryota > Metazoa > Chordata > Mammalia > Primates > Hominidae > Pan > Pan troglodytes. Next base: position 32,072,796 of record NC_072417.2, read on the forward strand.
TTTTTTTCTTTGGGTCTTAAAGGGAGAAGAAAAGATTAGCAGTTCTTGAGGTTTCTATTTCATACAAAATAATTCGCACTTTTAGATGTAGAAGAGAGTTGTCAGGCCGGGCCGGGTGGCTCACACCTATAGTCCCAGCACTTTGGGAGGCCGAGGTGGGTGGATCACCTGAGGTCAGGATTTCACGACCATCCTGGCCAACACGATGAAACCCCATCTCTATTAAACAAAATAAAAATAAAAAAAATTTAAAAAGTTAGCCAGGCGTGGTGGCAGGAACCTGTAATTCCAGCTACTTGGGAGGCTGAGGCAGGAGACTCACTCGAACCTGCGAGATGGAGGTTGCAGTGAACCGAGATCGCGCCACTGCACTCCAGCCTGGGCAACAAGAGTGAAACTCCATCTCAAAAATAAATAAATAAATAAGTAAATATAATAAAAGAAGAGAGTTGCCAATATGAAAATTTTATCCACGGAAACCAATGGCATGCTATACTTGAAAGAACATGTCCATAGGAATAAACATTAAAACTTTAAAGCTTATATGTCACAAATGGCACTTTGTATAAATAATCTGACAAGGTTGTTTTAATGGTCATAAAATACAGAAGAAGACAGTTGTAAGCTTTATTACAAGGCACATATCAGACATATGAGTAAGATCGTGAAAGATCTGGCCTTCTACATAATTTCCTGCTCAGAAGTCTATTTCCTTTTCACACCTGCATCAACCACCATTTTATTTGTTCATTTCTTTAAAATAATAAAGATGCTAGTGAAAAAAATAAAAGTGCTAGTGGGTTGTCTAAAAAGATGGAAAACCAGACAAAAAAGCAAAACAAGGAAAAACAAAACTTTTAATCTTGTTAATTAATCAAATAAATTGTTTTTTAATTTTTCAATTTCCTCCTGCCCTTACATTTATTATTCCCTTTATTTTGTGTTCCTTTGTGATCTAGTTCTTTTTCTAAGTTCTGTAAATTCACTCTACTTTTATCTTTCTCTTTAACCAATATAGGCATTTGGGGCTATGGATTTTTCTTCACATATGTTTAAGCCACGTTATGGCAATTTGTTGTGACCTAAACCATATGTCCCCAGCAGACAGATTCTTAGTATCTCTGACAGCACTGTGTTTAGTGTGAGCTTTCATTGAATGTTTCCTGCGCTACTGAATCAAATAACGAAATGTTTTCACGGCATGCACGAATGCATAGTCAAGCAAAAGAAAAAAGTGATTGTGCAGGTTGTGGCACAATTCTGAGAGTCTTAAGAGCCCCCTTCTCACCATAGCACAGTTAAGTTTTATTGATTTGCACAACCACTCCCAAATACAAGTTCTTTGAAATAAAAAAGACTAAGAATCATTGATGTTCCTTTTACTCCATTTGTCAGATTTACCACCTCCCTTGGCCATCTTCATTTCCCCCACTATCTACATAAGAATGTATAGTCCAAAAGTTTAACTTCTCTCCCTTTCTCTCTTTCTTTTCTTTTTTCTTTTCTTTTCTTTTCTTTCTTTCTTTCTTTCTTTCTTTCTTTCTTTCTTTCTTTCTTTCTTTCTTTCTTTCTTTCTTTCTTTCCCTTCCTTCCTTCCTTCCTTCCTTCCTTCCTTCCTTCCTTCCTTCCTTCCTTTCTTTCTCTTTTTTTTTTCTGACAGAGTCTCACTCTGTCACCAGACTGGAGTGCAGTGGCACAATCTTGGCTCACTGCAACCTCCGCCTCCCGGGTTCAAGTGATTCTCCTGCCTCAGCCTCCCGAGTAGCTAGGACTATAGGTGCCTGCCACCACGCCTGGCTAATTTTTTGTATTTTTCGTAGAGATGGGGTTTCACCATGTTGGCCAGGATGGTCTCGATCTCAAAAAAAAAAAAAAAAAAAAAAAAGACAAAGCAGTCACCCAGGAGGCTAGCCAGGGCACCAAAAGACGTGACAGATGACGTTTATGAGGTTATAATGTTAGTCGGAAGAGTATGGGTTTCTCTTTCAGTATGGGTTTGAGTGACTTTGAGAAAGTTAATTAATGTTTCTGAGCTTCCATCTCTTCAACTTTTTTTTCTTTTCTAATCTATTTTATTTTTTATTTACTATTATTATTTTTATTATTTCAATAGTTTTAGGGGAACAGGTGGTATTTTGTTATATGGACAAGTTCTTTTCTTATTATACTTTAAGTTCTGGGGTACATGTGCAGAATGTGCAGGTTTGTTACATAGGTATTCACAAGCCATGGTGGTTTGCTGCACCCACCAACCCGTCACCCACATTAGGTATTTCTCCTAATGTTGTCCCTCCCCTAGCCCCCCACCCCCAGATATGCCCCAGTGTGTGATGTTCCCCTTTATGTGTCCGTGTGTTCTCATTGTTCAGCTCCCACTTATGAGAGAGAACATGTGGTATTTGGTTTTCTGTTCTTGTGTTAGTTTGCTGAGAATGATGGTTTCCAGCTTCATCCATGTCCCTGCAAAGCAATGCACTCATCCTTTTTAATGGCTGCATAGTATTCCATGGTGTATATGTGCCACATTTTCTTTATCCAGTCTATCATTGATGGACATTTGGGTTGGTTCCAAGTCTTTGCTATTGTGAATAGTGCCACAATAAACATATGTGTGTATGTGTCTTTATAGCAGAATAATTTATAATCCTTTGGGTATATACCCACTAATGGGATTGCTGGGTCAAATGGTATTTCTGGTTCCAGATCCTTGAGGAATTGCCACACTGTCTTCCACAATGGTGGAACTAATTTACACTCCCATCAACAGTGTAAAAGCATTCCTATTTCTCCACATCCTCTCCAGCATCTGTTGTTTCCTGACTTTTTAATGATTGCCATTCTAACTGGCGTGAGATGGTATCTCATTGTGGTTTTGATTTGCTTTTCTCTAATGACCAGTGATGATGAGCTTTTTTTCATATGTTTGTTGGGTGCATAAATGTCTTCTTTTTGAGAACTGTCTGTTCATATCCTTTGCCCACTTTTTGATGGGGTTGTTTGTTTTTTTCTTGTGAATTTGTTTAAGTTCCTTGTAGATTCTGGATATTAGCCCTTTGTCACATGGATAGATTGCAAAAATTTTTTCCCATGCTGTAGATTGCCTGTTCACTCTGATGTTAGTTTCTTTTGCTGTGCAGAAGCTCTTTAGTTTAATTAGATCCCATTTGTCAATTTTGGCTTTTGTTGCCATTGCTTTTGGTGTTTTAGTCATGAAGTCTTTGCCAATGCCTATGTCCTGGATGTTATTGCCTAGGTTTCCTTCTAGGATTTTTATGGTTTTAGGTCTTACATTTAAGTCTTTAATCCATCTTGAGTTAATTTTTGTATAAGGCATAAGGAAGGGGTCCACTTTCAGTTTTCTGCATGTGGCTAGCCAGTTTTCCCAACACCATTTATTGAATAGGGAATCCTTTCCCCATTGCTTGTTTTTATTAGGTTTGTCAGATCAGATGGTTGTGGATGTGTGGTGTTATTTCTGAGGCCTCTGTTCTGTTCCATTGGTCTATATGTCTGTTTTGGTACCAGCACCATGCTGTTTTGGTTATTGTAGCCTTGTAATATAGTTTGAAGTAAGGTAGCTTGATGCCTCCAGCTTTGTTCTTTTTGCTTAGGATTGTCTTGGCTATGCAGGCTCTTTTTTGGTTCTATATGAAGTTTAAAGTAGTTTTTTCCAGTTCTGTGAATAAAGTCACTGGTAGCTTGATGGGGATAGCATTGAATCTGTAAATTACTTTGGGCAGTATGGCCATTTTCACAATATTGATTCTTCCTATCCATGAGCATGGAATGTTTTTCCATTTATTTGTGTCCTCTCTTATTTCCTTGAGCAGTGGTTTGTAGTTCTCCTTGAAGAGGTCCTTCACATCCCTTGTAAGTTGTATTCCTAGGTATTTTATTCTCTTTGTAGCAATTGTGAATGGGAGTTCACTCATGATTTGGCTGTCTGTCTGTTATCGGTGCATAGGAATGCTTGTGATTTTAGCACATTGATTTTGTATCCTGAGACTTTGCTGAACTTGCTTATAAGCTTAAGGAGATTTTTGGGCTGAGACAGTGGGGTTTTCTAAATATACAATCGTGTCATCTGCAAACAGAGACAATTCAACTTCCTCTTTTCCTACTTGAATACCCTTTATTTCTTTCTCTTGCCTCATTTCCCTGGCCAGAATTTCCAATACTATGTTGACTAGGAGTGGTGAGAGGGGGCATCCTTGTCTTGTACTGGTTTTCAAAGGGAATGTATCCAGCTTCTGCCCATTCAGTATGATACTGGCTGTGGGTTTGTGATAAATAGCTCTTATTATTTTGAGGTACGTTCCATCGATACCTAGTTTATTGAGAATTTTTAGCATGGAGGGGTGTTGAATTTTGTTGAAGGCCTTTTCTGCATCTATTGAGATAATCATGTGGCTTTTGTCATTCGTTCTGTTTATGTGATGGATTACGTTTATTGATTTGCGTATGTTCAACCAGCCTTGCATCCCAGGGATGAAGCTGACTTGACTGTGGTGGATAAGCTTTTTGATGTGCTGCTGGATTCGGTTTGCCAGTATTTTTTTGAGGATTTTTTGCATTGATGTTCATCAAAAAAAATTTTCTTTTTTTTGTTGCATCTCTACCAGGTTTTGGTATCAGGATGATGCTGGCCTCATAAAATGAGTTAGGGAGGATTCCCTCTTTTTCTATTGTTTAGAATAACTTCAGAAGGAATGGTACCAGCTCCTCTTCATACCTCTGGTAGAATTCAGCTGTGAATCTGTCTGGTCCTGGAGTTTTTTTGGTTGGTAGGGTATTAATTACTGCCTCAATTTCAGAAGCTGTTATTGGTCTATTCAGGGATTCGACTTCTTCCTGGTTTAGACTTGGGAGGGCCTATGCGTCCAGGAATTTATCCATTTCTTCTAGATTTTCTAGTTTATTTGCATAGAGGTGTTTACAGTATTCTCTGATGGTGGTTTGTATTTCTGTGGGATTCGTGGTGATATCCCCTTTATGATTTTTTTATTGCATCTATTTGATTCTTCTCTCTTTTCTTCTTTATTAGTCTGGGTAGTAGTCTATCTATCTTGTGGATCTTTTCAAAAAACCAGCTCCTAGATTCATTGAATTTTTGAAGGGGTTTTTGTGTCTCTATGTCCTTCATTTATGCTCTGATCTTAGTTATTTCTTGTCTTCTGCTAGCTTTTGAATTTGTTTGCTGTCGCTTCTCTAGTTCTTTTAATTGTGATGTTAGGGTGTTGATTTTAGATCTTTCCTGCTTTTTCTTGTGGGCATTTAGTGATATAAATTTCCCTCTACACACTGCTTTAAATGTGTCCCAGAGATTCTGGCACGTTGTGTCTTTGTTCTCATTGGTTATGAAGAACGTCTTTATTTCTGCCTTCATTTCGTTATTTACCTGGTAGTCATCCAGGAGCAGGTTGTTCAGTTTCCATGTAGTTATGTGGTTTTGAGTGAGTTTCTTAATCCTGAGTTCTAATTTGATTGCACTGTGGTCTGAGAGGATTTTTGTTATGATTTCTGTTATTTTGCATTTGCTGAGGAGTGTTTTACTTCTAATTATGTGGTCAGTTTTAGAATAAGTGCCATGAGGTGCTGAGAAGAATGTATATTCTGCTGATTTGCAGTGGAAAGTTCTGTAGATGTCTATTAGATCCGCTTGGTTCAGAGCGGAGTTGAAGTCCTGAATATCCTTGTTAATTTTCTGTCTCGTTGATCTGTCTAATATTGACTGTAGAGTGTTAAAGTCTCCCACTATTACTGTGTGGGAGTCTAAGTCTCTTGGTAGGTCTCTAAGAATTTGCTTTATGAATCTGGGTGTTCCTGTATTGGGTACATATATATTTAGGATAGTTAGCTCTTTTGTTGCATTGATCCCTTTACCATTATGTAATGCCCTTCTTTGTCTTTTTTGATCTTTGTTGGTTTAAAGTCTGTTTTATCAGAGACTAAGATTGAAACCCCTGCTTTTTTTTGCTTTCCGTTTGCTTGGTAAATATTCCTCCATCCCTTTATTTTGAGCCTATGTGTGTCTTTGCACGTGAGGTGGGTCTCCTGAATACAGCACACTGGTGGGTCTTGACTCTTTTATCCAATTTGCCAGTCTGTGTCTTTTAATTGGGGCATTTAGCCCATTTACATTTAAGGTTAATATTGTTATGTGTGAATTTGATCCTGTTACTATGATGCTAGCTGGTTATTTTGCCCATAGTTGATGGTTTCTTCATAGTGTGGATGGTCTTTACAATTTGATATGTTTTTGAAGTGGCTGGTACCGGTTGTTCCTTTCCATGTTTAGTGCTTCCTTCAGGAGTTCTTGTAAGGCAGGCCTGGTGGTGACAAAATCTCTCAGCATGTTCTTGTCTGTAAAGGATTTTATTTCTCCTTCACTTGTGAAACTTAGTTTGGCTGGATATGAAATTCTGGGTTGACGATTCTTTTCTTTAAGAATGTTGAATATTGGCCCCCACTCTCTTCTGGCTTGTAGGATTTCTGCAGAGAGATCTGCTGTTAGTTTGATGGGCTTCCATTTGTGGGTAACCCAACCTTTCTCTCTGGCTGCCCTTAACATTTTTTTCCTTCATTTCAACCTTGGTGAATCTGATGATTATGTGTCTTAGGGTTGCTCTTCTCGAGGAATATCTTTGTGGTGTTCTCTGTATTTCCTGAATTTGAATGTTGGCCTGTCTTGTTAGGTTGGGGAAGTTCTCTTGGATAATATCCTGAAGAGTGTTTTCCAAATTGGTTCCATTCTCCTCATCACTTTCATGTACACCAATCAAACGTAGATGTGGTCTTTTCACATAGTCCCATATTTTCTTGGAGGCTTTGTTCATTCCTTTTCATTCTTTTTTCTCTATTCTTGTCTTCTTGCTTTATTTCATTAAGTTGATCTTCAATCTCTGATATCCTTTCTTCTGCTTGATCAATTTGGCTACTGATACTTGTGTATGTTTCACGAAGTTCTCGTGCTGTGTTTTTCAGCTCCATCAGGTCATTTATATTCTTCTCTAAACTAGTTATTCTAGTTAGCAATTTGTCTAACCTTTTTTCAAGGTTCTTAGCTTCCCTGTGTTGGGTTAAAACATGCTCCTTTAGCTCAGAGGAGTTTGTCATTACCCACCTTATGAAGCCTACGTCTGTCAATTTGTCAAACTCATTCTCTGTCCAGTTTTGTTCCCTTGCTGGCAAGGAGTTGTGATCCTTTGGAGGAGAAGAGGTATTCTGGTTTTTGGAATTTTCAGCCTTTTTGAGCTGGTTTCTCCCCATCTTCGTGGATTTATCTACCTTTTGTCTTTGATGTTGGTGACCTTCAGATGGGGTCTCTGAGTGGATGTGCTAGTCCTTTCTGTTTGTTAGTTTTCCTTCTAACAGTCTGGTCCCTCTGCTGTAGGTCTGCTGGAGTTTGCTGGAGGTCCACTGCAGACCCCGTTTGCCTGGGTATCACCAGTGTGGGCTGCAGAACAGCAAAGATTGCTGCCTGTTCTTTCCTTTGGAAGCTTCGTGCCAGAGGGGCACCCACCAGATGCCAGCCAGAGCTCTCTTGTATGAGGTGTTTGTTGGCCCCTGCTGGGAGGTGTCTCCCAGTTGGGATACACATGGGCCAGGGACCCACTTGAGGAGGCCATCTGACCCTTAGCAAGCTCGAACGCTGTGCCAGGAGATCCGCTGCTCTCTTTAGAGCTGTCAGGCAGGTACACTAAAGTCTGCTGACACTGCACCCGCAGCCGCCCCTTCCCCCAGGTGCTCTGTCCCAGGGAGATGGGGGTTTTATTTATCTCCCCCAACTTCTTAACATCTCTAAAATCTAGATGTATGTCATAATAGATGCCATCTCCTACTCACTAACATCCACGTTGCAGGCATAATCAAGTTGTGTGAACACCTGGTATGAATGAGAAAGCACAAGCAACAATGAACAATAAACAATTACCAGTAAAGTTTGGGTAATTTCAATTTCAAATTACCACTTACAAATCTTGATTCTGGTTTGTATTCGGCCACTGCCACAATAGGGCAAAAACATTCTTGTTTTTCTCCCTTTGGACCCCATGATCTTTGAAATTTTTTTTTTTTTAAGACAAGGTCTGACTCAATCGCCTAGGCTGGAGTGCAGTGGCACAATCTCAGCTCACTGCAACCTCCGCCTCCTGGGCTCAAGCAATCCTCCCACCTCAGCCTCCTGAGGAGATGGGACTACAGGCATGCACCATTTTGCCTAGATCATTTTTATATTTTTTGTAGAAACAGGGTTTCACCATTATGCCCAGGCTGGTCTCGCACTCCTGGGCTCAAGTGATCACCCATCTTGGCCTCCCAAAGTGCTAGGATTACAGGAGTGAGCCACCGCACCCAGCCTAAAATAAGTTTATAACTCTGTAGCACAAGTATACTCTCATGTCACGTAATTGTTCCTTGTTTGCCTGTGACAAAGAGAAGACTTTTGTAATGGGGGGGAGCCTCAGATTGATCTGCATGTGATGCAACAATTCTGCTTCAGGAGAGATAGCTTCAAGGGTCTCCTAGTTGAGGACTGAAGAAAATTAACTGCCAATAAAAGCTTTTACGTAACTTCCTCTTCTCCGCAAATATTGTGCTAATGAGTACCTTCTTCCTGGGAAGGCTCCTGCTACCCCCATTAGTGGGGACTGTTAGGGGACATTTTGAGATTCATGCACTTTGAGAGTGGGATGGGGAATAGGACTCATCTTTTTCAAGCAGCTGCAATGAGCCAGACTCTTTATGTTACTTCATTTATTCCTCTCCATAGGAAATGTGCTATTCTTAGTTTTGTTTTACAAATGAGAGAGCAAAGTCTCAGAGAGGTTAGGTCAAAGGCATAATAAACACATGGGTTTAGATGAGATTTACCAGATATTTCAAAGCTTCTTTTCCTTTATAATTGTAATATAATGTTTATAGAAGAATATTTGAAATATCTGTAATTAATAATCAAATATATTAATCAGTTAATTATAACTAATTGTCATAATCAGTATGATTCTTCTCCTTCCCCTAATTTCTCATTCTTTTCACATCTAGTGCTACCAGGATATTTGCGATGTACTCTGGAATCCCTCTGGAAGGAGCTGTCCTCACAGAATGAAGGATTAGAGGAGTTAATAAATAAGCAAACCCAACCTTTCTCCTGGGGAACTGTGGTCCTCTCTAGAAGCTAGGCTGTGGACCTGAATTTGCAGGAGAAGCCAGGAGTCATCTGCGATGCTCTGCTGATAGCATAGAACAGCCCTGGCAGGGCCAGGACTACTGCACTCGCACTGCCCTTACTTTGAAGCAGAAGCTGGTGAACATGGGGGGCTACACTGGGAAGGTGTGTGTCAGGGCCAAGGTCCTCTGCCTGAGTCCTGAGAGCAGCGCAGAGGCCTTGGAGGCTGCAGTGTCTCCGACGGATTACCCCGCGTCCTATAGTTTTGCAGGCACCCAGCACATTGGAAGCCCTGCTGCAGTCCCTCGTGATTGTCTTGCTCGGCTTCAGGTCTCTCTTGAGTGACCTGCTCAGCTATGAGGTTTTAAATCTGCTCACAGCCCAGCAGTATGAGATATTCTCCAGAAGCTTCCACAAGAACAGAGAATTGTTTGTCCATGGCTTACCTGGCTTAGGAAAGACCATCATGGCCATGAAGATCATGGAGAGGATCAGGAATGTGTTTCACTGTGAGGCACACAGAATTCTCTACATTTGTGAAAGTCAGTTTCTGAGGAATTTCATCAGGTAAGCAGTTGGACCTTATGTCTCTAAGTATTATTTAATCTGTGTTTAATTTTCTCTGCTAAGTAACCTTGTCCCTTGAAAATTAAGTGGTAAAATTATCTGTGACAACAAACTGTGTTTAGGAGAGCACAATGGGGTAATTTTTTCTACCTTTTTTTTTATTATACTTTAAGTTTTAGGGTACATGTGCACAACGTGCAGGTTTGTTACATATGTATACATGTGCCATGTTGGTGTGCTGCACCCATTAACTCGTCATTTAACATTAGGTATATCTCCTAATGCTATCCCTCCCCCTCCCCCCACCCCACAACAGGCCCCGGTGTGTGATGTTCCCTTTCCTGTGTCCATTTTCTACCTTTTTTAGCTAAAGAAAACCGACTCAGGTCATTTTTCATTTTCTTGAGACAGAGTCTTGCTCTGTCACCCAGGCTGGAGTGCAGTGGCACCATCATGACTCACTGTAGCCTCAACCTCCTGAGCTCAAGCAATCCTCCCACCTCAGCTTCCTGAGTAGCTAGGACCCAGTTGCCTGCCATCATGCCTGGATAATTTAAAAATATTTTTGTAAAAACAACTATGTAGCTCAGGCTGGAGTGATCATAGTTCACCATATCCCTGAAATCCTGGGCTGAAGTGATCCTCCTGCCTCAGCCTCCCCAATTGCTGGGATTGTAGGCATGAGCCACTGTGCCAGGCTCAATTGGGTTTTGATGGTGCCTGCCTATCTCTGCAATCTGGCTTTAGCTAGCTGGGACTTACTCCATTAAAGATCTGAAAATCCACCCAGCCATGGTAAAATAAAACAAAATGCTTTTAAAATTTAAGTTAACTTTTTATTTTAAAATATTCATAGACTTACAGAAAAGTTGCAAAGATAGTACAGAAAGTTCCTGTGTACCCTTCACTCAGTTCCCTCTTTCATTACTACATTACTGTGGTTCACTTTTCACAACCATCATACATTGCTGTGAACTAAACTCCACAATTTATCTGGATTTCCCAGTTTTCTCCTATTGTGCTTTGTCTGTTCCAGGATCCCATCCAGGACGCCACATGACATTTAGTAGTTATGTCTCCTTAGCTTCCTTGGATCTGTGATAATTTTTCAGACTTTATTTTTGAAGACCTGGATAGTTTTGAGAAGCACTGTTCAGGCACTTTGTAGAATGTCCCTTTTGGGTTTGTCTGATGTTTTTCTCATAGTTAGGCTGGAGTTATAGGTTGTCAACTTAAAAATCACACAATTTATAAGTTTAGAAAAGAGATTTTATTTATTATAAAGTGTTACAACTTGCAGGCTGGCCATCCTGATTGGGGGGAAGCTTAGACAGAAAGGCAGCACTTTGAAAGAAGGGAGGATGGAACAAGGATTTGTGCAGAATGGCTTGGGCAGTATATATATTCAGCAGGTTATAGGAGGAGATATGAATACTCCTGAGAGGGGGTTGTGCATGTGCATGGAGAGTAAACATGCTTATTGTGTGTATTGTCCCATGTTCACTTTTTAGTAGAGACAACTTTTTTTTTTTTGAGACCGAGTTTTGCTCTGTCGCCCAGGCTGGAGTGCAGTGGTATGATCTCGGCTCACTGCAACTGCTGCCTCCTGGGTTCAAGCAAATTCTCCTGCCTCAACCTCCCGAGTAGCTGGGACTACAGGCGTGCATCACCACCCCTGTCTAATTTTTGTGTTTTTAATAGAGTACGGGTTTTGCCATGTTGGCCAGGCTGGTCTTGAACTCCTGACCTCAGGTGATCCACCCGTCTCGGCCTCCCAAAGTGTTGGGATTACAGGCATGAGCCATCGTGCCCAGCCAGTAGAGACTAAACTTTATAATTATTACAATTAGACCCTATATGTTTTAACTTTTATATCTATTACAATTAGACCTTACACATCAAAAGTCTTTTCAGGAGAAGAAGGCACTCAAGTGCTCAGAATCGAAACCAGCCAGAACCAGTCCATGGTTGGTGGTCTTGTTATCAGAAGAAAGTTACTAAAATCAGTCTCTTGTCCAGTCAAAGCTGTAGTTAGGGCTGGTGGAGCAGGGGGTCAGTTGGTTCACGTCTGGCAGTGGATGCGCTGCAGTTGTTTTAATATTGCTTATCTCCAGGCCAGTGTTTGTTTAGCTGATAGAAGAAAAGAAAAAGCTTGTGGCTATTAGAACATAGTTTATTCTTTAAGTGTAGGGACGCGTGACTCAACTCTTGCCTGTCAAGGCTTTAGGTCCTATTTACAACTTGGTATCTTATTGCCACGAAGAGACTGTTTCATCGGTCTTATGATGTTTATTTTAACCTGAGTGCTGGTCAGTTGTTGTGTCTAAACTGCAAAAGAGAGCAGTTATAATGAGGTGCGGCTGACCTGCCATTCCATCATGCTTGCAAATTCAACTTTTAAGGTTTTTCTGGGGTCCCCTTGGCCAAGAGGGGGTCTGTTCAGTGGTTGGGGGGCTTAGGATTTTATTTTTCATACTCAAGATTTTCAAGAGGAAGACCACAGGGATGAACTGTAATTGTCATCATATCATATCAGGGGTGTATGCGATCGACATGTCTTATCATGTTGATAGTAACCTTGACCGTATGAGTCAGGAAGTGTTTGCCAGGTTGATCCACCGTATTTACTTTTCCTCCCTCAGATGTCATAAGTGCAGTTCACACTCAAAGGGTGAGGATTGAAGTGCCACTTCCTTGATGTGGGGAGAGAGGATGTAGCTATTATACATAAGTTATTTGGAATTCTTCTGTATAGGAGACTTGTCTTTTCTCCATTTACTCATTCATTCAATCTTTTACTTGTATGAATGAACTTATAGGTACTTATTTAATATTTTGGGTTATATTTCAATATTACATTATTTAGTTCCTCAAATTGTTCTAGTATTAGCCATTGGAAGCTCTTTCTTTTTTATTTATTTTATTTTGCTTTAAGTTCTGGGATACATGTGCAGAACGTGCAGGTTTGTTACATAGGTATACATGTGCCATGGTGGTTTGCTGCACCAATCAACCTGTCATCTAGATTTTAAGCCATGCATGCATTAAGTATTTGTCCTAACGCTCTCCCTTTCCTTGCCCCCCTACCCTCTGACAGGCCCCAGTGTGTGATGTTCCCCTTTGTGTGTCCGTGTGTTCTTATTGTTCAACTCCCACTCATGAGTGAGAACATGTGGTGTTTGGTTTTCTGTTTCTGTGTTAGTTTGCTGAGAATCATGGCTTCCAGCTTCATCCACGTCTTTGCAAAGGACATGAACTCATTCTTTTTTATGGCTGCATAGTGTGTACGTGCCACATTTTCTTTATCCAGTCTATCATTGATGGGCATTTGGGTTGGTTCCAAGTCTTTGCTATTGTAAATAGTGCTGCAGTAAACATATGTGTGCATGTGTCTTTATAGTAGAATGATTTATAATCCTTTGGGTATATACCCAGTAATGGGATTGCTTGGTTAAATGGTATTTCTGGTGTTAGATCCTTGAGGAATTGCCACACTGTCTTCCACAATGGTTGAATTAATTTACATTCCCACCAACAATGTAAAAGTGTTCCTATTTCTCCACATCCTCTCCAGCATCTGTTGTTTTCTGACTTTTTAATAATCGTCATTCTAACTGGTGTGAGATGCTATCTCATTGTGGTTTTGATTTGCTTTTCTCTAATGACCTGTGATGGTAAGCTTTTTTTCATGTTTGTTCGGTGCATAAATGTCTTTTTTTTTTTTTTTTTAAATACAGTCTCACTCTGTCTCCCAGGCTGGAGTGCAGTGGCACGATCTCGGCTTACTGCAACCTCTGCCTCCTGGCTTCAAGCAATTCTCCTCCCTCAGCTTCCCGAGTAGCTGGGATTATAGGCACCTGCCACGATGCCCAGCTAATTTTTGTATTTTTGTAGAGATGGGGTTTCACCGTGTTGGCCAGGGTGGTCTCAAACTCCTGACCTCAAGAGATCCACCCGCCTCGGCATCCCAAAGTGCTGGGATTACAGGCGTGGGCCACCGCACCTGGTCAGAGATGTCTTCTTTTGAGAAGTGTCTGTTCATATCCTTTGCCCACTTTTTGATAGGGTTGTTTGTTTTTCTCTTGTGAATTTGTTCAAGTTCCTTGTAGATCCTAGATATTAGACCTTTGTCAGATGGGTAGATTGCAAAAATTTTCTCCCATTCTGTAGGTTGCCTGTTCACCCTGATGATAGTTTATTTTGCTGTGCAGAAGCTCTTTAGTTTGATTAGATCCCATTTGTCAATTTTAACTTTTGTTGCAATTGCTTTTGTTTTAGTCATGAAGTCTTTGCCCGTGCCTATGTCCTGAATGGTATTGCCTAGGTTTTCTTTTAGCGTTTTTATGGTTTTGAGTTTTACATTTAAGTCTTTAATCCATCTTGAGTTAATTTTTGTATAGGTGTAAGGAAGGAGTACAGTTTCTGTTTTCTGCATATGGCTAGCCAGTTTTCCCAGCACGATTTATTAAACAGGGAATCCTTTCCCCATTGTTTGTTTTGTCAGTTTTGTCGAAGATCAGATGGTTGTAGATGTGTGGTGTTATTTCTTAGGTCTCTGTTCTGTTTCATTGGTTGATGTATCTGTTTTGGTACCAGTGCTATGCTGTTTTGGTTACTGTAGGCTTGTAGTATAGTTTGAAGTTAGGTAGTGTGATGCCTCCAGCTTTGTTCTTTTTGCTTAGGATTCTCTTGGCTATATGGGCTCTTTTTTGGTTCCATATGAAATTTACAGTAGTTTTTTCTAATTCTGCAAAGAAAGTCACTGGTAGCTTGATGGGAATAGCATTGAATCTATAAATTACTTTGGGCAGTATGGCCATTTTCACAATATTGATTCTTCCTATCCATGAGCTTGGAATGTTTTTCCATTTATTTGTGTCCTCTCTTATTTCCTTAAGCAGTGGTTTGTAGTTCTTGAAGAGGTCCTTCACGTCCCTTGTAAGTTGTGTTCCTAGGTATTTTATTCTCTTTGTAGCAATTGTGAATGGGAGTTCACTCATGATTTGGCTCTGTGCTTGTCTGTTGTTGGTGTATAGGAATGCTTGTGATTTTTTTTCTCTGCCCCAGCCCTAAAATCAGCCATTTCTCCAAGAAGCTCTGGTTCTTTTTACTGAAGAATGGCAAAAACCAAGATCTGTGCCCTCACTGCTATTTGTTTGTTTTCTTAATTTGTTTATGTTGACTATTCTGGCTTTTGCAAAATGTCACTGTATATGACTGCAGTGCCCATGGCACACATTAGCCATGTGTAGAAAATTAGTGCTTGCTATGTGGCTGGTCCAAATTGAGATGACAAGTAAGTGTAAAATAGACACTGGGATTCAAAAACTTAGTTTGACAAAGAATGAAAAATTACATGAATCATTTTTAAATGGATTACGTGTCAAAATGATAATATTTTGGAAATATTTAGTTGAATAAAATATTTTATTAAAAGTAAAGCTGCTTATTTATTTTTACCTTTTAAAAATGTGCTTACTATATTAAAATCACATTTATGTATTGCATTATATTTCTGTTGGATGGCACTGGTATATGGATCATTAAAATAGGTCTGCTCATTGTTAAAATTAATCTGCTCATCATTAGACTAGACCAGTGGCTCTCAATAGAGTGGAGGGGGTGGCGGATTTTGCCCTCCAAGGGACATAATATCTGGAGATATTTCCGGTTGTCACCCCTTGAGGGGAGTGTGTTAATGGTACCTGGTGGATAGAGGCCAGGGATACTGCTGAACATCCTAGAAGGTACAGGATAGCCCCCCACAACAAACAATTTTCCAGCCCCAAATCTCAATAGTGTCAAGGCTGACAAATCCTGTACTACAAAAAGAAGGAGTATAGTTCTATCCTTCTTAAACACGTATTCCAGAATGGAAGGGCAGAACTGGTTAGAGTTTTAATCTGATCAAAGTGATGGAATGTTTTGCTTTAGGACAATTAATGCCTGGTGCACTGAGGTTCCTATATGCTGGGGAGCTGGAAAATGGAATGAAGAATCTTAGAGGATTCCATGCCCCTAGTAGGGACCCCAACCTTTTTGATGCTGAAGTAATAGAGTTGCAAAAACTGTTTGTTCTTGTGAAGTGGTAGTGATATGTGAAGGACAACTAAGGGAAATAGTTTCCTTGGAAAGATAAACTATCTTCAGTGGATATTAGGAAATAAGGATATTAATGTCTCTCAAATTCTATGGTCCTATATTGATCAGTTTGAAGATGTTACTAAGTGTTTATATAAATCTAGTAGAGGGGGTCTCTAAGAATCCCAGGGAAAAAATAAGAAATTAAGCCCAAAACATCCAATTCTTTAAATATGCTAACTCTTTAAGAAACACTGGCAGGGTGCGGTGGCTCATGCCTGTAATCTCAGCACTTTGGGAGGCAGAGGTGGGTAGATCACGAGGTCAGGAGTTCGAGACCAGCCTGGCCAACATAGTGAAACCCCGTCTCTTCTAAAAATACAAATATTAGCCGGGTGTGGTGGTGGGCTCCTGTAATCCCAGTTACTCATGCGGCTAGGTCAGGAGAATCGCTTGAACCTGGGAGATGGAGGTTGCAGTGAGCCAAGATCGTGCCACTGCACTCCAGCCTGGGCAACAAAGAGTAAAACTCCGTCTCAAAAAAAAAAAAAAAAAAAAAAAAAATTGCCAGGCGTGGTGGCCGCGCCTGCAATCCCAGCTACGCAGAAGGCTGAGGCGAAAGGATCGCTTGAGTCTGGGAGGCGCAGGTGGCAGTGAGTTGAGATCACGCCACTGCACTCCAACCTGGGGTGAGAGAACGAGAATAGGTCTCAAAAACAAACAAGCAAAAAACCAAAACAAACAAATAAACTAAAACAAAAGAAACACTCTCCAGGCATGGAGAAAATAATATAAACTCAGTGGTAATCCTATACACATGACTCTCTCTCAAACTTGCATAAATACAGTAAATGCATTAACGATTTTAATCTTCAGAACCCTGGATCTTGCTTTCCAAGTGCCTGTCCCGCCGGCGTCGGGTCTGAGCGGCTCCCTGTGCTCGGATGGTTCGTGGGCAACCGCTCCTTTCCCCCACCGCCGCAGTCCACACTCAGCGTTCTGGGGAAGAGGCTGGTTCGGAACGGAGCCATCGCCGCTGGGGTATTCGGGGCCCTTTTCATCGGGTACTGCATCTACTTCGACCGCAAAAGACTGAAGTGACCCCAACTTAAAGAACAGGCGTCCAGAATAAAGAAAGAAACAGAAGCTGGCCGAGGAGTGAGTTGAGCTTTCCAAGTTAGCTGACCTTAAAGATGCTGAAGCTGTCCAGAAATTCCTCCTTGAAGAGATATAGCTTTAGTGAAGAGATCCTAGCTAAAGGTGTAGACCACCTGACAAATCCAAGTGCTGTGTGTGGACAGCCACAGTGGTTACTGCAAGTGTTACAACAAACCCTTCCACTACCAGTGATCCAGATGCTTCTGACAAAGCCCCTACCAGTTAATCAGAGACTTGTAAGTGCTGGCGCTTGGCGGAAGACGATGTGGAATGAGAAACAAATGTCAACATAATAAAATCTCAGTTAAAATACTTTAAAAATTCTTAACTTGGTAGTTAAGCAGAAGGGCAAATATGCTTGTTATGAACTATTCTACATTGAAATCTACCAAAGTTAATGTTTACTTTGTGTAAATCCATTTGGTTCATTTATTTTTCCCAGTGAAAAGCATATTTTGATAGAGATCTTTTCATTTTTTAAGTACACTATGAGTTACTGAAATATCACAGATTTTGTTCATTTCTAAAACATGCGATTAACATGTGCATATGGCCTTGCTTATGTTAAAAACACCCAGGGCTCAGTGTTGAAAGATAGGCAAAAAAGTGTAGGAGAAACTGAAGAATGCACATTTTTATGGCTAGTGCATTATGCTATAAATCAGGAAATTTGATAGAGACTTGATTGTGTTTGTTAAAACTGAGGATTAAAATTTTGAGGTGATGATTCCATTTAATCTCTTAGACATAAATCTGCAAGGTGTGCTGTTGTGCTGTGTTAACATTACCACCTTCCAGTGTGTCAGTCTTGAAATGTTTTGTTTAAATCAGTGAGCTTAATGTGTTCTAAGCAATTATCTCCTTGCATTTAAAATATAAGTAGTTGCAAACAGCACCAGGAATTAGATTTATGTATACCCCTAATCAAGCTTTGTGAGCTCACTTTCCTCAATGTATTGAACGAGGGAGTCCATTTGCTGACCTGCGAAGTGTCCCTTTCAGCTTCTCATTCATTTGGTTCTGTTTAGCATCTTCATATCCACCTTCATCTGAGGAACGTATGTTGGCAACCAGGCCTTGCCTTTTTTAATATTCTGAATTTCGCGTGCTTGCCTGACTTAGTATTTCCAAATTTATCTTTTTTCAGTGATACAACTCTTTTGTTGATTTTCACTGAAATTATATGATTCTGTCACTACTCTGTAAATTAATCTGAAACTTAACTTTTAAGGTAACCGCGATGATCTACTTGTAAAAATGTTTGCTGCCTTTTGCTTTTATCTTCAATGTACCTCCTAAGTCCTACTTCAACCTGATTAATTTATCCTGTTAAACAATGAAAGTAAAGTGTGACCTTGTGACTGAGGACCTGAAAAGAATGGAGAGGGTGGGACCTCTTATTCTCAAATAGTGACATATATTATCTGCAGTCACAGACTCAGTTTCAGAATGACAGTAAGGATACTTGGTGGCATCTGTTGGTACTTGGTGGCATCTGTTGGTACTTGGTGGCATCTGTCGAACTGAGCAGCATTTCTCATTGTACAGATAGCTTTCATTCTGCCTAAAAATCTGTGGGGAGATCCCAAAGACTTTTCCTATGTACTAGGCATTTCATTTTGGTTTACTTACAAACTCTTTTTAAGTGTCATTAACCTTGTTTTTTTTTTATGGTATAGTGGAAAGAGAAATACAGTTCCAGTGTCTCCCTCTGGTCAGCTGCACAGCCTTCGGCAAGTCACAGTTCATCTCTGAACTTACCTCTAGCATATATAAGTGAACATTTGACTAGGTGACTCACACATTTGAGGATTTTCTCAGATACCTTGTGGGTTTGCCATCCTTATCCCTTAAACAGTACTTTTGATGATGAGGCACAATATCATTTTCAGGGGAGATGACCAGCACAAACATACCAGATAGTCAGTTTTACTAATAGGATCCCAAATCCACCCCAGTGCAGTGGTGACTGGTCAGTGACTGACCAGGCAGTGAAGAAACCTTTTGCACTAGCCCAGATATAGATAGAGGGACAGTCAAAGGCAAATAGAGGAGGGAAAGGGAGCAAGGGGCAAACAGCTCAGCTGGGAAAGAACGGGCCCAGAGAAAGGGGGGTTGGCTGGAGGAGTGAGGGGGCAACTTAGGTTCAGAGAGGGTAGAAACACTATGTCCTTGAAAACTGTAGTGCAATACAAACTTGGTATCGCTTGGCTCAAAATAATTGGCTTTGGTCTAATGCTTGAAAAGGCAGTGATATCGTCTTCATTTCACAGTTGATTAAGCCAAGTACATTTTCTTATTTAAATGACAACTTCAGTGCTTTAAAATTAGACACTACCTTTTAAAGCTAGCAGTGTTAAGTTAAAGAAAACAGGCTGGGCACGGTGGCTCATGCCTGTAATCCTGGCACTTTGGGAGGCCGAGGCAGGCGGATCACAAGGTCAGGAGATCCAGGCCATCCTGGCTAACACAGTGAAACCCCGTCTGTACTAAAAATACAAAAAAATTAGCCGGACATGGTGGCGGGCGCCTGTGGTCCCAGCTACTCAGGAGGCTGAGGTAGGAGAATGGTGTGAACCCGGGAGGCGGAGCTTGCAGTGAGCTGAGACCACGCCACTGCACTCCAGCCTGGGCGACAGAGCGAGACTCCATCTCAAAAAAAAAAAAAAAAATCAGCTCTTTTTAAAATTCTCTCCCAGAAACACAATTGCCACTTTCTGTTCCCATCTTAAGTTTACCAGGTGATAGAACCAAGTCCCTGTGGTGATGCTGGCCAAATGCTGCTCAGCAGGTGAGAACAGAAAAACAAAACAAAACATAACAAAACCCAGATTTCAGTGGAATGATAAACAGCTTGAATGTTTCCATGTGCTAACGTTGTACACTTACAAAAAAACCTTTGGAAGTGGAAAATATGTATTAGTGCCATGTTGACAATGTATCTTTAGGCAAGGATACATTGTTTGTTTCCACAATTTGTACTTAAAGTGAAAGCACATGTAAAACATAGACTTAGCTGGCCCTGGAATTGCTGTTATGTTTTTTATTTATTTTATTTTATTTAGAGATGAAGTCTTGCTTTGTTGCCCAGGCTGGAGTGCAGTGGCACAATCATAGCTCACTGCCACGTCAAATACTTGGGCTCAAGGGATCCTTCCACCTCAGCCTCCTGCTCCTGAGTAGCTAGGACTATAGGGGCTCTGTGTGTGTGTGTGTGTGTGTGTGTGTGTGTGTGTGTGTGTATGTTTGTGTGTGTAGAGACGAGGTCTCACCATCTTGCCCAGGCTGGTCTCTAACTCCTGGGCTTAAGGGATCCTCCTGCGTCAGCCTCCCAAAGTGATGCTTTTCTATTAACAGACAACTAGAACTTATGTCACACTTAATTTATGTAAAGTGTGTAAAACCTAGAATAGTGTACATAGTAAATATTTGATTCCTTTTACCCATGAGTAAGTTTATTTTACCATCTTCTTGCCTATCTTTCTGACCTTGTTGAAACAACCTGAGGACCAGAGTATTAATGAAATGTTATTGCAGAAGAGATTATGAGAAAATTGGTATATACTACAAATATCATACAAAATCTTGTAATGTAAGAAATGCAGTTTTATTATCGCTTCAATCTTAATTGTTTAAGTGAATATTAAAGGGATTGGAGAAAAAGAAAAGAACTCTGCATCTTAAAATGTTTTCTACTAGAAAAAAATTACAATTGAGAAATACAATCTTTAGTTAAATGTATACATTACAGTCAAAATAGAATAAGATAAACATGAAAATCAATGTAAAAACAAAAGAGTAGTAAAGTTTAAACAATATTGCATCTTTCTAATATACGCCATTTCTCTCTCTCAACAGTTTGAGTTAAAAAAATAGGAAAATCTGACTAGAACTATGGTCAGTGCTGATGAAGAAGCAAGACATTCAAAGTAACTTCAGGTCAGATATTAGTAGTAATTAAAGAATTTAGGAATCCTTTCTCTTCTTTTTTTTTTTCTGCTGTGAATTCAGTTTTATTTGGCATAATTAACAGAGAAAATTTTATGCTTCCATAGGAGATTTTGGTTACTGTTTTCCTTTTTTTTAAACTGAGATATAATTGCATCCTATATAATTAATTCTTTCAAAGTGTACAATTCAATAATTTTTAGTACATTCACGGAGTTGTGCAATGATCACCACTATCCACCTCACAAAGAAATGCAACATCCATTAGCGCTCACTCTCATTCTCCTTGTCCAGCCCCTGGCAACGACTCCTCTCCTCTCTGTCTCTATGGACGTGCCTATCTGGATATTTCCTATAATAGGAATAACAGTGTGTGACCTTTTATGACTGGCTTCTTTCACGTAACATAAAGTTTTCAAGTTCATCCGTGTTGCAGCCTGCATCAGTGCTTCATTTCTTTTTATGGCCAAATAATATTTAACTGCATGCATACACTACATTTTATTTATTCATTCATCTTGATAGACATTTGGACTGTTTCCACTTTTTGGCTGTTGTGGATAATGCTTCCATGAATATTCATGTACAAGTGCCTGTGTGCACATATGTTTTCAATTCTCTTGGATTTATGTCTAGAAGCGGAATTGCTGGGTATGAACACCATTTCAAATACTGCTGAAATATTGTATTCACTGATTTATGTAATAGTTATTGCTTTGAAAAGATTAAAGCAGAAAGTGGAAGCTGGCTTTTTAATTTGACTTACATGGCTGTTTTGTACTTCCTATCATCTCATGAATCCATGTGGTTCCACTACTTGCTTTTACCTGCTTGGCTTCTATGGGTATGTGAGTTTATGGCTCCTCCATTAAGAGTCTCTATTTTTTGGCCGGATGCTGTGGCTCACACCTGTAATCCCAGCACTTTGTGAGGCCGAGACAGGAGGATCATGAGGTCAGGAGATCGAGACCATCTTGGCTAACACGGTGAAACCCCGTTTCTACTAAAAATACAAAAAATTAGCCAGGCGTGGTGGCAGGCACCTGTAGTCCCAGCTACTCGGGAGGCTGAGGCAGGAGAATGGCATGAACCCAGGAGGCGGAGCTTGCAGTGAGCTGAGACCACGCCACTGCACTCCAACCTGGGGGACACAGCGAGACTCTGTCTCAAAAAAAAAAAAAAAGAGTCTCTTTTTAAAAAATATTTAATATTTCATTTCAAAATAATAGTATGAGTTTTAATTATGCATTCTACAAGGAAAAAATAAAAGTCCAAATTTTCACTGGAGAAACATTAAACACCAACTACTGTAACTAATTTATGCCTGGCTTTCCCCCCAAATGCTCATTGTCAGAAACCAAAGAGAAAACTTCCCAAATTGCTGTGACTAAATGGGTGGGCATGCAGAAATCCCACACAGGAAGCCCCTCAACAACAGAAGA
Organism: Pan troglodytes; assembly: GCF_028858775.2. NCBI lineage: Eukaryota > Metazoa > Chordata > Mammalia > Primates > Hominidae > Pan > Pan troglodytes. Next base: position 32,095,158 of record NC_072417.2, read on the forward strand.
GAAGAATCTCAGCTTTAGTTCTTTAGTTTTAAAAAAGTTTATTCTTAAAAAAGGCAGAGGCTGGCGAGCATCTGCAGTACTTTCAATATGAACAGTGGTGGAAAGCCAGAAGTATTTAAACAAAACCACCATTCCGATGATATCTTTTGCTCTTTTCTTGATGGATATCCAACTGTTTAAGCCTGAGACACAAACGTCACCCTTGGTGCTTCCTCTCCCTCATCCCCTACAGTAATCTAATAACTGAGCTCTTCTCTAGTCCATCCATGCCTCCTTTTCCACTGTCACTACCTTAGTTTGGCTGTCATAATTGCTCATATAAGACACTGTCATCACATCACTTCCTGTCTTAGCCCTTCTCCTAACTCCAGCCATACTTAATTTCTTTCAGTTCCTGGGATTCCTCACTCTGTTCCTCACTTTTGAGTCTTCAGATAATACCCAGAAATATATATAGGACAAGTCACAGAGCTAGTTTTCAGTAGTGGCCAGAGTCTTAAAATGTTTTATTTTGGTCTACTGTTACAAGATGTCATAATGCTATCTTCCTTAATATTAATTTTTAATGCCCAGAATAATCCCAAACTCCGTATCATCAAAGCTAATAAGGTCAGTATAAATATTATTTTTTGTATTTACAGAAAACTGAAAGCAAATGCAGGCAATATTCCTCAGTTTTATCAGAAGAACTGTCTCCAAGGAAAAGAGAACTGTCTCCAAGGGAAAGAGAAGTTTGAAAATTCAAATATAAATGTAATGAAAATATTTTGGAGAGTATATAAAATTCTAGAAATTAGGCTGGGCACAGTGGCTCATGCCTGTAATCCCAGCACTTTGGGAGGCCAAGGTGGGCAGATCACGAGGTCAGGAGATTGAGACCATCCTGGCTAACACGGTGAAACCCTGTCTCTACTAAAAATACAAAAAAAATTGGCTCAGCATGGTGGCGGGTGTCTGTAGTCCCAGCTACTCAGGAGGCTGAGGCAGGAGAATGGCATGAACCTGGGAGGCAGACATTGCAGTGAGCTGAGATCGTGCCACTGCACTCCAGCCTGGGCGACAGAGTGAGACACCGTCTTGTAGCAGGATGAGCTGCAGACAAAACCACTCAGACACCGAGTTGTAGAAGGAAGAGCTTTACTCCACTGGGAGCATCGGCAGACTCACGTCTCCAAAAACTGAGCTCCCCGAGTGAGCAATTCCTGTCCCTTTTAAGGGCTTACAGCTCTAAGGGGGTCCACATGAAAGGGTCGTGACTGATTGAGCAAGTAGGCGGTACATGACTGGGGGCTGCATGCACCAGTAATCAGAATGGAACAGAACAGGACAGGGATTTTCACAGTGCTTTTCCATACAATGTCTGGAATCTATAGATAACGTAACTGATTAGGTCAGGGGTTGATCTTTAACCAGGCCCAGGGCGCGGCACCAGGCTGTCTGCCTGTGGATTTCATTTCTGCCTTTTAGTTTTTACTTCTTCTTCTTTGGAGGCAGAAATTGGGCATAAGACAATATGAGGGGTGGTCTCCTCCCTTATTCCCCCTCCTTGAGAATCTCACTCATTAGTGGGAGTTCTCACTTTCATTCTCACTACCCATGTCTTCTTGTAAGACAGATCGATAGTGATTCATATAGTACACTTGTGCTGAAGCATTTTGGTAAACTAAGGTAGTGATGAAGCTTTTTATCATTTGAAGAAGTATGGGTAGCAAACAAGGGAGCAGTAAGCAGGTTTCTATTACTATTATAACTCCTATTATAAGAGTTTTAAATCTTCTTAGCACTGGGAACCATTTTTCAAACATGGCCCCAGGATCAAATCCATGCCACACTTGCATGGGCACATGTGCCAATTTTGTTATATTTCTAATTATGTCTTCAACTGCTTGCCCTGATCATCTATGTGTAGACAGCAATTAGTAAGGTTAAATTTCCTACAGACCCCTCCTTCAGCTGCTAGCAAGTTGTCAAGAGCCAATCTATTTTGATAGATAGCATTTCTCATCTGAGTTTCTTGCTGGGCCAGAATAGTCAAGGCTCTGCCAGTCTTATTAGTGATTATTTCTAAGATAGCTTGTAACCATATGATTCGGTTGAGTATATAAATGGGGGTCTGGAATCCCTATGAACCATCTTGTGCCCAAGTAGCAGGCCCATAATATTATATGATTCTTTCAGGGGGCCGTTCATCATCTTTCGAATTTCCTATAGCTATGCTTCTCTTTTTGCAGGAAGCATAGACAGGGAAGCCCAGGAGTTCGCCTGTCTTTATGGGCAGTAGGAAGAAAGATGGTTTAATAGTGCCAATAACACAACTACCTGCCCACTGGTCGGGTAATTTGGTGTAAGCTCTATGCACACATATCCAGTATAATCCAGTGGGGGCTGTCCAGTCCTGGTGGGACTCTGGGTGGGTCCACACAGTTTGCAACTTTGGGAATTAACTAAATGGATTTTTCTTAGTGTGGTTTGAACTCCACCAGGTGGCTGTTTTTGTAGTACTATTATACAGTTTTTGCCCAAGGCAGCTGAGTCTTCCCACAGGAAGGGTGAAGTCCTTCCCCACTCTTGCTATACAGTATTGTCTAATGATTGAGGCTTTTAGGACCTAGAAGTTATCAGGGTGAGTCTTTTGAGCTGGGAATTTATCAGGAACTGGGTCTGTAGGTACTAATTCTCGGGCTTCCCATGGCCATTGATCTCCCATTACAGTTCCTCCACATACATAACATGAAGTGACATTGAGAGACTGGGCTACATGCTCGGCTAATTGCAAAAACAAATTTCTTGTTTTTCCTGGAATTTCTGGTACTGGCACATTTAGTTCATCATAGAAGGTTTGAAATACTGGCTCAGGAGAGCATTTATAAACTTCTCCTCAAACCACGATATTTACTTGAGGATCCAGTCCAGCCCCATCAATTTCTAGGGTTACACACTCCCCATTTTTTCAGCAAGGATCAAGGGGATTGGTTATTACTAGTTCTAAGGGGTTACACTGACCACTGCTACAGGAAGGGCCACTTTCCCTTTCTGAAGGTGGACAGGATTCTTTTTATTTTTTATCCACATAGCCTAAATGACACAAGACCGGTATCTACATTTATTTCCACCCAGTCCTAATTCATGACAAATGTACTTATTTTCTGCCATACAGCCTCTTTCCTAATTAAGAGAACCACATCATATTTCTAACTTATTACTATTAATGACAGCACAGGCATCAAATTTCAAGGTGACTTGTTTGGGTATCCTTTTTTTTTCCTTCTGTTTTGGCTAACACTTTACTCATATCGTTTATGAGCCCCCACCAGTCCTCAGTACTTAATCTTATTTTTAAAACTGTGGTCATGGGAGGCTCAGATGGGTCATAACACACATCAGGTTGGTCATTTCCTGGGCTACATACCTTGTATAGAATAGCATTATACAAACAAGTTCTTTTTACAGTCCCAGTACACTTACAATAAGCATAAAATAAGACTGTAGCAACTTTTTGTCCTACCTCAGTGACTTGATATATACACTGGGAACAGTCCTCAGTCTGAGGAAGGTCAGTTGAAGTACTTACTATACAAGTCCAAATTTTAAGGAAAATGAGTCCCATGAAGAGTTTTCTCATGCTTCAGCCATGCGTGGACCAGTTAGCTTCTGGGTGTGACTGGAGCAGGGCTTCTCGTCTTCTTCAGAGTCACTTTACAGGGGTTGGCGAAGCTGCTCCCATTCATGTACTGCTCACAGTCTACTGTTCAAGGGTGGTCTTGGAGGTTGGTCCCACTAGAATAAACGGAGTCCGATACCTCTACACAGTTATGTTCAACTGGGCTTTCTGATACTGGGAGCAAGGTGGCAGGGTTTAGGGTGTTGCAAACCTCAATGGTTATGCGGGGATTTTCACATAGCAAGCTTTGGTACTTGGTTAATCTAGCATTTGGTAGCCAATGATGTATTCATGAAAGTCACCATAGCGTGGGGGGCCTTTAAGTTTAGGTTTTGCCCAAGAGTTAGCTTATCCACCTCTTGTGCTAGCAGAGTTGTTGCTGCCAAGGCTCTTAAGCACAGGGGCCAACTCTTAGAAACTCCATCTAGATGTTTGACGAGGTAGGCAGGCCTCAGCCAGGGCCCCACAGTCTGGGTCAAAACTCCATCTGCCATTTTTTTTTCTCTCTGACACATATAGTGTTAAAGATTTTGTCAGGTCATGTAGCCCCAGGGCTGGGGCCGACATGAGTTTTTCTTTTAACTCATGAAAAGCTTGTTGCTGTTGGCTTTAACAGATGTAGTTTATCCAATCTACATTTTTATTAACTGTCACCCACCGAAATATTGACTCAAATCCTGCAGCTATTTGATTTTGGGCTTTAAGTTGATCTGGTATTCCTCATGGGACTTCAATTGCATCTAAATAGATGTGAGAGTTGAAAGACCCATAGGGGGCTTCTCTTGCTTTATGATATCTTATTTTTCCTCCCTCTGGTTGATGAAATGCCAGGGTGAAAGGGATAGCCAACTGGACTAAAGTACAAGTACCACTCCAGTTATTGGGCACAGTGCCTAGTAAAGGTCCACCAAAATACCACCACACATCTGCTCAGGGATGAACAAGGGCTGACTGATTGATAAGCTCTTGAAAATTCTTAAGCTCCTTGCATCCCTTCAGGTCTCCAAAGAAGGCTAAGTTTCCTCCCTGTTGTGAGAGACAAGAAGTGAACTTAGTGTTGGGAGATGGAAGCTGGATGTCCCCTGGGGGCTGACCCACAGGGTGCTGGACTTTGGGATATAGCAGAGGGAGCTTGGCACGACTGATTACTCCAGGCTGTAGAATCCTGGAAAAGAGCTACCATGCAGCCCATGCCTGGTCGACTGGAGGACCACCCCAGTGGAAAGGGGACAATCTGGGCCTCTGGACTGCCATGTGCACAAGCATAACAATTGCTTTTGTTTTATGTGTGGACAGAATATTTGATCCATTTCAACCAGGCATTTGCATCTTGGCATCCTGCTTAATTGCCAAAGTTTGCTTTCAGTCTTTAACGTCTATGATCCTCTAGTAAAATGAATGTATGATTTTAGGAAATTACGAAAACCAGTTGGGGCAGTCCACCCTTGCTCTTTAGTGGTCCACAGAACATTGGACCAACTACAGCATAAAAGCTCTCTACTGGGGGGCAAGACTCCTGGTTGACACTGGGGTTTTTAATCAAAATCTCCCTGGATTAAATGGTCCCAATTTATTAATGCCCAGTCTGAGGAGAGTCAGGAGGGACAGAGGTACTTTTCTGAAGTGGAGAGCTGTCTTTGACTTGGCAAGTCCCCACAGGGTATAACAAGGCAAGCATTAAATGCAATAGTTTGAGGCAAAATTGACTTGGTTATGTTAATAACTAGATGGTCAGAAATAGAGTGAAGAAAGAAGAAAGAGTAATAGAATAGAAGAAGGAGTTAAACTTTTCTTAGCTTTAGTTTGGTAGGGTTTTCTCCTGGGACTGTGGCCCACGACTCTGGAGGGGGTGGTGCTTTCTTGGCTCGGGTGTGATGAGTCCATTCCTTTTCTGCTGTATGAACAGCAGTCTCGGTGGATAGCAGCACAAGGTAGGGTCCTTCTCAGGCTGGCTCGAGTTTTTTTCTTTCCACCCTTTGATGAGAACATGATCTTCAGGCTGGTGCAGGTTTACCAGAAATTCTAGGGGTGGTACATGTGCTAAAAGACTTTTAGTTTTGAGGGAAAGGAAAGTGGAAGATAAAGCAAGTATGTAATTATTTTTTAAAGAAATTGACCATTTGTTTTAAATGTGGGGACATCAGCAGTGGACTTTATAGTCCTTGGTGCCTTTCTACTAAGAAATTTCCTTTAGTACATATTTTTTATTAGTTTTTAGACCAAAGAAGCCAAACACTATTTTATATTTGACAATTCTTCTTGTATGATTTTTATACCAGATAAGCTAAATTTCACCTTTATATTAGTATGCTATTAATGTTAAAGTTAGTTTTAATAAACTTTGTAGGCATATTTATTCAATTTTTAATGTCGGACCATTAGGTAAGATTTTTATAGACTCTTTTTAACCTTTTATAATCTTTGTTAAAGAGCAGGTTAGTGCTTTAAGAGAAACCTGTTGTGTTTTTACTTTAATGTCCAGTTCTCAGAAAAACTGGATGATACCCCTTTAACTTTAGCTAATATATTTACACACGGAATTTACACACAACTAACATTTTAAAACTTGCTTAAACCTTTAAAACATTTTTTTAACCCTTTAATGTAGGTAAAAAGTCCACATTCTTATGCCTCCTTATAATCCCTTTACCAAAGGTATACTTTACTTTCCTTATACACCTTGCACAAAACTGTCTCTTCAATAGTTTAACATTCAGGAGGCCTAATTACTTTTAAATTATACAACATTTCTTGCATAAATTCTTTTTCTAACACACTTTTTTTTATAACTTTTTTTTCTCTTTCACGACTTTCACAGACAATTCTTCGACATGCCTCAGCTGTCTGACTTATTACAAACATTTCTTTCTTTAAACAACCGGTTAATTTATTTCAGGACAAGAATTTACCATATAACATTATTTTTGCATAAATTCTGCCCCCCTTTTTTTCCTGAAGATAACCGTTCTTTTCCAAAGCAAACTTCCTTTATGTCTGTGGACTAGATTGTCTAAGGCCACAAGATTACAGGTCACTATAATACATGTTACAGTGTTAACTTTTAGCAAACTTTACTTTTGTTGAAAACCTTGTAAGTTTGGGATTTCAATTATCCTTTGCTATTAATAAGACCTTGTTTAGTCCAAACTAACTTAGAATTGGTATAGATGGCTTTTTTTTTTCCCTTCAATTGCCCGGGAGGAACCATCTATCATCCTGTCCTGAAGGGAGTTCCTCCTAGGTCTGGTCGGACCTTTGTATGGTAATTAAGATTTAGATCCCCTGTTGGGAAACCTGCTGGGTTAAGGGAATTTTCAGTGGTTAATGTTAAATCATCGTTTTTTTTTTTTTTTTTCCTTAGGATACTTTTGAACTGGTGAGGTGTGCTCACAATGAGGTTTCCTCTAAAAGTTATTTTTTACTTTCTTCTGTTAGCAAAGCAGTTGCCACTACAGATTGAATGCATTTGGGCCATCCATAGGATACAGGGCTAAGGATTTTTGATAGGAAGGCCTCAGTGCTTTTGGGATACCCCCTTGTTTACACTGACAACAAAGTGGTATTGGAGTGTTATAGGGTTATGGAGAATACCTTTAATTGTCAATTATAGGTTTTAAATTTACCTTGGCTTTTAAAGGAATAGTGTACACTTTTTTTTTCTTAACTACTTGTATATTTCTCTCTCTCTCTCTTTGACTTTCTGTCTCTCTCTCTCTTTGACTTTCCTTTTGCCTCTGTCTCTTCCTCTCTCTCTGCCTCTCTTTCTCTCTCTCTTCTTGACTCCCTCTTTGTCTCTCTGTCTCTTCCTCTCTCTCTCTCTGCTGGTCTTTCCTTGCCTCTGCCAGCCGCTTATGCTGCTGTTCTCTCAACCACTGTGGGGGGCGGTCTAAAACCAGCTGTAACCAAGTGTCTATGTATGGGAACTGGTCTGGGTGCCCTGGCTTACAAGTTACCTTGTGCCATACCTTTGAAACAAGGGACCTGTCCAGGCTTCCTTCTGATGGCCACCTCTAATGCTGGCCAGTCTACCTTACACAAAGTTTTAAGCTTTCCTGGTGTTATAGTACTCCATAGTCTCCCTTAAATCTTTTCTTGAAATTTTTCCACATATTTCCTAGTGGGGTGGGCTTACTTTGTGCCTGACCCATGCTTCCTTGAGACAAAACACCACACTCACACCTCATGCACACCACAAAACAAAGAACGGGTAAAAAGGGCACACACACACTTTTACAGTTTACACCAAACCAGAATCAAAACCAAAATCGGAGTATCAAGAAATCCAAGCCAGGTCAAAACCAAAACCGAAGTATCAAGCAATCCAAGTCAAGTCAAAAACAAAAACCTAAGTGCCGGTACAGGCACGCTGTGGGTGGTCAGGCCATGCTTCCACTCAAATGGAGTGGGCAAGGTCTAAAGACCAGTCTTACCAAGTTTCAGATGTCCGGACTCCAAGTGCCAGTTCCTCCTGGTGTTCAGCCACTATATTGATCCTCCACGGGGGCCTGCCGTGCTCTGCTCTAACAAGGCATTCCACCAGGGAAAACGCCTACCCAGGAGTGCTCTCAGGATCCATGTTGCTCAAGCTGGCTGGAGTCCCCTGCAGGGATGCTCCACAGGGCAGGCCTAAGCTGCCTAAGGGGCTGCCTAGACCATGTGTCTGTTAATCACCTCGCTTCCCGGTCAGAATACCAAGCAATGTAGCAGGACAAGACACAGACAAAACCCCTCAGACACTGAGTTGTAGAAGGAAGGGCTTTATTCAGCTAGGAGCATTGGCAGACTCACGTCTCCAAAAACCGAGCTCCCCGAGTAAGCAATTCCTGTCCCTTTTAAGGGCTTACAACTCCAAGGGAGTCTGCGTGAAAGGGTCGTGATTGATTGAGCAAGCAGTGGGGTATATGACTGGGAGCTGCATGCACCGGTAATCAGAATGGAGCACAACAGCACAGGGGATTTTCACAGTGCTTGTCTATGCAATGTCTGGAATCTATAGATAAAATAACCAGTTAGGTCAGGGGTCGATCTTTTTTTTTTTTTGAGACAGAGTCTCACTCTGTCACCCAGGCTGGAGTGCAGAGGCACAATCTTGGCTCACTGCAAGCTCCGCCTCCTGGGTTCATGCCATTCTCCTGCCTCAGTCTCCTGAGTATCTGAGACTACAAGCGCTTGCCACTATGCCCGGCTAATGTTTTGTGTTTTTAGTACAGACGGGGTTTCACCATGTTAACCAGGATGGTCTAGATCTCCTGACCTCATGATCCACCCGCCTTGGCTTCCCAAAGTGTTGGGATTACAGGCGTGAGCCACTGTGCCTGGCCAGGTCAGGGGTGGATCTTTAACCAGGCCTGAGGCATGGCGCCGGGCTATCTGCCCGTGGATTTCATTTCTGCCTTTTAGTTTTTACTTCTTCTTTCTTTAGAGGCAGAAATTGGCATAAGACAATATGAGGGGTGGTCTCCTCCCTTAGTTTAAAAAAAAAAACTAGAAATGAAAGCTTCTACGTAGGAATCAGACTCTTTACTGATCATAAGGAAATCCTTGAATTATACTGTCTCGGTTGCAGTAATCAAAAATTCAAAGGCCATACTAACTGGACGCAGACTCAGAAAACAGAAACAGGAAAACAATGGCTTAATTTAGTACACCGAATATTCTTGATATCCTTATCATTAACTGTAACTTAGTTAGCGTGATATTTTTGATCCTTAATTTTTAAACATCGTATAAAGAATTTTCCATCCAAAGTAACATGAGGCAGAGCTACCTGAATTTCAGTGGTGATAAGACAAAAATATTTTGGCCCACAGCTTTTGCAGGAACACTCTGAAGGAAAGTTAACTCTGTGAAGTTTAATTTCTATCTTCCTTGGCCTACATTTTTTTCTAAGGTAGTGATTTTTCAGTGACCTGAAACCCAAGCTGCGCCTGCCCTTTTCAATGACTAAATGGTTACAAACCAAAAAAGATTGAACACTGACTGACAGGGGAGAGCTAGCAACTCTACTTGCTGTGTTACTTCTCAAAGTGGGGTCTGGGAACACCCTGGGGTACATGGATCCACAGGATACGGACTGGCCTCAGAAAGGCAATACCATCCAGTGTGGTGAGGGTGCAGGGACAACAGTGTTCTCACTACTGCTGCTGAGACTGTGAAATGGTACAACCTTCTGTGGGAAAAGAAATATTCATTACAGTTTACAATGCAGGCCCTTCGACTCAGTAATCTTACTTCTAATTATTTATACCTGAGCAAATGTATGCACACATAAGTGCATATTTACTGCAAATCTCAGCTAAAGTCATTATTAGCTAAAGGTCTTTAATTAGGCTTAGGGTTGTTATCCACATTTCAGATAGTATAAATACTACCATTCATTAATAATGTTAAGTTACGTTGCTAAAAATTGTTTTTACACCTTAGGTTAGGCATGTGCAGGAATTCAATGGCTACAGGTTACATGGCATTAGTCTGGCTTTAGCTATATGATGAGGAAAATTAGGAAGTCCATTCTAAGATATGTCGTGTTTGGTAAGGACATTCTAAGCAAATTAGGAAGGCAGTTGCAGGGAAGAAAAAACGGTATTCACACATCCTCCTCCAGAATATCACAAGCCAAATGGATGCGGGACATGTCTACTTGACAGGACTCTGATTTTAACTTCTGGGATTGTAAGCTCCAAAGTTTTATACAGGAGTTGTCAAACCCAGCAGCAAGCAGCTTGCTATCAGGGGAGATTTCTGCAGTGTTCAACAGCTGCTAGGTGTTATAGAAGCAGATGGTAGTGAGGGAGGGAGACCCATCCTTGACTTGCTTAATGCTCTCCTGTAAGACCTCCAGGGCAGCATCGTTCTGGCAGAATAGGGCTGGGCATATCAGGGGCCTCCAAGTCATTGTTCTCACGGCGGGAGGAGCTGCCACTTGCATACAGCTGTTAGTCTGTTGTCTTGGCAGGCTGCACATCAAGATGAATATGTAAGATGAGGATTTTGCACAGGGCAGTATAGCTGTCACTTTGGAGGTAGTGGATAAGGTAGTTGTAGCTGTCTTCTTGGAGATGGACCACGTAATTGTTATCTAGGAATGCTCGAAGCTTGAAGTTAGATAGGATGTCCTGGATGGTTTGAGTGGTCTGTAGCTGCTCAATGACGTCCTTCTGGCTAGCGTTCTGCAGAAACATTCCATGCAAGCGGCTGTAAAAACTTTCCACTGTACTTTTTGGACTGTTCTGGACCAGGCTGAGATGGAGGCAGACAAAGAGAGGATAAAGGAGAGGCATCACTTCGTGGCTATGCGGGGAATCAGAATCGATGAGAAAATTCCGCAGTCGTCCAAACTGTACTTCATATTGCTGGGGCTCTGCCTGGCAAGGGGCTGCAGACACTATGTCGGCACAATGAGATTCTCTGTGTACTGTGAGATTGGCCGCCAACTCTTCAGCAGTCTGTGGCAGCCGCAGTCCTTGCTTCAGGGGACCGTCAGAGTCCACGTAATGCCAGCGTTTGAGGTAGCAGGACACTGCCATCTGGATCTCCTCGGTACGCACTCATTTCATGACTGAACATCCCAGGCGGCGCCGGCTCCCCACGCCGCCGCCTCCCGGATCGAGATGCTTCCGCCTCCGTCGTCTCTGCTGCAGGTCTCGCTCTGACCGCCGGCTCAGCTGTGTCCTGGAGCCCCGCGCCCCGCCGCCCCCGCAGCCGCTCTGGGCGGCCGCTCTGTGACTCTTTATTTTAATTATTATTATTTTTTAGAGCCAGGGTCTCGCTATGTTGTACAGGCTGGTCTCAAACTCCTGGCTCAAGCGATCTTTCCACCTTGGCCTCCCAAAGTGCTGGGATTACAGGCATGAGCCACTTCGCCTGGCCCAAGAATCCTTTCCTTACTAAGACTTTTCACGAAGATTGAGAGGGTTTTAGTATTATTTAGTAACAAAAATACAAGAGAATCAAATTTAATGCTTCTGAAGTTATACCCTTTGTTAAAATTGTTTCATGAATTCAAGGTTTACACAATGCTTTTGAATCTTCTCCCTGATTCTCCCTGGTGTGAAATAAACATTTTCTTTGAAAATGCAAAGAAGGCATTTTCAAGACTGTCGGATTGCTTTGGAACTTCTAAAATAACTACACTTTATTACCAAGTCAGATGAGTGTATTCATTGCACTAAATAGAACAGTATGAGAATGTAAACGTGGCCTTCCACTAAATTGGGTTATAATGGAAATGAATATTAGCATGCAGTCTTCCCTGCCCAGCCTCCTGAGTAGCTAGGACTACAGACAGTGCTACTAAGCCTAGGTGGCTCGTTGTTTTGTTTTTTGCTTTTTTAAAAAATTATTTTTTTATTTTTATATTTATTTAATTTATTATTATTATTTTTTAGATGGAGTTTTGCTCTTGTCGCCCAGGCTGGAGTGCAGTGGTGCGATCTCGGCTCACTGCAACCTCCGCCTCCCGGGTTCAAGCGATTCTCCTGCCTCAGCCTCCCCAGTAGCTGGGATTATAGGTGTGTGCCACCACGCCCAGCTAATGTTTGTATTTTTGGTACAGACTAGGTTTCGCTATGTTGGCCAGGCTGGTCTGGAACTCCTGACCTAAGGTGATCCACCCGCCTCGGCCTCCCAAAGTGCTGAGATTACAGGCGTGAGCCACTGCGCTCGGTCTAGTTTTGTTTTTTGTAGAGACAGGAGTCTAGCTTTGTTGCCCAGGCTGCCTAGGCTCAAGCAATCCTCCCACTTTGGCCTCCCAAATTGTTGGGATTACAGGCGTGAGCCACCGTGCCCAGCCTACAGTGGCTTTTGATACCCTGGGAAAACACAGGTAATTATGTGCGCCTACAGAGTTATTCCATTTGTACCATTAGGGTAACATTTTCAGCCATCCTATTTCTCTGGCAAAACGTTTTGGGCCCTCGGTGACTTTTTGCTGAATGGGTGACCCGCTCCCTGCACAAAGCCAAAAGAATCACTGGAGAGCTGAGGGTCTGGGGAGGTGCAAAGAGAAGGCTGAGAAGGCGATCTCGCTTTCATACACCTGCAAAGGGAAAGAGGAGCGCTGCACTCTCCCAGTCCTGGGGAGGACAGGAAAATGCTGCCACCGCGAAGACAGACGCCTACTGCATAGGCTTTAAATCCAGCCTGGTTGTGGGGCAGCGCTGGGGCTCGATCTTCCGCCTCGCTCCTTCCAGGGAGAAGCGAAGGGAGTCGAGGTCATGAGGGGAGGGGAGGGAAGGGAAAGGAGGGGCCGGAGGGACTGTGGGGCGGAGGGAAGTCGGAAGAAGGAAGGGTAGGGAGGGAGGGAAACTTGTCCAGGAGGAAACGCGGGGCTTCATTCTCTAAGGTGGTAGTGGATGCGCTGGTGGTGGTACACTTTTTTTGTACGTCTGAAATATTTCATAATTAACATTTAATAAATCTTTTTTTTTTTTGGAGTGGGTCTCACTCTTGTCGCCAAAGTTGGAGTGCAGTGGCGCGATCACGGCTGATGTAGCCTTGATTTCCTGGGCTCATAAGATTCGCCCACTTCGGCCTCCCAAAGTGTCGGGATTACAGGCGTGAGCCACCGTGTCTGGACTAAGGAATAGTTCTGAACCTCATTCCCCAGGGATGACCACAGGTGGTGTCTCCAGGATGTTTCCCTGGTAACTGGTCACGTCCTTAGTTCCCAGGGCTGCTCTCCTGCTTGCTGTGACAGCCATTCCGGGGGTGGGGGCGACCTCACTGCGCACCCAGGAATAGGCGAGACCTCAGCATGGGTCTCAGTTTCCTGGTGGGGAATTTAAATGCCCTCGAAGGCGCTGTAGACACTGCCACGTCTTGACGTTTTGTTGTGTGTGTGTGTGTGTGTGTGTGTGTGTGTGTGTGTTTCAAATCAGCTTTCTCCAGCCTCTGTCGCTCACGCTGCACGCTTCAGATTCTGCCCTCATCCCAGTGGGTCTGGCGGTCCTCACCCTGACCAGTTGTTAGTGGGCGCGAAGGACAGCGCCAGTTGGTGTCAGATCCCGGTCTAATCCTTGCCTGCCCCGAAAAGGGTCGAGTGGGCACCAATCTCTGCGGCTCGCGAGCAGAATCGGACTGGTGGAGGTGGGGTGGGGTAGGGAGGTGGGCGCGGGCCTAAGCTTCTGAGCGCCGCAACCCACCCCGGGGAGAGCCAAAGAAGGCGCGGGGAGTAGGGACACCTGCAGCAGGAGTCTCAGGTCCAACGCCGTTGCCCTGGGGGATTGTTTTGGCCTGTGTCCTGGAGATGCCACAAACTGGGCCGGAGACCACGGCTGCCGCCAGTGCACAGAGCCTTCACTCTATTGCTTTATATGTTACTGTAAAAATGGCTATATTGAGCTATAATCGACATACATGAAACTGTACATACTTAAAGTGTACAATATGAAGGAAACTGACCTACCTAGAAACCCTTGAAACCATCACGGCACTTAAGACAATGAACCTATGGGGAGGGCTGTTTAAGGAGAGTGAAGCACTTGCTAGTCCAAAATTGAAGGGGACACCAAACAAACATCACCTCTCAGTGAACAAGATAAACAATATTTTAAAAATCGAAATTAATGCGGCCAGGCGTGGTGGCTCATGCCTATAATCCCATCACTTTGGGAGGCCAAGGCGGGCAGATCGCATGAGCCTAGGAGTTTGAGACCAACCTGGGCAACATAGCAAAACCCCCTCCCTACAGAAAACAAACAAAAATGAGCCAGTGTGGTGGGGCGCCCCTGTAGTTCCAGCTATTCCAGTGGCTCAGGATCATCTAAGCCTGGGAGGTGGAGGTTGCCTTGAGCAGAGATCCAGCCACTGCACTCCAGCCTGGGTGACAAAGGGAGACCCTGTCTCAATAAATAAATAAATAAATAAATAAATAAATAAATAAATAAATAAATAAAAAAAATAAATAAATAAAATTAACGCAAAAATCGGTGATAAATAAAACATAAAAATGTTAAATAAAGACAGGATCCAACTCTGCCTTTGCCTGGCCCTGCGTCACTCTCCTCACCCCAGTCCTGGCCCTGAACCAGTCCTCCCACCACAGAAGCCCCTCCCTCCCCTGCTCCAGCTTGCTCCCTTCCTGCATTCTAAATCCGGTGACTATATATTGCCTGCTTCTGGATCCTCTCTGCTGTCCCATTGGTCTGCTGGTCTATTTGTGTGCCCTGGCACATTGCTGTCGTATTAGAGATTTATTGTTTTTCAGGGTTGTTCAGCTATGTGTGCCTTAGTGCACTGCCCAAGGCCTCCAGCACAAGCTGCAATGGGAGTGAAAGTAAAGAGTATCCTTGCCTCATTCCTAAAACTCCTGGGACAGTTTTTAATATTTCCTCACTGAGTGTGATTTTTTCAAAGTTTTTATTTTATAAATAATCTTTAACAGATTAAGGATATTTCTTTTTTTCTTAAAAAGTCATTTTATTGATCCTTTACCATACAAAAGTTATTCAAATTACACCCATTTGAAGTGGTAAGATCACAGCTAGAGAACAGGTCACCCTGTAACAAATCTGTTTACAAAATCCATCATAAAAGCTTTTTTGTTGTTTTTTTTTACATTATATTACATATTTTCTTTTTTAAACTAGCATATAACACAAAGCTAAACCGATTAGTAGTTTGCCTACTCCCAATTTTGGGAGAAATACTTCCTTTTTACAAAATCACGTACCCCGTAGGAAAATAAATTCCCACACTCTGACAACTGCTACCCGACTTACTCTGCAACTCATCTTCCTTCAAATCCTTCCTTCTCATACACACGAGTTGTCATGCACACACTGAATTCTTATTTTCTTTTTCCCAAAAGCTTAAGCTTTGAATACTGCAATTTTATTTACAGATCTACACGTACAACAAAAATGAAAAGAAGAACCACAACTAAGAACAAAACCAAAACAAAATAACACTCTTAAAAAATTACAAGCCAGCTAGAAAGTATTCTGGTAGTGTTTACAAATTAATTGCTATTTTTGTACAAAACTGCTAAATAATGAAAATGCGAGTAGACTACATGTCAACTTACATAAAATGATTGCTATGCACAACTCTGTACATATAAGCACATACCTAACTTTGTACTTAAAGTAATGCAAATACTGTAGTACTAACCCACTTTGTGTGCCAGATACTAAGTCAAAAAGAAAATTACTTGATGCAAACAAAATACAGTATGGACATCTAATTAATGTACACCAGTTAAGCCCAGTAACTGGAAAAAATCTTAGGCATGAAGGAACTTTTAAGACTTATTAGTATTCCTTTCATTTTTAAAACAATAAATATGGCATTACATTATGAAAAATTTCAACAAAACACACAACAATCTAGCCAGGTGAGCTCAGTCTTTAGACTTTGGAGAAAATCAGCTTTGTGCAGCTGGCAAAGAGAATTATACAAAGCTGGAAGCAGAGGCAGCTAACCAGATGATATAAATTTGGGAAATAGGGGAAAGCTTGGCATAAATGGTTTCCCATACAGGAAAAACCCCACAGTGCATTTCCAGTAGGCACTTTACACAAAGCTCCCTCTCCCTCCCCCACCCCAATGCTTCATCTAGGACCACACTGACATTTTGTACCAAGTCCAGTGTGTGTGAGGGGAGGAAGCCAGGGATGGAGGTTGGAGAAGAAAAAAGGAAGATAGTCTGCACCTTCGTTTTTCTTCCCAAACATACACCCACGCATACCCACACAAAGAATTTAAAGTGCTGGTGTCACCTGTCTTGACCCCACCACCACTTTGCATATTGTGGAAATCTACCTGGAGTAAACTGGCTGAGGCTCTTGTGGTTTTTTGCTTGTGTGTTTTTTTTTTTCCCCCTAAGGGATATTTTCAATTCAATTAAACATATGAGTTGAGTGCCTACTATGTGCCTACCATTGGGTCAGGCACATAACATTTCAATTTAATTGTTTTGAGGTTTGTTCTTTATCTGACCCCCTCATTCCCACAGTCCTTAGCATCCAAGGAATGGACCGGAGATACTACGCCATATTCCCAGTGGGAGATGGCCATTGCCACCTGCCCGAGGGAAAGCCATTCTTGGACATAACTGGTAGGATTTGCAGCTGACACAAAACCTCCAACTTGGGACACCATTCCTGAAGAGTAAAGCGGGAGACACCCTGGAATTGTTTTGCTTCATTTTCTACGTCCCCAACTTCCCTTGGTCCAACTTATTCCTTCATAGAGGAAGGGGAACGGGGTCTGGCCAGAACTATTCCAGCCCCCAACACAGTGGGAGCTCCCCGTTCCTGCCAGCTTAAGGAAATGCCACTCACACAACGGGGATGTCTTTCTCCCGAGAGGTCTCTCCATCTGACTCCATCCTGAGAAGTGGTCTCCTTGAGTGTGGTATAAGAGAGCCCTTTCCCCCATCACAGGGGCCCAGGAAGCCCAAGGATGGAGGGACCCATGCCTGCTGCTCCTTGAGGCTAAGTCACCCAACCTGGTTCTCCTTTCCAATGGGCCACCCATGTTAGCAAGCCCCAGCACTGACTCGCTCCAAGCTCCTCCTTCTGGGAATGGAAGCATGATGGGACAAAGCTCCTTGCAGAAGCTGATAAACCTTAGATCACACAGGTTTAGATGCTCTGATCAGTAGAGGTTCTCTCCCTCTGCTGAAGTAATGTGAATTTGCAAAAATCGCTTCAAAGTAAACAATTAAATTGAAATGGTGATGGGTGCCACAGGAATGCTTAAATGGCAGCTAAAAAAATAAAAAGTCCAAAACAATCCACAAAGAACTAAGTAGGCATTTGCTACAAATCAACTAGAAACTCACAAACACACTGGGGACAGGGGAATGGGAGTGGTTCATGGAGACAGGAAAATCCACAACAGCTTAGAGTGGCAGAACTCTACTAGTCTTCTGTATCTGCAACAAGTATATTTGAAAACAGGTTCTTCATCCAGAAGCCTGTGGAGATCTTCTTGACCTCCTACTGGGACACACAGTTCATAGCTTAAACTGAATTATGACAGTAATTTGAATATTCCTAAGAAGAGCTGAAGAAATTCATTTCATACTTTTGCATGACTTCAAGTTTGCATTTGCTGCAGTTCCATTCCATATCAGCAGACCTCAAAGACATGCATTCTGTGGAGAAGGCATGGCTTGAAATGCTATTAAGGAAGATTGCTGTTTCCCAGCAGGCCAGGTGGCCAGACCCCATTCTGCAGCCCATCCCTCAGGCACAGCAAGCCAATCCGGGGAGGAAGGAGGAAGGAAAAGTCGGGGTGAGAGACACCTGATTGTACATTTTCTCACTTGCTGACCTAGCCAGGAGATCTTGGAGCCTGTAGCAAAGCAGGGCTTTCCCAAGGGAGCCTGCAACTGTGCGTTTAGACAATTTGTTTATTAATTTTTAAAAAATTCATGAAAATGTCAGCTTTCTTCTGAAGTTTGTAGTTTACTTCATGATACTCTCCTGGAGGAAGAAAGTAGGAAGGGACAACATTGCATGGCATATGTTCTGGTTCCATGATTTAAAAAAATTGGTTTTTAAGGAGAGTTCACATGAAGCATAATCAACTACACGTGAAGTCTTCCACCAGTGGGAGCTTTTCCAAATCATAGGCATCAAAGAGATCGCTGATGCCTTCCTCCGCCCCGAGGCTCAGGAGGAGCAGCAGGGGAGGCAGTAAGTTCACAAATGGTCATCTTGCAGCAGGGGAGGCAGTAAGTTCACAAATGGTCATACTAGAGGATTAGAAGGAATTTGGTCCGCAGTCTGCTGTAAGAGGTTGGCTGGGGAGGCCAGAGGAGAAAGGTTTCCCATAGAAATTGAGCAATCACTATGTCCTGAGTTGGTTGAAGCCAACGAGGTGGGTTTAAGGATATTCCCATTGGGGTCTTGGTTGTTTGTTGTCATTGGACTGTGTTTCAGTCTCTTCTGGACATAAGTAAACCTCAATGGGCCCTTGGGTACCTGCCAAATGTATTTGTAGGCTCTCTTATTGAGTCAGGCACTCAAATCTTATTTCTGGAGGGGCTTTCACAACTATAACAGTTTGGTCTTTAAGGCCACTAATTTTTCGAATATGTTGATATGTAACATAAGCTAACCTTTGACGATCTGAATCCTCGGTTAATAGTTTGAGGTCCAGGGTGCAGCTTTGGATCAGTTCATCTAATTTCTTCTCTTCCTGAGTGAGCTTGGTCATTTCTTTTGACAGGCCTTGACACTGGGTCAGCATGCCCCCATCCGCAGACAGACTGCAACCCATCCACTGGACGTTATTTTTAGACTTCTTCTTAATGAGGTGGATGCCTTCCAGAGCGTTGGTGATATCATAAATCCTTCTATTTTGCACTTTTAGCACTTCCGCTGCCTTGTTCAAAACCAAGACCCCATCGGGTGACTGGCTCAGGAGCTGAATGAACTTCTTGGTGAGCAGATCAAGATACTATCCTACCGTGTTTTTTCTGAGGTAGATTTTGGAGTTTTTGGAGTATCTGGACTTCTTAGTGCAGCTCTTCCTTTGCCCTTGGGGGTTTTTGAACCATCTGAGAGGTACTGATGACCGCTTTCTCCTAGCTCCAGACTTCACTTTGCCAGAGGGCCACTGCCGCGCCGTCCCAGCGCTGGTGGCTGCAGCAGCCCGGCTCTGCTGGAGGGTCCCTGCGGCGTGGTGTAGAGGAGGTTGCCGGCGGTCTGCTCCGCGCCTGGGGCACTGGGGAGGAGGGGGCCGGTGGCTACGGCGCCGCTTTGGAGGGAGAGGGAACAGGAGGTGGTGGAAGTGTTCGTGGTGAGGATCTGGATGTCGGATATTTCTTTCTATTCCCAATTTGCTAAGGGTTCTTTTTAAAAATCATGACTGGTTGTGGGATTTTTGTCCCACTTGGAGCATAAGATGCTGTGCTGTATAAACTGTCATAATATTCCACAAGGTTGGTGTTCCTCTCCGGAAGTAGATGACAGTTTTCTGCCCCATTGATATTAAGCTTGGCAAGGTGACTTGTTTTGACCTATGGAATAAGTGCAGATGTCATATGTATTGTTTCTGAGCATAAATTTCAAGAGTCAAATGCTTTTTCGGTATCTATTGAAATGATGATCATGTGATGTTCCTTTTTTCATTAATGCAGTGAATAGGCCGATTGATTTTCACATCTAAATCACTCTTGGATACCGGGAGTAAACCTCTGTTGGTCTTAATATAATTTTGGGGGGTATATTACTGCATTCATTTTACATATATATATGTACATATATATACGGACAGGGTTTCACTCTGTCGCTCAGGCTGGAGTGCAGTAGCTTGATCACGGCTCACTGCAGCCTCAACAGCCCAAGTTCAAGTGATCCTCCCACCATAACCTCCTTAGTAGCTGGGACCACAAGTGCACTGCCACCACGCCCGGTTATTTTTAAAAATTATTTGTAGAGATGACGTCTCCTTATATTGCCAGGCTAGTCCTGAAGTCCTGGGGTCAAGCGACCTTCCTGTCTCCTCCGCTCAAAGTGCTGGGATAATAGGCGTGAGCCACTGCCGCGGTATAGGAACGACGTCGTAATCTTTTTTGCTTACTTCTTGGATGCCTTCTTGGTGGTCTGGGAAAATCCCTGTACTACCATTTTGTAAGTCAGTGACTGAAGAAGAGTTTCCTCACTTCAGTGAAGCTGTTTCCTTAGAGCTGGCGTGAGAATCAGATGAAATGAAGAAAAGCACGGCTATGTACTTTTGTTTTGTTTTGTTTTTGAGGCAAAGTCTCGCTCTGTCGCCCAGGCTGGAGTGCAGTGGCGGGATCTGGGCTCACTGCAACTTCCGCCTCCCAGGTTCAAGAGACTCTATTGCCTCAGCCTCCCGAGTAGCTGGGATTACAGGCGCGTGCCACCACGCCCGGCTAATTTTTGTATTTTTAGTAGAGACGGGATTTCTTCATGTTGGCCAGGCTGGTCTCAAACTCCTGACCTCAGGTGATCCGCCCGCCTCTGCCTCCCAAAGTGCTGGGATTACAGTCCTGAGCCACCGCGCCCGGCCAGCTATATACTTTCAATGCATGTGCTCATTCAGTGTGAAGAAGTACTCTGCCTGTACCTTAAGATTCTAGATGGGACTTCCAACGGCAGGCCCTTAATTGAGTCCGGAGTGGGATGGAGCTAGGGAGAAAGGGCAATTCAGACTGGTGAACTCCTCAGTTAGTGAGTCATTTTGGCCTGTGTGCATTTCAAAAAGTATGGGTTCTCGCAACAGTTCTTAGACGTGTGGGCTGGAGAAACGTGTATTATCGTAATTACCATAATAAGGGCCCCACGAAAGCAATGTGACAGGAGGGCTGTATCCAGTTAGAGGAGCCACTGGACTGTTCGAAGCCAACTAATTGGCCTAGAAGGCCTCAAGATACTTCCTACACCGCAAGGGGTAGGTGTTCAAATCTGTCTCTCTGAGAGCAACCCGCTCCTCGCACCTCCCTCCTCCCCTGTGCATTAGTAGCTGCTCTCCCCCGGTTTCTGGCGTCAACTGCGCTTTCAAGCAAGGGGACAGCAGGGCTGCTCTGGGATACGAGTCAAGCTGGAATGTCACCCCTTTAGGGGTTTGGTCCTTCGTCAATTTTTTTTTTTTTTTTTGAGACGGAGTCTTGCTCTGTCGCCCAGGCTGGAGAGCAGTGGCACGATCTCGGCTCACTGCAAGCTGCGCCTCCCGGGTTCACGCCATTCTCCTGCCTCAGCCTCCCGAGTAGCTGGGACTACAGGCGCCCGCTACCATGCCCGGCTAATTTTTTTGTATTTTTAGTAGAGACGGGTTTTCACCATGTTAGCCAGGATGGTCTCTATCTCCTAAGCTGGTGATCCACCCTCCTCGGCCTCCCAAAGTGCTGGGATTACAGGCGTGAGTCACCGCGCCCGTCGTTGGATTCGCGGACACACCGTTTCCAAAGGCGCAGAGTCTATAACAGCGCGTGCGGTGCCACCACTTCCGGGGAGTCGAGTGCCCGATAGAAATGCAGCTGAGCGAGGGGCTAGCCTCACACGGACGCGGAGAGCAGGAAAGTGGAAAAGAACTCAGGTCCCCCTACTTGGTGAAGAGTGCGCAGACATGGACCTCGCCAGGTTCGTTCTTTCTTTGTTTTCTTTAAATAACTTTTTTTTTCGCCTTAGAAAATACAAATAGGTACAGACGAAACGAGAACTTCTCCGTGATCCCTCAGAGCTATTCACGTGGGCGTTTAACTTTCAGTTGCTTAAGGGCCCGCGCTGGCACAGCGCCTGCAAGGAATCCTGTTTCCAGGGAATTGCTGGCAGATAAATTCGTCCCGCTCCACTGCCAAACCTTCCAGCCTCCGTTTCTTATTCCGGGGGTCCGGGGGGGGGGGTCCGTGGGCTCCGGAACGAGGTGGGGCGCTGCCAGAGCAACCCCACCGATCTCGGGGAGACCCGAGGCTGCTTTCTCTCCCTTCTGGGAAAGTTGGCTCCTGTCTTTGTAGCAATGTCTGTCAAAACCGCAGGCTGTTGTAGACTTAGCAATGGAGGACTTGAAAGCTGTAGATGACAAAACTTCCGCCCGTGCGTGGGCTGGGGAGCGCCTTAAAAAGCCGCAGGGCGGCCGGGCGCGGTGGCTCACGCCCGTGAGGTGTTGGTGCAGAGCTGGAGAAGTGGGGAGTGCTGTATGGACGGGCCAGACTTGGCAGGTGTCCATCGGATGGGGGTTGCCCACCCTCCTGGAGTCCTGAGCATTCAGGGAGTTGGGGAATGGGTTATTTAGGTGAAATGTGACCAGGCACTGACGAACTGCGCCCTAGATCCTGAAAGAAAAACCAAGCACCCTCTTGCGCTGCTGGTTTATCATCTAGAAGAGGGAAAGGGTGAAAGCAGTGCTATTCCAAACTAAATGCAAAGTGGTATCCGAAGACGGCAAATCACGCTCTATGCTTTTTGCTCCCCAGGAGGTAGCTCTTCTGCCTCCTGTCCCACCCTTGTGGGTTGCAGTTCTTACTAACCTGTTGTTCTGGCATAACTCTAAGGAGATATGAATGCCACCCCCATTCCCATTAAAGATAGCCAACAACATAGCCTAAATCATGAGTTCAGGTCTGATAGAATTTCCCCTATAGTCAAAAGTATAAAGGATTTCAGTGGAAACATCTAACCTGTAAACCTAGACCCAAGGTTTAAGGGAGGCTAGTGAGTTTTAGGCCCTAGAGATTTGGTCGGCTCAGTCCTCAGCTCGTTTTTATTTATTTATTTATTTAATTTTAGCATTGTGTTCCAGATGTATGCCTGAAGCCCGAGGTTTTGAACCACGGAAAGTTTTACATGGCTGCAGGTGTTGGACTGGGGTGGCCAGGATCCCAGGCTAGTCCACAAGTGCTCGGTCCTCTATAAGGTGGCTCAACTGCAGCTCCCATGGGTTCCAAGTTTCCCAGTGGTATGGGTACCCTCCTTAAGCAATCTGAGGGTGAGATGTGATTTCTGTCACCTTCTGTGTATGGTGGGTGAACCAAAAGGGTTCGTCCAGGGCAAGGCCTGATACAGACAGTGCAGGAAGGTGGGCTGGGAGGAAAGGGGACAGGACTCCAGTTACAGAGGCTGCAAGAAGAATTGGAGAGCAGGGGCTAATCAAGGAGGTGAAAGAACTTTACGAGGAGAACTATGAAACACTGCTGAAAGAAATCATAGATGACACAAACAAATGCAAAAGCACTCCATGCTCATGTGTTGGAAGAATCAATATCATTAAAATGTTCACACTCCCCAAAACAATCTACAGATTCAATGCTATTCCTATGAAATTACCAATGTCATTTTTCACAGAATTAGAAAAAATGATTTAAAATTTGTATGCAACCAAAAAAGAGCCTGAATAGCCAAGGCAATCCTAAACAAAAAGAACAAAACAGGATAGGGAGCCTTACACCACATTACTGCATTTCAAGCTATACTTCAAGGCTACAGTAACCAAAACATAGTACTGATACAAAAATAGACACGTAGACCAATGGAACAGAATAAAGACCCCTGAAATAAAGCTTCACACCTACAACCAACTCATCTTTGATAAAGTCCACCAAAATAACCAATGGAGAAAGGACACCCTATTCAATAAATAGCTAACCATATGCAGAAGAATGAAACTGGATCCCTGTCTCTCACCATATACAAAAATTAAGTCAAAATTAAGACTGAAATGTAAGACCACGAACTATAAAAGTTCTAGAAGAAAATCTAGGAAATACTCTTCTAGACATTGCCCTGGGCAAATAAATTATTATAAAGATCTCAAAAGCAAATGCCACAAAATCAAAGATAGACAAATGGGACTTAATTAAACTAAACAGCGTCTGCACAGCAAAAGTCTCAACAGAGTAAACGGACAACCTAGAGAATGGGAGAAAATGTTTGCAAATCATGCATCCAACAAAAGACTAATATCCAGACTCTATAAAGAACTTAAATGAATCAAGAAAAAAACAAACAACTCCATTTAAAAAAATGTGCAAAGGGCATGAACAGAAACTTCTCAAAAGAAAACATGCAAGCTGCTCACAAACATTTAAAAGGTCAACATCACTAATCATCAGAGAGCTGCAAAGCGAAATCACAATGAAATACCATCTCATCTAGTCAAAATGACTATACTAAAAAGTCAAAATATGTAGGAAAAAATTAATGAAAAATAAAGAGTTGGTTTTTTGAAAAGATCAAGATTGACAAACCTTTAGCTAGATTGATGAAAGAAAAAACTCAACTAAAATCAAAAAAGAAAGAAGGGACATTACTATTGATTTTATAGAAATCAAAAGGATTATTAGAGTGTACTGTAAAAAATTGTATGCCAACAAATCAAATAACCTAGATGAAATGGACAAATTCCTAGAAACACATCACCTACCAACACTGAGTCAGGAAAAAACAGAAAATCTGAATAGACCTATGTCTAGTAAGGAGATGGAATCAGTAATCTAAAACCCAACTAAGAAAGGCCATGGACCAGATGACTTCAGTAATAAATTCTACCCGAGTAAATTTTTTTTTTGTGAGCCTCTGTCTATATAAACAATTTGAATAAACCCAAATCAGCATTATCAGCACCATCCTGGCAATCCAATCTGACTTGATCCTGTGAAAGAAATCCTGCTCCAGATAGTGAGAGCAATGCACTTGCCAGGCTATTCTCCTGGAATAGGACCTAGCCATGAGGTCCTAGGACAACCCCACAGCCACAAGTCCCAGGGTTTCTTGGGTGAAGGGCCATTGAGTTTCCCAGATGGAAGGAACAGGGATGCTAGTAGTTCTGTCCAGTCTGGGGCACCCTGCCAGGATGTCACTGCTGGTGCTGATTGGTACCTGGCACTGGAAATGGTTTAGATAATTTCAAGGAGGGCATTCCAGAACATGGAACGTGCTTTGAACCCCCTGAGGTTCAGTGTCTAAGGTAGGAACTGAACCAAAGCTTTTCCTTCTGGTGTCTTAAATGATTGGGAGTCCTTGCTTGATTTCCTGCAGTTTGAAAACAACTGCTCTGGCCACTTCACTGCTTTGTTTCTAAATATTTCCCTAGATCTATGGTGAAATTAGTGCCAAGTATAGGTACAAAGTTCTGTGGGAGTAGCAGAGAGTGAAGGACAAATATGGGAGTTCTGGGATGGATGATAGAGAGTTTATCAGGTGACAAAGGTGGAGGAAAACATTACAGTCTCAGAGCACACCTATGCAGAAGCACAGAGTCCCCAAATCACATGGGGAGTGGTGACTACTCTGGTGCACAAGGAGTTGTGTCATTTATTGAACATCTAGTCTGGTCCCTGTAAATTGTTAAGTGTTATATGGAATAGACGGTTCTTTTTCCTCTGTATGTTACCACCATGATTTGCATATGAATTCTCTTGATGTAACCCCACTTGTCCAAATGATCTGGGGCCTCAATTTTATTATTGTTTACACATGATCAGAAATTTTTAGAGATGTAGGTGGTATCCACAACTTTAGCTGAGTATCTGCATGATAGTGGTCTAGCAGTGGACAGGAATATTCTGACCCCTTTATAGCCCTTTCCTAGTGTAGTGATTACTACCTGTGATGGACTTTACTCTCAACTGTCTCTAGGCCACTTGACAAACCTACAGTCTTTAGGTTTTCATCTATAGCAAAACAGTGATCCCAATAGATTTTAAAGGAAAAGAGCTAATGGATTATGTATACATAGACTAAAGCACACTGTCTTAGTCTGTTTGGCCTGCCACAACAAAATACCATAAATTGGGTGACTTATAAATAACAGAAATTTATTACTCAGTTCTGGAGCCTGGGAAGTCCAAGATCAAGATACCAGCATCATTGGATTCTGGTGAGGACCTTCTTCCCATTGCAGACTGTCAACTTCTTCTGTGTTTTTCATATGGCAGAAGGGGTGAGCTTGTGTTACAGGATCTTCAGGGTGTTGATTTTCTGGCCAGAAACCTCTGTGGCTGGCGGCACCTTTGCCAGAGTTCTTGTCCTGTGTCCAGGAAGAATGAGGTATGCAGACAAGTGAAGGGTGAACAAGACGAAGATGAGCTTTATTAAATGTTAGGACAGCTCAGAGGAGACCTGCAGTGAGTAACTCCTCTCTGTAGGCAGGTCATCCCATGGAATGTTCAGCTCTCAGCAGAGGGGAGGCCCTGGGGAGGGTAGCTTCTATCTGCTACTGGTCCTTCCTACGTTTGCTGCTCTCAGCAGAGAGGAGGCCCTGGGGACCGTTGCTTCTCTCTGCAGCCAATGTCTCTGCAGGTCTCTGAAGCTCTCAGCACAGAGGGTAGTTCCACTCTGCAGCTGGTTGTCCTGTCCTCTCCTGCTATCAGCAGAGAGGGTAGTTCCTCTCTGAAGTTGGTCCTCTCTTCATCTCTTCCTCCTCTGCCCCTGCTCTGGCTGAGCCCAGGGCTTTTATGGACCTCAGAGGGGAGGAAGTGTGTACCATTGGTCCACATGCAGCCCCAGAAGAGGCACCACAAGTCCCCACAGTCTACAGGACTGGCAGCCCGGTCCCCAGCCTTCAGGCCCTCCCAGGCCTGAAGGTGTGGCCCTACTGGGGACCCGCTGCCTTTGACCCAGGAATCTGTCTGCCTCCCACTGCCATTTATGTCTCCGGAGTTTGGCCAGCCTTTGCTCCCAGATCAGAGTGGGCACCGACAGCAGGGAGAAGGAGAAGCCAGGCAGTGGGAGCAGGCACTTCTGAGCCTGCGAGGGCAGGGGGACCTTCTCAGGCCCCAAGAGTGCAGAGATGCCTGAATCTGCAATCTCGATTTGGGTGGCTGCAGCTGCATGGGGCAGGGTTGTGGGGCAGGATTCTAGCATGCTGCAGAGAGCGGGAGGCCTGGGTCTACAGTGGTGGTTTGGGTGGCTGCAGCAGCACCTGGGGAGCTCACGTCCCAACTTGGAAGAGGCAGGGCTCCCATGGGCTCCAGAAAGTGTGCAGCCCTAGCTGCCCCTCCCTGCTGCAGCCTTTGTGATGGCAGGCTGCCATCCCTAGCTTTCTGAGGTCCCTTTTAGAAGAGCACTAATCTCATTCATGAGGGATCTACCCTTTAACCTAATCACCTCCCAAACGCCCATCATGTTGGGTGTTAGAATTTCAACATATGAATTTTGAGAGGATGCAAACATTCAAGGTAGAGCACAGGTGTTTTGTATATAAGAATATTACCTTGACTGGGCATTGTGGCTCATGCCTGTAATCCCAAAACTTTGGGAGGCCAAGGCAGGTGGATCATCTGAGGTCAGGATCATCATCGAGACCAGCCTGGCCAACATGGTGAAACCCTGTCTCTGCTAAAAATACAAAAAAATTAGGCAGGCGTGGTGGCAGGTGCCTGTAATGCCAGCTACTTGGGAGGCTGAGGCAGGAGAATCCCTTGAACTCAGGAGGTGGAGGTTGCAGTGACCTGAGATTGTGCCATTGCACTCCAGCCTGGGCAACAAGAGCGAAACTCCATCTCAAAAACAAAAACAAAAAACAAAAAACAAAACAAACAAACAAAAAAACCAATAGTATCTGTGGGGTCCAGCCCTACAGGGTCTGTGGGTTTTTCTCCTCGTGTGCGGAGACGAGAGATTGTAGAAATAAAGACACAGGACAAAGAGATATAAGAAAAACAGCTGGGCTGGGGGGCCACTACCACCAAGGTGCGGAGGCTGGTAGTGGCCCCGAATGCCAGGCTGCGCTGTTATTTATTGGATACAAGACAGCGGGGCAGGGTAAGGAGTGTGAGCCATCTCCAATGATAGGTAAGGTCACTTGAGTCATGTGTCCACTGGACAGGGGGCCCTTCCCTGTTTGGCAGCCAAGATGGAGACAGAGAGCACGGCTTATGCCATTATTTCTTCTACGCATTTCAAAGACTTTTAGTACTTTCATTATTTCTGCTACTGCTATCTAGAAGGCAGACCCAGGTGTACAGGGTGGAACATGAAAGTGGACCAGGAGCATGACCACTGAAGCACAGCATCACAGGGAGACGGTTAGGCCTCCAGATGGCTGCAGGCAGGCCTGACTGATGTCAGGCCTTCCACAAGAGGTGGTGGAGCAGAGTCTTCTCTAACTCCCCCGGGGAAAGGGAGACTCCCCTTCCCGGTCTGCTAAGTAACAGGTGCCTTTCCCAGGCACTGATGCTACTGTTAGACCAAGGTCTGCTAGGTGACGGGTGCCTTCCCTGACGCTGGTGTTACCGCTAGGCCAGGCAGCCCTCTAGAAGCCCTGTCCGGGCGTAACAAAGGGCTCACACTTGTTTTCTGGTCACTTTTCATCATGTGCCTTCAGCTCCTATCTCTGTATGGCCTGGTTTTTTTCTAGGTTATAATTGTAGAACAAAGATTATTATAATATTGGAATAATAATACCACAAACTAATGATTAATGATAATCATATATAATCATATCTATAATCTATTTTTAGTATAACTATTCTTATTCTATATATTTTCTTTATTATACTGGAAGAGCTTGTGCCCTCAGTCTCTTGCCTTGGCACCTGGGTGGCTTGCCACCCACGATTACCTCCTTGTAAACGTGGATGTTTGATAGGGAAAGGGCACAAGGAGTTGGTCTGTTTTGCTTGCGATCAATGCCCAAAATTTGTGAATCTAATTCATTCTTATAAGAATAAAAAATAATTAAGATTATTATCGCTGGACCCTCTTAGACCCTATCTGGCAGTTTTCCAAAAGGATTTCCCATAAAAGGAGATAATTAATGAAGGTAAAAGCTAAAATTATTAAAATAAAAAGTAAAGAAGAAATAATTTGCATGACTAAAACCTTGTCCACTGAGAAGATAAAAACATAGAATCCCTCCAGGGATTTACTTAAAGAAAGAAGAGAGAAAACAAATTGTACAATATTAGTGATGAGAAAGGTCACAACGAACACATAAAGACAAGATTAAAATTATTAGAATAAGATCGTATAAAACAGTTGTAACAAATTTGAAAATTCAGTAGGAGTATAAATTATCACAGCCTTAGCTCAAAATTTGTTAGAAATTAGTTATCTCAGACCCATATACTTACCAGTCTAGTGGAAAATATACAGTAAAGGATTTTTCTACGTTTGCCTCATAATGCAGAATTTGCTGTCTCTCTGGCTTAGCTCCTATTCTAACGGCTCTGTCTATTTTACAGAAAAGAATTTCTGCGTGGAAATGGCTTAGCTGCTGGGAAAATGAACATCAGTATTGATTTAGACACAAACTATGCTGAGCTGGTTCTAAATGTGGGAAGAGTCACTCTTGGAGAGAACAATAGAAAAAAAATGAAGGATTGTCAACTGAGAAAACAGCAGAATGAAAATGTCTCACGAGCTGTGTGTGCTCTGCTGAATTCTGGAGGGGGATTTATCAAGGCTGAAGTTGAGAATAAAGGCTATAGTTATAAAAAAGATGGAATAGGGCTAGATTTGGAAAATTCTTTTAGTAACATGCTGCCATTTGTCCCTAATTTCCTGGACTTCATGCAGAATGGTAACTACTTTCACATTTTTGTGAAATCATGGAGCTTGGAAACCTCTGGTCCGCAGACTGCCACGTTGAGCTCCAGTTTGTACAAGAGAGATGTAACGTCTGCAAAAGTCATGAATGCTTCTGCTGCACTGGGGTTCCTCAAAGACATGGAAAAAACTGGAGGGAGAGCATATTTAAGACCAGAATTCCCTGCAAAAAGGGCCTGTGTTGATGTACAAGAAGAAAGTAACATGGAAGCCTTGGCTGCTGATTTTTTTAACAGAACAGAACTTGGTTATAAAGAAAAATTGACCTTTACTGAATCCACACACGTTGAAATAAAAAACTTCTCGACTGAAAAGTTGTTACAACGAATTACAGAGATTCTCCCTCAATATGTTTCTGCATTTGCAAATACTGATGGAGGATATTTATTCGTTGGTATAAATGAAGATAAAGAAATAATTGGCTTTAAAGCAGAGAAGAGTTATCTTACTAAGTTAGAAGAAGTAACAAAAAATTCCATTGGGAAACTGCCTGTGCATCACTTCTGTGTGGAGAAGGGGACGATAAATTACTTATGCAAATTCCTTGGAGTATATGATAAAGGAAGGCTTTGTGGATATGTGTATGCACTCAGAGTGGAACGCTTCTGCTGTGCAGTGTTTGCTAAAAAGCCTGATTCCTGGCACGTGAAAGATAACAGAGTTAAGCAGTTGACCGAGAAGGAATGGATCCAGTTCATGGTGGATTCAGAACCAGGTTGAGGAAGGAGGATTGGCAATAAGGATACCTTTGGCTTGGGTGGCAGGAAGGTTTTATTGTATCTTTGGGATTAGGGACAAGATTAAAAGTCTTCAAATTTCAACATCTCTGGTGGATACAACCAATACTTCCCTGCCTCTTGTTTTCTTCTACACACTTAGAAGATAGATATTCCATACAATAACTAAATATCTACTCTTAGTAGCCTTATCTGATGCAAAGATTCTAGATGTTTCTTCTCTACCACGTCTTTACTCACTTTCAAGGAAAGCCTGTTCAATTCTTTTCCTTTTTCTTTCGGGGCTCAGTTTCTGTAACTAACCATTGCTTTCTTTTGGGAACACTTACTCTTTTACTTACTTGCTCTTTCATCTTTCTTTACCCACTTTCCATTTATTTCCTGTAAAGACTTCCCCTCTTCCTCTCACATTTATGAGCCAAAGAGTAACCCTAAATTGTACCAATAAGAGAAGAATAATGCTGATTTTTTTTATCTGGTTTTGGAAAAGGAAAGCCTCCAGTGAGATTAGACCAGAACTAGCAACTTACAAAATCTCTGAAAATGCAAACTTGTTCCTCAGAATCTGCATAAAACCCAGTTTTCCTTCACTAGCCATCACATTCTTCTAATTTTAACTTCTTTTAAAATAAACTCAGTTATATGGCAATGTATTAAATTGCTATCAATGCATTTTTACTGTTAATTTTCCTTCCAAGTATAGAGTGTTTCAGCAGCACCAAGAGTTAATTTTACAATTTGTACCTGACCTAGGAATCTAACCACAATACATAACCACAACATCTAATGTTTTGTATTGGGAACACAGGATCAGTTCTAAGTAGACTTTTGGTATACTGTGCATTAGTTAGTTTGAGTCTCTCTTGTGCCAAATTAAGAGTGTGATTTTTGTTTTCTAACATTATTCCATAGTATGGGAAGAACTGCCCTCTCCAGCAAGTACATCATCACTTGTCTCCCTTGTCTCTCAGAGTTGTCGCCTTCGTGAATATATTAACTTCAAAATTCAGCCACTGAGATATCACCTTCCAGGTAATTTAATTCTGGCTTCCGTGGAATTGTTGGTGTAACTGTGTTCAAACCTCCTTCTCTTCAAACCAGCTCTGTCTTGATATTTGTTATGGAAGCACATTCTTTTGTTTATGGAAATTCTTTGGTGTTTTTAGTCATTGAATTTGTCAAATTCTATTTCTTTAGGTGCCTAAGTAGGGGTAGAATTGTTGGTTCAGGCAGTGTGTGAATATTTAAGTAATAAGATAATGTCAAATTATTTCCAAAGTAGATGGCTCACTTTACTTCCACCAGCAATATATTGGAAATGCCACATCTTTTCCAATGCCAGACTTCTCTCTTCATCTTTCTGCTTGAACTTCTTTTCTCTTGAACTTCTTTTCTTCCTCAGTCAAATCGGTATTTATTTGGGTATATACATGGAAGAAAATATCTCCCATAGAAGATATTTTATCTTCTATGAAGTGGCGATTCTGTCTTTTGCTCATTTTTGTAATAGGCTTTGTCTTTTTCTTACTGATTTCTAGGAGCAATTCACAGATTCTAACATAAAATCCTCGTTTAGTCACAGATAGTACAGATTTCAGACGTCTTCTCCAAGTTCATGACTTGCATTTTCTCTTTTCCCAAGGCATATTCTCCCTAGCAGTTTTAAATTGGATATAGTCAAACTTGCCATTTAAAAATTTTGTGGTTTAGTGCTCTTTGTGCCTTGTGTAAGAGATCCTTCCCTACCCCGGGGTTATAAAGATATTTCTGTTTATTTTCTTTTAAAAATTTTAAAGTTTTGCACTTAACGTTTAACATTTAAATATGTAATCCACATCCATAAACGGTGATGTAGGGGGCTATTTCATTTTATCCCATGTGGATAACCACTTTTCCTAGATCCAGTTACTGAAAACTCAGTTTCACCTGCTGATCGCCACCTCTGGGATATTACTGCATACAACTGACCCTTGAACAAACTGGGGCTTAAGGCCACCAAACCCCTGATGATTTTTATCCATTGATTTCAATTTTCTGAGCCTGTAAGAGAATCAGGATATCTTCATCTTTTCACCTATTTTATTTTTGGGGGGTTTTAAAAAAGATGTAACAGTTATTTTAAAGTCCCTCTTTGACGACTCCAATGTCTGAAGCACTTGCCAGTCTTTTTCTATAATCCAGTTTTTCTCTTATTTTCTAGTAATTTGTTCTGATTTTTATCCTGTCTCTTAATTTTGTATAGTATTATGGATTACAAATTGTAGAGACTTTAGTAGATGTTACATTTCTTCAGATAGGGTTACACATTTTTTTTTTTTTGGCAGACAGAACACCAGTGATAACTTTTACTCTTTTGAAGTTTTGTTTTATGCTTTTCTAGGTATAGTAGCTTTTAATTTTGCACTAATTACTAGGTCATGGCTCTTCTGGGGTCTTAAAGTCTGGGGTATTTACCAAGACCCTTCTACTTGGCTGGGAGTTGAATTACAATTTGTGTTTCCTGAGCACCGTGAGGCTGATGAAAGTGATGTTCAGCTCTTTAATCTCCCAGTTGATCAGTTGATATTTTCTCCTTCCTTCCTTCCTTCCTTCCTTCCTTCCTTCCTTCCTTCCCTCCTTCCTTCCTTCCTTCCTTCCTTCCTTCCCTCCCTCCCTCCTTCCTTCTTTCCTTCCTTCCTTCCTTCCTTCCTTCCTTCCTTGCTTTCTTTTCTTTCTTTTTGTGACAGGGTTTCACCATATTGCCCAGGCTGGTCTCAAACTCCTGGGCTCAAGCAATCCACCTGCCCTGGCCTCCTAAACTGCTGGGATTACAGGCATAAGCCACCACACCCAGCCCTAGTTGATATTTTCTTCTGTGTTTCTAGCATCTCACCTGTATTAGCCAGTGAGTTGAGGGAAATTTGTGGGTAGATTTTGGCTTCTTCTCTTCAGTTTCATCTTCTCTGGGATTTTGTTTCTGAAATCCCAGCTCCTCTGGCAGCCCTGAAGTGTGACCTCTGTTTTCTTTAGCCCAGTAAAACTGCTGATTTCTGCATGGGCTCTATTTACCCATGCTGTGATATGGAAAATCTCCTTAGGGAAAAAGCAGAGGTGAATGTGAAGCTACTTCCTGTGATTCTTCTGTATTAAAGATTGTAGCCCTTTAAGTCCTGCTTGTATTGGTTGCTCTCCAGTCCTTTAAATTATACTTTTATGAGAGATATATATATACATACATATATATAAATTAAAAAAATATATATATATGTAGAATTTTTTTGAGACAGAATCTCATGCTGTTGCCCAGGCTGGAGTGCAGTGGCATGATCTCAGCTCACTGCAGCCTCAACTTCCTGGGCTCAAGTGATCCTCCCACCTCAGCCTCCCAAGTAGCTGGGACTACCAGCATGCACTACCATGCTTGGCTAACTTTTTAACCTTTTTGTAGAGAAGAGGTCTTACAGTGTTGCCTAGACTGGTCTTGAACACCTGGGCACAAGTGATCCTCCTGCCTCTGCCTCCCAAAGTGTTGTTATTACAGGTGTGAGCCACCATGCCTGGCCCTGATACACTTTTACATAGCTTTTATAGTTGCTTTTGGTGGGAGAATTAATCTAATACAAGCTGCTTTGTATCCATGGCTTAAGTTGGAAGTTCTCAGTCTTTTATAATTTATCATTATTTCCCCATCTAGGACTATCAGAAAAGATAACTTGTGCTCCAAAAACCTTCTGCAGAAATCTGTTCTCACAACATGAAGGACTTAAGCAATTAATATGTGAAGAAATGGGCTCTGTCAGTAAGGGCTCACTGATCTTCTCTAGGAGCTGGTCTTTGGATCTGGGCTTGCAAGAGAACCACAAAGTCCTCTGTGATGCTCTTCTGATTTCCCAGGACAAGCCTCCAGTCCTATACACCTTCCACATGGTACAGGATGAGGAGTTTAAAGACTATTCTACACAAACTGCCCAAACTTTAAAACAGAAGCTGGCAAAAATTGGTGGTTACACTAAAAAAGTGTGTGTCATGACAAAGATCTTCTACTTGAGCCCTGAAGGCAAGACAAGCTGCCAGTATGATTTAAACTCGCAAGTAATTTACCCTGAATCCTACTATTGGACAACAGCTCAAACAATGAAAGACTTGGAAAAGGCCCTTTCAAATATCTTACCTAAGGAGAATCAAATCTTTTTGTTTGTTTGTTTGTTTCGTTTTTGTTTGTTTGTTTGTTGGTTTGTTTATTTTTTCTTGAGATGAGTCTCACTCTGTCACCCAGACTGGAGTGTAGTGACACGATCTCGACTCACGGCAACCTCTGCCTCCTGGGTTCAAGCAATTCCCTGCCTCAGCCTCCCGAGTAGCTGGGATTACATGTGCCTGCCACCACACCTGGCTAATTTTTTTTTTTTTTTTGTATTTTTAGCAGAGACGGGGTTTCACCGTCTTGGCCAGGCTGGTCTTGAACTCCTGACCTCGTGATCCACCCCCCCCACCAACCCCGGTCTCCCAAAGTGCTAGGAGTACAGATGTGAGCCACGGCGCCCGGCTGGAGAATCAATTCTTTTATAGACCAATTAGCCTTTGACATTTCCAGCATCTCCCAGATAATCAATATAGATAAGGATGTTTAAATCTTGTCCAAGGCTCACTTGAATCATGGAAGATGGACTGGGCTACAGAGATATTTTTCATTATATATTCGGTAACATTCTCTAATTCTCTAAAAATACGTCTTTGAAAACGTTGCAAGTTAGGCAACTTGACGTGATGTTGGAAAACTGGGATTAGCCTATGTTCGCTTCTTCCTAAGTTCTTTATAGATATTCCTTAAGGGAAATTAGGAAAATTAATTACCTACACATGTTTTGCCATACCAAGATGTCATTTGACTATAAAGGAAATATCAGACATTCTTATCCAATGGACATGGAAAACATAGTTCTCTAATATCTTCTTGAAAACTATATTGCAATGAAATGCAGCCAATGAAGAGATTAATCAAAATGGAGAACTTGCCGAGTTGGATGGATCACTTGAGGTCAGGAGTTGAAGACCAGCCTGGGCAACATGGTGAAACCCAGTCTCTACTAAAAATATAAAAATTAGCCAAGTGTGGTGGCACACACATGTAGTCCCAGCTACTCGGGAGGCTGAGGCATGAGAATTGCTTGAACCCAGGAAGTGGAGGTTACAGTGAGCCAAGACCACACCACTGCACTCCAGCCTGGGCAAGAGAGCAAGACTCTGTCATCTCTATGCAAATAAACTAGAAAATCTAGAAGAAATGGATAAATTCCTGAACACATACAACCTCCCAAGACTGAGCCAGGGAGAAGTCAAATCCCTGAACAGGTCAATAACAAGTTCTGAAATGGAGGCAGTAATTAATAACCAAAAAAACCCAGGACCAGACAGATTCACAGCTGAATTCTACCAGAGGTACAAAGAGGAGCTGGTACCATTTCTACTGAAACTATTCCAAACAATAAAAGAGGAAAGACTCCTGCCTAACTCATTTTATGAAGCCAGTATCATCCTGATACCAAAACCTGGTAGGGACACAATAAAAAAAGGAAAACTTCAGGCCAATATCCCTGATGAACATCATTGCAAAAATCATCAATAAAATACTGGCAAACCGAATCCAGTGGCATGTCAGAAAAGCTTATCCACCACAATCAAGTGGGCTTCATCCCTGGGATGCAAGGCTGATTCAACAAACACAAATCAATAAATGTAATTCATCACATAAACAGAAACAATGACAAAAACCATATGATTATCTCAATAGATGCAGAAAAAGACTCTGACAAAATTCAACATCCCTTTATGTTAAAAACTCTCAATAAACTGGGTATTGATGAAACATATCTCAAAACAATAAGAGCTATTTATGACAAACCCACAGCCAATATCATACTGAATGGGCAAAAGCTGGAAGCATTCCCTTTGAAAATTGGCACAAGACAAGAATGCCCTCTCTCACCACTCCTATTCAACATAGTATTGGAAGTTCCGGCCAGGGCAATCAGGCAAGAGAAAGAAATAAAGGTATTCGAATAGGAAGAGAGGAAGTCAAATTGTCTTTATTTGTAGATGAGATGATTTTATATCTAGAAAATCCCATCATCTCAGCCTCCAAATTCCTTAAGCTGATAAGCAACTTCAGCAAAGTCTTAGGATACAAAATCAATGTGCAAAAGTCACAAGCATTCCATTACACCAACAATAGACAAGCAGAGAGCCAAATCATGAGTGAACTCACATTCACAATCGCTAAAAAGAGAATAAAATACCTAGAAATACAGCTAACAAGGGATGTGAAGGACCTCTTCAAGGAGAACTACAAACCACTGCTCAAGGAAACAAGAGAAGACACAAACAAATGGAAAAACATTCCATCCTCATAAACAGGAAGAATCAATATCATGAAAATGGCCATATTGCCCAAAGTAATTTATAGGTTCAATGTTATTCCCATCAAACTACCATTGACATTCTTCACAGAATTTCATATGGAATCAAATCAGAATTAAATGAAATTAAATTTCATATGGAATCAAAGAAGACCTTGTATAGCTAAGATAACCCTAAACAAAAAGAACAAAGCTGGAGGCATTATGCTACCTGACTTCAAACTACACTACATGGCTACAGTAACCAAAACAGCATGGTACTGGCATAAAAAGAGACATATAGACCAATGGAACAGAACAGAGACCTCAGAAATAACACCACACATCTATAACCATCTGATCTTCTACAAACTTGACAAAAACAAGCAATGGGGAAAGGATCTTCTATTCAATAAATGGTGCTGGGAGAACTGGCTAGCCATATGCAGAAAACTGAAACTGGATCCCTTCCTTACACCTTATACAAAAATTAAGCCAAGATGGACTAAAGACTCAAACTGAAAACTGAAACTGGATCCCTTCCTTACACCTTATACAAAAATTAACTCAAGATAGATTAAAGACTTAAATGCAAAACTCAAAACCATAAAAACTCTAGAAGAAAACCTAGGCAATACCGTTCAGGACATAGGCATGGGCAAAGACTTCATGACAAAAACACCAAAAGCAATTGCAACGAAAGCCAAAGTTGACAAATGGGATCTAATTAAACTAAAGAGCTTCTGTACAGGGAAAGAAACCACCATCAGAGTGAACAGACAACCTACAGAATGGGAGAAAATTTTTGCAATCTACCCATCTGACAAAGGTCTAATATCCAGAATGTACAAGGAACTTAAACAAATTTACAAGGAAAAAACAACCCCATTGAAAAGTGGATAAAGGATATGAATAGACATTTCTCAAAAGAAGACATTTATACAGCCAACAAACGTGTGAAAAAAAACTCAACATCACTTATCATTAGAGAAATGCAAATCAAAACCACAATGAGACATCATCTCACGCAAGTCAAATGGTGATTATTGAAAAGTCAAGATAAAAGATTATTTAAAACTTTTAAATAATCTTTTATTAAAAGAAAGATTATTAAAAAGTCTCCACTGCATGGTGAGGCTGTGGAGAAATAGGAATGCTTTTACACTGTTGGTGGGAATGTAAATTAGTTCAACCATTGTGGAAGACAGTGTGGCGATTCCTCAAGGATCTAGAACCAGAAATACCATTTGACCCAGGAATCCCATTACTGGGTATATACCCAAAGGAATATAAATCATTCTACTATAAAGATACATGCAGGCCTGGCGCGGTGGCTCATGCCTGTAATCCCAGCACTTTGGGAGGCTGAGGCGGGTGGATCACCTAAGGCCAGGAGTTTGAGACCAGCCTGGTCAACATGGTGAAACCCCGTTTCTACTAAAAATACAAGAATTAGCCAGGAGTGGTGGTAGGCGTCTGTAATCCCAGCTACTTGGGAGGCTGAGACATGAAAATTGCTTGAACCCGGGAGGCAGAGGTTGCAGTGAGCCAAGATCACCCCATTGCGCTCCAGCCTGGGTGACAAGAGCAAAACTCTGTCTCAGAAAAAAAAAAAAAAAAGACACATGCACAAATATGTTTATTGCCCCACTATTTACAATAGCAAAGGCATGGAACCAACCCAAATGCCCATCAATGAGACTGGATAAAGAAAATGTGGTACATATACACCATGGAATACTGTGCAGCCATAAAAAGGAATGAGATCATGACCTTTGCAGGGACATGGATGAAGCTGGAAGCCGTCATCCTCAGCAAACTAACA
This sequence comes from Pan troglodytes, assembly GCF_028858775.2. Lineage (NCBI taxonomy): Eukaryota > Metazoa > Chordata > Mammalia > Primates > Hominidae > Pan > Pan troglodytes. The sequence continues at coordinate 32,133,719 of NC_072417.2, forward strand.
TGGGAACAGAAAATCAAACACTACATGTTCTCACTCATAAGTGGGAGCTGAACAATGAGAACACATGGACACAGGGAAAGGATGAACACACACCAGGGCCTGTTGGGGGGCGGGGAGAGTGAGGGGAGGGAACTCAGAGGATGGGTCAATAGGTGCAGCAAACCACCATGGCACACGTATACCTGTGTAACAAACCTGCACATTCTGCACGTGTATCCCAGAGCTTAAAGTATAATAAAAATAAAAAAAAAAAAAAGAACTTAAAACAGTGGGAGCATGTTCACACTCTTGGAGTCTTTCCAGCCCTGAACCTCAGGCAGCCTGTATCAGCTGCTGGTGATGGGTGACCTGGGCATGGGGAAGACCACCATCATCAAACAGTGAGTGCACCAGAACTCCTCCTGGCTGGCACCCTGAAGCCACCACTGTGTGAACTATGCATTCAAGGTGCTACACTGGGACCCAGAGGCCTTGGCACACCTACAGCTGTGGAACATTGCAATGAGGAAAGATTGGGAAAATGACAAGAGCCTGTTATCTGGAACTTACAGGCGCATTTATTGTCTCCAGTATCACCAGGCCAGCCCCATTTGAAGCAGAGCTAAAGTGGAAAAATGATTTGGACTAAACGTTAACACATGGCAGACCAATTTCTATGGTTCTGTTGGCCAAGAAATGTGACCATGGGAGGATGAACGCAGGAACAATAGCCTCCAGATGGGCCAGATCTACATGGAACATAGTTTTGCAGTAGGAAAATATAAACTTTGGTGAAACCTTCAGATGCCTGATAAAATATTATATGAAAATGTACTCTTGAAGTTTTGATTTATGGAGGTGACTGAGTGTCAACACAGATGGACTAGCGCCATTGAAAAAAGACTTGATTACTTATAGTTCCAAGAGAAGGGGACATGCTCTGTCATGCAGGGTCATGTGGTAAAGCATCCAGTTGGTTAAGGAAAGAGGAGCAGAAGTGAGGGGGAAATCTAATTCGGAACCTTTATTATTAGGGTTTCTGTGGGAAAGGTCCAGCTGGGCAGGGGGAACAGCTTAGGACTCGATAGTTTGAATAATTCTGATGGGCTTTGGGGCCTAGGGACGGTCCCTAGTTGTCTGTTACATGGCCCTGGGTTTATGTAGGGTAGGGAAAATATTGGCTCGATGTGTGAGTAGCTTAGAGTATGAGCTCTGGGTCACAGCGGGGATGTAAAGAATGTTGGCCATTAGTTTGGCCCTGTGATTAATGGATGCCAAATAGACAAATACAGAACCTAGGAAAACACAGTAAGACCCATTGCCCCTGGGCCTATTTGGCATCATCGTAAGAAACCTGGGGTGGTAATAGTGGACTTATTTAAAGGATGGGGTACAGTTGCCCTAAATAGCCTAGAAAATATTTTATTGTAAGAGTAAGATAGAAGAACAATGTGGAAGTATAAAGAGCCCTTGTAGGCTGGTCCATAACTAAGTTCTTCATTTGCATGTCATTAGTCAAGAAAGTAGATCTGAAATTTTTGGAGGTTTTTACTATTATCTTGGTGGAGTTTTAAAGTGGGTTAAAAGTTTGAAATACATATATATATTATATATAATATATATAATATATATATTTTTATTATATATATTTTATATAAAACAGGTCCTGCAGTCAGGTTGTTGGGGGATAGGAACTAATACATTAATAATGCATGTGTAGATTAGCGTGTGTGTATAACCAAGGAGGAGTGGTCATGGTCAGAGACACAGGGCAGGAAGTCACGGGGGAAAGCTTGAGGGGGTAGTAGGGGTAGGCACTGGGGAGTTAGTGGTCCTCTTCCCAGTGGGTTGAGGGATTGACTCAGGAGGCAACAGCCTTCAGAGAAAGGCAATACTATCCATTAATTTTTGTTATCTTTTTAGACACAGGGTCTTGCCCTTGTCACCGAGGCTGGAGTGCAGTGGTGTGGTCATAGCTCATTACAGCCTTGACCTCCCGACATCAAGAGATTCTCCTGCCTCAGACTCTTGAGTAGCTGGGACTACAGGTGTACACCACCATGCCCAGCTAACTTTTATATGTTTTGTAGAGATGGGGTCTCCCCATGTTGCCCAGGCTGGTTTGAACTCCTGGGATTAAGCAGTCCTGCCTCAGCCTCCCAAAGTGCTGGAATTATAGGCATGAGTCACTGTGCTTGGCCCTCCATTAATTCTTAGAATGGCGTAGGTAGTGGTAACTACTATTAAATTTTCCTTCAGGCATAGGAGTGCGGGGTGTATGTTTTGGCAGAGAGCAAGGAGTATGCCAGGATGATAGGCTAAGCAGACAGCACACTCAGAAACACAATAGAATCCCTGATATCAAAGGAAAAAAGGCCAAATGTTCGGTGTGCAGTTTGTGCCTGAGAAGAGGCAGTCCATGGGTGTCACTGGGGTGAAGGTTTTTGTGTTTAGGGTGACGCCATGTCTGGTGCAGGGGTAAATTCATCTCTGATGGTAAGCTGGATCGATGTCATCTGAGGCAGCATAATCTCCAGCAGTGAGTGCCTATCCAGGAAAATGTCATCTAGGATATGGGTCTTGAGTATTTCTTTTAAGTAAATACAGACTCAGGTTGATGTGGGTCTTAGCATTTGCCATGATTGATTAAAACAATGACTTGTATGGAGGGTTGGTGCCTCCAGATGATAAAACAACAAAAGCACCCATACCAGCAGTAAGATCAGCAGGCTGAGCATGGCAGCTCATGCCTGTAATCCCAGCACTTTGGGAGGCCAAAGCAAATCTATAATTTCAATGAGCTCAGGCGTTCAAGACCAGCCTGGGCAACATGGTAAAACCCTGTCTCTACAAAAAACATAAAAAATTAGCTGGGCATGGTAGTGTGTGCCTGTGGTCGCAGCTGCTCAGGAGGCTGAGGTGAGAGGATTGTCTGAACCCAGGAAGTAGAGTGGGGAGTGAATCGTGATCACGCCACTGCACTCCAGCCTGGGTAACAGAGTGAGACCTTGTCTCAGACCAAAACAAAAAGCAAAAACAAACAAACAAAACAAAAAAGATAAACAGAAAACAGAATGGTGTGCAGTTGCATTTGACAGAGTTTTGGTTTTTGCTTGCTTGCTTGCTTGCTTCATGGTTGAAGTTTAGGCTCACACGGGTCCCATATCAGATAAGCAGCTGCCTAGCCCATTGGACAATCACTATTAATTGGACCCCAGAGAATATACACACCTGCTGTGGCCTCCTGATGGGAGGGGTTTGATAATGAAAATCTATAAAAATAGGTTAAGGCCTGGGGCAAGATAAAGACCCATTGAGAGGTCCATTTGTTGGACTGGAACTTTAAAAGAAGTTGTTTGGGGAGACTCTTATGTCTCTCTGTTAAACTGGCTATTTGGGACCTATTAGGGTCATGAAAGTTTTATTGAATGCCTGTTTGTTTCGGGAGCCCATTCAGTGTGTATTTTGCAATGTGAAATGTGTGCCTTGGTTATTACCTTGGTAATTGTAAGGCCTCATATGGTGGCCTTAATATACATAGACACGTGATTTTGGGTATCTAAGAGGAAAGAGGTTCTTAGTGTTCCTTAATCTGAAAGGGACAATTCATTAGGCAATGGCTCAATTGTTCAAAAGGAATGTGGAGATGGGGCCATTTGTTGGCCAGGGCATCCAGCATTCAGTAATATTCCACCTAGCTCCATCATGTATGGTGGTTGGCAGTGCCATTCATATAGTCCGTGAACTTCTATTGCTGTTCACTCAGTCAATCCAAAGGAGCTTTCCAGGTAACCAAGGGGTCTGGGGGAGAGGTGACCTCCTCCAGCACTATGGCATCTGGCAAGGGACCAAGGACTGGGGACGTCACTCCCTTCTGCGTGTGAATATGCTAGAGAGCCCAGGACTTGGTAGCCTCCTTGAGACAGGTTAGAGACAAACCTGGGCCCTCTGAGAGGCTGAGCTTGCAGGGTGCTGTTTCCATGACTGAAAGCATAACAGGTAGCCAGGTATGGAGGGTCACAGACTCAGAATCTGTGAAAGCCTCTATGTCCAGGAGAGCCCAGTATGGAGCTAGTCATTTGCGGTTTTAATGGCATATAGCATGAGGCTGAGAGCCCTCAGGCAATTCGTAGCCATCACAGGTGGTCTAGACTTTAGGAGGCATGAGTAGAGCTTGTTAAAGTCTCTTCAGTAAAGGAATCAATGCAGGCACCAATGAGTCTGTCTGTTGGTATTAATTTGGATAGCTTTTAGAGCCTTTTTGTTTGAGGCTGCCACATTTAAAGTGGGTTCCTTTGTGAGTTACAGCATCAATGAGATTAAGTAAAATTTGTAAGTGAAGAATATTTTGCCATGAAAACCCAAAAAGGATGAAAAGATGTTGGACTCTTATGTCCATATGAGTAGATTAAGTGACATCTCCTTGGAGGAGGTTGTTAATGTAATATCATATCTGTGCTCCCAGAGGAAGGTGCATGCACTTAAGATCTTGTCTGTCCCTGTCTCTTTAAAAAGAAGGCCATCTGAAAAGGCTATATACTGTATGATTCCAACTATATGACATTCTGTAACAGGCAAGATTATGGAGACAGTAAAATGATCGGTGGTTTCCAAGGATTAAGGGAGTGGGAGGAATGAATAGTTGAACCACAGAGGATTCTTAAGGCCATGAAAATCCTGTTTTTGATACTGTATAGTAGATATATGTCATTATACATTTGTCTGAACCCATAAAATGTGCAAGAAGAATGAATGCTAATGTAAAAGTCGCAATGGATTTTGAGTGATTATGATGTATTAATTTAGATTAATCAATTGTAACAAATGTACCACACTAATGGGAGATGTTGCTAATGGGGGAGGCTATGCATGAGTGCGGGCAGTGGGTATATGGAAAATCTTTGTACTTTCCGCTCAATTTTGCTGTGAATCTGCTCTAGAAAAATTAAGTATTAAAAAAGATCTTGTCTGTAAGATGTGTGCATGATGGCAAAATTGTGAAGGTACTGAGGTGTAGTCTGCAAGAGGTATATTGTGTCTCTTCAGCAATGGAGGCAAACTACAGTGGAGTCTGTTGAAATAGGCAGAGAATTGAACATATTGAACATATTAGCCAAGTCTGTAAGAACAGAGTATTTAGCAGTTATTGATTGGATAGAGTTAGTAATGTTAATCATACTAGATACTGGCTATGAGGCCCTAGTCGACAAGACCACAGCAATAACGTTGTAGTCCTCCACCGTGAGGTGCCTGCTGCTTATTATTTTCCAGGTTTAAGAACAGGCAACACTGGGCTGTTAAACGGACAAGCAGCAGGGAATACTTATCTCCTTTATCCCTTTTATGTTATATAAATGAGGTTTTATGTAACAACTTTCAATCCTTCAAGGGCCTATTTTAACTTACATTGAACCATATTAACTATTTTAATGGGATTTATATAATCCTATTTTATCAAGCCAATTTTTGAGTGCCAAAAATTTAATTTTAATTTATTATTTATTGTGACGTGGAGTCTATGTTCAATATGAGATACTTTAAGGCACTGAGTACAACAACTATGAGCAATTCAATCAAGATATAAAATAAGGCATAGCTATTTTAAAAAAGCTATTTAGCTACCTTTTAAAATTATATGGGGTACAATGTTTAAATTTGTTGGAACCTCAGGCATAAGTATAATTTGAGTATTTATTAAGTCCACGAGGTTTCTCAATTGGTGCATTTTGGCAAATGTTAAAGTTAATTTAGAGCTTTCAGTCCTGGCCAGGCGTGGTGGCTCACGCCTGTAATCCCAGCACTTTGGGAGGCCGAGACAGGCGGATCACTTGAGGCCAGGAGTTCGAGACCAGCCTGGCGAACATATAGTGAAACCTCGTCTCTACTAAAAAATACAAAAATTAGCTGGATGTGGTGGTGTGCTCCCGTAGTCCCAGCTACTTGGGAAGCTGAGGCAGGAGAATCACTTGAACCTGGGAGGCGGGGGTTGCAGTGAGCCAAGATGGCACCACTGCACTCCAGCCTGGGTGACAGAGCAAGACTTTATCTCTCTCTAAAAAAAGCAAAAAACAGAAAACAAAAAACCTTACAGTTCTAAACCCAATCACGACCTTAGCTATCTTTTTGTTATATAAATTCTTTGGTATACAAATTTTGGATTTCCAATTGGGTGAAATTATGGATGTTTGTTTTAATTTAGACATACGTTTGATATCTTTATCTATGTACATGTACAATCTATTCATTATGTCTATATTAACCTAAATGCTCATCAATGACAGATTAGATAAAGAAAATGTGGTACATATACACCATGGGCTACTACACAGCCATAAAAAAGAACAAGATCATGTCTTTTGCAGGAACATGGATGGAACTGGAGGCCATTACCCTTAGCAAACTAACTTAAGAACAGAAAACCAAGTCCAGCATCTTCTCACTGATAAATGGGAGCTAAACGAAAGAACTTATGAACACAAAGAAGGAAACAACAGACACTGGGGTCTATTTGAGGGGGGGAGGGTGGGAGGAGGGAGAGGAGCAGAAAAGTTAACTATTGGGTATGGGCTTAATACCTGGGTGATGAAATAATATGTATAACAAAACCCCATGACACATGTTTACCTGTGTAATGAGCCTTCACATGTGCCCCCAAACCTAAAATAAAAATTAACAAAAATTTTATCTACATATAATTCAGTTGGTTATTTTTTTTCTCTCCCTGTGCTATAGTTTGGATGTTTGGTCCCCTCCAAACCTCATGTTGAAATTTGATCCTCAGTGTTGGAGAGGAAGCCCAATGGAAGGTGTTTGGGTCATGGGGGAAGATGTCTCATGAATAGATTAATGCCCTTTCTTGGGGGTGAGTTCTGACTTTATTAGTTCCCATAAGAGTTGGTTGTTAAAAAGACCCTGGCACCTCTCTCTACTCTTGTTTCCTCTCTTGCCTTGTGATCTCTGCACACACTGGCTTCTCTTTGCCTCCTGCCATGAGTGGAAGCAGCCTGAGGACATAACCGGATGCAGATGCCCAATCTTGAACTTTCCTAGACATCAGAATTGTGAGCCAAATGCATCCTTTTTCTTCACAAATTACGCAGCCTCAGGAATTCCTTATAACACAAAATAGACTTAGGCACCCTGAATTCAGGTTTTTTTTTTTTCTATTCCTCTCCCTCATGCTGTTACAAGAAAAACTGGGACTGCAACATACTCCCAAACTGAGAAGGAGCCAAGAAACCAAAGAATGGCTCAGACAAATCTAGGTTTGTGAGTAGATGAATTTACCAGGACTTACATACAAGGTATTCCTGGTGGGAGCAGGATAGCTCCAGAGACCTGCCTCATCACCCAGCCCTAAGCTTCTTTTAAGCGAATATTCTGGCTCTTTGCCTACTGTTTGCAATGAGACTGTTTTCCTTGGTATGTTCCCAGAGACATTCTGGGATGTTTGGGTTGTCAGGGACACCTTCTCCTCAGGTAGGCATCATGGCCTTTGCTCAGTGCTCAGCCTTCAGGGTGCAAGCAGCAGAAATAAACCCTTAAGTAACCTGGTCGGGGATCCGTCACACTACACCCCCCAGTTTTAGGCTGTTTTAGTTTCTATCTCTGACTGATAAGAGGAAAGAATGGAGGAGAAAGGGACACAGTGCTTCTTGGCAGTAGCCTTTCCCTGGACAAGCCCCAGCAGTCCCCTTTCTCCCACTTTTTCGTTAAACAAAATGGTTTAGAGTGGCTTGTATCTCTAGGCTAAAATTTTCCTTCTCTCTTTCACTCCTTTTGGTCTCTTTTGTCCCAATCATTTTTTTCCTCTTTTGTTCTCTTGGATATTTACCTGATAACTCAGGTAAACACAGAGTCAAGGAGCTAAGCAAATCCCAAACAAGATAAACTCAAAGAAAATTGTGCCAAGACAAATTTTAATTAAATATCTGAAAACTAAGGACATAAAATATATTTAAAGCAGCCAGTGAAAACACCTTCTTTATAGAGAATAACAATTTGAATGACAGTGGAATCATGGAGAACAGAAGAAAGTGTCATAACATTTTTCAAGTACTGAATAAAAAGAACTCTCAACTCAGAATCCTATGCACAGAGAATGTATTCTTTAGGAATGAAAGGAAAACCAAGGCATTCTCAGATGAAGGAAAAATAAGAGAATTCATTGCCATCACCAAAAGACCTACTCTAACAGAACAGCTAAAAGAAGTTATCTAAACAGAGAGGCAATGAAAAAAAAAAAGGAGATATGGAACATCAGAAAGGAAGAAAGAACATAATAAGTAAAAATATGGGTAAATGCAATATGCTTTCTCTCTCTGCTTGAGTCTTCTAAATTATGTTTGACAGTTGGAGTAAAAATTATAACATTCTCTGATGTGGTTCTACATGTTTGTAGAGGAAATATTTAATACAATTTTATTATAGACAAAGAAAGGTGGTTAAAGAGACATGACTGGAGGTAAAATTTCTATATTTCACTAGAACTAGTAAAATGATGACACCAGTTCACTGTGAAAAATTATGTATATATAATGTAATACCTACAGCAATTACTATAAAAGCTATACAACGAGATACACTAAAAGCATAATAGATAACTCAGAATTCTGCCCAATATTCATAACCCATAGGAAGGCAGGGAAAAGAAAAAAATATTAAGAACACAGAGAAGAAATAGAAATCAAAAAATAAAATGGCATACTTAAGCCCAAACATATCAATAATTATATAATATATAAAGGGTCTAAATATACCAATTAAAGAACCATTTGGCAGAGTGGATTAAAAATTATGACCCAGTGTATGCTGTCTATAAGGAACTCACTTCAAATGTATGAAAGTTGAAAATAAAATGATGGAAAAAGACATATCATGTAGGGCCAGGTATGGTGGCTCACACCTGTAATTCCAGCACTCTGGGAGGCCAAGGTGGTGGATCAATTGAGGCCAAGAGTTCAAGACCAGACTGGCCAACATGGTGAAACCCCCTCATCTCTACTAAAAATACAAAAATTAGGTGGACTTGGTGGTGGGTGCCTGTAATCTCAGCTACTTGGGAGGCTGAGGTGGGAGGATCACTTGAACCTGGGATGCTGAGACTGCAGTGAGCCAAGATTGTGCCACTGCACTCCAGCCTGGGTGACAGAGCAAGGCTTCGTCTAAAAAAAAAAAAAAAAAAAAAAAAAAAAAAAAAAAAGACATATTATGCAAACATATGTGCGGCTATACAAATATCAGATAAAGTAAAGAAAATTACCAGAGACACATAGGGACATTATAATAATGATGAAAAGATCAGTTAACCAGGAAGATATGGCCATCTAAATGTATGTATATCAAACAACAGAGCTGCAAAATATGTGACACAAAAAGTGATAGCACTGAAAGGAGAAGTAGACTTCACAATTGTAGTTAGGGACGTCATCACCCTTGTACCTCGTAGTACAAGTAGACCAAAAAATCTATAAGGCAGATTTGAGAGCAGCCTGCCCAACACAGCAAGACCCCATTCTTAAAAAAAATTTCTTGGGGGGCATGTTGGTGCATGCCTGTAGTTCTAGCTACTTGAGAGGCTGAAGTGGGAGGCTTGCTTGAGTCCAGGAAATGAGGTTGCAGTGAACTGTGATCATGCCACTGCACTCCAGCCTCAGTGACAGAGCGAGACCCCGTCTTAAAGAAAATCTGCAAGGGTATAGAAGAACTTAACACCACCAGTCAACATGCTACTCAACAACAGCAAAACATATATTCTTCTCAAATACCTATGGAACATATACCAAGATAGACCAGAACCTGAGCCATAAAACAAACCTAAACAAATGTTAAAGAATTGAAATTATACTCAGAGTGTGTTCTACGACCAAAATGGAACCAAACTACAAATCAATGGCAGAAAGGTAACAGGAAAATTTCCAAACACTTAGAAAGTTAAAACATACTTCTAAGTAATCCGTAGGTCAAAGAAGTTGTCTCAGGGTAAATTTTAAAAATGCAGTCGAGTGAAAATGAAAACATATCAAAATTTGTGAGACACAGATAATGAGAGTGAGGAGATTCAGTGATGAGTAAAATTTAAGTGCACATATTAGTGTGGTAGGCTAAATTATAGCCTTCTCCGAGTAGCGCGCCAGGCCGCCACTTCCCGCGGGCGGTGCTGCCAAGGCAGGCCACCTGCGCGGGGCAGTCAGAGTCCCCCTCCTTGAGCGGGTTGTGGCGGAGAGCGGGGCAGGGATTGGCTGGAGTGTGGCGGCCCAGCGGGGCGGGGGCGGGGGCGGGGGCGGGGCCGGCCTCTGGCTCCCTCTTCCTCCGCAGGTGGCTGGCGGCCGCAGAGCAATACAGTTCGCTCACCCCTCGCCGGCCGCGTCTCCTTCCGGCTCTCCTCGCGTCACCGGAGCTGCGGCGTTCGCCAAGAACTACCTGGAGGCATCCTCCCTGCCCAGCGGCGATTGCGGCCGCCCCAGGGCGCGGCCCGGAGGAAACTGGGTGACGGTGGTGCTCGGTGTGCAGTGGGGTGACGAAGGCAAAGGGGAGGTGGCGCATCTGCTGGCGCAGGACCCCATGCGCCGCTGCCAGGGAGGAAATAATGCTGGCCATACAGTTGTTGTGCATTCTGTGGAGTATGATTTTCATCTCTTACCCAGTGGAATAATTATTCCAAATGTTACTGCATTCAATGGAAATGGTGTGGTAATTCATCTACCTGGATTGTTTGAAGAAGCAGAGAAAAATGTTCAAAAAGGAAAAGGACTAGAAGGCTGGGAAAAAGGCTTATTTTATCTGACAGAGCTCATATTGTATTTGATTTTCATCAAGCCGCTGATGGTGTCCAGGAACAACAGAGACAAGAACCAGCAGGAAAAAATTTGGGTACAACAAAAAAGGGCATTGGCCCAGTTTATTCTTCCAAAGCTGCTCGGAGTGGACTTAGGATGTGCGATCTTGTTTCTGACCTTGTCGGCTTCTCTGAGATGTTTAAAGTTCCAGCTAAACAATACAAATCTATACATCCCACTTTGGAAATAGACATTGAAGGTGAATTACAAAAATCTCAAGGAAATTGGAGAATTATTACAAACAAAGGGTAGAGAGTTTGGTGTAACTATTGGAAGGAAAAGAAGATGTGGCTGGTTGGACCTCGTTTTGCTCAAATATGCTCATATTATCAATGGATTTACTGCGCTGGAAGTTACCAAGTTGAATATTTTGGACATGTTTATGGAAATCAAAGTTGGAGTTGCTTACAAGTTAGATGGTCAAATCATACCTCATATTCCAGCAAATCAAGAAGTCTTAAAGTTGAAGTTCAATATAAGACTCCATGAGAATGGAACACAGACATATCAAATGCAAGGGCATTTAAAGAACTACCTGTTAATGCACAAAACTATGTTCGATTTATTGAAGATGAGCTTCAAATTCCAGTTAAATGGATTGGTGTTGGTAAATCCAGAGTCTATGATTCAACTCTTTGAATGATTGACAGTAAAGCAAGAAACACTCCTTGCGAGGGAGGGGAAAAGACTTTCTTAAATACTTCAATTATGACCTGCAAATTCAAGAATAAAGAAATCGAAGTGAGTTTTAGGCCCTACAGTTGTTTCCAGTCTTTTCAGATGGATACCTATTGTGGAGATTAACTTTGGCATATTCCAGTGTCAGCTTTCCTTAGCTGGCATAATTGTCGAATCATTTGTTGCTCCTGCTGCTCTCATGGTGCTACTTTTTTTTTTTAATGTTTAGTAATAATATAATTCATGTTTGAAATCTAAAGTAGAATTACTTTTAATGTAGTTTTTCTTCATTATTGTCATTGTGTGTTCTTAAGTTTTACCCCTATTAGATAGTAAGAACAATTAATGCAGTTTTGCACAAATATTTTTACATTCTGATCATTCAATTCTGTCGTTGTAATCTTTGTTGTTAGAAACAAATGATGAAAACACAGGGGTTCTGTAAACTTTTGTAATGCTATGAGGTCTGTTTAAATTGTGGACTGTTTATTTTCTGCTGAGACCATTGCAAAATTTGAAAGTCGGCAGCCTCAAAGATTGACGGTAGATAAGCCCACAAAAATGGGAAAGAATCCATGCGGAAACTCTGAAAACTTAAAAAGCCAGAGGGTCTCTTCTCCTCCAAATGATCACAACATTTTTCCAGCAAGAGCACAGAACTGAGCAGAGGCTGAGATGGATGAATTGACAGAAGTAGGCTTCAGAAGGTGGGTAGCAATAAACTTCACTGAAGTAAAGGATCATGTTCTAACCCAATGCAAAGAAGCTAAGAATCATGATAAAACATTACAGGAGCTGGTGACTATAGTAGCCAGTTTAGAGAGGAACATAAATGACCTGATGGAGCTGAAAAACACACGAGAACTTCACAATGCAATCACAAGTATCAATAACCACATAGACTAAGTGGAGGAAAGAATCTCAGAGTTTGAAGACTATCTTTCTGAAATAAGTCAGGCAAACAAGATTAGAGGAAAAAAGAAGTAAAAGGAATGAACAAAACCTTGGAGAAATATGGGATTATGTAAAAAGACCAAGCCTACAACTGATTGGGGTTCCTGAAAGAGGTGGGGAGAATGGAACCAAGTTGGAAAACATACTTTAGGATATCATCCAGGAGAACTTCCCCATCCTAGCAAGACAGGCCAACATTCAAATTCAGGAAACGCAGGGAACCCCAGTAAGATACTCCACGAGAAGATCAACCCCAAGACACATAATCATTCAGAGTCTCCAAGGTTGAAATGAAAGAAAAAATGTTAAGGGCAGCCACAGAGAAATGCCAGGTCACCTACAAAAAGAAGCCCATGAGACTAACAGCAGACCTCTCAACAGAAACCCTACAAGGCAGAAGAGATTGGGGGCCAATATTCAACATTCTTAAGAAAAGAATTTCCAGCCCAGAATTTCATTTCCGGGCAAACTAAGTTTCATAAGCGAAGGAGAAATCAGATCCTTTTTAGATAAACAAAAGCTGAGGGAATTCACAGCCACCAGGCCTGCCTTTGCAAGAGCTCCTGAAGGAAGCACTAAATATGGAAAGGAAAAACCATTACCAGCCACTGCAAAAACACACTGAAGTACTCAGACCAGTAACACTATGAAACAACCATATAAACAAGTCTGCAAAATAACCAGCTAGCATCATGATGACAGGATCAAATTCACACATAAGAATATTAACCTTAAGTGTAAATGGGCTAAATGCCCCAATTAAAAGACACAGAATGGCAAGCTGGATAGAGTCAAGACTCATCGGTATGCTGTATTCAAGAGACCCAACTCATGTACAGACAAACATAGGCTCAAAATAAAAAGATGGAGGAAGATTTAGCAAGCAGATGGAAAGCAGAGAAAAAGCAGGGGTTGCAATCCTAGTCTCTGACAGAACAGACTTTAAACCAACAAAGATCAAAAAAGACAAAGAAGGCCATTACATAATGGTAAAGGGATCAATGCAACAAGAAGAGCTAACTATCCTAAGTATATATGCATCCAATACAGGAGCACCCAGATTCATAACGCAAGTTCTCAGAGACCTGCAAAGAGACTTAGACTCCCACACAATAATAGTAGGAGACTTTAACACCCCACTGACGATATCAGACAGAATATTGAGACAGAAAATTAACAAAGATATTCAGGACTGGAACTCAGCTCTGGATCTAGGCGATCTGACAGATATCTACAGAACTCTCCATCCAAAAACAACAGAATATACATTCTTCTCATCACCACATGGCACTCACTCTAAAATTGATCACATAATTGGAAGTAAAACACTCCTCAGCAAGTGCAAAACAACTGAAATCATAACAGTCTCTCAGATCACAGTGCAATCAAATTAGAACTTAAGATTAAGAAACTAACTTAAAAATCACACAACTACGTGGAAATTGAACAACCTGCTCCTGAATGACTCCTGAGTAAATAATGAAATTAAGGCAGGAATCAAAAAGTTCTTTGAAACTAATGAGAACAAAGAGATAAAATACCGGAGTCTCTGGGACGCAGCTTGTATTAGAGTTCTCTTAGAGGGACTGAACTAACAGGGATAGAACTATTATATATAATATATATCTTATTATATATCCTAATATATATAACATATATATATGAGTTTATTAAGTATTAACTTTCACAATCACAGCATCCCACAATAGACTGTCTGCAAGCTGAGGAGCAAGGAGAGACAGTCAGAGTTCCCAAACTGAAGAATCTGAAGGTGTAGGCTGGGAGGCTAGGCCTGTCTCTCCTTTTCACATTTTCCTGCCTGCTTTATATTCACTGGAAGCTGATTAGATTGTGCCCACCAGATTAAGGGTGGATCTGCCTTCCCCAGCCCACTGACTCAAATTTTAATCTCTTTTGGCAACACCCACACAGACACACCCAGGATTAATACTTTGTATCCCTCAATCCAATCAAGTTGACACTCAGTATTAACCATCACAAGTCCTCTCCTTGTCAACTTGAACCCAAAAACATCTCCATTTGAGATTATACATAATATTCAAATAAAGACAATAATGAAGTCATAATTATGTTTAGCATAATACAACTCTCCTTCATACAACTAGAAATGCACCAATCCCTAACCCAAATACTATTACATAAAGTTAACAATACTTAAATCCTGATATGAAGTCAATAAATCTTATGTCACATGATAAAGGAAAAGGAAATAAAATGAAGATATTTTCTTAGTACAAGTGTATACATGCACAAACATGTTTTTAATAAAAGAAGGAGGAAATACTCATGACAATTACAGTCTTCGTTTCTGCAGCTGGTCGTGGCCATAGCTGGTATTGATGACTACTTTCTTCTACTACCCATTCTGTATTCTCTTTGTCTTCAGCAAGTGCATCAGCAGGTCATGGTTTTTTTTTTCCCTGGTGGAGTGACCCAAACCTTCATTCCTGAAGGATCTGGACCATTTGTAGTCCTGCCTGGATTGGGCTGTTGTAGTTTTCCATTGACCTTAATCACAGGGCATGGTAATACTAAGAGACTCCCTAGTGGATCTCCTGTATTCCATGAGTACTCTTCCTTAACTCCATTGTGGAGTGGTAGACTGGTTTCATCTTGATAGTTTGGGACAATCACCCCAGCCAACACTGCAAGTCCCTTCTTAGTCTGACTTAAAGGTAGGAGGTGCCCAAAGTGTCCAGGTGGCAATCTTAACTTCCAGTTTAATGGAATCATTGTTGTGTCTTCTGGTGGCAGCATTCCTCCCTCTGCAGCTAGGACCTCTAGGCCAGCATAACCTAATGTCACGGGAACAGGAAGCAAACATTTTGCTAGTGGCTCACTAGGGGTGATGGTGAGTGATGCCACTTCCACTTTCACCCCTCGATTCCTGGACCAGTGAATCCTGGCTATGGGAGAAACAGTACCATATATTGGATGCTGATTCAGAGCATACACAGCCTTTTGGAGAGCTTTGCCCCAGCGCTGCAAAGTATTGTCACCTAGTTGGCATTTTAATTGTGCCTTTAAAAGGCCATTCCACTGTTTTATCAATCCAGCTGCTTCAGGACGATGGGGAACATGTTAAGACCAGTGAATTCCATAAGCATGAGCCCACTGCCACACTTCTTTAGCTGTAAAGTGAGTGCCTTGGTGAGAGGCAATGCTGTGTGGAATACTATGATGGTGGATGAGGCATTCCGTGAGTCCATCGATGGTAGTCTTGGCAGAAGCATTGCGTGCAGGATAGGCAAACCTATATCTGGAGTAAGTGTCTATTCCAGTGAGGACAAACCTCCGCCATTTCCATGAGGGAAGAGGTCCAATATAATTAACTTGCCACCAGGTGGCTGGCTGATCGCCCCGAGGAATGGTACCATATTGAGTGCTCAGTGTTCGTCTCTGCTGCTGGCAAATTGGGCACTCAGCAGTGGCCATAGCCAGGTCAGCCTTGGTGAGTGGAAGTCCATGTTCCTGAGCCCATGCATAACCGCCATCCCTGCCACCATGGCAACTTTGGTTGTCCAGATCAATAAATTCAAACTGATCCAACTCTATGTTCCTTCCACCATTATCCCATACCCTTAATATCCATTCCCATGCCTGTTCTCCAGATTGCTGTTTATATAAATTAGGGAACTCAAACAGTTTTTTTGAGTGTATTGCACCTCCTCATAGGTCACACTCTCAACCTCACCTCCAGGGGCCTGCTGGGACTTTAGTCTGGTTATAGGTCTAGAAGCAAACAGGGTGTTGGGGGTGGCTCCTGAGGAGAATCAACATTATCTTGCCTGGCAACTGCCTCAGGGGAGGCCATCACTGTTACCTCAGGCAGCGCAGGGTTCATCTCCTCAGACGAAGGAGGAAAGGCTGATGGCAGCATGGGTCGAGGAGGGGATGTTGCCACTACTTGGGATGGGGAAGCTCTCCCTTCTCACTAAGTTCATCAGAGTTTACAAACTCAGTGTCCCCAGCTTCATCAGGGTGCTCCCACATTTCCCCATTCCAAGTTGCAGGGTCCCATTCTTTTCCAACCAATGCCCTCACTTTAACAGTAGACACCTGGCGAGGCTATGCATGCATCTTTTGTTGCAGGTCAGCCACTCGCATAAGAGCTTGTGTCTGTTTTTCCACAATTTCAGCTCTTTCTCTACAGGAGATAAGGCTCTCACTCAGGGTAATCTTAGCAGATTTGAGGCTCAGTATCTGCTTCTGAAGCCGGGAGACAGAATCCCTGAACTCATCATTTTCTTTCATCACTTTGCCTACTGAACTTAGGAGCAACCAACCAGCTTCATTATGTTCCTTGGTTCTCCGCATATGGTCAAAAGTATTAGGCAGTGTCACTAAACCCCTTGCCTCTCATGAGCAGTGAATCAGGAGTGCCAAATGCATTTATTTTGCACAACTCTCTAAACAGTTCATGTGAAGGACTATCAGTGTTCTCCATACTGTTAGAAGTAGAGTCCTTAGCATTTTTGGGTCTAATCCTATTAAGCAGCCAACTCCAGAAACCCCTAAACCAATGAAAAACTCCATCCTTAATATCTGTTCCTTTAGAACCACTCCTGGTACCAAAATCTGTATTAGTTAGGGTTCTCTTAGAGGGACAGAACTAATAGGAGATATATATATATAAAGGGAAGTTTATTAAGTATTAACTTACACTATCACAAGGTCCCACAATAGGCTGTCTGCAAGCTGAGGAGCAAGGAGAGCTAGTCCAAGTCTCAAAACTGAAGAACTTGGAGTCCGATGTTCAAGGAAGCATCCAGGACAGGAGAAAGATGTAGGCTGGGAGGATAGGCCCATCTCTCATTTTCACGTTTTTCTGCCTGCTTTATATTCATTGAAAGCTGGTTAGGGTGTGCCCACCAGATTAAGAGTGGATCTGCCTTACCCAGCCCACTGACTCAAAAGCAAGTATCTTTTGGCAACACCCTCACAGACACACTCAGGATCAATACTTTGTATCCTTTAATCCAATCAAGTTGACGCTCAGTATTAACCATCACAGCTATACATGGCTATTTGTAGCAGTTCTATTCATAATTAACAAACCCAGGAAACAACCTGAATGTCTTCCAATGGGTTAATGGTTAAACAAAAAGTGGTACATCCAAACAATGGAATACCACTCAGCAATCGAAAGGAATGAAAAATTAACAGACACAGCAGGGAAGAAACTCAAAGATATTATGCAAAGAAGCCAATCCCAAATGGTTACATACTATTTGATTACAGTTATACACCATCCTGGAAAAGACAAAACTAGGGATAGAGAACAAATATGTGCTTTGCAGGGACTGGAATTGGGGGAAATCATTAGTTTGTGTGTGTGTGTGTGTGTGTGTGTGTGTGTGTGGTGGTGGTGGCTCTATTCTGTTTTGTGGTGGTTACATGATTCTAAACATGTGTTAATAGAACTATACATAAAAGGTAAATTTTACTGTACATGAAAAAGTAAATTCTGTATTTATGTAAAGACTAAAAAAGGCATGTGAATGTGAAATGTGAGCTGAGAAAAAGAAGGCATCTTATATAAGATAAAAAAAGAAAGTGAGTAACCTAATTTGCAAAGGCACAATTTCTACTTATGGAATCTGTACTTAAGAAGGGTTCCCACGTAATTGGTCAGGCCTTGGATATATTGGTTATATCACCACTGCCTAGTCATTTTCCAGCTGTCTGTAAGGAAGAGGTTCGTTAACAGCCATAACAGGTGGGAACATCATGGTTTTGCCTTTTTTTTTTTTTGGAAGACAGGGTCTTGCTCTGTTACCCAGGCTGGAGTGCAGTGGTGTGATCTCGGCTCACAGCAACCTCCAGCTCCTGGGTTCAAGTGATTCTCCTGCTTCAGCCTCCCGAGTAGCTGGGACCACAGGCGTACACCACCATGCCTGGCTAATTTTTGTATTTTTGGTAGAGATGGAGCTTCACTATGTTTCCCAGCCTGGTCTCGAACTCCTGGACTCAAGTGATCAGTCCACCTTGACCCCCCACAAAATGCTGGGATTATAGGCATGAGCCACTGCACCTGGCCCCTGTGTTATCTTAAAAATTTACTGATTTTGTTTTTTTGTATTTATGTTTTTATTTTAGCAGAATAGATTTTGGAGGACAGGATGCAAATTAATATTTTTTCTCTAGGGATACCAGATATCTCAACACAATTTATAAAATAGTCTCTCCTTTCCCCACTTAACTGCAATGCTACTTCTGTCATAGATTTTTCCATCAATATATGAGTTCTAGGCTCTGTCATTTATTCCATGCTCTATTTTTTTCTAATTATTATTGCTGTATAAGAAAATTTGATGTCTGCTCACAACGTGCTTTTTCTTTCAAAGAGCGTTTCGAGTCTTATATATAAATCTATAATCAGTGTGTAATGTTCTAGGAAAATACTGCTGGGATTTAAAATGGAATCTCAATGGATCTACTCATCAGTTTGGTAAGAATTATTATTATTTTTTTGTTTTTGAGATGGAGTTTCTCTCTTGTTGCCCAGGCTGGAGTGCAATGGCATGATTTTGGCTCACCACAACCTCTGTCTCCTGGGTTCAAGCGATTCTCCTGCCTGTTGGTCAGGCTGGTCTTGAACTCCCGACCTCAGGTGATCTGCCCGCCCCAGCCTCCCAAAGTGGTCTTTAATATGTTGGGTTTTCCAATCCATGGACATGGTATATGATTTAACCTATTTATATATTTAGTATTTTCCAATAAGGTTTTATAAACTTTCCCATAAACACCTTTCAGATTTTTAAAAAAATTTTCCCAACACTCACAGTGGCTGCCTTATACTCCCTCAAAGATCTCTTCCATTTGTTCTCCTAGCCTCAGGGGTGATGGCTGTTTTCCATAGTTACCTCCATAATACTGTGGTGTTACTTTTTTGCCTTTTCCATGATTGAGTTAAAAAGTCTTTATGTCTAGTGAATAGTTCTTCATTTTAAAACATCTCTGTTCAAAATAACTGGTCTTCTGACAGGACCCTGACTAACACAGAAACTGTTCTTTAAGGTGATCCCAGGAAACAGATCCCCAAAGATGGGATTTTAGTATGGTTAGGTTGTGTCTTTAGGTACTAGTTCGTTCATTTAGCATTGTGCTGAAAGTCCTGGCCAATGCATTATACATGAAAAGGAAACAAGAAAAGTATGCAGATTACAAAGGAAGAAATAAAACTCTCATTATGCACATTTGATATTATTGTTTTCTTAGATGACCTAAAAGAACATAGAGATTGATCGTCAAAATTAACTACAAAGTTTAGCAAAGTTGGCAAAAAAAAAAAAGCATACAAAGTCAATTGCATGTTTATAAAACAAAAACAGGTAAAAGTAAAGTTTTATAAAAACAGCAAGAAAATAAGAGTCACAAGGAAAACTCCTTTGTTGACTTATAGTCTATATGATTTTGTTCCCTTTTTTTAGTGGTAGCTCTAGGGCTTACAATATGCACCTTCAACTTAATACAGTTAAATCATAGTATATGACTTCATGTGTGATATAAGAACCTTAAAACAATACACACTCATTTTCCCCTTCCTTCCTTTGCGTTGCAATTATCACAATTTTCATGTCTTCATTGTTATAAGCACCACAATACATAGTTTTTCTTTAAAGATCAATTATTTTATGAATAATTTTTAACAATGAAAAAGAGAATCTTTTATAGTTACCTACGCGTTTATTATCTTCCATGCTCCTCATTCTTTTGTGTAGATCTGAGTTTCATTCTGGTGTCATTTTCCTTCAATATGAAGAACTTTGTTAGGCCGGGCGCAGTGGCTCATGCCTGTAATCCTAGCACTTTGGGAGGTCGAGGCGGGTGGATCACCTGAGGTCAGGAGTTTGAGACCAGCCTGGCCAACATGGTGAATCCCCGTCTCTACTAAAAATGCAAAAATTAGCAGGGCCTGGTAGTGGGCGCCTGTAATCCTAGCTACTCGGGAGGCTGAGGAAGGAGAATCGCTTGAACTTGGGAGGCGGAGGTTGCAGTGAGCTGAGATCGCGCCATTGCACTCCAGCCTGGGCAACAAGAGCGAGACTCCATCTGAGAAACAAACAAACAAACAAACAAACAAAAAAACACGTTAATAGTTTTTGTAAAGATCTGCTGGTGACAAATTTCCTAAGATTTTTTTTTTTTTTTTGGTCTGAATACGTCGTTATTTTGCCTCCATTTTGGAGGACTTGTTTTGTTTTGTTTTTGGTGGTTATAGAATTCTAGATTGACAGCCTTTTTTTTTTTCCAGCGCTTTACAGATGTATAGTTCTGGATTCAGTACAGGTTTGCACAATCTATAAACCGCATTTTAAAGAAAAATGGAAAAACTGGAATATGATTATATGAAGATTTACTGAAATGGAAAGGTGGAAGTCATTGAAAAAAGCAGATTAAGAATAGTACATACAGTGTGACTTTGTATTAATAAAAAAGTATTACATATACGTTTGTGTAATATATATGTATGATCCGTAAAGATATGTACAATAGGGTGTTAATAGTGGTCGGTGGTAATCTCTGGGGCGGAGGGGGGGTGGTATTGGAGTACGTTTTATTTTCTCACTTTAGCCTCCACTGGAGCGTATATTAATCACCCCGGTGTTAACCGCCGCTCCCACCCTTGGGCCAGTCCGCATCAGTGAGAACTTGGCCGATGCGCGGTGCTTGGTCAACCCCGGTAACCGTCACACTGCTCGTGTTACAAGAAAACCAGCCAGGGTTCTGCTTTTCTGCTCTGCCGCAGCCTTTAACACCTGCCAGGGTTCTGTCCGAGTATATGGGTTTCGTAGTCCTCCTCTCCAAGGGGTTGACTGAGCACAGCGCACCGGCCGCCGCCACATCCCACTCTGGCGCGGGGTCTGCGGAGCCACAAATCCAGCCAGGAACCGAGTGCCGCCCGATCCGAGCATCCGTCGCATTTCGACCTGGGGTTCCCGGGTCTCAAGGCCCACTTTCTGGGGCAGGCAGTGGGGAGAGAAGCCCAAGCTGGGGTATGGGCAGTTGCAGTGCGGTGGAAGGGGAAAGCTCGGGCGAGAGCTTGGCTGGACCCTCAGAGGAGGGGTCCGGGGAAGGCGGGACCGCAGGCTCCGGGAAAGGAGAGAGAGATAGGGACGGAGGGGGGGCGGAGGGGGAGTAAGAAAGAACTAAGAACCACTCGAAAGCAATCAGAAAACTTGGCGTTTCCAGACATTTTTTTTTTTTTTTTTTTTTTTTGTAGGGGGAACAGGCTCTCACTCTGTCGCCCAAGCTGGAGTGCAGTGGTGCGATCTCGACTCACTTTACCCTCGACTTCCTCGGGCTCAAGTGATCCTCCAGCCTCAGCCTCCCGGGCATCTGAGACTACATTTGAGTCTACAGGCGCGCACCACTAAGCCTGAGTAATTTTGTTGTTGTTGTTGTTGTTGTTGTTGTTGTAGAGACGGGGGTCCCACTGTGCTGTCCAGGCTGGTCTCGAACTTCTTGGCTCAAGCGATGAACCCGCTTAGGCCTCCCAAAGTGCTGGGATTTCATAGGCGCGAGCCTCCCGCCAGGCCTTCTAGACAGCGTGGCAAAGTGTTCCCGGGCTTTGTAGACACTCCCATTGGCGCGTCCATGCCCTGCCTGGGACCCATTGGTTCGTTCATCCCCTGTGTGGGACCTGCCCAGGTAGGCGCCAACCATTGGTTATAAGAACCTGACCTTGGCGCCTCCAGGGAAACGCGGAGTGTCCTGGAGCTTGACGCGCTGGAGCTTGAGAGGTAAGAGAGGGTCCCTGCTCCTACGGGGACTGCGGAGCTCCCGTTTGTACCCACGCCCTAGGGTCTAGTCCGGCACGACCCTGGACTGGCGTTGACTCGGATGGGGAGCAAGCTAGGAGAGCAACCCCCGCCCCCCAGCTCTGGCCAGCCGGTGGAGTCGGGGTATTTGTGTGCTTCTCCCCTGCCTTTGGGGTTCAGCTAGTTTGCTGAGCAAATTCCCTAAAAGGCTATGAGGACTTGATCGCGGCGCGGGTGGAGGCGGGGCGGTGGGGAGGGACGGTGCAGAGAGCTAAAGGGGTTGGAAGGTGTCGCCGGCGGCTTGGCGGGCGTATCTGTGTTCCTGTTCCGGCTGCAAAACAGAAAGCCCCTGCCCAGCGAGCAGCGGTTTCCGCGGGGGCGGAACAAACAGGCAGAGCCAAGTGCGTCCTGGAGGCTTCCCCCGTTGCGAAGGTTGGGACTCTTGTTTCAGGGTTCTTGGCATTGACTCACTAACCACTGTAAATGATTGTTCTTAATCTAAGAGTTAAAAAGCAGAATTAGGCCGGGTGTGGTGGCTCATGCCTGTAGCTTCAGCACTTTGAAAGGCCAAGTGGGAGGATTACTTGAGCCCAGGATTTCGAGACCAGCCTGGGCAATGTAGGGAGACCCTATCGCTATGAATAATAATAATAATAATCATATTATTATTATTAATAATAATATGATTAATAATAATAATATGATTATCATTATTATTAATAATAATAATCATATTATTATTAATAATAATAAATTAACCGGGCCTGGTGGCGCGCACCTGTGGTTCCAGCTTCTCCGGAGGCTGAGGCAAAAATCGCCTGAGACTGTGATGGCGCCACTGCACTCCAGCCTGGACAACACGGGAAGACATTGTATCAAAACAAAAACAAAACAAAACAAAACAACAAAACAGAATTAGAATTGCCATTACCCTGTACCCATTATCCTGATTACCCTGCAATCTAGAAAGGGGAGAAATGAGAAAAATGTCTCCCTCCCAACGTCTGTAAAATACAGAGCTGCTATCTGAGAAGGACAAAGAGCTCCGTGTTTTGTTTTCCCAAGAGGGAGACTCTGTCGCAGCTGTTTCCTTCTGTTTCTGCCTGAGACTAGCCAGTCCCCACCAGTTTTCCTCAGTGGGGTGGGGGGCTTGGGAGTGGATGGGAGGATTTGTGTTGTTGTGATTTTACCTACAGTATACCTGTGTAGGAGGCGAAACTGTTTCCATCAATTTCCACAGAGAAGCAAGGGCAAGAATTATCTCTAATTATTCCCATGCATGTGTAGGGGGGGTTCAAAGAAGTCTGAATCTTGACCCCTGAACTCTACTGCCTCTCTCTACATGTTTCTGCATACAGGTCCTTCAGGACTGATTTTGGTGGAAGAAGACAGCAGGCGGTGGGCATTCACTGTGCTGGTGGGAAGTCTGGTTACATTAAGAAAGGGATTCTAGCAAAGTTATTCTGTAAATACAACAGAATCAATTGCTTTTGTTAAATATATTGGTAAGCTTCCTGATTTTTTTCGCCTGAATTCTCAATTTGTTATTGAATAGTTCCGTTTTATTTAGGGTTTCAATTTTATTTAGGAAACAATATCTCTACCTTACAAAGAATCTGCAAGTAGCACTGACTATAATACCTTTATACCCAAAGGAAGAGCTGGGATAGAGCTCCCTAAGACTTTTCTGCCTGCAAAAGATATGGGTGGGGTTGCCATTTGAATACAGTTACCAATGAAAAACTATCAGCTTATCTAGGCTTTAACAATAAAGTTCATGGGGGTAAAGAGAAAAGATTTAACTTTGAAGTCCCCATATATCAAAAAGAATATTTTACAGGTAACTTGACAAAGATGTTTCAGTGATCTCGGAATGCAAGACAGAATCCTGACGGTAGAAATTTCTAGGCAAGGGTCTAAATTAGGCAAACTGGTAAGATGGTGAATGTCCCAGCCTTTATTTCTGAATCTTGACCTCTGAACTCTGCTGCCTCTCTCTAAACATGTTTCTGCCTACAGGTACTTCAGGACTGATTTTGGTGTAAGAAGACAGCAGGTGTACACTTGATGATGCTATTTCCTTACCTCTCATTCATTCCTCAACCCATTGTAAAATAATGTCAATTAATATAGGTTCCTTTACTGAACACCTGTGAACCAAAGCATAGTTTTAAATGCTTGTTGTAAACTATCTGAGTTAATCTTCATAATAACAGTCACAGGTGGCTGCACCATGTTTTATAGTAAGAAAATAGAGTTAGAAAGAGTAAATATCTAGACTAATATAACAGTACTAAATGACAGAACTGGAATTCAAGCCATCTTCATTGACTCTGTTCTCCAAGACCTTATCCCTTGGTTTATTGCCTCCTGATGCCCATTTCCCAGGTGTCTGAAGAGCATTTTTCAAAGTCACAGTTAACCTTGATTTTACTAAACTTAGGTTTAGTAACACTTTCCAGTCATTACCTAGCTGTATCTGTCAGCAGTATTAGACATCTTAAAACCTTGGCAGGTGACTTTGTTCCAGGCTTTGTTAATACCAAATACCCTTGATTTTTCTCTTACTTCTTTCATTTTTCATACTCAGACCTTTCTACAGTCTCCTTTTCAATGTGGTCTTCTTTTACTTATCTTCTAAAGTTGATGTTCATGGAGAATCTGTTCCAAACCTAGATGTTCTCATGCCATGGTACACATGCCCCTCAGCTGATCCACTACCTCTGTGTTTCAATGCTAATGATTTCACCTGGCCAGTTCTAGTGCATCCTTTAAGTCTTGGCCTAAATGGAGCCTACTCCTGGAAGTCTTATGGAACCATGGTCTCCAGATTCGTTCAGATACCCTATTCAATGTGTTTTCCCTCTTAGAGCCCATGTCACAGATGATGGTAAAGGCTAATTTCATTAGTTCCCTTCCCTGCCAGCCAGTCAGCTCCTAAAGAGACTATACCTGTCTTTCTTGCTATTGTCTTATCCCAGCACATATTAGACACGTTTTAAATATTTTCTAATAAATGAATTGCAGGCCTGTAACAATTTTTTAATCAAAAATGAAACAAATATTCTAATACTTTAAGGTGCAAGTTCAACATGGAGGCAAATCACTGCTCCCTGGGTGTGTATCCATCTTACCCAGACCTGGTCATCGATGTCGGAGAAGTGACTCTGGGAGAAGAAAACAGAAAAAAGCTGCAGAAAACTCAGAGAGACCAAGAGAGGGCGAGAGTTATACGGGCTGCGTGTGCTTTATTAAACTCAGGAGGAGGAGTGATTCAGATGGAAATGGCCAACAGGGATGAGCGTCCCACAGAGATGGGACTGGATTTAGAAGAATCCTTGAGAAAGCTTATTCAGTATCCATATTTGCAGGTTTTCTTTGAGACTAAGCAACACGGAAGGTGTTTTTATATTTTTGTTAAATCTTGGAGTGGTGATCCTTTCCTTAAAGATGGTTCTTTCAATTCCCGCATTTGCAGCCTTAGTTCTTCATTATACTGTAGATCTGGCACCTCTGTGCTTCGCATGAATTCAAGACAGGCATTCGATTTCCTGAAGACCAAGGAAAGACAGTCCAAATATAATCTGATTAATGAAGGGTCTCCACCTAGTAAAATTATGAAAGCTGTATACCAGAACATATCTGAGTCAAATCCTGCATATGAAGTTTTCCAAACTGACACTATTGAATATGGTGAAATCCTATCTTTTCCTGAGTCTCCATCCGTGGAGTTTAAACAGTTCTCTACAAAACACATCCAACAATATGTAGAAAATATAATTCCAGAGTACATCTCTGCATTTGCAAACACTGAGGGAGGCTATCTTTTTATTGGAGTGGATGATAAGAGTAGGAAAGTCCTGGGATGTGCCAAAGAACAGGTTGACCCTGACTCTTTGAAAAATGTAATTGCAAGAGCAATTTCTAAGTTGCCCATTGTCCATTTTTGCTCTTCAAAACCTCGGGTAGAGTACAGCACCAAAATCGTAGAAGTGTTTTGTGGGAAAGAGTTGTATGGCTATCTCTGTGTGATTAAAGTGAAGGCATTCTGTTGTGTGGTGTTCTCGGAAGCTCCCAAGTCATGGATGGTGAGGGAGAAGTACATCCGCCCCTTGACAACTGAGGAATGGGTAGAGAAAATGATGGACGCAGATCCAGGTAAGAGGGAACCAGATTCTCCCTTCCTGACCTTTCTACCTCTTCCCCAATACCACTTCCTTCTTTATTCTCTAAGCTTGACCTTCTCACACCCACTGAAATTTACTTTCTCTAAATCTCCATGCTTTTCATAGATGGGAAGTTTTATTGGGTGAGAAAAAGCCAAAATGAGATATTTTGTGAATGGTGATTTCCCACAAAAGAAGAAGCAAAGGAAAAACCTTGGAAATTGGTTCCTTTAATAAAACCATTGAATTGGAATCTGTTGGAGCCTCATAATAGTGATTAGCTTGTACCTCAGATTAGCATAAAATCAACTCTGGGAGACAAGAGCTAGTGTTGGTTGAGGTTCGTTTAAGTTGAGGTTAGTGGAGGTGCGTGCACAGGGATATAAAAACCTGATGATTATAACTTAAAGAGAGTTTTTTTTCACTGCAATTCAAGCAAAGAACTATTCAAACATGGAAGAGGGGGCATTATATTGCATGGGGAAACACCATTCAAGGATCAGAAAAAGGGCTTTTAATGATGAGTCTTTGGGAACCTGGACATAGAGTCAAGAAAGGGTAAAGCATCTGACTTTGTGGCCTGACTTGTACCATGTTAGATGAAATTTAGACACAGCCTTGTACAGCCTATTCCAATAGCGAGACATGAAATCATATAGTGTAAATTAAAATGTTCTTTCTTTCAGAGTTTCCTCCAGACTTTGCTGAGGCCTTTGAGTCTCAGTTGAGTCTATCTGACAGTCCTTCACTTTGCAGACCAGTGTATTCTAAGAAAGGTCTGGAACACAAAGCTGATCTACAACAACATTTATTTCCAGGTACTAACTGCCAGTTTTTACATCAGGAGAGAGGGAAGTCGTTTAATACATTTCGTGGAAAACAAATCCATGAAAGATTGTGTCCTGCAGATCCAGGTGTATACAGTGACAATGCCAC
The DNA here is from genome assembly GCF_028858775.2 of Pan troglodytes. Classification (NCBI taxonomy): domain Eukaryota; kingdom Metazoa; phylum Chordata; class Mammalia; order Primates; family Hominidae; genus Pan; species Pan troglodytes. The sequence continues at coordinate 32,161,055 of NC_072417.2, forward strand.
AAGCCTCTTGGGGATGAGTTTCAGGTGCCTTTAGAAATCATCTGGCCCATTGGTTGCCACATCTGGCTGATTATTAGAAATGCCATAGGAGGTAGTTAAACATGCGGATCTCCAGGCCCACACCAAGAACTTATGAACGCTTAATTTCCAGGGGAAAGGCCTAGCCATATGCATTTGGGCAAGCTTCCCAAATTATTCTGATGCCCTGCTGGGTTTGGAAACCAGTGATCTAGTACAACTACAAGGGGAACAATGGAATAACTAGCCACTTCTGGTCTACTTTTCAAGGATGGAGGAATTATGTCTAAAAGGAATAAAAACATTCACCTGGTAGAATATAAGAATATAGAAAAACCACAAATAATTTCTCTTTGGAAGAGGCTAGAGGGAACGACTCGCTAATGCTTCAGAGGTGGCACCAAATAATAATTCAAGCCCATAGACAATGTTATGTAACCCCTCTCCCTGCTGCCCAAACATTTTTTAGCAAGGTTTTTTTCTCGGAGTTCCTACTTACAAAATGAAACCTAGATTTCTCAAGGAGGGAAATGGCTTAACTTCATGCATTGAACATATTAAGTATGAGATTTGACAAAAGAATATGATACACAAATATCCTACGTATGTCCAAACATTTATCAAGGGCAAGGTAATTCATATATTAGGCCTTCCTTAGGTCTGTTTACCACCAAATAGTTTCTTTACTTACCTGAGAGCTTTATAGTCATTAGCTTATCAGAAAAGTTTTTAAACATTCCACATTAAGAATCCAAGGTGCAAGAGTAATTGAATACATGGCTTTCACTTTCTCAGGCTCAGTAAATTACATTTCAGTTGACATGCTCCACTGTCCATGAGATACATAGAAGGGTGACATCATTCATTTTACCAGATTTGTAGGTTGTGGGTTAAAGAGATATGCACCAGGCGAGGCGTGGTGGCTCATGCCTGTAATCCCAGCACTTTGGGAGGCCGAGGCGGGCAGATCATGAGGTCAGGAGATCGAGACCATCCTGGCCAACATGGGCAAACCCTGTCTCTACTAAAAATACAAAAAAATAGCCGGGCGTGGTGGCGGGAGCCTGTAGTCCCAGCTACTTGGGAGGCTGAGGCAGGAGAATGGCCTGAACCTGGGAGGCAGAGCTTGCAGTGAGCCAAGATCGCACCACTGTACTCCAGCCTGGGCGACAGAGCAAGACTCCGTCTCAAAAACAGACAGACAAACAAACAAACAAAAAACCAGAGATGCACCAGAAGGAATTTCTGTTAAATTGTACAGTTCTTTGGGGGCTTTCCTCTCTCTTTTAAACGTAACATGTGATTCATACAAAATCACATAAACACAGTGAAAACATCTTTCTATTTTCTTCCTGTCTAGTTCCACCAGGACATTTGGAATGTACTCCAGAGTCCCTCTGGAAGGAGCTGTCTTTACAGCATGAAGGACTAAAGGAGTTAATACACAAGCAAATGCGACCTTTCTCCCAGGGAATTGTGATCCTCTCTAGAAGCTGGGCTGTGGACCTGAACTTGCAGGAGAAGCCAGGAGTCATCTGTGATGCTCTGCTGATAGCACAGAACAGCACCCCCATTCTCTACACCATTCTCAGGGAGCAGGATGCAGAGGGCCAGGACTACTGCACTCGCACCGCCTTTACTTTGAAGCAGAAGCTAGTGAACATGGGGGGCTACACCGGGAAGGTGTGTGTGAAGGCCAAGGTCCTCTGCCTGAGTCCTGAGAGCAGCGCAGAGGCCTTGGAGGCTGCAGTGTCTCCGATGGATTACCCCGCGTCCTATAGCCTTGCAGGCACCCAGCACATGGAAGCCCTGCTGCAGTCCCTCGTGATTGTCTTACTCGGCTTCAGGTCTCTCTTGAGTGACCAGCTCGGCTGTGAAGTTTTAAATCTGCTCACAGCCCAGCAGTATGAGATATTCTCCAGAAGCCTCCGCAAGAACAGAGAGTTGTTTGTCCACGGCTTACCTGGCTCAGGGAAGACCATCATGGCCATGAAGATCATGGAGAAGATCAGGAATGTGTTTCACTGTGAGGCACACAGAATTCTCTACGTTTGTGAAAACCAGCCTCTGAGGAACTTTATCAGGTAAGCAGTTGGATCTTACGTCTCTAAGTATTATTTAATCTGGGTTTAATTTTTTCTGCTAAGTCACCTTCTTCCTTGAGAATTGAGTGGTAAAATGATCTGTGGTAATGTACTGTGCTCGGAGGAACATGATACAATCATTTTCTCCCCTTGTTTTCTTAGAGAAAACCTGAGTGTATTCTTTTAATTTTTACAGTCATAGAAATATCTGCCGAGCAGAGACCCGGAAAACTTTCCTAAGAGAAAACTTTGAACACATTCAACACATCGTCATTGACGAAGCTCAGAATTTCCGTACTGAAGATGGGGACTGGTATAGGAAGGCAAAAACCATCACTCAGAGAGAAAAGGATTGTCCAGGAGTTCTCTGGATCTTTCTGGACTACTTTCAGACCAGTCACTTGGGTCACAGTGGCCTTCCCCCTCTCTCAGCACAGTATCCAAGAGAAGAGCTCACCAGAGTAGTTCGCAATGCAGATGAAATAGCCGAGTACATACAACAAGAAATGCAACTAATTATAGAAAATCCTCCAATTAATATCCCCCATGAGTATCTGGCAATTCTCAGTGAAGCTAAATGGGTTCCAGGTGTTCCAGGCAACACAAAGATTATTAAAAACTTTACTTTGGAGCAAATAGTGACCTATGTGGCAGACACCTGCAGGTGCTTCTTTGAAAGGGGCTATTCTCCAAAGGATGTTGCTGTGCTTGTCAGCACCGTGACAGAAGTGGAGCAGTATCAGTCTAAGCTCTTGAAAGCAATGAGGAAGAAAAAAATGGTGGTGCAGCTCAGTGATGCATGTGATATGTTGGGTGAGCACATTGTGTTGGACAGTGTCCGGCGATTCTCAGGCCTGGAAAGGAGCATAGTGTTTGGGATCCATCCAAGGACAGCTGACCCAGCTATCTTACCCAATATTCTGATCTGTCTGGCTTCCAGGGCAAAACAGCACCTATATATTTTTCTGTGAAGTGACTATTAGGAAGAACTCCAAACCAAAATGCTATGTAAATGTCTATGGGTGACAGTCTGCTGATGGTAGAAACCTTTCTTTTTAGTTCACAAGTCAGTTAGAGATTTGGACGGAGCTGACACAAAGAGTTTGGAGCTCCCCCATTTCTGGCTCTCCTTTCAGGGGTTCCTCCCCCAACTCTTTTCAGCAGCGGTGGCTGCCCCCCATTCTGACCCCTGACTCTTGCAGCCAGAAAGATGGTGGTTTTCTAAAGGAACTTTAGCTGTCCTGCACAATGCAGACCTGTGTCTTGCACTTTGGGTAAAAGCCATAAAAATAAGAAACTCAGCCTGTGGCCTTTCTTCCAAGGCTGGAGTTCTCGAGTTCTCTTTTATGTGACTTCATGTAGTTTGTTGCTTTAAAAAATTTGTCCAGAATTGTTTTCTGCAGAAGCATGTTAGGAGCTTACAGGCCATAGGAGAAGCAATTGTTTCCTGAATTTATCTTTGCTGTATTCATTTAGGGCTTGGGAGAGTCCCAAGATAATTCAGTCACTGTCAGATTAATCATTTTGGCAGAACAAACAATATTGTTATGATTATTTAATCCTTAAAATTGTGATCTCCAGAGTTTGTTATCAGAATAGCCCAGACCAAGGCCTAATTGTAATAGTGAACATTAATGGTACCTTTACAGAGAAATTATAGGCCAAGAGAAAATGCTGGCTTTCAGTAGAAGTTAATATTAGAAACCCAAATCTGGTTCTGAAAGTGTGTATCAGATGTACGGTGAACAAACTTGGGAAAGATTTTCTTTAAAAATCAATGAGCGTTGGCCAGGCACGGTGGCTCACACCTGTAATCCCAGCTGTTTGGGAGGCTGAGGCAGGTGGATCACCTGAGGTCAGGAGTTCAAGACCAGCCTGGCCAACATGGAGAAACCCCATCTCTACTAAAAATACAAAAATTAGCAGGGCATGGTGGTGCATGCCTGTATCCCAGCTACTTGGGAGGCTGAAGCATGAGAATCACTTGAATCCTGGAGGCAGAGGTTGCAGTGAGCTGAGATCATGTCACTGTACTCCAGCCTGGGCAACAGAGTGAGACTGTCTCAAAAAGAAGAAGAAGAAGAAAAAAAATGCAGTGAGTTTATGTTGTTACATTGTAACATCTCAGCGTAGCTGTATGCATTACTCTATAGCATACCTACTTAAGTTTTATGTCATTCTTGAACTGTGATTTTTTTTTCTATTTGCTTTCATAGTTTGGTGGGCCATTGTTATGGACTGAATGTTTGTGTCCCATCCTCACCCCTAAATTCCCATGTTGAAGCCCCAACCTTCACTGTGGAGCTGGGGCTGCTAAGGAAGTAATTAAGGTTACAGGAAGTCACAGTGGAGAATCTGATCTGCTAAGACTGGTGTCCTTATAGGGAGAGACCCCAGAGAGCTTGTTCCCTTCCTCCCTGTGCACACAAACAAGAGGGCATGGGAGCACACAGAGAGATGGCAGCCACCTACAAACCAAGAGGAGAAGCCTCACAATGAACCCCCCCCCCCCCACCCTGCTGGCACCTATGTCTTCGACTTCCAGCCCCCAGACTGTGAGAAATAAATTTCTGTTGGTTCAGCCATCCAGTCTCTAGTGTTTTGTTATTGCAGCCTGAGACCACAGCTGTATGATCATACATCAAACTAAAAACACTGATACTTAACAATGCTAATGCAATTACTTATTTGCTTTTCAGTCTCTACAAAACATTCTAAAACACTAATCTAAATACTAACAATAAAATATTTGCATAACTAATGAAAATTAAGAAACCACATGCCCAATATTCCATTTATAAGTAATCCTATTTGGCTGATTTCCCTCCATATTGTAAGTTTTGAACTTTTCTGCCAGTCTTTCCCCTCTTTGTGTTAACTCATGGAATTCCAGTTGTCTAGCCTTGAAATTGTAGGCTCTTCTAACTTGAGCAAAATCTGACAGATCAGCAAAATAAGGAGAAAAATGTTTCTTCTTTCTTTCTGGCTGCATTAAATGAGATACAGCTCAGCACCAAAAAGCTATCTTTGTAAATGTTCTTAGTAAACTCCCTGGTCTTTGGAGTTATTTCAGCCTTTGAGAGTAATTCTTTAAAAGTCTAATTCTGACTGGTTGAATCTCTCTATATGATTTATTGCCCTAGTAATATTTGAAACAGTATCATATTTTAAAATATATAAATATTTATGAATTTTTGTTTAGACCAAAGAGGATTACTGATGCTTTCTTCTTTTTCCATATGATGAGGAAATGTTTAGCTTATATATTTATTGCATTTCTGTTTTAAATAAAAAATTGAGAGTTTGTGTTTCATTAAACTGAAAAAAAAGGTTCTGTAAAATAAATGATTAAATGGAGGAAAAGGAGAAGACTGAGGCCAGCAACTCCATGATACAGCCAAAAATGAGCCAGTAAAAGGTTAAGCAAGATTAACTTTAAATTTTTTTTTTTTTTTTTTTTTTTTTTCTTTTAAGAGAAAAGGTCTCACTATGTTTCCCAGGCTGGAGGGTAGTGGTGTGATCATAGTTCACTATAGCCCTGAACTCCTGGGCTCAAGTGATCCTCTTGCCTCAGCCTCCCATTGCTGGGATTACAGGCATGAGCCACTGTGTCAGGCTTAATTGGGTTTTGATGGGTACCTGCCTATCTCTGTAATTTGGCTCTAGTCATATAGGACCTGCTTCATTAAAGATCTGAAAATCTATCCAGCCATTGTAAAACGAAACAAAATGTTTTGAAAATTTAAATTAGCCTTTTTTTTTAGTTCAGACATATAGAAAAGTTGCAAGCATAGTACAGAAAGTTCCTGTATACCCCACTTAGTGCCCTCCTTTTTAAAATTTTTTTAAACCTAGCTTATTTCCATTAAGATTTCTGAGAATTCCAGGAATGCTCACAGATCTGTCCTTGTAGTCTCCTGCCACTTCTTGCTATGGAGTGCTGTACCAAGGTCTCTGCTAGTTTCTAGTTGGCTTGACATAATGACTTTCCTAAACTTCTTCTGCTCTGAATCTCAAGCATGGAAAGCGGTCACATCTTTTGTTGCACGAATTAACAGTCAACACCTGGCCCTACTTTTAACAAAACTTAGTAAAGCCTTGAGCATAGTGAAAGACAAATATTTAAATTATATATTAGCAGGAGGCTGAGGTGGGAGGATCATATGAGGCCAGCCTGGGCAGCATAGCATGACCCCCCCCTCGAGAAGACAACAAAAAATTATCTGGGTGTGGTGGTGTGCTCCTGCAGTCCTAGCTATTCCAGAGGCCGAGGCGAGAGGATGGCTTGATTCCAGGAGTTCAAGGCTGTAGTTAGCGATAATCGTGTCACTGAATCCTAGCCTGGGCAACAGAATAAGACCCCATGTCTAACAAAATAATAATAAAACAATCAAAAGTTTAAAATTAGTTATTAAATGTCAGTGTGCCCAGAGTCCTTTGACCACAGATGATCCTGATGGCCTTCTCTCGCCTTGTCCCTGTGCCTCCTTCTACCATTTTTCTTCCTGAGATTCAAAAGTAAGTAGCGGACAGTGTTCTCATTTACCTCTAAATACTTCAGTGGGTGTTTCCTAAAAGGACATTTATAGTACCATCATCAAAATCAGTAAATTAACCCTGATACTATTATCTAATCTATAGACTTTATTGAATTATATCAGTTGTGCCTCAAGTGTCTTTATGTTTTTTTCTCAAAAGAGAAAAAGTTCTGGTCCAGGATTTGATCTAAGATCTTGCATTGTATTGAGCTTTCCTTTCTTTTAAGTCTCATTTAATCTGGAGATGTTAATCTGTCTTTGTCATATCTTTGACACTGTTGAAGAGGACTGGCCTATTATTTTGCAGAGTATCTGATTTTGGGTCATTTCATGTGTTCTCATGATTAGATTCAGGTTATGCATTTTTGGCATGAATTCTATAGAAGGGCTGTTACGGTTCTCAGTTCATGGTATTAGAAGGCACTTGATAGTGATTAGTTCCATTCCTGATGATGTTAACTCTGATCATTTGGATAAAGTGGCGTCTGCCAGGTTTCCCTACTGTGCAGTTACAATTTGCTTTTTGTAATTAATAAATTGTGTGTGTGTGTGTGTGGAGGGGGGGTGTTTTTGCTTCTGAACGCATAATATTTGAGATTTTTTTCTAATTAAAAAGTAATTATTCAAAGAGTTCAGAGAACTGATACTGATCACATTCTTTGACCCCACATGCAAATACATTATAAACTAGTAATAAAACGGTAACTAGAAAAATGTTCATATCTTTTGGAATTAAAAAAGTGTTTAACTCGTGGATCAAAGCAGAAATTCTGTAACCATTGTCACAGCAGGTTCTAACAAGCAAGTTTAAGGAGGAGAGAATTTCAGTGCTAGAGAATTTCAGTCTTACTCAAATGCTTTCCTAGAAAGAGGAAACAGTTCCTAACTAATTTCATGAGGCTGGCATAATCTTGATAACAAGTCTGATAGGTAAAGTATGAAAGGAAAATTGCAGGTCACTCAATTATCACTCAAATATCTACATGAAAAATTCTAAACAAAATTTTAGCAAACAAAATCCAACAATTTGTAAAAGTGATAATACACCACGACCAAGGTGGTTCAGTCAGGAATTCAACGTTGATTTTGGCGTTAAAAAATCAATCATCAGGCCCAGTGAGGTGGCTCACTCCTGTAATCCCAGACTTTCTGGAGGCTGAAGGAGGAAAGATCCTTCAGGCCAGAAGTCTGAGTCTGCACTGAGCTGTGACTGCATCACCGCACTCTAGCCTGGGTGCCAGTTTGAGACCCTGTCTCCAAGAAAAAAAAATTAATCAGTGTAATTCACCACAGATTAAGAGTTCAAAAGAGAAAAATCACATGATCATCTGAATAGAGGAAAAAGCTTTTGATAAAGTTCAACATCCATATTGCCCTGGCTGGTCTCCAACTCCTGAGCTCAGGCAATCCACCCACTTCGGCCTCCCAAAGTGCTGGGATTATAGACGTGAGCCACCACACCCGGCCTGCGCTAGCTTTTTTTCTTTGTTTCCTTCTCTTTCTTTCTTTCTTTTTCTTTCTTTCTCTCTCTCTTCTTTCTTTCTTTCCCTCCCTCCCTCCCTTCCTCTCTCTTCTCTCCCTTCCTTCCTTCCTTCCTTTCTTCCTTCCTTCCTTCCTTCCTTCCTTCCTTTCTCTCTCTCTCTCTCTCTTTCTTTCTTTCATTCTTTCTTCTTTCCTTTTTTTTCCCCCGAGACAGAGTTTTGCTCTTGTTGCCCAGGCTGCAGTGCAGTGGCATGATCTCAGCTCACTGCAACCTCCGCTTCCCAGGTTCAACTGATTCTCCTGCCTCTTCCTCCCTAGTAGCTGGGATTACAGGGGTCTGCCACCACGCCCGGCTAATTTTTTTTGTATTTTTAATAGAGACGGGGGTTTCACTATGTTGGCTGGGCTGGTCTCGAACTCTTGACTTCAGGTGATCCACCCACCTCGGCCTCCCAAAGTCCTGGAATTATGGGCATGAGCCACTGCTCCCAGCCGGCACTAGCATTTTCTAAGCCAATGACTGAAGAATAGTTTTTTAACTTCGGTGAGACTGTATCCATAGAGCTGGCGTCTGGATCAGATGAGAAGAAGAAAAGCGCAGCTATGTGCTTTCAATGTATACGTTATTTAATGTGAATAGGTACTCTTCCTAGGTACCTTAAGATTTTAGAATAGGCAGTAGGCAGTTAATGCAGTCCAGAGTGGGGTAGGTGGAGCTTGCGGAGAAGGAGCAACTCAGACTTGCACATTCCCCTGTGATGAGTCATTGTGGCCTGTGTGCATTTCAAAAGCTATGTACTGAGACACCAATTCTTAGACAAGTTAGCAGGAAAAACATGTATTACCATAATTACCATAATAAGGGGGCTAAAGGAAAGCAAAGTGGCAGGAGGACTGTATCCGGCCAGACTAGCCTTTGGAGCATCCCAATAAAGGAATCTCCCAAATGGCCCCAAGATGCTCCCTACACTGCCAGGGGTAGGTATTTGAATCTGTCTGTCCTGGAGCAATCCGCTCCTTGCACCTTTGTCCTCTCCTGTCCATCCACAGCTGCCCTGGCCCGGTTCCTGGGGGCAACCGTGCTTTTAAGCAAGGGGGCAGCAGTGCTGCTCTGGGAATGCGAGTACAGCTGGAAAGGTTGAGTCACCCCTTTAGGGGCATGGTAAGAATGCCTGGTATTTCTTCAATTTTGATGAACCAAAATAGTGACAATTGCCCAAAGGCGCAGAGTCGATAATAAAGAGTGCGGACACTTCCGGAGCGCCAACTGCCCAATAGAAATGCAGGCCACGCTGGGGAAGTGTGGAGCCGCAGCCCAGGATGGGGAGGGCCGGAAAACAGAAAAGGATTCGCGTTCTTTTTACTCTGTGGAGAGTGAGCCCGCGGACTGTAGCCTGGGCCTCGCCAAGTTCCTTTGTTCTTTGTTTTCTTTAAATTACCTTTTTTCTTTCTGTCTTAGAAAATACACATGGGTGAAAATGAAACGAGAGCTCCCTAGAGATCACTCAGAGCTGTTCTCGTGGGTTTTTAACTTCCAGTTGCTCAAGGGTCCACGCTGGCATCTGGGGTGTGCTCGCACCTGCGAAGAATCCAGCTTCTAGGGAGCACCGCGAGCTGGTAAGTTGGTCCTGCTCCATCGCTAAACCTTCCAGCCTTAGTTTTTCATTTCTGGGGAGTCTGCTGGCTCGGAAGGAGGTGGGGCACTGGTAACACAACCCCACCACTCCCGGGAAGATCCCCGCACCCCCATCCCGGTCTGCTTTCTCTCCCTTCTGAAGCAGGAGAATAAGGGTCTGGAGGAAAATCCCAACTTTCCACAAACTTCCTTTGTAGCCCCTCCTTTTCTACATGGCAGATGAAAAACTGAAAATACCTCTGATTGGTCCCCTCCCGCAACCAATCAGACTGGTCTCCAGGGCCAAGTCTTCATGTGCATAGGAATGTAACTTTGTAACTTCGCTTTCTGCGTCCAATCAGAAGTTTTCATAGGGCATAACTTTGTAACTTCACTTCAGCCTCCCGTTGATCGCTTTCTGCAACCATTCAGACTGATCTCGGGCTCCTATTTCATTTACATTGTGTGCACACCAAGTAACCAGTGGGAAAACTTTAGAGGGTACTTAAACCCCAGAAAATTCTGAAACCGGGCTCTTGAGCCGCTATCCTCGGGCCTGCTCCCACCCTGTGGAGTGCACTTTCGTTTTCAATAAATCTCTGCTTTTGTTGCTTCATTCTTTCCTTGCTTTGTTTGTGTGTTTGTCCAGTTCTTTGTTCAACACGCCAAGAACCTGGACACTCTTCACTGGTAACATATTTTGGCAAGCCAACCAGGAGGTAAGCCCAAAGTCTGGGATTTATTTTTCTCCTTTCCCTTTTCCTTTCTGCTCCATACAGGTAAATCTCTCTCTTTCTCTTTTCCTTTCCAACGTGGGATCCTTGGTGGGTAGCGCCTAGACACGGAGGCGACTGCAGGTTTCTGGCCGGGGGCTACTCTCCAGTGCTGCCTTGAAGGCCAAGGAGTGAATGGGGATAGTTGCCCTGCCCAGAAGCGGGAAGGGCTCTTTTCTGTCTTTTCTGGTTGTGGTCCCTGATCCCTATGTGTGACGCAGCTTCTCCAGGGCGAACTCACACGTGTTTCAGGTGACTTAAACCTTCTTTCCTTATGTTAAATTCTTCCCTTCCCCTACTCTACTGGCTAAGGATAAAAGAAACCCACCTAGCCTCCATTTCATATCATTAAAGTTCATGACTATCACTCTAGTGGAATGGGAACCATGGGAAAGCATGGCCTTATCAAATTATAAGGATGCTAGAAGTCAAGGCCTTCATCCAGAGACAAAAGGAAAGCTCACAGTAGGCCATCGCCTCTGGAGGGAAAACATGTAAAGTGGCACTGGTGACCACCTAAGGTCAGAGACGTCTGACACTCTAAGATTGGACCCTAAAGGGGGATGCTCTGGAGGATCCTCTGGACCTCAGCCTCTCCAAGGGGGTTCCTTTGGTAGAGGTTCTTAGGCCTAGTACTAAGCCCTCCTTAGAATTTTCTCTTCCAGTTGCAGTAGTGTTTGGCCTCAATATTGTTTGGAATCTGGAGTTTGCTGTTGAATGGTAAAGTGGGATGGAGTTGCATGTATGCAGGCTCTTGTGCTGCTGTTCTAAGCAGGGTTGTGTCGGGTTAAAGTGTGATGTTCTCCTTTGGTGCTGTTTGGCCTCAGCGTTCTTTGAAGTGCGAGGAAGTTTGACCTTTAAAAATCAAACTGCCATGGAAACCGCTGACTTATAAATTGCTAAAGTTGTTTATAACCAATGTTTGGTTTCTCAAATCCATATTCCTGGGAAGACAATCAAAGCTTCAGGTACATTTGGCTACCCGATGGGCCATTTAAACATTTACAAAGGGATTTTATTCAATGTCACTTTCAATGCATGTTTTCTTGTTGTATAAAAGCTTTTCCCATGATTATGCTACAGTGTATTTTCACCAGGTAAAGAAAGCTTTTTATGGTTCACTGAGAACAATCAACCCCTTCACAACCTAGAACCCATAGGATAGATGTTCTCAGAACATCTACTGTAAAGGCCATAGTTACACAACAGACTTTAAATTCTTTTGTGAAAGTTATGATAGAATTGGCTGAACAGAGAAGTATCTGTGCAGCTGCTGGCACTTAGAGTCTATGGAGAAATACATTAAATGAAGATTAAGAGATTCAGTTGTAGGGGATTAGTGAGGAGATTGTTTACTTAAGTTGGTAGATTCTTTATTTAGTTCATTATTTGATCTATTTAATTTTAACTGGTTTGGTTTATGGGAACCCTGGGCAAGGAGCATCCTCTAAACTCTTGGTATTATCCTCGCAATAGTCATCATAATAATAGGCTCCCTGGTGCACTGTATTCTCTCAAAGGTTTTCGATGTTTGCATGCAGCCATCTCTAGAATGTCAAATGGTCTCTCTTCAACTGGAATGATGAGAAGTGAAACAAATATGTGACCATGAGGACACGGTAACCTATGGATGGTGTGCTGAGACTGGAAACCCAAAATGATGGTAACTGAGAGCGGCGCTAAGGCCTTACGTTTTGGTTACACTCTCACCTAAGTGAGAACCTGAACAAAAAGGGGGAATTTTAAAAAACAAAATAGTGAAAGGCCAGTGTTTTGGACTGAGCTCATGGCCCCAACCGACCAAACCAAACCAAAATGGAGTTGCTCATTCTAAGACTTTAAGGAAACACATAGATCCTAGAACAGACCAAGTTTTTGTTTTTCTCCTGCAAACAGAATGTTTCAGTGAGCAGGACACCCTCCACCGGTAACACTTTCCTGTCTCTGTAGCAACTTCTAATAAACTGCAGGCTGTTGAGGACTTCAGAATGGTGGACTTGGAAGCTATAGGTCGGGTGGAACTTTTGCTCCTGCATGGGCTGGGGAGCAGCCCAGAAAATTTAAAGCATTACCAGAAAATTTAAAGAGCTGTGGGGCCAGTGAGCCAGGGATCTGCAGTGTTCAAGCAGAGCTAGAGAGGCAGGGAGGGCAGAGTGCTCTATGGTCAGGCCAGGCTTGGTGGGTGTCCAGACCTCCCAGGGTTATCCATTCTCCTGGAGTCCTGAACATGCAGGGAGTTGGGGAATAGGTTCTTTAGGTGAAATGCGACCAGGCACTGATGAACTGCATTGCTAGATCCTAAAAGAAAAACCAAGCACCCTCATGCCCTGCTGGTTTATTATCAAGAAGGGGGGAAGGATGAGAGCAGTGCTGTCCTGAACTAAATGCAAAGTGACATCCTAGGAGGGCAAAGAGTGTTGCATGATTTTTGTTTCCCAGGAGGTAGCTCTTACAACTTCTGTCCCACCCTGTGGGCAGTTCCTACTAACCTGCTGTTCTGACATAACTCTAAGGAGATCTGAATGCCGTCTCTTTTCCCATTAAAGATAGCCAACAACATAGCCTAAATAGTGAGTTCAGGTCTGATAGAATTTCCCCTATAGTCAAAAGTATAAAGGATTTCAGTGGAAACATCTAACCTGTAAACCTAGACCCAAGGTTTAAGGGAGGCCAGTAAGTTTTAGGCCCTAGGGATTTGGTAAGCTCAATCCCCAGCTCATTTTTTAAGGGTTTTGTCCCAGATGTATGCTTGAAGGCAGTGATTTTCAACTATGGAAAGTTTTACACAGCTGCAGATGTTGGACTGGGGTGGCTAGGATCCCAGGCTAGTTCACAAGCGCTGGGTCCTCTATAAGGTGGCTCAACTGCAGCTCCCATGGGTTCCAAGTTTCTCAGTGGTATGAGCACCCTCCTTAATCAATCTGAGGGTGAGATGTGATTTCTGTCCCCTTCTGTGTATGGTGGGTTAGGCAAAAAAGTTTACACAGAGCCCAGCCTGATGTAGACAGTGCAGAAAGGTGGGCTAAGAGGAAAGGGGACAAGACTCTAGTTAGAGAGGCTGCAAAAAGAATCGGGGAGCAGAGCAGAGGCTGCTTGGTGAGGCATTACCAGAAAATTGTAGGGCTGGGGCTGTGTGCCTGGGTAGAAGTGGAACTGATTCTCCTGCAGCCTTTGTGGGTAGAGATGGAGAATCTCTTCTGTCTGGTCAACAGGGAAGGTGGACTTGCCTTTGGGGCAGCCTCATGTGCAAGAAATATGAAGAAATTGGGTCTAAAGAACACTAATTGCGCTATAATACTAAGGAGAAAGCTCAGCATGGCAGAGATATACATCTTCCTCTGCTTTCTAGCATAATTATGCCACATTGAGACTACTATTGAGTTTTAAATTTAAACTTCAATGATTGTGCTTACCTGGCTTCACTCTTGTTCAACTACCAGGAGTCAGGTCCTCCCCACTTAGGTTCTCTTTTTTTGGAATCTCTCTGGGTCATATGCAAATGCTTTCTTCTATGGACCCAGGCCCAGGGAGCCTATTTGAATGAATGCTAGGTCCAATATCTCTTAGAAGGCAGCCTCTCTTTGTTCTCTCTGAGTTTTCAGGAAACACTGAGGGAAAGATGCTGCTTTCTAATAGCTTTTAGACCACATCCTCTTACCCCCAAAAATTACAGGGGAAAAGTTCTGTAATCCCCACTAAGATGCTTTCTAGTAGCTTTCATACCATATCCTCTCCCCCACAAAAGGTTCAGGGCAAAGTGCTGTAATCACCACTAAGATAAATTTGCTAGTGATAATTCTGATACAATTATTTGGGAAACTATTTGATAATATATATCAAAATCTTTGAAGTTTTTGTCACTTGGTACAGTAATTTAACTTTTACAAACTTCTGTCTCTCTCTGTGTGTACATATACACACTCTATATACTTACATAATTTCAGCTTAATTATGTACCTAAGGCACAAGTTCAAATATAACCTTATGTTTCACCGTGAACCTTTATTTCCACAGATTCAGACTCTTTCTTCTCTTACATAATTTTTCCCCTTCAAGGTTCCATTTCTTATATCCTGAAATCTGGCTTCTTTTCTGTCTACATGTTCTGGCCTCCCATACTCGATTTAACCATCTTTGTATATATCTGAACCGTATCTGTATATATAATTGAAGTGCTTTGCCAGGGCACTCTTAGACTCAATGAAAATTAGACTGTGTGATTAGCATACCCAAACATTGAAATAACTGAGTCAAGATTCTAGTATAATTATATCGAATGATTGAAAGCAACTTCAATGTTCAGTTGTAAGGTAATAGTTAAATAATGGTACATTAATACCATGTATGAAATTATGCAGTTAATAAGGTTTTTAAAGAATAGCTAATTATTATTTTTGCAAAACTTGTTGTATATACTATATTGATACATGGAAAAGCAAGATTCAAATAGTATATTTTCGTTTTGGGCAGTATGGCCAACCATGACCAACTCTCCCACTGCAAAAAGGTCCTCATGTTGGGTAAAATGTGAAATAATAGAAATACAGCTTACATCCTCAACTCATTTTGTGAAGCTATTGATTGCATTGTCTGTCAACAAGAATAGGAGAAAGGGACATCATGGGTGCAAAATCTTAAAAATATTATCGAATTGCATTTAATATAAAGAAATGGTGACAGGAATGATGTCAGAAAAATAGTGGATTAGGAAGCTTCAACTCTGTTTCTCCATGGAAACATCAAAAGCAACCCAAAACTGGCTGAACTAACAACAAAGATCTGTTGCAACTAAATGAATGCCCAATCAAGGAAAAGCAGCATTCAAAACTGTAGGAAATTTCATGGTGTTTTTACTCACCCTTGCCCAAGTTTTTGCCCTGCATGGCAAGGTCTTAGTCTTGAGGAGGCAGCATCACTGCTCCTAGTTTCCTCCCTGGAATTGGTGGGGCATAGTAAAACTTATTTTCAATGTTGTAACCTGTCTGGGGACTGCCTGAAGGATTCATTTCTGTGTCCCCTAACTCAGATCTCAGGTGAGGAGAAGTGACAGCCACTGCTCAGGAAAGCTGCAAGAAGACTATAGACCCCCAGATGTCTTAGGCAAGAGATTATAGCTAGAGACATAGAATAACCATCTAAGGCTCAGAAGATGAGCTGGGGTGAGATTCTTTGGTAAACTAAGACATTCAAAAGCAGGCATGTATGTAGAGGAATCAAGAAAGCCCCGCTCAATCCAGGCAGGATAAATGCTCAGAAAAGACCTGAGAAGACCTTAAGCTTTTTCCTTGAGCTGATCCCTAAGATCAGAGTATACTTAGCCCATCATTGAAGGTTTGCCTTGCCATAGCATTTGTCTGCAAAGACTGTGAGAGATCGCTGTTTTTTCAAATGTCCAATTTCCAACAAAAATTCATAAAGCATACACACAACAGAAAAATATGACCTATTCAAAAGAAGAAAGTAAATTGGCAGAACACATCTCTGAGGAAGGCCAGACATCAGACATATTAGACAAAGATTTTAAAATAACGTTCTTGATATCCACATGCAGAAAATGAAGTTAGACCCTCATCTCACACCAAATACAAAAATCAACTCAACATGGATTAAAGACTTAGATGTAAGAGCTGAAATTATAAAACTACTAGAAGAAAATATATGAAAAAGATCCAAGACATTGGCTTGGGCAGTGATGTTTTGGATGTCATCCCAATGGCGGACAGGCAATGAAAGCAAATGTAGACAAATGGGATTACATCAAACTAAAAAGCTTCTGCACAGTAAAGGAAAAAATCAACAGAGTAAAAGAATAGGCTACAGAATAAAAGAAAACATTTGTAAATCATACATCTGATAAGAGGTTAATATCCAAAATATATAAGAAACCCAAACAACTCAATAGTAAGAAAAAAAAAACAGATTAAAAAATGGGCAAAGGATCTGAATAGACATTTCTCAAGAGAAGACATTCTAATGGACAACAGATATATGAAATAATGCTCAACATTACTAATCATCAGGAAAATGCAAATTAAAACCACAATGAGAAATCACCTCACACATGTTAAAATGGCTATTATAAAAAAGACAAGAGATAAAAAGAGATGGTGTAGAGAAAAGAGAACCATTGCACACTATTGGTAGGAATTTAAACTAGCTTAGCCATTATGGAAAATAGTATGGAGGTTTCTGAAAAAAAAAAAGAAAAAAAAAAAAAAGAAAAAGAACCACCATATGATTCAGCAACCTCACCCCTGGATAAATATCCAGAGGGAATGAAATCAGTCTATCAAAGAGATATCTGTACTCTCATGTCTATTGCAGCATTATTCACAATAGGCAAGATATGGAAGCAACCTAAGTGTTCACCAACAGATGAATGGATAAAGAAAAAGTGGTACATATAGATAATAAAATACTAGTTAGCCTTAAGAAAAAGAAGGAAATCCTGTCATTTTTGATAACATGGATGAATCTGGAGGACTTTATGTTAAGTGAAATAAGCCAAGTAGAGACAGACAAATACTGCATGATTTCACTTATTTGTAGAATCTATCAAAGTTAAACTCATAGAAGTATAGAGTAGAATAGTGGTTACTGGGGGAAGATGGGGTTTGGGGAAATGTTGGTTAAAGGTTACAAAATGTCAGTTAGATAGGAGGAATAAGTTCAAGAGCTCTATTGTACAATATGATTACTATAGTTAACAATATGTTGTATTCTTTATTATGTATTTATTTATTTGGAGACAGGGTCTTTCTCTGTTGCCCAAGCTAGAGTACAGTGCCATGATCATTGCTTACTGCAGCCTTGGACTCCTGGATTCAAGTGATCCTCCCACCTCAGCCTTTTAAGTAGCTGGGACCATAGGCACAAACCACTGTGCCAAGCCAATTCTTATTTTATTTTACTTTTCTGTAGAGATGTGGTTTTGTTTTGTTGTCTAGGCTGGTCTTGAACTCTTGGCTTCAAGTGATCCTCCCACCTCAGTCTCCCAAACTGCTTGGATTATAGGCATGAGCCACTGTGCTGGGCCTGTATTCTTGAAAGTTGCTAAAATAGTAGCAATGTTCACCACAAAAAATGATAAGTATGTGAAGTAATGCATATGGTAGTTGGCTCAACATAGCCATTCCACAATATACACAAGTTTCAAAAAAACACATTGTACATGATCAATATATAGGATTTTATTTATAAATTAATAAAATAAAAAACAGGCACTGTCTTAAGTATCTTCAAAGAGCTAAGAGAAAACATGGACAAAGAACTAAAGGATTCAACCCCAACTGTCCAAATGGTTTGGGGCTCTAATGTTAACATTGTTTACATGTGATCAGGAATTTATATGGACACAGGTGGTATCCACAACCTTAGCTGAGTATCTGCATGATATTGGTTCAGTTGTGGACAGGAATATTCTGACCCCCTTTACATTCCTTTTCTAGTATAGCAATTACTACCTATGATGGACTTTATTCTCAATTGTCTCTATGCCACTCGGAAAACCTACACTTCTTAAGTTACACTTCTTAACTTAACTTAAAAGTTACACTTAAGTTACACTTAAGAGTTAAACTTAAGTCACACTTCTTAACTTAAAAGTTACACTTAAATTCCACTTTTAAAAAAGTTAAACTTAAGTCATACTTCTTAACTTAAAAGTTACACTTAAGTTACATTAAAAATAGTTAAACTTAAATTACATGTCTTAACTTAAAAGTTACACTTAAGTTACATTTTAAAAAAAGTTAAACTTAAGTCATACTTCTTAACTTAAAAGTTACACATAAATTACACTTTTTAAAAAAAGTTAAACTTAAGTCACACTTCTTAACTTAAAAGTTACACTTAAATTACACTTTTTAAAAAAGTTAAACTTAAGTCACACTTCTTAACTTAAAAGTTACACTGAAGTTACACTTTAAAAAAGTTAAACTTAAGTCACACTTCTTAACTTAAAAGTTACACTTGTTACATTTAAAAATAGTTAAACTTAAGTCACACTTCTTAACTTAAAAGTTACACTGAAGTTACACTTAAAAAAAGTTAAACTTAAGTCACACTTCTTAACTTAGAAGTTACACTTGTTACATTTAAAAATAGTTAAACTTAAGTCACACTTCTTAACTTAAAAAGTTACACTTAAAAAAAAGTTAAACTTAAGTTACACTTCTTAACTTAAAAGTTTCCATTTAGAGCAAGGCAGTGATCCTAATAGATTTTAAGGGAACAGAGCTAATGGATTAGGGATACATAGACTAAAGCACACTGTCTTAGTTTGTTTAGGCCACCATAACAAAATACCGCAAGCTGGGTGGCTTACAAATAACAGAAATTTATGACTCACAGTTCTGGAGGCTGGGAAGTTTAAGATTAAGGTGCCAGCACTGTTGGATTCTGGTGAGGGCCCTTTTCCTGTCGCAGACTGCCTACTTATTGCTGTGTTCTCACATAGTGGAAGGGATGAGCTAGTGTTCCGGGGTCCCTTTTAGGAGAGTACTAATCTCATTCATGAGGGCTTCACCCTCATAACCTGATCACTTCCCAAAAACCTCATCACCTCGGGAGTTATAATTTCAACATATGAATTTTGGGGGAACACAAACATTCAAACCATAGCACAGGTGTTTTGTATATAAGAATTTTCCTTATTGAAAATATGTGGATATTAGATTTAAAAAGGGCACAATGACTTAGCCCACTTTGCTTAAGATCAATGGCCAAAATTTATAAATCTATTTCATTCTTATAAGAAGGAAAAATAATTAACATGACATGTTGGATGTCATTAGACCTTAATGGGAAATCTTCCAAAAGATTTATACCCATAAATGGAGATAATTAAGGTAAAAGCTGAAATTATTAAAATAAAAAGAAAAGTAGAAATAATATGTATAACTAAAGCCTGGTTCACTGAGAAGATAAAAACATAGACTCACTCCAGGGGTTGTTTAAGAAAAGGAGAGAGAAAACAGGTTGTACAATATTAGGGACTAGAAAGGAGAAAAAAGGCGGATAAAGAGATTACATAATTAGAATACATTATATAAAACTATAGTAACAAATTTGAAAATTCAGTAGGAGTATAAATTATTGTGGTCTTAGCTCAAAATTTGCCAGTCTCTTCATATCCATATACTTACCAGTCTAGTGGAATATATACAGCACAGGATTTTTTTGCATTTGCCTCATAATACAGAATTTGCTATCTTTCTAGTTCAGGTCCTATTCTAATGGCTCTGTCTATTTTACAGAAAAGAATTTCTGCTTGGACACTGCATAGCTGCTGGGAAAATGAACATCAGTGTTGATTTGGAAACGATTTATGCCGAGTTGGTTCTAGATGTGGGAAGAGTCACTCTTGGAGAGAACAGTAGGAAAAAAATGAAGGATTGTAAACTGAGAAAAAAGCAGAATGAAAGTGTCTCACGAGCTATGTGTGCTCTGCTCAATTCTGGAGGGGGAGTGATCAAGGCTGAAATTGAGAATGAAGACTATAGTTATACAAAAGATGGAATAGGACTAGATTTGGAAAATTCTTTTAGTAACATTCTGTTATTTGTTCCTGAGTACTTAGACTTCATGCAGAATGGTAACTACTTTCTGATTTTTGTGAAGTCATGGAGCTTGAACACCTCTGGTCTGCGGATTACCACCTTGAGCTCCAATTTGTACAAAAGAGATATAACATCTGCAAAAGTCATGAATGCCACTGCTGCACTGGAGTTCCTCAAAGACATGAAAAAGACTAGAGGGAGATTGTATTTAAGACCAGAATTGCTGGTGGCAAAGAGGCCCCGTGTTGATATACAAGAAGAAAATAACATGAAGGCCTTGGCCGGGGTTTTTTTTGATAGAACAGAACTTGATCGGAAAGAAAAATTGACCTTTACTGAATCCACACATGTTGAAATTAAAAACTTCTCGACAGAAAAGTTGTTACAACGAATTAAAGAGATTCTCCCTCAATATGTTTCTGCATTTGCAAATACTGATGGAGGATATTTGTTCATTGGTTTAAATGAAGATAAAGAAATAATTGGCTTTAAAGCAGAGATGAGTGACCTCGATAACTTAGAAAGAGAAATCGAAAAGTCCATTAGGAAGATGCCTGTGCATCACTTCTGTATGGAGAAGAAGAAGATAAATTATTCATGCAAATTCCTTGGAGTATATGATAAAGGAAGTCTTTGTGGATATGTCTGTGCACTCAGAGTGGAGCGCTTCTGCTGTGCGGTGTTTGCTAAAGAGCCTGATTCCTGGCATGTGAAAGATAACCGTGTGATGCAGTTGACCAGGAAGGAATGGATCCAGTTCATGGTGGAGGCTGAACCAAGTTGAGAGCGGGGGATTCGCAACAGGAATGCATTTGGCTTGGGTGGCAGGGAGGTTTTCTCTATGGGATTTGGGGCAAGATCAATAGTCCTCAAATTTCAGCACCTAAACTATTAATCTCTGGTGGATACAATCAATAGTTCCCTGCCTCGGCCAGGCGCGGTGGCTCACGCCTGTAATCCCAGCACTTTGGGAGGCCAAGGCGGGCGGATCACGAAGTCAGGAGATAGAGACCATCCCTGGCTAAGATGGTGAAACCCCGTCTCTACTAAAAATACAAAAAATTAGCTGGGTGTGATGGCACGAGCCTGTAGTCCCAGCTACTCAGGAGGCTGAGGCAGCAGAATCGGTTGAAGCCAGGTGGCGGAGGTTGCAGTGGGCGGAGATTGCGCCACTGCACTCCAGCCTGGGCAACAGAGCGAGACTCCATCTCAAAAAAAAAAAAAAAAAAAAAAAAAAAAAAGTTCCCTGCCTCTTGTTTTCTTCTATACCCTTAGAAGAAGATAGATATTTCATAAAATAAGCACATCATCTACTTTTAGTAGCCCTACCTGGTGCAAAGACCCAATTAAACCTGGAAGTTTCTTCCCTACCACGTCTATACTAGTTTTGAAGGAAACCCCGTTTAATCCTTTTCCTTTTTGTTTCTGAGCTCTATTTCAGTAAGTAACCATTGCTTTCTTTCAGGAACATTTGCCTCTTTTACTTACTTGATCCTTCATGTTTCTTGTCCCCTTTCTATTTATTTATTTATTTAAAGACGGAGTCTTGCTCTGTCATCCAGGCTGGAGTGCAATGGCAGGATCTTGGCTTACTGCAACCTCCGCCTCCTGGATTCAAGCGATTCTCCTGCCTCAGCCTTCCGAGTAGCTGGGATTACAGGTGCCCGCCACCACGCCCAGCTAAATTTTTGTATTTTTAGTAGAGACGGAGTTTCACCATGTTGGCCAGGCTGGTCTCGAACTCTTGACCTCAGGCAATTCACCCGCCTCGGCCTCCCAAAGTGCTGGGATTACAGGCGTGAGCCACCATGCCTGGCGTCCCTTTCTATTTATTTCCTATAAAACCCCTTCCTTTTTCTTCTCACATTTGTGAGCCAAGTAGTAGCCCTAATTTGTACTAGTAAGGAAGGAATAATGCTGGTATTTTCTCTGCGTTTGGGAAAAGAAAGCCTCAAATGAAATTGGACCAGTACTAGCAATTGGACCAGTACTAGCAGCTTATAAAATGTCTGAAAATGTAAGCTTCTTCCTCAGAATCTGCACAAAAGTCAGCTTTCCTTCACTAGCCATCACGTCTCATTTTAACTGCTTTAAAAATAAACCCAATTATATGGTAATGTATTAAATTACTATTAATGCATTTTTACTGTTAATTTTCATTTGAAATATAGTGTGTCAGTGGCATCAAAAGTTAATTTTGCAATTTGTATCTGACCTAAGAATCTAACCACAATATCTAACATTAATTTTTTTTTGGAAAACAGAATCAGTTACAAGTAGACTTTTAATATATAATACTTTGCATTAGTTAGTTGGGGTCTCCCTTCTGCGAAATTAAGAATGTGATATTTTTGTTTTTAAGAATTTTCCAGCTCATATGAAGAGGTGATCTCTCAAATAAATACGTCATTACCTGCTCCCCACAGTTGGCCTCTTTTGGAATGGCAACGGCAGAGACATCACTGTCCAGGTAATTTCATTCTGGCTTCTTCGGATTTGTTAGTGTGACTGTAGTCAAACCTCTTTCTCTTCAAACCAGCTCAGTCTTGAAATTTGCTCTGAAAGCACATTCTTGTGTTTATGAGAATTCTTTGGTGTTTTAAGTCATTGAATCTGTCAAATCCTATTTCTTTATATTTGGCTTAGAATTTTCTTGGTGCAATACAAACTCGCTTACTTGAAAGTAAGAGCAACCCAAGTCAGTTTAGTTTAAACAAACAAAAAAAGAAAGCATATATATCATGTCACTGAGCAGTCTAGATTGAGGCCCACCTTCAGGCATAGCTATGTTCAGTTACTGAAGAAACGCCATCAGTACTCAGGATCTCTCATTGATCTATCTGTTTTTGTTGTTGTTGTTGATGATGGGCAATTGAGTTATTTCCTGCTTTCTGTGACATGAACAGTGTTACCTTGAACATTCTTAGTCGGTCTTCTAGTGCATATGTGCAAGATTTTCTCTTGGGTGCCTAAGTAGGAGTAGAATTGTTGGCTCAGGAGGTGTGTGAATATTCAAGTAATAAGATAATGCCAAATTGTTTTGAAAGTAGATAGGTCATGTTACTCCCATCAGCAATATATTAGAAATGCCACATCTTCTCCAATTGTCAAATTTTTCTTATTTATGGTTGTCCTTCTCTTGACCTCCTTCTTCTCAATCAAATGTGTATAAAATGGTATGTCTTTGTAATGTGCATTTCCCTGGTTATTGATTGGGTTGAGCATCTCTCCATATACTTACTGGCCATATATATTTCATCTTCTGTGCAGTGTCTATTTTGTCTTTGACCATTTTTCTAATAAGCTTTGTCTTTTTCTTATTGATTTATAGGAGTAATTTAGAGATTCTAGAATAAAATCCTCTTTTAGTCATAGGTATTAACCATTACCAAATGTTTTCTCCAAGCTGGTGGCTTGCATTTTCTCTTTTCTTAAGGTATACTCTCATAAGTAGTAGTTTTAAATTTTAATGTAGGCAAAACTATCATTTAAAATGTTGCGGTTTAGTGCTCTTTGTGCCTTGCATAAGAGATCCTTCTATACACTAGGATTATAAAGATATTTCTTTTAATTTTCTCCTAAAAATTTTAAAGTTTTGCACTCAACATTTAACATGTAAATACACAATCCAGAGGTGGGCGGATCACTTGAGGCCAAGAGACCAGCCTGGCCAACATGGTGAAGCCGTGTCTCTACTAAAATACAAAAATTAGCCAGGTGTGGTGGTGCACACCTGCAGACCCAGCTACTCAGGAGACTGAGGCACAAGAATCATTTGAATCCAGGAGGCGGAGCTTGCAGTGGGCTGAGATCACACCACTGTACTCCAGCCCAGGCAACAGCGTGAGACCTTGTCTCAGTAAGTAACAAACAAACAAACAACAAACAAACAAATAAATAAATACACAATCCATCTCAATAGACAGTAATGTAGCATGCTATTTCATTTTATTCCATGTGGATAACAACTTTCCCAGCCGCAATACTGAAAAGTCTCACTTTCACCATGATCTGCCATGCCACCTTCATCATATTACTAAGTACAATTCACCTTTGAACAAACCCGCATGCAGTCGAAAATCTGTGTATAACTTTTGGCTTTCCAAAAAGTTAACTACTAATAGCTTACTTTTGACCCAAAGCCTTACCAATAACGTAGTCAATTAACACATATTTTGTGTGTATGTATCATATACTATATTCTTACAATAAGTATCATATACTATATTCTTACAATAAAGTAAGCTAGAGAAAAGAAAATGTTATTGAGAAAGTCATAAGGAAGAGGAAATATATTTTCTATAAATTAGGTGTAAATGGATCATTTAAAGGTCTTCGTACTCATTGCCTTCACGTTGTGTAGGCTGAGGAAGAGAAGGGTTGGTCTTGCTATCTTGGGGTGGCAGAGGTGGAAGAAGATCTTGGCGTGAGTGGACCCACGCAGTTCAAACCCATGTTGTTCAAGGGTCAACTGTATATCTATAGATAATCCTCTTTCTAGAATCTCTATTATGTTTCCTTGATCAAATTGTCTGTCCCTGCCACTGTAATGTTATATTAAGTATCGATATCTGGTAGGGTAAGCCCTTTAGTTTTTCTTTGAGAGTGTCTAGGCAATTTTTAATCATTTAATCTTCTATACACACTTAAGAATCTGCTTAAATGCCAAAAAAACTTTTGGGATTTTGATTTGCAGTTACAGTGCATCTCTAGATAGATTTGGGAAGACATGGCATATTTACATCAGTAAGTTGTATCCTTGAGTATAGGAAATCTTTTTACTTATTTATATCTTCTTTAATGCCTTTATAGTTTCATAAATTTCTGTGTACACATTTTGTACATCTTTTATTACACTTATGTCTAGGTTCCTTTTATTTTTGTTGTTGTAAAGATATTTTTCTTTAAAAGTTCCATTTTCTTGTTTATTGCTAATGTGTAGAAATGCAGTTGATTTTTACATACTGAGTTTGTATAAGGCCACATTGTTAGGTTTCCTTATTATTTTAAATAATTTGTCCATAGATTATTTACATTTTGTATAAACAAATATGCAGATCATAAAATGTTTTGTCTTTTCCTTTCCAATCTTTCTGCCTTTAATGTCTTTTTTTCTTGTCCTAATGAACTGAAGAAAACTTTTAGACAATTCTTAATGCAAATAGTCTTAGTTCAGATTTTAAAGAGAGTGTGTCTATGGCTTTCCCATTTAAATTGAGGTTTGCCCAACATGGCACATGTATACCTATGTAACAAACCTGTGCATTGTGCACATGTACCCCAGACCTTAAAGTATAATAATAAAAAAAAAAGAAATTGAGATTTGCCTTAGGTACTTTGAATATACCATTATCAGGCTAAGGAAGTTTAATGATATTTCTAGTTTACTAAATGTTTTTTCTTTTTTTATCATGGATGAATACTGAATTTTATCAAACACATTTTCTACTCCTGTTGACACGATTAAATGTTTTTAATATGTTGATTGGCAAATGATGTTTAATATTTTCTATTAAGCCTTTTTTGCATTCCTGGAACAAACTCAGTTCGGTCTTGCAGTATTATCATTTTTATGCATTTTTATTCAGCTGCTAATACTTAATTTAGAATTTCTGTATCTAAATCCATGAGTGACAAGGTCTAAGAATAGTTTTCTCTCTTTCTTTGCCTAGTATTTGTATTAAAATTGTGCTGAACTCAGAATGAGTTGGGGATTATTTCCTCTTTTCCTATCCTTTGAAAAAATTTATATAAGATTAGAATGATATGCTTGAAATTGTGGTGGAATTTGCCTGTAAAATGGTTTGTCTTCCTTTTGTGGGAAGACTGTTAGTTCTTTTTTCAATCAGGAACTGGCTCTGTCACCCAGGCTGAAGTGTAGCGGTGTGATCATGGTTCACTGCAGCTTCAAGCTCTTGGGCTCAAGTGATCCAACTGCCTCAGCCTATCGGGGCTCTAGGATTACAGGCTTGAGCCACTGTGCCTGACATATTTCTGGTTTTTTAATAAAAGGGTTGCCTACTCTTTCTGTTTCCTTTGGTGTTAATTTTGGTAAGATATTTTTAAGGAATCCTAAATTCAATAGCTGGCATCTCAGTATTAGTCTGACTTATATTTCAGATCCTTATTTCAGGCTATTTTTATTTTCTTGTGAGAACAAAGCAGATTGGTTTCAAAAATTTATTTATTTTGTGTAGTAAGTACTTTTAAAATGTATGCTTTTTCTAGGTATCTTATATGTTAATTTTTAAAATTTTTATTTCACTAGTTTTTGGGGAACAAGTGGTTTATGGTTACATGAATAAGTTCTTTAGTGGTGACTTCTGAGATTTTGGTGCAGCTATCACCTGAGCAATGTACACTGTACCCAATGTGTAGTCTTCTATCCCTCATTCCCCTTCCACCCTTCCCCTTGAGTCCCCAAAGTCCTTTGTATCATTCTTAGTCTTTGTGTCCTCATGGCCTAGCTCCCACTTATGAGTGAGAACATACAATATTTGGTTTTCCATTCCTGAGTTACTTCAGTTAGAATAATGGTTCCCACCCCATTCAGGTTGCTGCGAATGCCATTATTTCATTCCTTTTTATGACTGATAGTATTCCATGGTGTATATATACCACATTTTCTTTATCCACTTGATGGCTGATGGGCATTTAGGCTGGTTCCATATTTTTGGAATTGCAAATTGTACTGCTATAAATGTGTGTGCAAACATCTTTTTCATGTAATGACTTATTTTCCTCTCGGTAGATACCCAGTAGTGGGATTGCTGGAGCAAATGGTAGTTCTACTTTTAATTCCCTAATGAATCTCCACACTTCTTTCCACAGTGGTTGTAATAGTTTACATTCACATCAGCAGTATAAAAGAATTCCCTTTTCAGTGCATACTTGGCAACATCTATTATTTTTTGACGTTTAATTATGGCCATTCTTGCAGGTGTAAGATGGTCTCATTGTGGACTTAATTTTCATTTCCGTGATCATTAGTGATGTTGAGCATATTTTCATGTTCATTGACCATTTGTATATCTTCTTTTGGGAATTGTCTATTTATATCCTTTGCCCACTTTTTGATGGGATTCTTTGTTTTTTTCTTGCTGATTTGTTTGAGTTCCTCATAGATTCTGGATATCAGTCATTTGTCAGATGCATAGGTTGCAAATATTTTCTCCCACTCTGTGGATTGTCTTCTTACTCTGCTATTTCTTTTGCTGTGCAGAAGCCTTTTAGTTTAGTTACTTCTCATCTATTTATTTTTGTTTTTGTTACATTTGCTTTTGGGTTCTTGGTTATGAACTCTTTGCCTAAGCCAATGTCTAGAATTGTTTTTCTGATGTTATCTTGTAGAATTTTTATGGTTTCAGGTCTTAGATTTAAGTCTTTGATTCCTGTTGGGTTGGTTTTTGTATAAGGTGAGAGATGAGGATCTGGTTTCAGTCTTCTACATGTGGCTTGCTGATTATCCCAGCACCATTTGTTGCATGGGGTGTCCTTTCCCCACTTTGTTTTTGCTAGTTTTGTTGAAGATCCAATTGAACTGTAAGCATTAGACTTTCTTTCAGTGTTCTCTATTCTATTCCACTGGTCTACATGCCTATTTTTATACCAGAACCATGCTGTTTTGGTAACTATAGCTTTGTAGCATAATTTGAAGTCAGGTAATGTGATGCCTCCAGATTTGTTCTTTTTGCTTAGTCTTGCTTTTGCTATGTGGACTCTTTTTTGTGCCATATAAATTTTAGGGTTATTTTTTCTAGTTCTGTGAAGAATGATGATGGTATTTTGATGGGAATTGCATTGATGTAGATTGCTTTTGTCAGTATGGTCATTTTCACAATATTGATTCTACCTATCCATGAACATGGGATGTGTTTCCATTTGTTTGTTTCATCTATGATTTCTTTCAGCAGTGTTTTGTGGTTTTCCTTGTAGAGATCTTTCACCTCCTTCTCTAAGTATATTGCTAAGTATTTTATTTTATTTTGCAGCTGTTGTAGGAGGGATTGAGGTTTTGATTTGATTCTCAGCTTGGTCACTCTTGCTGTATAGCGGTACTAATTTGTGTACGTTGGTTTTGTATCCTGAAACTTAATGGAATTCATTTATCAAATCTAGAAGCTTTTTGGATGAGTCTTTAGGGTTTTCTAGGTATACAATCATTTTTCTGTGAAAAATGACATGGGAATTTTGATAGGGTTTTCGTTGAATCTGTAGATCACTTTGGGTAGTGTGGACATTTTAAAAATATGATTTTTTCAATACATGAACACAAGCTATCTTTCCATTTATTTGTGTCTTTTCCAATTTCCTTCATCAGCATGTTATAGATATCAGTATAGAGATCTTTCATCTCCTTGATAACATTTATTATCAAGTATTTTTTGTAGCTATTGTAAATGGGAGTGTTTTCTTGATTTCTTTATAGGATAATTTGTTGTTAGTGTATGGAAATGCTACTGATTTTTGTATTCTGAAAATTTACTGAATTCTTTTATTTGTTCTGATCATTTTTTTGTGGCATCTTTAAGGTTTTCTATATATAAGTTCACATTGTGGGCAAACCGTGACAATTTAATTTCTTATTTTCCAGTTTGGATCCTTTTTATTTCTTTTTTCTTCCCTAATTGCTCTGGCTAGGACTTCCATATTGGATAGAAGTGGTGAAATGGGCATCCTTGTTTTGTTCCTGATCTTAGATGAAAAGCTTTCAACGTTTCACCATTGAGCATGGAGTTAGCTCTAGGTTTTTTATATATGGTCTTTGCTGTGGTGAGGTACATTCCTTCTATACCTAGTTGGTTAAGAGGTTTTTTTAAATTACAGAATGTTGAATTTTGTCAAATGCTTTTTCTGTATCCATTAATATGAGCATATAGTTTTGCCCTTCATTTTATTAATGTGGTATATCACAATTATTGATATTCACATGTTATACTATGCTTGCATCCCAAGGATAAATCCCACTTATTATGATGAATGATCTTTTTTTTTCTTTTTCTTTTTCTTTTTTTGAGACATGGTTTCACTCTTGTTACCCAGGTTGGAGTGCAATGGCGCTATCTTGGCACCCTGCAACCTCCACCTCCCGGGTTCAAGCGATTCTCTTACTTCAGCCTCCCGAGTAGCTGGGATTACAGGTGCCTGCCACCATTTCTGGCTAATTTTCTGTATTTTTAGTAGAGACGGGGTGTCACCATGTTGGCCAGGTTGGTCTTGCACCCCTGACCTCAGGTGATCCACCTGCCTTGGCCTCCCAAAGTGCTGGGATTACAGGCGTGAGCCACTACACTGGGTCGAATGATCCTTTTAATGTGCTGTTGAATTTGGTTTGCTAGCATTTTGTTGAGAATTTTTGCATCTAGTTTCAGCAGTGATATTGGCCTGTAATTTTCTTTTTTTTTGTAGTGTCCTTGACTGACTTCATGATCAGGGTAATGTTGACCTCATGAAATGAGTTTGGAAGTATTTCCTCCTCTTCAATTTTTTGGAAGAGTTTGAGAAGGATTGGTATACTCTTGTATTTGTGAGTGATATCTTTAATCAACTTTGAAAAAACTATAATCGTTTATCTCTTCAAATATTGCTTATCTTATTTTTCTCTCCTTTCTCTTTGTGGGACTTATATTATAAATTTGCTAGACCTTTTGACAGTTTCTGACATATCTCTTATCTTCTGTTTTTACCTTTTTTTTTTAATTGAGTTTGAGTTCGGACTTTTGCTACCATCCTGTCTTCCTATTGACTAGTCCTGTTTTCTGCTATGCTCTGTCTGCTGTTAAATATTATCAAATAAGTTCTTATTACCACCTACTGTATTTTTCAGTTAAGGAATGTCCACACAATTTTTATCCCTCAATTTTAGTTTTTCTAAGGCTGTAAGAGAATAAGGACATCTTCATCTTTTCATCTATTTTATTATTATTTTTTGTTTTTAAATATATTACAGTTAAAGTCCCTCTTTGATAACTACAATATCTGAAGCACTTGTCAGTCTTTTTCTCTGATCTGATTTTTCTCCTGTTTTCTAGTAATTCATTCTGATTTTTATTGTCTCATAATTTTTTATTGTATCATGGATTACAAATTGTAGAGACTTTGATAGATATTACATTTCTCCAAAAAGGGCTATATTTACTTCTGACAGGTAGTTAGAGTACCACCCATTGCTTTTATTCTTTTGAAGTTTTTTTATGCTTTTCTAGGTATAATAGTTTTTAATTTTGCCGTTACTACTAGGTCATGGCTTTTCTATTGCTGTAATGTCTCTGGTGTTTACCAAGATCCCTCCACTCTTTTGGGACTGGAATTCCAGTCTGTGTTTCCTGAGCACCATGAGGCTGAAGAAACTTACATTCAGCTCTTTAGTCTCCCAGTTGATATTTTCTTCTGTGTTTCCAGCATCTGACCTGTATTAGCCAATGAGTTGAGGGAAATTTGTATGTAGACTTTGGCTTCTTCTCTGCAGCTTCATTTTCTCTGAGATTTTACTTCTCATATTCCAGCTCTTCTTACTTCTTTTCCTCAGCCTAATAAGACTGATGATTTCTCCTTGGGTTCTATTTACCCATGCCATGATATAGAAAATCTACTTAGGGAAAAAGCAGGGGTGAATGTGAAGCTACTTTCTGTGTTTCACCTCTATCAAAGACTGTGGCACTTCAAATACTGCTTTTATTGGTGCTTTCTAGTTCTTTAAATTATTGTTTGATGTATTTTATACAACTTTTACAGTGTTTTTGATGGGAGGATTGGTTTTTTACAAGCTACTTTGCCATGGCTTAAATGGGAACTTCCTAGTGTTTTATAATTTATTATTATTATTTCCTTATTCAGGGCTATCAGGAAGGATAACGTATTCTCCAGAAAACCTTTGCAGAAAACTGTTCTTACAACATGAAGGACTTAAGCAATTAATATGTGAAGAAATGGACTCTGTCAGAAAGGGCTCACTGATCTTCTCTAGGAGCTGGTCTGTGGATCTGGGCTTGCAAGAGAACCACAAAGTCCTCTGTGATGCTCTTCTGATTTCCCAGGACAGTCCTCCAGTCCTATACACCTTCCACATGGTACAGGATGAGGAGTTTAAAGGCTATTCTACACAAACTGCCCTAACCTTAAAGCAGAAGCTGGCAAAAATTGGTGGTTACACTAAAAAAGTGTGTGTCATGACAAAGATCTTCTACTTGAGCCCTGAAGGCATGACAAGCTGCCAGTATGATTTAAGGTCGCAAGTAATTTACCCTGAATCCTACTATTTTACAAGAAGGAAATACTTGCTGAAAGCCCTTTTTAAAGCCTTAAAGAGACTCAAGTCTCTGAGAGACCAGTTTTCCTTTGCAGAAAATCTATACCAGATAATCGGTATAGATTGCTTTCAGAAGAATGATAAAAAGATGTTTAAATCTTGTCGAAGGCTCACCTGATGGAAAATGGACTGGGCTACTGAGATATTTTTCATTATATATTTGATAACATTCTCTAATTCTGTGAAAATATTTCTTTGAAAACTTTGCAAGTTAAGCAACTTAATGTGATGTTGGATAATTGGATTTTGTCTATTTTCACTTCTCCCTAAATAATCTTCACAGATATTGTTTGAGGGATATTAGGAAAATTAATTTGTTAACTCGTCTGTGCACAGTATTATTTACTCTGTCTGTAGTTCCTGAATAAATTTTCTTCCATGCTTGAACTGGGAAAAATTGCAACACTTTTATTCTTAATGACAACAGTGAAAATCTCCCAGCATATACCTAGAAAACAATTATAACTTACAAAAGATTATCCTTGATGAAACTCAGAATTTCCACAGTGGGAATGAATAAGAAGGCAAAACTCATTTCCTCAAAACAAAACTCCAGGAATTCTCTGGATCTTCTTGAGCTACTTTCACACTATTTACTTGGAAGGGTTGTGGATTTCCTAACTGGTCAGCTAGCACCTTTAAAGAACTCACAAGAATGGTTACTTTATTTTTCTACAAGCAGTTCTGAATAAAGAAGCGTGAGATGACAAAATATGGAAAATCCTCTCTAACTAAGATTTGAAGGAAAGCAGCCAAGGTATAAGTAGAAACTCTTTTAGACAACGAGAGTTTTCATCAACAAGAGGAAGGAGCACCAGGGTCTGGCATTTCCCACTCATCTAAGATGAGCTAAGGGACCAAGATGAAGCTCAGCAGAGTGGGATACACCCTTGGCTGGGTGTTCTGAATTCATGCCTAAGACCTTCAGTGGGATCTTGGAACAGAGAATAGAGCCTAAATTACCCATCAGGGCCTCAGCCTTCTCCACCACTGTGTCCAATGCCAGAGGAAGTCGATCAATGCATTCAGTATTCTGAGAAAAGTTTTACTAACACATGTTTTGCCAAACGAGATGATGTTTGACTATAAAGGAAATAGGCAGACATTCTTATCAAAGGATATAGGAAACGGAACGTAGTTCTCTTCTACCTTCTTGAAAACTATGTTACAATGAAATCCAGCCAATGAAGAGATGAATCAAAATGAAGAACCTAAAACGAGAGCATACTTGCACTCCTGGAGTCTCTCTCCAGCCCTCAACTGTGGCCAGCACAGTGTGTCAGCCTGTACCAGCTGCCGGTATGGGTGACCTGGGCACGGGCAAGGCCATCATCATCACACACTGTGTGCACCAGAACTCCTCGTGGCATCTCCAAGCCAGTTCACCATTGTGTGAACTGTGCACTGAAGGAGCTCCACTGGGACTCAGAGGCCTTGGCACAACTGCAGCTGTGGAACATTGCGATGAGGAAAGATTGGGAAAATGACAAGAGCCCGTTGTCTGGAATTTATAGGTGCATTGATTGTCTTCAGTATCACCAGCCCAGCCCCATTTGAAGCAGAGCCAAAGTGGAAAAATGATTTGGACTAAACGTTAACTCATGGCAGACCAGTTTCTGTGGTTCTGTTGGCCAAGAAATGTGACCATGGGAGGATGAATGCAGAAACAGCAGCCTCAAGATGGGCCAGATCTACATGGAACATAGTTTTGTAGGATAAATTGAAACATCAGCAAAAGAAAATGTAAACTTTGATGAAGCCTCCAGGTGCCTGGATGCCAAATAGACAAATACAGAATATAAGAAAACACAATAAGAGTCATTGGCCCCGTGCCTATTTGGCATCATTGCAAGAAACCTGGGGTAGTGATAGTGGACGTATTTAGAGAGTGAGGCATAAGCTCACCTAAACAGCCCAGAAAATGTTTACTATGAGAGTAAGAAGGAAGAACACAAGTGGATATACGAGGAGTCCTTGCAATCTGGCCCATCAGTAAGTTTTTCATGTGTGCATCATTAGTCAAGAAAGTAGATCTGAAATTTTGGGGGGTCTTTAGTATAATCTTGGTGGAGTTGTAAAGTGGATTAAAAGTCTGAATTATATATATATCAAAGTGGCAGGTCTGGCAGTCATATTGTTGAACAGTATGGCTGATACATGAATAATGTATGTGTACATTCGTGTATGTGTGTATAACCAAGGGGAAGGGGTGGTCATGGTCAGAGACGTAAGACAAGAGGTCGGCGGGGGGAAGCTTGAGGGAGTGGTAGGGGAGGGCACTGGGGAGTGAGTGGGTCAAGGAGTTGACTAATAGGAAACAACTACCTCCAGGAGAAGGCAATAATCTCCATTAATTTTTATTATTTATTTTTTTTTTTTAGGGACAAGGTCTTGCTCTGTTGGCTGGGCTGGATTGCAGTGGTGTGATCACAGCTTACTGCATCACTGAACACCCGGGCTCAAAAGATTCTCTCACCTAAGCCTCCTGAGTAGCTAGGACTACAGACACCACCAACTCACCTGGCTAATTTTTAAAATTTTTGTAGAGATAGGGTATCACTACATTGCTCAGGCCGGTCTCAACTCCTGGGGTTAAGCAGTCCTCCCATCTTGGCCTCCCAAACGGCTCGAATAGGCAAAATTGAGCTGTTTAATGAGAAGCAGTGGGGATAATTATCCCCTTTCATAATGAGGTTCTATATAACAAGTCTTAATCCTTGAAGGGCCTATTCTAACTTAAATTGTGCCATATTAACTATTTTAAAGAGGGATTTATAGGGTCCCATTTTATCAAGCCATTTTTTAAGTGCCAAAATTTTAACTTTAGTTTATTATATGTTGTGTCAGAGAGTCTGTGTCCAATATGAGATACTTTAAAGCAATGGGTACAAAACTATGGGAAATTCAACCAAAGCAGTAAAGTGAGGGATAGTTATCCAAAATATTTTTTAACTTTAGTTACCTTTTTAAGATTAGAGGGCATACAATATTTAAATTTAATGAGAACCCCAAGTATAATATGTATTTTTTTGAGAAGGAGTTTCGCTCTTGTTGCCCGGGCTGGAGTGCAATGATGCTATCTTGGCTCACGGCAACCTCCGCTTCCCGGGTTCAAGTGATTCTCCTGACTCAGCCTCCCGAGTAGCTGGGATTACAGGCACCTGCCACCATGCCTGGCTAATTTTTGTATTTTTAGTAGAGACAGGGTTTCACCATGTTGGCCAGGCTGGTTTTGAACTCC
Organism: Pan troglodytes; assembly: GCF_028858775.2. NCBI lineage: Eukaryota > Metazoa > Chordata > Mammalia > Primates > Hominidae > Pan > Pan troglodytes. The sequence continues at coordinate 32,195,674 of NC_072417.2, forward strand.
TGACCTCAGGTGATCCACTCGCCTCGGCTTCTCAAAGTGCTTGGATTACAGGTGTAAGCCACCACGGCCCACTCCAAGTATAATTGGAGCCCCAGTATTGATTGAGTCCATGAAGTATGTCAGCTGGTATATTTTAGCAAATGCTAAAGTTAATTTAGACCTTATGTTGTAGAGACAAAAAATCTAATCAATGTCCTTTTATCTTTTTGTAATATAAATTCTTTGGTATATACATTCTGGATTTCTAATTGGGCCAAATTATGGACATTTGTTTTAATTTAGTTACTTATGTTATACCCATATCTATATGTACACATACAATCTATTCCTTAAGTCTATATTGAAATATTATATCGAAGGCCTGACCAGAGTGTCCGCCATGGAGTCGCAGAAAGAGGCGCGACCCCGTCACGCGACCGCCTGGGGCCTCAAGGTCTCAGACGCCAAACTACAAGGAGCAGCGGGAGGGCGGCGCAGTGCTGGCGACGGCTGCCCTGGGAACAGAGGCGGACGACGCTAGTGCGGGCGGGCTGTGGGAGCTGCAGGTGGAGCCGGCCGAGCTGAGGCCTGAGTGCAGCCGCTGCAAGCCGGCCTCAGAAAGTGTGTTTTTGTCCATTTCTCCCAGCGCACCCTTTGCATATCTCTACCTACTTGTGCATAATTCAGCATCCAGCAGAGGAAGACAAAATGCTGCGGACAGTTCCTCTACCAGCAGCATGCCTCCCCCAGGACAAGCGCAAAGTGAAGACTGGTCGTCGCTTCAGTGCAGAAAGAGATCCTGAACTTTCAACTGTTTGCCGGTAGTTTGGTACATTAATATTATATCCAGGGGCTGAAGCTGCTAATCTGGAAGAATTTATATTAGATTCTCCTGTTTATCCTTCTACAATCATCGTCATTGATGGTACACGGAGCCAGGCTAAGGACATTTTCTGTAAGAATTCCTTGTTCTGACACCCCCAAACAGGTGCAGTTAAAAACGAGCATTTCTAGTCAGTATGTAATTCGGATGCAGCCAATTAATAGATGTCTTTCTACACTGGAGTGTGCACCTGTTGCTCTTTCCATCTTGGAGAAAAATAATTACATACAAGAGACTTTGCTTCACCCTCTTGAAGCTTTATGCCCTTTCCAGATTTAGCATGGTGCCCAAAATTGACCTCAGCAAGCAACACCTTCTGAAAAATGGATTATATCCTAAACCAATGCCAAAGAACAAACACAAACTCAGGAAAATGAAACTATTAAAGAATAGTGTTAAAATTTAGTACAGTTGTTCTTTTGGTGTTAGCTTACCTGTCTCCATCTAACAATACCAAGTTAAGTTTTCATATAGTTTAGGTCTGTAGGTTTTTGACTTGCTAATGAGAATTGCATACTAATCTTGCCCAGAAGAAGGAAGTAAACCAAATATTCATAGAAACAAACAAACGAATGAAAATTCACTGGCTCACTGAAAAGCAAGATTTCATACTGTACTTGTTTTTAAACATGTGCCTCTAATAATACATGTTTTCAAACCCAAATTTAAAGTGTGATTTGTTGTTGAGCTGGGTTAGAAGTTCTTGCTTGTAAAATAGAAGGAAATCCTTGTGGTAGATTGGAACAGTATTGTTTCCATTAATGTTTATAAATAAGTAGGTGTAGACCAATAATATAAGATACCTACATCAATTTGCAGTCCTAACTTTATAGTTTGAAATAAGTAGCAAAAGAAAATTATGATAATTAAGTAATTCATTATTTTGTAAGACACTATAAAGGAATAAGAAAACTTTATTGTTAGGGGCTAAATTTGAATTTAGCTAATATGATTTAAGTGTTCTATTAATTGCCCTGATTTTTAAAGAGGTACATGTAATTTTGAAATAGCACACATTTTCATTTGCAATCACTCTGGGGATAAATTTTTATTTTTCAGTGTTCATTGAACAGGCTTATTGACTATGGTAAACTTATTTTATTGAAGTTTTCAACCGGAAAATAGTAAGTGGAATATGATACAACTGTTATTTTCAGAACATATTTCTTTAGGGCTATTTAAAATAACCTTTTTAAAGGGCAAAAACTTTCAATTTGAGAGAACAGATTCCTCTCCTCTGTGGGAAAATATTGGCTGAGATTTTGTATAGAATAAGAGACATGTATGTAACATATATTTATATTCAGCATAAGTCTACTGCAATCATGTACACATCTTAGCAAGAAGAGAGGATTTTGTTTAGTCTTTGTTTATGACTTCTACAGTTTCCTGTATCTAGTGTTAAGTTGTAAGGAAAAACTAAACATGCAATTTAAAGGTAAACTTGATAACTATTTATGGAACATAAGCATACACCAATGGTTATTTCTCACAGTTCTCATGCGCATTTGTTTATTATTTACTTGGATTAGGCTCATTAAAAACCATAATGCTGGTCACAATTAGAATGCTAATATTTGGGGAAGCTATGCAGAAAATATTTTAAAATATTAAAAGTTAGAGTGCTATCTTCTGTTGTTGATTTATTTTTGGATTTAAAAACAAATTAGGGCTGGGCCCAGTAGCTCACACCTGTAATCCCAGCACTTTGGGAGGCTGAGATGTGAGAATTGCTTGAGCCCAGGAGTTTGAGACCAGCCTGGGCAACACGGTGAGACCCCCAACTCCACACAAATTTTTTTTTTTAATAATTAGCCAGACATGGTGGTGTGCACCTGTGGTCTCAGCTGCTTGGGAGGCTGAGGCAGGAGGATTGCTTGGGTCCAGGAGGTCGAGGCTGCAAGGAGCTGTGTTTATTCCACTGCACTCCAGCCTGGGTTACAGAGTGAGACCTATCTCCATAAATAAATAAACAAATTAGCTCATTTACAGTGTAAAACACCTAATATAAGATGATTATTTGGTGCTCTAGAAAAGAAATAGCATATAATACTATATAATATAGTTTCTTAACAAGTGGGGCTAAAAATCATTTTATAGTAATTTTTCACATTGATATTAAACTTCATGAGTTTCCTTTAGTCATTATTATTGTTTAAAAAGAAAACTCCCCCCACCCCTAATATACCATTTTGTATCTCAAAATTTTACTTTGTTGATTTTTAAAGAGTAATTTCTACTTTTATCTTTTAAATAAAACATTTTTGTGTATTTTTCAAGACAAAAAGCTTAACATTTAGTGTTTTTGGAAATGTATTAACATTTTCTTGAAGTATGTATAGTCTTCCAAATTATTTTACTGATCTGTTAACGCACTTTACTTGTTTTTAACTTATTTTTTCATGACCCCTTTACAAGGTGAGTCCATTTAATCATCTGTGGTATAAAATGCTTCTCTAGCCACCTGTTCTCATTAAACAGTTTTAAGTAAGTTTTAAAAGCCATTCTTTTAATTACTAAAAGTTCTCAAAGTGTGTAGTATTATGTGAATATTTTAACTGAAAATTTAATCAGGCTTTTAAAAATTACTTTTTTGTTGTATTAGTTGGCTTCTAAATTCAGATTCTTTATATTTGCTTGATTTTCCTGGAAGTTCCAGGCTCTATGAATTTGTAGCTGATAGTAGAGGCTTTACTTGTGTACCCCAAATGCACTTTGATGTGGTGTAGATGGTTTTGTGAGTTATCTGAGCCATGTAACTCAGAGAATAGTATTTCCTTGTACATAAAGTGACCTCACTTTTAATCAGCCCATTTATGGTATGTTGAAATCACTGTGTGTAATGAGAGATACTGAGAGTTTCTCACACATATGAGTACAAAGGGTTGAGACTATATTATACAAAGTAAGTCACAGTGCATGGCAACTCTCTACAGGTTGGATTACAAGACTTCGTATGTGGAGTAAGATAATTATATTGGGAAAAATTATTTTCGCTAACTTTAAGACTCCAGAGACACTTTTCTCAGCCATGACCAGTAATGTTTTTAAAAGATTTTGGAAGGAATAGCTCCTCACTATACCACCAGTTCGTGATTTTAAGGGAGGAGACAACCCTCATACTGTCTTATGCCCAATTTCTGCCTCCAAAGAAAGAAGTAAAATCTAAAAGGCAGAAATGAAATCCACAAGCAGACAGCCTGGCCCCACATCCTGGGCCTGGTAGTTAAAGATTGACCCATGACCTAATCGGTTATGTTATCTATAGATTACAGACACTGTATAGAAAAGTACCATGAAAATCCCCGACCCTCTCATGCGGACCCCCTTAGAGTTGTGAGCCCTTAAAGGGACAGGAATTGCTCACTCGGGGAGCTCGGTTTTTGGAGACATGAGTCTTGCTGAAGCTCCTGGCTGAATAAAGCCCTTCCTTCTTTAACTCAGTGTCTGAGGGGTTTTGTCTGTGGCTTGTCCTGCTACAATTTATTTATTTATTTATTTTAAAGGGACAGGGTCTCCTTCTCTCAACCAGTTTGGAGTGCAGTGGTATAATCATGGCTCACTGCTGGCTTGAACTTCTGGGCTCGAGTGTTCCTCCTGCCTCAGTCTCCCAAGTAACTAGAACCTCAGCCCCACACTCAGCTAATTTAAAATTTTAATTCCATTTAATTTTTGCGGAGATGGGGGTCTGACTATGTTGTTTAGGCTGGTTCTGAACTCCTGGCCTCGAGAGATCCTTCTGCCTTGGCCTCTCAGTTAATAAATTAGATAGAACACTTCTGTATAATTTATTCAGCTTATTCATCACATATTTCCAACTGTTGCTCCAAATAGGTTTAAAAATGTGACCATGTTATTAGAGAATCCTTTCTATTGAATTTCAGGGATGCTTAATTTTAGGGAGCTAAATTGTTGACCCTTGTATGTAATTGTTATTGGTACAGAAGTAAATTTTATTGATGCTACAAGTAAAAAATTAGATCTGACTTAGTAAACTCAGAAGTTTTACATAACTATATTTTACTATGTAGATGTATTTAAAATAGGTACAGATGGGCATTTATGAATAAATAATAATGAATAACAGTTGGAGACCAAAAGGAAGTGGTACAATATTTTTCAAATGCTGAAAGATAAGGACTCTCAACCTGGAATTCTATGCACAGAGAATATATTCTTCAGAAATGAAAGGGAGATCAAGACATTCTCACATGAAGGAAAAGTAAGAGAATTCATCACCAGAGGACCTACCCTAATAGAACAGCTAAAAGAAGTTAGCTAAAGAGAAAAAAAATGCAAAAAGAAGGAGTCATGGAACATCAGGAAGGAAAAAGAACACAGTAAGTACAAAAAACAGTAGGCTTTCCTTCTCTGCTTAAGTCTTCTAAATTACATTTGACAGTTGAAACAAAAATTACAACACTGTCTGATGTGATTCTACATGTTTATAGAGGAAATACTTAACATATTATTATAAACAAGTGAAAATGATTAAAGAGACATAACTGGAGGTAAGATTTCTAGATCCTACTAGGACTGGTAAAATGATGACACCAGTACACCGTGAAAAATTATGTATATATAATGCAATATCTAGAGCAACCACTATAAAAACTATACAAACAGATACACTAAAAACATAATAGATACATCATAATGGAATTCTAAATAATATTCATACAACCCACAGGAAGACAGGAAAAAGTAAAGAAAAACAGACAGAAGAAATATAAATCAAAAAATAAAAGGGGATACTTAAGCCCAAACATATAAATAATTACAGGAAGTGTAAATGGTCTAAATACACCAATTAAAAAACAAATTGGTAGAGTATATTTAAAAACATGACCCAACTACATGCTGTCAAAAGAAACTCACTTCAAATGTATGGAAATTGAAAGTAAATGGATGGAAAAAGAATTATGCAAGCAAAGGAAAGCAGGAGTGGCTATACTAATATCAGATGAAGTAATATCTGATATTACTTTAAGTAAGATTTTACTTTTAGTAAAATTGCCAGAGACAGACAGGGACATTATGTAATGATGAACATCAGTCCATCAGGAAGATATAGTGATTGTATGTGTATGTGTTTCAAACAACAGACCTGCAAAATATGTGACACAAAAAGTGTTAGAACTGAAATGAGAAATAGACTCTACAATTATAGCTGGACACTTTAACACCCTTCTATCAATACCTGCTAGAACAAGTAGACAAAAAATCTGCAACAGGAGCCTGGGCAACATAGCAAGACCCCATCTCTACAACAATAACAAAATTAGCTGGGGAAGATGGTGTGCACCTGCAGTCCTGGCTACTTGGAAGGCTGAAGCAGGAGGATCACTTGAGCCCAAGAGGATGAGGTTGCAGTGAGCTATGATTATGCCACTGCTCTCCAGCCTGTGTGACAGAGTGAGAACCTGTCTCTACAAAAAAAAAAAAAAAAAAAAAAAGGAAAATATACAAGGATATAGAAGAACATAACACCACCAGTCAACAGCAGTCAACACGATCTAACTGACATATACAGAAATCTCTACCTAACGGCAACAGAATATACATTCTTTTCAAATGCCATGGAACATATACCAAGATAGACCATAACCTGAGCCATAAAAGAAACCTAAATAAATTTTAAAGATTAAAGTTTTAAAGATTAAAATTAAACTCAAAGGGTGTTCTATGGCCCAAATGGAATCAAACTACAAATCAATAACAGAAAGATAACAGGAAACTCTCCAAACACTTAAAAACTAAAAACACACTTCTAAATAATCCATAGATCAAAGAGGAAGTCTCATGGGAAATTTTAAAAATGTATTTAAGTGAGTGAAAATGGAAATACAGTATATCAAAATTTGTGAGACATAGGTAGTGACAGTAAGGAGATTCAGTGATGAAAGTGAAATTTAAGCACTAAATGCACACATTAGTGTGGTAGGCTGAATTATAGCCCCCGTAACGATGTAAATATCCTAATCTCTAGTACCTGTGAATGTGTTGCCTTAACATAGTAAAAGGGACTTTCTGGATGTGACTAAATTAACACTTTTGTGATGAGATTATCTTGGATTATCCAGGTGGATCCAATATTATCACAAGGGTCCTTATAAGAAGGAGTCAGGAGAATCAGCCACAGAAAGAGAAAATATATAAGGATGGAAGCACAGGATAGAGCCAAGAGAAGGTGCTGTGCACTGCTGGCTTTGAAGATGGAGGAAGGGGCTACAAACCAAGGCACGCAGTCAGCCTCTAGAAGCTGGAAAAAGCAAGGAAATGGATTTTCCCCTACAGCTCCAGAAGGAATACAAGCCAGCCGACACCTTGATTTCAGCTCAGGGAAACTGATTTTGGATTTCTGACTTTCAGAACTGTATGATAAATTCATGTTGTTTTAAGCTGCTAACTTTGTGGTAATTTGTTACAGCAGCAATAGGAAACTAATATAATTAGAAAGGAAGAGGCCTGGCATGGTGGCTCACGCCTGTAATCCCAGCACTTTGGGAGGCCAAGGCGGGCAAATCACTTGAAGTCAGGAGTTTGAGACCAGCCTGACCAACGTGGTGAAACCCTGTCTCCAATAAAAATACAAAAAAATTAGCCAGGCATGGTTGCACATGCCTGTAGTCCCAGCTACTCAGGAGGCTGAGGCAGGAGAATGGCTTGAACCTGGGAGGTGGAGGTTGCAGTGAGTTGAGATCGCACCACTGCACTCCAGCCTGAGTAACAGAGTGAGGCTCTGTCAAAAAAAAAAAAAAAAAAAGAAGAGTTGCTATGCTCCCCCTTTAAGATCATAGAAAAAGTAGAGCAGAATAAACCCAAAACCAGCAGAAAAGAAGGAAATAAACAGCAAAAATCAATAAAACTGGAAACAGAAAAATAGGAAAATCAATAGAACAAACAGCCAGTTATTTGAAAAAAGACCCACAAGACTGGCAAATCTCTTGGGAGATTTACAACGAAGGAAAATAGCATATAAACTACCAATATCAGGAATGAAATGGGGGAATATCAATACAAAATGTTAGTCCAAACTGCACCATTTTGTAAGTCCCCCGCCATTTCGCAGACCTTGGTGAAAGTAAAACATTCCACGGGGGTTGGAGCCATGAGAAACAGCCTGCCTCATATTCTGCTGGGAGCAAGTGCAAGGAACACCATATTCTGCCAGAACAAGAGCCAGAACCACCTCATCCTGGGAACACATTATCAACGTTCTCCAGGGCAGCAAGCCATACTGCCCAGACCCCTTCCACCCATATCTATAAGTAACCCAACCTGTAAGCAGCAGTGGGCACTGGCATTAAGCTGGTTCCCCACTTTTTTTTTTATTATACTTTAAGTTTTAGGGTACATGTGCATAATGTGCAGGTTAGTTACATATGTATACATGTGCCATGCTGGTGCGCTGCACCCACTAACTCGTCATTTAGCATTAGGTATATCTCCCAGTGCTATCCCTCCCCCCTCCCCCCACCTCACAACAGTCCCCAGAGTGTGATGTTCCCCTTCCTGTGTCCATGTGTTCTCATTGTTCAAATCCCACCTATGAGTGAGAACATGCGGTGTTTGGTTTTTTGTTCTTGTGATAGTTTACTGAGAATGATGATTTCCAGTTTCATCCATGTCCCACAGAGGACAAGAACTCATCATTTTTTATGGCTGCATAGTATTCCAAGGTGTATATGTGCCACATTTTCTTAATCCAGTCTATCATTGTTGGACATTTGGGTTGGTTCCAAGTCTTTGCTATTGTGAATAGTGCCGCAATAAACATACGTGTGCATGTGTCTTTATAGCAGCATGATTTATAGTCCTTTGGGTATATACTCAGTAATGGGATGGCTGGGTCAAATGGTATTTCTAGTTCTAGATCCCTGAGGAATCGCCACACTGACTTCCACAATGGTTGAACTAGTTTACAGTCCCACCAACAGTGTAAAACTGTTCCTATTTCTCCACATCCTCTCCAGCACCTGTTGTTTCCTGACTTTTTAATGATTGCCATTCTAACTGGTGTGAGATGATATCTCATTGTGGTTTTGATTTGCATTTCTCTGATGGCCAGTGATGGTGAGCATTTTTTCATGTGTTTTTTGGCTGCATAAACGTCTTCTTTTGAGAAGTGTCTGTTCATGTCCTTTGCCCACTTTTTGATGGGGTTGTTTGTTTTTTTCTTGTAAATTTGTTTGAGTTCATTGTAGATTCTGGATATTAGCCCTTTGTCAGATGAGTAGGTTGTGAAAATTTTCTCCCATTTTGTAGGTTGCCTGTTCACTCTGATGGTAGTTTCTTTTGCTGTGCAGAAGCTCTTTAGTTTAATTAGATCCCATTTGTCAATTTTGGCTTTTGTTGCCATTGCTTTTGGTGTTTTAGACATGAAGTCCTTGCCCATGCCTATGTCCTGAATGGTAATACCTAGGTTTTCTTCTAGGGTTTTTATGGTTTTAGGTCTAACATTTAAGTCTTTAATCCATCTTGAATTAATTTTTGTATAAGGTGTAAGGAAAGGATCCAGTTTCAGCTTTCTACATATGGCTAGCCAGTTTTCCCAGCACCATTTATTAAATAGGGAATCCTTTCCCCATTGCTTGTTTTTCTCAGGTTTGTCAAAGATCAGATAGTTGTAGATATGCGGCGTTATTTCTGAGGGCTCTGTTCTGTTCCATTGATCTATACCTCTGTTTTGGTACCAGTACCATGCTGTTTTGGTTACTGTAGCCTTGTAGTATAGTTTGAAGTCAGGTAGTGTGATGCCTCCAGCTTTGTTCTTTTGGCTAAGGATTGACTTGGCGATGTGGGCTCTTTTTTGGTTCCATATGAACTTTAAAGTAGTTTTTTCCAATTCTGTGAAGAAAGTCATTGGTAGCTTGATGGGGATGGCATTGAATCTATAAATTACCTTGGGCAGTATGGCCATTTTCACGATATTGATTCTTCCTACCCACGAGCATGGCATGTTCTTCCATTTGTTTGTATCCTCTTTTATTTCCTTGAGCAGTGGTTTGTAGTTCTCCTTGAAGAGGTCCTTCACATCCCTTGTAAGTTGGATTCCTAGGTATTTTATTCTTTTTGAAGCAATTGTGAATGGGAGTTCACTCATGATTTGGCTCTCTGTTTGTCTGTTGTTGGTGTATAAGAATGCTTGTGATTTTTGCACATTGATTTTGTATCCTGAGACTTTGCTGAAGTTGCTTATCAGCTTAAGGAGATTTTGGGCTGAGACAATGGGGTTGTCTAGATATACAATCATGTCATCTGCAAACAGGGACAATTTGACTTCCTCTTTTCCTAACTGAATACCCTTTATTTCCTTCTCCTGCCTAATTGCCCTGGCCAGAACTTCCAACACTATGTTGAATAGGAGTGGTGAGAGAGGGCATCCCTGTCTTGTGCCAGTTTTCAAAAGGAATGCTTCCAGTTTTTGCCCATTCAGTATGATATTGGCTGTGGGTTTTTCATAGATAGCTCTTATTATTTTAAAATATGTCCCATCAATACCTAATTTATTGAGAGTTTTTAGCATGAAGGGTTGTTGAATTTTGTCAAAGGCCTTTTCTGCATCTATTGAGATAATCATGTGGTTTTTGTCTTTGGTTCTGTTTATATGCTGGATTACACTTATTGATTTGCATATATTGAACCAGCCTTGCATCCCAGGGATGAAGGCCACTTGATCATGATGGATAAACTTTTTGATGTGCTGCTGGATTTGGTTTGCCAGTATTTTATTGAGGATTTTTGCATCAATGTTTATCAAGGATATTCATCTAAAATTCTCTTTTTTGGTTGTGTCTCTGCCTGGCTTTGGTATCAGGATGATGCTGGCCTCATAAAATGAGTTAGGGAGGATTCCCTCTTTTTCTATTGATTGGAATAGTTTCAGAAGGAATGGTACCAGTTCCTCCTTGTACCTCTGGTAGAATTTGGCTGTGAATCCATCTGGTCCTGGACTCTTTTTGGTTGGTAAGCTATTGATTATTGCCACAATTTCAGATCCTGTTATTTTCTATTCAGAGATTCAACTTCTTCCTGGTTTAGTCTTGGGAGAGTGTATGTGTTGACGAATTTATCCATTTCTTCTAGATTTTCTAGTTTATTTGCATAGAGGTGTTTGTAGTATTCTCTGATGGTAGTTTGTATTTCTGTGGGATCAGTGGTGATATCCCCTTTATCATTTTTTATTGCATCTATTTGATTCTTTTCTCTTTTTTTCTTTATTAGTCTTGCTAGCAGTCTATCAATTTTGTTGATCCTTTCAAAAAACGAGCTCCTGGATTCATTAATTTTTTGAAGGGTTTTTTGTGTCTGTATTTCCTTCAGTTCTGCTCTGATCTTAGTTATTTCTTGCCTTTTGCTAGCTTTTGAATGTGTTTGCTCTTGCTTCTCTAGTTCTTTTAATTGTGATGTTAGGGTGTCAATTTTGGATCTTTCCTGCTTTCTCTTGTGGGCATTTACTGCTATAAATTTCCCTCTACACACTGCTTTGAATGCGTCCCAGAGATTCTGGTATGTTGTGTCTTTGTTCTCGTTGGTTTCAAAGAACATCTTTATGTCTGCCTTTATTTCATTATGTACCCAGTAGTCATTCAGGAGCAGGTTGTTCAGCTTCCATGTAGTTGAGCAGTTTTGAGTGAGATTCTTAATCCTGAGTTCTAGTTTGATTGCACTGTGGTCTGAGAGATAGTTTGTTATAATTTCTGTGCGTTTACATTTGCTGAGGAAAGCTTTACTTCCAACTATGTGGTCAATTTTGGAATAGGTGTGGTGCTGAAAAAAATGTATATTCTGTTGATTTGGGGTAGAGAGTTCTGTAGATGTCTAGTAGGTCTGCTTGGTGCAGAGCTGAGTTCAATTCCTGGGTATCCTTGCTGACTTTCTGTCTCGTTGATCTGTCTATTGTTGAGAGTGGGGTGTTAAAGTCTCCCATTATTAATGTGTGGGAGTCTAAGTCTCTTTGTAGGTCACTCAGGACTTGCTTTATGAATCTGGGTGCTCCTGTATTGGGTGCATGTATATTTAGGATAGTTAGCTCTTCTTGTTGAATTGATCCCTTTACCATTATGTAATGGCCTTCTTTGTCTCTTTTGATCTTTGTTGGTTTAAAGTCTGTTTTATCAGAGACTAGGATTGCAACCCCTGCCTTTTTTTGTTTTCCATTTGCTTGGTAGATCTTCCTCCATCCTTTTATTTTGAGCCTATGTGTGTCTCTGCACGTGAGATGGGTTTCCTGAATACAGCACACTGATGGGTCTTGACTCTTTATCCAATTTGCCACTCTGTGTCTTTTAATTGGAGCATTTAGTCCATTTACATTTAAAGTTAATATTGTTATGTGTGAATTCGATCCTGTTAGTATGATGTTAGCTAGTTATTTTGCTCGTTAGTTGATGCAGTTTCTTCCTAGTCTCGATGGTCTTTACATTTTGGCATGATTTTTCAGTGGCTGGTACTGGTTGCTCCTTTCCATGTTTAGCACTTCCTTCAGGAGCCCTTGTAGGGCAGGCCTGATGGTGACAAAATCTCTCAGCATTTGCTTGTCTGTAAAGTATTTTATTTCTCCTTCACTTATGAAGCTTAGTTTGCCTGGATATGAAATTCTGGGTTGAAAATTCTTTTCTTTAAGAATGTTGAATATTGGCCCCCACTCTCTTCTGGCTTGTAGAGTTTCTGCCGAGAGATCCACTGTTAGTCTGATGGGCTTCCCTTTGAGGGTAACCCGACCTTTCTCTCTGGCTGCCCTTAACATTTTTTCCTTCATTTCGACTTTGGTGAATCTGACAATTATGTGTCTTGGAGTTGCTCTTCTCGAGGAGTATCTCTGTGGCGTTCTCTGTATTTCCTGAATCTGAATGTTGGCCTGCCTTGCTAGATTGGGGAAGTTCTCCTGGATAATATCCTGCAGAGTGTTTCCCAACTTGGTTTCATTCTCCCTGTCACTTTCAGGTACACCAATCAGACGTAGATTTGGTCTTTTCACATAGTCCCATATTTCTTGGAGGCTTTGCTCATTTCTTTTTATTCTTTTTTCTCTAAACTTCCCTTCTCACTTCATTTCATCTTCCATCGCTGATACCCTTTCTTCCAGTTGATCGCATCGGCTCCTGAGGCTTCTGCATTCTTCACGTAGTTCTCAAGCCTTGGTTTTCAGCTCCATCAGCTCCTTTAAGCACTTCTCTGTATTGGTTAATCTAGTTATACATTCTTCTAAATTTTTTTCAGAGTTTTCAACTTCTTTGCCTTTGGTTTGAATGTCCTCCCGTAGCTCGGAGTAATTTGATCGTCTGAAGCCTTCTTCTCTCAGCTTGTCAAAGTCATTCTCCGTCAAGCTTTGTTCCGTTGCTGCTGAGGAACTGCGTTCCTTTGGAGGAGGAGAGGTGCTCTGCTTTTTAGAGTTTCCAGTTTTTCTGCTCTGTTTTTTCCCCATCTTTGTGGTTTTATCTACTTTTGGTCTTTGATGATGGTGATGTACAGATGGGTTTTTGGTGTGGATGTACTTTCTGTTTGTTAGTTTTCCTTCTAACAGACAGGACCCTCAGCTGCAGGTCTGTTGGAGTACCCAGCCATGTGAGGTGTCAGTCTGCCCCTGCTGGGGGGGTGCCTCCCAGTTAGGCTGCTCGGGGGTCAGGGGTCAGGGACCCACTTGAGGAGGCAGTCTGCCTGTTCTCAGATCTCCAGCTGCATGCTGGGAGAACCACTGCTCTCTTCAAAGCTGTCAGACAGGGACATTTAAGTCTGCAGAGGTTACTGCTGTCTTTTTGTTTGTCTGTGCCCTGCCACCAGAGGTGGAGCCTACAGAGGCAGGCAGGCCTCCTTGAGCTGTGGTGGGCTCCACCCAGTTCGAGCTTCCCAGCTGCTTTGTTTACCTAAGCAAGCCTGGGCAATGGCAGGCGCCCCTCCCACAGCCTCGCTGCCGCCTTGAAGTTTGATCTCAGACTGCTGTGCTAGCAATCAGCGAGACTCCATGGGCGTAGGACCCTCCAAGCCATGTGCGGGATATAATCTCCTGGTGCGCTGTTTTTTAAGCCCGTTGGAAAAGCGCAGTATTCGGGTGGGAGTGACCCGATTTTCCAGGTGCCATCTGTCACCCCTTTCTTTGACTAGGAAAGGGAACTCCCTGACCCCTTGCACTTCCCGAGTGAGGCAATGCCTCGTCCTGCTTTGGCTTGTGCATGGTGCACGCACCCACTGACCTGTGCCCACTGTCTAGCACTCCCTAGTGAGATGAACCTGGTACCTCAGATGGAAATGCAGAAATCACGTCGCTCACGCTGGGAGCTGTAGACCGGAGCTGTTCCTATTCGGCCATCTTGGCTCCTCCTCCGGTTCCCCACTTCTGTAGGTCTTATGCTGGACATAAAGCCTGCATTTGCTGTAGAGCCGCTGCTTTCCCTGTGTCTTTCTTTAACCCTTGCCTTCCCTTCAAAACCTAACACAGACCACGTAGACATCCAAAGGATAATGAGGGAATACTACAAACAACTCTGCATTCATAAATAAGAAAACATGAAACGAACTGCTTCCTCAATTTGAATTTGTCATTTACAAGCTCCCAAGAAAGAAGTATCTGTGTCCAGGTGATTTCATTAGAGAAGTCTGCCAAACACTTAAAAAAAGTTAACATCAATTATACATATTATTTTCCAAAAGACAGAAGAGAGAACACTTCCCAATTCATTTTGTGAATTCATTTATGGTATTACCTAATATCAAAACCAGACAAAGACAGTACAAGAAAAGAAAACCACAGACCAATAGCCCTTATAAATATGAATGTAACAACTCTTTTTTTGGTTGTTTTTTTGAGGCAGGGTCTCACTCTGTCACCCAGGATAGAATGCAGTGACACGATCACGGCTCACTGTAGCCTCAACCTCCCAGACTCAAGCCATCCTCCCACCTCAGCCTCCTGAGTAGCATGGGTCACCATCCCTGGATTTTTTTTTTTTTTTTGTACAGACAAGATCTCACTATGTTGCCCAGGCTGGTCTGAAACTCCTGGGCTCAAGTGAGCTTCGCACCATAGCCTCCCAAAGTGCTGAGATTACAGACATGAGACACCATGCCTGACCAAAAACTCTTAATAAATTTCCAGCAAATAGTATCAGCAATATATAAAATGACTTATATACCAGGATTTATTCCAGGAGTGCAAGGCTGGCTCTATTATTTGAAAATTGATCAATGTAATCCACCATATATCATCAGGCTAAAGAAGAAAAATCCACATGACTTTGTATTTGGTGATTACTGTTCAGATGCAACACCAAAAGCATAATTCATGAAAAAAAAATAGGCCATTGGGCTTCATTAAAATTAAAAATTTCTGCCCTGAGAAAGACACTATTAAGATAATGAAAAGACAAACCACAGATTGGGAGAAAGTACTTGGTAAACACACATCTAATAAAGACGTGTATCCCAAATATACAAAGAGCTCCAAAAACTCAATAACAAGAAAACAATCCAACTGAAATGGGCAAAAGATGTGAATAGACACCTCATCAAAGTGATTTATGGATAGCAATTAAGCGTAGGAATAAATGGCCAACATTATGGGTTGGTAATTTTATTTATTTATTTATTTATTTTTGAGATGGAGTCCCGCTGTTGTCAGCCCAGACTGGAGTGCAATGGCATGGTCTCAGCTCAGTGCAACCTCTGCCTCCTGGGTTCCAGCAATTCTCCTGCCTCAGCCTCCCGAGTAGCTGAGATTACCGGCGCCTACCACCATGCCCAGCAAATTTTTGTATTTTTTAGTAAAGATGGGGTTTCACCCTGTTGGCCAGGCTGGTCTCGAACTTCTGACCTCAGGTGATCCACCTGCCTCAGCCTCCCAAAGTGTTGGGATTACAGGCGTGAGCCAACACACCCGGCTGGTAATTTTAAATCAAAACAATGAGTTACCACTATACAACTATATGGCTAAAATCCAAAAAATATATAAACAAAACCTCACAAAAAACCTGACAATACCAAACACTGGTGAGGATGTGGAGCAACAGAAACTCTCACTCATTGCTGGTTGGCAGCTTCTTACAAAAATAAACACAGGCTTACATATGATTCAGCAATCACACTCCTAGGTACTTACATAAAAGGGTTGAAAATATATATCCACATGCAAACCTGCACGTGGATGTTTATAGCTGCCTTATTCATAAGTGCCAAAAACTGGAAGCAATCAAGATGTCCCTCAATAGGTGAATGAAAAAACAAACTGTGGTATATCCAATGGAATATTATTTCTAAGATGACCTGATTGTGGCTGCCATCTCTCAGCCTGGACCCTGCCATGATCCTGCCAGGACTCTGCCACTTGGGGGGTTTTCAGACCCAACCCTGCTGGGGCTAGAGGAAGCCCTGAGTGCCACCTGGATGCAGCGCCTCTGGGTGGCGGCAGGTATCGGGGGGGCGGGAAATATGGTAGCCGCTGGGAGGGCGCAGAGGCCATTTATAGGGTGTGTAGGGCCCGAGAAGGCAGGTCTACGGAAGCAGGCTCGGCAGCCTGTTTAGGCCATGGAGCCACACAGATCCGGGTCCTGGGGTGACCACTCTGTCCCAGTTGGGCGAGACCTACCTAGTCCTGACGACACTGGACAAAGGCCTTAACCACAGGAAGGTGAGTGGAGTCCCCCAAGAATGATGGGTGGAACGGTTAGCACCCATTGGTGAGGGTTGGTCTTGGTTCTACCTACCAGATGTTGATGTTGGAAGAATGGTAGAATAACATGGTAGAATAACATGCCACATTTGGCCCATTGAAAGGCCCACCACACTTTGGGAAGATTCACTGGCCATTTATAGAAGGCCTGTGTATTTAATATGAAAAAGCTGTTCTCAACTTTCCTCCCAACTCTTTAAAAGAAAACATTTGCTAAATCTAGCCCTTCTAGATGTAAAGAGATTCCCATGGTATGACAGAGTTAGAAAATCACATATCTTGTATATTCCCATTTGTTTAAAAAGAAATCATAGAAAATAAATGTCTTCTGTAGATGACTTTTTGAAATGGAGTTGTCAGACCACCTCTGGAAGTGACACCAAGAGTGACAAGTCCACATTTATTCAGGAGGTTAGAGGACATGGAGCGGAAGACCTGAGAAGGAAGGGAAGAAGGTTCTATGCCTGACTGGTTATATTCAGAAGACATTTTCGTATTCTCACCATTGTTATGTGTGTGTGTGTTTTATTCACCACTACTGTATACATAGCTGACAATGCTAAGAACTTTTTTGAAATATTAATATCTAGTCTTTCTAGATGTTCTGAAGTGCCAGACACTTGTTAAAATTAGAGGTAGTAAAATAACACATTTTGGTACTTTGGTGTTAAAATTCATATGAAATGTTGTTTTGGAGAGGAATGGCCAAACCACATCTTGCGTAATACACATTGTGTTTGTGTACTACTTTGGTGGGGAGGGAGAAGGAGGAAGTGTATGAACTCTATGCCAGGGTGCTTATAGTGAGGCAAGATTAATCATTGTCTCTTATGTCTGTGCATTTTGTTTTATTTATCTATGTATATAAAGGACAAATGACTCCTAATTTACAACATGTAGTCCTTCTGGAGAGTAAAAGAAGTTGTCAGGGTATGAAAAACATAGAGTTAGTAAACTAATATATTTAGTTTACATTTACATTTTATAATTTACATTTTGTAATTTACATTTGCATTTTGTTTTAAAATTCCTAGGAAAGATTGTCTTCTGAAAAGTTGACTATTATTGCTCACTGGGTTGATGGAGATGGGAAGGGTTTTAAATCCAAATGTTCCTGTTTGGAAGGTTCTATCAAATTATAAAGGGAACTGCCATTTATAAAACCCTACAAGCCACTCTCCTTTATAAAACCTCTACAGACACCCCCCACTGGGGCTATCAAGCTAGTAGCAGCTTGGCAACTCTCTGGGACAGAGCTCCAAGTGGGAGGGGTAGGTTGCTGTCTTTGCTGTCTTGCAGCCCTCGCCCTTGCTGTCTCCAGGATCTGGAGACTCTCTGAAAGTCAGGGGCTGGTCTAGACCCCAAGCACAGAGCACTCACCTGATGGAAAAGTGGCCGTATTGTTCTCCATGCAGGTCCTGGTCCTCACTTCTCCTCAATGGGCAGGGCTACCTGACCTGGGACTCCAGCACAACCACCTTGCCCCTGCCTGGCCACTTCAATCAGAGGCATCTCAACATTATTTTGAGGAGGAAATCCCAGAGTCAACCTGCAATCCCTCTGCCTCTGCAGTTGCAGTGTTAGTGACCTAGCAGCCCTCAAGCTGGAGAAAGAAAAAAGCACCTAGTCACTATGCTGGCACTGCCAGCACACTGCAGCCACCATATGGATAGAAGTCCAGCCCTTATTCCCTGGGAACTCCCATTCCCCACTCTTTGCCAGGCAGTTTCCCCAGCTCATTACTGCAGAACAGCCACTGTAACCACAGCTGAGCATACCCACTGATAGTGGCCCAGAATTACCCTGGGGAGAGACTTCCAGAGGCATCCAACACAGCCCCTCTGCCACTGCCACAGCAGTGGTTCTATCCTTGCTGCCCTCAATCTGGGGAAGAAACAGAGCCTGAGGGCTGCAACCAAGCTACAGCATGCCACAGTCACTATATGGAGAAGAGGCCAGGCTCTCCTCCTAGTGAACCCTCAGCCCCCTGCTTCCCAACAAGCAGGACCCTGAGCTCATGCCAGTAGTGCAGCCACCTCACCCTACTGGCTGAACATTCCCAGTAACAGCAGCTCTATGTTACTCAGAGGTAGAACCCCCATGGGAAACTGAAAGCCCCTCTGCCACTGCCTCTGCAGTGGTACTATTCCTGCTGCCCTCAGACTAGCAAAGGAGCAAAGACCCTAAGTACATTCTCTACACCTCCAACAAGCAGCAGTTGACCCAAGAAGAGGAAGCCAGAACATCTCCCATGCTTCCCCACCCACCCACCTGCTCATCACTAGGCAGGGATGTGGATCCAGCTGGGGCCCAAAGCACAGACCCCCCACATTCTGGGCCGATTGCACTGAGTGATTGCTGATCTGCATCTCTCTAGGGTGGAGCCTCCAGGAGACAAGCAAAAGACCCTTGGCCATGACCACTACAAATAAGGTCCCTTCATCAGTTGCCTCCAAGTCAAGGAGGCAACATAAACCCTGAGATCACCCCAGAGCTGTGGTGGGCAGCCCAGGAGTGCCAAGACAATCTACAGCCAGAACTCAAGTGGGAGAGGAGCTCACACTTTCAGAGCATTGAGAGAGAGCACAGCTGCAACTGTGAGGAAACACGAAAACCACATAACCGAGCAAGAGTCTATTAACTGGCCAGTACGCTAAGCACCACCAACTGGACCACACCCCAAAGCTTCAGCACCAAAATACCTTGCTAACATACAATCCAGTCAAACCAAAGATAAGTCAGCTATACATAAAGACCCTGCACAAAGCCTTGACCTGTGAAAACATCCGGAAAAGAAGTCTTCTGAGTGTATTCAATCTACATCATAGTTAAAGGAACATCCACATGCAAAGATGAGAAAGAACCAACACAAGAACTCTGACAACTCAAATGGCTGGAGTATCTTATGTCCTCCAATCAGCCACACTTAGTTCTCCAGCAAGGGTTTGTAACTAGGCTGAAATGGCAGAAGTATACTTTAGAACATGATAGGAACAAAGATCACTGAGATTGAGGAGACCAGCAAAACCCAATCTAATGAAACCAAGAATCACAATAAAACAGAAGCTGACAGATGAAATAGCCAGTATAATAAAGAACCTAACTGATCTGATAGAGCTGAAAAAACACACTAAAATAATTTCACAATGCAGTGGCAAGTATTAACAGCAGAATAGACCAAGCTGAAGAAACAGTCTTGGAACTTGAAGACTGATTCTTTGAAATAAAGCAGTCAGACAAAAATAAAGAAAAAAAGAATAAAAAGAAATGAATAAACCTCCCAGAAATATGAGATTATGTAAAGAGGCCAAATCTATGGGTCACTGGAATCCCTGAAAGGGGTGGGGAGAAAGCAAACAACTTGGAAAACATTTTTGAGAATATTGTCCAAGAAAACTTCCCTAACCTTGCTAGGGAGGCCAACAGTCAAATTCAGGAAATACAGAGAACCTCTGCAAGATTCTACACAAGAAGATTATCCCCAAGACCCATAATCATCAGGTTCCCCAAGAGAGAAATGAAAGAAAATGTTTAAGGCAGCTAGAGGGAAAGCACAGGTCACCTCCAAAGGGAACTCCACCAGGCTAACAATGGACCTCTCAGAAGAAATCCTACAAGCCAGAAGAGATTGAGGGCCTGTATTTAACATTCTTAAAGAAAAAAATCTTCAACCAAGAGTTTAATATCCAGCCAAACTAAGCTTCCTCTGCAAAGAAGTAAGATCGTTTTCATATAAGCAAATGTTGAGAGAGTTCATTACCACCAGACCTGCCTTAAAAGAGATCCTGAAAGGAGCACTAAATATGGAAAGGAGAGGCCATTACCAGCAAACAGAAAAACACATGTAAGTACTTAGACTAGTGACTCCATAAAGCAAGCACACAAACATGCCAGCATAATAACCAGCTAACAACACAATGACAGGATCAAATCTACACATATCAAGTTGCTAACATACTAGCCTTGAATGTAAATGGACTAAATGCCTCATTTAAGAGGCACAGGATGTCAAGCTGGATAAAAAAGCAAGAGCCAATGGTATTCTGTCTCCAGGACAACCATTTCTCAAGCACCCATTGGCTCAAAAAAAAAAAAAAAAAAAAAAAAAAGGGATGGAGGAAAATCTACCAAGCAAATGGAAATCAGAAAAAAGCAGCAGTTGCAGCCCTAATATCAAACAAAACAGACTTCAAGCCAAAAAAGGTAAAAAAAAAAAAAAAAAAGAAGGGCATTACATAATGGTAAAGGGTTCAATTTAACTAGAAGACCTACCCATCCTAAATATATATGCAACCAACATAGGAGCATCCAGATTCATAAAGCAAGTTCTTAGAGACCTACAAAGAGACTTAGACTCCCACACAATAATAGTGGGAGACTTCAACATTCCACTGACAGTATTAGAAGATCATCAAGGCAGAAAATAAACAAAAATATTCAGGACCTGAACTCAATATTGGACCAAATGGATCTGATAGACCTCCACAGAACTCTCCACCCCAAAACAACAGAATATACACTTTTCTCATTGCTACATGGCACGTACTCTATAACTGACCACCACACAATCAGACATAAAACAATCTATGACAAACCCACAGCCAATATCATACTGAATGGGCAAAAGCTGGAAGCATTCTCCTTGAAAACTTGCACAAGACAAGAAAGCCCTCTCTCACCACTCTTCTTCAAGATGGTATTGGAAGTCCTGGCCAGAGCAATCAGGCAAAGAAAGAAAGGGCATCCCAATAGCAAGACAGGAAGTCAAACTATCCCTGTCTGCAGATGACATAATTCTATGCCTAGAAAACCCCATAGTCTTGGCCTAAAAGCTCTCTTAGCTGATAAACAACTTCAGCAAAGTTTCAGGATACAAAACCAATGCACAAAAATCACTAGCATTTCAATACACCAACAACAGCCAAGATGAGAGGCACATCAGGAATGAAATCTCATTCACAATTGCCACCAAAAAATAAAATACCTAGGAATACACCTAATCAGGGAGGTGAAAGAGCTCTACAATGAGAATTACAAAACACTGCTTGAAGAAATCAGAGATGACACAAACAAATGGAAAAACATTCCATGCTCATGAACTGAAAGAATCAGTATGATTAAAATGGCCATACTGCCCAAAGCAATTTACAGATTCAATGCTATTCCTATCCAACTACCAATGACATTTTTCACAGAACTAGAAAAAAAAAACTTTAAAATTCATATGAAACTGAAAAAGAGCCCAAATGGCCAAAGCAGTCCTAAACAAAAAGAACAAAGATGGAGGCATCACGTTACCCAACTTCAAACTCTATTGTAGGGCGACAGTAACCAAAACAGCATGGAACTGGTACAAAAACAGACACACAGACCAATGGAACAGAGTAGATTCCAGAAATAATGCCATACACCTACAACCATCAGATATTTGACAAAGCTGATAAAAATAAGCAATGGGGAAAGGACTCCCTATTCAATAAATGGTCTTGGGATAACTGGCTAGCCATATATAGAAGATTGAAACTGGACCCTTTCCTTACACTATATACAAAAATCAACTCAAGAAGGATTAAAGACTTAAATGTAAAACCAAAACTATATAAACCCTGGAATACAACCTAGGCAACACCATTCTGGACATGGGAATTGGCAAAGATTTCCTGATGAAGATGCCAAAGGCAATCACAACAAAAGCGAAAATTGACAAAGGGGATCCAATTAAACCAAAGAGTTTCTGCACAGCGAAAGAAACTATCAACAGAGTGAACAGACAGCATAGAGAATGGGAGAAAATATTTGCAATCTATCCATCTAACAAAGGTCTAATATCTAGCATCTATAAGGAACTTAAACAAATTTACAAGAAAAAAACAACCCCATTAAAAAGTGGGCAGAGGACATGAACAGAAACTTTTGAAAAGAAGACACATTTGACCAACAAGCAGATGAAAAAAATTCAATATTATTTGTCATTGGAGAAACGCAAATCAAAACCACAATGAGGGCCAGGCGCAGTGGCTCACACTGTAATTCCAGCTCTTTGGGAGGCTGAGGTGGGTGGATCACTTGAGGTCAGGAGTTCGAGACCAGCCTGGCTAACATAGTGAAACCCCATCTCTACCAAAAATACAAAAAAATAGCTGGGCGTGGTGGTGCACGCCTGTAGTCCCAGCTACTCTGGAGGCTGAGACAGGAGAATTGCTTGAACCCAGGAGGCAGAGGTTACAGTGAGCCAAGATCATGCCATTACATTCCAGCCTGGGTGACAGAGTGAGATCTATCTCAAAAAAACAAAAGCAAAAACAACATGATACCATTTCACACCAGTCAGAATGGCTATTATTAAAAAATCAAAAAATAACAGATGCTGGCAAGGTTATGGAGAAATGGGAACACTTATACACTTTTGGTGAGAGTGTAAATTAGTTCAGCCATTGTGGAAAGCAGTGTGGCAATTCCTCAAAGAGCTAAAAACAGAACTACCATTTGACACAGCAATCCCATTACTGAGTATATACCCAAAGGAATATAAATCTTTCTACCATAAAGACACTGATGCGTATGTTCCTTGAAGCGCTATTCACAATAGCAAAGACATGGAATCAACCTAAATGCTCATCAGTGGTAGACTGGACAAAGAAAATGTGATATAGGTACACCATGGAATACAATGCGGCCATAAAAAAGAATGAGATCATGTCCTTTGCAGGATCATGAATGAAACTGAAGACCATTATCCTTAGCAAACTAATGCAGGAGCAAAAAACCAAATATGGCATGTTTTCACCTATAAGTGGGAGCTAAATTATAAGAACAAATGGACACAAAGAGGGGCAGAACAG
Source organism: Pan troglodytes (assembly GCF_028858775.2). NCBI lineage: Eukaryota > Metazoa > Chordata > Mammalia > Primates > Hominidae > Pan > Pan troglodytes. Next base: position 32,219,045 of record NC_072417.2, read on the forward strand.
ACACTGGGGCCTACTTGGGGCCTACTATAGCTGATGCTTTCTGGAAAGTGCAGCCTCCTGGCAGGAGGCCAACCACCACAAAAATAGAGCATTAAACCACCAAAGCTCAGGACCCTCATGGAGTCCGTTGCACCCTCTGCCACCTCCACCAGAACAGGTACTGGTGAGAGACCCATAGATGGTTCACATCACAGGATTCTGTGCAGACAAACCACAGTACCAGCTCAGAGCCGGGTAGACTTGCTGGGTGACTGGACCCAGAAGAGAGATAACAATCACTACAGCTCAGCTCTTAGGAAGCCACATCCTTAGGAAAATGGGGAAAGTACTATATCAAGGGATCACCCTGTGGGACAAAAGAATCTGAACAACAGCCTTCAGCCCTAGACCTTCCCTCTGACAGAGGCTACCAAAATGAGAAAGAACCAGAAAACCAACCCCAGTAATATGATGAAACAAGGCTCTTCAATACTCCCCAAAAATCACACTAGTTCACCAGCAATGGATCCAAACCAAGAAGAAATCCCTGATTTACCCAAAAAAAAAAAAAAAAAAAAAATTCAGGAGGTTAGTTATTGAGATAATAAGGGAGGGACCAGAGAAAATCCCAGTGCAAGGAAATCCAAAAAATGGTAAAAGAAGTGAAGGGAGAAATATTCAAGGAAATAGATAGCTTAAAGAAAAAAACAATCAAAAATTCAGGAAACTTTGGACACACTTTTAGAATTGCAGAATGCTCTAAAAAGTCTCAGCAATAGAATTGACCAAGTAGATGAAAGAAATTCAGAGCTCACAGACAAGGTCTTTGTATTAACCCAATCCAACAAAGACAAAGAAAAAAGAATAAGAAAATACAAACAAAGCCTCCAAGAAGTCTGGGATTATGTTAAACGACCAAACCTAAGAATAATCGGTGTTCCTGAGGAAGAAGAGAATTCTAAAAGCTTGGGAAACGTATTTCGGGGAATAATTAAAGAAAACTTCCCCAGCCTTGCTAGAGAACTAGACATCCAAACACAAGAAACACAAAGAAAATGTGGGAAATTTATTGCAAAAAGATCTTCACCTAGGCACATTGTCATCAGGTTATCTAAAGTTAAGATGAAGGAAAGAATTTTAAGAGCTGCAAGACAGAAGCACCAGGTAACCTATAAAGGAAAACCTATCAGATTAACAGCAGATTTCTCAGCAGAAACCCTACAAGCTAGAAGGGGTTGAGGCCCTATCTTCAGCCTCCTGAAACAAACAATTATCAGACAAGAATTTTGTACCCAGCAAAACTAAACATCATATATGGAGGAAAGATACAGTCATTTTCAGACAAACAAATGCTGAGAGAATTCGCCATTACCAAGCCACCACTACCAGAATTGCTAAAAGGAGCTCTACATCTTGAAACAAATCCTGGAAACACATCAAAACAGAACCTCTTTAAAGCATAAATCACAGAGGACCTATAAAACAAAAATACAAGTTAAAAAGAAAAACAAAAAAAAAGTCCACAGGCAACAAAGCACAATGATTGCAAAGGTACCTCACATTTCAATACTAACAGTGAATGTAAATGGCCTAAATGCTCCACTTAAAAGACGCAGAACCACAGAATGGATAAGAACTCGCCAATCAACTACCTGCTGCCTTCAGGAGACTCACCTAACACATAAGGACTCACATAAACTTAAAGTAAAGGGGTAGAAAAAGACATTTCATGCAAATGGACACCAAAAGCGAGCAGGGGTAGCTATTCTTGTATCAAAACAAACTTTAAAGCAACAGCAGTTAAAAGGGACAAAGAGAGACATTATATAATGGTAAAAGGCCTTGTCCAAGAGGAAAATATCACAATCCTAAATATATATGCACCTAACACTGGAGCTCCCAAATTTATAAAACAATTACTAATAGACCTAAGAAATGAGTTAGACAGCAACGCAATAATAGTGGGGGACTTCAATACTCCACTGACAGCACTAGACAGGTCGTCAAGACAGAAAGTCCACAAAGAAACAATGGATTTAAACTATACCCCGGAACAAATAGACTTAACAGATATATACAGAACATTTCATCTGACAACCACAGAATATACATTCTATTCAACAGTGCATGGAACTTTCTCCAAAAGAGAACATATGATAGGCCATAAAACGAGCCTCAATAAATTTAAGAAAATTGAAATCATACCAAACACTCTCTCAGACCACAGTGGAATGAAGCTGGAAATCAACTCCAAAAGGAACCTTCAAAACCATGCAAATACATGCAAATTAAATAACCTGCTCCTGAATGAGCATTGAGTCAAAAACAAAATCAAGATGGAAATTTAAAAATTCTTTGAATTGAAGGACAATAATGACACAACTTATCAAAACCTCTGGGACACAGCAAAGGTGATGCTAAGAGGAAAGTCTGAAAGAGCACAGACAATTTAAGGTCACACCTCAAGGAACTGGAGAAACTAGAACAAACCAAACCCAAACCCAGCAGGAGAAAGGAAATAACCAAGATCAGAGGAGAACTAAATGAAATTGAAACAAAAAAATACAAACGATAAATAAAACAAAAAGCTGGTTCTTCGAAAAGATAAATAAAATTGATAGGCCATTAGCAAGATTAACCAAGAAAGGAAGAGAAAATCCAAATAATCTCATTAAGAAATGAAACAGGAAATATTACAACTGACACTACTGAAATACAAAAGATCATTCAAGGCTACTATTGTAGAAGGACAAGCCGCAGACAAAACCCCTCAGACACTGAGTTAAAGAAGGAAGGGCTTTATTTGGCCGGGAGCTTCAGCAAGACTCATGTCTCCAACAACCGAGCTCCCTGAGTAAGCAATTCCTGTCCCTTTTAAGGGCTCACAACTCTAAGGGGGTCCACGTGAGAGGGTCATGATTGATTGAGCAAGCATGGGTTACATGACTGGGGGCTGCATGCACCAGTAATCAGAATGGAATAGAACAGGACAGGGATTTTCACAGTGCTTTTCTATACAATGTCTGTAATCTATAGATAACATAACCAATTAGGTCAGGGGTCGATCTTTACCAGGCCCAGGGTGTGGCATCAGGCTGTCTGCTTGTGGATTTCATTTCTGCCTTTTAGGTTTTACTTCTTCTTTCTTTGGAGGCAGAAATTGGGCATAAGACAATATGAGGTGTGGTCTCCTCCCTTACTATGAACACCTTTACACACATAAACTAGAAAACCTAGAAGATATTGATAAGTTCCTGGAAAAATACAAGCCTCCTAGCTTAAATCAGGAAGAATTTGATACCCCGAGCAGACCAATAACAAGTAGCAAAATTGAAATGGTAATTTAAAAATTACCACCAACAAAAAAAGTCCAGGACCAGATAGATTCACAGCAGAATTCTACCAGACATTCAAAAAAGAATTGGTACCAATCCTTTTGACACTATTCCACAAGATAGAGAAAGAAGGAACCTCCCTAATTCATTCTATGAAGCCAGCATCACCCTAATACCAAAACCAGGAAAAGACATAACCAAAAAAGGAAGCTACAGACCGATACCCTTGATGAACATAGATACTAAAATCCTCAACAAAATACTAGCTAACCAAATCCAACAATATATCAAAACGATTTATAGATTGTGAAGATTTTTTCCCACTCTGTGGGTTGTCTGTTTACTCTGCTGACTGTTCCTTCTGCTGTGCAAAAGCTCTTTAGTTTAATTAGGTCCCAGCTATTTATCTTTGTTTTTATTACATTTGCTTTTGAGTCCTTGGTCATGAAATCTTTGGCTAAGCCAGTGTCTAGAAGGGTTGTTCCAATGTTAACTTCTAGAATTTTTATACTTTCAGGTCTTAGGTTTAAGTTCTTAATCCATCTTGAATTGATTTTTGTATAAGGTGAGAGCTGAGGATCCAGTTTCATTCTCCTACATTGGACTAGCAAATTATCCCAGCACCATTTGTTGAAAAGGGTGTCCTTTCCCCACTTTATGTTTTTGTTGGCTTTGTCAAAGATCACTTGGCTGTAAGTATTTGGATTTATTTCTGGGTTCTCTATTCTGTCCCATTGGTCTATGTGCCTACTTTTATACTAGTACCATGCTGTTTTGGTGACTATAGCCTTACAATATAGTTTGAAATCAGGTAGTGTGATGCCTCCAGATTTGTTCTTTTTACTTAGTCTTACTTTGGCTATGCAGGTTCTTTTTTTGGTTCCATATGAATTTTAGAATTGTTTTGTTCTAATTCTAATCCACCATGATCAAGTGGGTTTCATACCAGGGATGCAGGCATGGTTTAACATATGCAAGTCAATAAATGTGACACACCACATAAACATAATTAAAAACAAAAATCACATGATCATCTCAATAGATGCAGAAAAAGCATTCTACACAATCCAGTGTCACTTTATGATTAAAAATCTCAACAAAATCAGCATGCAAGGGACGTACCTTAATGTAATAAAAGCCATGTATAACAAACACACAGCCAATATAATACTGAATGCGGAAAAGTTGAAAGCATTCCCTCTGAGAACTGGAACAAGACAAGGAGGCCCACTCTCATTACTCCTCTTCAACATAGTACTGGAAGTCCTAGCCAGAGCAATCACACAACAGAAAGAAATAAAGGGCATCCAAATTGGTAAAGAGGAAGTCAAACTGTCACTGCTGACGATATGATCATTTACCTTGAAAACCCTAAGGACTCTTCTGGAAAGCTCCTAGAACTGATAAAAGAATTCAGCAAAGTTTCTGGATACAAGATTAATGTGCACAAATTAGTAGCACTTCTATATACCAACAGTGACCAAGCAGAGAATCAAATCAAGAACTCAACCCCTTTTTACAATAGTTGCAAAAACAAACAAATAAATAAATAAATAATAAATAAACAAACAAAATACTTAGGAATATACCTAACCAAGGAGTCGAAAGACCTCCATAAAGAAAACTATAAAATACTGCTGAAAGAAATCATAGACAACACAAACAAATGGAAACACATCCCATGCTCATGGATGGGTAGAATCAATATTGTAAAAATGACCATACTGACAAAAGCAATCTACAAATTCCATGCAATTTCCATCAAAATACCACCATCATTATTCACAGAATTAGAACAAAACAATTCTAAAATTCATATGGAACCAAAAAAAGAACCTGCATAGCCAAAGTAAGACTAAGTAAAAAGAACAAATCTGGAGGCATCACACTACCTGATTTCAAACTATATTGTAAGGCTATAGTCACCAAAACAGCATGGTACTAGTATAAAAGTAGGCACATAGACCAATGGAACAGAATAGAGAACCCAGAAATAAATCCAAATACTTACAGCCAAGTGATCTTTGACAAAGCCAACAAAAACATAAAGTGGGGAAAGGACACCCTTTTCAACAAATGGTGCTGGGATAATTTGCTAGTCCAATGTAGGAGAATGAAACTGGATCCTCAGCTCTCACCTTATACAAAAATCAATTCAAGATGGATTAAGAACTTAAACCTAAGACCTGAAAGTATAAAAATTCTAGAAGTTAACATTGGAACAACCCTTCTAGACACTGGCTTAGCCAAAGATTTCATGACCAAGAACTCAAAAGCAAATGTAACAAAAACAAAGATAAATAGCTGGGACCTAATTAAACTAAAGAGCTTTTGCACAGCAGAAGGAACAGTCAGCAGAGTAAACAGACAACCCACAGAGAGGGAAAAAATCTTCACAATCTATAAATCTGACAAAAGACTAATATTCAGAATCTACAATGAACATAAACAAATCAGTAAGAAAAAAAACAGTCCCATCAAAAAGTGGGCTAAGGACATGAATAGACAATTCTCAAGGAAAGATATACAAATGGTGAATGAACATATGAAAAAATACTCAACATCAATAATTATCAGGGAAATGCAAATCAAAACCACAATGTGATACCACCTTACTCCTGCAAGAATGGCCATAACAAAAAAGTCAAAAAGCAGTAGATGTTGGCATGGATGCAGTGAACAGGGAACACTTCTACACTGCTGGTGAGAATGTAAACTAGTATAGCCACTATGGAAAACAGTGTGGAGATTCCCTAAAGAACTAAAACTAGAACTACCATTGGATCCAGTAATCTCACTGCTGGGTATCTATCCAGAGAAGAAGTCATTATTTGAAAAAGATACTTGCACACGCATGTTTGTAGCAGCACAATTCGCAATTGCAAAATCATGATACCAACCCAAATGCCCATCAATCAATGAGTGGATAAAGGAACTGTGAGATATATGTATATATACACTACGGTAGTATTCCATCATATATATATATATATATACACACACACACACATATACTACACAGCCATAAAAGGAATGAATTAACAGCATTTGCAGTGACCTGGATGAGATTGGAGACTATTATTCTAAGTGAAGTAACTCAGGAGTGGAAAACCAAACATTGTATATTCTCACTGATACGTGGGAGCTAAGCTATGAGGACGCAAAGGCATAAGAATGATGCGGTGGACTTTGGGGACTCTGGGGAAAGCGTGGGAAGGGGACAAGGGATTAAAAGACTACAAATATGTTGCAGTGTATACTGCCTGGATGATACGTGCACCAAAATCTCACAAATCACCGCTAACGAACTTACTCATGTAACCAAATACCACCTGTACCCCAATAACTTATGGGGAAAAAGTCCACTGCATGTCTATAAAGCAAAAACAGGTAGGAAAAATAATATTTTTATAAAAACAGGAAGAAAATAGGAGTCATAAGGAAAAGTCCTCTGTTGGTTTATTATCTATATGTTTTTGTTCCCATTTCTTCTGTGGTAGCTCTAGGGCTTACAATATGCACCTTCAACTTACCACAGTTTAATCATAGCATATGACTTTGTGAATTATGTAAGAGCTTTATAACAATACACACCCATTTCTTCTATTCCTAAAAACAAAATATTTCTATTATAAGCACCACAATACATAGTTTTATTCCTTTAAAAACTTAATTATTTTAAGAATAATTTTCAGCACAGTGAAGGAAGTCGTGCTACCCCGCAGAGTTGGCGTGTGTTCTAGATTCATCCTGGTACCACCATGTCGAAGGTTTCCTTTAAGATCATGCTGACATCGGACACGCAGCTGCCATACAAAGTACTCAGTGTACTTTGTACTTTCCTGAAAGTACACCTTTCACAGCAGTCTTAAAGTTTGCAGCCAAATAATTTAAAGCTCCTGCTGCAACAAGTGCAGTTATTACCAATGATGGAATAGGAATAAATCTTGCACAGACTGCTGGAAATGTTTTTCTAAAACAAGGTTCAGAACTGCGGATTATTCCTAGAGATCATGTTGGAAGTTGTTAATATCTGCTACTTGGAACATACGATTGCCTTTCAGAATAAATATTGGTAATTTTTGTTGTTGTAAAATTGAAATCAGGCATTTAACATACTATGAAAACACTAAGAGTCAATGAATAATGAAAGGTGACTCATCTGTCCCTTTTTGTTGTTCATACTCTTCATATGAAGAGGGAATGCATAAGAATTAAGGCTACTACTGTCACAGAAGATCATAGTCTTTGCTACCTCACAACACAAATAGGTAGTTCATTGGGGGGAAATGAATTAGCCAACTGTGTTAACTGCAAGGTTCTGATAATTTTTTTTTTGAGAACAATTTGGAACATTAAAATTTACTGAATCTTATATATTCATCTGACTTAAAAATATAAAAAGAATTACGGATCCTGGATGGCAATTTGCTTGATAGCATCTGATTTGCAGACTCATAGTTTGATTTTTAATTAAATATATAGGTTATGATGAAGTCAATAGACATATCAGTGAACAATTAACTATATTAAATTTTTATCATTTACTTTTTCTAAGATTAAAACCTCATGTATTATATAAATTTCAGTTTAGTATCCACAAAAAATTAAAATAATAATGTAACTCTTATGTGTATAAATTGATGTCTCATACCAGGTTTTAATGTTGGACTTGCAGAATCCAATATTTGTAATGGTGGGAATTCACAATACAGTAGAAGCATCCTTTGCTGAGTTATAGATTCCTTTATCAATCTCTTTTGATACAACTTTTAAAACAAGTATCTTCAAGAAACCATTGGTGTTTTGAGGATAATATTTCTAAATAGCATTCAGGAAGAGAATATTATTGCACAGAAGATCTGATGATCAAAAAAAAAAAAAGCTCAAGGAGATGCAGATTGAAAGTGCTGACAAGTTATATTTATTGAAGATCCAACTTTTAAGGAAGTGCTAAGATTAGTCACTCATGTGAATAAGAAGCCAGGAAAGGAAAGATGGGGAAACCTAGATGACCAGGCTTCTGTTAAGGAGGAAAGCAACGGAGGAAAACAGTGAAGGGGAACAGAAAGGTGTAGCAAAGTGTTACAGAAAAGCCAACTGGATAGACAACACTGCAGAAGGTAGAGGTTGGGGAGAACTGAAAGGGAAAACAAAATACTTGACATAGTCTTAAGTAGTAGAAGGCAATTAGAGAAAACTAAGTATCTACTGGCCTTGTCAACATACAGACTTCAAAATACCCCTTATGAGAATCCAAAGAATGATGTGTGTAAGGGAAGATTTTATGTGCCCTTCCAGAAGAAATCAGTATCTATGTAAATCTTGAAAGATGAAATCAAAGCTCATAATGATTCAGAATCAGTGCTTGCCCTGCTGTATTCTGTCTGAACGGTGAACTCTGGAAGCAGGGATTGTGTCTGTCTGGCTCTTTTTAGAGCTGGAAATGTAGTGGCTTTCATTAAATACTTGCTGTGAAGTCTCTCTAAGACCAATTATTATCTTAGCATGTTTCAGTATCTTCTCTGTTATAGGCTCTAGGTTCATTGGGGAAAAAGATATAAGAAAATTCAACAGACTCAGCATTTGAAGTGTGCCATTGGTAGTTGTTTATGAAGTTACCAGATATTCATATATGTGACAAATGAACAGCAGGATTATGAATTATCAAAGGAAAAGACATTTGCTGAGGTGAAAAACTCTGGTGTTTGAGGAAGTTTTTATTTTTATAAAATAAAAATATTTTAAAATTTTAAAATCTTATAAATAAATAAAATCTTATAAATAAAATCTTTAAAATATTATAAAATAAAAATATTTAAAATATTTTATTTTAAAATCTGATGTTCAAACGCCCGTTTCTTACAATAACTATTGAGCCTCAGTTAACCAGAAATTTGTGAACACCCATTTCCTGACTTTTTGCTTTAAATTTTTTCTCCACTGTTTCTAGCACAAAAGTTTGCCTGCTGTGTTGCAGAAATAAATTTATGTTGTCCTCTGCCATAAAGTGATATATTTAATATTTTTATTCTTTGTTTTTGAAAATTATATTGTAAGTTCCTAAAAACATTTTATTAAACAATTAGACATTTTGTTATTAAATAAATGTGATCTGTAATTTCTTTGGGCAGAATGATTTGAAGTATTGTATTTAGTTTACATGCATTGTGGGTTCATAATTAATTCCCAATGAAAATACATTTTGTTATATTGTAAAAAAAGAATAATTTTAACAGTAAAAAAGAGATTTTTTATATTTATCTGCATATTTACTATCTTCTGTGCTCTTCATTCTGTTTTGTAGATCTGAGTTTCATTCAGGTATCATTTTCCTTCCAGCTAAAGAACTTCCTTTAATATTTTTTCATAAGAAAGATCTGCTGGTGACAAATTCCCTCAGATTTTCAGATTTCCTTTTTTTTTTTTTTTTTTTTTGTCTGAAGTCATTACTTTGCCTCCATTTAGGTAGGCCTTTTTTGTGGTTGTTATAGGATTCTAGGTTGACAATCTTTTAGCACGTTATAGATGCATGGTTCTGGATTTGGTACAGGTTTGCACAGACTCTCTGTAAACATGTTAAAGAAAAATGGAGAAGCTGCAACATGAGAATACGAAGATTTACTGAAATGAAAAGGTGGTCATTGAAAGAAAGTGGGTTATGAAACAGCATGAACATTATGACCTCATTTTAACAAACGTGCGTTACATACACATAAGTGTAATATGTATGTACATGTATCCATACACACATTGTATATGTATAATGAAATCCGTTTTATTTTCTTACTTTCGCTTTCACTGGAGCCTGTATTAATCAGTGCGGCATTAACCGCTGCTCCCACCCTTGGGCCACTCCGCATCAGTGAGAAGTGGGCCTCAGACAGAGCCGCCCGGGGCTAGGGTCCCGCAAGGCTGGCAGCACGGAGCCCGGCCAAGGGCGAGCGCTCCGCCAAGGATGGGGAGTTGGCCAAAGACAGGAGGATTGCAAAATCCAAACACTCGGACAGAATCCTGGCGGGTGCTAAAGACTGCAGCGGGGCAGAAAAGCAGAACGCTGGCAGGTTTTTTTCATATCACTAGCAGCGTGACGGTTACCGGGGTTGACCAAGCACAGCGCACCGGCCGCCGTTAAATCCCACTCTGGCTCGGGGTCTGCGGAGCCTGCCTCAGCCGCAGGCTCCATAAACCCAGCCAGGAACCAAGCGCGGCCCAATCTGCACATCTGCCGCATTTTGGCAAGGGGTCCGGGGTCTGGAACAGAAGCGGAGGCCCAAATTCTTGCCTCGGTCTCCAAGACCCACTTTCTGGGGCGATGGAGAGAGAAGCCCAGCTTGGGATCTGGGCAATTCGAGCGGGTTGGAAGGGGAAAGCTCTGGCGAGAGCTCAGCTGGACTCTCCGAGGGGCATCTGGAAGGTGGGACCGCAGGCACCGGGAGAGAAGAGGGTGCGAGGAAGGAACCGGCCACCCCGTCGGGAGCGCAGGAGCCGACGGCTGCTTGGGCCTGGGAAGTTCTTCTCTTTCTTCATAATCTTTATTCTTTGTTTTGCTGTAATCCAGATAGATGAATAGATAGATGATAGGGAGGGAGAGATGGATGGAGGGAGCGAGGAGACGGAGGAAGGGTGGGAAAAAGGGGGAGGAAAAAATTCCCAAATTCCCGGAAACTAAGAACTACGTGGCAACAGTCAGGAGGGTGGGAGCTTCTAGGCAATTTAACGCGGCAGAGTTCGCGGGCTTAGTAGACCCGCCCATTGGCTCTTGCATCTCCTGCGTGGGATGTGCGTGGGATGGCGCCAACCCGCTAGTATATAAGGACTCGACCTGGGCGCCTCCAGGGAAACGCTAAGGGGGCTTCGGACGCGCTGGAGCTTGAGAGGTCAGAGAGGGTCCTTGCCCCCAGCCTGGGACTCCGGAGTTGCGTTTCTACCCGTGCTTCAGGGTCTAGTCCAGCCGAATCCGCGTCGGGCTGTAACTCGAATGCCAGGTTCGAGAAGGGAGCAGCACCCGTCCCACCCCACCCCAGGCAGGGTGTGAGGTGTGGTGAGGGGCTGGAGGGGTGCGGAGGGGCTGGGGGTGGAGTGGAGTGGGGGTATCTGTGCTTTTCTCCCCTGTCCAGGGGCCCAGCTAGTTTGCTCAGCAGGTTCCCTAAAAAGCGGACTATGGAGGACTGGCGGGCGGGGCGGGGGTGGGTAATGGAGGTAGAAGGCATTAGGGGCGGGGCGGGCCTGACCTGTGCACCTGCTCCCGCTGGAAGTTGGAAGAGCCCCTGGCCAGCCAGCCGCGGTTTCTGCGGAGCGCGGAGCAGGAACCGAAGCCTAGAAGGCCACTGAGTGCACCTTGGTGGCTCCCAGGGCTGCAGGTCTCAGGTTTCAGAGTTATTGGTATTTTAAACTTGAGAAACTAGTTCTACAGCTGTCTATGTGACCGACCAACCACTCTAAACTATTTTCCTTAATATAGAAACTAAAAGGCAGAATTAGAATTGCCATTGCCCTGCGGGGAGATTTATAATCTAGAGGGGGGAGAAATGAGAAAAATGTCTCCCTCTGGACAAGATCTGTAGAATACACGTGCTACCCCAGAAGGACAAAGAGCTCTAAGTTTTAGTTTTCCAAGAGGGCACGTCTGTCGCAGCCCACTTCCCTTTCTTTTCTTTTTTTTAAATTAATTTTTAATTTCTGTGGGTACATAGTAGATGTATATGTTTATGGGTTACATGAGATATTTTAAGACAGGCAGGTAATGTTTAATAATCACATCACGGTAAATGGGGGTATCCATCGCCTCAAGCATTTATCCTTTGTGTTACCAACAATCCAATTATGCTCTTTAGTTTTTATCTTATTTTATTTTATTTTTGTAGGTACATAGTGGATGTATATATTTATGGGGTACATGAGATGTTTTGATACAGACATGCAATGTGAAATAAGCACACCATGGAGAATGGGGTATTCATCCCCTCAAGCATTTACCCTTTGAGTTGCAAACAATCCAGTTACATTCTTTAAGTTATTTTAAAACGTACAATTAAGTTATCATTGACTATAATAACTGTTGTGCTATCAAATAGTAGGTCTTATTCATTCTTTCTAATTTTTTTGTACCCATTAACTCTCCCCACCTCACCCCTTCCCTCCTACCACCCTTCCTCAGGTAGTCATCCTTCTGCTCTTAGAATACAATTGTTTTGATTTTTAGATGCCACAAATAAGTGAGAACATGTGATGTTTGTCTTTCTCTGCCTGGCTTATTTCATTTAACATAATGATTTCAAGTTCCATTCGTGTTGTTGCAAGTGATTGGATCTCATTCTTTTCTATGGCTGAATAGTACTCCATTGTGTATATGCACATCATTTTCTTTATCCATTCATCTGTTGATGGACGCTTAGAGTGCTTCCAAATCTTAGCTATTTTAAACAGTGCTGCAGGAAACATAGGAGTGCAGATGTCTCTTGGATATACTGATTTCCTTTCTTTTGGGTCAATACTTAGGAGTAGAATTGCTGAATTGTGTGGTAGCTTTATTTTTAGTTTTCTGAGGAACTTCCAAACTCTTCTCCATAATAGTTGTACTAATTTACATTCCCACCAACACTGTTTGAGGGTTCCCTTTTCTTCACATCCTTGCCAGCGTTTGTTATTGCCTGTCTTTTGGATAAAAGCCATTTTAACTTGGATGAGATGGTATCTCATTGTAGTTTGGATTTGCATTTTTCTGATGATCAGTGATGTTGAGCACCTTTTCACATGCCTGTTTGCCATTTGTCTTCTTTTGAGAAATGTCTATTCAAATCTTTTGCCCATTTTTCAATAGGATTATTAGATTTTTTTTCCTATAGAGTTGTTGGAGCTCCTGATATGTTCTGGTTATTACTCCCTTGTTGGATGGTTAATTTGCAAATATTTCCTCCCATTTTGTGGGTTGTCTTTTCACTTTGTTGATTGCGTTCTTTGCTGTGCAGAAGCTTTTTAACTTGATGTGATCCCATTTGTCCATTTTTGCTTTAGTTGCCCGTGCTTGTGGGGTATTGCTCAATGAATTTTTGCTCAGATCAATGTCCTGGAGATCTTACCCAATGTTTACTTGTAGTAGTTTCACAGTGTGAAGTCTTAGATTTGAGTCTTTAACCCATTTTCGTTTGATTTTTGTATGTGACAAGAGTTAGGAGTCTAGTTTCATTGTTCTGCGGATAGATATCCAGTTTTCCCAGTGCCATTTATTGAAGAGAATGTCTTTTCCCTAGTGTATGTTCTTGGCATCTTTGTGAAAAATGAGTTCACTTTAGGTGTGTGTATTTGTGTCTGGGTTCTCTATTCTGTTCCATTGGTCTATGTGTCTGTTTTTAATGTCAGTATCATGCTATTTTGGTTCCTGTAGCTCTGTAGTATAATTTGAGGTCAGGTAATGTGATTCCTCCAGTTTTGTTCTTTTTGCTTCGGATAACTTTGGCTATTATAGGTCTTTTGTGGTTCTATATAAATTTTAGGATTGTTTTTTCTATTTCTGTGAAGAATGTCATTGATATTTTAATAGAGATTGAAGTGAATCTGTAGATTGCTTTGGGAAGTATGGATATTTTAACAATATTGATTCTTCCAATCCATGAACATGGGTATATTTCCCCTTTCCATATTTCCCCTTTCCATATTTTGGCTCTTCAATTTCTTTCATCATGATTTTATAGTTTTTATTGTAGAGATCTTTCATTTATTTGGTTAATTCCTAGGTATTTAATTTTATTTGTGGCTATTGTAAGTGGGATTACTTTATATCTTTTTCAGATTGTTCACTATTGGTATATAGAGATGCTACTGATTTTTGTATGTTTATTTTGTATCCTGCAACTTTACTGAATTTGTTTATCAGTTCTAATAGTTATCTGGTATAGTCTTTAGGTTTTTTTCAAATGTAAGATCATATCACCTGCAAACAAGGACAATTTGACTTCTTCCTTTCCAATTTAGATGCCCTTTATTTCTTTCTCTTGTCTAATTGCTCTAGCTAGGATTTCTATGTTGAATAACAATGGTGAAAGTGAGGATCCTTATAGTGTTCCAGATCTTAGAGGAAAGGCTTTCAGTGTTTCCCCACTCAGTATGCTACTAGCTGTAGGTCTGTCATACATGGATTTTATTATGTTGTGGTATGTTCCTTCTATACCCAGTTTTTTGAGGAGTTTTCCATGAAGGGATAATGAGTTTTATTAAGTGCTTTCTCAGCATCAGTTGAAATGATCATATGGCATTTGTCCTTCATTCTGTTGATATGATGTATCACATTGACTGATTTGCATACGTTGAACCATCCTTGCATCCCTGAAATAAATAGCACTTAGTCATGATAAATGATCTTTTTAATGTATTGTTGAATTAAGTTTGCTAGTATTTTGCTGAGATACTGGTCCATAGTTTTTTTTCTTTGATGTGTCTTTGGTTTTGGTATCAGTAATACTAGCCTTATAGAATGAGTTTGTAAGTATTCCCTCCTTCTCTAATTTTTGAATAGTTTGGGTAAGATTGATATTAGTTCTTCTTTAACTGTTTGGTAGAATTCAGTGGTGAAGCCATCGGGTCCCAGGCTTTTCTTTGCTGGAGACTTTTTATTATGGCTTTGTTCTCATTACTTCTTATTGGTTTGTGCAGGTTTTGGATTTCTTCATGGTTCAATCTTGGTAGGTTGTATGTGTCTAAGAATTTATTTCCTCTAGATTTTCCAATTTATTGGCATACAGTTGCTCATAGTAGCCACTAATGATCCTTTGAATTTCTGCAATATCAGTTGTATTGTCTCCTTTTTCATCTCTGATTTCATGGGTATTCTCCTTTTTTTCTCAGGTAGCCTGGTAAAGGTTTGTCAATTTTGTTTATCTTTTCAAACAATCAACAGGTGGTGAAGCCAGCCAAGCTGTGTTCTTTTCTTCAGAGTGGCAAGTTGCCCCAGGCCCTAGGTGGGTTCACAGATGCTATCCAGGAGCCAGGGACTGGAGTAAGAAAACCTTAGAAGTCTACCTGGTGTTCCATTCTACTGGGGCTGAGCTGGCCCTCAAATCATGAGACACAGTCCTTCCCATTCTTCCCTCCTTTTTCCACACGCAGAGGAGATGACCCTGTGGCCAACACGACCACGGGTTCACAGGGAGTACTGTTAGCTATTGCTCATATTCACTTAAAGCCCAAGGGCTCTTTAGTCAACTTGTGGTGAATGCTACCAGGTCTGGGACTCACTCTTCAGGACAGTGGACTCCCCTCTGGCCCAGGTTGGGTCCAGAAATGCTGTCCAAGGGCCTACTTGTTGCTCTACCCCTGTGGCCAAGCCGGTACCTACGTTGCAAGACAAAGTCACCTTTACTTTTCCCTCTGCTTTTCTCAAGCAGAAAGAGTCTCTGCCTGTACGCACCACAGCTGGGGTTGTGCTGAGTCTCACCTGAAGCCAGCAGAGTCTCACCCAAGACCCACGGCATATTACCTGGGTATCGTTGCTGATTATTCAGGGACCAAGGGCTCTTTAGTCAGCAGGTGATAGATCCTGCCAGGACTGGGTCCTTCCCTTTAAGGCAGCAGTTTCTCTTCTGGCCCAGAGTGTGTCTAGAAATGTTGTCCAGGAGATAGGGTCTGGAATGGGTGTCTCATGACCCTGACCAATGTGCTATCCTACTGTGTCTGAGCTGACATCCAAGATGCAAGACAGAAGTCCTCTTTAGTCTTCTCTCTTCTCTCCTCAAGTGGAAGGAAGGGATCTTTTTGGAGCTGAGAGTCACACTGTCTGGGGTTGGGGGAGGGGTGGTGCAAGCACTCTCTTAGTCGCCCCAGCTGGTATCTCAGTAGGTCGTGTGCCCTCCAAGCCTACTGGCTCTGATCTCAGCTCAGCGCTAGGACTTGCCCAGGAGTTTCAGTCCTTGTGGTCTAGAATGCCTTTCAAGTTTGTTTAGAGCCCCATAGCACTTCAGCTACAGTGGCGAGGCTTGCTGAAACTCAGGTTTCAACTGCTGGGATGGACAATTTCCATCTCACTAGGGCTGGTCCAAATTCTGCCTCCATGGGCAGGTGTATGCTGGATTCAGCATGGTTTTGCTTTCCACTGTAACAGGGCAGTACTGAGTTCAATGCAAAGTCTCACAATTGCTGTGCCCTCCCTTCCCCAAGCACACAGATTTCTCTGCACCACGTGGTCACTGCTGGAGAAGGGGGATGGTAGGTGGAGCCTTCTATTACACCATCTTGTTCTGCCCTCCCATTTCCCTTTCTGTTCAGTTTCTATCTGAGGCTAGCCAATCCCCTGTGATCTAGGGGAGATGGGTGGGAGGATGGAAGGAAAGGGGAAGTAAAACAAAAAAATAAGAACCACCCAGAAGCATACAGAAAATTGGGCACTACTAGACAATTTGACATCGCGAAGTTTTCCCAGGCTAATTCCTCACCTTTTAGGGAGTTTGCTGAGCAAACTAGGTAAGCCTTCTTGGCAGGGGAGAAATGCACAGATGCTACCCACTGAGCCCCTCGCTTGGGGGTGGTTGTCCCTGCATGTCCACGTCAGAGTCACTGCTCCATCAGGGGTCCTGCAGGACTAGATCCTGGGGCATGGGGAGAAATGGGGACAGCTAATAAATGGAAACCGTACAGCTAATAAATGGAAACCATACAGCTAATAAATGGAAACCGTACAGCTAATAAATGGCAGAGCTGGGATTTGAACCTAGGAAAACTGAGTCTTAATCTGTCTGCTACCTCTGTCTGCATAGGTTTCTGTATACATAGCCTTCAGGACTGCTTTTGGTGGAAAGAGATAGCAGGTGGTGCTAATTCACGGTGTTGGTGGGAACTCTGGCTACACTGAAAGGTTTGAAAAAGTTATTCTGTAAACTGACTAGAATCAGGTGCTTTTGTTTCTGAAGTGCTTTTGTAATGTCCTGAGTTTCTTTTCTGAATTCTTAATTTCTTATTGACTTAGTTTAATTTTATTTAGGATTTCAAATTTATATGGGACAATATCTCTACCTTACAAAAAATGTGCAAGTGATGCTGATTATAATTCCTTTAATCCTAAGGAAAGAGCTTGGGATAGAGCTCCCTAAGCCTTTTTTGCCTGCAAAAGAATCTAAGCAGATGGTGGGGTTGCTGTTTAAATACAATTGCCAATGAAAAACTATAATCTATTGGCTTTCACAATAAAGTTTGTGGGGCAGAGAAAATATTTAACTTTGAAATCCCTATACATCGAAAGGAGTATTTTACAAATAACTTGACAAAGATGTTTCAATGGTCTTGGAATGCAGAATGGAATTTTGAGAAATAGAATTTTGTAGGCAAGGGTCTAACCTAGGCAAGGTGGTAAGAATGTGGATGTGCCAACCTTCTTTTTTTTTTTTTTTGAGACAGATTCTTACTTTGACCCCCAGGCTGGAGTGCAGTGGCACGATCTTGGTTCACCACAATCTCGTCTCGAAGGCTCAGGTGATTCTCTCACCTCAGCCTCCTGAGTAGCTGGGACCACAGGTGAGCACCACCACACCTGCCTAATTTTTGTATTTTTTGAGGAGGTGGGATTTCACCATGATGCCCAGACTCGTCTCAAACTCCTAGGCTCAAGTGATCTGCCTGCCTCAGCCTCCCAAAGTGCTGGGATTACAGGCATGAGCCACCAAACCCGGCCCAGCCTTCACTTTTATCTAACAAATTTCTTCGGAATGTCTTCACACCTCAGTCATCTCATTCCTTCTGTCACCTGCAATAACATCCACCTTATCTGTTCAGAGTTACTGGCACCCACTGAGACTTGTAATTCCAAGCCTTTAGTATAGGATGGATTTTTGTAGGAAAGGAAAATAAGGCTGTGATAGTCTGCTTCTACATATTGTGTATATCCTTGATGACTTCAAAATAGTTTATGAATTTACCGATTGTTTTAAATTTTATTTTATTTTAATAATTTTCCAATAATGATGCAAGGTATTTGTTGACTGTATTTAAAATTTTTATTTATTTATTTATTTATTTTTTTTTTTTGTCTTTTTTTTTTTTGTCTTTTTTTTTTTTTTCTTTTTTATTGATCATTCTTGGGTGTTTCTCGCAGAGGGGGATTTGGCAGGGTCACAGGACAATAGTGGAGGGAAGGTCAGCAGATAAACAAGTGAACAAAGTTATCTGGTTTTCCTAGGCAGAGGACCCTGCGGCCTTCCGCAGTGTTTGTGTCCCTGGGTACTTGAGATTAGGGAGTGGTGATGACTCTTAACGAGCATGCTGCCTTCAAGCATCTGTTTAACAAAGCACTTCTTGCACCGCCCTTAATCCATTCAACCCTGAGTGGATACAGCACATGTTTCAGAGAGCACAGGGTTGGGGGTAAGGTCACAGATCAACAGGATCCCAAGGCAGAAGAATTTTTCTTAGTACAGAACAAAATGAAAAGTCTCCCATGTCTACCTCTTTCTACACAGACACGGCAACCATCTGATTTCTCAATCTTTTCCCCACCTTTCCCCGCTTTCTATTCCACAAAACCGCCATTGTCTTCATGGCCCGTTCTCAATGAGCTGTTGAGTACACCTCCCAGATGGGGTGGTGGCCGGGCAGAGGAGCTCCTCACTTCTCAGTAGGGGCGGCCGGGCAGAAGCGCCCCTCACCTCCCGGACGGGGCGGCTAGCCGGGCGGGGGGCTGACCCCCCCCACCTCCCTCCCGGACGGGGCGGCTGGCCGGGTGGGGGGCTGACCCCCCACCTCCCTCCCGGACAGGGCGGCTGGCCGGGCAGAGGGGCTCCTCACTTCCCAGTAGGGGCGGCCGGGCAGAGGCGCCCCTCACTTCCCAGATGGGGCGGCTGGCCAGGCGGGGGGCTAACCCCCCCACCTCCCTCCCGGACGGGGCGGCTGGCCGGGCAGAGGGGCTCCTCACTTCCCGGTAGAGGCGGCCGGGCAGAGGCGCCCCTCACTTCCCGGACGGGGCGGCTGGCCAGGCGGGGGGCTAACCCCCCCACCTCCCTCCCGGACGGGGCGGCTGGCCGGGCAGAGGGGCTCCTCACTTCCCGGTAGAGGCGGCCGGGCAGAGGCGCCCCTCACCTCCCGGACAGGGCGGCTGGCCGGGCGGGGGGCTGACCCCCCCCACCTCCCTCCTGGACGGGGCGGCTGGCCAGGCGGGGGGCTGACCCCCCCACCTCCCTCCCGGACGGGGCAGCTGGCCGGGCGGGGGGCTGACCCCCCCACCTCCCTCCCGGACAGGGCGGCTGGCCGGGCGGGGGGCTGACCCCCCCACCTCCATCCCGGACGGGGCGGCTGGCCGGGCGGGGGGCTGACCCCCCCACCTCCCTCCCGGACGGGGCGGCTGGCCGGGCAGAGGGGCTCCTCACTTCCCGGTAGGGGCGGCCGGGCAGAGGCACCCCTCGCCTCCCGGACGGGGCGGCTGGCCAGGCGGGGGGCTGACCCCCCCACCTCCCTCCCGGACGAGGCGGCTGGCCGGGCAGAGGGGCTCCTCACTTCCCGGTAGGGGCGGCCGGGCAGAGGCGCCCCTCACCTCCCGGACGGGGCGGCTGGCCGGGCGGGGGGCTGACCCCCCCACCTCCCTCCCGGACGAGGAGGGAGGACGCTCCTCACTTCTCAGACGGGGCGGTTGCCAGGCAGAGGGGCTCCTCACTTCTCAGACAGGGCGGCCGGGCAGAGACACTCCTCACATCCCGGATGGGGCGGCAGGGCAGAGGTGCTCCCCACATCTCAGACGATGGGCGGCCGGGCAGAGACGCTCCTCACTTCCCAGATGTGATGGCGGCCGGGAAGAGGCGCTCCTCACTTCCTAGATGGGATGGCGGCCGGGCAGAGACGCTCCTCACTTTCCAGACTGGGCAGCCAGGCAGAGGGGCTCCTCACATCCCAGACGATGGGCGGTCAGGCGGAGACGCTCCTCACTTCCCAGACAGGGTGGCTGCCAGGCAGAGGCTGCAATCTCGGCACTTAGGGAGGCCAAGGCAGGCGGCTGGGAGGTGGTTGTAGCGAGCCGAGATCACGCCACTGCACTCCAGCCTGGGCGCCATTGAGCACTGAGTTAACGAGACTCCGTCTGCAATCCCGGCACCTCGGGAGGCCGAGGCTGGCGGATCACTCGCGGTTAGGAGCTGGAGACCAGCCCAGCCGACATATTGAAACCCCGTCTCCACCAAAAAAATACGAAAACCAGTCAGGCGTGGCGGCGCGCGCCTGCAATCGCAGGCACTCGGCAGGCTGAGGCAGGAGAATCGGGCAGGGAGGTTGCAGTGAGCTGAGATGGCAGCAGTACCGTCCAGCTTCGGCTCGGCATCAGAGGGAGACCGTGGAAAGAGGGGAGAGGGGAGAGGGGAGAGGGGGGAGGGGAGAGGGGAGAGGGGAGAGGGGAGAGGGGAGAGGGAGCTCTATCTACCACACAGTCTTGGGTGCAAAGTCGTTTCCATCTAAAATTTTTATTTAAAAAAAATTTCAAATAATGATGCAAAGTATTTGTTGATTGTACTGATTTTTTACAATTTCGTTTTAAATAATAATTTTCAAACAGTCATATCAGTTATTTGTTGATTATATTGATCTTTTTGAACAATTCTTAATCTTGATTATTCATAATCTTTATTTCAAAGTTCACTCTCCTTCTTTATTATTTCCCTTATTGAGACCTATAACCCATTCACCTTTTTACTTCGTTCCTATCAATGCGATCCCTGCCACCCTCATTCCCTGACCTGTTTGTCTTAGAATGCATAGTCCAGATTTCAGTTACTTCTGTGATAAAATCCTACCCTTTCCCCCGACTACCTTTTTAATTTGAAGGAGGATGGCTTTTAAAAAATGTTGTAATAATTCAGAATTCCAGAAGTGCAAAGACCAGAAAACAACAAAAATTTATGTCCCACCCACCTCTGAGATGTATTTGGTACAGGTGCTTTTTCTTCTGAACTTACAGCATTGTATGTACAGTTAAAGGCTTCTTAATTCTCCAATCTCATTATTTTCCATCCTTATTTGTAACCTCTGTAAAAAATAAGTGCATCTTTATTCACTATGCTTTTCTCCTTTTACTAAACATAAACATATTTATTACATTTTTTAAAATATTTTAATCTAAATGCTATTCTATTGTATATTATTTTTTGCAAACCTGCTTTTTAAATTTATCATCATGCTTTGAGAGTTTATTTATACTTGAAGATATGATTTACTTATTTTGTCTGCTGTATTAATCTTCCATTGTAAGTTGTTTGTTTCCCATGTCAAATATCTTTCTTGTTCTTTATAATGTCTGTTTCAAACTGTCTCCATTCTATTATTAAAATGTTTTTGTCAGCTGGGCATTGTGGCTCATGCCTATAATCCCTAGCACTTTGGGAGGCCAAGGCAGGAGGATTGCTTGAGCCCAGGAGTTTGAGACCAGCCTGGGCAACATGGGGAGACCCCCATCTCTACAAAAAAAAAATTTTAAAGAATTAGCTGGGTATAGTGGCTGTGCGCCTGTAGTCCCAGATACTCAGGAGGCTGAGGTGGGAGGATCACTTGAGCCCCAGAGTTTGAGGCTGCAGTGAGCTGTGACTGCACTCCAGCCTGGATGACAGAGTGAGACCCCATCTCACACGCAAAAAATATTTTTGTCCTGTTTTTATACCAAGTGCCTCTGTCTCAGGGGGTGACTTTATTTCCTACCTCAAAGAGAAAAGTGAAGCTATCAGAAGGGGACTCTTTCAGCTTCCTCCCACCAAAGCGATAAGCCTACCTTTGCCCATGCCTATTATCTCCATTTCTCCTCCTCCTGACCTTCTTCTGCATCCTGGATCACATTCCTTCCTTACCTCTCTTTTCAGGGCTTTCACTGTCTCAATCATCCCAACTTCCTTCTACTTCTTTAAATTTTCACTTCCCTACTGGCTTCTTCCCATCTAAATATGTTCAGGTCTTTCCCATCTTAATAAGATTCTTTAACTTCTTCTTTTCCTCCAGCTACATTTCTTTTTACCTCTCCCCTTTATAGCTTCATATAGTGAACAAGTTGTGCGTATTTGATGATACTATTTCCTTACCTCCCATTTATTCGTTGACTCATTGTGAAATGGACAATTAATATAGATTCCTTTACTAAACACCTGTGAACCAAAATATAGTGTTAAATACTTTTTGAGAATTATTCTCAATTAATCCTCATAATAACAGGCATGTTAAGGTGGATGCACCATGTTTTATAGGTAAGAAAACAGAGTTAGAAACATTAAATATCTAGGTTAATGTTATAATACTTTTAATGACAAGTGGAATTCAAGCCATCTCCATGAACTCTGGTCTGTAAGACCTTAGCCTCTGGTTTATTGCCTCCTGGTGCCCACTGCCCAGGTGTCTGAACAGCATTTTTCAAAGTCACCAATAACCTTAATTTTACTAAACCTAATAACACTTTCGAGTCATCACCTAGCTGCACCTGTCAGCAGTATTAGACACCTTGGCTCTGTCACGCCCCACCTTTGCAGCCTCAGTTTTTCATTATGCCATAGATCTGAGACCTCTGTGCAGGTGACTTTGTTCTGGGCTTCCTTAATACCATATGCCCTTGGTTTTTCTCCTACCTCTGGTTTTTCACAGTCAGTCCTTTCTGAAGTCTCCTTTTCAATGTTGTTTTCTTTTACTCATCCCCTAAAGTTGGTGTTCACTGGAACATCAACAACCTAAACTGAGATAGTCTCATGCCATTGTACACATGCCCTTCATGCGCTCCACTGCTTCCATTCTTCAATGCTGATAACTTCACCTGGCCAATTCCAATGCATCCTTCAGGTCTTGATTAAATGTCACCTTTTCCTTGGAAGTCTTTTTGAACCATCATCTTCAGATTAGTTTAGATACCCCTTTAGTATATTTTTCCTCTCATAGCCCATATCATATATGATGTTAAATGCTAATTTCATTAGCACCCTTCCTTGCCAGCCATTCTTCTCCTAAAGAGAAGGGATTGCTCCTGTCTTGCTTGCTAGTCTATTGTCTTCTCTCAGCACATATTAGACACAAAATAAATACCCTTTTAATAAATGAATTGCATGCATGTAACAATTCATTTCTTCTAATAGTTTCAGCTGTGAGTTCAACATGGAGGCAAATCAGTGCCCCCTGGTTGTGGAACCATCTTACCCAGACCTGGTCATCAATGTAGGAGAAGTGACTCTTGGAGAAGAAAACAGAAAAAAGCTGCAGAAAATTCAGAGAGACCAAGAGAAGGAGAGAGTTATGCGGGCTGCATGTGCTTTATTAAACTCAGGAGGAGGAGTGATTCGAATGGCCAAGAAGGTTGAGCATCCCGTGGAGATGGGACTGGATTTAGAACAGTCTTTGAGAGAGCTTATTCAGTCTTCAGATCTGCAGGCTTTCTTTGAGACCAAGCAACAAGGACGGTGTTTTTACATTTTTGTTAAATCTTGGGGCAGTGGCCCTTTCCCTGAAGATCGCTCTGTCAAGCCCCGCCTTTGCAGCCTCAGTTCTTCATTATACCGTAGATCTGAGACCTCTGTGCGTTCCATGGACTCAAGAGAGGCATTCTGTTTCCTGAAGACCAAAAGGAAGCCAAAAATCTTGGAAGAAGGACCTTTTCACAAAATTCACAAGGGTGTATACCAAGAGCTCCCTAACTCGGATCCTGCTGACCCAAACTCGGATCCTGCTGACCTAATTTTCCAAAAAGACTATCTTGAATATGGTGAAATCCTGCCTTTTCCTGAGTCTCAGTTAGTAGAGTTTAAACAGTTCTCTACAAAACACATCCAAGAATATGTAAAAAGGACAATTCCAGAATACGTCCCTGCATTTGCAAACACTGGAGGAGGCTATCTTTTTATTGGAGTGGATGATAAGAGTAGGAAAGTCCTGGGATGTGCAAAAGAAAATGTTGACCCTGACTCTTTGAGAAGGAAAATAGAACAAGCCATATACAAACTACCTTGTGTTCATTTTTGCCAACCCCAACGCCCGATAACCTTCACACTCAAAATCGTGGATGTGTTAAAAAGGGGAGAGCTCTATGGCTATGCTTGCATGATCAGAGTAAATCCATTCTGCTGTGCAGTGTTCTCAGAAGCTCCCAATTCATGGATAGTGGAGGACAAGTACGTCTGCAGACTGACAACCAAGAAATGGGTAGGCATGATGACAGACACAGATCCAGGTAAGAGGGAGAAAGCTCCTCCCTCCCTGTCCTTTCTACATCCTTGGGACCTCCCATATTAAATTTTCCTTTGCTGCCTATGACTTTGAACATCTTACATCCACTGAACACTTTATTTTGAATCCCCAAGTATTCTACTTTTCATACATGAGAAAATTTTGTTGGGTGATTAGAAACCTAACTCACGTGTCTATAAATGGCCAATTTTCTACATTAGTAACTGAACAGAAAATTATTTGAGAATGGCCACCCTTGCAATGGTGTACTGGAATGGCTCTTACTGGCTTTAGAATCAATTATTAAATTTTCAGGAATTTTTGAGCTAGTTGTTAAACATAGTTATTACTAAAAATTAGATTATATATACTTGCACCTAAATAAATCGTATCAGAAACAAATGTAATAAATTCAAACTCACCACTTCCTAATTATTTGCTACATTTTACTATTATCTTTGCTTGAGAGATTATTTACATCTATTGTATCTGTGTGGTGGGAATACTATACAATGGAGTGCTGCTGTGCATGGCTTTCCAACTCTGTATTTAGTGATAATCTATTAGGAGCTTGAAATTGTCCATGGCAGGAAGATTTATAAAACAGAAACTGGCAGTTGGCTATGAACGAGGGATCTCTTCTCAACTAGATCTGTTTATTAAACCATCACCAGCATAGTACTGCTTTCTGGGGTTGCTTTCTTGGGCTGGGCTTGGTGGCTCATGCCTCTAATCCCAGCATTTTGGGAGGCTGAGGTGGGTGGATCACCTGAGCAGGAGTTCAAGACCAATATGGTGAAACCCCGTCTCTACTAAAAATAGAAAAATTAGTCAGACGTGGTGGTGCGTGCCTGTGGTCTCAGCTACTTGGGAGGCTGAAGCAGAAGAATTGCTTGAACCTGGGAGGAGGAGGTTGCAGTGAGCCGAGATTGCACCACTGCACTCCAGTCTGGGTGATAGAGCGAGACTCTGTCTCAAAAAAAAAAGCCCTTTGCATTGAAGTTTGCTATCACCTTATAATAGTACCCTGCCTAAATTAAGATGTAGTTTATCTCTTGATCCTTGAGGACATTATTGATTTTGTAGCTCAGGAAAATTTGAAAGTAGCTCGGGGCCAAGCATGGTGGCTGACACCTATAATTCCAGCACTTTCGGAGGCTGTGGTAGGAGGATCACTTGAGCCCTGGAGTTTGAGGCTGCAGTGAGCCATTATTACAGCAATGCACCCCAGCATGGGTGAGAGTGAGACCCTGTCTCAAAAACAAAAGAACAGAAAGTATTTCAGGGTGATGAGGGTCACGGGGGTAGGGGTGTATTCAAGGTTTGTCCTCAGTACCGTTTCATATTGTCCTGTGTCTCTGTTTATCCTGTTGATACTTTGCCTTTTCTTCCACTCATCACCATGTACCCATTATGCTCTATGCCAGCAGGTATAATCTGCTCTACCCCTCTGCTCCTAACAGTTTGAAATATTTCTTGCCTTGCATCACTACTGCTTCCCAAACATGTTTCTATATTTACCCCATCATGCTATAATTTGGCAGGCTAGTGGGCTATCTCAGTGTCTCTAGAACAACTGAGAACACCCTAAGCCTGGAGAAACACAGAGAGAACATAAAAATTGGGACACAATCTTCTGAGTAAAGTGGATGTGTACTTGGAAAGGAGATGTTATAAAGCTGACTCCAATCTCCAAAGCACATGAAAAAGTTAATGCACTCTATAATGTCCTTTGATTTCACACAATTTCTCATTTTAACTTCAGGAATAAGCATAGGTGTCAGAATGTTACCGAGGCTGGAGTGCAGTGGCGTGATCATAGTCCACTACAGCCTTGAACTCCTGGGCTCAAGTGATCCTCTCACTTCAGTCTCTTGAGTAGCTGAGGCTACAGGCACAAGCTACTGTGCCCAAGCCCTAAGCTATTTTTTAAGTGTGAGTAATGGTAATTACAAATCAGTGATGAGATGATATTGAACAGAGTTGAGAGTTGGGTTCAGGAGAGGTGGTGGCAGTTGGAGAGGGGATGTAAAATAAGATACATGCACAGACAGCAGTACTAAAAGAATGAGCTAGGTAACGTAACAGGTGTGCAAACAAAATGCTAACCAGATACAGAGAATGAAGAATTATACTGAATGGAGAAATACAGTTAAACTTCCAAATAATGGCTTTTCAGGGTGGGTTTTGGCAACCTTGACATGCAATAAAGGCACTTATCTAGAGTGAGTGAGTGAGAGGAGAGTTATTTTGATATTATCTCTCAAGTCAAACTATTTAGAAAGTCACACATTCCACCTACTGATAGAGCCTCTTTCAGTATGAAGAGATTAACACATCAGAATAACATGAATTTTCTTTCTTAAGATCTTCTACAGTTGTCTGAAGATTTTGAATGTCAGCTGAGTCTATGTAGTGGGCCTCCCCTTAGCAGACCAGTGTACTCCAAGAAAGGCCTGGAACATAAAAAGGAACTCCAGCAACTTTTATTTTCAGGTAATTATGGTTTGTCTTCTCAACACCAGCCAGTTTCTATATTAGGATAAAGGGAGATTAAACTATAATATTTGTTTTGTAAAATCCTGAAAGTGCTCTGCAAACCCACTTGTAAGACGTGATGATGTTACAATCCTATTGGTGATAAATGGTTTAGAAA
Source organism: Pan troglodytes (assembly GCF_028858775.2). Classification (NCBI taxonomy): domain Eukaryota; kingdom Metazoa; phylum Chordata; class Mammalia; order Primates; family Hominidae; genus Pan; species Pan troglodytes. Next base: position 32,246,162 of record NC_072417.2, read on the forward strand.
TGAACCCTTACTGACCCCACTGGCTAAGGCAGGACCACACATAGAATCCAGGAACATTATTTCCCTTAAAGACTATTTGTTCTTGTAGTTCCCAAATCTGGCTGATCATCAATGTTTCTGGTCATTTTTAAAAGGACACATATCTGAGTCTCTACTCCACTCATAACAAATTGGAATATGTGGGGAGAGTGGCTTGCAATATGCACTTTTCTCAAACTACCCTCATGATTTTATGTTCATCTAGATTGGAAACCTTTTATCTAGTCAAACTAGTCATATGCTGCACCAGAGAGCAGCCAAAAAACTGCCTGCCCTTGCCAGATTTTCCACGGGAGTGGTGGTTGTAAATAAGAGAAAACAATATAAATCTAGGTCAAGATGGAAAACAAAACATTTAAAATGGAGATGGATTATGCATTTCTTCCCATGTTTTGGGTTTAGGACAATCACGTAGCAGCACAAACACAATAATTCAGGACCAAGGTCAACGCCTTTTCTCTACTCTTATCCCTTGTTCCCATGATAGGCTTTGCTTAGGAATCCATTGCTGTCTTCTTTAGAATCCCAGAGAGGGAAAACCACTTGCTTAAATCTGTGCAGTAAGTCAGTGGCTTATCTGGCACTATAATTGATACATAAATGTCCTATATATGTGTAAATATCTGTCAAGGATCATTAAATTAATAGATAATGACTGCCCCCATTAGAATTTCATTTTTTCCTTTATCCAAGGTCCTTGCATTCATTTACATATCAAATTTGTATTTTAGAAACTGTCCACAATAAACAATGTAAAATCTAACAGTAAATCTATTAAGCGCTGCTAATCACCTTTTAAGCTCAATAAGATCCATTTTAGTAGAGCTTATTACCATGGAATAAATTATAACTAAGACAAAATAATGGGCTATATGCCCATAGAGGAACAGCCTATTATTCTGGTATAAAAAAATCAATTTTCTAAAACTTCTACCAAACTTTTGAAAAATAGGCATTTTTTACACTATTTACATTGTTCTAAATTCGTAGAAAAATAACACAAATTCCCAAGTCTTTTTTTCTTTTTGAGACAGGATCTTGCTCTGTCACCCAGGTTGGAGTGCAGTGGTGTGATCATAGCTCATTGCAGCCTTGAACTCCTGGGCTCAAGTGATCCTCTCACCTCAGTCTCTTGAGAAGCTAAGACTATAGGCATGAGCTACTGTGCCCAGCCCTAAGCTATTTTTTAAGTGTGAATAACAGTAATTGTAAAACTTGTTAAAGATAGAAAAAAAGGAAAAGGAAAAGGAAAACTCAAATTAATCCTACTTATTAATGAGGATGCAAAGACAGAATTCCAGAAATACAAGCATGAGTCAACATTTAAAGAGTTAATGTAATTCATCATTTCTGTGTATCTATGCAAATAAATTATATATTTGTTTTCTAATACATCAAAAAGGCATTTGAAAAAGCTCAATACATGTTGTTTTTTAAAGGTCCTCAATAAAATAGTAACCTATAGTTCTTTAACATTATATATATATTTACATATATATAATATGTCCACCAAGAACATCATGTTAATTGGGAGAGATTACAGGCATTCTATTAAATTCAGGAACAAAACAGCCATGTGCATATTACAAGTACAATGTAATATTAATTGGCCAATACAGTTAGATAAGAGAAAGAAATTAGAGGGATTAAAATGGAAGAAGATAGGACTATATATCTGGAGAATTCATGATAATCAAAGAAAACTACTGTAAACAGTAAAATAATTCAGAATGAATATAAGTACTTATATTAGTATTATAAGAAGCAACTATAAAAACTAATATGCAGAATTCAGTATCTTTAATATAACATATAATGAAAGAAAACACCCAATTTTCAATAGCAACAAAAAGCTAAAATATCTGCAATAAACCTATCTAATGCAAAAGTTAAAATAACATTGAAGGACACAGAAGCATAAGTGAATCAGGGAATGTTACATACTTTGAAGGAAGAATCAACATCACAAAGTTGTCAATTCTGAAGTTATTTTATATATCAATTTTAAAAAGAGATTATTTAAATCTAAACATAAAAACTAAATGAGCAAGAACAGCTGGAAAATTAAAACCTGAAAAACAAGAGAGGCTATCTATAAATAATATATATTATTTATAGATATATAAATATAATATATAATTATATAACTATAATATATAGATATATAAAATATATATTATATAAATAATTATATATTTTTAATTTTATTATTTATTTGTTTTTAAAAATCTTTATATTATATTTTTTATTTTTATTATTTCATATTTATATATTATATATTTATATTATTTATATATGATATATATTATTTATATATATTTAAATATATATTATATATATAAATAATAAAAAGAGTTGTATTGTCATATAATTAGACCAAAGTTACAGAACGTAGGATCTGGAAATACACAGAAACACAAATTAAAATTTAGTTTATCATGAAACTGGCCTTGCAAGTAAGTAGAGAAAAACAGACATGTTCATAAATATATAGGGTAACTTGGTGGCAATTAACTGTTTAAAAGATGAACTCATACTTTACTTCATATACTAACATAAACTACAAATGGATCAAGAATTTAAAACAAAAAGCCAGAAAAGTTCTAGAAGAAAACATAGGCAAACATCTTTATAATTTTTGCGTTAGACTTAAAAAAAATCAAGATTCAAAATCTGTGAACCATAAAAGTAAAGACTGTTATATATGACTGCATACAAATAATAAGTATTGTGCATGACTAAAGCCACTAAGAACAAAGTCAAATGACCATGACCAGTAGAAAAAATATTTGCAACCTGTATCACAACCAAAGGGCCAGTGTCTCTAATATATAAAGAGCTTCCAGAAGTTGATAAGGACACAGACACACACACACACACACACACACACACACACACACGCACAGAAAAATCAACACGGATAGTCCAGAGAAAATAAAATTCATACAGCTCTGAAACATTTGAAAAGATGCTAAATATTAATCAAAATAAGAGACATGTAAATTAAAAGGAGAATTATTTCCGTCTACTGGATTGTTAAAAAATGAAAAAACCTGACATTATCTCTTATTTGCTAGTTGTGGGGAAACACACCTTCTTGTACATTGCTAGTGGGAGTCCATATTGGTACAACTCCATTGGAGGACAATTTGGCAATATATTAATATATTGGAATCACAAATGCATTTAACCTTTGGGATTTTATTATATGTGTGTGTGTGTGTGTGTGTATGCTACATATGCTTACATACACACCAAATGTACAAGGTTACTCACTGTAATATTAACATAATAGCAAAAGACTGGAGGGAAAACTCAAGGGCCCATCAGTAGGGACTGGTCAAACAAGATATGGTACATCCATAAAATACTGTGTTAGATAGCTGTAAGAAAAGAATAAGGAATTGTGCATTGATATGGAAAGATCTCTACCATACATTGCTAAGTGAAGAAAAAAGTAGTTGCTGAATGGTTTGCTACCTGTTGGGAAAGAAAGGGCAGAATATTTGTTTGTATTTGCATAAGGTAATTTCGGAAGAATAGGCAAGAAACTTAAAAGTATCTGTGATAAGGGAGAAGGGTGAGATTGGGAAGGCAGGAAATTAAGAAAATGGGAGTAGGAGTGTTTGGGTATTTGGTATAGGAATATATTAACTAAAGTTATGTTTTTAAAAGACAATTTTCATTTTTGGAACACTGTTATTGTTATTAGATTTTGAACATTAATGGTGGTAAACAAACTATGTTTATACTTTTACAATTAGAATCCAGATATTAAGAATAAAGATGTTCTTAGCACACTAATTATTAGCATTGATTGACAATAATTTGGCTTCAGAATCAATGCTGTCAGTGCTTCTCTTGGAAGAAATGCAATGATTGTCTCAAATAGAAATTTTGTGTATAACTGGAGTTACTGGTACTAAAGATAGTCAGGGCCTGGTGTAGTAGGTCAGAATCAGCCAGCTCCAGTGTTCTTCCTCTTGGTGTCCTAAACCTTTAGGATACCTCACCTGATTGATTTCTTATGGTTTGAGAACAACTGCCCTGGACCCTTCACTGCTGATTCTAAAGATTCCCTAGATCCATGGTGAAATTAGTTCCCAGAATGGTTACAAAGTGGGAGCTCTGAGGACAGAAGGATGAATATGGGAGTTCTGGGGAGGGTGAGGAGTTTATCAAGTGATCAAGGTGGAAGTCTTCAGAGTTTCAGAGCACACCTGTGCAAAGGCACAGAGTCCTCAAATCACATGGGGAGTGGTGACTACTCTGGTGCACCTGGAATGATGGCATTAATTGAACACCTAATCTGGTCCCTATCATTACTGTTATGTGGAATATCAAAGAAATGAAAGAAACACTTCTTATCTTCCTATAATTTCCTTCAGAAGCATGGTCCATTATACAATTAAAGAAAAAGAAGACCTATGCAATGATAAGGTAAATAAACATCAAGTGTTTTAGTGACTTTTACCATTTATCAGGCAGGAGTAGTCTGTGACTTGCAGGGCAGGGCAAAAACAGTAGAGGATCCGATGTCCAAGAGACTTGGGTTCAGACTCACCCTGCCATTTCCTAGTGGTGTGATGTTGGGCAAATCACTTGATCTCTTTCATTTTTTATTTTTTGAGACAGTATCTTGCTCTGTCGCCCAGGATAGAGTGCAGTGGTGCAGTCATAGCTCACTGCAGCCTTAAATTCCCTGGCTCAAGCAATCCTCCCACTTCAGCCTCCTGAGTAGCTGGAACTACAGGCCCATAGCACTGCACCCAGCTCTCACTTGACCTCTTTGAGTCCTTATCTACTCATATGAAGATGGGAATAAATATGTCATCCTTGGAAAATTTGTGAAGACCAGAGATACGTGCAAATTCCCTGGTAACAATCAACAAATGATGTATTTTCTTATTTTACATTTCTTTGGTTTCCAAAGCTTCATTTTAAACATATACTCAATTATCCTATTTTATCCATTCTAAGATGTGTATTTCCCCCTATATTTTAACATCTCTAAAATCTGGATGTGTCTCATAATAGATGCTATCTCCTACTGTCATCCAGGTTGCAGGGATAATCAAGTCATGTGAGCACCTAGTACGAATGAGAAAGCACTAGCAACAATGAACAAGAAACAATTGCCAATAAAATCTGGGTAATTTCATTTGAAATTACCACTACAAATCTTGATTTGGGTTTGTACTCTAACACTACCACAACAGGACAACAATTATCTTCCTCCCCCTCCCACTTTGGAACCCATGATCGTTGAAATAAGTTCATAATCCTCCAATGCAAGTATATTCTCGTGTCACATAATTATTTCTTGTTTGCCTGTGACACATGGAAGACTTTTGTGGTAGTGGGGAGCCATACGTTGATCTTTAAGTGATGCAAGAATTCTGCTTCAGGAGAGATAGCTTTAAGGATCTTCCAGTTCAGGACTGCAGGAAATTCGCTGCCAACAAAGGCTTTAATATGACTCCCTCTCCTCTGCAACTATGGAGTTAATGACTACCTTCTTCCTGTGGCAGTGGAGGAGGGGGGGCTCCTGCTACTCCCAGCAATGGGGCATTTTGAGATTCAGGTACTTTGAAAGTAGAAAGGGGAGGAGGAGAACCAGCATTTCTCAAGCATCTACAATAAGCCAAACATTTTATGTTATTTCATTTATTCCTCCTCATAGGAAATGTGCTATTCTTAGTTTTGTTTTACAGATGAGACAGCAAAGTCTTAGGCTAAGGAATTTCCCAAGGTTATAAGTTGTAAAAAACACATGGGTTTAGATGAAGTATACCAGATATTCCAAGGGTTCTTTTCCTTTATAACTATAATATAATAATATTTATAAAATAGTATTTGAAACTTCTATAAGTAATCATTTAGTTAATCAATTAGTTAATTATAATTAGTCATCTTAATCAATAGGGTTATTTCTCTTCCTCTAATTTATCATTCTTTTCACATACAGTCCCACCAGGATATTTGCGATATACTCCAGAGTCACTCTGGAGGGACCTGATCTCAGAGCACAATGGACTAGAGGAGTTAATAAATAAGCAAATGCAACCTTTCTTTCGGGGAATTTTGATCTTCTCTAGAAGCTGGGCTGTGGACCTGAACTTGCAGGAGAAGCCAGGAGTCATCTGTGATGCTCTGCTGATAGCACAGAACAGCACCCCCATTCTCTACACCATTCTCAGGGAGCAGGATGCAGAGGGCCAGGACTACTGCACTCGCACCACCTTTACTTTGAAGCAGAAGCTAGTGAACATGGGGGGCTACACCGGGAAGGTGTGTGTCAGGGCCAAGGTCCTCTGCCTGAGTCCTGAGAGCAGCGCAGAGGCCTTGGAGGCTGCAGTGTCTCCGATGGATTACCCCGCGTCCTATAGCCTTGCAGGCACCCAGCACATGGAAGCCCTGCTGCAGTCCCTCGTAATTGTCTTACTCGGCTTCAGGTCTCTCTTGAGTGACCAGCTCCACTGTGAGATTTTAAATCTGCTCACAGCCCAGCAGTATGAGATATTCTCCAGAAGCCTCCGCAAGAACAGAGAGTTGTTTGTCCACGGCTTACCTGGCTCAGGGAAGACCATCATGGCCATGAAGATCATGGAGAAGATCAGGAATGTGTTTCACTGTGAGGCACACAGAATTCTCTACGTTTGTGAAAACCAGCCTCTGAGGAACTTTATCAGGTAAGCAGTTGGATCTTACGTCTCTAAGTATTATTTAATCTGGGTTTAATTTTTTCTGCTAAGTCACCTTCTTTCTTGAGAATTGAGTGGTAAAATGATCTGTGGTAATGTACTGTGCTCGGAGGAACATGATACAATTATTTTCTCCCCTTGTTTTTTTAGAGAAAATCTGAGTGTGTTCTTTTAATTTTTACAGTGATAGAAATATCTGCCGAGCAGAGACCCGGAAAACTTTCCTAAGAGAAAACTTTGAACACATTCAACACATTGTCATTGACGAAGCTCAGAATTTCCGTACTGAAGATGGGGACTGGTATGGGAAGGCAAAAAGCATCACTCGGAGAGCAAAGGGTGGCTCAGGAATTCTCTGGATCTTTCTGGATTACTTTCAGACCAGCCACTTGGATTGCAGTGGCCTTCCCCCTCTCTCAGACCAATATCCAAGAGAAGAGCTCACCAGAATAGTTCGCAATGCAGATCCAATAGCCAAGTACTTACAAAAAGAAATGCAAGTAATTAGAAATAATCCTTCATTTAACATCCCCACTGGGTGCCTCGAGGTACTTCCTGAAGCCGAATGGTCCCAGGGTGTTCAGGGAACCTTACGAATTAAGAAATACTTGACTGTGGAGCAAATAATGACCTGTGTGGCAGACACGTGCAGGCGCTTCTTTGATAGGGGCTATTCTCCAAAGGATGTTGCTGTGCTTGTCAGCACCGCAAAAGAAGTGGAGCACTATAAGTATGAGCTCTTGAAAGCAATGAGGAAGAAAAGGATTGTGCAGCTCAGTGATGCATGTGATATGTTGGGTGATCACATTGTGTTGGACAGTGTTCGGCGATTCTCAGGCCTGGAAAGGAGCATAGTGTTTGGGATCCATCCAAGGACAACTGACCCAGCTATCTTACCCAATATTCTGATCTGTCTGGCATCCAGGGCAAAACAACACCTGTATATTTTTCCGTGGGGTGGCCATTAGGAAGAACTCCAAATCAAAATGCTATGTAAATGTCTATGGGTGACAGTCTGCTGATGGTAGAAACCTTTCTTTTTAGTTCACAAGTCAGTTAGAGATTTGGATGGAGCTGACACAAAGAGTTTGGAGCTCCCCCATTTCTGGCTCTCCTTTCAGGGGTTCCTTCCCCAACTCTTTTCAGCAGCGGTGGCTGCCCCCCATTCTGACCCCTGACTCTTCCAGCCAGAAAGATGATGGTTTTCTAAAGGAACTTTAGCTGTCCTGCACAATGCAGACCTGTGTCTTGCACTTTGGGTAAAAGCCATACAAATAAGAAACTCAGCCTGTGGCCTTTCTTTCTTCCAAGGCTGGGCTTCTTTTTTTAAGTGACTTCATGTAGTTTGTTGCTTTTAAAAATTTGTCCAGAATCGTTTTCTGCAGAAGCATGGTCTGTTAGGAGCTTACTGGCTGTAGCAGAAGCAATTGTTTCCTGAATTCTTGACGTTTATCTTTGCTGTATTCATTTAGGGCTTGGGAGAGTCCGAAGATAATTCAGTCACTGTCAGATTAATAATTTTGTCAGGACAAAGAACACCGTTATGATTATTTAATCCTTTAAAATTGTGGTCTCCAGAGTTTGTTCTCAGAATGGCCCAGACCAAGCCTTAATTGTGATAGTGAATATTAATGGTCACTTTAAGGAGAAATTATAGGCCAAGATGAAATGAACATAAACCTGTTTGCCCTGGCTTTCAGTGGAAGATGACATTAGAGACCAAAATCTGGTTCTGAAGGTGTGTATCAGCCCTAAGGTGAACCAAACTTGGGAAAGATTGTCTTTAAAAATCAATGAGTTTATGTTTTAACTTCTCAGCTTAGTTCTATGCATTGCTCTATAACACACCTAGTTAAGTTTTATGTTATTCTTGAACTGTGATTTTTTTTCTCTTTACTTTCATGGTTTGGTGGGCCATTGTTATGGACTGAATGTTTGTGTCCCACGCTTCACCCCCAAATTCCCGTGTTGAAGCCCCAACCTGCACAGTGGAGCTGGGGCCGCTAAGGAAGTAATTAAGGTTACATGAAGTCATGGTGGGGCTCTGATCTGCTAAGGTTGGTGTCCTTATAGGGAGAGACCCCAGAGAGCTTGTTCCCTCCCTCCCTGTGCATGCAAACAAGAGGGCATGGGAGCACACAGAGAGATGGCAGCCACCTACAAGCCAAGAGGAGAAGCCTCACAATCAAACTCTCGCTGCTGGCGAGAGTCTCGGACTCTGTCTTGGACTTCCAGCCTCCAGACTGTGAGAAACAAATTTCTGTTGTTTCAGCTGCTCAGTCTCTGGTGTTTTGTTATTGCAGCCTGAGAGCACAGCGGTACGATTATTTGTCAAACAGAAAACACTGATACTTAACAATGCTAATGCAATTATTTATTTGCTTTTCAGTCTCTACAAAACGTTCTAAAACACTAATCTAAATATTAACAGTAAAATATTTGCATAACTAATGGAAACTAAGAAATCATATGACCAATATTTCACTTATTAGTAATCTTACTCTACTGATTTCCCCCCAGACTGTGATTTTTGAACTTCCTTGCCTTTCTCCTGTCTTTCTGTGTTTATTCATGGAATTCCAGTTATCTGGGCTTGAAATTGCAGGCTCTCCTAACTTAAGCAAAATCTGACAGATCAGCAAAATGAGATAAATGTTTCTTTTTTCTTTCTGACTGCATTAAATCAGATACAACTCAGCATTAAAAAGCTATCTTTGTAAATGTTGTTACTAATAAATTAGTCTTATAAGATCCCTGGACTTTGGAGTTGTTGCAATGTCTTTGAGAGTAATTCTTTAAAAGTCTAATTTTGACTGGTTGTATCTCTTTATGATTTATTGCCCCACTAACAATATTTGAAACAATATAATATTTTAAAATGTATAAATAATTATGAATTTTTGTTTAGAACAAAGAGGATTACTGATATTTGTTTCCGTATGAATGGCAAAAGGTTTAGCTTACTACTGCATTTCTGTTTTAAATAAAAAGTTGAGAGTTTGTGTCTCATTAAACTGAAAAAAATGGTCTTGTAAAATAAGTGCTTAAATGGGGGAAAAGGAGAAGACTGAGGCCAGTGACTCTGTGAGAGGGCCAAAACGGGCCAGTAGAAGATTAAGCAACATTAACTTTCAATTTTTTTTTAAGAGACAAGGTCTCACTATGTTGCCCAGGTTGGAATGCAGTAGTGCAATCATAGCTCAGTATAGCCTCGAACTCCTGGGCTCAAGTGATCCTCCTGCCTCAGCCTCCCAAATTGCTGGGATTATAGGCGTGAGCCAGTGCACTAGGCTCAATTGGGTTTGGATGGGTGCCTGCCCATCTCTGCAATCTGCCTCTAGACATCTGGGACCTACTTCACTAAAGATCTGAAAATCTACCCAGCCATTATAAAATGAAATAAAATGTTTTTATATTTTAAATTAACTTTTTATTTTAGAGTAGTTATAGAATTACAGAAAAAGTTACAACGATAGTACAGAAAGTTCCTGTGTCCCCTTCATTTAGTTTCCTCTTTATTTTATTTTATTTTATATTATTTTGACAAGGTCTTGCTCTCTCACCCAGGTTGGAGTACAGTTGGGTGATCACAGCTCACTGCAGCCTTTAACTCCTGGACTCCAGTGATCCTCTCACCCCAAGTAGCTGAGAAGCTGGAACTGCAGGTGCATGCCACTATAACTGGCTAATTTTTTAAAAAAATTTTGTAGAGGACGGGGTCGTATTATGTTGCCCAGGCTGGTCTCAAACTCCCAGGCTCAAGCATTCCTCCTGTGTGGGCTTCCTACAGTGCTGGGATTACAAGTGTGAGCCATTGCAGTGGCTATTTCCCTGTTTTATTACTGTATTGTTGTGATGCACTCATCACAACTAAGGAACCAACCTTACTTAGTACATAACTATTAACTAAACCCCACATTTTATTTGGATTCTCCAGTTTTTTTTTTTGTTTTTTTCTCGTTGTTTTTTTTTTTTTTTTTTTTTTTTTTTTTTTTTTTTTGAGACGGTGTCTTGCTCTGTCGCCCAGGCTGGAGTGCAGTGGCACGATCTCGGCTCACTGCAAGCTCTGCCTCCCGGGTTCACACCATTTTCCTGCCTCAGCCTCCCGAGTAGCTGGGACTACAGGCGCCCGTCACCACACCTGGCTAATTTTTTGTATTTTTTTAGTAGAGACCGGGTTTCACCGTGTTAGCCAGGATGGTCTCGATCTCCTGACCTTGTGATCCGCCCTCCTCGGCCTCCCAAAGTGCTGGGATTACAGGCATGAACCACTGCACCCGGCCTGGATTCTCTAGTTTTTCTCTAATGTCTTTGCCTACTCCAGGATCCCATCCAGGACACCATACTACATTTAGTGGTCATGTTTCCTTACCCTCCTCTGACCTGTGATGCTTTATTTTTGATGACCTGGACAGTTCTGAGGAGTACTGGTCAGGTATCTACAAATAAAATGTCCTTCAGTTTGGGTTTGTCTGATTTTTTTCTCAGACTGGGGTTACAGGTTTTCAAGAGGAAGACCACAGGAATGAAGAGGTATTCTCATCACATCACATCAAGGGTATATACTATCAACATGCCTTATCACTCATGATATCAACCTTGACCAGCTGACAGAGGAAGTGTTTGCCAGGTTTCTCTACAGTGTAGTTACTTTTCCTTCCTCCCATGTTGCTAAGTGCAGCTCACACTCAAAGGGTGAGGATTGAAGCTCCACTTTCTTGAGGGGGCCAATATCTACATATCCTACAAAATAATTTATCTACATAAATTATTTGGAATTCTTCCTTTACTTGTAAGTATGGACTTATAGATATTTATTTAATACTTTGTGTTATATTCCAACGCTACATTATTTATTTAGATGCTCAGATTGTTCTAGTATTAGGCATATACAGGATATCTGGCAAAAGCCATAACAGATAGAGTGTGGTACCTCACGCTTGTAATCCCAGTACTTTGGGAGGCTGAGGTGGGCAGATCACTTGAGGCTAGGAGTTTGAGACCAACCTGGCCAATATAGTGAAACCCCACCTCTACTAAAAATACAAAAAAATTCAGTCGAGCATGGTGGCACAAGCCTGTAGTCCCAGCTACTCAGGAGGCTGAGGCATGAGAAAGGCTTGAACCTGGGAGGCAAAGGTTGCAGTGAGCCGAGATTGCACAACTGCACTCCAGCCTGGGTGACAAAGCAAGACACTGTCTCAAAAAAAAAAAAAAAAATCCACCACAGTCAACATCAACAAATTAAACAAACAAATAAATAGCAATGGGGATCCAGATTTTGGTTTCTAATACCCTTAAGTATACAATACATTATTATTCTCTGTAGTCACCATGTTGTACAATTGATCTCCAGAACTTATTCATCCTAACTGAAACCTTGTATCCTGTGACCAACATCTCCCCATTCCCTGACCTTTGTCCCCCAGCCGGCCCCTGGCATTCTTCTACCCTCTGCTTCCATGAGTTCAACTATTTTAGATTCCACATATAATTGGAATCATGCAGTATTTGTCCTTCTGTGCCTGGCTTATTTCACTTAGCTTAATGTCCTCCAAGTTCATCCATGTTGTTGCAAATGACAGGATTTTCTTCTTTTCTAAGGTTAGAGAGTATTTCATTTTGTGTGGTGTGTATTTGAGAGAGAGAGTGTGTGTGTGTGTGTATATAACACATTTTCTGTATCTGTTCATGCATCGATGGATAGTTTAATTCCACATCTTGGTAATTATTAACAATACTACAATGAACATGGGAGCGTAGATACCTCTTTGACATACTGATTTCACATCTTTTAAATATATACCCAGAAAAGGGTGCTTGCAATTGAAATTTAATGTAAAACAAGATATATACCCAGAAATGGGATTGCTGGATCATATGATAGTTATTTTATAACCATGGCTGCTGCTTCGGGAGAACATGGTTACTTCCTTGCCTACCTATCCTGCCTCACCAGCAGTATGCATTGGCTTTTCTTTTTTTTCTTTTTTTTTTGAGACAGGGTCTTGCTCTGTTGCCCAGGCTGGAGTGCGGTCACTACAGCCTGGAAACTCTGGGCTCAAGGGATCCTCCCACCTCAGCCTTCTGAGTAGTTAGGACTACAGGCGCTGGCCACCAAGCCTGGCTAATTTTGTTTCTCTTTTTTGTAGAGAGGAGGTCTCCCTTTGTTGCCCAAGCTGGTCTCAAACTCCTGGGATCATGTGATCTTCTCACCTCAGGCTCCTCAGTAGCTGGTACTACAGGCATGCTCACCGTATTTGGCTAAAATTTTTTTTTTTTTTTTTTTTTTTGTAGCTACGGGGTCCCTCAGAATTGTCCACGCTCGTCTTGAACTCCCCTCAAGCGATCCTCTCACCTTGGCCTCCCAAAGTGCTGGGATTACAGGCGTGAGGCACTCCACCCATAGTGGCTTTTGATACCCTCAGAAAACAGCTAATTATGTGTGCCTACGGGGTTATTCCGTTTGTACCATCAGGGTAACATTTTCAGCCGTCCTATTTCTCTGGCAAAACCTTTTGGGCCCTCGGTGACTTTTTGCTGAATGGGTGACTCCCTCCCAGTGCAGGGCCATAAGAATCACTGGAGAGATGAGGGTCTGGGGAGGCGCAGAGAGAAGGCTGAAGGCGGTCTCACTTTCCTGCACCAGGAAAGGGAACGAGGAGCGCTGCACTCTCCCAGTCCTGGAGAGGACAGGAAAACGCTGCCATCGCGGAGACAGACGCCTACAGCGTGGGCTTTAAATCCAGCGTGGGTGTGGGGCAGCGTTGAGGCTCGATCTTCCGCCCTGCCCCTTAGACAGAGAAGGGAAGGAAGTCGAGGTCAGGAGGGGAGGGAGGGGAAAGGGCGGGAGGGAAATCGGAAGAAGGAAGGGCCGGGGAGGGAGGGAAAGAGGCCCGGGAGGATACGCCTGACGCTTCCATTGTAGTGGGGCTTCACTTGCTAAGGTGGAAGTGGTAGCGCCGGTGGTGGTACACCTTTTTGTACTTCTGAAATATTTCATAATTAACATTTGAGGAATTTTTTCTTTTTTGAAACAGGAACTAGCTCTGTCGCCCAGGCTGTAGTGCAGTGGCGCGATCACGGCTCACTGCAGCCTCCAACTCCTGAGCTAAAGGGATCCTACTGCCTTAGCTTCCTGAGTAGTTAGCACTACAGGTTAGGGCCACCAGGCCTGGTTAATTAAAAAAAAAAAAAAAAAAAAAAAAAAAAATCCTCCCGCCTCTGCCTCTGCCTGTGAATTTGCTGGGATTGCAGGACTTAACCGCAGTGCCTGACCTAAGGAATCACTCAACCTCATTCCCGCAGGGATGACCACACGTGTTCAGGACATTTCCCTGGTAACTGGACTCGTCTTTAGTTCCCTGGGCTGCTCTCCTCCCGCGGTGACAGCAGTTCCCGGGGTGACCTCACTGCGCGCCCTGGAAAGGGCGAGACCGACCTCAGTACCCGCCTCAGTTTCCTTGCGGAGAATTTAAACCACTTCTGAGGGCCCTGAAGACACTTCCGCGTCTTTTTTTTTTTTCTTTGTAAATGAGCTTTCTCCAGCCTCTTTCGCAGACCCTGCGAACTTCAGATTCTCCCCTCATCTCGGCGGGTCTGGGGATCCTCACTCTGACCAGTTGTTGGTGGGCTTGAAGGCCAGCGTCCCCTGGGATTGGACCCCGTCTAATCCTCGCCTGCCCGGAAAAGGGGTGGGTGGGCATCAATCTCTGCAGCGCGCAAGCAGCAGGCGGCTGCGGAGGGGCGTGGGTTAGGGAGGTGGGTGCGGGCCTAAGCTTCTGAGCGCAGCACCCACCTCAGGAGGAGCCAAAGAAGATGCCTGCAGCAGGAGTCTCGGGTCCTGCGCCAACAGCATTACCCTGGGGGATTGTCTTGGTCTTTGGATTCTGGAGATGCGAGGAACTAGGACGGAGACCACAGCTGCAGGGAAAAGGCGACCAGTGCACAGAGCCTGTGCTCTATAGCTTTACATATTACTATAAAAATAACTGTATTGAGCTATAATCGATATACATGAAATTGCACTTGTTTAAAGTGTACAAAATGATGGATATCGGCCTATGTAGAATCCCTTGAAATCATCACCGCACTTAAGACAATGAGCCTATGGGGAGGGCTGGGTAAGGAGAGTGAGGCAGGAGAGTGAGGCACCTGCTAGTGCAAAATTGAAGGGGGCACCAAAGAAACACCACCTCTCAGTGACCAAGATAAACAATATTTTAAAATCAAAATTAATGCAAACATTTCTGATGAATAAAATATAAAAATGCTAAATGAAGAGAGGATCCAACTTTGCATTTGCCGGGCCCTGTGTCACTCCTCTCATCCTAGTCACACCTGTTGGGATTACAGGCATGAACCACCATACCCTGCCAATTCTGGGTTTTAAACTGTACTTTATTTATTACTATTCTCTTTTTTTAAAACTGATCAACCACAAGCATACAAAAGTTCTCTGAATGAATGGAACTGTTTCCACAACTGGGTATTAACAGGCAAATTTTGAAGGTCATTCGATTTGGAATTTTCTTTTCTATAGCACTTCTAATCAGTGTGTGTGACACACACCTCAGAGGTAGGAAAGACTGTTTTTAGTAAATTATCTTCTTAATTGTAGAGAATTCCTGAAAATAAAACTGATGAAATTGTAAATTCTGCCTTGATGAGTTTCCAAAGGACAGATTCATGGTGTCCTATTTGAAGAATTAATCCCCTGGAATGTTCCAGCCTTTGTTGGATACTTGATAACAAGATCCACCAAGGGTTAGGACAAATGCACTAAGAAAGCCTTCTGCTACTCTCTGTCTCTTATTCTTTAGACCATCCAGTCTTGCTGGCAGAGAGGTCAGTGATTGCTCTGTTGTACCCACAGGGACATGCAACAGTTGTGGAAGGAGTGATTACATTCTCCTCAGATGACAACACAGTTCTCTTGTTTTCAGCTTGACACCCAAGAAAGGCATCCATCACCTCGACCCTGCAGATGGCAGTTGTATGGCACTCCGTGTCCCAGCTCTACATGCCCACTGTGTTCCACACCTGGAGAGAGAACATTTTTGTTGCCCTTCCAACTTGCAGCCTGTGCTCCCAGAGTGAGAGGACAAGGCACAGGGCTCCTTGCCATCTTCCACGTTAGCATTGGCAGCTGTGCAGAGCCTATAGTGGAGACTGGATTTTTGTTATTTATTCAATAGTGTTGAGACTAAATTCCAAGTAAGACACAATTATTGGACCACATTAAAAAGAAAAACAGAACAAAACAAAAAACCCACTATAGGGATGCCCAGGTAAGAACTGTATGGTTTTGGGGGTAGTGGGGAAGATAGATGCACAAAAAAAACCCCAAAACAAAAAACCACAAACTGTATTTCCCATGCTCCAAAGCAGATAGATATGGCTTGTTCCCAAGGCCTGGCCAATGGAATATTGGAAGGTAATGTGTATAATTTTCATATTGTGCTCGTGAAAAGAGTGTGAATTCTTTTCTGCTGGCTGAAGTGTTGACAAGATGCCAGAATCTGGTACAGTCATCTTGGAGCAAAAGATGGTGTGGTAAATTGAAATATTGTTTGATAAAGTTGATGTCCCTACCCAGAAGTAGATCATATTCTGTGCCCCATTGGTGTCAGGCTTGGCAATGTGACTTGTTATGATCAATGAAATATAAGCAGGCATAACGTGTGTTACTTCCAAGAAGAATTCTTAAGAGTCATTGAGTGTTTCTGCCATGTTCTTTTTTCCTTCTGGTATAAGATAGGCAATGACCCAGATTTGGCTGCTTTGTCTGGGTCCTGGAATGAAAACAATGAAGAGTAGAGCCAAATGGGATCCACAACAGACATATAGTTTAAGAAAGAAATTAACATTTGTTATTTTTAAACAGTCATGGAAACTTTGGGGATAATTTGTTACCACAGCAAAATCTGGCTAGTTCTGATTTATACAGAAATTGGTGCTTAGAGTGGGATGCTGCATAACAAAATAATTTAAATTGTGGCTTTGGTTCCAGGGCTGAGTGATGGGCAATGAAGAAAATATTATTGGAGGCTGGGAAGATGTCAACCCCTGTTTTGTAGCAGTGAAAGACTGGACAAAACAGTCACCTTTAATAACTTAGAATGAAGATAATGTATTAAATGAGCCTGTGGATTTGAGTGAAGAAGTAAGGAAACAGATGCTAGTAATATAGTTTGATCGCTACTAGGTAGGGTAATACAAAAGGTGGGAGGAAAAATGTGCTTGGAAAAGCACTAAACTCTTTGCAAGCAGGAAGGGAAGAAAATGGTCTACACATTTTTGGACTTTTAGAATAAGAAGTTGCAAATATTTCTCTTCTTCAACTAATAAAAAATCTGAGAATGTCTTTGGGTAACAAAGACAGAAATTCAAACTCAGTCTTTGGCAAAGAGGCAGTTAATAAGTAGCTATTAAACCTATGGTGGAAACCTCTGAATCAACTAAGATGTCAGCCAATAAATCCTTTCAGACAAAATTGCTCAGAGAAAAGAGCTTGAGTGCATTGCTTTCTGATGAAAGCCTGCTAATTCAAGGTAATATAATTAAATCTAAAGAGAGAAGCACGTCTCAAAAATACTGAATTGTATTAGCACACAGAGTTAACTGGGACCGTATAGATTTAGAAAAACAACAAGAAGTTTCTGAGAAAGTTAAATTGCCAAGGAGCCATACCTAGATTTTTAAAATCCAGAAAGCAAAAACTGTGATGCTTTGAGACTAAACACAACCCTTGGACTCCAACATTCTTTGGGCAAGCAGTAGGTTAAGAAAGCTGGTTAGTTCTAAAGGAAGGTACCGTCCCCAGTTCCCGCTTTAAATGTGGTTGAAGAAAATAATAGAAAAGGGAAACTTTCCACTTTAAAAGTGGAAGAAGGGTGACAGAGTGAGACTCCATCTCAAAAAAAAAAAAAAGTGGAAAAAGATAATGACACCCTCTTGAGAGTGAAATCAGGAACCATGGGTTCTATTCAAGAGATACTGAATTCTTAGCCAGAGCAATTAGGCAAGAAAAAGAAATAAAAGGCACCCAAATTGGAAAGGACAAAATAAAATTATCTGTGTTTGCAGATGTCATGATATTATATACAGAAAATATTGTGGGATCTGGCCAGCAGCCTGCAATGCAATGGGGCTCTTTCTTTGTTCCCAGGTGGATCGGCAGGTCAAGAAATAAAAGACACATGCGAGATAGTGAAAGCTGGGTCCAGGGGGGTCACCGCCTTCTGGTCTTGTGATGCCACGAATGCACTGGATATATCAGCATTTATTATTAAGTTTAGTGAGGGTGGGGGTAGGTTAGTGAGGGATTTAGGGTCTTTGATTATGAGGTGAGATGGTCACATGGGGATGAAGTAATTCTTTAACATAACATCTGTATGCAGAAGTGCAGAATACAGAGATAAGAATTTACAATACAGTGTGTGTGTCAGTGATTTTTAACAGAGCCTTAAAACAGAAACACAGTCTATCCATAACCTATGTTTAGCAAGATATTAATCAGCAGTAACAGTTGCAGCAAAAGCTGGTTGCAAACAATCGATGGAAACAGGATGTGAAACTAGACAACTGGTTAGACCACAAATTCTCAGAAGGGAGTATGCCTTAACCCTAAAGAGACCTAGAAGAGCCATGGCAAGATAAGGGCATTTAAAACCCTATTTTATACATATGAATGGCCACCCCTCATGCGTCCATTTATAGGCTCTCCACAAGGGTCGCATTCCATTCCCAGAGCTATGAACATCTGCTTTTCTGGGATAAGAATATTGGTGATGTGAAACCTCCCTGACTGCACATCCGTTTATAGGCTCTCTGCAGGGGGAAGCACATCATGCGCTGTTGGCTCATTCAGGCAGCCCAACCTTGCATTGTCTTTACACAATCCTGCATGCAATTTTGTATTTATAATAATCAGGAGCATTTCATCTTTTATTCTGTAGCAATAGTTTCAGGGGGTCTCCCTACAAGAAAACCCTAAAAACTCCACAGGAACTGTTAGAACTAATTAACACATTCAGTAAAGTTGCAAGGTACAAAACCAGAAATGCAAAAATCAGCAGTGTTTCTGTCCAATAACAACTATGCAAAATAGAAATCAGCCAGGCGTGGTGGCTCACACCTATAATCCCAGCACTTTGGGAGGCTGTGGAGGGTGGATCACTTGAGGTCACGAGTTTGAGACCAGCCTAGCCAACATGGTAAAATGCTGTCTGTACTAAAAATACAAAAATTTGCTGGGCATGGTGGTGGACACCTGTAATCCCACCTACTTGGGAGGTTGAGGTGGGAGAATCACTTGAACCCAAGAGGTGGAAGTTGCAGTGAGTCAAGATCAAGCCACTGCACTCCAGCTTGGGTAACAAAATGAGACTCTGTCTCAAAAAAAAAAAAAAAAAACAAAAAAAAAAAAACAAAAAGAAAAGGAAAGAAAAGAAATCAAGAAAACAATCCCATTTACAATAGCTACAAAAAAAATACTTAGCAATAAGTTGAACAAAGGGAGTGAAAGATCTGCACATTAAAAATTATAAAACATTGATGAAAGAAATTGAAGACGACACTAATAAATGAAATGATATCCCATGTTCATGGATTGGAAGAATTAATATTGTTGAAATGTTTATTCTACCCAAAGTGAACTACAGGTTCACTACAATTTCTATCAAAATTCCAAGGACATTTTCCACAGAAATAGAAAAACAGTCTTAAAATTTCTATAGAACCACAAAAGATCCCAAATAGCCTAAGCAATCTTGAGTAAGAAGAACAAAGCAGGAGACTTTATGCTACCTGATTTCAAAATGTAGCACAAAGCTATAGTAATCAAAACAGCATCATACGGGCATAAAGAGAGTCATATAGACCAATGGAACAGAATAGAGATCCCAGAGATAAATATATATGTTCATAGGCCAAGCAACCTTGAGAAAGTTACCTTGAACATACATGGTGAAAGGATACTCTTTCCAATAAATAGTGTTGGGAAAACTGGATAGCCAATGCAGAAGAATGAAATTGGGTCCTTATCTCATACCATATAAACATAAACTCGAAATTGATTAAGGACTTACATGTAAAAGCTGAAACTATAAAACCACTGGCAGAAAACCCAAAGGGTGATTTATTGATGTTGGTCTTGGCAATGAATATTTGGAATATGACCCCAAAAGTACAGGCAACAAAAGCAAAAAAAGACAAATGAATGACATAAAACTAAAAAGCTTTTGCACAGCAAAGGAAATTATCAAAAGAATGGAGACAACCTACAGAAGGAGAGAAAATATTTGCAAACCATACATCTAATAAGGGGTTAGTATCTAAAATATAAAAAGAACTCAAACAATTCAATAGCAAGGAAACAAATAATTTAATTTAAAAACGAGCAAAGGATCTGAGTAGACATTTCTCAAAAGAAGACATTTCAATGGCCAATAGGTATATGAAAAAGTGTTCAATATTACTAATAATGAAGGAAATATTAATTAAAAGCACAAAGAGGTATCATCTCATCTCATACTCATGTAGCTATTACTAAAAAGACAAAAGATAAGTGTTGGCAAGGATGTGGAGAAAAGGGAGTATCTGCACACTGTTGGTGGGAACTTAAATTAGTGCAGCCATTAGAGAAAACAATATGGCGGTTCCTCAAAAAATTAAAAATATGCCAGGCTAAGTGATTCACACCTGTAATCCCAGCACTTTCGGAGGCTAAGGCAGGAAGACCACTTGAAGCCAGGAATCTGAGACCAGCCTGGGCAACACAACAAGACCTTATCTCTACAAAACATTTTTAAAAATTACCTGGGCATGGTGGCATGAGCCTGTGTTCCCAGCTGCTCTGTAGGCTGAGGCGGGAGGATCACTTGGGCTTAGGAGGTTGAGGCTGCAGTGATCTAGGATGCCACCACTGCACTCTAGCCTGGGCAACAGAGTGAAATTCAATTTCTAAAAAAAATTAAAAATAAACATAGCTATCATATGATGCAGCAATCCTATTTCTGGGTATATGTCTGAAAGATATGAAATCAGTAGATCAATGAAGTATCTACAATCTCATGTTTGTTGTAGCATTATTAATAATTGCCAAGATATGGAATTAACCAAAACTGTCCATTGATGCATGAATGGTTAAAGAAAGTATGACACACACACACACACACACGGGAATACTATTCAGACTTAGAAAAGAAGAAAATTCTGTCATCTGCAACAAGGTGGATGAACCTGGAGGACATTATGCTAAGTGAAATAAGCCAGCCACAGAAGGACAACTACTACATGATTCCACTTATATGTGGAATCTAAAAAAGTCGAATTCATAGAAGCAAAGAAAGAATGCCAGGGGCTGAATGGTGGGCAGAGGTCAGAGCATGGGGAAATGTTGGTCAAATGGTAAAAAGTTTCAGTTAGACAAAATGAATAAGTTCTGGAGATCTATTGTACAGCATGGCAACTACAAGGAATAACAATGTATTGTATATTTAAAAATTCCCAAGAGAGTAGAACTCAATTGTTCTTATCACAAAACATACCTATGTGAGGTGACAGATACGTTAATTAGCTGAGTTTAATCATTCCACAATGTATAAATGTATCAAAACATCATGTTGTACACCGTGAATATATACAATTTTATTTGTCAATCATACCTCAGTAAGGCTGGAGTGAAATGGAGGAAAACGCCATGGGCAACCACTGACTAGAATCAGAACCACAGGGAACAGTCCCCACCCCTGGGTAACAGTGCCTCAGAGTGTCTGCCCAACAGCATTTCAAAATTTCTATGGACCAGGAACTATTCTGTGCCTCCCATTCTTCCCAATCACCAAATGAGAGGTGATTTTTTTTTTTTTTTTGAGACAGGGTCTCACTCTGTCGCCCAGGCTGGATTGCCATTGTGCAATAGCCATCCCACCTCAGCTTCCTGAGTAGCTGCGATCACAGGCATACACAACCATGCCTGATACTTTTTGTAATTTTTTTTTAGAGATGAGGTTTCACCATGTTGCCCAGGCTGGTCTCAACCTCCCATACTCAAGGGATCCATCTGCCTTGGCCTCCCAAAGTGCTGAGATTATAGGCATAAGCCATCACTCCTGGCCTATCAAATGAGAGGATTATTAAATGTTATTCTGTTACTATTTATTTCACTGTTGTATAATGTGTGTGTATGTGTGATAACTTGTATTTTTAATTCAAACATCTCCAAAGGAGTCATACCCAGGCCTGATATAAAGACCATCACATGATCTGGATTTTGTCTATGATGGGGCATCGCATTGGAATGGAATTTTTGTTATTTCTCTAAGGAAGGAAAGGTATATAAAAGGAATAAAAGTGAATATTTGTGAGCAAACATTTTTGATAGGTTTTTTTTTTCTTAAGAGACATGTTGCCCAGGCTGGACTTAAACTCTTGGGCTCAAGCAATCCTCCTGCCTCAGTCTTCTGAGTAGCTGGGACTATAGGCAGGGGCCACTATGCCTGGCTGACTGTATTCCTTTCCAAAACATTTTCTTACACTCTTAGGATTACACTTGCTACTCCATTGTAATCAAGCTGGGCCATGTGCTTTGTTTTGGCCAAATATAAATGTGAGTAGAAATGATGTGTGCTACCCTGAACAAGAGCTTTCAGAGCCACCATTTAGATCCTCCATACACTTGTTTCTTTCTGCCTCAAGACTGACAATGTCTCAGACAGGGACCTTCTGTCAGCCTGGATCCCCACATGAGGAGGAATGTAACCTTGCTCAGGGGCCAGTTGTGAACTTTCTGGGAAGGGATTGTGACACCAGGCAAGGTGGCTCTACAGCTGAAGCAGACTTCAAAGGAGCTGACATTTGCAGGCTGTTTGCTGAGTGCCCTCTCCATATCTGGGCAGCAAGTCCTTTAAAAGGGGATCTAGGGAGTGCATCCCCACATCTATCACATCCCACCCTCCGACAGCCTTTTATTTTCTTTTGCATAAGGCTGTAAATACCTCATTCCCCAAAATGTACTTCTTAGCTATTTCCCTGTTCAAGGCATTGATCACATTTACAATGTATGTGATTTAGTTCTGAACACCAGGATGAGGTTCTCCTTGTTTTTTGGGGAATCTATATGACCAACAACTCCACAGCACCTGTGTTTCCTCTTTCTCTTACTTCTAGATTGGACACAAGGGGCAATGGAGGAAGGGTCAAGATATTTGTTTAATTTATTCTACTTTATAGCAGAAAAAATTATTTATTTGAAATTGGAATGTATCTAAATTCTCCAGGTATCAGTGTCACTGAGATTTTTAGTACCCACTAATATTGTCTGAGCTCTCATTATGTGTAAATACACAAAGATTTTTGTTTTTTAAACCTAGCTTCTTTCTATTGAGATTTCTGAGAATTCCAGGAATGCTTCCATGTTCCACAGATCTGTCCTGGTAGTCCCCGGCCACTTCTTGCAATAAAATGCTGTACCAAGGCCTCTGATAGTTTCTAGTTGGCTTGACATAATGGCTTTTCTAAGCTTCTGTTCCTCTATGCTCCTCTGTATCCCAAGCATGGAAAGAAGTCATATCTTTTGTTTCACACATTAGCAGTCAACACTTGGCCCTACTTTCAACAAGGCTAAGTAAAACCTTGAGCATAGCAAAAGGCAAATACTTAAATTATAATATTAGCAGGAGGAGGCTGAGGTGGGAGGATCGTATGAGGCCAGCCTGGGCAACATAGATACCCCCTCTCCAGAAGACAACAACAAAAAATTATCTGGGTGTGGTGGTGTGCTCTTGCAGTCCTAGATACTCCAGTGGCTGAGGCGAGAGGATCACTTGATTCCAGGAGTTCAAGGCTGTAGTGAGCGATAATCATGTCACTGCATCCTAGCCTGGGCAATAGAGTAAGACCCTATCTCTAACAAAATAATAATAAAACAATCAAAAGTTTAAAATTAGGTATTGGATGTCAGTGTGCCCAGAGTCCTTTGACCACAGATGATCCTGATGGCCTTCTCTCGTCTTGTCCCTGTGCCTCCTTCTACCATTTTTCTTCCTGAGATATTTGAAAATAAGTAGCAGACAGGGTTCCCATTTACCTCTAAATACTTCAGTGGGTATTTCCTAAAAGGACATTTATAGTACCATCATCAAAATCAGTAAATTAACACTGATATTATTATCTAATCTACAGACTTTATTGAATTTTATCAGTTGTGCCACAGATGTCTTATGGCAAATGAGAAATAATTCTGGTCTAGGATTTGATCTAAGATCATGCATTGTATTGAGCTTTCATTTCTTTTAAGTCTCATTTAATCTGGAAATGTTAATCAGTGTTTGTCATATCTTTGACACTATTGAAGAGGATTGGCCTATTATTTTGCAGAGTATCTATGATTTTGGGTCATTCCATGTGTTCTCATGATTAGATTCAGGTTATGCATTTTTGGCACGAATACCATAGAAGGGCTGTTATGGTTCTCAGTTCATGGTATTAGAAGGCACTTGATAGTGATTAGTTCCATTCCTGATGATGTTAACTCTGATCATTTGGATAAAGTGACATCTGCCAGGTTTCCCCACTGTGCAGTTACAATTTGCTTTTTGCGATTAATAAATTCCTTTTTTATTCTCATTTAAGAATGAGTTTCTTTAACACCTTGAAAAAATCACACTGGCTCACCAGCAATGGACCCAAACCAAGAAGTAATTCCTGATGTATCTGAAAAAGAATTCAGGAGGTTAGTTATTAAGCTAATTAGGGAGGCATCAGAAAAAGGCAAAGCCCAATGCAAGGAAATCCAGAAAATAATACAAGAAGTGAAGGGAGAAATATTTAAGGAAATAACGTAAATAAGAAACAATAAAAACCTCAGGAAACAATGTTCCTGAAACACTTCTAGAAATGCAAAATGCTCTGGAAACTCTCAACAATAGAATTGAACAAGCGGAAGAAAGAAATTCAGAGCTTGAATACAAGGTCTTTGAATTAACCCAATCCAACAAAGACAAAAAAAGAAAATATGAACAAAGCCTCCAAGAAGTCTAGGATTATGTTAAGTGACCAAACCTAAGAATAATTGGTGTTCCTGAGGAAAAAGAGAAATCTGAAAGTTTAGAAAACATATTTGGGGGAATAATCAAGAAAAACTTCCTGACCATGCTAGAGACCTAGACATCCAAATACAAGAAGCACAAAGAACACCTGGGAAATTCATCACAGAAAGATCATTGCCTAGGGACACTGTCATCAGGTTATTATTATCTAAAGTTAAGACTAAGGAAAGAAACTTAAGAACTGTGAGGCAAAAGCACCAGGTAACTATAAAGGAAAACCTATCAGATTAACAGCAGATTTCTCAGCAGAAACTCTACAAGCTAGAAGGGATTGGGGCCCTATCTTCAACTTCCTTGAACAAAACAATTATTACCCAAGAATTTTGTATCCAGTGAAACTAAGCTTCATCAATGAAGGAAAGACAGTCTTTTTCAGACCAATGCTGAGAGAATTCACCACTACCAAGCCACCACCACAAGAACTGCAAAAAAAGAGCTTTAAATCTTGAAACAAATACTAGAAACACATCAAAACAGAACCTCTTTAAAGTATAAATCTCACAGGATCTATAAAACAATCAATTTAAAAAGCAAAAAACAAAAAACAAAGGTATACAGGCAACAAATAGCACGATGAATGGAATGATACCTCACATCTCTATACTAACATTGAATGTAAATAGCCTAAATGCTCCCCTTAAAAGATACAGAACTGAAGGATAGATAAGAACTCACCAACTAACCATCTGCTGCCTTTGGGAGACTCACCTAGCACATAAGGACTCACAAAAACTTAAGGTAAAAAGATGGAAAAAGACATTTCACATGAACGGACACCAAAAGTGAGCAGGAATAGCTATTCTTATATCAGACAAAACAAACTTTAAAGCAACAGCAGTTAAAAAAGACAAACATGGGGGTGGCTGGCAAGATGGCCGAACAGGAACAGCTCTGGTCTGCAGCTCCCAGGGAGATCAATGCAGAAGGCGGGTGTTTTCTGCATTTCCAATGGAGGTACCTGGCTCATCTCACTGGGACTGGTTAGACAATGTGTGCAGCCCATGGAGGGCAAGCAGAAGCAGGGTGGGGTGTTGCCTCACCGGGGAAGTACAAGGGGTTGAGGAACTCCCTCCCCTAGCCAAGGAAGCCGTGAGGGATTGTGCCGTGAGGAACGGTGCACTCTGGCCCTGATACTACACTTTTCCCAAGGTCTTCACAACCCGCAGATCAAAAGATTCCCTTGGGTGCCTATGCCACCAGGGCCCTGGATTTCAAGCACAAAACTGAGGGGCCATTTGGGCAGACATTGAGCTAGCTGCAGGAATGTTTTTTCGTACCCCAGTGGTGCCTGAAATGCCAGCTACAGAGAACCATACACTCCCCTGGAAATGGGGCTGAAGCCAGGGAGCCAAGTGGTCTAGCTCAGCGGATCCCACCCCCACAGAGCCCAGCAAGCTAAGATCCACTGCCTTAAAATTCTTGCTGCTAGCACAGCAGTCTGAAGTCCACCTGGGATGCTACAGCTTGGTGGGGGGAGGGGCATCCACCATTACTGAGGCTTAGTAGGCGGTGTTCCCCTCACAGCGTAAACAAAGCTGCCTGGAAGCTGGAACTGGGCAGAGTCAACTGCAGCTCAGCAAAGCCACTGTAGCCAGACTGCCTCTCTAGATTCCTCCTCTCTGGGCAGGACATCTCTGAAAGAAAGGCAGCAGCTCCAGTCAGGGGCTTATAGATAAAACTCCCATCTCCCTTGGACAGAGCACCTGGGTGAAGGGGCAGCTGTGGGCAGCTTCAACAGACTTAAATGTTCCTACCTGCCAGCTCTGAAAAGAGCAGCAGATCTCCCAGCAAAGCACTCAAGTTCTTCCAAGGGACAGACTGCCTCCTCAAGTGGGTCCCTGACCACCCTCCCCACCATGCCTCCTAACTGGGAGACACCTCCCAGCAGGGGTTGTCAGATACTTCACACAGGAGAGCTCCGGCTGGAATCTGGCAGGTGCCCCTCTGGGACAAAGCTTCCAGAGGAAGGAACAGGCAGCAATCTTTGCTGTTCTGCAGCCTCCGCTGGTGATACCCAGGGAAACAGGGTCTAGAGTGGACCTCCAGCAAACTCCAGCAGACCTGCAGCAGAGGGGCCTGACTGTTAGAAGGAAAACTAACAAACAGAAAGGAAAAGCATCAACATCAACAAAAAGGACGTCCACACAGAAACCCCACTGGAAGGCCACCAACATCAAAGACCAAAGCTAGATATATCCACAAAGATGAGGAAAAATCAGCGCAAAAAGGCTGAAAATCCCCAAAACCGGAATTCCTCTTCTCCTTCAAAGGATCACAAGTACTCGCCAGCAAGGAAACAAAACTGAACGGAGAATGAGTTTGACAAATAAACACAAGTAGGCTTCAGAAGGTGGGTAATAACAAACTCCTCCGAGCTAAAGGAGCATGTTCCAACCCTATTCAAGGAAGCTAAGAACCTTGAAAAAAATGCTAGAGGAATTGCTAACTAGAATAACCAGTGTAGAGAAGAACATAAGTGACCTGATGTAGCTGAAAAACACAGCATGAGAACTTTGTGAAACATACACAAATATTGATAGCCAAACTGATCAAGCAGAAGAAAGGATACGAGAGATTGAAGATCAACTTAATGAAATAAAGCATGAAGACAAGATTAGAGAAAAAAGAATAAAAAGGAATGAACAAAGCCTCCAAGAAATATGGGACGATGTGAAAAGGCCAAACCTATATTTGATTGGTGTACCTGAAACTGACAGGGAGAATGGAACCAAGTTGGAAAACACACTTCAGGATATTATCCAGGAGGACTTCCCCAACCTAACAAGACAGGCCAACATTCAAATTCAGGAAATAGAACACCACAAAGATGCTCCTTGAGAAGAGCAACCCTAAGACGCATAATTATCAGATCCCCCAAGGTGGAAATGAAGGAAAAAATGTTAAGGGCAGCCAGAGAGAAAGGTCGGGTTACCCACAAAGGGAAGCCCATCAGACTAACAGCAAATCTCTCTGCAGAAATCCTACAAGTCAGAAGAGAGTGGGCGCCAATATTCAACATTCTTAAAGCAAAGAATTTTCAACCCAGAATTTCATATTCAGCCAAACTAAGTTTCATAAGCGAAGGAGAAATAAAATCCTTTACAGACAAGCAAATGCTGAGAGATTTTATCACCACCAGGCCTGCCTTACAAGAGCTCCTGAAGGAAGCACTAAATATGGAAAGGAACAACCAGTACCAGTTACTGCAAAAACATACCAAATTATAAAGTCCATCGACACTCTGAAGAAACTGCATCAACTAATGGGCAAAATAACCAGCTAGCGTCATAATGACAGGATCAAATTCACAGATAACAATATTAACCTTAAATGTATATGGGCTAAATACCCCAATTAAAAGACACAGGCTGGCAAATTGGATAGAGTCAAGACCAATTGGTGTGCTATATTCAAGAGACCCATCTCTCATGCAAAGACACACATAGGTTCAAAATAAAGGGATGGAGGAATATTTACCAAGAAAATGGAAAGCAAAAAAAAAAAAAAAAAAAAAAAAAGCAGGGGTTGCAATCCTAGTCTCTGATAAAACAGACTTTAAACCAACAAAAATCAAAAAGGACAAAGAGGGGCATTACATAATGGTAAAGGGATCAATGCAACAAGAAGAGCTAACTCTCCTAAATATATATGCACCCAATACAGGAGCACCCAGATTCATAAAGCAAGTTCTTAGAAACCTACAAAGAGACTTAGACTCCCACAGAATAATAGTGGGAAACTTTAACACCCCACTGTCACTGTTAGACAGATCAATGAGACAGAAAATTACGAGAATATTCAGGACTTGAACTCACCTCTGAACCAAGAGAACCTAATAGACATCTACAGAAATCTCCACCCCAAACCAGCAGAATATACATTCTTCTCAACACCGCATCACACTTATTCCAAAACTGACCACATATTTGGAAGTAAAACACTCCTCAGCAAATGCAAAAGAATGAAAATCATAACAATTAGTCTCTCACAACACAGTGCAATCAAACTGGAACTCAGGATTAAGAAACTCATTCAAAACCGCACAACTACAAGGACAGTGAACAACCTGCTCCTGAGTGACTACTGGGTAAATAACAAAATTAAGGCAGAGATCAAGAAGTCCTTTGAAACCAATGAGAACAAAGACACAATGTACCAGAATCTCTGGGACACAGCTAAAACAGTGTTTAGAGGGAAATTTATAGCACTAAATGCTCACAGGAGGAAGCGGGAAAGATATGAAATAGACACCCTAACATCACAATTAAAAGAACTAAGATCAGAGTAGAAATTTAGAGAAGTGAGAGCAAACAAATTCAAAAGCTAGCAGAAGACAAGAAATAACTAAGATCAGAGTAAAACTGAGGGAGATAGAGACATAAAAAAACCCTTCAAAAAGTCAATTATTCCAGGCGTGGGTTTTTTGAAAAAATTAACAAAATAGATAGATGGCTAGCCAGACTAATAAAGAAGAAAAGAGAGAAGAATCAAAGACACAATAAAAAATGATAAAGGGGATATCACCACTAATCCCACAGAAATACAAACTACCATCCGAGAATACTATAAACACCTCTATGCAAATAAACTCAAAAATCTAGAAGAAATGGATAAATTCCTGGACACATACACCCTCCCAAGATTAAACCAAGAAGAAGTCAAATCCCTGAATAGACCAATAACAAGTTCTGAAATTGAGGCAATAATTAATAGTCTACCAATAAAAAAAAAAAAGCCCAGGACCAGACGGATTTACAGCTGAATTCCACCAGAGGTACAAAGAGGAGCTGGTGCCATTACTTCTGAAACTATTCCAAACAAAACAGAAAGAAGGAATCCTCCTTAACTCATTTTATGAGGCCAGCATCATCCTGATACCAAAACCCGGCAGAGACACAACAAAAAAAGAAAATGTCAGGCCAATATCCCTGATGAACATTGAGGCTAAATCCTCAATAAGATACTGGCAAACCAAATCCAGCAGCACATCAAAAAGCTTAACCACCACGATCAAGTCAGCTTTATACCTGGGATGCAAGGCTGGTTCAACATACACAAATCAATAATCGTAATCCATCACATAAACAGAATCAATGACAAAAACCACATGATTATCTCAATAGATGCAGAAAAAGCCTTCGTTAAAACCCAGCACCCCTTCATGCTAAAAACTCTCAATAAACTAGGTATTGATGGAACATATCTCAAAATAATAAGAGTTATTTATGACAAACCCACAGCCAATGTCATACTGAATGGGCAAAAGCTGGAAGCATTCCCTTTGAAAACCAGCACAAGACAAGGATGCTCTCTCTCACCACCCCTATTCAACATAGTGTTGGAAGTTCCGGCCAGGGCAATCATGCAAAAGAAATAAAGCGTATTCAAATAGGAAGAGAGGGAGTCAAATTGTTTCTGTTTGCAGATGACATAATTGTATATTTCAAAAAACCCATTGTCTCAGCCCAAAATATCCCTAAGCTGAAAAGCAAATTCAGCAAAGTTTCAGGACACAAAATCAATATGCAGAAATCACAAGCATTTCTACAGACTGATAACAGACAGAGAGCGAAATCATGAGTGAACTCCCAATCACAATTGCTACGAATAGAATAAAATACCTAGGAATATAACTTACAAGGGATGTGAAGGACCTCTTCAAGGAGAACTACAAACCACTGCTCAAGGAAATAAGAGAGGACACAAACAAATGGAAAAACATTCCATGCTCATGGATAGGAAGAACCAATATCATGAAAATGGCCATCCTGCCCAAAGTAATTTATAGTTTCAATGCTATCCCCATCAAGCTACTGTTGACTTTCTTCACAGAATTAGAAAAAACTACTTTAAATTTCATATGGAACCAAAAAAGAGCCCGTATAGCCAAGAGAATCCTAAGCAAAAAGAACAATGCTGGAGGCATCAAGCTGCCCAACTTCAAACTATACTACAATTGCTACAGTAAGCAAAACAGCATGGTACTGCTACCAAAACAGATATATAGACCAATGGAACAGAACAGAGGCCTCATAAATAATGTCACACATCTACAACCATCTGATCTTTGACAAATCTGACAAAAACAAGCAATGGAGAAAGGATTCCCTCTTTAATAAATGGTGTTGAGAAAACTGGCTAGCCATAAGCAGAAAACTGAAACTGGACCCCTTCCTTACACCTTATACAAAAAGTAACTCAAGATGGATTAAAGACTTAAACCCAATACCTAAAATCATAAAAACCCTGGAAGAAGACCTAGGCAATATCATTCAGGACACAGGCATGGGCAAAGACTTCATGACTAAATCACCAAAAGCAATGGCAACAAAAGCGAAAATTGACAAATGAGATCTAATTAAACTAAAGAGCTTCTGCACAGCAAAAGAAACTATCATCAGAGTGAACAGGCAACCTACAGAATGGGAGAAAATTTTTGCAATCTATCCATCTGACAAAGGGCTAATATCCAGAATCTACAAAAAACTTAAACAAATTTGCAAGAAAAAACCAAACGACCACATCAAAAGGTGGGCAAAGAATGTAAACAGGCACTCCTCAAAAGAAGACATTTATGCAGCTGACAAACATATGAAAAAAAGGTCATCATCACTGGGTCATTAGAGAAATGCAAATCAAAACCACAATGTGATACCACCTCATGCCAGTTAGAATGGCGATCATTAAAAAGTCAGGAAACAACAGATGCTGGAGAGGATGTGGAGAAATAGGAACGCTTTCACACCGTTGGTGGGAGCATAAATTAGTTCAACCATTGTGGAAGACGGTGTGGCAATTCCTCAAGGATCTAGAACCAGAAATACCATTTGACCCAGCAATCCCATTACCAGGTATATACCCAAAACATTATAAATTATTCTACCATAAAGACACATGCACACGTATGTTTATTGCAGCACTGTTCACAATAGCAAAGACCTAGAACCAACCCAAATGCCATCAATGATAGACTGGATAAAGAAAATGTGGCACATGTACACCATGGAATACTGTGCAGCCATAAAAAGGATGAGTTCATGTCCTTTGCAGGGATATGGATGAAGCTGGAAACCATCATTCTCAGCAAACTAACAGGAACAGAAAACCAAACACTACATGTTCTCACTCATAAGTGGGAGTTGAACAATGAGAACACATGGACACAGAGAGGGGAACATCACACAACGGGGCCTGTTAGGGGGTGGGGAGCTAGGGGAAGGATGTATTAGGAGAAATACCTAGTGTAGATGATGGGTTGATGGGTGCAGCAAACCACCATGGCACGTGTATACCTATGTAACAAACCTTCACATTCTGCACTTGTATCCCAGAACTTAAAGTATAATAATTTAAAAAAGCACAAAGAGGGACATTATATGATGATAAAAGGCTTTGTCCAACAGGAAACTATCACAATCCTAGACATACATGCACCTAACACTGGAGGTCCCAAATTTATGAAACAATTACTAATAGATCTAAGAAATGAGATAGACAGCAACAAAGTAACACTGAGGAACTTCAATACTCCACTGACAGCACTAGACAGGTCATTAAGACAGAAAACTGACAAAGAAACAATGGATTTAAACTACATCCTGGAACAAATGGACTCAACATATATATACAGAACATTCCATTCAACAACTGCAGAATACACATTCTGTTCAACAGCACATGGAACTTTCTCCAAGATAGACCATATGATAGCCACAAAATGAGCCTCAATAAATTTAAGAAAATTGAAAGTATATCAAGCACTCTCTCAGACCACAGTGGAATAAAACTGGAAATAAACTTCAAAAGGAACCTTCAAAACCATGGAAATTAAATAACCTGCTCTTGAATGAACATTGGGTCAAAAATGAAATCGAGATGAAAATTTAAAAAGTCTTCGAACTGAATGACAATAGTGACACAACCTATCAAAACCTCTGGGACACAGCAAAGGTGATGCTAAGAGGAAATTTCATCGTCCTAAATGCCTACATCAAAAAATCTGAAAGAGCACAGGCAATCTAAGGTCACACCTCAAGGAACAAGAGAAACAAGAACAAATCAAACCCAAACCCAGAAGAAAGGAAGGAAATAACCAAGATCAGAGCAGAACTAAATGAAATTAAAACAAAAAAATACAAAAGATAAATGAAACAAAAAGCTAGTTCTTTGAAAAGATAAATAAAATTGATATACCATTAGCAGGATTAACCAAGAAGAGAGAAAATCCAAATAAGCTCAGTAAGAAACGAAACGGAAGAGATTTCAACTGACACCACAGACATGTGAAAGATCATTCAAGGCTACTATGAACACCTTTGCATGCGTAAACTAGAAAACCTAGAAGAGATGGATAAATTCCTGGAAAGACACAACCCTCCTAGCTTAAATCAGGAAAAATTAGATGTCCTGAACAGACCAATAACAAGTAGTAAGATTGAAATGGTAATTTAAAAATTACCAACAAAAAAAGGGTCCAGGACCAGACGGATTCACAGCAGAATTCTACCAGACATTCAAAGAAGAATTGGTAACAATCTTTTTGACACTATTCCACAAGACAGAGAAAGAGAGAACCCTTCCTAAGTCATTCTATGAACCTAGTATCTCCCTAATACCAAAACCAGGAAAGGACATAATCAAAAAGAAAACTACAGACCAATATCCATAAAGAACATTAGATGCTAAAATCCTTAACAAAATGCTAGCTAACCAAATTCAAGAACATATCAGAAAGATAATCCACCATGACCAAGTGGGTTTCATACCAGGGATGCAGGGATGGTTTAATATATGCAAGTCAACAAATGTGACACAGCCGGGTGCGATGGCTCACCCCTGTAATCCCAGCACTTTGGGAGGCCGAGGTGGGCGGATCACCTGAGGTTGAGAGTTCGAGACCAGCCTGACCAACATGGAGAAACCTCATCTCTACTAGAAAAAAATTACAAAATTAGCCAGGCATGGTGGTACATGCCTGTAATCCCAGCTACTCGGGAGGCTGAGGCAGGAGAATCGCTTGAACCCAGGAGGCAGAGGTTGCGGTGAGCCAAGATCGGGCCATTGCACTCCAGCCTGGGCAACAAGAGCAAAACTCTGTCTAAAAAAAAAAAAGTGATACATCACATAAACAAAATTAAAAACAAAAACCACGTGATCATCTCAATAGATGCAGAAAAAGCATTTGACAAAATCCAGCATCACTTTACTATTAAAACTCTCAGCAAAATTGGCATATAAGAGATATACCTCAATATATTAAAAGCCATCTATGACAAAGTCACAGCCAACATAATACCGAATGGGGAAAAGTTGAAAGCATTCCCTCTGAGAACTGAAACAAGACAAAGATGCCCACTCTCACCACTCCTCAACATAGTACTGGAAGTCCTAGCCAGAGCAATCAGACAAGAGAAATAAATAAAGGGCATCCGAATCAATAAAGAGGGACTCAAATGTCCCTGTTTGCTGATGATATGATCATTTACCTGGGAAACCCTAAAGACTCCTCCAGAAAGCTCCTAGAACTGATAATTCAGCAAAGTTTTCAGATACAACATTAATGTACACAAATTAATAGCTCTTCTATACATCAACAGCGACCAAGGGGAGAATCAAATCAAGAAATCAACCCCTTGTACAATAGCTGCAAAAAAAAAAAAAAAAAAAAAAACAGTGAAAGGGCATCATTGCCTTGTTCCAGTTCTCAGGAGGAATGCTTTCAACTTTTCCCCATTCAGTATGCTGGCCATGGTATTTTATTATTCTTAATAGCTCTATTCATAATAGTCAAAACCTGGAAATAACCCAGAAGTTTTTCACTTGACAAATGGAAAAGCAGTGGTATATTTTCTTAAAAAATTTTTGTGGGTACATAGTAGGTATATATATTTATGAGGTACATGAGGCATTTTGATACAGGCATGCAATGCACAATAATCACATCATGGAAAATGGAGTAGCAATTCCTTCAAGCATTTATCATTTGTGTTACAAACAACCCAATGACACCTTTTAAGTTATTTAAAAATGTACAGTTAAATGATTATTGACTATAGTCACCCTGTTGTGCTATCAAATACTAGGACTTCTTCATTCTATTCCTTTTTTTGTACACATTCTACATCCCCACTGCCCACCAACTCCTTCAACCACACTTCCCAGCCTCTGGTAATAATCCTTCTACTCTCTATCTCTATGAGTTGAATTGTTTTGGTATTTAGATCCCACAAATAAGTGTGAACATGTGATGTTTGTCTTTCTGTGCCTGGCTTATTTTGTTACCAAAACACCAGGGGTTTAGTCTAGGTCCTGCTGCTCCCTGCACAGAAAGCCAATGACTGAGACAATGATTATTGCCAAGGAAGAAGGCTTTAATCAGGTGGTGCAGCTGAGGGGATGGGAGATCAGTCTCAAATCCATCTCCATGACTGACTAGAACTAGGGGTTGATATAGCAGGGAAGAAATGTAACAATGTGTAAGAAAATAAGAACTAGGGAGAGGCAAGGAAGCAAACATGGTGAATGAGGGGTCTAGCATCTGGTGAGGTGATCTGGTGAGTTTCAGTTCTTTGATCCTTTTTTTTTAGAGGCCCGAAGGTCCTGTCCTGAGGAAGGAATGCAGATAAAACAAATATAAGTTTCAAGCTTTAAGACCAGAAGGGTCAATTTTTATGTTTATCAAAAAGATCAGTCTATGAGACTATTGGGTCAGTTTCAGCCCCCACTTTCTATTTATCAATTCCTCAGACATGAGGAATCTGGTCATCAATCTTTCTGGCTGCTTCATGCTGAGGAGGGGTGTCATAGGCAGCTCCATACCATGGGTGACCACGTGGCTGCCCAAGAATCAGACGTTAATCTAATATAGACTTTTCTTCTGAAACACAATCTTTGGAAGCAGAGAAACTCTAAGCAGACAGGGGCGGGTCCCCAGTGGAAATCCCACCTTCAAGCCAGAAATATCCTTAAACCCACTGCCCAAAGTGAGAACTTCTATTCCTGTTTGCCTACTCTCTCCTGATTGGTTCTTTCTGAATAATATCTTTACCAATGGAATGTCGCCTTTTCCAAAACTACCTATGGCTTGCCCATACCCATCCTGTGCCTATAAAGACCTCAACCTCCCTCCCTCAACCAGGAGGGAGAAGAAGTGGCTGGACATTGGGGAAAGATGAATTGACTACATAGATGATGGCTGGATGTCAGAGAGGGGCAACTTGACTTTGGAGGAGAGAGGCAGAGTGGTGACTTGACTTCAGGAGAGAGAAACCTGCCCTTCCCATCCTTTGCCACCTTGCCAGCTCTTCTGTCTACTGAGAGCCACTTTCATCACTCAGTAAACTCCACCTTCACCATCCTTCATCTGTGTGACCTGACCACATTCTTGCTTTTTTTTTTTTTACTCAGATGGAGTCTTGCTCTGTCACCAGGCTGGAGTACAGTGGCGCGATCTCGGCTCACTTCAACCTCCACCTCCTGGGTTCAAGCAATTCTTCTGCCTCAGCCTCCTGAGCAGCTGGGATTACAGGTGCATGCCACCATGCCCGGCTATTTTTTGTATTTTTTTTTTTTTTAGTAGAGACGGGGTTTCACCATGTTGGCCAGGCTGCTCTTGAACTCCTCACCTTGTGATCCACCCACCTTGCCCTCCCAAAGTTCTGGGATTACAGGCATGAGCCGCCATGCCTGGCCAACCTCATTCTTCTTTGGCACTGGACAAAAATTGGGGACCCACCAAGTGCAGGTACCCAAAAGGGCTGTCACACTGGCCCTTTGCTCTCACTGGCAGAGGGCAGCAGCCCTATTGATGAGTCAAAGGGCCCACTGAGCTGATAACACAGTGCTATCTGTGAAAGGTGGAGCTAAGAGAGCACTGTAACATTCCCTCTGGGGCCTTGGGGTTGCAGGCACCCCTACCTGGACTCTGCCATGGGGCCTTCATGGTGTTTGCTCCTGCCAGCACCAAAGCAGCCAGCCAGTTCCTGCACTCACTTGCTTACATGCTCTCTTCCACAAGGGATGGAATGCAGTGGGTCCAAGCAAATGGAATTTGCTTCTGTCAGTGCTGAGGCAGCCAGCTGGTTCCTGCACTTGTTCAATTGAGTGCTCCCTCCTGCAAGGGGTTGAGCACAGTGGACTGAGTATACAAGGCACTCCAGTCACAAGTCCCACAAAGGCATCAAGAAAATACCCTGCATCAAAAACATGTTATTATGAACCATATGCAATCAAATACATTGCTGTGAATTAAGAATATTTACAAATAGTTTACAAATTCTGGAGAAATTAGGCAGAGAGAAAAATATGACTCAAATTCTGTTTATAAACGTATATTTACTTAATACACTTAAAATATGTTTCAAGGTTATAAATAGCTCAAAAGAAAACAATTCTTCAGACTCCAAAAAACAAAACAAAAAGAATCAGCAATATTTCAAACAAAAAAAGCCATAAAAATTATTTCAGTCTTCCATTAGTTCTGTCAATGCAATCAACTCTCACTCTGCTTCATATTGCATTAGCAATCTTTATGAACATATCAGCCTTTCAATAAGTGCAGTGAAAGTTTTCTCTCTGATCTAATGGTACAATCTGCAAAGTTATCAGAAACCTGCATTCAAGAGTCCTTTTAATGAACTCCTCCAAAGAAACAAGACTTGGACTGTAGCTGATTATTAGTAACTTTTTTTGGAAGGATCACAGCAAAACAACATTTGTGGATGAAAAAAGTCTTAGGATAGCCGTAGTCAAAGACACAGTTGACAAGGAAATTTGGTTATTTCTGTGGCATGCAATTTAAAATAATAATCATAATTATTACTGATGATGTTACCAGTGGAGGGTGTCCAGGTTCTTGGTGTTTTGAACAAATAATTGGACAAAATGCACAAAGCAATGAAAGAAAAGCACAGATTTATTTAAATGAAACTACACTCCACAGAATGGGAGTGGGCTGAAGCAAGTGGCTCAAGAGCAGGGGTTACAGAATTTTCTGGAGTTTAAATACCCTCAAGAGGTTTCCCATTGGTTATTTGATTTACACCCTATGTAAATGAAATAATGGCCCATAACCAGTCTGATTGGTTGTGGAAGGTGACCAATCAGAGTCTGAAGTAAAGTTACAAAGTTATACATGAAGACTTGGTCAATCAGAGGTACTTTCATTTTTCATCTGCAATGCAGAAAAGATGGGGGGAGTTACAAAGAAAATAGCCTCTGATCCCTTTACTACTTGGGTGTGGAGAGGTGGGGTTAGGTTCTCTGCCTCCAGGCCCAGTTCTCCTGTGCATTTCCCCTCTGAGAGATGTGATCCCCATAAATCTTTATGGGAGGCAGGGGGACTGAGGGTCTTTCTTCTGTAACTGCTTCATGCTGACTTGGAGCCCCGTCCCTACCTATTGAGGATTATAGAACTCTCATCCTGCTCTGTCTGGTGGGGAGAGGGTAGCTTCCTGATGGCCAGTGGTG
This sequence comes from Pan troglodytes, assembly GCF_028858775.2. NCBI lineage: Eukaryota > Metazoa > Chordata > Mammalia > Primates > Hominidae > Pan > Pan troglodytes. The sequence goes on from NC_072417.2 coordinate 32,284,485, forward strand.
TCTTCACCTGGAACTGACTGGAAACCTCATCACATGATCATCGAAAGCTTGATTGTCTCTAGGGAAAAGGAAATGAATTAAAGACTTAAATCTAAGACCTGAAACCATTAAAATTCTAGATGATAACACCAGAAAAACACTTCTGGACATTGGCTTAGGCAAAGAGTTTATAACCAAGAACACAAAAGCAAATGCAACAAAAACAAAAATAAATAGACCGGACCTAATTAAACTAAAACCTCCTGCACAGCAAAAGAAATAATCAGCAGAGTAAACAGACAACCCACAGAGTGGGAGAAAATATTTTCAAACTATGCATCTGACAAGACTAATATCCTGAATCTACAAGGAACTCAAACAAATCAGCAAGAAAAAAACAAAGAATCCCATCAAAAAGTGGACAAAGGATATGAATAGACAATTCTCAAAAGAGGATATACGAATGGCCAACAAACATATGAAAATATGCTCAACATCACTAATGGACAGGGAAATGCAAATTAAGACCACAACAAGATGACCTTACACCTGCAAGAATGACCATAATTAAAAATAAAAAATTAACAGATGTTGGCATGCATGTGGTGAAAAGGAAATACTTTTACACTCCTGCTGGAAATGTAATATTATCATATTAACTGTAGGTTTGTCACATATAGCCTTTATTATGTCTAGGTATGTTTCTTCTATCCCAATTTGTTGAGAGTTTTTATCATGAAGGAATGTTGAATTTTATTGAATGCCTTTTCAGCATCTCTTGAAATGATCACATGGTTTTTGTCTTTGATCCTGTTGACATGATGTATCATGTTTATTGATTTGCATATGTTGAATTCCTGGGCTCAAGCAATCCTCCCATCTTCGCCTCCCAAAGTGCTGGGCATGAGCCACTGTGCCTGGCTTTATGTATCTTTTCAAAAATAATAAAAAAAAAACAGGCCTGGCACGGTGGCTCACGCCTCTAATCCCAGCACTTTGGAAGGCCAAGGTGGGTGGATCACAAGGTCAGGAGATCAAGACCATCCTGGCTAACACAGTAAAACCCCATCTCTACTAAAAATACAAAAAATTAGCAGGGCGTGGTGGCGGGTGCCTGTAGTCCCAGCTTCTCAGGAGGCTGAGGCAGGAGAATGGTGTGAACCCAGGAGGTAGAGCTTGCGGTGAGCCGAGATGGCGCCACTGCACTCCAGCCTGGGTGACAGAGCAAGACTCCATCTCAAAAATAAATGAATAAATAAATAAATAAATAAATAAACCAACTGTTCCTTTTGTTATCTTTTTTATTTTATTTTTTAAAGTCTCAATTTTATTTATTTCTTCTCTGATGTTTATTATTTATTGGTTTTTGCCTCCAATTCCTGACTCACAGACAGCATCTCTGGACCTGCCTGGGGAAACTTGCTGCCCTGAAGGAAAGGATACAAACCTGGCTGCCATTGCCACCCGCTGATTGTATAGTCTTAGAGCCTTGAGTGATCATAGATGGTAGCCAGATTGTAGTTATTGTGGGCATTGGGCAAGACCCAGTGCTATGCTGGCTGCAGGTATGATCCAGCACAGTCTCAGTGGTGGTGGCCTCAGGGGTGCTTGTATCACCACACCCCCAGTTCCAGGTGGCTGACCACAGACAGAAAGACTCCATTTATTTAAGAGAAAGTAAGGGAAAAGGACAAGAGTCTCTGCTTGGTAATCTACAGACTTTTTCCAGACCTTATCCAAGACCACCAAGGTGGTACCTCTACAAGTCTACAAAAGCCACAGCATTGTTGGGCTTGGGGCCCAAGTCCCTTTGAATACCTGGAAATACTGAACAAGAATGGGCACAAATAAGCCCAAACTGTGAAGACTACAATAAATACCTCTCTTCAATTCCCAGACACTGATGAACATCCACAAGCATCAAGATCATCCAGGAAAACATGACCACACCAAACAACTAAATAAGTCACCAGGGACCAATCCTGGAGAAACAGATATATGTGGTTAATATAGTTTGGACATATGTCCCTACCCAAATCTCATGAAATGTAATCCCCAGTGTTGGAGGTAGGGCCTGGTTGCTGGTGATTGGATCATGGGAGCAGATTTCTCATGAATGACAGCACCATCCCTGTTGGTACTGTCCTTGTGATAGTGAGTTCTTGTGTGGAAGCAGGTTTGGAACTGGGTAACAGGCAGGGATTGGAAGAGCTTTGAGGGTTCAGAAGAAGACAAGAAGATGAGGGAAAATTTGGAGGCTCTTAGATATTGGTTAAATGGTTTTGACTGAAATGCAGATAGTGATATGGACAATGAACTCCAGGCTGAGGAGTTCTCAAACGGAAATGAGGAACTTATTGGGAAATGGATTCCCTGAACTTCAAGAGAGACATGCTGGGCTTATTAGGCTTATTTGTAATGTTAGAATTATACAGGAAGTGGCTGGGCACAGTGGCTCACACCAGTAATCCGAGCACTTTGGGAGGCCAAGGCGGGCAGATCACCTGAGGTTGGGAGTTCGAGACCAGCCTGACAAATATGGAGAAACCCCATCTCTAGTAAAAATACAAGATTAGCCAGTGTGGTGGCACAGGCCTGTAATCCCAGCTACTCAGGAGGCTGAGACAGGAGGATTGTTTGAACTCAGGAGGCAGAGGTTGCAGTGAGCTGAGAACGTGCCATTGCACTCCAGCCTGGGCAACAAGAGTGAAACTGTCTCAAAAAAAAAAAAAAAAAAAAAAAAAGAATTATACCGGAAGCATTGTCAAATCTGAGGTGGTGTTAAGCTTCCTTTGGGTTATATTTATATAAATGTGTCGTTAATATGTGTTCCAGGATTGTATGAAATTCCTAAAATTCTAATGTGTCTTAATATATGTTGTCAGTAATGTATGATTATTATGTTAAAATAATAAATAACCTAATTTCCTTGTCAACTGTGTCTTTATGTCTGTCTTAAGACTTTTGTCATCCACAATTGATGTTTGGCTTTGATCCTTCTCAAAAAAAAAGTGAGTTATAATCAGCTACAGTTCAAGAATTACTTCTTTGGAGGGGTTCATGAAAAGAACTCTTAAATGCAAGTTTCTGATAACTTTGGAGATCGTGCCATTGGATTAGAGAGAAAACTTCCAGGGCACCAATTCAAAGGCTGACGTGCTTGTAGACTGCCAACCCAATATGAGGTAGAGTAGGAGTAGGAACAGGAGTTAGCAGGACCGAAACTTCCCTATCCTATTACCAGTGCTTATACAAGGATTTTAGGGAAGGCTTGGATGAAGTTGAAAGCATTCCTCCTGAGAACTGGAACAAAACAATGATGCCTATTGTCTCCATTTCTATTCAACATAGTACTCAAAATCTATGACAAGAGGACAAATAAGGGGAAACAGAAAAACAAGAGAAAGAAATAAAGGGCATCCAAATCTGTAAAGAGGAAATCAAACTGTCACTGTTTACTGATGATATGATTGTATACCTAGAAAACCCTAAAGACTCATTAAGAAGCTCCTAGATCTTATAAATGAATTCAGTAAAGTTTCAGGATACAGAGTCAATGTATGTAAATCTGTAGCACTGCTGCACACCAAGCTGAGAATCAAATCAAGAACTCAACCCCCTTTAAAACAGTTGCAAAAAAAAAAAAAAGTTAAATACTTAGGAATATACCTAACCAAAGAGGTGAAAGATCTCTACAAGGAAAACTATAAAACACTGCTGAAAGTAATCATCGATGATGCAAACAAACGGAAACACATTCCATGCTCATGGATGGGTATCATTCAATATTATGAAAATGATTATGTTGCCTAAAGCAATCTACAGATTCAATGCAATTCTCATCAAAATACCATCATTGTCCTTCACAGAACTAGAAAAAACAATCCTAAAATTCATATGAAATCAAAAAAGAGCATGCATAGCCAAAGCAAGACTAAGCAAGAAGAACAAATCTGGAGGCAACACATTACCCGACTTCAAACTATACTGGTATAAAAATAGGAACATAGACCAATGGAACAGAATAGAGAACCCAGATACTTACAGCCAACCCAGCTTTGACAAAGCAAACAAAACACGAAGTAGGGAAAGGACACCCTATTCAAGAGATGGTGCCGCAATAATTGGCAAGCCACATGTAGAAGAAAGAAACTGGATCCTCATCTCTCACCTTATATAAAAATCAACTAAAGATGGATCAAAGACCTAAATCTAGGACCTGAAACCATAAAAATTCTAGAAGATAATATCAGAAAAACTCTTCTATACATTGGCTTAGGCAAATAATTTATGACCAAGAACCCAAAAGCAAATGCAACAAAATAAAAAATAGTTGGGACTTAAAGTAAAAGGCTTCTGCACAGCAAAAGAAATAATAATCAGAGTAAACAGACAACCCAGAGTTGGAGAAAACATTTGCAAACTATGCATCCAACAAAGGACTAATATGCAGAATCTACAAGGAACTCAAAAAAATTAGCAAAAAAAAAAAAAATCCAATCAAAAAGTGGGCAAAGAACATAAACAAACAATTCTCAAAAGAAGATATATAATGGACAACAAACATGAAAAAATGCTCAACATCACTAATGATCAGGGAGATACAAATCAAAACCACACTGTGATACCACCTTACCATTCTTATTCCTGCAAGAATGGCCATAATTTAAAAATAAAAAAAAATAGATGTTGGCATGGATGTGGTGAAAAGGGAACACTTTTACATTTCCAGTGGGAATATAAACTAGTACAACCACTATGGAAAACAGTATGGAGATTCCCTAAAAAACTAAAAGTAGATCTACCATTTGATCCAGCAATCCCACTACCTAATATCTGTCCAGAGGAAAATAAATCATTATATGAAAAAGACACTTGCACACACATGTTTCTAGCAGGAGAACTTGAAGTTGCAAAAATATGGAACCAGCCTAAATGCCCATCAACCAACAAGTGAATAAAGAAAATATGGTATATATATACCACATTTTCTTTATATGTATATATATACATGTATATATAAGTATGTATACACATATATATGCATATATATGTATATATGTGTGTGTATGTGTGTGTGTATATATATATATATATATCCCATCAAAAAGTGGGCAAAGGGCATAAATAGGCAATTCTCAAAAGAAGATATACAATGGCCAACAAACATATGAAAAAAATGCTCAACATCACTAATGACCAGGGAAATGCAAATCAAAACCACAATGTGATACCACCTTACCATTCTTATTCCTGCAAGAATGGCCATAATTTAAAAATAAAAAAAGTAGATGTTGGCATATATATACACATATATATATGTGTGTGTATGTGTGTGTGTGTATATATGTATATATATAAATAAAATATACATACCATGGAATATGACTCAGCCAGAAAAAGGAACAAAATAATGGCCTTTGCAGCAACCTGGATGGAGTTGGAGACCATTATTCTAAGTGCAATAATTCAAGAATGAAAAACCAAATATCATACGTTCTCACATATAAGTGGGAACTAAGCTATTAGGACACAAAGGCACAAGAATGTTACAATGGAATTTGGGGACTTAGGGGGAAGAATAGGGGTGGTGAGGGATAAAAGGCTCCACATTGGGTACAGTGAACACTGCCCGGATGACGGCTGCACCAATAACTCAGAAATGACCACTAAAGAACTTATCTATGTAAACAAAAACCACAATAGTTCCCCAACAAACTATTGAAATGAAATTTAAAAAATAATTTGTCCAAATCCATAGAATGTACAACACTGAGAGAGAAACCTAATGTAAAGTATGGGCTTTGGGTGATAATGATATGTCGATGTAGGTTCATCAATTCTAACAAATGTACCACTCTGGTAAAGATGTTGATTAAGAAGCAGAGGGTTGGGGGCAGAGTCTGCATGTGCTGGGCGGGGTGTGTACTGGAACTCTGTACTTCCCCTCAATTTTGCTGGGAATCTAAGATTGCTCTAAAAAATAAAAGACTATTTTTTAAAAAATGAAAAAAACAGATTAACGAGAAGATAGTCAATGGATTTTCAGTGTATATATAATTGGAATCTGTCAAAGAGTAAAATAAAGCAGTAGAATGGAGCAAATATTTAGAATGATAATGGAATAAAATGTGTTCAAACTAAAAGAACACCTGAATCTATATATCATAGAGGCCTACCGTGTGTCTGAGAAGCTTAACACTGAGTAGTCAACACTGGGACATAACCCAAAATATACTTGTCGGAATGTAAAAACAGATTCCATTGGCAGCCACACAAAAAGACTGAGTCATTTATCAGAAAAAGAGTATCGGCCCCTCCCTGTAATCCCAGCAACTTGGGAGGCTGAGGTGGGTGAATCGCTTGAGCCCAGGAGTTGCAGCCCAGCCTGGGAAACATGAGCCCAGCCTGGGCAACGTGGGGAGACCTTGTCTCTACAACAAATACAAAAATTAGCTGGGGATGGTGATGTGTGCCTGTAGTCTCAGCTACTCAGGAGGCTGGGGTGGGAAGATCATCTGAGCCTGGGAAGTTGAGGCTGCAGTGAGCTGAGGTCACACCACTGCACTCCAGCCTGGGTTACAGAGCAAGACCCTGCCTCAAAAGAAAAAAAGAAGAGTATCAGGTTCCCGTTCAAGATGACTGAGTAGAAGCAGCTAGTGCCTGCCTCTCTCTCAGAGAGGAACACAAAGTAGTGAGTAAATACTAACTCTACAAGTGAATAGGCTGAGATCATGCTAGGATTTTCTTCAAGGAAGTGATGGGACCCACAGAGAACAGAGAGAGGCGGAGCTGGAGCTGGGAGAAGCTCCCTAAGGCAGAGAAAGAGTCCCTGGGGAATCTACACTTACCACAGATCTTTGCAATTGAGGGTATGGGAGAGTCCCTTGACCAACCCCCACCCCACTGTGTAGGCCTCCAGACCTACAGAGGGTCTATGCAGAGGCACACTCAAGCCCACGTGGAACCCCTGGGCCTTTGATCCCCATGCAGCCCTGCCAACAAGTGGGGCCAGCTTCTTCTGCACAACCCTAGGTTGTGGTGCAGCTGTGGTGCTGAGGAGAGGCCAAACTGCACACTGCACAACATCCCCATCCCCATTGCTCCTCACCAGACAGGGTCCCAGGCTTGGGCTCCTAGCACAGCTGCCCTGACCCCGCCTGAACACTGTGGCTCGTAATGGCTCTGCGTTCCTCCAGGATCAAGTTCCCCAGAGGTAACTGACAAGCCCTCCACAGTCGTCACTGCCGCTGCCTCCGCTTTTGCTGCCCTCAGGCCAAGGAGGGAACAAGAAGACTGGACACATTTGTGTGTACCTCCAGCATGGATGTCACAGCCAAGATATGGGGGAGCAGTGGACAGACTGCACACCGGGCAACTCTCTGCATACACTATGAGGCTCACCACCTTCTGGCACCCAGTGCACCCGCCCCATTCCTGCCCGAACACCGCGGTCGAGACTTGGTGTTCCTCTGCGTGCAGAACCCATTGAGGTAGCTGACAGGCCCTTTTCGATCTCTGCTGCCTCTGCCTCCCCCTCCACCCCTGTTGCCCCCGGGTCTGGGAGGGAACAAGGAGGCTGGACACCTTCCTGTGCCTTCAGCACTGATGTCTCAGCTGAGGTAAGAAGGAGGAGACTGTGTAACCGAGGACTTCCCGCGTCTGCTGTCCCCTGCCAAATGGGGCTCGCTGGCTTCCGGCCCACAAAGGCCTTCCTGAAATTATGGCCATGGCTCGGTTCCTTTGAGAGCCCAATTCCCTGAGGCCAGCAACAAGATTTTGGCTCCATCCCTACCACCCCCAGGCCAGCGTGGGAAGAGGAGGCTTTGCACCTTTGTGTGCCCGCAACAGTGAAATCCAGCATTGCTTGCGTGGGAGGGAAGTGCAGGACTGCCCCGTCCCCACTGTCCCAGCTGAGGGGTCCTGCCCTCTCCGGTGAAAGACCCACAGCACAGCCACCCTGCCCCATGTAAACATTTTCAGCTGCAGCCCAGAGCCCTTCTGAAAACCCAACCCCCCAAGCTTTTGATCTTCCTTGGGATTCCATCGCCCAAGTGCTCTGCCTGCCCTCACCTGAGAGTTCAGCGGTGACGGACCCGGGGGACTAGCCCACTCCTCCTCATCACAGCCCGTACCTGAAGTCTGGGCTAGCCTGACCCTGGTCCAGCCCATTCCGGACTCATATACACTGTCCCAGCAGGCCGTCTGGGGTCCTGGAAACGGGGAACTACCTATCCCGTTCCAACTCTGCTGCCACCCGATAACTTCCTCCGGGGCGGCCGAGGTCAGGTGGACCCAATCAGCGGACACCACCATAACCAACCATGTAAGGGTTTGGGGTGGAGCTCTCCCCGCCCCACCCTTCACATGAAGCAGCAGTGCTACCACATCAGAAAACAGAGGAGCCACAAAGCTATCTCTATTGGGATGAGTTACAAAGTTTTGCCCCCAAACCACTCCCACGGAGACTCACAAAACAGTTTCCTGTGGCTCTCAACCACATAGGGGTCCAGAGATTGGCTATGTGTGTCTGAACTAGGAGTCACCAACCCCGCCCAGAACAGGGGTGTGATAGGCAAACAGATCATGTTCCTGCCTATGTAGGATGGGGAGCCAGTACGGCCCCCTAACCTCCTCACCCCAAAGAGACCTCAGCGCATTTCACCGGGAGCCACCCAGCCACTGTCATCAGGGCTGGTGCCTGCACTCACTATTGGGGCCTTCTTAGGCAAGCTAGGGGCTCCAGCTACCCTCCAAGAACAGGAAAGCTTAGGGTAGGGGGCTCTCCACTGCCCAGCCCACCTCCTGAGACAATAGAGAGAACTTCACAGTAAACAAAGATCAGTTACGTACTCATCTGCTTGTGCCGCAGCTGACAATTACCCTTAAGCGCCATCTACTGGCCTGTAGATCAAATATCACAGCCCGATGTAAAACCTGCCAACAGAAGTGCATAGGGTTACAGAAGCAAAGCCAGAAGGCCCTACTCAACATACTCTGTAGCTATACCCTGCTAGAGATGGGGTGGGGGAGAAAGGCAAAGAAAAAAAATTCTTTCCACATTAAATTAATTACAAAAATTAGAAGTGCTAGCCTCTCCAGATAAGAAGGAAACAGTGTAAGAATTCCAGCACCATGAAAAATCTGAATGTTGTGACACCACCAAAAGATTACACTAGCTCTCCACCAATGGACCCTAACAAAAAAGGAAGCTCAGAAATGACAGAGAATTCAAAGCATGGATTGCAAGGCAGCTCAACGAGATCCAAGACAAGGCTGAAAATCAACGCAAGGAAACTACTAAAGCAATCCAGAAAATGAAGGAAGAGATAAGCATCTTTTTAAAACTTATCAGATCTTCAGAAATTGAAAAACTCACTTACGGAATTTCAAAATACTATGGAAATCTCTATCAACAGACTAGATCAAGCACAAGGAAGAATTTCAGAGCACGAAGACCAATATTTCTAACTAACTCAGTCACCCAGAAATAAAGAGTTGTTTAAAAATGAGTAAAATTTTTTAGAAACATAGGATTATGTTAAGCAACCAAATCTACAAAAGATTGGAATTCCTGAGAGAAGAAGAAAAAGTAAACAACTGGAAAACTTATTTGAAGGAATAATTCAAAAATGTTTTCCTAATCTTGTTAGAGAGGTAGACATCCAAACACAATAAACCTGGAGAACACCTGCAAGATACTATACAAGACAAATGTCACCAAGGCACATAGTCACCAGAGTATCCAAAGTCAATACTAAAGAAAAAATGTTAAACGACACCTAGAGAAAAGTGTCAGATCACTTACAAGGGAACCCCATTAGGCTAACAATGGACTTCTCAGCAGAAACCCTACAAATGAGAAGAGATTGAGTACTTATTTTCAGTATTCTCAAAGAAAAGGAAGTCCAACCAGGAATTTGATGTCTTCCCAAACTAAGCTTCATAAACAAAGAAGAAATAAAATATTTTCCAGGCAAGCAATTGTTAAAGGACCTTATTTTTTACCACTAGACTAGCATTACGAGATATCCTAAGAGAGTTTTAAATATGGAAATGAAAGAATGATGCCTGCTACCACAAAAGCACACTTAAGTATTATACATAGTTCACAGACCTTATAAAGCAACTACACAAATCGGGACTACAAAGAAACCAGCTAACAACATCACAACAGGATTAAAAACCTCACATATAAATATTAACGTTGAATGTAAATGGTCTAAATGTTCCACTTAAAAGGCACAGAGTGGCAAATTGGACAAAGAGGAGCTAGAGAAAGAGATAGGGGTAAAAAGTTTATTCAAAGGGATAATAACAGAGAACATCCCAAACCCAGAGAAAGCAATCAATATCCAATTACAAGAAGGTTATAGAACACAAAGCAGATTTAACCTAAAGAAGACTACTTCAAGGCATGTAATAATCAAATTTCCAAAGCTCAAGGTTAAAGAAAAGCTCCAAAAAGCAGCAAAAGAAAAGAAAAAAATAATATGCAATGGAATCCCAATAAGTGTGGCAGCAGACATTTCAACCT